>NW_026126571.1:17377500-18857500 GCF_943737965.1 Phodopus roborovskii
TTCTGGCTCATGTTACTAAAATTCTGTAGTTTGGAGCTGAGGGTGTAGCTCATTGCTTGGAGTGTTTACCTAGCATCCACAAAGCCCTGAGTTTGATTCTCATCACCACCTAAAACTGGATGTGATGTGGTGGTATATGAAGTTGGGTGGGTAAGGAAGTAGGGGAAATCTAGAAGGAGTTGGGTAAAGGGAAGAATATGCTCAAAATATGTTGTATGAAAACGGCATAATAAAAAATTTAAAAATAAAATAAAACTGAAGTAAAAAGATGATCTTTTCTTCTACAGCTGGTTGTTAGGCACATGGCCTTGAAAATTTAGGACAGAACAAGACATCCAGTGCCTCCACTCAATGCATGCAGTTTCAAGCCACCTACAGAGAGCTGTGTCCCGTGAGAAGTGAGCAGAAGGATTCAATGGTTCAGCCTTTCCCAGGAGGACACGCTAGATGCAGGTACCTGAGCAGCTGCTGTGGTAGCAGACAGCGTGCAAAGTCACATCATTATTCATTAGTTTTTGTCAGTTTGACACAAACAAGACTTGACTGAAAAGAGAGCACCTCAGTTGAAAATGGCCTCCATCAGATTGGCCTCTAGTCATGTCCGTGGAGCATTTTGATTGATGATTGATGAGTGAGGACCCAATCCACTGTGGGTTTCACCACCTTTACGCAGGTGGCCCTGTGTGTTATAACACCAGCTGAACAAGCCATAAAAATCAGGCAGTGAGCAGTTTTCCTCCACAGCGTCTGCTACACCTCCTACTTGAATTCCTGCCCTTACCCCTTCAATGATGAACTGCAATCAGGGTACTCATACCAAATAATCCCCCTTCTCCCCCAAGTTGGTTTTGGTTACAGCATTTATGACAGCCACAGAAACCAAGCTAGAATGCATAGGCTACTTGACTCGCCTCTATGGCCACAGGAGGAGTCACCCTGTGATCTCTATGTAGGTCTGTGTTTAGGACACTGAGGCACAAGAAGGGTGTGGGGATTACAGATGCAACCAACACTTGCCAATCATTGGTAGGAAACATTTGTATTTAGTGGGCATCAGGGTTGGAAGATGAAGTAAGTGTATAATTTCTGGTGGTCTAGTGTGTTAACGAAGATTAGTGTTTAGAGTACTTCCCACCCAGGAAACTCACTGATGTCACACTACTCTTCCCTTCACAGCGTGGATGAAGTAATTGTTACAAAATGCTCTGAGGCCCAGATAATCATTTAGCACAGTCTACATTTATTTAATTGGTGGGCTACCACCTAGTTCTCCAGTCTCGACTCTTTCGACCACCTCCCATTCCCTTCTACACATGGTTGTTTCAGATTTCCTGTTGCTAAGCTATTTGTAATTTCTGTAATGTTTTCTAAGGCAGAACTTATTTTCTATGGCAGAACGTATAAATATTTCAAAACAACTTTATTCATAAACACTTCTTTTTTAATTTTCCATATCAATCCCAGTTCCTCCTCCCTCCCTCCCTCTTCTCTCTTCCCCCCTCATATGCCCCCGATCACCCTCCCCTTCCACCCCCCCCCACTCCACATGTAGGGTGATGCCTTCCAGGAGGGGTCATCTACATCTGTCAAGTCATTTGGAATAGGGACTAGGACTTCTCTCCTGTCTCTATGTTAAGGGAGTATCCCTCCATGGGGGATGTGCCGCCAAAGTCCTTTTGTGCACAAGAGATACATCCTGGTTCCACTGTATGAGGTTCCCTAGACTGCTCAGGCCTTCTAGCTGAGACCCATGTTCAAGGGTCAGTCCCATGCTGGATTCCCAGCTATCAGTCTGGGGCCCATTAGCTCCTCCTTGTTCAGGTCAGCTGTCTCTATGTGTTTTTGCAGTCTGCTCTTGTCCTTCCTGTCTGCATCTGGATTCCAGTTCAACTCAGTGTTTAGTTGTAGGTGTTTGCTTCTGTTTCCATCAGCTACTAGATGAGGGCTCTATGATGGTGGGTAAGTTAGTCTTCAGTCTCATTATCAGGAAAGGGCCTTTCCTCTGTTACTCAAATTGTTAGTTGGGGCAGTAAGTGGAGAGGGAACTAGGAGAAAGAGAAGGGGAGGAGAGGAAAGCACATGGGACCGGGAAGATTGAGTAAGGGGAGAAATAGATGAAAGAAAAAAGAGAGAGAGATCATAAAAGAGGGAGCCATTATAGGTTTGAAGAGAAAACTGAACCTAGAGAAATGTCCGGAGACCTACAAGACTGACCTCATAAACATTTCTTAATGCCTGTAATTTTTAAAAACAAATATTATGTTTATATGTTTTGCTCCTCTTGTGATGTAGTTCACATCTGTCTTCTTCCCCCTTAGGCAACAGGCCCCAGAGTGTAGAAACCAGGCTGATTTTTTTTTTCTGTATCTTTAGTGACTCACAGGCAGTATATGCTCAGTTAACACCTGGTGCTATTGAATGCTTTTCAAAACACCAGTGACAGTACGATACAGGAGTTACTGCCTCTAAATTATTGTCACTGCTCACATTCTAAACTGATTACTTATTAGCTGGCTAACCTTGAGCAAGCTCCTTAAACTCTTTATATTTGTTCTTCCATATAAGATAGGTTTTTAATGACTATTCCATAGACTTACTGTTTTAACTAAATGTGAGAAAAAAAGTCTAATGTTTAAACATTAGCCTACCATGCAGTAAGCACTGATGAACTGTTGTTGCAACTCTACTTGCATTGGACATAGAAGTCCAGGTATGTGTATCCTTGCTAGATCAGCCAGTTCCACAAGACTGTTACAGATTGGCACAAAACATTGTCACTTAGCATAAGCATATTGTCAAATTCAGAGAACGATATTTAAATTTAAGTCATCAGGATAGTGTAGTAATAAAGACTTGTCTTCCCAAGTTCTACACTCATTATTTCTATGAATTATTAAAGCTCTATCATTTATCATATGCCCAGTCTATTCCAAGCAGTAGTGATACATGAGTTATCCCACTAATTTCCCCAACAACTTAACGCTTAGGCATTTCGTTAAAGAGTTTAAGGCATTTGAGTCCAAGATGAACTGAGAGACTATGTCAAATCATTGGGTTACCAACAAGGAAGGAGAGTACAAAGCTGGTGTCTTCCCTAAGATGAGTATGTTACGAAGTGTTCGTTTATTTTTGCCTGTGAAATGCCTTCCAGTCTACTATGAATGTACATTCTCCAAAGTTATATCAAGCCATGCCTTTACTATCAGTACTCCTCTGTGATAGATCAGACCTCCTTGATGGAGGCCCTGAGACTCCAGACTCTGCATTTCCCAGAGGGCTTTGCAGACCTGAACTGTTTAGCTTCAGTTTGGCAAAAGGAAAACAAAGCATTCTGTCAACTTTCCTTGTTTAAAGTAGAACCTACTTTGAAAGAAAGCTTGGATTATAAATAGGTAACATTTATCTTGTCCTTTTCATCATTTTGGGGGCTGTCATGCTCACATAACATCATGATAAGTGCAGTCAGACAGCAGTGTGGTAGGATCTGTGCCCTCAGAAGGCATTTCAGGGACAGGACGGCATCCTTGAGAAGTGGTGAGCATCACCCCCCACCACCAGCACCACCACTGTGTACTTTCCACAATAGACTTACCTTAATCGCACTGAATGGCAGACAGATGGACTGGGAGAAAACTCACATTTGGGAAAATGTAGACAACTATATTTGTACTGAGAAGATAAAGGTAATCATTTTAAAACCACACAAATGTTATTCTCAAAAGATGTTTTAATGAACTTTTTAATTAGTGCTCAGGAAAAAAAAAAGGAATGTAGTTACGTTTTGGACATTTTATTTTGTTTCTTTTAAGCAAAATCTCATTCTAGCTTTATGCCATAATTTGTAGGTAAACCCATTCTCTATCAGCTATGTTTAAAGAAGCAAAGAGAATGAATACCTCGCTAATTAACAAATCCATGTTTATATTAAACGTATTGTATTGCCCATTTACTGATCACCTCCTTTGTGCAGGGGAGATAAAACTTGAGAGCTCACATTCCCAGATAGCTCACTATCACAAGAACATGTAAACAAGCCTTGACATGGCCAGGATAAGGAAGGCACTATCTCCAGCGACCCTAAGCCTGCCTGAGAGCACCTGAGATCCCCTCACAGATGAGCTCATGTCATTGTGGCTGTCTCATGCACTGGCAGTCCCCTTGATGTCTCCACAGGCCTCCATGTTTTCTCCCAGGTGAACAGCTGTCACCTCTTCCCTTTAGCTCTAAGCCATCCATCTTTTTCTGCACTCCTTGATGCCAGAATGATGATTTTGCTTCCTGTTTTACTAAAACTTCAAGGGGGTCAGGCCTTACCTCACCACCACTTCCCACCATCCACAGATTTCTCTTCTGCCATGTACCTAGCACGGACATGGAGTGTGCTTGCCTCCTTTTCAGGAATGGCTCTCCTCCCTCTGATCTACTGAGGGCTTTGTGTTCTCTATTTTCCCTAGCCCTTCCTCTTCTACTGGTTCATCCCTATTGACATAATATACACTGCCTTGCTTCTCAATCCATGGCCATGGGAGCTTGAAGCATCCAGTGATATTGCTTCCCATGTGAGTGTGCAGAGAAAGATGGATGCTGATGCTCAGCCTCTGCCTCCTTTTCCTTCGGTTCAAGACTCTAGCCCATGGGATGGTGCAGTTCAGAGTTCAGGTGGGTCTTCCAAAGTTAAAACAGTCGGGAACCATCTTCATAGATACACTCAGACATGTGATTCCCAATCTCATCAATAGACTATGAAATAAACCATTATACTAACACCAGGTAGCCTAAAATCTAATTTTGTCACTGTTAATTTGCATGTTACAGTTTCTGCAAATGGGATCATGACATGTGTCCTCAGTTCTTTCACTTAGCTCATTGATTTTTGAAGACTTATTTATGATAAGCTGTGCATTCATAGTTTGTTGATTTTTAGGGCTGAAAATATTCAGTATGTGTGTGTGTGTGTTCTGTGACATGCCTTTCCAGGATATGTTCAACCAAGGTATGCAGACTGTTTCTAGTTTGTATAATGTTCTACAATGTTTACATACAAGTCTTTATGTTGATGTGTGTTTCATGGATCATGTGCAAACTGATGTTGCTTTTTTGTTGAAATTCTACAGGATTCTTTCCTGTTTTTCTCTCTATCTTCCATCTATCCTTCTGTTTCCCTAGCTAGGTCTCATGTCTCCAAATGTCTCTAACTTATACACTTTGGAGTGCTCTGGGGCTCTAGAATTATTCATCATCTTGTCTCTATAAACATTCCCTCCCTAAAAGCTGGAGTAGGAGCCAAGACACAGCTTCACCCATTGCCTTCTTCGGAGATTCCCCTCTCAGGGAAAGCCAGAATTCCCGGGGTCCCCAGAGAAAAGAATTTCAGAATGAGTCAGTCTGAAGTGTTGTTAGCATTTATTAAGGAGTGGTGAAGGCCAGAAATAATGTACATGCCTTTGATCTCAGTCTTGAAGATAGAGGCAGATGGGACTCTGTGAATTTAAGGGAAGTCTGATCTACTTAGAGAGCTGCAGGGCAGCCAGAGCTGTATGGTTAGAGAGAAGGGGGTGAATGGGGTTTAACATGAATTTACTGCAGGCATTAATAGAAAGAGAAGTACTCCAGGAAAGGATAGTATATAGCCAAGTGAGTTTCTCAAGAGACAGAGGCAGCCTATTGTGCTTGGACTGTGGAAGTCACTCCTTTCTAGAGTGCCTGCCCAGCATGCATGAAGCCCTGGGTTCCACCCTCAGCACCACATAGATCAGGTATGATGGCTCATGCCTGTAACCTTAGTCCTCAGGAAATACAGTCTAGGGGATTAAAAGTTCAAGGTCAGCATTGTGCACATAGTGAGTCCAAGGCCATTGGAGCTACATGAGAACCTGTCCACAAGACAACACAAAAGAAAAAATAGAGAGCCTTGCTTACTTAGCAGTAGTCATATAAATGATTTTAGTGGCTTCTGGAGCCATACTACAGAAGGTTGCTAAAAAAACATTTTTCCTTTTTCTTCTTTCTTTAGTAAATATGCTAGCAGGGGCCCCAAGGCCCACCACAAAAGCTTACTGATAAGGCAAAGTCATAGGCACAAGGATTGCACAAAGGGGATAACACCTTTTTTTTTTTTTTTTTTTTTCTGTAAAGGAAATCTGTAGCCCTGTCTGTAAGATTTCTAGTAATTTTCAAAAGACTGGGGAAACAGTAAGAAAAGTCAGGCTCTACTCGAAGGCCATGCGTACCCAGGTCTTCTGCACAGTTCTTTACTATTTTAAATATTCTTATTTTAAATACCTGCATGTGGACATCGTATTGTCTCTGTGTAGGCTGCCTCACAGCCAACTTTAATTGTACGTGAATTCACTCCATTGTAAGCCAGTCTGAAAACTTCAGCTGATTTGGATGTAAGGCTCTCCATTGCTTTCCCGGCCATCTTACCTTCCTTTCTGTCCCTCACCAACTTGATCTTTAAATGCCATCTTCATATGACTGGCTCCTACATTCATGCTTTCTCAGTCCAAGCCTCTCAGCTCTTCTTGTTTGTTTTGTTTTCCCTTTTAGCACTGAACAACAAGCCCAGGTCCTAGCACATGCTAGGCAGGCATGCAACCAAACACAATCTCACATGCTTAGCATATCAGGGGTTAGTTACTTATTCTCTTTCTATAACAAGATGTTTGATAGAGAGCAACTTTGGGTCAGAAAGATTTATTTTGACATATAGTTTGAGAAACTTGAGTCCATCGTGGTCAGGAGCATTCGGCTGATTTTAACCTGTGAGTGGATCTTGAAGCAGAGAAATGAAAGTTGGAACTCATCGGAGTGTCTCTTCTCCTCTGTTGTGTGCATTCTGGGACCCCAGCTCCTGAAATGGTACCACCCACATTCAGAGTAGGTCTTCCGTTCCCAGTTTAATCTCTCTGGAAATTCCTCCAAAGATGCTCACAGTTATGTGTCTCTTAGGTGGCTTTAAATCCAGTCAAGCTAACAATGACCATTAACCTTCACTGTGTCCAAAGCAAAGCTCCTCATTCCCGCACCATCACCCACACTTCCTGATGTCTCTGCTTCCTGTATAATGTCAGGTGCATCCTTACACAGTACAACAGTCCTTTACTCTCACCTGCTCTGCACCTCAAACCAATCCAGGATCAAGTCCCGTGGCTCTCACTTTTAAGGTATATCCAGACTTTCTTCTCACTCCTCCGGTCAAAGTTGCCACCATTTCAGTTCCTTGCTAGCTGGCCTTCCCAAATACTAACTCTCTAAATTCTAAGCTCTTTTTATAGTGGAAGTCACAGCATCTCTGTTCAGCATCCTAGAGTTTCGTCTTCCCAGGACCCCTCACTTCTCACCCTGAACTGTTCCACTGTGCTTTCCTGGTGTCAGCTGTGGCTGTCATGCAGTCAGCCATGTGCTCTCCCAGGCAAGCCAAACAACCCCACTCTACAATACACAGCCCTCCATTGGCAGTGCTTTTTAGAGTTTGTTACCCTTGTTTTGGCAAGGAAAAGGGGGATTTTATGAACAACTTCCTGCTATCTCACTATATAACTTAGAGAAATTATTTCAGTTTTCTTGGCCCATGGACTTTGTTTCTTTTTTTTTTTTTTTTTAATTGATACAAAGCTGTTGGCCTGTTATTAGCATTTTTTATTGGCTAGCTCTGTCTTAAATACTAAACCATTTCTATTAATCTAAGTATTCCCACATGGTCTTATCTTACTGGGGAGAGGACCCAGCATTCTTCTCTCTCCTTCCTACATCTTGAATCTCCATGGATTTTATTTCTAAAAGAAGAATGCTTGTGGCCATATCCCCTAAATTACCTGTGACATCCCTGTAAATGTCCCCTCTTTCCTCCATCTGTAAAGTTGAATCATTTCAATAGTTGGCTATTTCTTAGGTCTCTACCTAGATTTTCACTCATAAATATGAAGCTTGTGTGACCAACTGGGTTTAACAATTCGGTTTTTATTTACTTTTTAAATTTAATATATATCTTCACAAATATCAAAGAAAAAAGTGTTTACTTCCTGACGTTTTATACCTTTGAGTCAGTTGCACACATATTCTAGCAACTTTTGGTTTTTTTTTTTTTTTTTTAATTCTCAGATTTATTACATGAGACTTGGAAGAGAATCAACTTGGGAACTTTTTTTAACCCCCAACAGCTATGGTTCAGCCCACCAGCTGCTCCTGATTGTCTACCTGGGTTCAGTGGCGTCTCCCTGAGCTAGTACTAAGATCCCATCACCCTGCATCTTCTCATTCTTTAAACTAGTGATAGTTGGATGTTATAATCTCCAATACAAATTGGGATAAACTAAAAACAAAATTTTGTATTACTAATGGAATCAAAATTGGTTAAAACACTATGTCTAGGTTCTTAGACCACTTGGGTCAAATCATGGCTTTTTGCTTCATGTTTTTCTTGAGGGAAGCTTTGAAGTTAAGAAGCTGAACAAACAACTCTCTAAAGTACAAAGCAGACTCCTGTCCATAATGATGAACAGCCTCACCCTACTCCATTGGCCAGTCACCTGTGAGAAGCACTGGGAGCTGGGACTTCCAGGAACGCACGCCCAGAACAGAAGGTGCCTGTAGGCCAGGCAGAGGGCAAGTGTGTTTTCCTGGCGTGTGGTCCTTCCTCAATACAGATTCTTCTCATTTTTCTGCCCCAGCTATTGGTTAGACAAGGTTTTGTTTTATTTTGATTTGGTTTAGGTTTTGGTTGCTATTTTATTTTTAGATTAGTAAACAAAGGAATGGATTTTAACATGAGATCCTTATACATTTGTTTTTGGTGTAAACTAACAGATTTTAGATCAAATATAAATGAAACTTCTAAGACCAAGAAATTTACATGTAAAATTAATGTGCTTTGTAATAAGCATCGCTTATTAAAATTTTCCATATTTCTCAGAGGAAAGGAGTTTGTAAGTTTGCTTTGCTTGGGGATTCACACATTCTTTCTCTATACTTGCTGCTTGCTGGGAGCTGATCTAAAAAGCAGGGCTGAACAAGTTAATGCAATAGCGCAATACCTGCACTGTAGTGCTGTACACATGGGGGGGGTGGTAATTAAAGGAGCCTCCATATGGACAGCCTTCCAACTGGGCACACAGTGAAGCTGGAACCCACTTGTAACGTATGGTTCTTTGTCCTGGCAAGTTTCCACTGCCCTTGAGAGCCCCAAATAAACACACAGATGCTATATTAATTATGAAACTGTTGGCTTGGGCTTGGGCTTCTTATTGGCCATCTCTGTCTTAATTATTAACTCATAACTACTAATCTATGTATTTCTACATGGTCTTATCTTACCAGAAAACACCTGACTCCTATCCTCAATTCCCAGGCTCACATGTGAATTCCTCCCTGCCTATACTTCCCAGAATTCTCCTCCTATGGTAGCCCCACCTCTCCTTCCCTCCTGGCCACTGGCCACACAGTGTTTTATTCACCAACTAATAAGAGAAACATATACAGGGTATCATCTCCCATCACTCACTGGTGCTTTTTTCAAGATGATTTTAATTTAAAAATTGTAAGCTTTCCATCAGTTTTCTAACAAGATTGAATTGATTTTATGCTGAAGTTCACAGTTGACCCTCAACCTTGTATCAGCATAAGATTTTAGTTTTAACTTTATTTAGCACTGATCCATTTTTACAATAGAAGGAAAAGTCAAGAAGTCCATAGCCCCCAAATTTCCTTAACATGTGTTAGAAATTTTCACAGAAAAACAATACAGACCACTAACCACTAACTACCACTAACCACTAACTAGCTAGCATCTTTCTGTTATGGTCAGAAATGGCATGTGACCTCTGGGGACAGTTGAAACTGCTCTGTGAGCAGCCTCACTTCTGAGGAGGTAAGTGAAACTTAACACCTTGGAGCAAAATGAAAGCTTTGGTTTCTGGTTTTGTATAGTTCTTTGGATTTGGCTTTTAGTTTTCCCGGTGGGAAGCACCCATCATTTTAATTCAGGCTGAATGGCTTTTCCGGCTCTCTGGTTATTTCACACCTCGCCCTGGATGAGTGGTGGGAGCAGCGGAGAGAAGGAAGAAATGCAGTTCTGTCCAGCAAGTATCAGAATTTGAACTCGTCTGCCTCATCCTTATCGCCCCACATGAGTGGGTGTAGTCTAGTTCTTTTCACTTTTAATAGTCTCTGTAGTACCTGCTAATGGCGTTAACGTCCAAGAAAGAACATTCTAGAAGCTACCATTTCAGAACACAGGCATTTTGTTGCTCAGTTCCTTGGAGTTCTTAGATATAAGCATAAGCACAACCTTTAAAAGACAGGTTTGGTGGTGCATGTCTTTAATCTCAGCACTTGGGAGGCAGAGGCAAGCGGGTCTCTGTGAGTTCGAGGTCAACCTGGTCTATAGAGTGAGTTCCAGGACAGCCAGAGCTACACAGATGAAAAAAAATTCTTGAAAGAAACCAGTAAGTAAATAAATAAATATGAAAACTGTTCGTTAACACTACCACTGTTTGTCATGGACAGATTTAAGTGAGGTTAGCATATATTAAGTGTGTGGTGCATTCTTAGATCTTTTGGTTTTGATCACATTAAATGATCAGGGTAAATCAGTGCCCTGTATCATGGCTCTATTTTCTTTTCATAGATTTTCCTTTTTATCCTAATAATAAAACATTGCTAAAGTTTTATAAACAAAGTTTAATAAGCAAAGGTAAAGTGAGGTTACATTCTAAGAGGGAATCAAAGACTGTCAGAGATTAAGAAACAAAAAAGGAAAGGCCTAAGTACAAACGACAAATGAAGAAGAGAGAATGGGAGTTTGTAGGAAGAAAAGGGAGGAAAATGCCAGTTCTCACAGGGCGGGGGATAGCATACCATGTCCAGAAATGCCACAATGCCATTTCTGGCCTGGAGAGACGGCTCAGTTTGAAAACATTTACCTCCCAAGGACCTGCGGCTGATTTATGGGGGAAGAAAAAGTTGGGTGTGGTGGTATGTACCTGTGACCTCAGCACTAGGGATCCCTGGGGCTCTGGGGACAGACAGACAGCTTTACCTGGATGATGAGTTCCAAGCAAGTGAGAGGCCCTGACTCAAAGGACAATAAATAAATAGGTAAGGAAACAAACGAACAAATAAGGATGGCTCCTGAGGTTGGCCTCTGGCCCCACACAAGCCTGTGAGTATATTGGCATGACATGTATACACATACAGAAACAGAAATGCCCTTTCCTCTTCCAATACAGCTATGTAACAAGTAACCAAACATGTAGAGTACCGTGAAGCTCTGACATGGAGGCCGGGGCTGTAGCAGCTCTGCCCCTTACTCAGGAAAATGAAGAATCCCTACTCTCTCTCTGCCCAGGTGTCTTTGTCTTTGATGGGTATCTTCGCTACTGCCAAATGAAACAGGTGAATTTGTGTAAAATTTCTGACAGCACACCTGACAAAATGAGCAGAGGTAGAGTGTTCACTAACACCTGCCTAAACAGTAGCAGTATCGGAACATGACAGAACGTTTTCTAGTTACACTCTCAAAGGACAATTGTTTTTGCTTCTGTGCCTGTAACACTTTGGACACTGGAGTAGTTCAGGTGCTATAATTAGATTTACTGTACGCCTGCGAAGACATGCGTGGAATGTACTCCTTTTAAAGTTCCTGGGATTGTTTGTGTTTTAGCTGTATACATACCTGATCTTTATCTCAGACAGCCGGTGTCCAAATTCTTACAGCCAAGTGTTTCTCAGACACTTTGTAGTTTATAGTTTTTGCTTTCAAGTTCAAAAGTAGGTGAATGACTCTGTGTGTGTGTGTGTGAGACTAAAATAAGGAAACAAAATGTAGTGTGAAGTAATGGATGTTAGCTAGGATCCATTGGAAACAAACCACAGCCTCGTTGGCCTTTAGCTTTACGTGGGGACTGAAAGGCCAGCGCTGGCTGGGCAGCTGCATGTGACAAGAGGCTCAAACAGTCTCAGAGACAGCAAGGTGCTCCCAGCGCTGTAAGCACACTTGATCTGGATGTCTGGATTTTGCCTACAATTGTGGTTTCCATTGCTCTTTTAGGAAAAGAAACAGAACTCTTTCCACTCCAAACTCAGAAAGCGGAACCTAAGTTCAGGTTCATCTGGAAATCCAGTTTGCCTGGTGTTCATCTGAGATATGTATATGTCACTCATGGCTATAGAAATGTTAAAAGCAAAAGCGTGTGTGTTCTCTAGGTATTACCTAGCTTAGAAGTTGGTGAGACCGTACTCTGCAGAGTTTAAGAGAATTCCAAGCCAGGCACGGTGGAAGACACTCATGATCCCATCCAACTGGAACACTGAGACAAAGAGCATCACTAGATCCCAGAAGCTAGAGGGCAGACTGGGTGACAGCGAGCCCTTTGTGGAAAAAAAGGAGGACACAGGGACTGACACTGCCCGCAAACATCTGCTGCTTTGCTTGTGGGCAACATTGTATTTCTTGACCTTTCTTTCCAGCATCGGCTTATGTTAGTCAGCCTTTACTGAGCGAAATTCCTGAGATATTCTAAAGAGTGGAGAGGTTGATCATGGAGCACGGTTTGGAGAGTTCAGTCCATGATCACTGGACCATTACTTCTCGGTACGTGATGACAGGAGTGTACAGAGAAGCAAAAGGTCAGTGTCCCACAATCCCCTTAGAGACCATCCCTCCGGTGACCTAAAACCTCACAGTAGATGCCACCTTGTAGAGGTTCCGCCATTTTCAATAAAAGCACAAAGCCAAGCCTTTGGTGGATGGTCCTTTGGGGCACATTCCAGATCCCAACTCTAGCAAAGCCTTTTCTTCCCAATTCTTTCCATTTGTGTCTTCATTCCTTCACCCCAGGTTACCAGTCTGATACACTATCGTCACCTCTCAGTGAATATTCTAAGAGGGGATTAACATGAGAAAGACTGTGTAGAATACTAAAGGGGGGTGGCCTACATACAGTCTGAAAATTCCCTTAGATGTCAGCTCCCCGCATTGCCTCTGCCGGTTAACCATATAATAACTCTGTGTGTATTTTCAGTTCTGAGCCTAACTTGATATTTTTTCTAAGATGTTATCAATACCAATTTTTCTAATTTGACTTTTCAGATCCCAAAGTCCAGAAGTCGAGTATCTAGTCAGACTGTGAGGATTCTGTACCTAGAGCTATGTGAGAGCATCCTTCAGCTCAGTCTGCAGCTAAGTTGTAAAAAGAATCCTGCTTGGATGATGGGACTTCAATAGAAGATGCTGATGCCCAGGTGGGCAAGTTTCCTTTATCTTCATGGTACAAATCTAATCATGTGCTCTGATATACCCACCCATGTGTCTAGATATTGTAATAAATGGTACAGCCAATGGAATAGGTATAAAGGAGTGAAAATATCTAAATACTTAAAGTCACTGTATGTGTTGAGAGTTTTCTAATAATTATAACATTTAAGAGATTGGGGCTTATTATTTTGTTCTTTTTTATTGAAAAGCATTTAATTAATAAAGCTACACTATAGCTAAAAGTTGAAGCATTCACTAAAACATTTGCTTTTGGATTTTCTATGAAAAGTAAAGTGTTCAGGAAGATATTAGGTGCACTTGAAAGCAGAAACCAGACTCATCACTGGAAACAACTCCAACACAATAACTTTAAATGTTGTTGGGGGTTATAATATTACACACTATACCTGAAAACAAATTTCTGTGATATGCTGGAAGGAAATGACAAGCAATTTTCATTTATTTAATATCATATGAATATGGGGATGGAGAAAGTGATCTACTAGTAAGGTATTTGCTCTGCAAGTATGAAGACTTGAGTTTGGATCCTCCTCACTCTTGTACAAAGCTGGGCATAGCAGTGTGCTTTTATATCCATAGTCTGAGAAATAGAAACAGGCAGATCTGTGGGCTCAACAGTTATCCAGCTTAGCCCATTGTAAGCCCCAGACCAAGGAAACACTGTTTCTCACAAAACAAGGTTGTTGGTTCCTGGGGAATGGCAGCCAGGTTTATTCTTTGGCTTCCACATGCATGCACAAATGTCCACACATATGGCTTACATAGAGAAAATTTGTCTTCTGTTATAATTTATAATGGACTTCTAAATGGAGAAAACTCCATGTAAGTATTAGCCTTCCTAGTTATTAAAAATGTTCAAACACTAAATCAGTAGATAGCATGGACTTAAGGAGTGTGGTGACACTAATAGGAGGTGTGGCCTTGTTAGAGGATGTGTGTTACTGTGGAGGCAAGCTCTGAGGTCTCATATATGCTCAATCCATGTCCAGTTTCTCAGTCCACTTTCTGTTGCCTGTGGGCTAAGATGTAGGATTCTCAGCTCCTTCTCCAGAACCATGTCTGCCTACATACCAGCACACCATACCATGATGATCGTGGACTAAACCTCTGAAAATGTAAGACACCCCAATTAAATATTTTTCCTTTATAAGAGTTGCCATTATCATGGTATCTCTTCGCAGCAATTAAAACCCTAACTAAGACAAGGAGCATCTGTCTTAGGTTGCCTTAAAGAAAAGCTGAAATTTGAGCTGAATCTTGGAAGATAATGACAATTTAAATAGAAAGAAAAAGACCAGAATACTTTTAAATAGGTCCAGCTATGGAGTGCAATGCTGTGGTAGCCTAGAGAAAGCTAAAAGAAAGAGAAAGTGGGTTGGCTAGAACCTTGACTTCTGCATTTAGTCCTCCATTTGCTAAGCAGATACTCTCCACAGACACTGTCTGGTTCCTGGAACTGCTTTACGGCAGATGTGACCACAGTGTTTGTGAAACCGGCATGCTAGTGGTAAAAACAATGAGGAAGCAGGCAGAAGATTGGCCTTGAGAAAGAGGAGAGTCCTGCTTTCAGAGTATCAAGAAATTATAGCAGGTCCATAAGAGATCAACTCAGTGATTATCGGAGTGTAAAGGAAGCTTTAGTCTAGTCAGGGGGCCTAGGCTGAAACACGAGGGGGGAACCAAATCTGTGAGGATGAGGGGACCACATTATAACAGATGAAGAGGAGATGGGACATGAGAAGCTAACCTTTACCCCATGGGTAGCAGGAAGCAGCAGAGTGTGAGCAGGCTAGGGCTGTGATTGGTGCTATGGAGATTTGATGGGTCAGGAAAGAATCTTCCATTGGTGTGTGGGTTATAGTGGAGGAGGCAGAGTGTGGAGGCAGTTACAATATTGCTTTTTCTAGTAAATATCAATCTTTGCCGAGATCTAATTAGGTGTGTGCCATTTCTAAAAATGTCGGACACTTGGGGAGACAGAAGAATAAGCATTCAGTGATTGCTATCCAAAATATGTTTGCTGGTAAAAACCATGTGATGATGTACCCCCATTAATCCCAGCATTCGGGAAGCAGAGGCAAGCAGATCTCAGTGAGTCCAAGGCCAGCCTGTTATATAGAGCAAGTTCCAGGTCAGCTGGATCTACACTGTGACACACTGTCTCAAAGATGAAACAAAACAAAGACTCATGGGCTCCTCTAGAGAAACTTAAAATACAGCTCACAATTGCGTTGCAGTGAAAGAGGCAGAGGAAGACACACCACGCAGAAGGACAGCGGCTAAAGGACACTTTCATTTGTTGCTTTTCTGTTTAGATTATTTGTTTTATTTTATGTGTGAATTTTGCCTGTGGGGCCTATGGAGGTCAGAAGAGGTCATTAGATCCCTTGCAACAGGAGTTAGGATGGCTGTGAACCACCATGTAAATGCTGGGAACTGAATCCCGGTCCTCTACAAGAGTTCGTAACCTCTTAGTCACAGCTCCAGCTCCCTGAAAAAGATTTTTCACTAAGGCTGATTGGATAAGCAGTAGATAAATAGAGATGAGTGTCCGTCCCTGGAGACAATTTGTAAGGTTCCATAGGGCATAAGGACAACATTAAAAGTGATAGTGGATTCCTACTATCTGGAGTTAGAATGCCAATGTATCTACAACATACCTGAGAGAGCAACTTTCAATGAGAAAATTTTACATGTTTTAGATGAATTGTAACACCAAGGAAGTGGAGTAGGTGGGTCTCTGTGACTTCTGGGTCAGACTAGTCTACACAGAGTTCTAGACAAGCCAGAACTACATAATGAGACCTTGCCTTGGTAAACAGAAGAATGACAGCTGGAGAGCTGACTGGGAGATTAAGAGTGCTTACTGCTTATTCAGAGGACCTGAGCCTGGTTCCCAGCCCCCAAAGGAAAGCAAACAATCACCTGTGAGTGCAGCTCCAGCAGATCCAGTGTTCTCCTTTGGCCTCTGTTAACCCCTTATCCACATATGGTGCGCATACACACACACACACACACACACACACACACACACACACGATAAATAAATACATAAGTAAATAAACCTAAAGCTATGCTTGGTGCCACATCCATTTCACTCAGTGAAAGAATTAGCCAACCTATCTAGAGCATCGCCTCAAAAGACGGAAGGATCCGTAAAGCACTGTTAAGGGGACTCTTTGTCCGGCAAGACACCATGAATGGCCAAAGCATTTCTAAGGACTAAGAACACAGGTGGAGGGAAAGTATTACTTTACCTCAAATTACCCCGCAGGGTTATGGTGGCAATGTCAGCATGTTACTGAAATACAACCAGATAGTTAGTCTGAATGAATAGAATAGAACGACAAATAAACTGTCAAAGGTATGACCACCTAACTTTTGACACAGGTGATAAAAACACGCAATAGAATAAAGAAAGTTTACACAACAGATTGTGCTGATAAAACTGAATATCCACTGCAGAAGAATTAAATTAATTTAAAATCATTTACACAAAAAATACATTCAAAATGAATAGGGGGCCTTAATATAAAGCCGGAACTACTAAAGGAAAATGTAGGGTATAATTTCAAGACATCAAGATAGACAAGAACTTTCTGAACAGAACCTCAGTAGCATGCAGACTAGCACCAAGTATCCACAAGTGAGACTACATGAAATGAAAGTATCTGCACAGAAGCCATCCGCAGAGCAAACAGCACTCACAATGGGAGAAAATCTTTACTGCAATACTTCAGACAGGAGGCTGATGCCCAGGATGTACAAAGAACTGTAGAAATTAAATAACACAGGAAATAAAGCTGTCAGTCAACAAAGCGATGAATGAAATGAATGGGCATTTTAGAAAAGAAGAAACACAAACGGCCAACAACTATTTTAAAAAGTGTTTGGCTACCTTAGTCATCAGGAGAATGCAAACTCTGACCACTTTGAGATGCGGCCTCACCCCAGTCAGCTGGCTGTCATCATAAAAGCTGGCAGCAGGGGCTTGAGAACTGGTCCAGGGAGGGTGAAATCACTGGCTGCTCTTCCACCCAGGTTTGGGTCCTAACAGCTACCCAGTGCTTTACAACATCTGGAACTCCAGTTCCAGTACACACATCTTCTTTTGCCCCCCAACACCAGGCACACACAGTATAGAGACAAGCATGCAGACAAAACACCTATGCACACAAAATAAAATTTAAAAATTAAAAACAAAGAGCTGAGTATTTAAATAAAGAAATGTGACAACAAATCTTACAGAGAATGTGTGTAAAGGGGACCCTTATTCACTGCTGGTGGGGATGTGAATTAAGATGTCCATTGTTGAAAGGAGTTTGGAGGTCCCTCAAAAAATTAACATCAAGTTACCAAATGGCCTCACTACTCCACTTGTGGGTGTATATGCAGATAATTTCACACCCTGCCAGAGAAGTATTTGCACTCCCATGTCATTGCTATTGTATTTGTTACAGCAAGGAAACAGACCAATCTAGACAACCACTAGCAAGTGAATGGATAATGCAAATGCAGCACATATACAAAGTGGAATATTATTCAACTGTCAAAAATGAAATTTGCAAGAAAATGGGAGGACTTAGGAAGTGCACCACAAGGGAGAAAGATATATAATATTCAGAAAGAAAAAGCACATGTGTCCTTCCTTATATATGGATCCTAGCCTATAATGTATACCTTCGTACTGGTAAACAGACACAAGTGTAAGAATAGTATAACATCTAGGAAAGGAACCAAGAAATGATATTTGGTGATGAGGAAGGATGGAGTGCAGTTAAAGCACACAAGTCGTGGAAGAGTTGAAAGCAAATTGTTCTAGTTTCAAATGTCTCATTGTTGGGGCGTTTCTGTCCCGGCTGGTCCCACTGCCATTTCCAGCCCCAAATGAACACACAAAGACTCACATTAATTATTACTAAACTGTTGGCCAGTGACTAGGGCTTCTTATTGGCTAGCTCTAATTATTAACTCATTTCTATTAATCTATGTAATTTCTACATGACTTTGTCTTATCGACGAAGGCCTGGCTTGCCCTACACTCCTGGGCTCCACATGGCAACTCTACTGGTGGGCCCCCTCTCCTACCTTTCCCAGAATTCTCCTCGTCCTAGTCCCGCCTATCTTCCTGCCTCATTGGCCAGACAGTGTTTTATTCATCAGCTAATAAGAGAAAAATATATACAAAAGGACTTCCCACATCTCATAGTTTTTTGTTTGGTTGGGTTTGGTTTGGTGGTTTGTTGCATAAAATGTAACATACAATGAAAGGTAAACCTTAAGGAACACTTCCTTGCTTCTCAATGGCCATTTCAACTGTACAAAGATTAAATTGAGGTAAAGAGATTGGGGGGCGGGGTACTGAGCAAGTGTTTGATTGACTGGCCACCCTAATCTAGTATGATTTTACTTGTGGGTTCATTACAATAAAGTGATTCCTATTTAAAAATGTCACACAATAAAGATACATTAACATAAAAAAGAATTGTTTTGTAATAAAGGTGCTACTAAAACTCACAGGAGAATGAATAGCATAGTTTTTAATTTTAATATTCATTTATATTATGTGTACGGGCATTTCTGTGCACCACGCATATGCTTGCTGCCAGCAGAGACCAGATGGGCATGTTGGATACCTTGAGGCAGGAGTTACAGAGAGTGCTGGGGATAAAACCCAGGCCCTCAGGAAGAGCAGCACAAGGCTCCCCCTTGTGTAGCTCCAGTCATGGGACATTTGCTGCTGCTAAATCAAAGCAGGGTCATCACAGTCCTCACTAAGCAAGGCCTTAGTGAGGGGGGGAGGCAGTTACAACAGAAACTAGACTGAGGGGTTAACTGCTGTGTTAAGGAAAAGACCATGTCAAACCTTACCAAGAGGAACTCCCTTGAAGATGGCTGAAATGCCAGCATAGCTGTAAGCGTTGTCAGCTGCAGGGGCAGGTGTCTTTGTTAGAGTTTGTCCCTACATGGGGTGTAACAGAGTCGAAGGGCAGGTGCTTCTGAAAGGTGATTCCTGAGGGAGAGGGAGAAAGGCTCTTTGTCTTCTCACCCTGGAGGGCTTCCAGCACAAACCTTCTTGAGCTATAATCAAATCTTACTGAGGTGATCAGTGTTCCAGAGGGACACAGGAACAGGAATAGAAACTTCTAGGTGGTGGGAGGTCACATACACGCACACACACACACACACACACACACACACACACACACACACTCCTGAGACTACTGCTCATAAAACAGGATTGGCCACTGTTCAACAGGATTAAAATGAGCTGTGTGGTTTAGGAACAACAAAGGCTTGTGTTTTTCCCTTCAAGATCAGAGATCTGAAGACACTGAACAATTAAGAAAAGTTTTGTTCTTGACTCTTACATAAAGATACCACACTGTACAGAGAAAATCATATGAAAAAAAAAAAGTCTGTGGTGATAACGTAGTAAATAGCAGCCTCGAAACACCCTTACTTATTTCAGATGTGTAAAAAAATGAACAATGCATTATTTTTATTTTCTTAAAACCCTTCCATTGTATTAATGGCTTCCAGTGCTCTGTGGGTCCTAAAATCTCTGTGGTTCATCGCCTTGCTTCCGCTTCTGCCCAAACCCTTCTCTTTTCTTTCCACCCTGATTCCGGTGCTCTCCAAGCCTCCGTCCTCGGCCCCTTGCTGGTCCTGCTGCATGCTGCCCCTCTTGTGGCACAGGATACTTCCAAACCAGTGTCTTGGGTTTCAGCTCAGCTACAGATCTCCAGTGCTGGGGGCACCTCCACCTTCGCATTTATGGCGTAGCCACCGTGCCCAGAATTCTCCCAGCTACCAGCCTCACACCATTCCTATCACCTGCCCCCAAAGCCTACTTGTGTTTCCTTTGAGGTGTCTCCAACATCCTTTTCCCATTTCCTCCTCATGACCTTAGGCCTAATTCAGGCCGCCATCACCTTGCATTCCCCGCCTCGCATCATCGTCTTGGTCCATTCGCTTTCTCCACACCGACTTTCCATGTGTCTGTCTGTTGCTCCTGACTCTACACAGGGTGTTTGCAGAGGACTGCCGGGCTAGCAAATGTATATTCCCAGCCCCTCAGAGAGTAAACCTTTCCCTGCTGTCCTTCTATAACCGGCCAATTCTAGGATGTACCTTCCCACTCCCTCTACCTTTGCAGACCCCGGAGTTTAAGTAGCTCACTCCTCATCAGCACTATGTATATTGTTGGTATGTATTAGCCTACATGAGACTTCTTGTCCTCTGCCCATCTTCCCAGTCCTCTTTCCCCTAACACACTCTGCTGCTGTGACCAATTACCCAAGATAACAGACTGAAAAGGAAGGAAGGTTCATTTCAAAGGTTTCCTCCCATGCTTTCATGGCCACATTTTGAGCCTTTGTTTGCACGGCACAGTAGGAAATGTGTACTCATCTCAGGAAAGCAAGAAGCACAAAGCCAGAGTCCCAGTATCTCCTTCCATGGCACACACTACCATCTAACTTCCTTCTACCCGGACCCCCTACTGGCAGTCCCCCACCCCGTATATACTGTAGACATAACCAATCCTGAACAACACACGGGCCACTTGGGAGCATTTGCTCCCTACTCTTCCCCCACACTATAGACACCACATACCCCAGACTTCCCAGGACTGTGTTTGTTTCAGACACCCCTGCCCTCTGCTGCCAAGATCCAATCGTTTATCAGATTTTATCCTGATATCCTCTCTGAACACTGTAATAACTTCTCTGAGCTGTATTGTTCTGCCAGGTCTGAGCTCTGAGTTTTGTTAGATAGCTCAGCAAAAAAAAGGATTTTTGGTCTGAAGAGTGACACTGGGTGAGGAAGCCATGATTCTGAGGTCATTGTGTTGACATATGTTTATGAAGTTAAGCAACTTATCCAAGATGACCTGTTTAGCTGACTGGCTTGGATCGACTATAGTCTTCTGATAACCTTACAATTTTTTCTTGCCAGTCTTCTACCTCCAGGTGCTTTATCCTTTTGTGTGTTTATCTGTGAGTCACCGAAGCACCCCTGTGTTTTCCTTCACCTGTGGCAGGAGCCACTGGCATATTCAGTATTGCTGCCAACTTAGTCATTATTGTTGTGATAACATTACACGAGTCCCATTGGATTTACATTGTTCTGCCAGAGAAAGTCACCACTTCCTTATCCCTCTATCTCATTGGCTTCTCAGAGACTGGACTGTGACTCTAAAACATAAGAAGTGTGTGTGGTTGCTTCCAACTTGTATTCCTTGGAAAGTGCTGACCCAGAGCAACCCTGCCCTGTGCACCTGGTGATACAAAGAAGGGCTGTGCCCTTCACTGCTCAAATTAATCCTGATGATAATGGACCAAACCTCTGAAACTGTAAACAAACCCCCAATTAAATACTCTCTTTCTTAATAGTTGCTGTGATAATGGTGTCTGTTCACAACAATCGAACATTGATTAAAACATAAAAAAGAACTTCAACATGATCATAGAAGAAAACTTCCCCTCACTAAAGGAAAGAGACACCCTTATAAACACAAGCAGCATACAAAACACCAAATAGAAAAGACCAGAAAAGAAAATTACCATGACATGTAATAGTTAAAACACTAAGTGTACATTACTAATAAAATGTATTAAAAGCTTTAAGAAAAAAAAAAACTACAAGTCACATATAAAGGGAAATTCATCAGAATAACAGGTGATTTCTCAATGGGATATTGAAAGCAAAAAGATCCAGAAACAATGCATTTTTAATACTAAAAGATTTTGATAGTCAACCTGAATTAATATATCCAGGAAAACATTTTCTGTGATTCAAATGGATTCTACCATATAAATAGAATATGTATGAATGTATGTATGCATATATATATATATATATATATATATATATATATATATATATATATTAAAACCAACATAAGGAAAATATAAGAAACATTATATTGGCCTGAAGAAAGGAATGGGCATAGCAGAGAGAATGTGGAGACAAATACAAAGCCATAATTATTAAAACACAAAATACCACTGAGAACACAAACAAAAATTGGCAATGCAAACACTACAACTAGCACACACATTTCACTAGCAACTTTAAATATCAATAGCCTCAGTCCCCCAATCGAAAGACACAGACCAAGAAAGGATTAAAAACCAAAACCCATCTGTCTGCTGCCTACCAGAAACACATGGACCAATCAGAACAGATGAGTGACCTGTCTGCTAGCTGAGTGGCCCCACTCCCTTGATTCATTTCCCAAAGACATATTCCACTACCCATCCCCTTCCACCTCACCACCTTACCAGTAGCCAGATCCCTGTCCCCAACTCTGGATGACTTCTGCTGCTCAGTTGCAGGCCACACCAGTCAAAAGAACAGAGGTGCTCTGGTGCACCAATGTTAAAGATAGCAAACAGAAGGCTAGCCCCCAGCTTGGACAGAGACTGGATCAGAGGTCACACTTGCCACCAGAAATCCAGACAACAAAGAAAGAACAGAAGACCAAAGAGAAAACAGAACAAACTGAACAAAGACAAATTCAGAAACCGGCATCTAGACTTATAATCACCCCAAATGCAGATGCCTAAAGGCCAGTGTAGAAATACCATCAACAACAGCCAGGGCAATATGAGATCCTAGCAAGACATGAATATTCCAACACAGCTAAAGCACAAGAAAATGACCTTTAAAACAACTTTTTAAAGATGATTAGAGGTCCTTAAAGAAGAAATGAAAAAAAAAATCCCTCAAAGAAATCAAGGAATAGACAAACAAAAAATTAGAGGAATCAACAAATCCCTTAAACAATGCCAAGAAAGCCAAGAATAAACAAATAGGTGAAAGAAACTGCCCAAGAACTGAAAATCAAAATAGAAGTGAAATGGAAAATCTGGGTAAGTGAACAGAAACTATAGATGCAAGCATAACTAACAGAATACAAGAGATGGAAGAGAGAATCTCAAACATTGAAGATACAATAGAAGAAATAGATTCATTTGTAAAGAAACTGTTAAATCTAATAAATTCCTAACACAAAACATCCAGGAAATCTGGGACACTATGAAAAGAGCAAACCTAAAAATAATAGAAATAGGAGAAGGAGAAAAGTCCCAGCTCAGAAACTTGCCACCAGAAATCCAGACAACAAAGACCAGAAGACCAAAGAGAAAACAGAAACCCACTGAACAAAGACAAATTCAGAAACCGGCTAGAAAATGTATTTAACAAAATTATAGAAGGAATTTTCATAACCTAAAGAAAGACATGCCATGTGGCTCTATGGTGCAATGGATAGCACATTGGACTTCTAGTGATGAAAAAGGACATGCCTATAAAGGTACAAGAAACTTTCAGAACACCAAATAGATTGGATCAGAATAGCAAGTCCCCACATAATAATCAAACCACTAAATAGATAAACAAAGAAAGAATATTTATAACTGCAAGGGTTAAAGAACAACTAACATATAAAGGTAGACCTATTAAAATCAAACCCAACTTTTCAACAGAGACTAGAATACAGAAGAGCTGGGCTGATGTCTTGAAGTCTCTAAGAGACCAGAGACGCCAGCCCTAACTACTATACCCAGCAAAACTTTCATTCACCATGGATAGAGAATTTTTTTATGACACATTCAAATTTAAATGATATCTATCCACAAATCCAGCTCTACAGAAGGTACTAGAAGGACATTTTACCCAAACACAAAAGACTATACCTTCTCAGCCCCTCGTGGAGCTTTCTCCAAAATTCATCACATACTCAGTAACAAAACAAATCTCAACAGATACAAGAAAAATGAAATAACCCCCTGCAACAGACCACCATGGATAATAGCAGGATATCAACAGCAACAGAAACAACAGAAAGCTTACAAACGCATGAAAATTTAACAACTCCATACTAAACAACTACTAGGTCAAGGCAGGAATCTAGAGAGAAATTAAAGACTTCTTTGAATGAAAATAAATGCACATCCAGGTGTTAGTGGCACACGCCTTTAATCTCAGTACTTGGAAGGCAGAGGCAAGTGGATCTCTGTGAGTTTGAGACTAGCCTGGTCTACAGAGCTAGTTCCAGGACAGGCTCCAAAGCAATACAGAAAAACCCTGTCTTGAAGAAAAAAAGAGATAAAAGAAAAGAAATGCACAACATTCCCAAATTTATAGGATACAATGAAAGCAGTGCTAAGAAGCAAGTTCAACGCACCAAGTGCCTTCATAAAGAAATTGCAAAGATATCAATAGCAACTTAATAGCACACCTCAAAGCTCTAGAATAAAAAGAAGCAAACGCACCGAAGAGGAGTAGAGGATAGGACATAATCAAACTAAGGGCTGAAATCAATAAAAGAGAAACAATACAAAGAATTGTTGAAGCAGAGAGTTGGTTCTCTGAGAAAATCAACAAGATAGGCAAACCCTTATCCAAACTAACTACAAGACAGAGAGAATCCAAATTAACAAAATCTGAATGTAGAGGGGGACATAACAAGAGAGAGCAATGAAATCCAAAGAATCATTAAGTCATACTAAAAATCTATATTCCACAAAATTGTAAAATTTAAAAGAAATGGACAATTTTCTTGACAGATACCAAAATTAAAACAAGATCAGATAAACAACTTAAATATATTTATAACCTCTAAGGAAATAGTAGCAGTATTTAGAAGAATCCCAACCAAAAGAATGCCAGGGCCAGATGGTTTTAGGACAAAATTCTACCAGTTTTCAAAGTAGACATAATACCAATACTCCTCAAATTATTCCACAAAATAGAAACAGAAGCAGCATTGCCATATTCATCTTAAAAGGCCACAGTTACCTGATACCCAAACCACACAAAGATACAACCAAGAAAGAGAATTACAGACCAGTTTCCCTCATGAACATTGATGCAAAAATATTTAATAAAATATTGGCAAACCGGATCCAAGAACATGTCAAAAAGATCATCCCAAAGATGCAGGGATGGTTCAACATATGAAAATCTGTCAATGTAATCCACCACATAGACAAACTGAAAGAAAAAACAACAATGGTCATTTCATTAGATGCTGAAAAAAGCCTTTGATTAAAATCAAATCCAAAAGCCCTTCATGATAAAAGTCCTAGAGAAATCAGTGATACAAGGGGCATACCTAAACATAATAAAGGAAATCTACAGCTAGTAGTCTATAGCTAAGATCAAATTAAATAAAGAGAAACTCAAAGCAATTCCACTAAAACCAGGAACAAAATAAGACTGTCCATTCTAGCCACATCTGTGGTGATATATTGTTTAGGTGATTTATTGCTTATGATCTAGTAAAGCTTTTCTGGATATCACAATGCAAAGCTAGCCACAGCCATAAAAGCTGGGCAGTGGTGACACACACCTTGCATCCCAAGACTTAAGAGACAGAAGTAGATGGATCTCTATAAGTTCAAGTCCACCCTGGGATATATGAGAGTGAGTCAGTCTAAAAGAAAAACAGGGTTCATGCCTTTAATGTAAGCACTAGAGAAAATATAAGGAGATCAATGCAGTCTCAGGAGCAGTCTGAGATTTAGTGAGAAGAAGTGCAGTCTGAAGATACAATTTGAGGTTTGGTAGATCACCCCTTCAGTTTGAACACTATTGGTAGAGGTGAGAACTCTCTGGTGGCTTGACTGCTTTACTTTTCTGATCTTCAGCTTGAACCCCAATATCTGTCTCTGAGTTCTTATTATTTGTGTTACACATATCTATTTGATCTAGTATTTAAAGATCTAGCTAGAGCAATAAGACAACTAAAGAAGATCACCAAGGGGATACAAATTGGAAAGGAAGAAGTCAAAGTATCACTCTTTGCAGATGATACAATAGTATATATGAGCAACCCCAAAAGCTCTATCAGGGAATGCCTATAGTTGATAAACCCCTTGAGTGAAGTGGCTGGATACATGATTAACAAAAAAAAAGTAAAAAATAAAAAATAACCACCTCAATTGCCCTCCTATGTACAAATGACAAAGCAAACTGAGAAAGAAATCAGGGAAACAACACGCTTCGCGATAGCCACAAATAGTATGAAATATCTTGAAGTAACTCTAACCAAGCAAGTGAAAGACCTATATGTCTCTGAAGAAGATATCAGAAGATGGAAAAATTTCCCAGGCTCATAGATGGATAGGATCGATATTAAAAACAGCCATCTTGTCAATAAACAATCTGCAGATTTAACACAATCCATCGAAATTCGAAATTCCAACATAATTCTTTAGAGACATTGGTAAAATAATGTTCGATATAGAAAAACAAACAAACAAAAAACCCGCATAGCTGATTCTTATACAATAGAACACTTGTGGGGAGTATCACCATCTCTGATTTCAAACTCCACTACACAATACAGGTTGATCAGTTGAATTGAATCAAAAACTCAGACATAAATCCACACACCTATGGTCACTTGATTTTTGATAAAGAAGCCAGAAATAAAATGGAAAAAAGAAAGCACCTTCAACAAATGGTGCTGATATGTAGAAGAATGTAAATAAATCTACCACCCTGTAGAAAATTCAAGTCCAAATGGATCAAAAACCTCAACATAAATCCAGATACATTTAGCCTAAGAGAAGAGAAAGTGGAAAATAGCCTTGAAAGCATTGGCACAGGAGACCACTTCCTGAACAGAACACCAATAGTGCAGACTCTAAAATCAACAAGATAGATATTGGACCTCATAAAACTAAACAACAAAAAAGCTTCTGTAAGGCAAAGGACATTGTCAGAAGGAAAAAAAGACAACCCACAAAATGAGAGATTTTTCACTAACTTCACATATGACAGAGGGATAATATCCAAAATAAATAAAGAACTCATGAAACTAGACATCAACAAACTAATCCAATGGGGGAAGGGGCTGGGGTGGAACAGGGCACAGATCTAAATAGAGAATTCCCAACAGAGGAATTGCAAATAGCCAAGAAACGAAGAAATGTTCAACATCATTAACCATCAGGGAAATGCAAATTAAAACAATTTAGGGTTTCCATTTTATACCTGTCAGAATGGCTAAAATCAAAAACATAAGTGACAGCTCATGCTGGTAAGGATGTGGAAAAGGAGAACACTCCTCCACTGCTGGTGGGAGTGCAAACTTGTACAGCCACTTTGGAATTCAATATGGCAGTTGCTCAGAAAATTGGGAATCGATCTTCCTTAAAACCCAGGCATACCACTCCTGGGCATATACCCAAAGGGTGCTCCATCCTACCATAAGGACACTTGCTCAACTTTGTTCATAGTAGCTTTATTCATAATAACCAGAAGCTGGAAAAAAAATAGATGTCCCTCATCCATTAATAAACAAAGTGTGGTACATTTACATAATAGAATATTACCCAGCTGTTAAAAACAATGCCATTATGAAATTTGCAGGCAAATGGATGGAACTTGAAAAAATCATCCTCACTGAGGTCACCCAGATCCAGAAAGACAAGAATGGTATGTACATATAATTGGGTATTAGCTGTAAAGTAGAAGATAATCATGTTGTGGTCCACAGAGCCAGAGCAGCTAAGAAACAAGGGGTAATTAAGGTAATAAGTATTTCTCTGGAAAGAGGAAATAAAATGGATTTCTCTGGTGGACTTCAGGTGGCTTGGTAGAAAACAGGAAGGATCAAGTTGGGGTAGAGGGGGAGAATACTGGGAGAAATACCTGGAATTGGGGAGAATCTTGAGGGCAAGGTGGAAACCTAGTGCAATCGAAACTCCATGGAATCTAAGAGAGTAACCCTTGCAAAGACTCCTAGCAATGGAGGACAGGAAACATGAACTGACCATCTTCTGTAACCTTGGGACACCAACATAGCCACAAAACCTTCAATCTACAGTGTGCCCTGCCTGCAGTGTTCTGATCAGAGTCTATCAAAATGCTCATCAAAGAGACCAGAAAGACTTCATCTTGCAAGTGATGAAGGCAGATGCAGAGTCCCATGGCCAACTATTAGGTGGAGTTCAGGAAGTCCTGCTGAGAGTGTGGGGAGGGGAGGCTTGGAAGAACCAAGGGAGTCAGAGATACCATGAGCACACAGCTCACAGAACCAATTGAGCAGGACTCCTGAGGGCACCTGTAGGGGTCTGACCTAGATCCTGTGCATATATATTATGGCTGAATAGCTTGGTGTTCTTGTGGAATTCCTAACAGTGAGAGCTTGGGCAGTCTCTAGCTCTTTTGCCTACTTATAAGACCTCTTCCTCCTACTGGGTTGCTTTGTACAGCCTTGATGTAATAGTATGTGCCCAGTATTATTGTAGCATGTTGTGCCATGTTTGGCTGATATCCCTGGGAGGCTTGCTCTTTTCTGAGACAAGAACAGGACGGGTCTGGAGAAGAGGGGAGGTTAGGGGAGAGACTTGGGGTGGGGAGGGAAAATTGGGACTAGGATGTAATATATAAGAGAGATATAAAAATAAAAATATAAAATCATAATGATGGCAAAGAAATCCAAGTGGTAGTGGCATATTGGTGAGATATAGGGAAATCTGAAGAAGGGAAGTGGGGTGGATATCATATGTCATTGTGAAAACGTATTAAATGCTCAAAAAATACCAAGTATATAATTTTTAAAAAGGAACACATCTTAGTTTTAAAGACAGGCACTGCCTTAGAGTAAAATGATGAACAAAAGCACTCCAATCCAACTGTGCAAATTAGTAGTTGGGGCAATAACGCAAGAGAAGGATATTAACGGGATACAAATGGGGAAGGGGACTCAAACTATCCCTATCTGCCAATGATATAACACTATATGTTAGAGGTACAAAAAAATCTACAATAAAATTTTAAGAAATAATAAACAAATATAGAAATGTGGCAACAAATAGAATCAACTTGGAAAAAATTACTGTTCTTTCTTTACAACAACAAACATACAGAGGGTGAGATCATGGACACACTCTCATTCATAATAGCCTCTATAATAAAAACTTTAAACCTCTAAAGACACTAAAAAATCCCATGCTCATGAATTGGTAGAATTAACATTGTAAAAAGTATGGGTCTACCAAAAGCTTCAGTGTAATATCAAAATCCCTATCTCACTCTTTGCAGAAATAGGACACATTGTATTTTTTTATTATAACCAATTTTTTAATTTTTTTATTTAATTTATTATTTTATATGTCAATCCCAGTTCCCTCTCCCTCCCTCCCTCCCTCCCTCCCTCCCTCCATCTCTCCCTCACTTTTACCCTCTCTGCCCTCTCACATGTACCCTAGCCACCCTCCCCTCCCATCCCCCCACCCCAATTCCATATGTAGGGCAATGCCATCAAGTTGGGGTCATGTAGATCTGACAGGTCATTTGAAGTAGGGACTAGGGCTTCTCTCCTGTCTCTAGGTTAAGGCAGTATCCCTCCATGGGGGATGTTAGAACAAACTATATTAAAATATATAAGGAACCACAAAATACTCCAGATAACCAAAATAATACTGAACAAAAAGAACAATGCTAGAGGAATTATCATTCCAGATCTTAAGATATATTATAGAACCACAATAATAAAAAAATAAATGTACTACTGGAACGAAAACAGACATTGAAAACAAAAATGTGAAAACACATAACTTTTGTCATCTAATATTTGACAAAATGCCAAAAACATGAACTAGAGTAAAGGAAGCGTCTTCAACAAATGTTCTGGTAAAACTTGATGTCCATATGCATAAGAATGAAATAAGACCTGTATCTATTATACCTTCGAGACAAAACTAACTCCAATTTTACAAAAGACATAAACCTAAAACACTGAAACTGCTAAAATCATAGGTCGCACCCTACATTGTAAAGCTGTAGGAAAGGACTTAGGAATAGGAATGTTTAAACTGTAGGAATAGAACTCAATTTACCACCCAAAATTAAGGCCAACAATTGCTAAGCAAGGCCTCATGAGATTGAAATGCTTCTACACAAGGATCATTCAACTGGATGAGTAGGAAGCCCACATAATGGGAAAGAATCTTTGCCAACTGATAGAGGTTTAATATCCAGAATACACAAAGAACTCAAAAACAACAACAACAAGAGTTTAAAATTTTAAAGTAAATTACCCCCCCCCAAAAAAAAAGAAATGAAAAGATGGCCCCGGGACCTGAACAGAGTTCTCAAAAGAAGGAAAAGGGGATTTTTTGAAAATGTTCACCAGCAATTAGGGAAACATAAATCAAAACAACTTTGAGATTTTTATCTTACCCCAGTCAGAATGACAAACATCAATAAACAATCAACAACAAATGTTGGAGGGGATTCAGGGAAAGGGGAACTCTCATTCACTGTTGATGGAATTGCAAACTGGTACATTCCCTACAGGAATCAGTGTGGAGAATTCTCAGAAAACTAAAAATCAATCTACCAAATGACCCAGATATACCACTCCCTGACATATGCCCAAAGGACTTCATATATTCTACTTGCTCAGGCATGTTCATTGCTGTTCTATTCACAATAGCTAGGAAATGGAAGCAACCTAAATGTTCTACAACTGACAAATGAATAATGAATACTTGGCACTTATACATTATGTAATAATATTCAGCATTAAAGAAAGAAAAATCATGATTTTTTTAGGTAAATAGATGGAAATGGAAAGAATGATATTGAGTGAAATAACCCAGACACAGAAAGTCAAATGTTCTATCTTATTAAAGGCTCCTAGCTCCAAATTTTCAGATGTGAATATTTCCTGTAGTAAAAGGGGACCATTGACTGCATGGGAGGATGGGGGGTGATTGTTGTACAAAACAGAAGAATAGCAAGGCACAAATATTGTGACCAGGGGAATGAGGAGAAGGTATTTCTTTAGGGAGATACATATAGAAGAAGGTAGTAGAAGAGTAAGGGGGAGAATCAGTATACAATTATCTGCTAGGAGGAAATAAAAAGGGGTGGGAACTCCCTTGGGAAGGACGATGGAATGAAATACAGGAGAAGGATGTAGGTAAAAATAATAGTATGGATGACTGAAAAAGCCATGAAGCATTTTGTAATTAATTATTTATCAAGAAACCTATAATGTACATAATTTGGTTTGTAAATGTATATGTATAGTTTTAGTGAACTTTCTTATCTGGGCCAAAAATGCCTCCTCCAAGAGCCAAAGATCTCCTAACAAAAATTCTAATATCCAACATGAAAATCTCTCTTTTAAGGCGTTGCCCAGGGATGTCTAAAAAACTCGCAAAACATAAAGCCTATTGCTGTTTCCTTTGGTCACCCCTCAGAGGTGGAAGGCAAGTCCCTGTTTCTGGAGACACCATGCATTTCAGAGACAGGTCCCAGTGGCTACTGAGATGAAACTGAGTTGAATGCCCTATTCCTAAGTACTAACTTTCATGATACCAGAATGTCTTCCAAAGGACAGAGGCAATCAAGAGTCCCACCCAGCTATAACACCTATGGGCCATATCAATTATTAGCATGACACAATAACCTTACGGGTGCAGTAGTGGCACACGTACCTTGGTAGTAACCAAAAGTTCTCTAGTTGGACTGAAGACCCATTCAACAAAAGGTATACCATGCCTGGTACTGGAAACCCACCCAGCTACCTTCTACACCACCATACTTTTCTAGCTTCCCTCTAGTATCAGCAGGCATCAATACTTACTCTCACTTGTAGTTGCATTTTCTTCTTGTCCCGGATCTCAAATTTGGAGCTCTTTCAGTGTTAAATTAAATTTAATTTAGTGAATATTCAATATTTTAATGTTAGCATTCTCTCTCCATCCTTCATGTTCAGCAGTATGGAATTATCAAATCAACTACAACAATTTATAATTTACTAAATAACAGCAGTTTTGTTTGATGATCAGTTGGCATATTTGTTGACATTATTGGAAGCACAAATAATTTTGTTTCTGTTTTTATATTGATATTTACTGTATTAGAACTTAAAACCAAATTATTTTAAATATTTGTTGATTCTGTTTTTAAATGAAAATAGCTACTTTAATTTAAATAATAATTTTGTAAACTATTTTCCAAAAGAAAGAAAACATGTTAGATATTTTTGCAGGAGTATTTAGTAGCTAATTATACAGAAGACATTAAATCCTTGTAATCTTTGGAAAGTCCCACTGCACATTCCTAGGCAAGTCACAGTGAACTCAGCAGGTAATATCCTTGCAGAACTGTGACAAACAGCTTTTACTCTAGGGGTTTCCTGAGCACTTGAAAGGAGTTTATGAATAATTGCTCTTTAGTGTAGGAGAAAGATATTGCAGAAGATCAAAAATCTCAAAGGAATGCATCATGAGACATGTTACAAAGTAGTATGCGTGACATGCTCTCATCTTTTCGGAAATAGTAGCAAAATACCTTAAATTGACCATCACAACCTCTTCCAAGTAGGTAGTTCAGTGATATTAAATGTATTCACACTGTCCTATTTTTGTAATTATACTTGGCTTTATTTTTAAGTTAACAGACAGAGAATCTACATACTAGTAATATAAGTGGTGGGGATGTGTTTGACCCATATCATCTTGTGTTTTTAAACATTTCTTCAATGAACACATACTGTAGAATTTATAAGATGAGAGGAAAATGTTTATTTTAAACTGAAGAAAACAAATATTTCAAGGAGGGAATGGCCGTACTCATCCTCCAGTGTGATCATGTCAATGGACAGATGAAGAGCTTCTGGGGAACTCCATTTGGGCTTCAACTATGGCTTCATCAAGACTTAATGAGGTTTTAGTTCCTGAATAGGGAAACTGAATGGGAACCAGAATGGGCCCCATGAGAGAATCTGGATTTTATTGTTGATTTTACATGAGAGGTATGGAGTGTGCCAGATTAGAAAAGATGCCTGAACAAAACATGCTGAATGGCCAGAGCGTGATGAGCCTGACTTCTTGAGAGGATGATGGTGTCCCGCTCATATGAAACAGAATTTGGATTTTATTCATAGGTAGTGAAGAGAAATCAAAGATTTTAGTTAGTGTTAATGTTAAGGTCAATTTTCTACAATTTAGACATAGAGGGAGAAAGACCAACCATCTGTAAAGCTAATTTGAAAAATAAATGCTTGAATGGGAAGGTTAAGCAGTAAGAAGGTAAATAGGGAGGAGACAGAAGTCAAAAGGAAGAGAATGAATGCTCCAGAGCAAAGGTAAAGAGAATGGGGTCTCATTCAAGCTTTCTTCTTGAGGAAGTATTCATTCATTCATACCCAGTGAGACCTCATTCCACAGTGTCTGTCTGTTTCATAGTAAAGTACTTTGAAGTCCTAGAATCTAGGAGGTACTGGGGTGTGTTAACTGGATTGGTTATGTTTTCAAGTTGTCTTTGTGAACTAGATGTTTGCAGAGTTACTTTTCAATGTAGCTTTTTTTTTTCTATTTGTTTTTTATGTTTAAGACATAAAATCTGATGTTCTCTTTATTTTAATAATTAATTAATATTAATGCCTAGATGAATAGCCAGTGGCTTCATTAGCTCTATTTCTTCATAAACCCAGTTTCTTTTCTAATCATCTGAATTTTTTCTGCTTTACATATTTACTCACTAAAATTCAATGAACAAAAGGGAATTATTTCATTGTGACACACACTAAAAAATAGCACAACTATTTAATACACTGGGTCCAATTTTCTGATGACTCAAGGGATATATGTAAAAATCAGATCATTTAAAATGAACTAGAGATTGAACATTTAAAGACTATGATCCCTTTCATGTAAAGTACCCTTGGTTTCACAAGTAGATATTATTTCCCCTTACTTTCCTTTAAAATACATTTTGGCTTTTCCATGTATCTGACTCTTTTGGAACCAAACACTGTGCTTTGTGTTTAAAAAAAAAAAAATCAGTTATTTTATTAGGCAGCATGTTGGCCTTGAGATTTTATGCTTGTATGAAACATCTCATGACTCAGAAACATACAGGAGCGGGAGCCAGCCCTCCCATTACCATACTGCATAACAGCACAGAAGCCATGCCCAGGCTTCTTCTCCTAGCAGAAATATCATTTAACAGGGTGAAGGTCCCTGGGAACTTGAAGCAGTGGACTCAGGTGTGGCAGCAGCTGCTGTGCGGGCCATAACTTACCCTGTGAAGGCAGAGTCACCATCATCTGGACTCAGGGGAGATGTGGAGTATCATGTCCAAGGAGTGTCGTTCCAAGAAAAACTGTGCTTGGAGCACTTATGTGTTGGCATTGCTCACTGACTGAGGCGCCGTCTGGCAAAACTGTGGATTTTTCCCAGAAAGCAGGGTAACGATTATATAAGTTGTCTCAAGGAATTTATTTTTAAGTGCTGTTAATGCATCCCTTGTGTTTTTTGTTTGTTTGTTTGCTTGCTTTTCCAGGATTCAAGTATCTTTATTTTCTCCTTAAAAATTTATACATAGAAGGCAGGAGAGGATATGGTGAAGTAGAGGAACATTATACTGACACAACGACCTGAAATTCTAGTCTGAGTTAAGGCCAACTTTAAACTGCCAACTGATGTCTCAAGAAATAACTGCAGCATGTCTGATTAAGGCCTGAAAGTGCCGAGTCTCATTATTAACTTCAAAAATGTAGGTAAATGGTTTTCAGAAAATTACTATGCACAGCTCTCAGGGATGCTAAAACACATAGGTAAAGGAGTCTGGGTTCTCTCCATGCCTGGTATAGAGAGCAGCTTGCTTTGGCAAGCAGTGTCTGCAGCTCACAACTGATAATGGTGTACAGAACATAGGAGGCGTAGGCACAAAGGCAGGCCACTTATTTCCATGTCCAATGTAGTACACAGTAGTTGTGGGCATTACAGAAGCTTTTCAGTTTCAGGAGGTCCCATAAATAAATTGTCAATCTCAGTGTCTATGCTACTGTCATTATGTTCAAGAAGTAGTCCCCTGTGCTAATTCGTTCAAGGGTTCCTCCCATTTACTCTTCTAAGAGGTTCAGTGTGGCTGGATATTTGTTGAGGTCTTTGATCCATTTGGACTTGAATTTTGTGCATGGTGATAGAATGGATCTATCTGCAGTCTTCTACACACCATTATCCAGTTGTGCCAGCACCATTTGTTGAGGATGCTTTCCTCCTTCCATTGTATAGTTTTAGCTTCTTTGTCAAAAATCAGATCTTTGTAGGTGTGTGTGTTAGTATCAGTGTTTTCAATTTGATTACATTGGTCTACCTGTCTGTTTTTGTGCCAATACCAAGTTGTTTCCATTACTGTAGATCTATGGTAGAGCTTGAAGTCAGGGTAATGCCTCCAGAAGTTCCTTTATTATACAGGGTTGTTTTGGCTATCCTGGGTTTTTGTTTGTTTGTTTTTGTTTTTTGTTTTTCCATATGAAGTTGAGTATTGTTCTTTCAAGGTCTGTGAAAAATTGTGCTGGGATTTTGATGGAGATTGCATTGAATCTGTAGATTACTTTTGGTAAAATTTTCATTTTTACTATGTTGATCCTAAGTATCCAAGAGCATGGGAGATTTTTCGATTTCCTGATATCTTCTTTAATTTCTTTCTTTAAAGACACAAAGTTCTTGCTATATACGTCTATCACTTGTTTGGTAAGTGTTACTCCAAGATACTTTATGTTGTTTGTGGCTATTGTAAAGGGTGTTGTTTGTCTGATTTCTTTCTCAGCCCCTTTATCATCTGTATATAGTAGGGCTACTGATGCTTTTTTGTTTGTTTGTTTGTTTGTTTTGTTTTTTGTTTTTGTTTTTAGTTAATCTTGTATCCTGCTAATTTGATGAATGTGTGTATCAGCTGTAGGAATTCCCTGGTAGAGTTTTTTGGATCACTTATGTAAACTATCATATCATCTGCAAATAGTGAAAGTTTGACTTCTTTCTAAATTATATCCCTTTGATCTCCTTTTGTTGTCTTATTGCTCTAGCAAGAATTTCAAATACAGTATTGAAGATATATGGAGAGATTGGATAGCCTTGTCTTGTTCCTGCTTTTAGAGGAATTGTATTGAGTTTCTCTCCATTTAGTTTGATGTTGGCTGTCAGTTTGCTGTATATTGCCTTTGTTATGTTTAGTTATTTTCCTGTTATCTCTGATCTCTCCAATACCTTAATCATGAAGGGGTGTTGAATTTTGTCGAAGGCTTTTTCAGCATAGGGAGATGGTTATGTGATTTTTCTTTCTTAGTTTATTTGTTTATATAAGACAAGTCACAGGCCACCTGACACTTCTATACAGTAATGTTTAAAGGGGGAATAACATTTTTAAAAATGAAAATAAGTACAAATGGGGCTGGAGAGATTGCCAACAGTTAATGTTTACTGCTTTTGCAGATGGCCCAAGTATTTTTTTCCCAGCACCCATATTAGGAAGCTCATAACTCTAGCTTCATGAGAACCCTACAATTTTGTCTTCCAAGGGCACTTGTACTCACATTCATACACCCACACTTGAGCACAAATATGTGCGTGCACGCACACACACACACAGAGAGAGAGAGAGAGAGAGACAGAGAGAGAGAAAGAGAGAGAGAGAGAGAGAGAGCATAGTGTTAACTCACAGTAGCAGAAGAGGTCATCTGTGGTCCTATGGATGTCTTTATATTGGGCCAGTCACTATAAGATTATATGACTTTTATTTTATATATTATCTATTCAATCATCTAAATATAAATTTCAAATCAGAAGTGAAGATCCATTATTTCCAATAGTTGTTTGATGAGGTGTGTGTAGGTAAGTTTAGTATGTGACTGTTTGGAAATGCTACATAATGGTGGAAAACTGTAAAAGTTGTCATTCAAATGCTGGGTTCATATCAGTCACTCACTAGCTAAAGCTAACAGGAATACCTCATTTCTCTGTCTATTATAATGAGCAAAGTGTAAGTTCTCAGTACATTCTAGTTACCTTCCTAATACCACCATTCTACCTCCTTGATGGGAGATGTCATTCTGTATATGTTTCTCATACTGGTTAATTATAAAGCACCATTGGCCAATAGGAAAGGAAGATAGGAGAGACAAGGAGGAAATAGGAAGGAGTAAGGAGGGGTCAAATGGAGAGCCCGGAGAGAGCAGTATACGGCAGCCAGCTCCGGGTAAAAAGACCACGTGAAAATACATAGATTAACACAAATGGGTTAATACTTAAGACAGAGCTAGCCGATAAGAAAGTAGTAACTGGCCAACAGTATAATATCAAATACAGAGTCTCTGTGTGTTATTTGGGGCTGGTGTGGCAACGGGACCAGACCGGGCGGCGGGTAGAAAAACAGTACTCCTTACAGCTCCTTTTTCCTTCCATCTTTTATTGGCATTTTGTTAATAACGGTGACGACGACGACGACGATGATGATGATGATGATGATGATGATGATTCTGCCCTGTGATCAGCTCCCAAACCCACTAGTGTCCCAATAGAAACTGAGAGAACTAGTGTCATAAGGGCCTTGTGCAACAAAGCCATCCACAGCTTCTAAATTACCCAAATAATATGTACCTCAAAATCTCAACTATGGCCTATATTTTAATCTCATGTCAAATTTGTTCCTTTATAAACACTAGGTGAGAATCTTGTGGAAGGCATTGCTTTTTAATTCATTGGTCAAATGCTAGTGTGTGAGGCACAACTCTCCCTGAGGAAAACTTCTTTACCAAACTGCCAATAAAGTAACTTATCTGAATATATCACTGTGTCATAGAAACTGTATCCGTCTGATTCTGAAATGATATTTGAAAACAAACTAATGTAGCCAAGAAATGTCCTTGGCTCCATGGTTGTTTTTAATTGATGTTGAAATTAAAGCAAATGTAGTCACATCATTTTTGGAACAATTGTTGATCTTGATAGCACAAGGACAAACACAGATATTACCAAATACTTGGAATCTTCTGAAAAACTTACAAAGGAAGAAAGAAAGGAAGAACGAAAGAAAGGAAGGAAGGAAGGAAGGAAGGAAGGAAGAAAGGATGGAAGAAAGGAAAGAAGGAATGAAGGAAGGGAGGAAGGGAGGGAGGGAGAAAGGAAGGAAAGAAGAAAGGAAGAAATTTGCCAGCCATGAAAAGTGTGGAGGAGCATCCTGGCAGTTTAAAGGAAGCTGGGTGGTAAGGGTGCTTGAGAGCATTAGAAGGTTTCACACAGCGTCTTATTATTCATCTCTGTCACTGAGCTACAGCATAGAACTCAGTTACTGTATTTCTTCTCCATTACTGATTGTCCTAAGGTTTTGTTTTGCTTTGTTTTAGCTTATGTTATCATTACAAAGAAAATGCTCAGATCCAGATGTCAACACTGCCTGATACCTTCAGTCTAACCAAAGGAGTTGTGCTTTAGACTATCTTGGAGACTTGATCACCCACCATTCACTCAGCACCTACTGAGTAAATGCTCCAGAAAAGGTAGAGTTCCTGACACTCCTTCTGAAACGAAGATGATATGTAGAGCCAAAGATTTACAAGACACTGTGGGGAAAGCGCCAATACCATTGCAATGAGTTCAGAGGCTCAAGAGACTTCTTCCAACTGAGCTGTGCATAAAGTATGAGTAGACATTTTCTAAGAGGGAATGCAACTGAAAGATCATCCCAGATGGGAGTGGAATGGAAGGGTGGTCCTAGCTAAAGGCGCATCACGAACGAGTGTTTAGGTAGAAAAGTTCAGAGCAAATTTGAAGAGAGCGACCCAGGTTTCACTGAAGCGTTTTCTGAGGAGGTATAGAAAGCTGACGTGAAAGAAACCTGATCAGCAGGGACTTCTAAATGCCAGATTAAAAGCACTGGGCTTTAAATAAGAGGTCGCTGTGAGCTGGATTCAGAAGCAGAATGAGTAACCTGTTTCGTCTGATGAGGGAATGTAGGCATTGGAGATTCAGTGAATAGAGGAAGAAAGAAGGTGATCGTGTTGGGACCACTGACACAAACAGCCTAATGAAGCCGAGCTCTCTGGGGTTTGCTTATATGGAGGAGTTAAGATGGTTATGGTTTTAACATGACTCGGAATAGTAACACTGATAAGGAGCAAAAGGAGGAGCAACTGGAAAGTGGGAGGGCCCAAATGTTTTCACTGGGGTGTTAATAAAGTTAGTGTGCACTTCTCCTCTGCCCCGCAGTAGTCTCTGTGCTTTACTTGTGGGGTTGCACTGCTTCCTCAAGCAGTCTCACAGCTACAAGACACCCCACCCCACCCGAGAGCTTGTAGAACCTACAAGGCCAGCAAAGAGGCCAGAATCCAATCCCTAGGGGCAGAATTCCAGGGCCCCATTTGTTGAATATACTGAATTATGTTGGGCTTGGAGGCAAGGGTAAAAGAGAAGGAGAAAACAAATGAAATGAGTAGACAAGGGTTATCGGTGAATTTTGAGAAATACCTGGAAAGACTATATAGAAGCACAAGAAGATCATATGTCCTTGGGGAGATGGGGACAAAGATGCAGTGCCAGAGACTTGGTGGCCTAGGAGATTGTTTTTAGGCTAAGGGACACTTGTTTATTCCAATTGGAAATGACAGACTTAAAGTATAGTAGACACCAGGCTTCTCCAGGAGAAAGTGCTAAAACCCAATAACCAGGTGAAAGAGATAAAGGAGATGCCAAGTGCCTCTCCTAACCACCACCACCACCACCCCAATTGCCTTTCTCTTTTTATTTGTCTCTGCCTCCAGAGGAGCTATGATGAGTGACCTCTTCTGGGGCAAGCTGTGATAAGACATGAGCAGGTCATAAATGGAGCCAAGACCAATGGCATTTGTTCCTGCTTGACGATCTTGAGTTTCTCAATTGGAAAGAGGTTGGTCTGTGACAAAACATGAAGATTGTGTCACAGGGGAAGAGCCAGCACAGCATGAGTCTCTAGCCTAACTAGTTGCCAGCAGTCTGTGAGTTTCTTTTGCATTATTTAGCAGTCTGGCATTAATCTGCTTGCAAGCAGACTTATAAGTGTGAAAGGGTAGAAGATTCTAGTGAACTCACTTTAAAACCCAGGAAGTACTTTTACTGCATTGCGTGCCATTGGGGTGCAGGTTGCCCTCTGCAGACACGCCTGAACAGTAGCAGCTGATCAGAGAGCTAGGTAAAAAGGCAGAGGTTGCAAGAGAGGCCCACGTGGGGAGGCCTTGAGGAGGAGATGCAGCCTTTGAGAATTTAGGGGGGACAACAGACTGAATGATGCCCTTGCCCCCTTCCTGTGCAGCCCTGAGCAGAGGGAGTTAGATGTCAGAAATACAAACAAGGAAAGTTGTTAAGCATATTTGGTAGAGAAGGAAGGAAAGGCTGTGCATAAGTGCTGACCATCACAAGTAATGCCTTCAAATAATTCAAAAAAGAAGTTATCATGCATAAATAGTGGAACTTGGGAAGGCTGTAGTCACTAAGTGCAGATGTGAGTAGATATTAAAAAAACAACTACTAACCACTATGTGATACTGGGGCCGGATGAATGGTGTTAGGAAGACAGTGCACCAGAAAAAAATATATGTGAAAGAGACTGTAAAACTACAAAATAAAATTAAAAAAAAAAAAAAAAGGTTAGTCCCCTTAGCCTTTGAGAATTAAGGGAACCGAGAGTGATTTTATTGGTTCCAAACAGAAACCCTTATTAGATTTCAGGATGGAACTAGAAGGAGAGAAAATGTCTGTCTAGCCATGGCTATACACTGATCTATCCTAGTTAAAATGGGGGAATGGATGTCTTCTATAATCTAGCACTATAATTAAATGATAGGCATATGGCTCTATGTGTGTGATTTCTTCCCTGCCTTTTGTTATTTGTAGAGGTTATTTCCTTCATGTCAAGGTTATTTTGATAATGTATAAAAACTCTTGCTAAAATATAAATGTTTCTATATGCACAAGTAATCCTAATTGATTATATGCCTTAAAAAGTTTCAATTGCTAAGATATAACACCATGAGAAAAAGTCAAGTTGGGGAGGAAAAGTTTTATTTGGCTTATACTTCCACATTGTATCTGTCATCAAAGGAAGCCAAGACAAGAATTCAAACAGGGCAGGAACCTGGAGGCAGGAGCTGATGCAGAAGCCAAGGAGGAGCACTTACTGGCTTGCTCATCATAACTTGCTTAGCCTTTCTTATAAACCCATGGAGACACCAGTGAGTGCACTCTTACAATGTTCAGTCTACAAAGAGTAGGATCAGCAAAGAGAAAATATTCCCTTCACACTTCAAAGTGAAGCAATGGTCAAGTGAGGCCTTTGACTTATGACCCCTAGAAAAGAAAGACCAGAAGAGCCAGAGATTCCTCCCAAGCCCAAGTCACCCCTGATGACCAGACATTCAACTGGCCTTGACTTTAAAAAGAAAATGATTAATTAGGTTCTCTAACCTGGTCTTCAACACCAAGCAGGGAAGTATAACCAGGATTAAAATGAGAAGTATGTTTAACAGTTCAAGAGACTTCAGTCCTCAGACATTAGACTTACCTATATGAAATACTATTTAGACAACTAATGAATGAAAAGAGAGAGACAAAGGAAGGAAGGAAGGAAGAAAGAATATAGATATAGGATATGACCAGATATTGGACATGACCTTGTCTCAGTTTGACATTAAAGTGCCTACCAGAAATGAAGAAAAATGCCAAAGACAAATGTAAAAGTAAGGTTCTTACCCACCATAAAACACTCTTTCTAGTGTGGTGTGTCCTTCTGCGCTCTAACCTGTCATGTTTCATGATTAAAAAAGGCATGGTGATTTGGATGAGAATACCCATGTAGGCTTATATACGTGAATGCTTGGTTCCCAGTTGGTGGAACTGTTTGAGAAGGATTGGGAGGTGTGGCCTTGTTGGAGGAGGTGTGTCACTAGGAGTGATTTTTGATATTTTAAAAACCCACACTCTGAACATGGGTCTCAGTTGGAAGGCCTGGGCAGTCTAAGGGACTTCTGACAGTGGAACCAGGATGTATCCCTGGTGCACAAAAGGACTTTAGGAGCACATTCCCCATGGAGGGATACTCCCTTAACCCAGAGGCAGGAGGGAGGGCCTAGTCCCTACTCCAAATGACTTGACAGATTTTGTTGATCCCTCCTGGAGGGCATCACCCTACACGTGGAGTTGTGGGGGTATGGGATGGAAGGGTGGTTAAGGGGCATGGGGGGGTTGTTTTGAGTGTGTGTGTTTTTTTTGTTTTTTTGTGGTTTTTTTTTTTTTTTTGCTGTGAAGAAACGTCATGACCATGGAAACTCTTATAAAGGAAACATTTAATTGGGGCTGGCCTATAGTTTCAGAGGTTTAGTCCATTATCCTCATTACAGAAAGCATAGCAGCACACAGGCAAACATGGTGCTGGAGAGGTAGCTGAGAGTTCTACATCACAGGAAGTGAACTTAGTTACACACTGGGCATAGCTTGAGCATGTGAGACCTCAAAGTCTGCCCCCACAGTGACACAGTTCCTCCAACAAGGCCATAACTACTCCAACTTGTCTGTACCTTCTAGTCGCTCCAAACATTTAAACATATGCATCTGTGACGGTCATATCACACCTGTGAATTGCAATTATTTTCCTAGAAATAACATCCTATTGCTCCTGAAGAAGTAAGAGGAGCTGGAGAGATGGCTCTGCAGTTAAGAGCACGTGCTACTATTGTGCGGGACACAGGTTTGGTTCCCAGCACCCACATAGACTCACAGGCATCTGTAACTCCAGTTCCAGAGGATCCTATGCCCCGTTCTGTCCTCCTCAGGGGAGGAAAACATATATACTTGTAAAATACAAATTTTAAAGGATTATAAAAGATAATAATTAACAAACATTTAGAAGACCTAATGGAAAACTAGCTTTGGGTTAGCTGTAAAAATAGAATAATAATAGAACAAGAAACAAGTCTCTCCAAAGGAGAGTTGATATTTTGGATAGAAAAAAAAATTGCAAATAGCTACATTCAGTTCATATGAATGAAATGTTCAAACAACAAACTCAAGAGCCGTCCAAGTAGACATTTTGATCTCTTGAGAACCTGAGCCCTGTTAGGGCACTGTGTCCTCCTCCCCTTGTGTGATGTCACCAGAGACTGCTCACAGCCCAGTGTAAACAAGCATCTGAGGAAGAAAGTGTGGGTAGGGCAAGGGTCCAGGTGTGCCTTACTTCCAGAAAACTCTTAGGCCGTCTCTGGCTAGTATTTGGGTATTTTTACTTTATTTTTATTCTTTTAGGAAAACAAGGTTAAGTCCAATTCTTCCCTTGGGTCACGAAAATGCTTAGTTTAGAGACTCTGCCTGTCCTTGACAATGCATTTCATTGCTGTCCTCCTTGCACACTGAACCAGGCAGGACTGGGCTCCGACGCAGTTATTGGTTGTTCTTCACAGACTGACAGGCTTGTCTGAAACCGCTCAGAGGAAAAGTTTCAGGTTACTGGGGCTTGCCAAGCCCACTGAGGAAGGAGCCCAGAGGAGCGGGGTGGGGACAGGAGGAGGAGCGGGAGGAGCAGGAGCGGGAGGAGCAGCAGGAGGAGGAGCAGCCTTTCACACTCCGCTGCTCCTCCTCTGATTGGCTCCGGGTTTCAGCTGCTTCGCTGGAACAAAAGGTCAAAGTGGACTGCAGTGTAAATGTGGAGGCAGCCGATAAATATCCTTGCCTGCAGTTGGAGGTGGAGAGGCAGCGTCAGCTGCAGCAGGTTGTGGGCTCCGCGGGTCCTGCACACCGGGCTTGGCTGGAAGACACTGGGGGATCCCGTGCAGATTCGCACACGAGGATGGCTTGTGAAATCATGCCGCTGAGAAGGTAGTGTTCGCTGCTTATGCTGTTTGGTATTTTCTGAGCAGTGTATCACAGTACTTGGCCAGTGCTCGGCATCATTAGGAACAGACTGCAAGCAGTCTTCACCGTGCTTTTTTCTTTGACCAGACAATAACATTTAAATAGCACACTGCTCTTTCACTGACACTTTTGTCCAGTTAGTTGTGATTATTGAGTTCAGTTATATCCTTCTTTTAATGGAAGTGTATTTAAGATAATACCTCTGCAACTCGAAGCAAAGCAGATTTGCGTTAGAATGGAACAGGCTTCTCAGCTCTCCAGGCTGCGAGATCACGTCAGTGGGCTCAATAGATGTGTCTGATTATCTGTTCTCTAGGCAAAGGCTTTCTCTCTTCAGGTAAATTGTAATCATGGGAATAAAGGTTGAGGACAATGTCTCTCCTTGAATAATTCTAGGCAGGTTTATTTTATCCAAATGACGCTGAAGCAAAGCAAAACAAAAACCGCTGTGTAAGATTGAGTACAAGGTTCTGTTGGGGACTGTGATGAGGGGGTCTCTGAGTCCCATGGAAGTAAAGAACCTGAACTGTAACAGCCCTGCCTGTTAGGAAGCACGCCGCTGGTGATGTAGACCGGAGTACTGTGTTCTGGGGTGTTAGTGGAAGTTACCAGAATGATGCCTGAGCCCTGTCCCCACAGAAAGTCCGAGTTGGTCAAGGTCACAGTTCATGGTTTAAACACTTACTTTTGCTAATCAGATGGTCAATTACTTTATGGACAGCGACATTCGACTTCATAGAAATGTTTCATTTATAATTTTCTATGTAAAATGATATTTTGCAAACTCAAACAAGGACAATTTATTGAATAGAAAACCTAGACAACTGTATTTTTCTTTTTTAAAAAAAAATCATGCTACATGATGAAATTTTGTTTTGTTTTGTTTTGTTTTTAATTGTAAGAAGGTTCCTACAGACTGACTATGGGGAGAGCTAGTGTGGTCATTTTCCTTTTGCTCTCCTGATGTGTCTACTGCAATAGTACCTTGATGGGGTGTTCAGAGTTCTTTTCCAGAAAAGTCACACTTTAATATAGAAGGAAGTGCTATGTGAAGGAATCTGTGTTTCTATAGTAATTCTGTAGCAAAATCCGCATGCTTGAAATTTCTCAGACAACAAAACTATTGTACACTTTCCAGAGTTTAAATAATGTTCAATTTCAAAGTTGGGAACTTCTGTCTTTCTAATGATGTCAGTCCTGTAGAGTTCTACACGGGTTGTGTTTTAGAGAAAAAAAAAAAGTATTGCTCTTACTAAACTCTGTTGTAGCTGCTTGTCAATAGAAAGCCTGCTATGAAGACTTAAGAAGAGCAATGTGCTCTCCTGAAAATTATTTTACGTTGTTGGTCACTATAGTGAACCTAGGGCTACCTAAATTTGCATTCAAGAATGCTGAGTCATGACTTTTGTCCTGCAGGCACTGCACACCAGCTCCCTGTGCAGTCCAAGTCCCACCACTTCCAAGTGCAGGGTCTTGGTCTGATTGATTCCCTGGCAATCTCCACTTCCAGTTTATGTCTGCTTTTGATTATAAACTTCCTGAAGGAAATGACCAGGTGTATGATGGGGCTTTCTGCACAAAGATCCCTTGTGAGCATAAGCATTTATTCAGACACCTTTATGATCCCGCAGAGTGTTTCTTCGGCTCAGGGCTCAACATTTCTGGCTAATTTACTCCATGTTTGTTACACAAATGATAACCATTCCCATCCTGTAGAATCCTGCCATGTTTCAGAGTACCAGAGTGCTAGAAACTGATGAGATAAATAGCTAAAAGATTAGCTTTAAATAGCAAGTAAAGAAATTCATGCTGAATATTTGCACTGAAAATACTGGTGCAAATTCTAGTTAATGATTATAGCTTGTAGAAAACTATTGACAGTTGGTCCATGTAGTAATCTGACACTATACTGCCCAACATTGCCACATAGCATATTTAATATCATGGCCTTATGAAAGGTTTTTTTTTTTTTTTTTCAGTTTTGCCTGTTTCAACAAAACTTACAACATTGTTTAATGTTTCCTCTCTGATCAAGCACTATTGCTCTGCCACTGATCATGAGGTACCTGAGACACCAGTTCTGCTGTCCCACAGAAGTAAGGATGCAGAAGCATTACCAGACAATTGCAATGCCTTGTGGTAAATTCTGTAACACACAGCATGATTAGGGTAATAACAGATGCACCCAGATGGATACACTTTACCCTGTGTTTTATTCACCCTCATCTACGTGGCAGATATTATTAGAGAGTACACATGTACTGTAATGTCGACCTAACTTATAATTTTCACAGATGACATTTTAGCCTTCCTTCACATATGGTGCAAAGGTGTTGAAGATATTTTGTTACTGCTAATCTCCACTGAGATAAGAATGCACATAAAGTTAAAAAGTAAGAATGATGTAAAACACCTTGGTCCTCTTTCCAGTCTTGTATTGTCTGTGAACTTTCCATATAGGCTTGACTCTTGCAAATGCATGGGTGCCAGTGAAAACTCTGCAGAGGTTCTTGTTGGAGTTCTCTTCCTTTGTAAAGTGAACATTTCTAACAGTTTATTTCAAATGACTCAAATTAAAAATGGAATCTTATTAAATAGTATAAAAGAATCCAATGGTCTCATAGTTTTACTTTTTAGAGACTTTATTTTTGTTTTAATCATGTCAGTGAGGAGGTATGCATATGCCTTTAGAGGTCAGAAAAGGTCATCAGATCCCCTGGAGCTGGAGTTACAGGTGATTATGAGCTAATAACTGAACTCCACTCCTCTGCAACCTTTCCCCAAGTTATGTGTAAAAATTCTAAAATATTTACATAATCCTTACAGTTCTTGATAAAACAGCATGCTTTCTAGCCTTTCTTGGTCTGTAAAGGCTCCCTGGAATAAATAATATAAGTGGAGAAATTAAAGTGAAGAACTGTGTTAAGAATGGAAGACAAAGTAAGACTTTTACCTGTGGAGACTAATGAGACTACATTCTATCAGCTCCCAGGTCAGCTGATAGCTCAGCTCGCTGTGTGATTGAATTCTATTTGTATTACTTTCCCTGAAGCATGTGACTTTGTAAGTGAGGCTCTCTACAGAGATACTTCTGCAGATAGGCCTGCTGTAGTAGACCGGGATACACAGGCTTTATCTCAGATCATGACAAAACTTAGTCAGAGCAGTGCTTTGATTTGCTAGATTCACTTTCCAGGAACATCTAACTCAGCTTATCTCCACGAAGGGTAATGTGGAAGGCAAAACTTTGAGGGCTAGGGATCAGTTTAGCTTCCTCTTTTAAGTGTACTGGCATCTGCATGCTCAGGAAAACATCCAGTTTGTGTCTGTGCTCATTTACTAAGTGAGAAGCAGAGGCTGATAATGTGTATGTGAACTTCTTTTCATCAAGAAAATTATAACTAGTATGTACTCTTGAATATTAATCATGTAATGGTAACAGAGTAACTCCAAATTCAGTGTACTTCAAAGAAGACTTAGAGCAGCATGATTAATTAGCATGTGCTGATGATTTAATAACTAAAATTTATGAAACTTCCAATCAGCAGGCATCACCCTCCCTGTGCGGTGGAGGGGGATGGGATGGGGGGGTATTGGGGACATGGGAGGGAGGGGCGGAGAGGGAACTGGGATTGATATGTATAATATAATCAAAAGGATAGATTTTTAAAAATACCCTTCAGCAAACACATCCGGGTGATAATGGGATGACATCTGTAATCCCTGGTGAAAACCTAGGTCACGTGGTCGCTCCTGAGCTGCTGTGTGGTGTTAGAGAGCCCCCTGCTGCTTGTGGACATGATGCCTCACTTGTTGGATGGTATTACTCACAGCCTGACAGCAGGAGGAGTTAAAAGCTATCCCTCTTCAGACCTATGTGGGTTGTATTTCTGAACCTCCCTTGTTGACAATGTGCTCTTTATTTGATAGTGATAAACCTATGAGGAAACAAGACCTCTGTGAACTCTACTTTTGTTGTGGCATGCCTCCCTTACCCGTAGAGCAAAAATGTTTGCCAATTACTCATCTAAAGAAGGCAACTTGGCCAGGCATAGTGGTACATGCCTTTAGTCCTAGCACTTGGGAGGTAGAAGCAGGATGATCTCTGTGAGTTCGAGGCTAGCCTGGTCTACGTAGTGAGTAAGAGTAAGAGTAAGAACTTTTGACCTTTTCTCAAAAATACAAAAGAAAAAAAAATGGTAATCTGAGCTAAAGCAAGGGTACTTTGTTTCAAGGAGCACTGAGAAGGTGGAGGGGTCCCGTATTTAGTGCTTGAAGTTGTGCAAGTACAAGAACCCGAGTTAGACCCCTCAACACGCATGTTAAAGCAGGGCGTGGCTGCGTGTACATGTGACCCCAGCACTGGATGACAAAGACAGGCAAATCCGGAGAACCCATGGCCAGCCAGTTTAACTGAAAAACACTATACTGCCCAACACTGCCACACAGCATATTTAATATCATGTATGGCCATACGAGAGGCATTCTTTTCAGTTTTGCCTGTTCAAACAAAACTTACAACATTGTTTAACGTTTTCTCTCTGATCAAACACTACAGTGGTCACGAGGTAATTGAGACATCAGTTCTGCTGTCCCACAGAAGTACGGAAACATTACCAGACAATTGCAATGCCTTGTGGTAAATTCTGACTTCTGTGCACATGCACACCTTCTCTCTCTCTCTCTCTCTCTCTCTCTCTCTCTCTCTCTCTCTCTCTCTGTCTATTTCTCTCTCTTTCACACACACACACAACATAAATCTAAATTCCTTGGGACACAAAACCTTTTCACCCTGTTTCATTCCTGTGCCCATATATTTGTATGTGACAATGAGAGTCAGCTGCCAAATAGTCTGTATTAGATAGAAATTTCCAAATGCATTACTTAGTTTTCCCTTAAGAAGAACTAGAAAATATTTAAGGGGATTAAAAATAAGTTTCAGTTGGGTTTATTTATGTACCACTTGCATATCATACAATTTACCCATTGGAAGCATGAGATTTAATAGCTTTCAGCATATTTGCAGAGGTGTGCATCAGTTGTAGACATTTCATCACCTAGAAAGAGACTTAGTGTTTAGTTTCAACCTCATCCCCAAGCTAGGTGTGTACCTCTCTTCTCTGGACTTACAAACAGAATGCTATGGTTATATCCCATGTAGCATCTTCTTATTGGCGTCTTTTCCTTCCTATAGTATTTTCAAATTGTATTCACATTATGGCAGGTACTAGTTCTTACTTGCTCTTTACAGCTTAATAATATTCAAGTTTATGAACATATCAAATTTTGGTATTCGTCTCTTAGTTCATGGACCTTTCGTCTTTCTTCTCTTAACATTTAAATACTTATTTTTATTTTTATTTATTTTTGCTATTTTGTAATTTTATACATTGTATAATGAATTTTAGACATACGCAGAAAGAGCTTTGGAGAATTCTAAACATATGGCCTCAACTTTAGAGCCAAAGAAATCCTTAGGGGTTGTCTAAATCTCTTTCATTTCTCATGTGGCTAAACTCAAACCCCTGGAAACAAAATAGTTGCCTAGTCATGTAAAATTCCTACCCAGATATCTAAATAGAAACCATTTATATACAAAGTTGATGATCATGTTGTGTGTGGTGGGGGATTAACAGCAGAGTTGAGGACAAGATGTTGTTATTCAAAAAAGAAACCCACTACCCAATAAAAAGAAGTGACATGCTCACCTTGTTCCCAGAAGTGTGGAGGTCTATGCAATAGGCACGCACTATACCAGAGACTGAAAGTGGCCAGAGATGACCCCTGTGGAGGCATGAAGTAAGTGCTAACCAAACAGTTGAATTGGAGACCATAGGCAATATTGGTAGAAACAATGGAACACTGTTCTCCACATAATTCCAAAGGGTTTCCATTAGAAATGACAGATATATTCTTATGCCAAAATATTGCAAATAATGTATTTGGTTAATTGGGCTATACAGGTATAGTAAAAAGGAAAAGCAATTTGGAAGGTTATCTCTATTAGAATGCCCCGGTATTTTACCTGAGAAATAAGGAAGTCATTTTAGCTCACTTCCTACAACTATTATAACCATTGATTTAGGAAAAACAAAAGTATTAAGCTTATCAAAATCTGAAGTTGTCCTCTAGTTCTTTCTGTGTTAAAATGGGTAAACTTGTTTTATGGCCAGCCATTTGTGAATATTTCTCCTTGGCTATGTTTTAATCTGGGGCACTTAGATTTCCTCATTCCTAGTACAGCAGTACTGTTTTGTGTTGGGAAAGATGCTTTGCCATCTACACGGGCAATCAGTTACAGACCAGGAGACTCAGGTGTCTTACATTCAGCCTTCATTCATTGTCAATGGACACACCAAACAGGGTTCCTACTTCCAAATTGCATGAAGTGCTTTCAGAGAGCACAACCTGATAGGGATACACTGAGGGACATTATAGCAGATGAACTTTGTTGGGACCAAGTATGCACTCATACATTTAAAAGTTTTGAGTGACTCTCTTGAGCTCTGTGTTTTTCTGCTACAAAATTGCCCATATATCTCCAAATTTAATATTCCCTCCAAATTCCACTTTGTCACCTTAAGATTACACTCTAAAACCAGTTTGGTTTCCTCCATAAATTCCAGATTTTTAATTATTATTGCCGAACCATCAAATACTGGATCCCAGGAACCAAAATAACCACTTCTTAGCCAATCTTCCCAAAGCCAAGTTATTTAGTCTCAGCTTGCTAAAAGATGTGGGAGTGGGATAGTGGGCATGGTGTACTGTAACTGTAGTTAAAAACAAGATAAATGGAAGCCTCGGAAGACTGTTTTTTATTAGAGTACCTATGTAGCTCAGTAGAAAGAGAGAAGGCCTGGACAGATTTGCTCAAGTCCCATCACAACACAACACAACACAACACAACACAACACAACACAAATGGCTTTGCAAAGGCAGTCAGCAAAGTGAAGAGGCAGCAGAGTATTACTGCATGGCCACGGTGAAAATAAGCCCTGAAGCAAAACTGGAAGTCACACTCTGACCAGAACAGACCACTCACACACTCACACACTCACACACACACACACACGCGTTCGCGTGCTGCACACACTCATACTCACACACACTGCACACACACACACGCTGTACACATTCACTCACACACTGCACAGACCACTCATACACTCATACACACACACACTCTCACACACATACACACACACTCACACATATACTCACACACTCACTCACACACTCACTCACACACTCACTCACACACACGATGCACACACTCACTCACACGCTGCACACACATACACTCACTCACGCGCTGCACACACACTCATACACACTCACATGCACACACTCACACACACTCACTCACACGCTGCACACACACTCACACACACTCACATGCACATACTCTCACACACTCACACACACTCACATGCACATACTCTCACACACTCACACTCACTCACACGTTGCACACACTCACACACATTCACACACTCACACTCATACACTCACTCACACACACGATGCACACACTCACATGCACATACTCTCACACACTCACACTCACTCACACTCACACACTCACTCACACACACGATGCACACACTCACACACATTCACACACTCACACTCACTCACACTCATACACTCACTCACACACACGATGCACACACTCACATGCACATACTCGCACATACTGCACACACTCACACACTCACACACTGCACACACACACACGATGCACACACACACACACGGTGTACACATTCACACACACACTCACATGCTGCACACACTCACACACACGGTGTACACACACTCACGCACTCACACACACACTGCACTGTTTGTCTAAGTGGCCTGTACTTTCTTCCACCTCTTGGATTTAACTAAACTTGAGTGCCCTTCTCCCATTGGTACCACTGCCCCAGTTCACGGCTGCTCACAGTACTCACTGTTCCCCATCACAGCACCGCATTGTATCCCCGGGCCTCCCAAGCCCGTTGTGTGACCATCCCGTTGAATCGTTCTCCACCCAGACATCCTCTTTCCCCCTATAATGCCTGTGTGGCCCTTGGAATTCGGTGTGCCTTATCTCCCAGTTCTCACTAAACCTGCCAGACTACACAGTGATGTGGAGACCGAGGGTTAGAGACAGACTGTGCTGGCAGCATCTCTCCTTCACAGCTAATTAGCCTTCCTTGAACATGTTTATCTCACTTGAAACATCTGATTGCTAATACTTTCCTCTGAGGATGTCCGGGGAGTGAAGGAGACAGTGTGTATAAACAAAATCTTGGCCTGCGGTGAGTTTTCCAGCCAGCAGTAGTTGCCCATTCCTGTCTGTGAGTTCTGGGAGGGTTGCCATCATATGTTACTAGCCTGTGCATCATTGGTACTTGTCAGTGGTTCTAGAAAGTAGCAGGCACTCAGGAAGTCTTTGAAAATGAGCACCTGTGCGGGTCAGTGCAGAGCCCAAACTCCCAGAGCTGCTTGCAGTGGCCTTGAGCCCAGGGCAGAATCACAGCAGAGCCTCCAGTTTCCTGAGCAGTCCCCACCAGGAGGGGGGGAGCCCTGGGAGGTGAGGGAAGATGATTGGCAGCGCCTTCTGTACATTTGCCATTGTCCCCAAAACTCGGGCAGGCAGAATTATAGTGTGTGAGAGATTACATACCAGTTAAAACAAAGCCCTGTTAGCAAAGCACTGAAATGGTGTAACAATAGCACATGTTGGAAGAAGTTACTCTTGCCTTCTCCCCTCTGAGGATGTCTACTTACATGTCTGTTTTAGTGACTAGAGTTGAGTATATTAATATATAACTTAATGACTAATGCTCCAAAAATATTTTCCTGTCAACTAAGCTCAACTGTGGCAAAAGAAAGCTGCTCCTGAGTTTTGCATTCTAATTTACTGTCCCACTGAGGGGATTTCTATTATTATTACAGAATTACCAGTGCCATCACTTTCCTGTACAAAGCATCAACAGCACATGAGATCTAGCTGCCTTGAAAATAACTTAAAAAAAAAATACAAGAATTTCTTTAAGTTTCAAACAACCTTTGGATCTTTAGTGAGGTCAAATAGCTTTCTTTTCCTGTTCTCAAGCCAGAACAAACATTGGCAAGGCTATATTCAAACATCACCTTGCCTGAACATAGCCTCTTCTGGGTTCTGTACACACCACAGAGTAGTGTTTACATTACAGGTGTACTGACAGGACTCCCACCTCTAATTGTGCAGTTGGAGAAAAGACATTATTTTCTTTTCCTTAAATAAGTATGGAAGAAAACTCAGACTATAGTTGCAACCACATTTAACTTTGGAATAGAAAAGAACAAAGTCACTTAAAGTCATCAACATACAGATCCCTTCACATGTTCTAATTGTCTAAATTCATCTCACAACTGATCAACAACTGTGCATTTTTTAAAATATTTAACTATGACATTGTGTGAACACTCACAAAATCTTGATTCTGTTTCTGTTCAGCTGCCATTTACTGAGCACATGCAGTATGTTAGGTACCTAGCTAGGGCTAGGCGTGGGGCACTTAGACATCCCCATAGCCAGACAAGCTTGAGCCCTGCTGTGCACTCAGCACACTCACCCAGCTGTGAACAGTGTCTGGGAACCTGGATCTGAAGAAGCAACTCCCTTCCAGGGTCCCAGATCAGAAAGCACCCATCAAGCCCAGAGGTGCGGGTGAGAAGGAGGAACAATGTGTGCCAGAGGAGAGGGTTATAGACAGAGACATGCTATTGCAGAAGCATAGAGGGCTAAGGCGCGGAGGGGGACAGTGTGCCAGGTTTCAGCTTTTGGAGTTTACCCCAAATGCAGTGGGGAAGCAGAATAGGCTGAGGGTGAATTAGCATGCCCAGCAGGGACTGAGGATTGCACTATGGAAGAGTGTTGCAGAGAAACTGGAAGGTCCAGAAGCAAGAGACAACATGGAGAGGCTTTCGGAGGGAGAGTGCATGGAGTCTGGTGACTGAATCAAGATGCAGGAAAGGGATAAACTTTGAAGAGGACATTTGGCTTGTTAATGCGATGTAAATACTATAACAAGAGTGAGTGTTCCTTTTGTGCTGTGGCTTTTTTAACAAGTCTTATTAAGCCAGGACTCTGCAAGAAAACACAGTGTCTAACCAGTTAGCAGGTGGTGGAGGAAGAGAAACTTAGCTCTCCACTCCTGGATAAGAATTCCACCCCCATTCCCCACTCAGTTTCTTAGACACTGCAAGCTGTTCATCAAACAACCAGAGCTGAACAGATTATTTGGGTAGAACTGGAATAGAATGAGATAATTCTTAGTTCCTTATCAAAGTAATAAATAGTTCTTTGGTTTATTTATTTTTTTAAAACCACGAAATCTTATGTTGCCCAGGCTGGCCTCAAGCTCCTTATGCGGCAGAGGTCTTGAGCAGCTGCTCCTCCTGACTGATGGGATTGCAGGCATGAGTCAGCACACTATGCAAGTGTGGGGGCTCAACCCAGAGCATGGAAAATGCAAGCACTCTACCAACTAAGCCACTTTCCAGCCTGGATATAGAAGACAGTACAAGTTATAAAGAATGGTGCAGTCGTCGAATAAGAAGTTCCTAAGAAGCATGCAGAAGGGTCTCCTTCACAGGCCCCTGAAATATGGTCCTCACAGTTGCCCATGCCCTCAAGGGAGACTATTGGAGAGACTTGGGGACATCTTGTCAGTTCTCTTGGCCTTCCAGAACTGTGTTATTTTGTCCACCACCAGGCATGTATGGAACAGTTTTGCTTTTCTCTCCCTCCATAGTCAGCCAACAGGTTCTGTTTTGGTTTTTTGGCTCATGGTGGCTCTAGATGAAGGGCTGACAAAGAAAGTGACTTCCTTCATGAGCAGATCTTAATTCAGGAGCCTTCCCTGAGTGCATCTTACAGTACCCATGGGAACACAGCACTTGTTAAAAAAGCCACAGCACTTAAAACCCTGTTTCTATACTCAATGCCCTCACCTGCCAGCGTTCGCAAGGCCGGTTAACAGGTCAGGGTTCTCATTTTGTATACATCGATTTTATGTTTATACAACTGTTATACAGATGGAAACTATCCAAGCAAAATAAGAGCAATGTGGTGACATTTGTGCTAGTGTTTGTATGTGAGGAAACCTATGAAAGTAGCCCACTAGAGTGAGAGCCTAGGCAGAGTTTTCAGCACATGTTTGGAAATGAAATCCGATGTCCACTAATTCCCCCATGGACAGCTGATCTTGTCTTGAGAGCATATCCTTTTGCAGCATTGGGCATGGTTGGGTTCAGGAGAATTTGAAAACAAACAAGGAAACAAAAATAACAAACACGTTACTCAGTGTATAGGTTTGTGACGACTGATGTAAGAAAGTATCACCGCTCCCGCCCCCCCCACCCCCCCACCCCCCTCTCACCCCCCCCCACCCTGCACCAGAGCTTATGCATTGTCTCAGGTTCCATCTGCTCTGCACACCGGGACTTTGCTGGCCATTCTCTCTGCAGGAGTGAGGCAGTGGTGTGAACTAGGTCCCCCTTCCTCTTAGCAGCAGAAACATCCCACACCATGCTCTCAAGTGCTTGTGTGTCCATTCAAGTTTCCCTTTCTTCATAATGACACAGTCACACTGATTCAAGGCTTAGTGGCTATGTCTCAACTCGCTGAACTCTTAAAGGCCCACTTTCTAAACTCGGTCACATCCTGAAGTTCAGGAACATTGAACTTCCCTGTGTATTTGCCAGGCAATGAGTTACACACATACACCTAAAAGGATGTTCAAGATTTCCACCCACAGTAAAGAAACTTGTAGATATTCCTCTGGCTTAGCTAAGTGGTAAAGAGCTTGCTGAGGTCAGGCAGTCTAGGTTCAGATGGAGTACCACCAGAGAGGGAAAAGGAAGGGGAGGGGAAAGGGAGAGGAGGGAGGGAGGAACAAGGGGGGAGGGGGAAGAAGAAGAAAATAGTAGATAGGCTGTCCTTAACTCTTGGAAAGTCATTTGTTTCTCTGTTTTGCTGGACAAATAACACCTTTCAGGTTGGTTAAGCTCTTTCATGTTAGCATTTCTTTGGGCAGAGAGAGCCAATTTGCTATAAAGGAAGGTAATTTGTGTTCTTATGGGCTGCCTGTAGCATTCCTAGTTACAAACACCGGAAGAAAGCTGTAAAGCCACTGCTTGAGCATATAAGAAAGGTTTGTAACTGCTCCTCAGATTACAGCCACAACCGTTTAGCTACGAGCTGATTGAAAATTTTTACACTCATTTTCCAGAAAGCATAGGGATTTGTGTGTCTTTAGGTTGTTTGTTTTCTGTTCCTGAATGGGACCAACCCCAAAACATAAACAGCAGACCAACACAGGACATCTCACAGCCTAGTTGTCATGGCTTGTGGTCAGTGGCCATACGTGAACAAACTGAGGCCACTCAGGTACGTGCAGCACTTCTGGACAGGACATGGGGGACTAGCATTTCTTCCCTGGAGTAGCACTTTGTGCCATGCCCATCATGTGGAGGGGACATCTAAGATCCTGAGAGATTTGCTTAGTTCTCTGCTTTCACTTCCTCGTTTCCTCTTACAGCCCTTAGATTTTTTTTCTTTTTTTTAAGTCCTCACAGATGGCCTTCCTCATTTCTAGAAAGAGTAGAGCCCCATTCTTTGCATTTGCCAATTTTTCTATAGTTTTTAGTACCCAAGAAACACTTCAAAAATCTCCTGCTTTAACTTAATTGAAACTCCATTTAAAGAGTGAAGATGAATATGCAGTTTATATTAATTTTTTTTTAGTAATCAGCCACTTTAAGGGATTAGAAAGTAGAATTAATTGGATTGTGAGAACACTGGGAAAATACATTGAATGGAATAGCAGTTTGGAGACACACTGGGTACCTTATTCTGGGAGTTCTTTCAACAGTTTTTTAATTTTGATTGGGTTTATTGTTTGTGTTTATTTGTTTCACATGTGAAACACCATGCTTTTTCTGTTCCGAGTTAGTTGTGGTCTATTGATCTGCATAGGCATTGCCTTGTGTGGGTCCAAAGCTCATGGCTCGATTCCCAGGGCAGGTGCCATTTATGTATACAGCTTATCAATGCCAAGCATATTGAGAGTTCAGAAGAGTCTGCCAACATCCTGATTTCTAAGCTGTTGCCGCTTCCGTCGTAGCTTCTTAGATGTGGGCTCTTGGGGTCTGTGCTAAACATTCTTCCCACACGCACTCCGGCACCTCATATCCGGGGGAGAACAGTAAGCATCCCGTTGTGTTACATGAACAGCAGAAGAAAAGCAAGTGAATCCCAAACTGTTTCGTTTGTCACTGGTATAGTCTTAGAGCCCAGCTTTCTTCTTCATCCACAGTGGTGTATGTGTCTGTTCTTAAAGCTTAAAAGTGAATCGGAATTCTAAGTTTAGAATTCAGGCAAAGGACTACACTTAATTTAGAACTTAAGTGAAGTCATTCACTGTCTTTGGACATGACTAAGATTGTCAGAAAATGAACACCATCAAGGCTTTATCTAAGTAGTTTGGAGCCAGGAACAAAAGCCTACTTGTTTTGACAACTATATAGAAATGATGATCTTTCTAATGTTTCCTATTCTGAACTCTAAATTTTAGGAAACGGTTCATTTTTCTCAATGCTGTTAAAAAGAACTATCCTGGATGATTGTTTTTTGTTTGTTTGTTTTACTTAGAATGAGTACAAAAATCAGGGTAGCTTGAAACTTCTGTCAAAATTGTTCTACTATTAATGAAAACTTGGGAGTCACATATTGGGATAAAACCTTGATAGATCCAAGGATCAGAGTGATGATCAGCTAATACTGCCTCTCTGTGCTTCCCGGATCAAAAAAGCCCTCGAAATCTCCAAATCCCTACCTACTACTTCCTGTGTGTCACCTGGCTGTTTGGGTCCTCTGTACCTGTCTAGTTAATTCCCATCAGCTAGTCACTGACTCTGCCCCCTATTCAAGGTTAATTTTATTAGTAGTCTCAGAGTGCCAGTGCAAACAAATATCCTGCAACAGTAGCTAATTTTTCCTCATTAATTCATTTAAAATCAGTGCTTTAGTTGTTTTAATTGTATACCTTTGTCAACAATCATATAACTATGTCCAAAGCAAGTGTACTTTTAAGAAAAGAAAAAGAAGAAATATGTCCATTATTTATCCAATTTGATTTATTTACCCTCATTTTCTTTTCATATATTTTTGTTCCATGAATGCATTGCATTATAGTCAATGCTAATTATCCATAAAATGTAATATATAAAGTCTGTTCCACTTTACTTAAATTCCTAGACTTTCTTTTTCTCTTTTAGAACACTTAAAACTGATAAAATGACAGTCTAAATTTTTAGTTTCTGACTCTGTGCCTCATTGATGGATTTACTTTGTGCCAACACAGCCTGAAAAGATATTTGCTTATCACCAAAACCTGTATTTCCTTCAAGAGATATTCTTGAACTGTCCTGGTGGCCCACACCTTTAATCCCAGTGCTAGGCAGACACACAACCAACCAACCCACATCCCTGACCTGTGACAAATTATTTTGATCAAGTAAAATCAGTTAGAAGACAATAAACAACCAAGACAGTATCGGGTATAAAAATAAGTTGTACTCACCACTGGTTAATGTTAGTGATGTGGGAATATTGAGAATATTGGGGTGCCTTTGAGGAGACCAGGGTCTTTCTCAAAAGCCAGAATCCCAGAAAGTAGAATGACTACCAAAGTGGCCCCAACCCGTGGAGGCCAGGCTCTTATCTAGAGAATTCAAAGGGTGAACCTTGAGAACCACAGAGGGTAAGTTAAGTTTTAGGGAGAAGTTTATTGTACTATTCCCTTAAGAGAAAGTGAAGACAGGGCTCAGCAAGGGTCCCTGAAGGGTGGGACAGTATCAAGCAGCTAGTTCTGGGAAGCTTTTCTGCTTTTTTTTTTTTTTCGGGGTGGGTGGGGGGGGTTCATGACAGGATTTCTCTGTGTAGCTCTAGCTCTCTTGTAGATCAGACTGGCTTCAAACTCACAGAGATCCTCCCGGCTCTGCCTCCCGAGTGCTGTGATTAAAGGCATGTGCCACCACCACCCAGCCTGGAGACCTTGTTAAAGAACTTTCTGTACATAGTGGGTTGAAGTATAGGGGGGATGAGCTAGTCTGTCCGGGCGCCCCAGGCGGAGATGTTCAGTGCCTCTGCCCAGTTTCCGTCGAATTCTCATGTGCAACTTCCAGCCAGGAGAAAAGACAGGAAGCCAGGGACTAGCATGCCCACCCCCCACCAAGGGCATTTCTGCGCTGCTGCCCTGGGGTCTCTGCCCTGCATGACCAGTTTCCATCTCCTATTCTTACCACTGCCTGGATGAGTTATGTTTGAGCCTACTTTTCCGGATAAATGAGAGCAAGGACCAAATACAGGGAGAATCTCTGTGAGGAGCCAAAGGCAAGAAGTGGTTTATTCCATTTATCTGGGAGACTGCTTCTGTTTGCAACAAAGAACTGTAGCACTCACCCACCCAAAAAAAAAAAAAAAAAAGTAGTGGAAGGCACAGGACACCCTTGTTCAGAACTCTGTACCGTCTGGCAATGTGGCCCAGCACAGCTGAGAATGTGGCCCCCCAAAAAAAAAAAAACATACCCTCCCTTAAAGGGGAGTTTTTCTGTGATTGGCATTTTAGCCCCATCGCATTATTCTCAAGAGAACTTACCACCCCTCAGTACTTTAAAAAATACATGACTAATTTAATGGCCACAAAATACATTGTGCTATGCATGTTAATTCACTTCAACTTGTTTCATGTTAGTGTTAAGGAATCCTGATCTAAGAAACACAGCCCTCACTTCACAACATGAGGCAATATTCCTCTCCTGTAACTTGAAATCAGCACAAGTTTATACTGGTAAGCTTTATTGGCACAATGTTGGCCATAATAGCTCTTTGATATGGAGGCCTTGATTAGAGAACAAATACATTTTGTCAAATGTTTTCTAGGAGGACTTTGAAGTTAAACATGTAAGTTTCTTGTGTGAAGTTAGCTCCCTGTAAAACCACTGCTCCAGATGGTTTCATTGCAGTCAACCTGAATGTATCCCAGATGTAGATCCCCCTAACTCTTATACATGCTAGCTGAATGGTACCTGCATTACCCTTAGCCCATCCACAATAGTCCACAATGAAGCGATCCATCACCCCTCAAGTGGGAAGGAAGTTCATAACTAATTTATGCCTGTGTATGTATATGCATATGAGCGTAAAACACCAGGATACTATGAATGATAGTATGGTTGACAACATCGGCAATGAAATAGCTGAACAAGATTAAAATGGCAGAGCAAAAAATTATAGGAGATTTAAAAAGAGTGTGTCAAATGGTACATGGCCTGTCCTAGCTGAACTATAACATTTTTTCAACTCTTAAGACAAGTGTGTATGTCAGAGGGAGAAAGAAGAAGGGAGGGAGGGAGGGACAGAGACAGAGACAGGGAGATCACATCATTGTAGTAAGATCTTGTTGAATTTCAGGTCAATATTGACACTGAAATCAAACAATTCCATTTTCATGAATGATGCTTAAGAAAACAAGTAAGCAGGAGAGACTCACTTTATGCATTTATAATAAAAAGTAGTTTATTAGAAGAAAACCTGTTAAGGAAAATTCTAGCATGTATTTTACATTTAAAAATTAAATGCCATTATATTAAGCTTCCTGTTTTTTTTTTTTTTTTTCCATTTTGTTTAAGGAACTTAAACTGTGCTGAGAATTTTCTTTACATCTGCTCCTGGTACCCACATCAGGTTATACTTAGTAGAACAAATATCATGAGATTTGCCTCAGGGGTGTGCTTTTCACTGCTAGAAAATCACTCTTGAAGTAGCCCACATTAACTTTACTTTTGCAATTAACTTTGTTCAAAAAAAAAAATGTGTCTCCAATAATTTATAGGGGTTTTGTGTAATACAAGCGTGTTTGAATAAACTTTCTGGACAATCTAGTAAAAAGCTGCTTCTTGAAATATGGCATAAATTACTTTTGTTTTAGGCTTATCTGAGAATACTTCTGATAGGCTGGCTTCATTGAAGAAGTAGTTAATGTTGGCTAGGTCCCAGGGAGAGTCTTTTGTCAGCTTGAATAAATTACAAGATCAGCAGTAATGTGTCACAATTTGTGACAGGTAGAACAGAATTTTAGTAAAATTTACATGTTCTATTAATAGAAATTATATTAACCCACAATTTGTTTTTCTTTTAGCTCGCAGGAAGATGAAAGACCTTTGTCACCTTTCTATCTGAGGTATTTCTTTATTTATCTTGTCTTATTGTGGTCTGCTATAGGACATAGAGGCAAGCTGAAGTTCCTTTGTGTTTTCTTCTCTTTCCTTTGAGACAGTCTCATATCCTGGATTAGCCTGGAGCTTACTAAGAAGCTGAAGATAACTTTGAACTTTTGACCCTCCTGCCTTTACCTCTGGTGTTCCAAGATTGCAAACCTTCACTACCACAGTTGGTTTTGTGCAGTGCTTGTGATACTGTTTTAAATGTTTAATATAATTGGAAAGGCTGGAATGAGACATTTTATTTCAAATTCAGAATGTAGTTCCCGAAATTGCTTGATACTAAGGCAGTAACCTAAGTAAAAAGCCTAACCAGGCACCACTTGTCATTAACATACACAAGGCGCTGGGCTAAGTCCTGGCACACAGAGATCTGTGTCTGTGCATGCATGCGTGCATGTGTGCATATGTGTGTGTGTGTGCGCGCGCACGCGTGCACACACACATATGCCCGTGCATATACAGTTCCCAGCACCCTGACTTGGATTGTGCTAGTTCATTTTCTGTGGACATTGGGATCTTTCATGCTCTCTGTGTGTGAACATTGGGATGTTTTATGCTCTCTGTGTGTGGACATTGGGATGTTTTATGCTTTCTGTGTGTGGACATTGGGATGTTTCATGCTCTCTGTGTGTGGACATTGGGATGTTTTATGCTTTCTGTGTGTGGACATTGGGATGTTTCATGCTCTCTGTGTGAGACACCTGATGAGATTTAGAACCAGATCTTCCTTATTGCAATTCTTTCCTAAGTACCCTCCTACTTCAAAATGCTAGAAGGGTGGTTCTCAACCTTCCTAATGCTGTGACCTGCAACCATAAAATTATTCGCATTGCCACTTCTTAACTGCAATTTTGCTACTGCTATGAATCATAACATAAATATATGATATTCATGGTATCTAAAATACAACACGTGTGAAGGGGTTGATTGACTCCTAAAGGGGTTGCAGTGCACAGGTTGAGAACCACTGTGCTAGACTATCATACAACCACATAAACTAAAAATGTTGAGCTCTTTAGTCTTGCCTCAGTTTCTAAGTCTACTTTTTGAAGGAAATGCCAGGATATAGAATACATAATTTGTATATTTACTTATTATTTACTTACTCTTAATCTAACTCATTGCAACCATCACAGAGTTAGATTTAGATGTTATTTCAGTAATTTAGAAATGTGTCACAGAATGCCAGGGCACAGCTGAGTAATTGCTTTCCCCAGTGCTCTGCCCTTCAACACACTGTGCGCCAGGGTTCCTGTTAGGGCAGTCCACCAGCACCTGATCTTTTCTTTCCTTTTCATCCAAGCGGAATCTGCATATTCTGATCATGGCTAATCTCAGCTGTGCAGTCACTGTGGACATACGGCGGCATCACCCTAGAGTCCGTAGTGACTCTGAGAATCATATGTAAACGTGGGTGGAAATGCAAACAAGCCATTGCTGGCTAGTAAGGGAAGTTAAGCTTTACAGGGCACAGGACTGGATCACTCGATCATACCACCTGTGAACAGCTTTTTTCTGACCATCTTAATTTTGTTGCCCTGATTGACAGCAACCTGTGTTTTATGTAGTGTTGAATTTTATTTTTATGCTTACTATATTTAAGGTAGATGGCAAAAATGGGTTTATGTCTTCAAAGAAATATATACTGGTGTTTTGCAGTATGAAATTAACTTTTTTTCTCATTGCCTGGACTGTAATATTTCCATGGTACTATCTGTAAAAAGAAATTATAGACTGGTAGAATGAACATAAAATAAGGGGGTTGGGTTATGGCTCAGTGGCTAAGAGCACTGGCTGCTCTTCCAGAGGACCTGAGTCCTATTCCAGAAACTGCGTGGTAGTTACAAGAGCCTGTAGTCCAGCTCCAGGGGCTGGGATGCCCACTTCTGAATGTCCAGAGCAGCAGACACTGAACACAGTCATACATACATGAAGGCAAAACATCTACACATATAAAATAAAGTTTAAAAAATCCATAATAAAAATTTTACAAAGTAAATTAAGGTTAAAAAAAAGTTCATTGTGTATTTACTGGACTTTGGATGCAAGCTACTTGCTCTATTTAATATCAGGGTCATAACCACTAAAATGTGAGGACATTGGGAATAAAGAATGAATTTGCAGAAGGATAGGTCAGCAGGTAAGAGCCCTTACTGCTCTTTCTGAGAACCTGAGTTCAGTTCCCATAGCCCACAACAAGTGGTTCACAACGTCCTGTAACTCTATCAGGGGATCTCATGCCTTCTTCTGACCTTCTTGGACAAACACACACACACACACACACACACACACACACACACACACACACACACGTAACAAAAACTCAAGCATTCACCCTCGTACAAGTCTCCATTCACAGCAGAAAAAGAAAGGCTAGCAGCAAGCACTGTTTTCAGATAATGGAAGTTCAGAGTAAGTGGAGCTGTTGTTTCACAGAAACACAAATAGTAATCATTTAACCTGTAATTACAACTCCAAAAATAGGTTGGTTGTTTTTTTGTTTTGTTTTGTTCTGAGTAACATTATATAATAGTCTCAAAAATAATATAAGAACTAGTTTGGTGCAAGTTTATCTTAGCAATTTTTTTTATTTCTCACATGATATTAAATTACTGGGAAAACACGAACCCATCCCCATAATCATTTGCCTGGCTAGTCTGAGGTAGACTTTCTTGCTATTCTGTCATAATGTATTTAAGTAGGAGAAAAAAAGACTGTTAATTACTATTAATCACTTCTGGGTACTTTTAACTAGACAAGTGACATGTCTGCTGATGAACACTTTATAACTAAATGCACATTTTTGTGTTATGTCTAATGAGTGAATAGTTCTTAACTGATTCTAATGTATTTTCATGTTTCTACAACTTGCATTTTTTATCATTTTATTAATTGAGTCCTTTGATTCATTTCCCAAAACAGAGTTATTAAGACTCACAAAGTCCTCACTGACTTTTTAAGATGATGACACATATATGCATACACACACACACACACACACACACACACACACACACATTTCTTTACATTCAAAGTAGTATTTTGTCTGTAGAAAGAAAAAAATGGATTGAGAGCTGCAACCTGCTGCTTTCCCAAATAGTAATACTGAGTACTGAATGCTCTATACTATACTTTGATGATTTTGATTTGCTAGATTTTTCTTAAGGGGAGGAAGGACCGACTGCAAATGAGGCATATCTGCTGAGACAGATACTCAGCATCAGTAAGGAGCCAGGCAGAGTTGTTGGGATGAACAACCGGTCAGTAGTAGGTTTAATTCTAGATCATAAAGCGGAATAGACAACTCAGGAGGCTGCAGTCTGAGAGACTGCCCGTGCATATACAAGATGGGTCAGGACAGAGGGAAGGCAGAGAGAGCAGCCCTCTGGTCTCAACAGAAGAGACTCAAAGGGAGGGAGCAGATGGTCCGTCAAGGGAGATCACAAAGGTACCTAGCCCCTGGTTGCTCAGCTGGTGAGGCAGGAGTGTGGATGTAGGGCCTAGACACTAATGGGGGCCTCGGGGTCTAGGTGTGGCTGGAGGAGAGGGCAGTGCACAGGAGCAGGAACCAAAAGGGGCTCACGTTCATCACCATGCTTCGCTGCCATGGGATAGACATTCTCCCTCTGTGACTTGCAGTTAGTTCTCTTCACGGTCACACTGTGCCCTGTATTTCTCTCCTGGGCATTTCAGTTGCTTCAGACCTTTCTGCAATAAGGCAAGCCAGTTAGACACCAGTACCCACACCCTGGGTCTGAGTAAATACCTTCTGGGGTAAGAGTTCGGTGTCCACTGCAGTCCCTCCTTAGCCTGCCTAACCCTGCAGAGAGCCCAGCTGGTGTGTCTTTCTTTGAACGGGAAGGAAACAGTAACTACAGAGCAACACCTGCTACCACCATGTGTCAAGTGCAGCTAAGTAGCTCAGATAGTGGGTGTCATTGTTCCTCAGATTACTCCCTTGGGATTAACCAGCTCTGGTGAAACAATTAAGGAAATGAAAGCGAAGCAAAACTTCGGTAAGCCCTCGACTAAACAAACACATGCCTGTGCACGTTACCCAAGGAACATTCTTGGCGAGCACATCTGCACTCCGTTCTCTTTCTGATTCTAGCCTGCTATCCAAAAACAGGAACCCCCAACTCAATTGATCAGATTAACATCAAAGGCAACGTGCCCTTGATGTTCTTCCATGCCCCGCTCTGCCTGTTGCTGTCTGCATTCTTCCTCCTGGCATCTGATCAGATCGGGTTGGGATCTGCTAGTTACGTTTCCATTTGTCCAAGTTCTCAGTGTCTACAATCTTGGCTTTGTTTGGGCTTCTGAAGCTGATTTCCACCAGAACCAGGTCTCTGCCCCTCCATGTTCTCATCTGCCCCTGTTCCCACTCCACCTGCTTTCAAGCTGCTGGTGCTCATCCAATCAGATTTTACGCTTGGGTCCCAAACAAATTCCTGAGTCTGAGCTCTGTGCCTGAGGGCCTGCCAAGCTGTAGCCAGTCTTACGGAGCTGTCCCCAGCCACATGGCTTCTCAGGCTTGCCCCTGTTTTGCAAACTGAACCCATCTTCTGGTAAGGGCCCAGTTCTTGGTAGTTTCCTGATTGATGCTCTGTTAAAACTCTGGAGTTGACAGTTTTTACATTTCAGCCCAAGTTTTAACATGGTACCACCCAAAACTGAATTTCTATTGAGTAAGTTAGAGTTGCATAAGTCAGGCTCAGGGTTCCACCTGTCTTCTAATTGTCCCGAGAGGGTATTTGATAGATTTAGTTACCCGTTAGTTGTTTGAGATGCAAGATCATTCTTTATGATTTTGTCCATTTTTAATTGCTAGTGCCTTAGACCTAACATTTTAAGTAATGTTCTGAACTTCTGAGTTAACATTGAAAATCTCTAGCATTGAAGAAATCCAAGTTAAAATTTTACCTGAGGTTGGATATGTTGGCTAGTGGGGAAAAGTTCAAAGCCCTGGGATTACCATAAACAAGGAAATATCTAAAAATTATATCATACAACTCATATCTTTATATGTAGAAAACTTTAAAAACATCTCTACATAGTTTTTGTCTTCTGGCAGAGGGGATACCATCTTAAACAATTTATGCTATAACTTTGATTTTTGAAATTTTTTTCATTATGTTTCTTTAATTTTAAACTTGGGTTTTAATTAGTTTGAATTTTTTGTCTTTGATAGTTTTTGCTAAAGTCCCTCTTTATCAGCCAGGTGTGGCAGTACACTTTTAATCCCACCACCCAGGGAGCAAAGGCAGTTAGTTGGATCTCTGTAAGTTCCAGGACAGCCTGGTCTACACAGTGAGTTCCAAGATAGCCAGAGCTACACAGTGAGACCCTGTCTTCAAACAAATAAGTGGATTATCATGAAAGGATTTAAAGAAGTGTATGCCACAGATATTTTATTTGTGACTAAGTTTGTTTCAGGCTATATATATTTAATTATTTAACCAGATGAGAAACCAAGTGTGTTTGGATAGTTTGGAGCACAAATAACTATTTTTTAATATATAAATATTTTCTTCCTTACCCCTCTTGACAGGAATAGTGTTTCTAAGCTGAAGGGGCAACTGTGAAGTTCAGCTGGTGTGTGTGTGTGTGTGTGTGCGCGCGCGCGCATGTGTGTGTAATATAAATAGCATAATATTCACTAATCACTAATCATTTTAATTACTTTTGATATTTTGTGAAATACACAGAAGTTAAAATTTGCCATTTTCATCATTTTAAATGAATGATTCATGAATCCTGATGTTGGACACGTGCCACTGCTATCCATCACTAGAAACTACAGAGCTTATAAGACTGAATTCTGTGTCCATTGATAATTAATTCCTCATTGCCCCCCCCTCAACCCCAGCCCTTGGCAGCCATCATTCTGTCTTTGTCTCATGTCTTTGATGCTCTAGACATCTCACCTAAGTGGAGCCATGCAGAAGTTATCCTTTTGTGGTTGTTGTTTCCCTTGGATGGTGCCCTCAAGGCTCATGTAGCATGTGTTAGAAACCCGGTGTTTTCAAAGGTCCCAAGGATTGAACTCAGGTCATCAGGCTTGTTGGCAAGTGCCTTTACCAGTTGAGCTATCTTACTGGCCTAAGTGGCTTCTATCTTTGGCTATTGTAAATGATGTAGCTGGTGAACATGTTGTTAAAATTGCCAGCTCCTTCACTTCAGTTCTATTAAATATATACCTAAAAGTAGAACTGTTAGACTTATTCTGTAGGTATTCCCATACTATTTGGCATACATGCAACAGCAATTTACATTTCTAATAATTACATATTAGAGTTTCGATTTTTCCATCCTCACCAATTGTTAATTTTTGTTTCTGATAATATCAACCCCTATAGAATCTAAATCATATGTAGAATCGGTTGTCTAGTTTGGAAATTTTCATGTGCAGACCTAGCTGTAGACCAACCTATAAGTATGACCGAAGATGAGAAATTGCAATGCTGTTTAACAGTTTTCAGAAACTTGGTCTTGTGTCCTTGATATATGAGTATCGTTGCTTTAACTCTTGGCATAATAAGAAATAAGTATAGGATCTAGGCTCCATTTTCTCAATGGTAATGAAAATATTAGTCACTGGGCTTGTGTTTGGACTCTACTGAGAAAGATCAATCATATAAAACTTTAATGCTTCTCTGACTTGGCTTTTCCTTGGCATGATAAAGCAAAGGAATTTTTTCCTCATTAAAGATGACCCATTCTGCCTAAATCTCTTTCCATTTTGTCCTTCTTGTCTATGGCTTCATATTGACTTCTCTCTGTAAGAACTTCAGGTTGGAATAAAATAAAAGCCTGTAGTTAATCAGGTGGCTGACTACCCTCACTGATATAGCTATCCCCAATTTCTTCCTTAAATTGTAGGAATGTCAGAAAAGCTATAAACGTAGAGCCAGTGTTCAAAGAAAACCAGGGTGTCAAAGTTTAATGTGCACCTTGAAATCTCCATGTTCCATCTCTGGTCAAGATAGCCAGGGGAAAAAAAAAGGCATTTGGAAGAGGGCAGAATTGGAGTTCTTTTATTATCTGCTTCACTGACCAGAAAAACAGGCAGCATTGCCCAAATGGAGCAGAGACTAAAGTCTTCACAATAGAGTTGTGCATTCATTTTCACCTCTCTGTCACTAACAGCTTCTTAATTTCACTATCTATTCAAAACTAGAATACATAGTATACAAAACAATGGGAAGGAGAGAGGATACCCCTGGGATGTTGGGTGCTTAATGAAAGCATTTGTAAAAGGCCTCAAAGCAGGGGGATTATTGGATTTAGTGTGTGCTTCAAAGTATATGCTGCACAAAAGCAAACTGTGTGTGTGTGTGTGTGTGTGTGTGTGTGTGTGTGTGTGTGTGTGTGTGATTTTCCAGTTTACTCTTAACAGCAGAGCAAACAAACAAGCCTGCCTGAGAAAGCTTAGCAAATTGTCCTAGGGCACAGCAGAAGCATTTGCCCACAACTGCTTGGACTATGTCATAAACTAAGAACTAATCAGCTCACCCAGGTTACTTGTAAATGTCTTGATTCCTTCTTGCCCCATAAGAACTCTTTAACAAAAAGAAACGATTTGGGATTTACAAAACAAAACTACACATTAAAGGAAAACATGATATCCCCTGAAAATTTGATATAAAAGCATTTTTTTTTTTTTTGCTGGAAAAGTAATATTGTTAATCTTCTCAAAAGATTTTCAAGGATCTGACCAAGGTCTTTGAAATATTAGTAAGAATCTACTGGGAACACACATTTAGGTCTGAGATGGAAGACAAAGAGTTCTAGAAGTACAGTGACATTAAAACTTTAGTTAAATTGGCATCACAAGCGCACTAAAAACCTGTGAGACGCACTAGAGAGCAGATACTTCTTAAAATTAAGTGTAAGACACCACCTAGTAGATATCCTGGTTCTCTGGCTCTTGCAACCTTTCTAACCCTCTTTCATAATTTTCCTTGAGCCTTAGGTGTAATGGTTGCATCATAGATACATCTACTGGAGCTGGGCTTCCCATGGTCATTTCTTCTTAGCATTTTGATCAGTAGGATATTTAGATCTCAATTAGTCTCCATTTGTTGCAAAAAGTTTTGGGTTTTTTGTTTTGTTTTGTCTTTTTTGTTATTTTTGTTGTCGTTGTTATTGGTGTTGTTTTTGGAGGGGTGAAAGCTATACTTTCCTGTGGATATAAGATAAGTATTTAGAATACACTTTAGGAAATTAGTGGTATTACGTTCTCCTCTAAGTCTAATACCTTTCCAGCCCTGGGAAATTGACTAGGTTTACAGTACTAGACATTAGTTCTCCACTCTTCAGCAGGATCTTACAATCTATGAGACAGCTGTTGGTTACCCTCACAATAAAAGCACCACTATTGCACTACAGGAGATATCTTGCTGGGCTGGCCAAGCTGCGCCCATGAAATCTCAACAGTGTGGTCGCCTAAACAAGACCTCAGTTGACATGCCAATGTGGACAGGGGAAATTTCACAAGATCCGGCCCCTCGATGAATAGCTACAGATAGTCAACAGCTGCTGAGAAAGGAAGGATTGTTTTTTTGTAGGATTGAGCTTCCTGATGAGTTATCCAGTCCCAAATGATCAGCCCTAAACAAGTGTAGGAGCAACAGTAAATGGAGATCCACTTCCTCTTCTGATCCCCCCTGGGCACTAGGCACACATGTAGTGTATATACAGGCAAATAATCATACACATAAAGTTAAATAAAGAAATCTTTAAAATTGAAAAAGAAGAGGTTGTGAAGTTGAGAGGAAGTTGAGTCATGGGAGGAGTTGGCAGGGGAAGGAGAGGGGTGGAAATGATGTAAATACAGTAATCATGTATGAAAGTTTCAACAAAAAAAAGGCCAGAGAGACGGCTCAGTGGTTTAGAGTAGCTGCTGCTCTTGCAGAGGACTGGGGTTCAGTCCCCAGTACCTCCCCTTACCTCTGTGGGCTCCTGCATTCATGTAATGCATGTGCATACATTAGGGCACACATGCGCACACACACAAAGTCCATATGAAATGGACATTTTCTTTTAAATTTTCAAAAACATAAGCTAAAATTTAAAAGTCAAGTATATGATGAAGAAATTTGAGAAGTTCTTCCAGGATGAAAAAGAAAAGGATAAAAATTAAAACTACAAAAGAAGTAACATTAGAAGTGATGGTTATAGCTGAAACCTCTAGGATTCTAAGAAAGGAACCATTATTATTGGCAACTGAAGAGAAATCATATACTTAGCCTGCTCCTTGAGAGGCACATCAAAGGACAAATGTACCAGGTACTATGCAGATGTGAACGATACAAGCTAGTATGTGTCAAATAGCATGACTTCAGAGCATGCAAATGTAAATTCTTATATCAACAAGCAAACTTTCAAATGCATATGAATGTGGAGGCTGTACAGACAGAAAGATGTCAGTGACAAAATTTATAAAGAGACAGCAAGAAAACAAAGACACAGATCCCAACCCTGCCCCTGCAAATGGCTCCAGTATGCACAGTAATCATGCTGTTGCTTGTTCTTTGCGAAAGATCTCACCTTTGAAGCATTTTGGTAATATAGTCTAATGGAATAACTATTAGTAGGTATGTTTCCAGAATTTTCTGGAATTAGCAAATGATTTGAGAATAGCGCACACCTTTAATGAGGACATTAAGATGTCAGACAGACTACAAAGAGTGGAGCCAACTTCAATGAACAGCAGCTTTCAATCCTTAAAATGGACCCAGTATCTATATGACCTGACTGTTACATTTAATACTTTTGCTTAATAAATGACCTACGATAAAACCTAAAAAAAAAAAAAAATCTGATTTTTTTTTTTAAAGGCACAGATACATTAAATATCTAAAACTTAGAACTCTTAAGAATCCCCAAAAGATCCGGGCAGTGGTAACACATGCCTTTAATCCCAGCACTCGGGAGGCAGAGGTGGCTGGATCTCTATGAGTTTGTGGCCAGTCTGTAGTTAGGACTGGCTATTCCACCTAAGAGGACATGAGAGAATACACAACACATGCCCTTTCAAAGTATCTTTATCTAGCTTTGTAGATTTGAAGCTCTTTGTGTATGTGTTTTCTTTTTCTTTAAACCAAGAGCTCTAATAAAAGACTCTCTTGTCAAAAGATGTGCACATCTCAGCACATGCAAAATCTAGGAACCAGTGTGAAAAGCACAATTAGCTTAAGAAAATGTAGTTTGGCGTCTGCTAACAGAAAAATACTAAAGCAGTGTAAAGTGCACTGTAGAGCATGCATCAGCTCGTATGCTTCGAGTCTAGGTTAATAAATGATTGTACCAACAGAACATGCAGATACATCATCACTAACAGTAGCCATGGTAACAAAACTGCCTATAGTGCTAGGACTACACATGAGCTTACTTCTTTCAGCTTCTAGCATTTGCTCTATCAAAAATCAGGAAGTGGGCCATTTCATATGCCATTTACACTGTTTAAGGAATTTTCTTAATGTGTTAGTTAAGGGCTCTGAATAAATATTAATTCCTGTTTTAATACAGAGAATTTAAAAGCCTCATGAAATGAAAATATTTTGTGATACTTTAACTTTATTGCTCAAATGCATTTTAGTTTATATCAATAAAGAAAAATACTTCACTATACTTTAACTTTATTGCTCAAATCAATGTCTTATATCAATGTCTTTAATGTAGTCCTTGAATGAACCATAGTTTTAAAAGCAGTCCTTGTTGCTGTCATTAAGCTTTCTTATAGATTTTGTACTGGTGGCTGCTAAGCACATCCCATGGAATTGTAGAGGTGGCTGGATACTTGACCACAACCACTTTGGTTTTTAATAAAACTGCTTGACTGTTAATTATGCCATAAAACTAACCAACTGTAGTTCTAGTCTTTCATAACAACTTGAATTTGGGAGGCAATAAACTTGAATCTGAGACAGTTTTACTAAGTTTTAGAGCTAAACAGATCCTAGCCAAGCCTTTTATTTTCTGTGTGAAGACACCAGCCCAAAGCAGCCTAGCTAACCAGTGGCCTGCCTATGATTTCCTCCAGTTTCCAGAGCCAAGACCAGAACCTTGCATTTTCTGATTCTCAATGGAAAATATGCTCTCCCTTCATTTACTTAAAATCATGTGCAAGCTACATAAATTAGAAATTCTGTATTCCATTTAAAAAATAAATCATGAAATTGTCATATCTTTTTGTAAAAGAAAAAGAAAAAAATGAAGATGATGTAACTATTTGGTTTTGTACATTTGTTCATTCACTTTTGTACCCTGAAGAGAAATCCCTATGACTGACTCAGATGGCTCAAGTCATTTATGTTATGAAGAAGATCTTAACTGATTTTCATTCACTAAGATTAGCATAAACTAGGCATGGTGACACACACTTTTGATCCCAGTACTCTGGAGGCAGAGGCAGGGAGGAGACCTCTGTTAATTAGAAGCCAACCTGGTCTAGAAAGCAAGTTCTAGGACAGCCAAGGCTACATAGAAAGAACATGACTCAAAAAACAAAGGAAAGAACAACAGAAAAGTTGCCATATTATGCCATAAATGTTGTTTACAACATTTGAAATAGTTATTACCTAAATAATTGAAGTTCTAAAGAATGTTAGAGCAAGGATTAAGAACCTTGCTTCTCAGTGTATCTTTTAGTGACCAACAATAAATAGCATGGGATTGACTGAGGAATATATGAAATCTGCAGAGTCTGGTTAATGCTGTAGCTCAATGGTAGAGCTTTTGCCCAATTCTGTAAAGCAGATCTTAGCTCAGTCTTCCCTTAGATTTGATGAATCATCTGTGCTAACAAGGACATGGGTCAGTCCTGTGTGTTTTATGGCTCTAATGCACCTATTTAGAGAGTTACAAATGTCATAACCTGACCCTTTGGTTTGGTGGCTTTTTATTCCTCACAATTTGCTTCTCCTTACCCTGAGACAAAAACAAAGGAACATAAAAATACCAGTTTGGAGTCAGCAAAGTAGCTCAATGGAAGGGCACCACCTAGCTTGTGTCAGACCATTTATTTTATCCCCAACACCACAAAGCAAACAAGCAAATGCATCCTCTACTTTTATAGATGAAGAGAATAATACAAAGAACCAAGTATATGAGAGAGGAAAGGGAATACATCTCCTTCTGGGGCCAGCAGCCAGACTGGTTGGTGGCCTGTCCTTGGAATGTTCTTTAGCATTTAGCTCATCTGATTCTTTGCTTTTCTAAGTCTTCCCTAGTCATTATTCAGTCCTTTCTGGTTCCCCAAACTGAGATTGTGTAACTGTATTGAGGAGCATAGGAGTTAATTATACAGTGTTGGATTTATGGAGGACTAGCCACAAAACATCCCTGGAGGGACTGCCTGTTCCAGTTCAGGACAGAGACAGCAAGAGTTTCTTGTTGGCCACGGAGCCTGGGAACCACTGTGACAACAGGCGCTGTGGCCAAAAGGCAAAGTCAGATGCCAAGCCTTCACCTCTACGTGCAAACATACCCCAGTGTACGTGATAATGAGCTCAAGTTCAGAGTTGAAACCTTCTGAACTCTGTGCTCATCTGTGTCTCATCTCCAGAGCAATGGTTAGGCTGTCTAACCTATTCACTGAAGACAAGAAAGACAACACACACACCTAGGTCCACTATGAGCTAAAGGAGAGAAATGCATGCATAAAGCACTTAGCACAGTATCTGTGAGAGTTCAGAACTTTCACTTATGTATGTGTGTATTTATTTGTTCTTAGTTTTCTTTTGCACAAATGGTTTGGGGTTTTTCCTATCTTTGGGCATAAGTTAGAACTGTACCTCAACTGATGAAAACTGCCTGTGGATGAAATATAATTATTGACCCCTTCTGGGATAAAGATTTCCACACCTAACATGGTGGTGGCAGTGGTGATGGTGGTGGTGGTGGTGATGATGATGGTGGTGGTGGTGGTGGTAGCAGTGGTGGTGATGGTGATGGTCGTATGATGGTGGTTATGGTGGTGGTGATGGTGATGGTGATGGTGGTGGTGGTGGTGGTATGATGGTGGTGGCGATGGTGATGGTGGTATGATGGTGGTTATGGTGGTGGTGATGGTGATGGTGATGGTGGTGGTGGTGGTATGATGGTGGTGGCGATGGTGATGGTGGTATGATGGTGGTATGATGGTGGTGGTGATGGTGATGGTGATGGTGGTATGATGGTGGTATGATGGTGGTGGTGATGGTGATGGTGATGGTGGTGTGGTATGATGGTGGTGGCGATGGTGATGGTGGTGGTGATGGTGATGGTGATGGTGGTGTGGTATGATGGTGGTGGCGATGGTGATGGTGGTATGATGGTGGTATGATGGTGGTGGCGATGGTGATGGTGATGGTGGTGGTAGCAGTGGTGGTGGTGAGGGATAGAATCCTCCAAGTGGTAGGTCCTGACATGAAGGCTCTGAAATGTATTATTACATAGGAGCAGCACCTAGCTGATTGCGAAGCAATCATGAATGGTTGAAATGACACCAGATGAATTAGTATTTAGGTCAGTTGAAACAGCCACTGGTAGTGATCTCTAGTCACTTCATCTTCTTCCTGTGTACTCTGCCAAGTAGGAAGAGAAAAGAGAGAGGCCATTATATAAAACCTGGCTTGATAGACTTAAAAATCTGCTCAATGTTTGACTTTCTTTTGGGGAATAGAAATGTAAATCTTGACTAAGCATGAGGTTGGGGTGGAGGGCCGTGAGAAATAGTGACAAATACTTTTAGATAGGTGAAGGTGGACCTGCGCCTGTGAGCATGGCGTTCTCCCAGGCAGGAGGGGACTCTGATGGGTGATATGGAATAGTTGTTTTAATTATTCCAAAAAGCCTTTTTAGAAGCTAGAAAAGGTTCAGCCACTTTACTAAATCGTTTGTTACAGTGAAGTACCACAGAGCTTAACAGCTTCCATCTTGAAGAGTGTAGACAGAAAAATGTGTCCGTGGAAAAGACAAGTTGGGAATGGTTATGTAGGAATCAGTGCCAGCTCCTAGTCCCCTGTGGACCCTCCTGACCTCATGAATTCTGAGCAGTTTTAGAAACATACCTATGTTTGCAGGCCAGGAACAGGAGGTGACAGGCAGTCAGTCGGCAGCAATCACACTATTGCTACAAAGAAGGTCACAAGTCCTGACTGCAGCATCAGGCTTAGACCTACAAGGTGCTTTCTAGGTGTGTGTTGGGAAGAATAAGCCTCTGTGTGTGGCAGTGGAAGGAAGGATGCCCTGCCCTGGTTGGTGATCATCAAGGATCCCTTGGGACCTGGTGTTCCCCTTCAGATGCTGGTTCGCCATCTCTGACCCTTCCGCCAACCTGATTTCCTTTCTCTCTGCTTCTTTTCACAGTACTCACGTATCCCAAGTCAGCAATGTTTCAACAACTGGAGAGTAAGTTGTTTTCATATTTTGCAGCTCTTTATGCCTTTTCACATTTATTAACGAGGAAAAAAATAAGCAGTTCTAATGTTGTATAGAACTGGAAGGTTGTAACAAGTCTTTCTCTGTCCCACAAGCCAACTCCCTAATCACCACATGGGGATTACATAATTACAAAAGCTTGGCTAATAGCTTAGGCTTGTTTGTAACTAGCTCTTATAATGTAAATTAACCCATATCTTTTCATCTACATTCTTTTGTGTGGTCTGGCTACCTTTATTCTGTACCATGCTGCTCCCTCTGTGTGTCTTCATGTCTCACCCTTCTTCCCAGCATCCTCTCTGCCTAGAAATTGGAAATTCAGCTTTTTATTAAACCAATGAGAGTGACACATCTTCACAATATTCAAAAAGATTATTCCACCACAAAAGATAAAGATAGGAAGCAAGCAGTGATTTTTTTAAGCTGTTCATGTCCAGAAAGTAGATATGTATGTGACTACATGCAATCACCCTCTGCATTTGAAACTACCAAATAGGTTCCTTGTTATTTTCCACTATGTGTACTAGGTATACTGTGTAACCCAGGCTGGCCTTTAACTCACAATCCTGCCTGTGCCCCAGTGCTAGTATTATAGATGTGTGTGCCACTATGCCTGGCACTATTAGCTTTCATCAGAAACAATGTCAGGTTCAGTTAATGTTTACAAAGCCTTCTCTGTTCCCTGGAGGCATCTTGTCGTGGAGAATGTAAGTAAAGCCATTAACCCTGGCTTTTCTTCCCACTATACTCATTTTACTGAGATTACAATTATTGAATACCCATAATGTGCCATCCACAGTGTTAAGTGTGTGACAGGGAATGAGCCTTGACCCTGCCTTTGAGGAGTTTTGTGGACCTTTTATTTTTTGTTGTTACAGGGATGTAGAAAAGAAAGCGAAGTTTTGGTGGCACTCAGAGTTTAAACTAGATGGCAGATGATTACTTAGATGCCCTGAAAGATTCTGCCTCTGTAAAACTGACACACAGGGTTTCCAAGAGCGGGACAGGACAGTGTCTGTGGGAAAACGATAGCATTTGTGTCTCACAGTGCACTGCTTTGGCCCTTTGTGCGTAACACACAAACACACACACACACACACACACACATAGGCGCGCGCGTCCAGGTTTAACAAAGTAAATCTGCTCTTCTGATCTGAATAGCATATTTTGGGATGTGTTTGTGTGAACCCAGTTTTAATTTTACAAATCACCGTTTGATTAGAAATGTGGGAGTATTGTGCTGTGCTTTTGAGTTGTAATTGTCTGGTAAGCTGGGGTGGGTTCCCCACCCCCCAAACAGTATTGATCCCTACATAACTTTATCTTAATGAGATTCTAGATGTGTAGCAGATATTCTGAAATATCTGTGCCTGTTTACTTTGTAAATCAGACTGTCATCTTCTGCAGAACCAATAAGAAATTGGGAGGAATCATGCTTTGTAAAGATACTCGATTGTTACTCTATAGTGACAACTTTTCTACCTTACCTTAAATGGCCCGTATTTCCCAACTGCCTCACAGTTGTTGCTAGATCTGCTTTGAACATTTCGGTCATTACAGACTCACAAAATGAGACAAACCAGCTGGTGTGATTTAACTCAATTTTTAAGTGCAATATGCGAATATTTTAGATTAACATACCATTCTGCCTTTGTTCATGAAATACTAAAGGCCTTCAGTGGGAAACAGAGATACTTCTGAAATATGGGCATATTCTAAAGGAAATCATTGGTAATCTTGATGGCTGCATTAACCTGGTGGTCTGTTTTTAACTAGACTCTTAGAAAGAACCATCAGGTCAGCAGTAGAAGAGCATCTTTTCGATGCCAACAGCTCTGGAGATCAAAGTTCAGAAGACTCAGAAACTGGACCATCGTCAGCATCTTCCACACCCACCAGGCATCAGGGGCATCAACTTAAGAAGCAGGATGATGTTTGGCATGGTGGAGACAAGTAAGCGGTCATCGGCTCTTACTACTCAAGTTTTCTCTTTCTGTTTTAAGTCAGTCGCTGTATTACAGACACACCTGAACCTCTCATTTCAATGTCTAGATTAAAACTTTACAAATTTTGACTATGGCCACTCTAAGTTTAGCCAGCATTCCTATGTGACTTACCATCTCTGTTTCATCTAGACATCTGGTATTTTGTGGGAAGCCATGTCTTGATTTATATATTTTATAACTTCCTATTGAATAAATTATTTAGAGAAATCCTGGCCAGAGGATTTTTCTTCCATACAAATTAACATGAAGTCGATTTATTAAATCAACATGAAATGTATTTATTAAATCAACATGAAGTTAGCCTCTTAGTCAACAGAGTTCCCTTTATTAAATACTGGTGCATCCCTGCAATAACTCTAACACTTGTTTCTGTTCTGGTATTTTATTTTAAAGTAGAACTTTTTAATCAAAAGAAGAATCATCTTACCCACTGACTTTAGTTTAAGAATTGTGTTAGAATTTCAGCCCAAAGTAGATTTGTAACTATGAGATCTCAGAACTAAAATTCCTTATCCAACGATTCAAAATATTATTTGGAGAATTATTAGGTCTAGATTTAGTCAGTACCATGCACAAATTTTGTATAAAAGCTGTATATCTATAACAAATTTAATATTCAAAACTAACTTTATTTTAAAACATAGTTTTAAGTGAAAAATGATGCTGCATACCTTTAACCCCAGCCCTTGGGAGGTAGAGGCTAGAGGAACAGGAGTTTTCAAAGCCAATCTCGGCTACACAGAGATTTTTAAGGCCAGTCTGGACCACATGAAACCCTGTCTCAAAAATAGATAAATAATAACACAGAGGGTTTTTGTTTTGTTTTAGAATTTTGTTAGAACTTGTAGACGAATGTTTCTGTCCCAAATGGTCCTGCAGCCCTTCAGTTCCAAATGAACACACAGTGGCTTATATTAATTATGAACAGTTTAGCCGATGTATATTCACAGCATACAGATGGACATCCCCCCCATCAGAACTGGTAGAAAGAGTAGTTGTGGTATTTCCTTAAAAAGTAGAAAACTTGCAGTACCAGAAATGTTCATATTTGAAATCAGCCACTGATGGGTTTATACAAAACCTTTAGCAGCATAATTCATTTGTACTCTGTCTGTTTTATTATGACACAAGTACAATTTGTTCATTAACATAATACCCTCTGCTTTGGCATTTTTAAAAATGCCTTTAAAGCTTCCTGACAGCCTGCTTTCCGCCCTCTCTCTTTTTTGGACAGCGGATGAATTTGTGGGGTGGGAAGTGGTGGCTTAGCAAGAAGGTATTAGCGGCATCAATGATGGTGGCAGGTAACAGGCCTGGGTGGTTAGGCCAACAATGAGGAGGGGCCAGATGGGGTCAAGAAATGCAAACCACAAGCTAACCTCTCCCTCTGAGGGAGCTTGGTGAAGTTAGTTTCCGAAGCCCATAGATATGTTTTGCACGTGTTATCTTGACTAGTTTCAGTTAGCAACATCAGCAGAACGGGCAATGGTGGAGCCTGCCAGTTGAAGGCTGCCCGTGGGACTCTAACCTTACTTTTTCACCTCTCACATCACCATCACTATGCATTCTGGTCCCTATCTCGATCTTGTTAGAGCTGGGCAAAAGAGTCTTGGGATACAAATATTTATGTTCTCCCAGGGTACCATGTATGGCAACCATACAGAACTTACTTACAACACTCTTTCTTGGGCACCTGGTCCTTTTTTTTTTTTTTTTTTTTTTTTTTTTTTTTTCTCCTTGCTTGTATTATCCATCCAACTGAGAGACATCTGCCTATCTCAAATGACATGCTAGGCCATGGTCTTGCTGGACAGGACTTCTCCAGCTTCCAGGACACACTGAGGAACAAGGTTATTATCTCTCATGCTCCCAGAGCTATGATTTTTACCTGGTTCAACTTTTTACCACATACTGTAGTCTCTGATGGCCACCCTAGTCCCCAGTGGGTCCTCCTGACCCCTTCGCTCACATACCTGTGTCATCCCTTTCAGCTTGGTCTTTTCCCTGTCCTCACCTTTTTGCTTTGCATACTTTCTAGCTGCACCTCTCCTCCAATCTCAGAACTTCCTTTTGCCTTCCTCCTTCTTGTGATGACTTCAGAATGCTTGGCCCTCTCAGATAATCCCAGTAGAGCCATGAATATTTTATAAATTGTGAGAACATGAAGACTAGTCATTATAGCATGTAGGGAGTGTATCCCTACAGTTTAATTATAACTAATTAAAGCAATTTACCTAAGATTTTCATCAGGTTTTACTTTTTTAAAAAGGCACAATGAATCTAGGCCTTGTAAGATTTTACTCAAAAGGCACAATGAATCTAGACCTTGTAAGATTTTACTCAAAACTGTGAGTCTCACAGAATAGTTATAAAGTGTTCCAAGGAAATCTATTTATTTTATTATGTTACTTTGTATCTCATTACTTACAGCTGTGACAGGTAATCATTATCCCTAGTCAGTGATTGGTTGTAGGTGGAGTCTATTGAGGCAATTGTAACTTTTTATATAAGTATCACTGAAGGGAGACAAAGACTAACTATGAATCCTTCACTTTGGTGCAAATGATTTGTTGTAAAATTTACAATAAAAAAAAACAAACTCAAGTAATTGTTTGCTATAATAAAGCATAAATATTTAAGGAGTATATTTAGTATATAAAAAGTTTCAATCTAATTTGTTTGCTTAAATAATCTGCTGGCTGCCAGGTAAATAGAATATATATATATATATGTATGTATGTATGTATATATGTGTATATGTATGTATGTATGTGTATATGTATGTATGTATATGTATATGTATATACATATATATATATTTTATTATTATTTTTAAAAAGTAATTTAAATCTTCCAGAGAACAATGACCTGAAAACTTAATGCCAGTATTTATTATATAATTATTATATTTAAGTCTTTCTGTAAAGCAAAAAGGAAGGCATGCTCAATTGCAGGAATAATAAATATCAGGATTGTTAAAATATTACATATGCATGAAGGAGGAAGAAAGAAATCCAGGGGAAAAGATCCCAGTAACTAAAAGGAAAGGCTGGGAGTTCTAAGTCCAAGTATAATCAAATCGTGTGAAATAAGACAGCAATGTGATGTGCCTTTGGGAAAGGAGAGGGTTCCTGAGCTCCAAACCCTCACTAACACTGAGGCTGACACACACTGGTGGGGATGCTAGGGAAGACCTCCCTTTGGGGAGCTGACACAGCTTGTCCTGCTTATTTGTTCATTGTTCCAAAGGACTAAAGTATCAACTTTCCATTTGATTTTTAAACTGTTTGTCAGTTTCTGTATTAGTGTGCTTGGCTCCTACAACAAAGTACATAGTCGATTGTCCTAAACAACAGTGTTTATTTGTTCACAGATCTAGGAGCTAGCAGGTCCATTGCAAGGTATAGGCAGGGCTGGTTTTAGGTACGATCACTGTCCTGGGCCTGACAGGACTATCCTCACACTGTCCTCATGTGACCATCCTTCTTTGTGTGCTCTCCTGATGACTCTTAAAATGGACAGCACTCACATCGGGTGTCCTGCCCTAATGACCTCCATTAGACTGAATTATTTCTGAGAGGCCTTTCGTTCACCATGAAGGTTTATCTGGCACCAGAGTATTGACACAGGGATTATGAGGGGACACAGCTGAGTCTATATGGAGCACAATAGGACCTCCAGCAAAAATTATAATTGACACATAGTAGTTTGGGGAAATATGCAGAGTAATAAGAAGACAGAATTTGAAGGATGAAACTTATTTGGGATTTGCAACCAAGCTCCTGAAGCCATCTGCAGAAGACACCATGCAGGAGTGTAATGCCTGCATGCTAGACACTGCCAGCTTTACAGTCTCTCTTCAATTAGTTTGTCTGTAGAAACACCAGCTCACAAATAATGACATAGCAACTTATTGTTAATTATGAAAGCTTAACCTACAGTTTCGACTTGCCCCGCTATCTCTTGTAACTTAAATTACCGCATTTCTTTCCGTCTAAGTTCTCTTGTGTGGCTCAGTCACCTCACTGTGTACTGCCATCTTGCTTCCTCTGCATCTGACTGACGAACTGCCTTTCTTCATCCCGGAGCTCTGTCTGTCGAAAAGTCCTGTCTGTACTTCCTACCTAGCTATTGGCTGTTTAGCTTTTTATTTAAACCAATCATAATACACGTCTTCACACAGTATAAAGGAATATTGCACAACAGTTTGTCCTTAAGGGGTTTCTGATAAGTGTGCATACATCCTCACACAATTTTAACACATATGCATATTCTACATTCTAAAATGACCAAATTATACAGTACTAAAAATATCTAATGATAATAAAACTTTGAAAATATGAGAGTGGTTTTTAATTCATAATTGCTGTTCCATTTTAATCTAAGGGTGTGAATTTATTGCAGAATAAGTGTGGTAAGCTGACAGTGAAATATGATATCTACTCTTGGATGTCAAATTAATTTATTTCCCCATGCAAGGTTTAGGGTGAGGGAATTACACTAACTCAGCCGTGCTATGAGTCTCAATCATTTCTGCCTTGCCAAGCCATGGTGGTCTGTTAATAGTTTAATTTGATCCATGACATAGACTAAAACCAAACTTTGCTAAACCATTAATTTTGTGAAAACTTCTTATAGAAGTGTTTAAAATACTAATGTTTGAAAGAACAAATGAATCAAAGCCCATGATTATGAAATTCCTGTGTGACATGATATAGTGACTATATTATAAAGTGTCCCCTTCACATTTTAAAATAAGATTAAGCTCTTTTTTTTTATTCAGGGAACTTATCAATAAGGAGAATATTCTCTATGGCTTCAGCAACTGTGATGAGTGTGTTTTGAATAGCCAGGAAGCAGAAAGATTTCCGGATGATGCTTGTGATTATGTCGGGGAAAGAAGTAATCCCAAGCGTCAGAAATCCAGTTCCAGACTTACAGATCTCAGTGAAAATCATGATGGGCTCCTGGTAAGTGGGGATTTTAGTAATTTCTTTACTTTAGCCTGAAAAAAAAAATCTCTCTTTCTTAATTAGAAAAAAAAGGAGTTTCACAAGATTATAGGAGTTCTCAGAAAGACCCCCAACCCAGAAAGTACATCCATTTCATGCACTTGTGTTTCTCTTTAGTAAATGTAGTGATTAAGGCAGAGAAATACAGCTTTCTGCCCGAAGTTGGACAGGGCAACCCAATAGGAAGAAAAATGTCCCACAAGCAGGCAAAAGAGTCAGAGACAGTCCCCACTCCCACTGTTAGGAATCCTACAAGAACATCAAGCTACTCAGCCTAAACATACTTGCAGAGGATCTAGGTCAGACCCTTACAGGCTTCCTGATCTCTGTGAACTCCCATGAGTCCTTGTCAGTTGATTGTGTGGGTCATGTTCCTGTGGTGTTCCTGACCCCTCTGGTTCTTCTGGAACCTACCTCCTCCTCCCTCCACATGGCTCCTGAGGTCTGCCCAATGTTTGGCTGTGGGACTTCAAGAACCATTCATTTCTTAAGACACATGCCTGAACACTGAAATTCCTTGTTGTGATTGGCTTTTTGGTGTGTAAAAGAACTTGCCCCTCCCCAGTCACCAGCTTCTACATTCAAGGACTGTGCATATCACATTTATATACAAACGAGCTCAGTAAACTTCATTGCAATTAATAATTTAAATCCTGCCAGCAAACTTGGCAGGTAAACTTACTTCTCTACAAAGTGATGCTATTCTCAAAGACCTTTACTGGTTTTCCTGTTCCATGAATTTTAAAGTTTTGTTGTTATTGTCTTTAACTATGTGTAGGTGTGTGTTTCCTAGTGTGGTATGTACATGCGAGTGCAGGTGCCTGTGGAAGCCAGAGGCATCAGATCACCTGGAGATGGAATTTCTGACAGTTGTGAGCTGCCTGATGTGGCTGCAAGGATTTGAACCTAGGTCCTTAGGAAGAGCAGTAAATGCTCCTAATGAGCTATCTCTTCAGTCCCCCCCCCCCCGCTTTTTTTTTTTTTTTTTTAAACTGTGTCTCGATATCTAGTTCTGGCTGGCCTGGAGCTGGCTCTGTGGCTCTGTAAACCAGGCTGACCTGAAACTCACAGAGGTCTACCTGCTTCTGCCTCCCAAGTGTTTCCATGAATTTAAAAAATCTAGCATTCAAGGGAAATGTGTGCAAAGAGCAGGGAGTACGACAGTGAGTCACGTTTCTCCTCACGCTTGCATGTGTGTTAACTTCACTTCTCCAACTTCATTTCCCCGTCCCAATTCAAGGTTTTTATGCTTGGGGTGTGTGTGGGGGAGGGGGAGTATTTGTTTTTATACAAAGTCTAAAAGAAAAAAAAAAAGGAAATAACTAGATCCCTTATGTATGCCAGAAGAGAGACTAGATCTTCAGGATGCAGAAATAAGGAAAACAGGGAAATTGCTACTTTCGTGGAGCTTAAAGTCTAGTGGGAGGAAAAATCAAAATAAATAAGTAAAGCACTAAGTGTAAGCCCATGGTAATCGCAGGAAAGAAAGTGGAAGTAACAGGAATTTTGGAAAAGAGGGTGAAAGCTTTTAATGCCGGCTGAGACGAGGATCTCCCATCAGACACGTATCTTCAGAAATGAGTGTATCTTCCCACTTCTCGTTGGTAACAGCTCACACACTCAAGACACAGTTCCCAGTGAGAGAGCCGATGAGCTAAACTCGTGTTTTTAAAAAGGGATTCAAACTAAAAAGTATATTCTTTCCAAGCTAGAAAGCCAAGCTTCAGGCTTTTAATCACCATAAATCTCTCTGGCAGTGGCGAGAGAAGACCTCCCTGGGAATTCAACGTTGCTTATAAAACACAAAGGTAATTAAACAGGCCATCTACGAGAAACTGCAGGGCGAAGACCCCACAGTCCAAGGACTTGTGGAAGCCCATTATGGTAAAAAGATCGCAGATCTTCTTGAAAGGCCATGGGGATGGGAGCGCAGATTAACTGATTCTCAGACATCATTAGGAAGATTGACTTTACTATGGGTAAGATGAGAAGCCAGCTGAGTGTTCTTTGATCAGAGCTGTGGATTACTTACATTTGGTGTTACTTCTAAATTGAACAGGGACACACATGATCAAGGGCAGAAGCCGGAGCAAGAGTGAGATGCTCTGGCCATAATCCTGGCCTGTGATAACAGCTTGAACTGTGATGACACCAGAGGCAGCCACCAGCCCTGCAGGAGATTGGTGCTGCCAATTTATGAGGCGATGAAGACAGAAGTCTGGAGGAATGATAACCTAGGTTGCCTTCAGGGTGTGTTAAGATTGAGTTCCCTGTTAGCTGTGGAAAAGGGGCTATCAGAAAGGCAATTGGCTTTCTGGACCTGAAGGTCAGACAAAGTGCCTGGGCTAGAGACACATGTGATGGCCATCAAAATTAGAGATAACTTAAAGACAGTACATTGAAAAAGATAACCAGGGAGGGAGTGTGGATGAAAAAGTGACCCAGATAATGACATTGAGACACACTAACACTTAGAGAACGGGAAAATAGCCCATAAAAGAGGCTTAATAACAAACAGCCACGAAAGAGAGGAGAAAGAAGCCAGTTTGGTGTCTTAGGAACGGAGCATCTTAAGGAGGAGTCACTGCGAGGCCAGGAGCAGACTGAGTCTGACCATTTGAATTCACAATGTAAAGCTCACTGTTTCTCATAAGAAGAGAAATACTGGGAGAGCAGATGTTCCCACGAGAAACAGAGAGCATCTGCAGGTGGGTAGCACTTAGAGGCTACCCGACCCTGAGGAGCAGCCAGAGAGGACAACCAGGCCCTCCCAGGCTTGGGGTCCACACAGCAGGACTCTCTTTCTTTGGCTTCTCTGGAATGTGGTGACACAGAGATCATTAGGGTCTAGGGAACAGGTCACTCAAAGACAGAAAGCAGGGGCAGTGAGCTGCCAGTCAGTTATTAGGTTGCTCCATATCGTCCCCTAGTGACGCATTTCCCTCCCTCCTTGGATGTAGCTCTGCCTGTTCCCTTAGTTTCTTTCAGGATAAAAGATAACCTCTTTATTTAAAGAACTGTGTTTTAACTATTTTCCTTATTCTAATCTAAAAGAAATCTTAAGTTTCAAGCCACTTAATTTTTTCTTTTCTTTTTCTTTTCTTTTTTTTCTTGTTTTTTTTTTGGGGGGGGGTTGTTTTGTTTTGTTTTGTTTTTTTGTTTTGCCTGACAAGTGGTTTTTTATGTTTGTGTTCTAATTCTGTTGTTAACCTATATAAGGTTTAAAAAATTCTTTGGAAAATCACTCTACTGAACAACCTCCCCACCCTGTACTCTTTATCCCCCAAAAATGTCCTCTCTAGAACACAGTCTAACAGTATAACTAGAGAGCCACCAATGACTCACACGTTTTCCTTTTAAACATAGGGAAAAGCTTGTATATTAGTTCACTCATCATAAATCCAGCCAAAATCATGGAGAGTTAGAAGCAACTTTATTGTTTAGAAATATATGATAAAGAAACAAGTAATGTAATGTAAATATTAGAAATTATGGTTAAGAAGACCAATAAAATGGAAAATTCTTGATAATTTATTTGAAGCGCTTTATAATTTTAATCCTTCCAGTAAATAATCATTAACTGTCTTTCACTCTAAATACAAAGGCATGAATTACAGGTGCTTGAATACTCAGATCATAAGTGAGAGAGCAGTAATTCCAGTATAGGGTCTCTCATTAAAAGTAAGCTGTAGAGTAGTGTGTATTCTTGTGTGTTTGTGTGTGTGTGTGTGTGTGTGTGTGTGTGTGTGTGTGTGTGTGTGTGTGAAGAATTCATTCCTAGGAAAAAGACTGAAAGAGAATGCTTACCTAAAGTTAGGCATGATATTATGTAATAGAAATAATTATTACTCTTTTCTTTATTTTCTCAATACATCTTATTAGAATATATAATTCTATGGTAAACACTATGTTGAGAGTATTAAAAGCAATCTCCAGGATATGTCATCTTTGTGAACAGCGGCCACCTAATGTCTGAAATCTCAGTTGAGGCTCACAAGAGGAGAATGGGTCTTGCTGTTATTTAAATCGTAATTGCAGTGTTACCGTCACCGGTTTCTTGCAAGGCAAGTGAGATGGGTAGTAAATCTCAGGGCTAAAGCACTTGGCTCTCACGTAAAAGGCTGAAGGTTCAATCCCCAGCACTGCTAAAACAAATGGCCATGGGTAGGCATGTGTGTTATGAAGCTTTAGTTACTATTTATGTAAAATAAGGAGATTATTATATCTTTTGGCTTTTTGTGAACTAAATGCAAATAAATATGCTAAAGTATAGGGAAAAGGGAACACAGAGAAGGTTTTAGCTTCAAATTGTCTCCTGTATTCAGATGCCTAGTCCCTCACATCTGTTTAAATTCAAATAGTTCAGCCATCTACCCTGGGCCGTCCTTTACCTGCCCAGCCCTGTAGACACATTTTACCCACATGTTCCACAGAAACCCAGTTTTCTATGCTATGAACTAACAACCCTTTAAGACATTTCTGCCATGGTCTACTGTAGCCTGTGCTTGGCCCATGGTCTCTTTGTCTCTTGGTCTTTTTGCAACACCGATCTCCTTGTCCTCTCCAAGACTGTTTACTTCTCTGCTGGAGCCCCACTGGCTCACCATCCTAAGTCGGATGTAAGTGTCCTAAGTTGGATGTAAGTGTGGCGAAAATCTTGACATCTCTCTGTCAGAGCCTTTCTTATGATCTAAGGTTTCAGCAGTCTCTAGAGATGATTCCAAGTCAGGTTTGCCTCACATAACACCTAAAGTCAGCAAGGTAAAAAGCAGCTCTTCTGCTCTGTGATGCCTTTGACCTTGGCTGTCCATCCTATGCAGACTCATCACATTCTCTTTAGTTGTTCTAAGCCCTTTCCGTTTCCTTATCTTCAGCCCTCCCTCCAACTTTCTAATTGTCAAACGTAGTTTACTATGTTCAAAATATCTTGATTCCTGGTCCAGCAATATGGTTTTGCTGCCAAGCCTGACTATCTTAGTCCAGTTCCAGGGACCTACATAATGGAAGTAAAGAACTGACGCCAGCAAGTTGCCCTTTGACCTCCACATATACATCTTGGCAAGCTTATGCCTCATCCCATACACACACACTCATGCACCTTAAAATAAAAAGTCATTTGAAAAGAAACTATTTTGAATCCTTTCCCGTTCTGTCTTGCCATTGCGTGGCTGATACCTTTATCTAATTAGTTTGGAGTCAAAACAGTCAACTAGCATGTCTGCACACCTCCACCCTGCCCCCACTAGACCATCCATCCCATCTGCTGCTGCAAAACAAATCACCCACCTACAGACAGTGCTTTTAAACTTGATCTCGGGTTCAGCATAATACAGCAAGAGATCCTGTCCAAATTTTCTGTGCACTGCCAAGTGTGAACATGTCTGCCACAGTGAAACACTGACATAATCACACAAGTCTCCAACGAGCACTACTGTGGGTACTGAGGACATAAATGGTGGCCAAGACAGGCATACACGTTCTGCCTACTGAAGTTTGTGTTCTCAGAGGGTGAGGTGGGTGCCAGGCGAAGGGCTGATACTGAAGAGAGGGCCAGCAGGACAGGCCTCATTACAAATGGCACTGATACAGGGACCTAGGAGCAGAGGGAATAAGCTCTTGGCTTCCCTAGCACAGTCATATCCAGGCATAAGGAACAGCAGCCTTCTCTTTTGAATGATGCAAATAAGCCTGGACTGAGAAGGGAGTGTGACAGATGATGATGATGTCAGATATGTAGGAGGAACTCCTGCCACTTGAGGCTTTGTGACCAACTTTGAGACTTTGAATACGATGAGAGGCCACCAGAGGAAGTCCTTTTTCGTCATACCTTAGGGAAGGATCAGACTTTTAAGAAGAGCTTTGCATGTCACGTGACCCCTGTGGGTAAGTCATTTTCAGTGGTGTTACCATTGTGATTGTTCCATAAAAGGAAACAAGATGCAAGAAGAGACACAGCTGGCAATTGATGGAGACAGAATTTAAAGCCTAAGCTCCTAACCCATACCATCATCCTAACCATACACTTTACTGTCTCTCTTTGTTGCAACTCCTTGATGGAGTCAAGGATGTCAACTCAGAATGCTAGACAAGTAAGCCAAACCATGACCTTATTTTCTACTGTTTATTTGACAGAGATCTTTTAGTGAGCTGATAAGGTTACTGTGAACATTAATCAGATTTGCTTTCCAAAGGGCCTTTTGGCACAGTAGGTTAAAAATATGTCGATGAATAAATGCTGTTTAATTTGTTGCCTTTGTTTATTTTCATTAGGCAAGTAACTGTACATCTTTGATGTAGAAATTTTTTAGTTCAAAAGAATTCGGGTCAAAATTTCAAGAGTGAATCTACTGGACTTAGAAATAAGCAAGCACATTTAGTCTTCATTTAAGAATGACTTACTCTGTGCTCAGTTCCCCGAGTTATAGTTATTTTTAGAAGGCTTTAACCATAGCTAAGCATGGTGGCACATGCCTGTGATGTCTATAATCCCAGTACCTGGAAGGCTGATGCAGGAAAATCTTGACACTGTCTAGGAGAGAGGACGCAGAGGCAAGAGAAAGCATTGACTGCATTCACAGTGGCAGGAAAAATCCTTACAAACATGCCTCATGATACACATTAAGCTCACTTAGCCTGAAATATCTACTATTCTAAATATGGTTCCTACTCATAGTCTGTTCTAATTATTATGAAGGTTAATGTCAGGTGCTGGAGGAAAGGTAGGTTCTTAACCCCACTGCCTTTTATGGATGTTTTCAACTTGGATATGATTATAAATATAACCTTCAAGTCTAAATGAACAAATGCCTTGATACAGCCAGCTTTGGGCTAGAGATTATTTTAAATCCCTCTCTGTCCAGTATTGGAGTTGCAAACTAGACTCAAAACCTTAAACACTAGAGGACAAAATGACTTTGTCTTCAAAAGCTGTATGTGCCAACAGAGCTTTTTAGAGGACAAGGGCAAAAAAAACCCTTTGAATAAATGTGTCACCCTGAAGGTCATGGTAGTGATGCCAGTCAAAACAAGTCTATGAGTCCAACCTTGAGTTCAAGAAAGGAGATTGTGATATGGTCTCATTAGTAAAGGGTCGGTGGCAGGTTTAAATTCCTTTTTTATTACTTTTGTACATTTTATGTTTTAGTGCTTAAAATACATAGGCTAGGGCCAGCAGGATGGATCAACAGGTATAATGACCTGGAAACCTGAGTTTGATCCCTGGATCCCAAAAGATGGCAGGAGAAAAGTGGCCCCATAGAATTGTTCTCTGAATCCACAGTCGTTCAGGCATACATGCACCCACAGCTCATGCATACAAACAAAACGAATTACTGATATCTTAAAGAGGCATCATCAAGAGCTCACTAGTTCTTCCAATCCGCATCCTTTTCTTCCAGCCATGAAGTAGCCATATGCCCAATATCAGCACATATCATGCCTCCCCGGCTGAGATGTAAGAAGTGATATGTGTGCCTTCCAGGCCTGACTGGTAAAATCTCCCCTTTGCTCCCTCCTCCTTGAGCTGGAAGGAAGGAGATATCTCCTAGAGCATACCTGGAGCTCTGTGCTGAAGATGGCAGCTGTTTTGGGCTCCTGTAATACTTCAGGAATACACCACAAGCCCCGCCCCCTCCAGCTCCTTGAGTCATTGAGTTTGGACTTCATTCACTGTAGCACACTGGTCATCACTCATGCTGAGCTTGCTGGGCACTGGGAGTGCAGTGGCTAATGTCATCCACACAGACCACTGATCTTACCCTCATCACTTTCATAGTTTGCCTGCCCCAGACACACTTTGTCACAGTGTTTGTAATACCTCTGTTTCTGCCCTGGGTCCTGAATAGGAAAGTTAAACATTAATTGCCAAAACACAGAATGCAGAAGCCAATGAATTCTTTCTGTATTTAACGGTACACAAAGGAAGGGGATCTTAGGTTTGTATGTAAACAGGGCAAGATTTGCTTGAAAGTCAGAACTTACTACCTGATTTTTCAGATGGAAGGGAAGCTTTAGCTGAAACTCAAGGGTGGCACTAAGGAGAAACTGCTCAGATTTCTTGTGATGTGGCCATGATTCTTTCCTCCTCCTCCTTCTTAATGAAGAACGGGGTTGTACTGTGGTGTCTTTCTCCATCGCCCTCCTTCCCTTTTGCCTTCCCACCCTCCACCCTGATGTCACATGAGACCTTTCACCCTTCCTCTACACTTTCTTCACACTCCTTGTCCTCCTCTTTCTATCTAGTTTCAAAATTGGTACCCACTCCCTTAACTCTGACTTGTTAGACACACAAACATTAAAATCTAGGGTCCTCATATACAAGAGAAGAGGCATTTGTGTCTTTCTGAGACTGTTTAATGTAATCATAATTTTATTTTTGTTAACAAATGGCTAAAATTCCATTGTGTCTAATCCACATTCTCATTATACATTCTTGTGGATGTACATCTATGTGGATGGACATCTATGCTGGCTTCATTCCCTTGTAGCACTGGATAGTACATCAATACACATGGATGTATAAGTGTCTCTATGGTAGGATGTGGAGTGCTTTAGGTATATGCCCTGTCATGGTATAGAGCTGGGTCACATGATAGTTCTACTTTTAATTCTTTGAGAAACTTCTAGACTAATTTCCATTGTGGATTCACTAGTTTATACTCCCCTAATAACAGATAAGAAATGCAAAGAACACTTCTTTTTTTACGCAGGCAATTGAATCCAGGGCCTTCTCTACTGCTAAGCTACATGCCAAACCCAAGAGATGAACTTTGGACCAAATTGATTGATAATCAGACCACTTTACTCATTATTGCCTATTGTTTACTCAAGGTCATATTAGAATTATATTCCATAACAGTAATAAATAAAGCTGGGTGTGAAGGCACACAACTGTATCCTAGCACTTTCAAGATGGAGGCATCCTACATTACATGAGACTCTGTCTTAAGCAACAACAAAGACCAAACAGAAAAGGGTATTAAATGGCAGTGACTGTTACATCAGTTCTTATTAGATTCAAGATCATTCCCCTATTGTATTTCTAAACCATCATGATTTTCTGGCAACCTGAGTTTTGCATTTTAGCCATAAAGCTTTTTTTTTTTTTTTTTTTTTTTTAGCTGTCAGCTGTCTATGTTAAAGGGATGATAGAACCCAATATACTTTTATGCCAATTAATCATGATTTTAACAGTGTGTCCCTATCCATTTTTTTTTCATTTTTTCTGACTTTTATATTTTAAAGGAAGGAGGATATGCTGTTGAATTTTTCTCCCCTTCCCCATAGCAAACAACATTTGTTGTGTTACAGACCATGGAAAGTCTTAGTTGCATGCCACCGCTTGAAAAATCTGCATCTGAAGCTGTTGAACTGAGGTCCAATGAAAGGTAATCTTAGAATTTTCTTCTCACTCTACTCCAAGGCCTTGAAAAGATTTCTTTCACTAAATACTATGTTAGTTGTAAGAACTAAAATATGAGTACAAAGAAAGGTTTGTGTTTGGCCAGCACTATTTATTACAAACAGAGTATTTGACATAAAGACTCTATTACTATGGCTAATAATCACATCCATGTGTAGTTTTCTTATAGCTTTTTTTTCCACATGCATTATTTTTAAAGTATAATATTTTCCAGGTGGTGGTGGTACACACCTTTAATCCCAGCACTTGGGAGGCAGAGGCAGGTGAATCTCTGAGTTTGAGGCCAGCCTGATCTACAGACTAAGTTCCAGGACGGCCAGGGCTACACAGAGAGATCCTGTCTCGAAAAACCAAGATATAATATTTGAAACAATTATTTGAAATTTACATAAAATCTATTTTGTTCATATTCAACTTCTCTCCTCCAACTTCTCCAGATCCACCCCTCTCCCTTACCCATCCAACTTCAAGTTCACCTTTTAAAATAAGACAGACAAAGCCAAGTGTGTTGTCTAAACACTCTTGGGTGTGGGAACTGCCCTGGAGTGTGGGTCACACCCTTAAATCAAACTGACTCTTCCTTTTCTAGCAACTATCAAATGCCAATAGCACCTCAGCTAGTGTCAGGACTCATGCCCCCCACCCACCCACAAACACACACCTTTCACCCCCCATGTCCCCACCAATGTTGGGATTTTGTCTGTCTTGAGCGTGTACAGACATAGAAAATGCTATGAGTCCACATGTGCTGCTATACTCATAAATTAGTGCATCTCTAGGCTGTCTATTAAATCTTAATTTTCTGTTCTATTTTGTTTTTGAATTTTATAAGAATTCGGTTTAAAGATACTCTGGCCACTTTTAAAAGAAAGTCATAATATGAATGGATAAAAGATTGTAGACTAAATGGACAATTTGTGTATTTTTCTTGTTGTTGACAGCACAGAAAACGGAGGAGGTGGCGACACTCAGCGCTATGAGGTAAGTAGCTAAGTGAAATGTGAGGGGCGGGGCCTCATAAGTAGCTAAGTGAAGTGTGAGGGGCGGGGCCTCGTAAGTAGCTAAGTGAAGTGTGTGAGGGACTGGACCTCGTTCTTGAGTGTTCATTAGAGCCAGTGAAGTAACTGGCAGGACTGTGATTAGAATGGAGGGTAGATTGTTTTACTTCTTGTAAAAATTGTAATAGATAGTGATTCTTCCTGGGTTTCCTATTTTAAAAAAACAAAAGCTAAGCAACTGTTTTGATGTTTCTATAACTTGATGCATCTCTTAAGTGTATGAAACACATAAGTAGTAACATCTGTCACAAGAATTGCCCCATTCGTTTTCAAATGAACGTGAATTCGTTTTAAGTTACTTACTGGGGTTCCTTTTGTTTCAGATTCAGTAAGAAACGGAGTGAAAAACTCCACTTCCCTAATGTATGTGTGCCCAAGTTTCGCTCCTTTGCCTGCCTTTGCAAATAGCTTCATGGTGGCGCCATACTGATTCAAGTGCTCATTTTCTCCTGTGCCCATTTCTAGTTCAATTTGGTGCCTCAATTTTAAAATCATGTCTGTATATTATATACTTTCTAATTTTGAATTCTTCCGGCTCCAGTGTCAATTTCAGTGTTTATGGAGAAAATTAAAGCTTTTCTCAAAATATTGTTAAATGTGGATATATTACTAATATAGAGAAAATGGTCTCTATAGCTGACTAGTTCTTAATGCTTGCTGAAGGCTGACCTAATTTATTAACCAAATTATTCAACAATGTCCATTAAATTCTTCACATTAAATTCACATATTCTATGCTAGGAATGGGTACTTAATGACAGCCAGAGTCACTGCCCCCAGAGAGCTTTGAGTCTAGCAGATTAAGAATCTAAAAGCCATACCAGGTGAAAGTAAATGGTATAGCTGAGCTCTAGAACATGTGTCATGTATAAGACTTGATCTCTACCAGTATTTAAAAAAAAAACAAAAAACGAAAAACAAAAAAGTAAGGAATCTGAAAATTTAGCATCTCTCTCCTTAGGAAAGTGCACACTCACACGAAACCATTGTAAATTAAAGGACACACACACACAGACATATTTCTTCTACTCAGGTCTTGTTATGTATGCTTCTCCATCAACCTAGATAGAGAGCTGGACAGGGCTCATGCCTGTATCCGAACCCAGGAGGCTAATGCAGGAAGAATGATGGTCTGGCTTCATAGCAAAACTGTCCCCTTCAAAAATAAGCCATGGAGAGACTGTGCCATCTTCTTTTTTGAACTGAAGCTTCTGCTTCTGAGACAATTACTTCATGTCTTATTTTCAGCTCAAGTATCCACAGGCCCAAAACAAGAGGCTGCCATGCTTCCCTTATCTCTAGGGACTGTGCCAGCGACCATGTCTCTCTCTTCCCTGCCATCTCCCTAGACTCACAGGAAGCCCTTTGACACTGGACATAAGCTTAAAGCTTGCCAGCCTCCTGGAGATGTCTTCTTATCTGTTCTGGGATAACATGGAATAGAACAGTCTTGTCAATGAACTTCATGATAGTAAATTATAATCCCAAATGGCATGCAAAACCACAGTTGCCTTCCTATGTCTCTGGGTCACAGCACAATCTTTGGGGAAGATCTTAAATTCTTCTCCTGAGTGACAGGTCCTCTTCTGACATGTGTTATGCATATCTAGCACCAATCAGCAACCAGCTCCCTGCTGGTACTCTGTAAGCATTCACTATTAATAAACATCGCCATCATAACCACTTCAGATAGGAGAAGAAATTAGTTGGTGAGTTCAAACCGAGGCTAAGGTCTGTCGGTCCTCCTGCATCATAGCTCCACCAATGGAGAAAAAGACACAACTTCACATAACTGGAATTATGTCTGTTTTGATGGGATATTTTGTTGCTATTTATTAAAGATGGGGGGGTTCCATTTTCAACATACTTTGCCTTGTTTCAGTACGATGCAATTTCACATATATCATTTCCTAAAACTTCTGAAACAATAGTAGTATTTCCATCTCAGAGATGAAAAGTCTACGCTTTGTCCCACCTTTCTAGAATTCTGAATAACTATTATTTGTTCTGTTTCAAGTCTTCTTTAGCATCGGGTTGAAATGCCAGAACATGTATGCCCACAATGAATTCGTTTTGCAATTTCATTTTCCAGTAACAGGATTTTGTTCCCACTGATATTTGCCTTTAAAGGTCTTTGAGGTCAGGTGGTGGTGGCACATGCCTTTAATCCCAGCATTTGGAAGGCAGAGCCAGGCAAAGCTCAGAGTTCAAGGCCAGACTGGTCTCACTCTAAGGTGAGATTCGGGACAGCCAGAGCTACACAAAGAACCCCTGTCTTGAAAATCAAGCAGATGAAAACAACAAATGAGAGGTTTTGTGGAAACTGTCAGCCAGATATGAGATTGGGAAGGTGCTTTTGTGACTAGAGTTCTGTCAGAATGAGGGACACTGACTCTCAGCCTCAAAGTTGCTCCTTATTGTAGGGACAGACAGGCAGGCAGAAACGTGTAAGTCTGTTTCTTAATGTCAAAATGCAGACACGACAGTGATTTTGTTTTTTTCAAATATCATTTGGCAGCTTTAAACATAGCTCATACCAAAGCCTGTGTTGAATATCATCATAACCTTGCACCTTTATTGCATGCCTTTAAATTTTTATTTTAATTATGCAACTAAACTTACCCAAAAGGAGGGTCTCTGAGAGTTCCAGATAGGTACTGATCACCAAGAGTTACACATCTCTTTCTTCTGAGGTTTGAATTAAAATTTACTTAAGGACACAATAAAAAAAGTTGAGTCACTTCAAAAATGCTACAAATGAAAGTAGTTTCTCCAGACAGGCCTTGGAGAGGTTGGCACCTTAATAAAGTATCTCCCTTGAGCTGTATGAATGGAAGAGACTTACAGAAGAGGTAGCAAGTATTTCATGATACATGCAGCCTAGAACGCTTGTTCTTTCCTTCTGAAACTCATTGAAATCCACGGGAACTGAAAGAGAAAGCACCCATGACACGCATGTCCACCTTCTAAAATGTTTAACTGAGATACATTTTCAGACCTGTGCTTACTATGGGGTTGCCCTACACACGGGAGCCTCCTGTAAGCTAAGTGTTTCTCTTGAAAGGTTTAGTTTTATCATTTTAACTCTACGTCTGCATGTAGGTATATATGCCTGTGAGTACAGATGCCCATGAAGGCCAGAGGCATCAGATCTCCCCAAGAGCTGGAATTACAAATAGCTGTTAAGTGCCGGTGGGGTGCTAGAAGCTGAACTTAGGGTCTCTGTGAGAATAGTAAGCACTCGTAAGCACTGAACCATCTCTGCAGCCCCAAGCAAGGCATTTTCTATTGTGAAAATGTTACACTTCACATAAAACCTTATTCAAACAGTAAACTTATGAATCTCTTTGCCGTGGAAGTAAGAGAAGCAAGAATTATTGACTGTAGAAGAGCAGTGCCTATCTGAAAGAGAATTCTATTTCAGGATTTTAGGTTAATGAAATGTTCAGTTCTTTCAAGACATTGTTATGTTCTTCATGCCTTCTAAGCCCACTGATTACGAGTGATTAGAAGCATGCCTCTGATAACAAACAGGACATTCATCATAAAAGGCCATTCCCCCTTTCTTTTTCTTTCTTTTTTTTTTTTTTTTTCTTTTTTGCCTCCTGCTTCCAAAAAAAAAAAAAAAAAAAAAAAAAAAAAAAAAAAGTAAGCAAATAAAGGAAGGAAAAGGAAAAGAGGAGAAAATTTGAGGCTTGCCACACAAGACTGAGAGTTGATTGTCCCACTGTGTCAAGCCCAAGCTCTCCCTGACCCTGATAAACAGAACAGACAGTGCTCACCACAAGCCACTGGAGCTTGTGACACTTCCTAACCTTGGGGATGTGTTGTGTCTACACTCCTTTATTATCAGACAAACAGTGAATGCTTCCTGTGGCCTGTTAATATTGGCTTTGCCTGGGAAGACTGCATTGCCCAGCAGCCTCTAGTGTTGTCATTCCTCATCATACTAAGTCCTCGGCCACAACTCCAAATCCTGCCCAGGGAAAGAGGAGGAATGGCACATAAGTTCTCCTGTCACCGGAAGCCAAGGAAGTGGGCAGAGCAGAGAAAACAGGCCGGGTGCAAGTCTCAACAGTGATGAGAGACTTAAGTTAAAGGCCTAGACCTGCATATACAATGCCACCTAAGACCAGGCCTGGACCTGCATATACAATGTCACCTAAGACCCAGGCCTGGACCTGCATATACAATGCCACCTAAGACCAGGCCTGGACCTGCATATACAATGCCACCCAGGGGAGACAGGCCTGGACCTGCATATACAATGCCACCTAAGACCCAGGCCTGGACCTGCATATACAATGCCACCCAGGGGAGACAGGCCTGGACCTGCATATACAATGCCACCTAAGACCCAGGGGAGACAGGCTGCCTATGTTGGTTCTCTGATAGCCTTTCCTTCTCCTTTGTTAACTTCTGCGGCACCAGCACTCAGACCTTCACTGTTTCTCTTCCACGTGGAATTCTACACCTTACAAACTTGTGAATTCTCCATGCTACCCATTCAATAAACATTTGCCCAGTGAATGGGGACAGGAGTCGGGGGGAGAAACAGAAATCTCTTTACCCTTACTGTGGGTGATCTGTTTGCGTATGTTTTCCATGTATTCCTCACAACAACCTTAAGATGCTCAGTCCAGTCTTAGAAAAAGGGACGCTAAGGCTCAGAGAGGCTGGCTCACAGGTCTTGACAAAGCAGTGCTGCTATTTAAACTCGGGTCTCTGCCTCCAGAACCTACCCTTCTCTGCCTACTATATTGGATCCTCAATAAGCCACCCCCTATTCCATTGAGCAAAGATTCGTGGTGTTGCCATGTGAGACAGCATTTTGAGGTTCAGTGTCTTCCACATCAAAGTAGGAAGGATTTCTGAATTGAAAGTTGTGCAGTTAATTTACTTTTGATTTAACTGAAGATACTAGATACGTAAATAACGAAAGTTTAAACTAAAAATATTTTGATATTTGGGGCTGCCCTGGACATTGTTAACCCGAATGATCAAAGGGGACAAACAGATAAGCAAATAGGCAGCATTCGCCATGGCTGTGGTAAACTTCCTAGAGAGAATGGCCCACCGGGCAAGGTGTCTCCAGCAAGGTACCCACGGGAAGGAAGAGCAGTTTCTCTTCTTGCATGTGGCTATAGAGCCTAAGCAGCTACTGAGCAGCAACCCTCCATCACTACCCACTCCTGTGCAGTAGCCCATTGGGCAGCCCTAGGCCAGGAGAACACATGCGCTTCCTAGAGCAATTGGGCCAGGAATTAGGACTCAGGGTGCTAAGACCAGAGCCATGTGAAACAACAACCTCAGGGATGGATCGGTGCCCAGCAAGGCAGAGCCAAGTTGTACATGAGTTCCACTGAAACAGGACGTGCTTGCTGTGCAAGCTGGGAGAGGTGGAGGGAAGAGGGAAGCGTCCACTGCTGTTCCAAGAATCAGCTTCAGTTAACCTAGGTCTTGCTGTGCACTGAGTGGTACCCACCCCAGGGTTTCAGGTGCAGTGGCTGCTTGCTATTCCTAAGCCATATAAAAACCAGCAAGGCCTCATTGAACAAAGTCCCATATGCTCACTTCTACCTTCCTGAAACGACAGCCAGTTCCTCACTTCCTTCACACCTTTGTGTGCATCATTATGGGAAAGAGGCCATCCCCGTCGTCCACTCAATATAAAGTAAGACACCTCATCCACTGTCACTATCTTTCCTTGTTTTGTCTCCATAGAGCTAATGATGCGTTTGTTTTTAAAAACTTTTAGTGACTTACTTACTTTGATTTTATATGTAAGGGTATTTTAGCACAAAAGTATGTCTGTGTACTATGTGTATGGAGTACCCGTAGAGGCCAGAGAAGTTCAGATCCCCTTTAACTGGAGTTACAGGCAGATGCTGAGAATGCAACCTGGGCCCTCTACAAAAGCAACACTGCTCTTAACCACTGAGTTGGCCAACACCATTGTACACTTAATTGTGCTGGGCTTAGCCCAGCGTATGGCGCCTTCCAGCCTTGCCTCTGCATCTGGCCCTTCAGTCCTCTGCCTTCCCCCTTCTCAACCCTGAGGATGGCACCTTGGAACCCCTTCTGTGACTGTGGCCATGCTTTGCTTGCCTTCACGCCAGCCCGCATTTTCCTTCTAGGTGACGCCTCCCCTCTTCTGCAGCTTTTCCCTCACCTGCTGCTTCTCATCAACGACGAACACACTGATAGCTCTGTTTGCTGATTTCTTTTTTCGTGATGCATAAAATGTGTCCCATCTTTTGATGTAGTGGATGCAGTGCGTTTTACCTGAAATCCAGTCACACGCGCTTTGTCTCCTAGTCCCCTCGCTAGCGGTTTGAGGGCCTGGCATTTTACTCAGTGGCTTCTGCATGGTGTCCTATAACAACAGAAATAATAGTGGCTTCTGTCCAGCTGTCTCTCTTTCTGTTGTAGGCTTTAGACTTCAATTCTCATCTCTCAGATCATCACAGAACTTTACAAGATTGTTAAGATACACTCATTTGCTATACACATGTTCCATTTCTCTGTCTTATACATTTATAGTCACACAAACTTACATGTTCACACTCAACTTTTGACTGGTTGTCCCTAGTAATACTAAAATGTCTAAAAGCCGAGTAGCAGATTGAACCTTTCAACCCTGGTCCATTTAAACTCAAAGAACAAATTATTTTTGTAATATGACTGTTTCCCAATGGACCGTCAACAAGCTTGGACTACCCTAGAGTATAAGCTTGCCGTGGTGTTTTCATGTAATGCTGCTACTTGCCACGACCTTGTTGGAGTTTCGTTGTGTTCTCAATGTGAAGAAAGTGCCAGTCTTTGTGCTGCACTCAGTAGAAACAGAATAGTAAAAAAAAAAAAAAAAAAGCAGTGAGCATTCCCCTGGTGATCTCAAAGTGGGACGGACAGCTACTAAAAGGAACCGAAAGTCCTAAATGGCTCTTTATTTTAAGGATAACAACATCTCCTACATTAGTGAATTCACTTATGATTTCCAGATGTTCTTGGGCCTTTTTTTTCCAATTAATAATAGGATAACTAAAAATAAATGTTCATTTACCCCAAAGAAAATATTTTGTACAGATCTGTGCTACTTGAAAAGTATGTTTTTCAGTGAAACAATTTAAGTGCAGTAATTTATGATTTCAAAAAGTACAAATCAGCTTCATTTACAGTATGCCGAGAGGACAAGCTAAAAGGACAATTTTGATGCACAAGGATTAATTTAAGTGCTATTTTAAACACATGCACAGAAGTGTTTAGCTGAAATAGCTGCCTGCCATCAGATGTCCTAGCCAGGGGTAGGTGCTGTCAATGTGCAATGCAGCTTCTGTACTCAAGGTAGGGAAATGAACAGAAAACAGCTGACAATTGCATATTTGTGAGATATAAGTTACAAATCACCAACTTGCCAGCTCTTACTTTTTACTGGGAGGGGAAGATTGTTCTGCCTGTAATCTTGGCTTGTTTTCAGGGTCTAGTCCTCACTGCTAGCTGAGATGAAACACCAAACCCATGCCATTAGAATTTGCGCAACTATGTTTTAATACCCAGAGCGCCTCCATAAATAGTCTGTTCTCCCCACACTCAGGAGAAAACAGCCCCGTTTAATTGATCTAAGCCCAAGGGCTCAGAGGAGTATGGTGTCCCCAGCTTCTGCTCCTGCCCTTGCAGGAATGTTTACCTAAGCAGCAAAGACAGTGCTTGCCAGACACACCATGTTGCCACCGCAGCCTTAGCAACCGTGGCCAGCTTTTTGTTGTTGTTTACCATCTGGTGGGCCATGCTCCTTTAAGAAACATCAACTCCTTTTCCTCCTTCTCGGCCTCAGTCAGTAATCACTCAAGACTTGTCAGCTGCCTGAAGTCATTTGGAGGAGCAGCCCAAAGAAATCATCTTGCCTCACCACCAACCCCCAAGAAGAAAAGTTAAAGCTGGCAGATGGACTGTGGCTTTTTGCATGAGAGTAGCCAGATAGTGCCCAGGGGGCATCAAGCCCTGGTTTTTATTTCTGCAATGGGAGTGTTAGCAGCTGTGGCTTGGGAGGTTACATTCAGAAGGCGTGGAATCGCTGAGGTGAACAGCAGACATTAGGGGACATTGTGCTGTAATTGCAGAGCCCTGCAATGAAGATTCAGGAGCACCCTAGTATATCGGACACCAAACAGCAGAGGAATCAAGATGCTGGTGATCAGCAGGAGAGCTTTGTTCCTGAAATGCCCCAGTTGGACCTGACAGCATTGTGCGATGAGAAGAGCTGGGAAGGTAGGTGATCATCTGCCATTGGGGTGGTTTTGTGTTGAAAAAGCAGTATGGGTAAGTACATACAAGGCATGTGACCGCACGCCTGTGCGGATGAGAGTTAAGAGCTATGCATGCAGAAGAAACTGGGTTTCTATAAAAAAAAAAAAAAATGACTGAAAATCCTGTACGAGGCAGCATAGGAACATGCTGTGTTTACTGTTGCCAAGGGTAGCTGCAAGAAAGGAGAATATGCATGCTCTTTGTCCTACTGTCTCCTTGCAGTACATTTTAACCCCCAACAGTACTGCCCCTGCTTATGGTATGCTACAGAGAACTAGCCACACATTACCTCACCCACTACCCCTTGCCTCCGCTGCCCCCTGCTACCTACCGGGCTCCCTTCTACATATCTCCCCGCCGTAAGCCTCCCAGATTTCTCCAGGAAGATTTGTTTTTCTTTGCTTTTCTTCTATCCTTTAATGAATGCATTAAAAAAGAAATCATGTTAACATACCAGTGGGAACACTGAATGAAAGTACTTCTTTGCTGAAAGCCCATGACACGGTTTTAGATGTTTCATTTCTCCGCCCCCCCCCCCCCCGAGACTTCTGGTGAAAACATTAGGAATTTACTTTGAGGAAGAAGTTAGCTTTATCAAAGCTATGTCAGAGAGGGCCCTCCAGCAGTCCCATCACAGTGTCCTCTTTATCCCTCTGTCTATACCCAAACCCATGTCAGCGCTCTGTAGAGTGAGTTTCTGAAGGCCACAGCTAGGAAAAAAAATGGGTTCCTGGCTTCAGAGCAGCAGCGTAACTTAACCTAATGACTTAGCAGAGAGTCACAACTATGAAAATCATCCCCACTAGTGTTTGTGTTCCCTGAGTTCCATACCCACTCCTCCTTCTTCATCTAATGATCCATCTGAAAAGCCCACATACTGAAAGGCTGACCTAGTTATTGTCCTGGCATGCAGGGCTTTGAGAGGGAACAGACTGTTTTATTTCCATTTTCCCCTCTTGTAATCTAAGAAACACGTTCTGGTTATTTTCATATAATTAGGCAGCAGATCTGGAGTTTTGTCAGATCATTCCCGCTCAAAATATTCAGAGAACAAAAGAGGGCATGGTTGATTTGCTTCATGTTAAATTTAACTAATCTATTTCTGGATATCAATTAGTTTATCATTCTTTTTTGTTCATATGTGTCTTTTTAATCTATAAATTCACAACAACCTGCCTTCTCTATGCCCAGAAGTCTTAGAGAGGTCACTGTTGCCTAAATAAGAGCAAAGGCAAACATAAATAAATGTGAGTTTCAGTGATACAGTCTATCTTATAGCCCTTAAATAAAAAGAAGAAATTGGAGCCAGAATTCAAATGAGCTGCAGTCGCTTCCTGCTCCTCTACTAAAATGGACTGCACTTAGTTTGATTATTTCTCTTGGTTAATCATAAATTTAAATTTCTCTCTCAACACGCATACCAAAAATAAAGCTAAACATGCCCTCCAGAGTGGTTAGAAGCCAATTTAGAGATTCTTAGTAACCATTCCATAAGCTAAAGAATTTTTCTGCAGAGAATAAAAAATGTGAAGGGGCCAGCATCTTCCTCAGAAGGCTGGGCAGGATGTTTTCTAAAAGGTTATTGGGGAAAATACACTTTATAGTCTGCCTGCCTTGGACATGAGACTGTTGGTAAATTGCTGCAATGATTCTTTTTTTTTTTTTTCCATTCCATTTGCATTTGTTGTTGAACTTCTACATCTTTAAAATCTGCAGGGATTTATTTTTCAAGGTCACTTTGGTTATTGCTCTCAGTAACCTTTTTAAAATTACTTATTTTAATTTCCAAATTGCTTTGTAACAGGTGCATGGCCATAAGCATAGTCAAAATGAAGGAACCAATGTAAAGCTAAATTAAATGACAATAAATTTGATGGCTAGAAAATCATCTTCTGTATAGCTTCAGTAAGAAATGCAAAGGTGTTCTTCTAGTAGCAAACGACTCTGCACTAATTTAAGTTGTGCATGCTAAAGCAAGGCAAGAATATCTAAAGAAAGAGGCAACGATCACCATTAAAGATCAACATCCACACTCAGCCACCAGCACCCCCAAAGCCCCTGTGTAGAAGGATACTCTGGATTTGCGTGCCTGCCCCCTGGCCTGTGTCACTGGGCACAGTCTGATGTGGAGCCAGGAAGAGTCAGCTGATTTAGGGTGGCATGAATGGACGTGGTGAGAGCCCCTGCAATGTGCCTGAGAAGTAATGTTCTTTAAGTTCTTAAGCTTGGGATCAGGGGAACAATGAAAGGGATTGAAACAGTAAGTAGATTCCATAGTCTACAGAGAGGAACCTTTGAAAAGTGAACATAGGGTCCATCTCCTCCTGCTTGTTGGTGTGTAATCAACCATGCCTTCACATTTTAAGGCACATTATATATAATCTGTCATGCTGTTATACTCTTTGGTGTTAGGGTTTCAGCTCTCCATCGTTAAGTGGATACACAAATCAAAGGCACTGTTCTGATATTGAAAGGTGATTAGAATTGTGAAATCAAAATATTTTTAAGTTCCATGCATGCTGGTTCACCAGAGATGTAAACACATTGCTGTACTTCATGTACCCTGAAATTAGGAATATAGAGCACTCTGACCTCAGGATGGTAGCTCACACTTGTAATCCCAATGTAAGGAGGACTGGACTGGGGCAGCAGAATCACCACAACTTTGGGGCCAGCCTGTGCCACTGAATGAGACTCTATAGCACAGGCTGGCCTTAAATTCAACTTCCCCCTACCTCAGCTTTCCAAGTGCTGGGATAACAGTTGTGGACCACCACAAACTGCTAACAGGACATTTTTTTTTAAAAGTCAGGGAATGCTTAAGTTTTCTCACTTATTATTTACAATGAGCAAAAACTTGGGAGAGGAATTCTTATGAAGAGGGGCTGGTGGATAAGAGCATTTGTCACCAAGTCTGATGACCTGAGTTCAGTCCCCAGAACTTACACTATAGAAGTAGAAAACCAACTCCCAAAGTTGTCCTCTGTCCTCTACATATGCACCGCTACAGCACACATAAACACAATCAAATCAGTTCATCCATGCTTGCAAAAAAAAAAAAAAAAAGTGTTTTAAATGAATCATGGAGAAGCCAGTGGTTGTTAAAAGTTCTCCAGTGGAACCCTCCCATCATACAATCAAGAAAGCCAAGTATCTCCTAACCTCTAGCTCATACCCAAGCCATGCTAATCAGACATCCCATCAAATAAGGAGGATAAGAAGCTAAGTCTTGGGTTCAAGTCCTGGCCCTGCTGCTTGACCATCTCTGTGGGCAAGGTGTAAAATCAACAGCAAATAATAATACATAATAAATATAACCATTGTTTAGCAAGGCTTAAATGAGCTAATATCTGCTCTCTTCCATATCCTATGGGCACCATGTAAATATTAGTGCTTTTCTCTTCCACAAATATCTATATACTTTTGGGGGAGATCCAGCAGACACTTTGTATGAAATTCTCAAATAATTAATAATTTTTTAAGGAAGAAAACTCAACACAAACAAGGCAGTCCCTCCATATATCTGCTAAATGCTGCCCATCCACACTAAGTTCAGCTCTTTCATTTGTAGTAAGCTAGATCCTGGATTGGAAAATTCTGGTAAGGTCTTGATAGCTTTCACTGAGGCATGTGAAGAATAAAAGACCAGTAACGTGTACATTAGTAACTGATTGAGAAACTATATGTAGCTAGGCAGTGGTGGCACACTCTTAATGCAAGCACTGGCGTGGCAGAGTCAGGCAGATCTCTGTGAGTTCAAAGCCAGCCTAGTCTACAGAGAGAGCTCCAAGACAGCCAAGGCTACACAGAAAATCCCTCTCTGGGAAAAACAAGCAAACAAACAAAAGAAACTATATGTAAAAGCATTGTCCTTGTTGATTGAACTTGTTGGCCCTACTCTGATCAATAGTTTAAGAAAACCTACTGAGGACCTGCTTGATAACTTCGCAGGTAGAAGCAAAACAGATGCATAAACCTTAAAAATTAAGTCTGGTCTTCATAGAGCTGACTGCTAAAGTTTCTTATGAATCTGATAGTTGCAAGACTTCTTGAACAGTATAGTAAGACTATCATTTTAGAACATGAAAAAGAACTTATGGAAGTAATTCTCTCATTGTGTTCTATGTACAAGCATGTCTTTAACAGCTGAGGAGAGTTTTGTGACATTGTGCCTAAGCACTGATGGCTCTAAATTGCATAGCTGGAACATATCATCTCCCTTGGTTTTGTCCAGATTTCTTATAAGTAAGTCATTCCAATAGCCAATTGCTTTTATATAGCCAATGGCTCCAGCCAGACAACAGAGTGCAACTATCTTAATGCCCTGCCATTGCTCAGAGGTGAAGTCCTTCCTGTGATGGGTTGATTTCCTTTCATGCCCCTGAGGACTGCGGTGTCTGAATTAGGACTCCTCAGAAACTATTCTTATCACGTAAGACAGCAGGAACACAGATCTTATACTTGTTATTTCTGTTAACCTGCTATGATGTCAAATGATGTGAATGGATGAATTTTAATAAAAAAAAAAAACTGGCATGATTATATCTGGAGTTCATTGTGAGTGTACCAAAGTGACTTTTATTTGAAAATGAAAAGGGCTCATTTTATGTCCTGCTGTGGGAGAAGAATCCAGAGTGAAACCTTGCATCTTTTCTGTTGTCCCTTTGAATATTTTTCTTGCAATATCCTTGTTTCAGTGTTCTAGAGTTACTGAATAAACCTAAAATACTTTATAAGCAGCTGTTAGAAATGGCTGGTGATACATCCTCAAAACTAGCTCTCTATAGAGCCATGTAATTACATATACTATGCTTCACCCTACTCGGGCCAGTTTCCTGGCTTTGTAATTGGGTAAATACTAACACATGTAAACTAGAATATTTCAGACTAAAATGTGGATCTGGCTAGATTGAGTCTTTGGTATATGAGATACATACTACATCGGTTTGCGATTTTCTTCATGGGGTCCTTTAATCTGAGACTATGCAGAGGGAGAAAAGGACACTCACATAAGTGATCCATGTACAGAAGCGGGGGACTCTCTATTTCCGTCCCAGCTGCAGACCAATGGTGCCGCAGTCCTCTTTATTTTCTTAAAGCTAAAATTTAGAATAACTTTACATCTCTAATCTTTCGATAATGGACTAATCTAACCCTACATTTGTACTTTAGTGGAAAAATGCTAGAATTTCCTCAGCCATCTTATTTCCTATTCAATATTGGTGATTCTAGGAAAGAATGTATATTTGGATTTTCTGTTTGCTTGTTTTTGTTTGTTTGCTTTGTTGATTGCTCCAGGACAGAGACACAAAATAAAGCTGTGTTAAACAAGAGAATGGATAGATGGCTTCAGGTTAGCTCCTAAGCACCATTCTCAACGAAATGGTTGAAGAGTCAAAGATGTTTTCATTTAAAAAAAATGTATTCAGCTGGATCAAAATTCAATTGAGGGTGTCAGGATCAAAAGTAAGACCTTTCAAAGTGTATTTCTTTTTCTTGATGAATAGAAATGCTCATGTAACTAGCATGCTCTCGTGCAAGTCAGGATCAAAAGTAAGACCTTTCAAAGTGTATTTCTTTTTCTTGATGAATAGAAATGCTCATGTAACTAGCATGCTCTCGTGCAAGTGTCAACACCATCCTTTGTTATACCAAAGCTTCACATCCCTGCTAGCAGCTCTCCCACCTGTCAAGTGATGGCCAGCTGCATGGCTGATTAGGCTGACTTAACCCTCTCCCAGTCTGCGCTGAGTTGATTTTTGACCTAGGAAATAGAAGATTCGGCCTGGTCAGCTTAACACTCTCATCTTCAACAACTTAATACCAATGTTTATATTTCCCCCAGAGATTCCCTTTTCCTGGCTCTCTCCTTTCCTGGGTCTTTTCATCCTCATGTTGGTAGAGCTGCTGCATCCTAGACCTGCTACTTAGCTGGCACAGACTGGTACCGTTAGTCCAAAGAATGAGATGTTTGTCTCCATGCTTAGCCACGTGCATTGCTCCATGTTTTGAGCCTCAATGAGCAAGACTTTTTTCCCTTGAACATTTTTATTTTTCAAAATAAAGTTATCTATGTTCCAAGATAACTTGAGTTCCTTTAAACTTTTCAAACCTTGTTCGTTATGATTTAGTACTTCAGGTGACTGTGCTTATCTTTCCTGTTTTGCTGTGACATCTTCCTGAGTTTCAGGCAGCCATCACTGATTTCATACAAGAAGGCAGACCCACTCTTCCCATTGACGAGGAGCTTGGGCTTAACTTCTTCAAATCCCAGTAGCCTCGTCTCTCAGCGGCCTGAGATCAGAAGTTCTCAAACTTTACGACCATGAGAGCACTTGAGGCATTTGGGCAGCTTTTAAGTATGTGCACACTGGTGTGTGTGCATGTAGATGTACATGTGCATGCATGTTTGTTAGCCTGCTTGTCAGTCATGTCTGGACACTCACTTAAATCCACTGTCTATAATATACTGGGGTGTTTAAGAATCTATATCATGATGCTTGTTACCTGCTTCCCTGTACCAAAACTGTACATGTACCAAAACTGAGAGGTTTTAAGAACTCAACTAAACTGGTTCTGACATTCTAGGATTTGTAATCTTGTCTTACTAGATACAAAGCTTAAGCACATCTATTCCATATAGCTGCATGTGTCTTCAAGCTTCATAGTTGAATGGACAACTATGTGTTCTCTGATTCAAAGTCTAGAAATCTCAGAATCTAAGGGCATGGCAAGTATTAACTAGCCTTATTGGGATCACTAAATGGCAAGTGCATTTGAAGCTTTTAATGAAGAGTATAACACATGGAAAATAGTGTGCTATGCAAGATCTACTTTCCAATCTTTTAGTTATAGTTTTGAAGCTTTTCTTAATATGTATTTCTATTGCCCGAGGCAGGGGGTGTGATGCTCCTGTGCCACAGTGAACACATGGAGCTTAGAGAACAACTTGGGGGAGTTGGTTCTTCCTTCCACCATGGGGATTCCAGGCATCAAATCCTAAAATTACAAGTGCAAAGCACAGGGAAAAGCATGCTAATCCTGTGTGCTAGGCAGAGAGGAACATGGATAACTATGCTAATCCTAGATAGAGGTACAGAGAAAAGCATGTTAATCCCATGTACTGTGCAGAGAAGCACGGGGAAAAGTGTGCTAGTCCTGTGTACTAGACAGAGACACAAGGAGAACTGTGTTGATCCCATGTGCTGGGCAAAGGCATAGAGAGAAGGCTTACCCATTGACCCTGGTTAAAGAGGATCTCACAAGTCTAACATGTCTCCTTAACTGTCAAATTTGCCATAGGGTGCGTGCACCTTCCCTGGCACTCATTGCTCTTTTGGCGGTGCTCCGGATTGGAAAGGTTGCCCTCCCCTGTTGTGGAAACTGGAATTCTACACAATTATACACCTTACAGGCTGTTCCTTGGGGACAAATTTTGGAAGGAAGTAAGAACGGAGACAAAGGCAGGTGGTAGGCAAGAGGTAGAGCGGCGATATCAGTTAGACATAGTGTGTACTCTGGACCGAGGCTCTGAAGTGAGAAGGCACTCAGAGGGTAGTTACCTGAAGCATTCAGGAAACCTGGGTGGTGAAGCTCTCCAGAACAGTGTTCACCTCTTAAAACATGTCTGTTTTCCAGAGCCCATCCCTTCCTGGCAGCAAGAGAATGTGGACTCTGATGAAGCTCGCCTCTCCCCACAGGCAGGGCGCCTGATTCACCAGCTTCTGGATGAAGACAGCGACCCCATGCTGTCCCCCAGGTTCTATGCCTATGGGCAGAGCAGGCAGTACCTGGATGACACGGAAGTGCCTCCTTCTCCCCCCAATTCCCATTCCTTCATGAGGTATGTTCTCTGCTGTTGATAAGCCACTTCACCAGCCACATGACAGATGGAACGGCTAGCCCATGGATGCCCAGCCCTTTTGTAGAAATTAAGTCAGGAATCTGTGGAGAGACACACCTGAAACTCTCCATCCTTGTACACAAGCTGTGGCCCAACTGCAGATCTCTTTTTGAATTCCAATTAGTGCCTCCTTTCAAAAGCTCTGTCAAATGTAACATTCAGGGTTAGAGTCAGTTTCAGATTGCTCTGATAATGTAAGTGGAAGTGGGTGAAACACGGACCTATTTAATGGGTGGCACACACGGAACACCAAGTCAGCAAAGGCACCCATCCAACTGGTTTTATGAAAGGGGAGAGGATGTTTCCACCCCTCTGTGCCAAGTTCTCTCACACCGCACAGCCCCTCCCTGTAACTGCTGGCTGTCTACAGGGCTGCTAACCCCGGCCATGCTCTTCGCAGGCGGAGAAGTTCTTCCCTTGGGTCCTACGATGATGAGCAAGAGGACCTGACACCTGTGCAGCTCACCCGAAGGATCCAGACCCTGAAAAAGAAGATCCGCAAGTTTGAGGACAGGTTTGAAGAGGAGAGGAAGTACAGAGTGAGTTCTCCATGGGGATCTCCGAACCCCAGCACATTCTTTCAGCATGTAGAGCAGTGGCTCTCAACCTGTGGGTCATGACCCCTTGGGGACCACATATCAGATACCCTGCATATCAGACATTTACATCATGATGCATAACAGTAGCAAACTTTCAGTTATGAAGTGACAATGAAATTATTGTATGGTTGGGGTCCCCACCGTGGGAGGAACTGTATTAAAGTGTTGCAGCATTAGGAAAGTTGAGAACCATTGATGTAGAAGATGGCAAAAGCTGATAAAAGAAGGGGATCTTATTTGTTGAGCTAAAATTTGATTCAAGATTATGTCTACAGTTTCCTCCTTGTGGCTCCTTCCACTATTGGCCTGCCTTAGTTTCCCTTATTGACCTGCCTTAGTTTCCCTTATTGGCTTGTCTTAATTTCCCTTATTGGCCTGCCTTAGTTTCCCTTATTGGCCTGCCTTAGTTTCCCTTATTGGCTTGTCTTAATTTCCCTTATTGGCCTGCCTTAGTTTCCCAGGCCAATGACAAGAGAGCATTTTTCATGGCGGTTACAGTATAAGCCGGCAAACTCCTTCACTTTCTGCTCCATGAGCCTCGTAAGCTGAAGCATACAAATAACAGAAAAGGGGATTTGAACCTCACAGGAATCCATGACCATAAAGGTCCAGTATTTTGCTCTTGAGGAAATCTGTGAGAGTATCAGAAATAAGCAATAATATATTTACTCTAGACTTTCCTTTCTCAGCCTTCCCACAGTGACAAAGCAGCCAACCCAGAGGTTCTGAAGTGGACAAATGACTTGGCCAAATTCCGGAAACAGCTTAAAGGTTAGTGGAGTTGTAGACCTACTGCCAAGCCTGCTGTGCAATAAACCAGGAGCCCAATGCCTTGGGTCCTGTTGAGTGTCACCATTGGGGTATCCCAGGCCTGAAGACACTTCCCAGTTCTCCCAGTTCCTTATAGGACACCATCCCAAGACTTTTTAGAGTCTCAAATCAATCAAACCAAACCGGATAAGATTTGAATTCCTCAACGTGTCTTCATTTCCACACACTTCTCCTAGAAGGAGAAGTGCTTCAGTACTTTGAAAAACAACCGTTTGATCTAAAGATGCTGGAGAGTTAGAAAGCATCTCCCTAGAGATGAATCTGAAAAGGGTGAGGGCCCTTTCCTCCAGACAGCTTGCTGTACTTAGGGGTTAGTCACAGAAACAACTAAATGGAACAACTGGAATGGGGTATGTAGGCTGGATGACAAACAGTGGTCAGGGGCTGGTTTTCAATCATTGCATCTATATACACCAAGGGGATGCGTTTGAAACCATCCATTTCTGAAATCAGACCCCAAGCCTATGTAGCCAAAAATCAGATACTAACAGCCAACACTTTCCCAGGAATTAGAGTTTGGGAAATATCTCTGAAGATCCAGGAAGAGCCTATTAGTTTGGTGTCTGTAATGATCCAGGGATTTTTCTCTTACTCTATAATTCAATACTCTCTGAAAAAAAATTATGGCTAAGAAGTTATTGACATGACAGTTAAAGTAATCTGGGTTCAGCAAACCTCAGACTCGTGTATGTCTGTTTCCAAATCTAATTGCCTAGAGTCAAAACTAAAGATCTCTGAAGAGGACCTCGCCCCCAGGACACGGCAACGAAGCAACACACTCCCCAAGAGCTTTGGTTCCCAGCTAGAAAAAGAAGATGAGAAGAAGCAAGAACTAGTAGATAAAGCCATCAGGCCCAGCGTTGAAGCTACACTGGAATGTATTCAGAGGAAGCTCCAGGAGAAGAGAGTGGAGTCCAGCCGTCCTGAGGACATTAAGGTGTGATGCTGTTATAGTGCCTGGGGGGAGCAGCCCATCCTAAGCCAATGCAGCCAACACAGTGAGAACAGGTCATGCAGATTGGTGTTGATGCCTTTGCTCAACTCACTTTCCAACCAGGACATTCTTTCCTTTGCCCTCCCCTGGCATTACAACATTAAACCCAGTGAAAAGTGGGTAGAGGACAAGGGACAGGGCATGTAGCATGAAACCCTACAAAGACAATGATACCTTTTTAATCTTCCCACATATGTAAGGAAGCATACAAAAAGCTGTAATGTTTCACCTTTGGGTACTTTGGTTTCTGACTACTAATTGCAAGCAGATTACTCTATTGACTCTACTGTAGAATGTACATGACTTGACTCACTAGTAGAAGGATTATTCACAAACCTTTAGGAGCATGTAGCCAATAACTGCTGTTATTGTTGGATCCATTAATCTCAGCCCATGTCTTCAGAGGGCCTTTCCTGCCACATGGGTATTCCAGGTAGCTGATGCCAACGGTGCTGAGCACTCTGTGTTGCTGGCAGGAGGTCAAGAGGCTCTCATTCCTATGTGAGCTTTGGACAGAGCATTGTAGCCCTTTCTTTGGGTGAGCCTGACAAACCAAAGGTGGAATGTGCAAAAGTGTTTTTCCCATGTTTCATTTCTCACTGCTGTGTTTACACAGGATATGACCAAGGACCAGATTGCTAATGAGAAAGTAGCTCTGCAGAAAGCCCTTCTCTACTACGAAAGCATCCACGGGAGGCCGGTATGTGATGGGCCAAACCTTCTCAGGAGGGTTGCTTGTCTGGTTTTGGAAAGTTTCCACAATTTGGTGCCATCCAGAAAGTAGGGCCCCTAATACATGCCTTTTCTTTTTGTTTTCTTTTGAAGGCTTGGCCAATAGTGTTCTTTCTGTTAGGTATTAGAACTTAATTGAATTCCAACAAAAGTAAGTCTGCAACTAAACTCAAATTGTTAGGGTTCCATTGAAAGGGGAGAGAGGCAAAGGATGTAGGGGAGAGTATATAGAGAGTGCATACAATTGTGAAGTAAGAAGGCCTTCTGCCCAAGTCAGCCCTGTAAGCTGCAGATGACTCTAAGCTTCCATAGCCACATTATAAAGGGATTAAACTTGAATGATATATCATTAAGTAGTTACTCTGCACTGCAGGGCATAGCCAGTATGTGTAAAGAATTTCTGTCCATGTGTAGAACTCAAAGTGTTAAATGCAAACTTCAGCTTTGCCTTGTTATCATATCAGAAAGCATCTGAGGTGGCTCGGTATTTAGCAACAGGTTTCTTGCTAACTATAGTGAAGCCATAGTGAGGCAAGCTTCTGCTCTCTTCCCTGGGGGATTTAGACATGCTTGTTGTTTACTACTCTTCATAATCTTCTTTTCAGATAGTTGGCAAGAAAAAAGAATTAAACAAAAGCAGCAATTCCTATAGGCAAGTATGAGGAAGTTTAGATTGACCAATTTAAGAAGCCCACAAATACAGGGCTCTTCCTCTACTCTTTCCTATTAATTTAATGGAAAAATGGGATTAATTAAATATTTTCTTCTAAATGATGCTGTCTCTTCAATACAGAAGCTTCCACGATAACACATTAAACTCCATTTTAAACATGGCACAGAATTAAGCCAGGTTCTTCAGGAGCCAGGCAAGCCCTCTACCACAGGAATATCTCTCCAATCATGGGTTTTGTGGGTGAGGATTCTAGGTGTTGTTTACCTAATAGTTAACCTAACCCTCAGTGACTGGCACAAAACTTGTCACACAGTGATATCCACAGAAGGTATCCAGGCGTGCTCCATTGCATTTTAGTTCTCAATATATATCAGATTTTGTTGTTATTGTTTGCTTTATTTTAAATTCTGGCACTTGTGCTGATTCATTTTGCTGGATTGTTCCTGCGGTGGAAAAATACTAGAACTCTGGGATAATGTTCATGTTTCAGCCAAGTTTGGTTTCAGATTTTTTTTTTTTAAGGCACTGAACCAAGTAGCAAGTGCTCCAGAGTTCAAAGATTGTGAAATTTTGTCCTTCTGCATTGGAGTACTCGGGCAGAGAACACCTTTGCCTCTGGAGCTCAGAACTCCAAGAGTGGAACTTGTGGCCACCAGAGGGCCTCCGGGACACTGTTTTTCCCTTGCAATGATTCTAGCTGGAATATTGAGAGTCCTTCAAGGGCTTCCTGGGCCTTGCCTCCCATCCCAGTGAGCCAGCACACAGCTGCATGCTCAGCACATGAAGCCTCCTTGTTGGCTCACTGGTTTGAGTGGTGGAGGGTTTTTGTTGCTGTTGCTTTGCTCGTGGCTTTAAGTTTAAGATTTTCATTCCATCTGCACCTCATTCCACAGTGCAGACACTGCGAGCCTCAGAATTGTAAGAACTCAGCTTGGCAGAGACCTGGGGCTGCTTATGTAACCTCTTGAACTCCTAGTACTTCGTTGATAGATCTCTGTTATGGGCTGTCTGTCGGGGCAGGGAAAAGGGATTGTAGACACATAGAGACATTTATACATATATCGACCCATAAGCTCAAGCAGAGAATGGGAAACAGTAGCTTTAGGGTGGCAGAGTAAATGACGGTTCTCGCTGCCACTACACTCACGTGTTCTACTCTCTCCTGCCTGCTATGACATGAGATGATCACAGTGAGGGAAAGAGTGTACTCTTCCTGCCTGCCTGTGGCTAAGAATACAAAGTGTTAGCTCTTTATCTTGCCTGGTTCCCTTTCAGATAGATCAAGACTCAAGCATCTCACAAGGCAGAGAACTCGGATGCCAGGACTCTCTGCCTCTCTCTGGGACACAATGCTCTAACCTCCTCAGGAGAATAAAGCAAACTTCCCTTGATAGATGGCCAATCTGAAAATCAAAGCAAACTTTTATTTCTTACAACGAAGCCCAAACACGAGTACACAAAAGAATATGCTGAGCTGTCATTCTAAGTCCTTTTATCTCATAAAGTAGACATTCAGAACTCGTGGCTTTTTCTAAGTCTGCAAATTCCAATTTAACCAGGCCATTAACCATCAAGATAATAGCCAAACAGTCACATGTGCCACAGCTCTCAGCAAAGATGTTTGCTTAAACCGAGCACGCTGTAGATGGACATGTACAGCATACAACAAGTGGGCCTATCATTCCCTTTGAGCTATTATTAAAGTGTGTCCCTTGCAACAAGAGTATTGGATGTCTTCAAAAATGATGTCACAGAAAAATATAACAAATAATTGAAACCCCCTCTCTGCATATCACCATTCATAATACATGTCCAGGGGTTGAAAAGAGGTTGTTTGCCCAGTGCTTCTGGCTTCTTCTTCATTATTTCCTTCACTGGTATATTTTAAATCTATGTTTTAAAACATGTTGACTAACACAGCATTGAGTATAGCCAATGTCTTAGCTAGGGTTTTTATTGCTGTAAAGAGACACCACCTCTTAAAAAGAAAGCATTTAATTGGGGTGGCTTGCTTCCAGTTTCAGAGGTTTAGTCCATTGTCATCGTGGCAGGGAATGTGGCAGCGTGCAGGCAGACCTGGTGCTGGAGCTGGGAGTCCGACATCTTGACTCAGAGACAACAGAAGTCGACTGGCTGTCATGCAAGTGAGGCTTGAGAAAAGAGACCTCAAAGTCTGCCCTCACAGTGACACACTTCCTCCAACAAGGCTACACCTCCTAATAGCACTGCTCTCTTGGGGCCATTTTCTTTCAAACCTCCACAGCCAAGTAAATATTTAAAGTATGCATTAATATCTAAACACTAGCCTCTGCTTAGCCGTTATTTTGGATTTTCTTCTCTTTACACAGACATCCTACGATTCTTAACTTATAAAAGAGTTACCATTTTCTAAATCAATGGGTGCAGAGTGGAAGAGTTAGTAGAATCCGTGGTCCCGCTGCTAGAGCCTGCTTCATTGGGCCCTGCCATATTTGTGAATAGAGAGAAACTTGGGCTGGGAGTCAGTACATCAGCTCTGGTGCTTTGGGGAATCATGAACCTCTGTCATGCTCAGACAAGGCTTGCGTAGCTCTAAGACCCTATGGCTCTAACTTTGTCTTTATCATCAAAGTAAAAAAGTCACTTGTTTTACCATTCACCTTTACTTCCAGGGAACATCAGTCAAATGGTGTGGAAAGTTTTGTTTGAGGTTAAGAGAAAACTCTCACAACATAAAGGCAGGCACATTGGGCTGTGCAAGCTTTATGATTTCTACCCGGAACTTGCCTCTAGTGAAATGAAACCAGCTATTGGATAAGTGTCTCCTGTGAGCTTTAAAGTACCTGACTCTTACAGCGTGATCAAAAGCAGGGTAGTGAGTGAACAGTAGAACTGTCTCCATGTCACATTGAGAGCAGAATGGGAATGCTGCTGGGCCCGACCTTCTTGTCTTGTGCTTATTTGTTTTGTTTTAAGACAGGTTCTCACTATGTAGCCCTGGAACTTTCTATGTAGACTAGGATAGCCTTGAACTCACAGAGATCCACCTGCCTCTGCCTCCTGAGTTTTGGAATTAAAGGCATGTGCCACCACACAAGCTAGGGTTGTTTTGCTTTGTTGTAAGAAACACATCTTAGTGAGAACTCTGTTTCCACACACTGCAAAGCCATTCATCTCTACTACTTAAATGTAAATTAAGACTTTGAAAGAGGGGAGAAAGGGCTTTGAAGAGATAGCATATGCATGTTTGGCCTACTCATTTTCAAGTAATTTTGAGTCATCAACTATTTTCTGAACTGACCTCTTCAGTGTCCCATCAGAAAGTAATGCGCAGAGAATTTTGATGGCCAGTATGTTTGGTATATGCCGAGGAGTGTGGTGAACAGGCCATAACTTCATTCATGTTGCCCTTGCCTGCCATCACAGCTCAAGTGTTTTCCATATAATAGGTGTTTGGTGGTAACAGTAAGATGTGCTATTTTATATGAAATGACTCCTGAGTTTGCCTTACTGCCCTGATGGTCATTTTTAATGAAGTGACTGATTTTAAAATTCCATTTCATATGGCACAGTCTAGAAACATGTCAACAACCCTTAAAACTGATAAAGAGGTGAAATGAAAGATTGTTGTTGTTGTTATTATATTGTTATTATTATTATTGCTAAAAGCAAGAAATCTATAATATTTTTGTAGTGCCCTCTTAGTTGGTAAAATTTATCCAAAGTGATTTACTGTTGATCATGTTCAGAAAGACAAATTCGAAAGCTACATAGGACAACCTATTTATATAATTCCAGAAGTGTGTTTGAAGTTGAATCTTCCAAAGACTGGGAGAAATCATAAAGCTGCATGTCTTGTGCCACTCCATACCTGAGAAACTCTTGCTTTCTCATGCATGGAATAGAATGTAAAAGCCCAGCATCCAAATCTAAATATACTTTACCTCATTTTTACATTGAGGTACCAAAAGAAATACATGCACACCTATATTTTGGAGATACCTAGATAAGTTTGAAATAGTCATTCACTAACATTGCAAGTATATATAGAATGTTTCCATTGGATGAAGTACTAAAATACCTCTCAGGATATGAAAACATAAGCCCCCACATTCATAAGGCTATATTGCAAACCAGGAGATAACATGTATGAACAATTATGATAGAATGTAAAAGTGAACCAGGCATGGTGGCTCAAGCCTTTGATCCCAGCACTTAGGAGGCAGAGGCAGGTGAATATCTGTGCTTTCAAGGCCAGCCTGGTCTATAAGTGAGTTCCAAGACAGTGAAACCCTGTCTTAAAAAAGAACAAAACAAAACAAAATTGTAAAAGGGTTGGAAATTTGAAGGCATTAAGTACAGGGTTCACTGTCTTCGGATTTCCAACTTAGGGAGGAAAAGATTTATTTCATCTTATGACCTACAGTCTATCATGAGGGGCAGTCAGGGCAGGAACTCAAATAGGGCAGGAACCTGGAGATAGGAGGCCACGGAGGAGTGCTGCTTACTGGCTTGTTCATCCTGGCTTCTTCAGCTTGCTCTCTTATAGCATCGGGGACCACCTTCTCAGGGGGCGGTGTTGCCCACAATGGGTTGGCCCTCCCACGTCAATCATCGGTTAAGAAAATGCACCATGGGCCAATCTGGTGAGGGCATTTTCTCAACTGAGGTTCTCTTTTCCCCAATGACCATGGTTTGTGTTAAGCTGACATGAAAGTAGCCAGCACACATGGTGATGTGGATGGAGGACAGGATCATTCTTTCAGGGTGGGGCACAAGGAAAGAGGGCTGCACTGAGATGGCTTCTGATGTGCAACTTCCAAACAAAGAAGAAAGCCCCTTCCTTGCAGAGGGAATCACTGAATGAGGCACTAGATAACCTAGTCTCTTTCTGGAGTTTGTAGTACAATGGAGTGGGGAGAAATCATAAATGACTAAGGGTTTCAAATCCTATACAAGGAAACTGGACTGGATTCCTTCTTGCTGCATAGGTATTTTGAACAGTGTGCCAGATGAAGGAACTGAAAATGAATCATTCAATGGATTCTAGCAACAGAAGTTCCCTTGAATACTCTCTGTCTGCCAGAATTATACTTTTAAGAGGGGGCAGTTTCCTGTGGAAGAAATGCACCCAAATAGGTCGATTAGAGTTCCAGGTGATAAGCATTATAAAAGAAAACACTTACCTTCTTTCTCGCACCATTTGGAGATTTGGAACCTTGAGTTTCTTGAATGTTTTTTACATTTACTTATTTATTGGGAGGAGGCACAACACAGCAGATAGAGAGAGGTCAGAAGACAGCTCATGGGAGTCAGTTTCTCCTTCTACCATGTGGGTTCTGGATGGCAAGCTCGGGTCATCAGGCTTGGCAAACATGCAACTTTACCCTTAAGGACTTTTTTATTGTTTTGTTTTGGGTTTTCAGGGTAGAGGAATTAAATTTTTGTTACGAGTTTTCTCGCCAGCCTGGTCCCACAGCCCCACTAGCCCCAAATAATACATAGAGATGTTGTATTAGATATAATGTCATTGGTCTGTTACTAGCATTTCTTATTGGCTAGCTCTGTCTTAAATATTAACCAATTTCTATCAATCTACGTATTTCCACATGGTATTATCTTACCAGAGAGAGGATCGGGAATTCTGTTCTCTTGATCCTACATTTTGAATCTCCTCCTCCCTCTCCCCAAAACCTCCTTGTCTCCTAGTCCCACCTATCTTGCTTTCCTATTGGCCAACAGTGCTTTATTCATTAACCAATTAGAGAAACATATTTACAGAATGACATCTCCCATCATCTCTTTTCAGTCTAAAATAAAAAAAGGGGGGAGGCTAACCTTAACATAGTAAGATATATACCAAAGAATTACCAAATAAGAATCACAGTTAACAATATTTAATCCATTAACATTTAGCAAGATTTAAGGAAAATAATTTATCATCTAATCTATCTTTGTGAGTCTAAAGTCCTAAATGTAACTTATCTTTAATCCTAACTAAGGAAAACTATAACCATAATAATCTGTCTTCAACTCCATCAAAGACCACAGAAGGATAATATATAAACTCTAGAAATGACAAAGACAACTCACTGTCTGGTCAGTCACCCGAAGTTCTTCTGTAATGTTCCATCTTCAGCCTATAGGCCATGGTGTGTCTGTCAGACTCCTCAGCAAAGCAGGAAACTTTAAACTGTCCACCTTATTGGCAGTTTGTTAGTCATTTTTCTCTGTATCCTGCAGACTGTCTGGCAGACTCTTCCATGAAGCAGGAACCTTGTAGCAATGGCTATCTTGTATCAGTAGTCACTTTCCTGTGGGTCCTGCATGTTCAGTTTATACAGCATAAAGTCAAACAGTCCAGACAAGAGCAGTATCTTGCCCAAATGTCTGGTCTTGCCATATTGGAAGTAAACTCCATAACAAGTTTCTTCGATGTCCATCTTCCTTTCTGACACAGATGGTGTTGCCAGGAGCAGTTATGTCTCATTGTCAAGAGAAACCCTAAACCATTTTAAATGCTATATTCTGTAGGTCTTTGAAATGTCTGAAGAATGCCCATTCGTCTCAAATACATCTCTGTATAACTAGAAATCCTAACTAACTTAACTATAAGTTTTGACTATTACAGGTAAAACCTAACTAAAGTTTTGACTATTATAGGTAACTATCTAAAATCTGTAACTATCTAAAATCTGTACTAAATTATACATTTTTAAATGAGCTATATAAACACAATACCTAAACAAGAGGTGAAATATACATATCACAAAATAGACCTTAAATTGTATCAAATTTTATTTACTTATTTTTATGTGCATGGGTAATTTGCCTGCATGTATGTCTGTGCACCTGCACGCATGTATGTGCATGCATACCTGGAGCCCACAGAGGCCAGAAGAGGGTATTGGATCTCCAGAAGTAGTTACAGATGCTCTGTGAGTTCTGGGAAGCTAGGGATTGTACCTGGGTCCTCTGGAAGAGCGGTTAGTGTCTTTAACCACTGAGCCATCTCTACAGCCATCTCTAAACCTACAGTAGCAGTTTTAGAATTACCACAGTGGACTAAGAACATAGCACATTATTCAGGTCTAGGAAGTGTACTAGTGGGGTGATTTCCACTGACCTGCAGTGAAAATCTACAGTATTTTTATTTGTTGACTAAACATTATTATCCATTTAAGTAAGTTTTGTTAAGTTGTATCGTTTTGGGGGCCACAAAAGTTCAAAGCATGCTGGGACATGGGGCAGCATGGCCTGGGAGCTGACATCTCATTTGTCCTGGTCTTGCTTTTCAGGTGACAAAGACTGAGCGTCAGATTATGAAGCCTCTGTATGATAGGTACCGACTGGTGAAACAGATCCTGTCCAGGGCCAGCACTGTCCCTATCATTGTGAGTGCATTTGTTCTCTTTCTGTTGGCAGCCCCTGGCTGTGCTAAGAGGGGCTCTCTTTGTTAGATTTCAACCACTGCTGTGATGAACACATGACCAGAAAAGCAACTTGGGGAAGAAAGGATTTATTTCAGCTTATAGTTATATAGTCTGTCATAAAGAAAAATCAGGGAAGGGACTCAAAGGAGGAACCTGAAGGCAGGAATTGATACAGAGGCCAAGGTGGAACACTGCTTATTGGCTTGTTTTACATGGCTTATTCAACCTGTTTTCTTATGCAACCTAGGACCACCTGCCTAGGGGTAGTGCTTCCCACAGTGGACTGGGATGTCCCACATCAATCAAGAAAATGCATTGCAGATATGTTCCAGGCCAATCTAATGGGAGCGTTTTCTCAGTTGAGGCTAGCTCTTCTCAGGTGACCGTAGATTGTGCCAAATTGACCAAAACTAATCAACACAGGGCCCTAACCATACTATTATTGTGAGTATAACCCTCCGTTTCTATTGGAGGAACCCCACTTATGTATAGAGATAGCATCTTAACTTTCATTCTCATTAAAGGTCAAGCTTTAATAGTTGAACCAGCCATTTATATCCATGTCTTGCCTTACAGACTTGATCATATATACCTTCCTCTGGCACTCCTAGGCCAACACCTAAACCCATTCCTTAGAGTACAAGAGATAGGGATGGACCTTCTCCATGCTGTTCAGTCCAAAGAGTGCCTCTCTGGCTTCTGTCTGGTATAGTCTCTCCCCATTCACTGAGGGAGCAGTCTCTAAGAACTTGACTCAAGGAGGACCCTCTAAAGAGAAGGTCCTTGTTTTGTAGGTTATGGGGGTGGAGAGGGAGTGGAAGGTCAGGGCTGGCAGAGGCTAGTACTTGCCTACCATGGCCAGCATCCTGAGGTATGACTGCTATTGGCTCCTGGGTTTGATCTTGTCCAGTGAGAATAGCAGCTCATCTCTGGCTGTGGGAAGTATTTTAACACTGACAACCTTTCCTTAGCCAGCTTGGGAATCCCCTCCCCTGGTTAGATATTGGTAGGATATGAATGCCTGTCCAGCTCTGAGAGAAGCATTGCCTGATCCAGTGTCCTTGGCCACTGTCACAACTTTGGATTGATAGCACTCCTAAAAGGCTTACTCTCTTTAGCTGCTACTATTATCTAAGGCTTCGTTAAATCTTGTTCGTTTCTTTGTTTCTAGACCTAGAGTATGCTCTCACATTTCTTTTCATAGTGCACTTGTTTTTATGCATGGGAGACAATCCAGAGAAACTGGACAGGTGTAATTAGAGAGTGTTACTGTTCTGCAAATACCCTACAGAATAAACTAACAAATAAAATGACTTAATGTAAGGACACATTGTCTCTCCACTGTTAAGAACACTTGGGTTCCTAAATAGGGTGAATGTACAATAGAGAAATTCAATGACCTTCATGTGCTTGCTTGACCTTGAACTACTGTCCTTTGCTAATTACAGTTAGGTGTAGTTGCTGGGGCTGGGGAGGAGGGTGTGGGGTTAAGTGCCTTTCTTGGGGGATTCCTGAGAGTTTGACTTAAAAAGCTTGCGCATTCTTAACTCCACTCTGTCCTCTGATTTGTATTTGTGGGCTCTGAAGGGAGGATCCACTTGAAAAAGAACTTTGTATTAGGTTTTTGAGGGGCTTTTGGTGGGAAGTGGTGATAAAACATAGTTAAAATACAGTAGTGAATACTGGTATGATCGAATAGTCTGAGAGCTATAAGGCAGGGAAAAGTGGTTCATAATATAACCTATTCGTCAATGCTTGTCACAGGGATCCCCCTCCAGCAAACGGAGAAGCCCTTTACTGCAGCCAATTATTGAGGGTGAAACTGCTTCCTTCTTCAAGGAGATAAAGGTAAAGAGCTTGGTGCTAACACTACCCTGCTAACCCCACTGGAGTGACAGTCCTTAGACAGTGGTCCTAAGACAGTTGTGAACATTCATGGCCTTCTTCTACTATAGCTTTGCTGGTTCCCCAAGTTTTCTTCCATTCTCCTCTTTGTTATCTTGTTCTGTTTTGCTTTCTGTTTTTACTTCGATCACAGAGACTGTTTTTTTTTTTTCCTCCTCACCTTGTGTTTTGTTTTGTTTTGTTTTTAAATCATGATTACTTTTTAGAAGTTATTTAGGGCCAAAGAGGAAAAGTAAACCCAAAGCAGAAGTGAGTTTTAAGAGTCCTGCCTGTCATATTTTTGTGACATTCTAAGGTGACAATGGTCATTTATTTCCCGTGGTTAGAAATGATTATCTCAGAATAATCTATTGAGGGTGATCAATTGAAAACTTCATTTCCTTGCTTGAGCTAAGGTATCCCACAGTACAATTTTAATGTATTAGACAGATGGTGCTGGATAATCACATTACTAAATAGGATGGGATTATGAGTGCAGTACTGGAACATAAGGGCTAGTGTGCTATATTATATCTTTAAAATTACAGCTATTTTCTTACAATACGATTTGATATCGGTGAAAGGCAACACGCTTTATCCATCTGGTAGTTTTACAGATGAACTGAATCTTGGTAATTGAGCAAATTTTGATAGTTTGTATATGAAAATTAGCATAATTTTCTCAGCAGCTTATAATGGACTTAATACCAGGTAAAAACATGCTCTTGAATACAGGCAAGATGTGACACTTAGTAATTGCCTCATTAGATAAATGGTAGCTACCTTAATAATGCTCCTCTTGGACAATGACACTCTATCCATTCCTACTCTTTAGCAAAATTTTTAGAAGGATATTTTGTCTGTGGCTTATTGCCCACTGACTTATATCATGGTCAAAATTGCAAGTAATTTCCCAATGGTTACATTGCTTTTGTAGATACTGCTGTCTTTTGGTTCATTTTTTTCCTAGTTAGACATGGTTATTAACATGCTCTTGATAACACATAGTAGTCCTAATCCAGTTTAGCGTGTTTGGAGATAAAGCAAAAGACCAAGTCTAAGTGGTTCTGGTTATACTTGCTTTTTGGAAGAAACCAACTTGTATGAAATAGCACCAGCTCATGTTCTGAAGGTTCTGAAGAACTTCAGCACACAGTAGGCCCAGAGAACTTTCCCATCCACTGCAGGACCCCTGTAAAATGTGATAGACTAGGGTTCGCTTCTCAAGGCAGACACTTTAAGAGCAGCAGGAGGCCAAGGCCGTGTTGTCCCATGAGCTGAGTAACAAGAAAAGCTAACCCTCACCTGTTTTCTAACCAGCTCTAATGACTAAATAGAACCCAGTTACGTAACATTTTAGAATGTGTTGTTTTGATAAATGTAAAATAGTTACAGTGAAAACTGGTGGTTTTGTAGCTGGTACGGCTCATTACATTCTACACACACACTCTGGAAAGCCAACGAAGACACATATGGCTTCTTCCCTTTACAGCTCCTCACAAAATTAGAGTCACATGCCATTTCCTCCCACCCTGCTCTTTGCCTTAGAAACCTTTTCTCCAAGTTCTTACGGCTCCTTGTGGAATGTGGGTTTCAGGCCCTTCAGCAGCTACTGGCTCTGCTGTAACACACAGGTCAGTTTATCTGTGTCTCCCTGGAGCTAGTTTTATGCTAGCTATGTTTTAGCCAGGATAGTAGATCCAGAACCAGGTCGTTACTTGATGGCGGATGTCCAATTCTCAGCCCTGGATCAGGGTAACTGCTGTGGGAAGTTTCCTGGAACTCCTGGTCTCTACACATTGCTACCATCCTCTCTCTAGTTGTGACAGCCAAAAATGACTGTAGGTATTGCACATACCTAGGGGATACAGTCACACCATTGAGTGTTATGTCTGTGGTCCACCTTTTTGTGATTCCCATTGTGCTGAGAGATCCTGTGATCCCATGATACTTGTCTGTAGATCTCTCACTGGCTGTGTGTCCAGATTTTCCATCCTGTGATCCCATGATACTTGTCTGTAGATCTCTCACTGGCTGTGTGTCCAGATTTTCCATCCTGTGATCCCATGATACTTGTCTGTAGATCTCTCACTGGCTGTGTGTCCAGATTTTCCTTTTCCTAACCTACTTATTGAACCTTGAGCTTTCCAAGTGCTTTTTATACTGTCATAAAGCTGTATGACGTAATCTAAATACAGATTCTGTATTCTAGAAAACTAGGTGTCCCTGTCCACTCTGTCATGGATGCATGTGGGGATTTCACCCTTTATGTCACCATCTAAGTAACTAATAATTGTTGACTGGTGATTTCAGATAAAAATCCTGCTATGGACTTTTCCTTTCAGGTTCATGTCACTGTTGTAGCGTCTTGGCTGAAACTTTGATAGTCACCTTTCCTTTTGTTGAATCTGTGCACCTTGTTCTTTATCAAAATCCAGATATCACATCGGTTCTATCAAAAATAAGGAAAACTGGTTTAAAGTAGCCAGTGCCAGCGCTAGGGGACTGATCACTGGTTCTTTCCCCAAATATGCATGATTAGAAGACAGTACTAAGTATCTACCATTTCAACATCTAATTTTTGGTATGTAATTCTCCCCATGATTTTCCAAGGCCACCGAGAGTAGTTTTATTAGGTTCATCTGACAAAATATCAGAGTGCTTCAAATTCTCTCCAGCCTTTGGAATATAATTAGGAGGACTTTTGAGATTTTATTTACATGGGTGTTTACCTGAATGTGTGTCTGTGCACTGTGTGTGTATGTGTGTGTGTGTGCGCACGCATGTGTGTGTGTGTGTGTGTGTGTGTGTGTGTGTGCTGTCTTAGGCCAGAAGAAGTCAAAGGATCTCCTGTGACTGAAGTTACAGACTACAGACAGTTGTGAGCTAAGATTCGTGTACTAGGAATTGAACCCGAGTCCTCTGGAAGAACAACCAGTACTCTTGACCTCAGAGCTGTCTCTCCAGCCCATCAGTAGAACTCTAGGGAAAGGAAATCTTACTTTCTTATTTGTTTCTCTCCTTGGTAACCCTTTCCAGCTGTAAAATGCTCCTTCACAGCTTTCTTTTCAATCTGAATTGATAGACTGGGTACCAGACATTTATTCTACACAGTTTTTGGCCAAGCTCTGAAGCAGGAGTGTACAATTCCAAGGGCTGCTGGGGTCTTCCGGGCAGTTCTCCTTCATCTTCCTCATCCGGGGGTGGTGAAGGAGGAGAGGGAGGCTCCCAGGTATCGCCTGCCAGCTGCGTCTCACCAGGTTCCAGGCATATGCTTCTCAGTTAAGTTTTGTAAAACTTGCATGGGGAGACCTGTTACTTCCACTTACCAAAGGAAACTTGAAAATTTTTTATTTGAAAATCAAGTGTTGCTGGAAGTTGTACAACAATTTAAATAGAAGAGAATAGTGAATCTTTGTTTCCTTGGGCCAAGCAGAGATTAAAGGCACAACTGCCTCCTGGCTTCATCCAGCTTTGCCTTCCACGCGTAGTCCTGGTGCTGCCGTTTTAATGCAGATAGAGGAGAAACCATGTGAATGTGGTTAGTTAGGTGATTTTTGAAAGACACTTGTAAAATTAATGGAAGTGTACTCCAAAGACATGCTCAGAGTTTTATTGCCATGTTTGTCCAGGAACAAGAGGAGGGGTCAGAAGATGACAGCGCCACAAAGCCAGACTTCACTGTCACTCTGAAAACAGACTGCTTTCTGGACCAACTCGAAGATGATGCTGATGGATTTATTTCACCAATGGATGACAAAATGCCATCAAAATGCAGCCAGGACTCAGGCCTTTCAAACCTCCACTCTGCTTCAATGTACGTGGTTTGGGCAGCGGCACTAAAGAGTAGGGGCAAATAACAATGTAAATGTTGGTTTTGGACAAAAAGCCACAAATGGCTAGCCAGGGTGTGTGCAAATAGAGAAGATAATGATTTAAAATAAAGAGATGGGCCTAGTGCCTAAACACAAGGGTAAATGAGCTTGAAGCGAGCCTGGGCTACAGAGTGAATCCCTGGTCAGCTCAGAACTTCAGAGCACAACCTCACCTAGAAAGAGGGAGAGCAGGGGGAGGAGGGAGGGAGGGAGGGAGGGAGGGAGGGAGGGAGGGAGGGAAGGAGGGAGGGAGGGAAGGAGGGAGGGAGGGAGGGAGGGAGGGAGGGAGGGAGGGAGAGAAATGGGGAAATACACTGTGTACATTTATCAGTTTTCTCATATGTTTTCCCAGATTGTTTGAGGAGGTTTTGAGATCTTGCTTGAACAAGCAAAAGGTCTCTGAATGACAGTGTCTCTGTCCACCATAACTCATCATTTAAAAACTGAGTACAGGCATCACTTTGTTCTTTCCAAATACACAAACACACACACACACACACACACACACACACACACAGCACTGTAGGATTTCATAAGATCTAATAATTCATAAATAGCAGGATCCCCTAGAAACCCCTTCTTTCAGAATGTGAACATTCAAGAGAAAGCACCCACAATGACTTTTAAATTGCTTTCTTTCTTCATGACTCCTATCCAATCATATGCTCGGTACATCTATGACAACTCATATTTAACTGTTTTGAAATTTATATTCCTTCTTAGACCCGAACTCTTGGAATACCTCCAGGAAATGAGAGAAGAAAAGAAAATGATTCGAAAGAAACTTCATGATTTTGAGGACAATTTTTTCAGACAAAATGGGAGGTATGTGTGTGTCTCTATCCCTCTTTTCCTCATCACCGAATCCATATTCCAGGCCCTCTGTTTCTGACTCATCTATGGAGTGTTTCCAAAGCGGGCACTTTGCTACATTCTCCCTGTAACGGGATCCCTCAGGGTTATGCCAGGGATCCTCAAAAATGACTAGCGAGACCTGACACTTGAAGAAATCCTTCTCAAACAGAGTGCAGGACCTCCACGGACTCTGCTGATACGCAAAAGTAGCCTGTCCCATTTGGTTCTCAGCTAAAACAAGTAGCTGGAGCTGAATTGCACACTCACAGCATTGAGTTTGTTTTCCTCCGGGAGCAAGGAGGAGGAAAGTGGTAATGGCACTTAACCACAGCGTAAAATCCAAAGTTGGACTGGGGATGTGGCTTGGTTTGTACCAAGTCCTGGGTTCACTCAGGGCGCTACAAAAACAAGAACGGAGACGATAGCTGCCAAGTTTGAATGAAAGCCATATATGAGGGACAGTTAGGAACGCATCTGCCTGGTGATGCTTCATCCAAGTGAGTTTTAAGTGTAATTGAATTTTCTGTTTATTAACTTTGCCGGGGAAGTGTTTGTCACAGAGCCTTCCTCACATCACATTGGGAGCTCAGGCACAAGACCACAAGTAGATCTGTATCTCTCGCATGGAATTATGTTCCAGCAGCTTAAACTGGCTTTACAATAATCCAAATTAAGTAAACCGTATGCAGTTTCTTTGAAGTATTTTCATGTCCTAGAGTGTGAGGAAATAAAAGAATTATAACAATCAATGGTGACAATGGGATTGTGTTATATCCCAGTGCAGTTAAAATATTACATAAATTTATTTTTAGGGTTTCTAACTTGGATCTACTGTGTAATTTCTTTTCTCAAGCTTTTTACATTTTTATACCTAAATGTTTGTTTTTCCCCTGTATTACAGACTATTTAGAATGTGGATAAACAGACAAAAGAAGTAATTCCTAAAATGATAATAATAAGTAACATACGTCAATTCAATATTAATTGTTAATTTGAAGAAAATATGCCTTCCATTTTCACATTATTCTTCTCACATAAAATTCTATATATGAACTATATTATTGTGGAGCCCACAGAAGGTTTAAGAATGTATAAATTGCATTGATGCCACATTGATGGAGGGGTGGGGAGAGGCTGTTTATCTTGGGGTAGCTTAAATCAAGAGTGAGCCCAAATTTGAATTCTCCATTTCTCCCCTTGTGTCTTCCTTCTGTCCCTAATAAAAGGCTTTCCTCTATATTTATTGAATATCACATAAAAATATGGCTTGAGAAAAGGATGAGGAATCACTGAACTTAATTTTTGTTTTACCAGAGTTTACCAGAGAAGAATTTACTTTATGAACCATAATGACCCAGGATAGCACTCTATCCACAAACAAACATTATCAACCTATGTCTGCATATTACTGTCAACATTTATGGTAGATACTTGTTTTCCTTAAGTTTGCTTTCAACCTATTGGCTGCTTTCAGTAAGTGATTTCCAAAACACATACACACACACACACACACACACACACACACACACACACACTCACACACACACACACACTCACACACACAGTGTTCTGAATTTGAAGGAAGAATACATAATTTAATATTAAATATATGCCTTTAGTGTATCTCATAAAAGCTGGTTATGTGGGAAGTGCAAGGCTCAGTTAGATTAGTTACATTATTTTCTTAAGGGGGAGGTAAACTTAAAACAGGCTGAATTCACAGTAGGGTAACAGATTGAGGGCAGAGTTTTAAATGGTCTCTGGAACACCATTAACTTGTTGCAAATCTGGCAAAAGTTCAATTTCTGAAGGCCAGAGACATTTAGAGAAAGCTATTTCCACAATAAATGGTAAATGGTAGAAATTGATTCAAGTTTGGAGCTGTGGGTGCCTAATAATATCATAGCATCTAGCCTACTTCCCATCTTGAGAGTGAGAAACCCTCCACGATGGTGACTTGGTGGCAGATATTTGTCTTAATCCTCTATCCTACCTTCTGCTAAGGAGCCATTTAGAATCCTTCGACAAAGCAAGGCAGACAAGAATAAAATCAGCTTCATTTGTTAAGGAAGGTTCCTTCTGCCCGCTTTGCCCATTTTTACCTTGTAATGAGGTGACAAGGAATCATGGATGGTTGAATGGTAGCTACATATATTTCATAGTGACTGCTATGTTGGAGCAGTCACTCTTCCAGGAATGTCACTGCCTGGCCTGATTACAACATACAAGAATGTAGACAGTAGCTCCTTTTGATCAAGTTGTTCTGAGAGTTGTATTAGACTATGGATATAAAGTACTGTATTGGACTTCAGAGTAAGCTTTAAGCCAATACTAGTGCGTATAATTTGCATATAAAATTATCTAATAAACTGCAAAGACTTAGCACTACATGACAGGTTGCTAAATTCCAAAAGTCTCTAAGGAGGAATATGACTGTTCTTGACATATCTACAAATTGAGGGTGTGCTGATTGGAAATGTAATTGGGTAAGCAGTTAAAAGTAGTTGCTGCCTTGCAGAAGACTCAGGTCAGGTTCCCAGAACTCACGTGGCAGCTCATTTTCATCCATAATTCCAGCTGTAGGAGATCCAGCTTCCTCTCTGGGCCTCTGTAAGTACTGCACATGCCAGTTGTACACTTGTGTGTATATATTCATACAGGCAAAAACACTCATGCATATAAAGTAAAAATAAATAAACCTTAGAAAGAGACATGTAATGGTTCATTAGGTGAAAGATATAAAATGAGAAAGTATGAAGAATTGTGTACTTTAGTTTTATGTAAGCTTGATACGAGCTAGAGCCATTTGAGAACCTCAGCTGAGGAATGCCCCCACCAGACTTCTAAGCAAGCTTGTAGTGCATTTCCTTGATTGGTCATTGGTGTGAGAGGGAGGGCCTGAAGCAATCGCACAAGCTACCCCTGGGCTGGAGATCCTGGGTGTTATAAGAAATCAGGGTGAGCAAGCCATGGGAGCAAGCCACTAAGCAGCAATCCTCCACAACTGGCCTTTTCTTCCTTTCCTGCCTCTAGATTCCTGCCTTTCATTCCTACCTGATTTCCCTTCATGACGGGCTGAATGAAACCTTTCCTTGTCAAGTTGCTTTTGGTCATCATGTTTTATCACAGCAATAGAAACCCTAAGAGAGTAAAGAATGAATAAAATATTTCTGTTTGCCAGGCACACACTTAATCCTAATACTTGAGAGGCAGAAGCAGGCAGATCTCTGTGAGGTTGAGAGCAGGTTCCTGGACAGCCAGGGCTGTTACACAGAGAAACACTGTCTTGAAAAACAAAAACAAAATCTGTTTATTCTGATTAAACTATTACTGTGAAATCATACTTAACAATCAGCATAAAATTCCTGCGCTCCTTAGTAGTTTATGATCTTCTATTAGATCCTAAATTAACTTTATAGGCCCTCAAGTTCCATGGTTCCTCCAGAGTAAAACACTTTCCACTTGCCTAAATCCAGCCCATCTAGATACAAAGACCCAGTTACCAACAGTGATTCTGCAGGTTGATAGAATATGTAGTTTCCTAATGGTAATTCCTGATGCATGCTGACCTGTAGAACAGGTAGAGAGTGATCCGCACCCCCTCTTTCCTTTGTTTCCTCTAGAAATGTCCAGAAGGAAGACCGTACTCCCATGGCAGAGGAATACAACGAATACAAGCACATAAAGGCAAAGCTACGGCTGCTGGAGGTGCTTATCAGCAAAAGAGATGCTGATTCCAAGTCCATGTGAAGGATGACGGCTTTCCCAGGAAAGAGATAGCTCTGGAAGGCAGCCTTGGAGCTGTGTCTTCAAAGCAGGCAATCTCCTGCCTCTGAGCTGTCAGATTGGCTCCTGCTTCAGATGCCTACCTTAGAAACTGCCTGCATGGAAGACGACTGTGTGACCTGACTTAGGGATTTTATAATGGGACAGTCAAGACTCCTACGTATCAACACACCTGCATTAGGAACTTCACTGACCCATGTCAGTGATGCAGTAATGAGACACACCACCAGACACCCCCATCCACAGATCACTTCCTGTTCTTCCCTGACAACCGAGAAACACGAGGCCATTCTAAAGCTGTGGCAAACGCAAGCTCAGGACTTCCCTGGCAGAGCCTGCTTGTTGTGGAGGTCCGTGCTGTCCCTGGCCCCACCACATGGTGACCGTGCATTGCACTGGCATACTATTTGCTGCCTTGGCCATTTCCCCAAGCTGTACTCACTCACTCCCATCAATCCATTTCCCGTTAGCTCTCAGGTAGACGGAAGCTGACCCTGCCTGAGGCGGCAGGGCAGTGCTTTCTTTGACGCACTCTCTCGGCTGACAGACTTTAAGTCCCTGCCTCAGACACGAGTATGCTGAGGACAGCGACTACAGAAGTAGCTATGCAGATGTTCTTTTCAAATCAGGTGACAGCTGAAGAGCCTGGAAACTCTTCAAGACACTGACTGCACTTTCCAGTCTCAGACGTTGATGTTGAACACAAAATGAGGCCAGTGTTCCTATGATAACCTGTTTGGGGCTCAATTTTGTTGTTGCACTAGCCAAACAAAGGGGTCTTACTTAATTTTTAGACTAGGTATAGAATAGCACGGGAGAGAGGAGTCTGTATCAGGCTCCCGGACTTCCCAGAGTTTAATTTTTCTACGAAAGTTAACCTGCACTAAAATCCCTAACTGAATGGGTAAGAAGATATAGCCCTCGGAGCTCAGTTCATTCTCAAGGCAGAATCTAGATCACAGTTTTCAAGATGGTACATGAACAAAACGGTGTGTGGCCAATTTTGATGCTCTCTTCCCCCCTCCCCCCCCAGAATCTATGTCACAAAGCTGTCTATATTAGACATTTTGGAGGGACCACGGAACTTACGACACCCAATCATTCATCTCTGTGTGCTCGCTGTCACTCGATGATGCGTTGTTTCTTTTCATCTACTACGTCTGTCTGAAGAATGCTGGCTTGGTTTTGCAGGCACCTGCACCTTGCCTCTGGAAGACTGCAGCATAGGCTGGACAGGCAGCAGGGAGGCCCTGTTCTGTTTCGAGAGTCTCCTTCTCCAGGGTACAGTGTGAAGGAGGAGAATGGAAATGTTATCACCAGTTGCAATGGTAAAACCGATCTGGGGTTCTCCAGTCAGACGGTTTTCAACACTGCTCTCCTCACTGGAGCTCTGTCACCCCGAGACTCTCAGTAATGGGGGTGGGGTGGGGAATTCCTTCTTTCAGTTTTGCTTTTATGAATAGTCACATAGAAGCATGAGCTACGTGTTGGAAATACTCTTGTTTTTCTCCACATACTTCAAGATGTTACATAAACCTACAAATTTCAATATACATAAAAAAATGTAGCTTGATGTTCTTTGCTCTGCCGTTTACATTTGCTATGATTTCCAGAAGCTATATGATAAATAAAATTATGTAATGTAGGATTGTTTTCTATTTTTGAAGCCTGAACATCAATCAGTCACATGACCAAAAATTGTATTTTTAAAAAGGAAATCCACATCTAGTCTATAATTTTTAAATACTTATTCTCTTAAGTAAACTGTAGAATAACTCAAATCAGTACCAGTGAAGGTTTAAAGCACATGGGCTCAGAAATATTGTTTTGAAAAAAAAATATATTAGAGATTTTTTTTTAAGCTGCATATAAATGAGAAGGTACTAGATGTTTTGAAATCATTGTTTGCACCAAAGGTGAACTAAAAGACTTATCAGGGCTCCCACTCAGCTTTATGTGATCAATAAAATACCAAGTTATTAGAAAATAAATCATGTATGGAATATCATGGTTTCCTTCATAATTTCTAATCTGTTTTCCTCATAAAATGGAGCCTGAATGAAGGTGGAAGCTGTGTTTATACCAGGTCTTCTCTGCAGGCACATTACTCAGTGGTTTCTGGCTCTGCTAGAAGTGTGGGGGGGGGGGGACAGGTTTCCATGGCAACTGGCTCTGAGGCTCTGTGGCTCTGTGGCTCCAAGCACCAGAGGCACCATCTTAATTGGCTTCACACAAACAAAATGCTGTAGGCTAGGGATTCTCTTTGCTCTCTTGGGAACAGGGATGTATATTAGTGCATAGCAACAAAAATATCAAGGGTTATGTAAGATTAAGCTTGACTATATGATCATGAGGAATAATGGGGTGGCAAAGGCAAGTGATATTCATAATACTTGCTTTTCTTGTGTAAGTCTGCAGTAAACATGGTTTTGTAACTAAGTATGACGTCATTACAGCATTTCATCTTTACTTTCTAAGACTGGTGGTACAATGTTTTTGATAAAGTCTTGCTTTGAAGTTCTAAAAACTTTTGCAGATGCTTTTGCACAAGATCAGTGATCTCCATGAAAGATCAAGTCAGATTTCAAATTAAAAAGCTAGGGTTGTTTTTTGTTTTGTTTTGCTTGTCTTCGCTGTGAATACTAGGTTTCTCCCCCTTAGTTAGGGCTTTGAGTCAAAAAATTATTATTCACTACGGAGTTGCTATCAGTCCTGACTGTGGGTAGCAGAGAGCAATTTTCACATTGTCTCTTTCTGATGCAACACTTACACAGCAGGAAAAGCTTCTTGCAGACTGCATCTGTTCTCCTCATCTAGACTGGGAAGAATCCAACCAGTCTGTGCCTATTTCCAAAATGCACCAGGAAATGTCCTGGGGCTACCAATCTTAAGAGCCCTGAGGCCTGACTAAACGTGAGCTGGTTGAGCTTGGAGTTTGTTGTGAGGTAAAGACTCAGAATGAAAGAACAATAAATGATTACCATACCCCATCTGAAGCCTAAAGAAAACAGGGTGCAGCAGCCATCATACATTTACAAGGAATGTCGCATATTTAAATGTGATTTTCAAACCACATCTAAGGTGATATTTTTCTGCTGCAGACCATATGTGTGCCACAGAAGGCTCTCTGGAAAACTAATTGAAGTCTAAGTTTTGTTTGTTTCTGTGGATGTTTTTCCCAACACTCAAATCGCATCCTGAATTTTCTTCCCCTGGTGTGGCAACGTGGACTCTGTGCTGAGCTCATTGCTCATATGATAACTCCGCAGTATCCACTTGGAAAAAGCAGTAAGGATCCTGAATGTTGGAGCCACATTTCCCCTAAAGTGCATGTATGTTTGGCAGAATCTAGAATGGGTTTTAATTTCTTCCATTGACATAACTTTGTCCTGTTGACCCTAAGAACATTTTCTCAAAAACTAGTCAACATGTTTTTCAAATTGCTATATTTACCCTGTTGTGCACCCCAGCATGGTTAGAAATTCTAGCCAACATGGGATGTTCCAAAGAAGAGTGATAAATACATACCTAACCCTAAGCATGTCACTGGCCACTGCCCCATGATCATATTACATATCTGGATATGGACCAAGACAAGAATTGTAGATGTGTATGTGAAGGGGGGAAATCTAGGCACATTTACAATTTCATATTATTTTGAAGGTTCATGCCTCTAAAAAAGTTTCATCACTTTTCTCAGAATGGGGCCAGCCATGGTCAAGTGCATGGCCCAAGGCATTAGTCTGTTGACAGATCTAATCCTTCATTTGAAAGCATGAAAATAGCAGTGATTAAAAGGTTTCTAATATGGGCCCAAAGCAATATTTATATAAAATATAAGCAGAAAATATTTAAATTACCAATGTCCTTTTAAAAAAAAATCAAAACTGAACGCAAACCGTGATGATGGACAATTTTTATGACTGCATTTTGTATTAAAGAATAAAGTTTTTTTAACTATAGAAGCTCTGGAGTTTGTGTCAGCATCACGTGACTGAGCTACAGCTGGATCGTGACCTTTCCCTTCTTGTAGGATCCAGTGCTGGCTCACTTGAGCACTTCCAAAGCCTCATGGGGATTAGGTTTTTGCTCCATCTCCAGAGAAGGAGGGCATTGCAAGGTGAAGCCAGCTGTGCACATGTATGTGTGGTAGTCAGGGTTGAAACTAGGAAAGCAGGTTGCACTTTCTACCAGCTGCCTTTAAATCACTCGTACCAAAGCTGAGGAGTGCATCAGCAAAGACCTCAATCAGAGTTCTCTTTAGTTAAGTTGTACATTTCTAAAAAGTCTACGAGGCCACCTTAGGTGCATATTTTTTTTGGCATTTGCTGTCCTGAAATTAAACAAGGACAGTACATGTTTAGAGAAAAAAACATTGCAGCTGTGTGACGAGAGCAGCTCAGCCTTCAGAGTCACCTGTCAGGCCAGTGCCACATAGCACCTGCTCCATGAAGGATAGCCTCAAGTGTAGACACAGGACTCCAGCACTATGGCTGAGGGGACACAGTGCTCCGGCGGTAGAAGCTATGCTAATGGCCTTCGAACTGCTTCTGTTGTATGTACTCCAAGTGACTGAAAATTGTTTGGGTTGGAAGAGCTTCGTCCTATTGCTCAAGTGTGAGTGACTTCCGGGTACACAGATGATTTTTAGTTCCAACCTTCCCAAACGGAAGTCCACCTAGAGTACTTCAGTTTTTCTGACAAGGGGTCCAAGTCATACATTTGGAAGAAGAGGCAGGTGGCACTTAGTGAGCCTGTTTCCTTCAAGACTTTGATGTTGCTTTGTCTGTGCACACATGTGTTATATGTGGTATACACTTTGTTACACTTGTAACAATGAAGGACACTGTGTTCACATGAACAGAGGGCAGAATAGGATAGGATACTGGAAACTTCCTGGCATTCTCCACCTTATTACCTTCACATAAGGTCTCTAAATCAATGGTTCTCAACCTTGGGGGTTGAACAACCGGACCCTTTCACAGGGACCACCCAAAGCCATCATAAAACACAGGTATTTAAACTATAATTCATAAGAGAAGCAAGATTGCAGTTATAAAGTAGCAACAAAAACAATATATGGTTGGGGGTCACTACAACACAAGGAACTGTATTAAAGGGTTATAACATTAGGAAGGGTGAGAACCACTGCTCTAGATGAACTGCAAGCTCAAAGGGCCTGGGACCTTTTGTGATCTGCCTGTCTCCACCTCTCAATGGTAGGGTTATGGAAATGCATGGTCATTCCCAGCTGTTTATGTGGGAGATGGAGATCCAAACTCAGATGTGACACGCTGAGATAAATACTGGGGTTCAAGCTGAAGATCAGGAGGCAAAACAGCCGAGCCACTAGCTCAGGCCGAAAGAGCTGAGTCATGCACAAGCTCTTCACCAAGTCTCAAACTTCTGCTTCTCCTCATCATGGCTGGAGAATGAAAGCCTCGTACTGAATACTGAAGACCCTGCTTCTATCTTCTATACCCCTCTAGTGCGGCGATTCAAGGTGTGTGATCTGTTACTCTTTTAGACTGATTCAATCTCGTGTATCCCTGGGTAGCCTTGAACTCAGAGAGATCCATCTGTCTCTTAATCCTGAGTCCTAGCATTAAAGGTGTGTACCATCACCTCCTAGTTCCTAGCTACTGGGATTAAAGGTGCTGGCTATCTATAGCTTGAGACTGACTTTGCTTTTCTGAATCCCCAGGCAAGCTTTAATAAATCACAAGTAGTATATCACTACCCTCTGACCCTCATGCTTACAGAGCAAGCATTGTGCCCATGGAGGTGATGCAGCTTCTTTTGAGGGAGTACAAAGTTGTGAGTTCGGATTCACACTGGTCTACAAGTTGGTCAGGTGCCAGAAGCGTTCGGATGTGCACCCTGTCCTCTGCCCCAGCCATGTAGTTCTTTTGCTTCTCATCCTATAGAAGTTTGTACAGCCGGCAGCCTGAACAGAATGTTGCAGTGAGACCTACCAGTGATGAGAGGGCCCACCAGGGAAGGGATGCGAGACCTCAGTGGCTTCGTCGTGGCTTCTCTGGAATGGATTCAGCATCTTGTAAGACAAAATTTACCAGTGTAAGATCTAAACTGGGTCAGCTCGCCAAGGCTGAACTTCCACAGTAGAATCTTATACCCACTAAGCCAAGTCAAAATTCCCAAGTGCATTTCAGAGTCCTGGCATGTGGAAGGGGGCGGGGGAGGGATTTGGCAGGACCTGGAGGTGCTGACAGCTTGATTCTCACTTTCTTCTCCAGCAACAAGGCTTATCACGAGGGCAGCATGGCACAAAACTCGGTGAGAAACAAATCCCTTGGATCACTCAGACTCCCGGCAAAGCTTGTGTGTCTTTAAATCATACGCTGCTATGAATTCTGAAATGCAGGCTCTTTTACATGCTTGAACTTAATTTCTCAAAAGCCATTCAAAGATATGCATCAATCCTTAGACCATCCTTCTGGGCCTGCAGCTCTGAGTATGACTCGGTAAGGCATTTTGAGACACTGACATTTCTCTTTAACTGCACTGGCCAGCACTATATTTTAGGCATGGTGAGGGTAGGGAGAGTGGCTGCAGATGAGACAATGCTTCTCTGGACAGACATGTGCCTGGGCTACTGGGTTGCCACATCGCCAAGGGCTTTCAGGGTGAGTGCTGCAACACAGAAAGGGTCTCAGGATTCAGGGTCTCAGAATGGGCTGTGTATGAATGCTTTTCTGCTTGCTACCACGTGATTTGGAGTGCAGACTTATGCTGTGCATCTAAAGAAACGTGGTTCCACAACTAATCCAACCTCCTACGTAACAAGACAGGGCCCACTGGCCAACAGCCGGAACCAAGCAGGTGTACAATCTGGGCACAGTATTTATCCTCTCAGAGGCTCTGTTTCTCCATAGGAAAAAGTGCAAATAATTGCAGTACTTGCTTTATAGGTTCTTGTAGGCTCAATGTTGTGTCGGCATTGAAATAAAGAACGATTCTCCGGTCCAGAAACACACTCTGATGTCTTTCAGAACAGGCACTGTGCTCCCTAAGATCATTCTCCATCCCACCCCATCACCTCCCCCCCTTTCCACGTTTGCACATGTCAGAAACAGAATATGACTCCACCACTTTAAGTATGAGTCAGTGCTAATAAGATAAGTAAGAATTGTGTGCGGGAATGTGTGCGCAAGTTTGTGTTTATGTGTGCATGCCCACGTGTTTGAGTGTGTGTGAGCATTGTACATGTGTGTGCATGTGTTGTATGTGGACATGTGTGTGTGTGTGTGGTCATGTGTGTGCATAAGTGCATGTGTGCACATGTGTACATGCATATGTGTGTGTAGGCCAGAGGTTAACTTCAGGATGTGAAGATGAGTAAGATTTCATGGAAACAGTTAACCTATTCTGTTGGGGGAAAAAAATAAATTGTGTCTATCAATATTCTCAAACATCTCGGCTGCTTTCTCAGAAGGATTACTGCTTGCTAAATTCCCTCACAGGGTAGGGAAAACCCTCTAAGTATACTTCTCCCTAAAACATTTTGGGAGGTCCAGATCTGTTCAGACATCAGAAGAATGCACTGGGATGGCCACTGATATCAGTGTGGAAACAAGCGCCTGAGTCTGGTGTGAAGGCAAAGCGCAAAGCATAACCTTTGAATTCATTTCTGGATGACTTGGATGACCTCAAGTTTATCTCGAGGTGTATTTTTAAACTTAAAACTAAATGTACCCTAGGGAGGGGGAGGTGCTAAATTCCACAGCCTGTGTCCGTGACTGAGTAGGGGAAAGTGCTTGGGGTCCTCCCATTTTTTCACCATATGAAGGAAGAACCAGCTAGAACCATGACTGCCCGAGCCAGCATCAGGGCAGATTCCAGACTCAAATTATTCCTCAATGTTTGTCCCTTCCCACCACTACAATTACCTCAGAAATTTAGAAGCCCCAAGTCTCTACACTGACAGTGACTTGAACTTGCAAGTCCTTCAGTTTTGAATGTTCAGGGACAAAAGGTCAAGAGATCTATTTTTAACAAGAGGATTTGGCTGTGTCCAGCCAGCCCTGCAGGACATGGAGGTAGAACCTACTTGGCCCTTGCTGTTGGCTTCCATCCTGGAGAACACAGTCCTCGGAGGACGCAACAGGGAATGGGCTTATTTACAATATGCTTCTGCGATCATTTTCTCCTAACCTGAAAGAAAAGGGGGCCTCGAAAGACCAGCCTGGTTATTAGTGTCTGGCTCCATCCTAGGGGTATATTTTAATTCTTAGTTCAGTTAGTCAGGAAGTTTAACACCAGTGGGAACTGAATCCATAATTATCATAAATTGTGCCTAACTCCCATGGGATTAGATGGAGGAAAATCAGCTTTCAAGAGATCTGAAGAGCATGTGATTATTTACTCTGCCAAGCACCCAGTCACCCTAGTGGGGGGGGTGCGGGGGAGCAGCTGACTTCTGAGTTAACTTCACTGGTGCTACAATAACTAAAGAGCGCACATCCCCCTCATCCTGGGGGAGACAAAGTGCAGGTAAGAAAGCCTGCATGGCCCAGAGTGGGGGGACAAGGCCTCTGCCCACCCCTCAGTGGAACTTCTTCCAGTACCGGTCCTGCTGCAGGAGCTGGCGTCTTCCTGCTCAAGGAAAGACTGGATAGGTGCTACCAGCATCCACACTTAGTCAAGAGCAACGAGGGCTCCACCGGCGCCCTACTGGCAGCACCATTGTACAAACTTAAAAGCCAGAGACCAGCGTCTACGAGTCCCTTCCAGGGCTGCTCTCTTGCAGGGTTTAGTCATTTCTCTTTTCCAACAATTTGGACTGGAAAGGCACAATGGTGTGCTCTGTGTCACTTCCAACTGAAAATGGTGAGCTTGAGTTAAAGGGAGAATCGTCACCTTTTCTAAAGATGCAGCAGTTGAGGAACCTGCCTGACTCCATTTTGAGGGCAGGAGCCGTTATGCTGTATTTTAAAAAATAAGTTTCTATTTACGGTGAGAGTTGAGTTGCTCTCGGTTTCCTGGGACCTGACCGTTTCCAACCCACGACCTTGACTTGTTTTTGAGAATACCCTGACTCTCTCTGACCCCTCCCTGACCCCCTGTAATCACATGGTGACCACATGATGTTTTTAAAAACATTTTTTATACTTCTTTATTGCACCATTGTCTCCCCTCTGTAAAACTACTTGTGATTTTCCTCCTTACAATGGGGCCCTAGAGGTGGATCTGGGGCTGCTCACTTTCACCTGACTTAGGAGGCAATTGCTGGCCAGCTCTTGGGTGCACCCCAATTTAAAAAGGAATCAAGTTTGCTTCCAATTTGGCTAAAATTGCGATAGTGGTCTTATTCTTGCCACGGGGACTAACAGGATCTGGTGTTTCAGCCCTTCCCCTATCACAAGCAACAAAATAACAGAAATAGAGCAAACTGTTCAATGTCAATTACCTCAACTCCTCAACAGACGCATGCACAGATGGGATCAGAAAATAGGACCCACCTTTTCATTGTCTCCAAGAAACACTCCTCATGACCAATGACATGACAGCTATCACTGAAGGTAAAGGAGGAAAAAACAGAGTATTCTAATATCTGAATAGTCTTCAAATAAAAACTAATCAGACAATATAAGGAAGGATGCTTCATAGTCACAAAATAAATAAATAAATAAATAAATAAATCCCCAAACAGGATACTACAATTGTAAACATATCTGTGATGTTTTATGTCAACTTGATACAAACTAGAGTCATCACAGAGGACAAGTAGCCTTAATTGAGAAGATGCCTCCATAAGATCTGGCTAGAAGGTGTTTTCTTAATTAGTGATTGATGGAGGAGGGCCCAGCCCATTGTGGGTGGTGCCATCTGTGGGATGGTGTGTAAGGAGTACGGTTTTTCTGCCTGCCACTGGTCTGGTCCTGCCTCCGCGGCAGCCCCAATTAACACACAGAGACTCTGTATTAGATATAATTCTGTTGGCCAGTTACTTGTTTCTTATAGGCTAGCTCTGTCTTAAGTATTAACCCATTTCTGCTGATGTATGTATTTTTCTTACTGGGGAGCCAGCCAGCATTCTGCTTTCTACCGACTCTCCATCTTGGTTCCTCCTTCCTACTTCCTCTTTCCTCCTTGTCTCCTAGTCCCTCCTATCTTCCTTTCCTATTGGCCAACAGTGCTTTATTCATTAACCAGTATGAGAAACATATACAGAATGACATCTCCCATCATTGGTGGTCCTGGGTTCTACAAGAAAACGGGCTGACTGAGCAAACAATAATGAGAAAGACAATGAGTGACATCCCTCCCATCCCATGGTCTCTGCATCAGCCCCTGTCTCCAGGTCCCTGCCCTCCATGAATTTATGCCCTCACTGCTTTGATGATGAACTGTCACATGGAACTGTGGGCAGAATGAACCACTTCCTCTCCAAGTTGCTTTTGGTCATGCTGTTTCATCACAGCAATAGTAACCCTAACTGACAGATTGACCCTAGTACAGTGGTAAAGGGTGACTCACCAATAGACAGATCATCTGGGGGGGGGGGGATGAAATTAGAAACTCTGGAGTTAAATGATATCATAAATCAAATGGATCTAACAGACATTTACAGAACAATCTACCCAAACACCAAGAATTCACTTTCTTCTTAGCAGACCATGGGACTTTCTCCAAAATTAATCACATATTAGGTCACAAACCAATCTGGAAAATCTGAATAACAACTGCATGTACTCTGACTCCAGAGGAAAAGAGCTAAATATGAAAAACAGGAATGGCAGAATGTACAAAAATTCATGGGCCGAATGAAAATTTGGCCAAGGGGGAAGCGAAGAAGGAAATTAAAAATTTCCTAGAATGGAATGAAAATGCAAACACACCATACCGAAATCTATGGGACACAACAAGTGCAGTGCTAAAACGAGCATCTACAGCACCAAGTATCTACATCACAACATCTGAAGGCATCTCACACTAGTAACATGATGATGCACCTAAAGGCCTTGGAAAATCAAAAACAAACACTGTAGATGGCAAAAGATAGTAAAAATCAGGGCTGAAATTAATGAAAACAATAAGCTAATAAAAATGAGAAAAACAATGCTAAGAGTTGGTTCTTTGAAAAGACTGCTAAACCTTAGGCAAATTCTTGACAGTCCAAATTAATAAAATCAGAGGTGAGCAGGGAGACACTACAATAGATACTGAACAACTCAGGGAATTATAAAAATACACTTTAAAAAACAATGTCCCACTAAACTAAAAAGTCTAAGAGAAATTGAATTTTTTGATATACATGACCTACTAAAATTAAATTAATGTGAAGAAAATAATTTGCATAGACTCATAACTATCAATGAGAAACAATAATTGAAAGTCACTCAACTTAAAAAAAAAAAAAAAGAACAAGGACTAGATAGATACAGCACTGAATTCTACTACACCTTCAGAGAAGAACTAACAATACTCCTAATACTCATACAATAGAAAGGGAAGGAATATTTCCAAATTCTTTATATGATACCAGACTCAGGCAAAGTTCTAAAAGGAAAGAAAAGAAAAGGGAAGGAAAAGAAAGGGAATAAAAGAAAGGAAGTGATGCCCAGCATCTAAGGTGAACATGAATACAAACTCTTAATAAAATACTTGAAAACAAAATTCAAGAGCAAATAAAAACTATTGTCCACCGCGATTAAGTCAGCTTTATGCTCCTGAGATACAGGTGGTTCAACATCTGTAAATCAGTAACTAAACCCACCACATAAACATACTCAGACATAAAAACACATGATCAACTCATTAGGATGTAGAAAAGGCTTTTGACAAAATACAGCACACTTTCATGATAAAAGTTCCAGCCAGGCTAAGGATATAGGCAACAGACCTCCATACAATATGGAAACACACAACTTCACAGTCAATATCATGCTAAGTGGGGGGGGGAGAACTTCCTCTAAAATCAGGAACAAAACAAGGGTGCCCATGCTTTCTCCATTTCTGTTCAACATAGTATAAGTTAGAGTAATAAAACAACAGGAGATTTAAAGAGAAAAGGAAGAAGTCTAAGGTTCCTTATTTTAGATAAGAAAATTCTATACTAAAAAAGACCTACAAAATCCCAACAGAAAACTCCTACAGCTATAAAGTAGCAGAATACAAAATTAACATGCAAAAATCAGTAGCTTTACCATATTCAAATAACAGCCTCAAAAGGTATCTTGGATTAAGTAACTAAGGAATCGAAAGGCTTGTATAATAAAAATACTTTGTGACACTGAAGAAAGAAATTAAAAAAGATACCAGCATGGATTATTAGGAACAATAGTCCTGAACAATAAAAGAACTGTTGGAGTTATCATCGTCTCTGGTTTTAAGTTATATTTTGGAGGAGTAATAATATAAAACAGCATGGTACTGGCATAAAAAGATCAGACACATTGATCAGTGCAGACATAAGCCAAAACTAATACTGGACAAATCATAGTGTCTTCAAATTATTCTGGTCAAGTCAGATAGCTGTAAGTTGATGGGGGATGTCCTTCTTTATGCTGTGAATGTATGTTTCTCTTATTGGTTGATGAATGAAACTGTTTTGGTCAATGGACAGGCAGAACTTAGCTAGGCAGGAATTCTAAACAAAGAGGCAGGGGAAGAAAGACAAAGGGCCATCGATATGCAGCCACCTGGGAGGCAGGATCCTAGGGCATCATTAGGTTAGCCACACCCATGTGGAGATACACAGATTAATAGTAATGGGTTAATTATTAAGAGACAGCTAGCCAGTAAGAAGCCTACACCAATGGCCAAACAATTATAAATACATAGTAAGTCTCTTAGTGGTTACTTCTTAAATGGCCATGGGACTCAGTGGGTGTAGGGAAAACAGCTCAATGGGACCAAGATGATGGAGAAAAATCTCCTTCTACAGTAAGTGGGGGAACAAAAGCTCTCACCTACCAACCTGCACAAAACCCAACTCCAAATGGATCAAAGACCTCAACAAAAGACCCGATACCCCAAATCTGATAGAGAAACAGAGTACACTTGAACTCACTGGCACAGGGAAGGACTTTCTGAAGAGAGAAACATATGCACCAGAGCAACAACTGACAAACAGGAGCCCATGAAACGACAAGCATCTGGACAGCAAAGGACACCATCATTCAAGGGAAGCTGCAAAATACAGAATGAGAAGAATCTTCACTAGCTATGGATCATGTACAGACAGAGGGCTTGGTCTAGAAAACACAAAGAACTAAAATAAGCTAACATCAAAAATAAGGCATGGAAGTAAACATAGGGCTCTCAAATTTTGAAATGTGAATGACTGAGAAACAGTTTCTAATATTTAATATCCTTAGCCATCAAGGAAATGCAAATTAAAACTACTTTGAGATGTTATCTTACCCTTGTCAGAATTGCTGAGTTAGACAAAAAAAAAAAAAAAAAAAAAAAAAAAAAACAAATAATAACAAATTCTGTTGTGGATGTGGGGAAAAGGGGACACTAATTCATGGCTGGTAGGAGTACAAATTGGTACAGCTCCTATGGAAATCAGTAAAAAGTTTCAGAGAGAGAGAGAGAGAATGAGGAGAATATCCATCTACCAGTTAATCCAGCTATACTACTCTTGGGCATATGCCCTAAGGACTGTACATCTTATTATAAAGATACTTGCTCATTCATATCAATTGATGCTTTATTCCTAATAGGCAATGGAAACAGCCTAGATGTCCATCAACTCATGAATGGATAACAATTTATGCAATGGAGTATTAGCTTTTAAGATAAATGAAACTTGGAGGTAAATGGATGGAGTCAGGGGCAGGAAATCCTCCTGAGTAATGTAGCCTGGACCGAGAAAAACAAGCATGACATTTCCTCTCCTATGTGGATGTTGGCTTTAAATCTTTAAGTATGTGTACTTCACTTGGAATATACCTAGAGGTTAAGAACCCAGTAAGAGGTCATGGGAAAAGACATATGAAATAGAGTTACCCTATAACATGACACAATATTCAACCAGATAACACACACAAAAAAAAAATCCCAGAAACGTGAATGGGTTATCTTTGAGTTATTAGCCCGTGGGATCACTTTGATCCCCCCAAACATAACAGGCTATTGCCAAAAGTCTTAGCTACCCTTCAGAACTTGATAGGAAGAACCTATTGTGAAATCATCATTTGAGTCTTAGAACATGGGCAAATCAAGCTGTACTGACCTAAAGTCTCATCCCTACTGGGTACTTTCATAGTGCTGAAAGGTGCTATGCATGTTACTGGGAAAGATAATCATCATTCCTACCCAGCTATGAACCTGCAAGCTATAATAATAACTGTTCTGGTAAGATCTGCCTACTGGTACAGTGCCATGGATATTACAGGAGTAACCACGAGATGGAACCCATATATGGCACTGTTGATGGGGCCAAGAACCTGTGGTTGGTTAAGCTGTAGGGCCTAGGGTAGAACCTACTATTATTACTCTGATAGATAGTATTAGAACTCCTAATGGCTCAGAGCTATGCGCACTGGTAAGTGCATCCCTCAACCCTCATCGAAGAACCTTCTTTCTGTAGATGGTGATTTACATAGAGACCCACAACTAGTGATGTGCAGAAAATAAAAGCTATTTCTCATTCTTCAGCCCTAAACGAGATGTCTATATTATACCCATCCTCTCAAGACTCAGGGATCATTCTGGAAGATAGATCGTAAGAGCCAGGAGTGTTAGATGACAACAACTAAACCAGACATAATGGGACAGATGTACACATACACTAACTGGGATAGTGACAGCACAAGACCTGTGTCCAAGTTCAAACTAGGTACCCCATCCTTAGCTGAGAAGCCATTGACACTTGATAGCTTCTTTGATAGGAAGAGTCAATCTTCGTTAAGTGGATGATCACTCCCCAGGGCAGGTGCACCCAAACGTATCTGAGCAACACAAAATTGCACTCCATGGCTTTAAAAGAAAAGAAATGGAAAGCTAAGTGGGTAGGGAAGAGAGGTAGATCTGGGAAAACTGTGATCAAAATGCATTGAATAAAATTCTCAAAGAATTAATGACCATGTTTTTAAAGCAAAACCAAGAAAATCTACTTGAGGATGAAATGTTTCAGACACATATTAGCTGGGCTGTGCCCTGGGAGGTCCCTGAAGTGTCAGTGTGAGAACTTAACATTGCTTTCCTTATCTCTTGAGGTCCTCCAAGAAGGTGACCTCTACTGGAGAAATATTATGTGCTGTGCATGTTCCCTGGATACAGGTTTTGTCATTGTTTGTTTTCTTTTTTAAAGGTAAAATGATTAAAAGTTAACCTCCAAAAGTTTTCAAAAGGCATTTTTTCCTCAAATATCTTTAGCTACTTAACCCATGAATAAATAATAAGTATGTTTTCAGCCGGTTCCATCTGCGAGCCTGTAGAGTTATTATTTAGAAGGATAATAATCTCAATCTACTTTTACCAGCTTTGGCAATGTAAAACCTGAATGTTGAAGTCCAAAATGTATTAGAGCTCATGACATAAATGTGTATCAGGAAAAAGATGTCGCATGAATGCAATGATCTAAAAATTCAAAAAATTAAAAACACAAAAATTACTGAAGAAATAAATTGTGCAATAAAAATTGAAACAGCTTGCCTACTTATGTTCTAAATTAACTGAGCACCTAAATGTTCACTGAATGAAACTTAGAGCTAAAATGTTTCTGTTCTCATTATTTATATTTCATTTTTTAGTGTGTGTCTGTGTGTGTGTGTGTCTATAGGCGTATACATGCCATGTCCCACAAATAGAGGTCAAAGGACAACTTTCAGAGGTTGGTTCTTTCTGTCCACCAGGTGGGTCCTGGGACTGAATCAGGTTGTCAGGCATGGTGGCAAGTACTATTACCCAGTGAGCCATCTCACCAATCATTATTTTTAAACCATCTACTTAACTCTGTCAAAACAATACATCATACTGTGTAAAATTTATTGAAAATACTTCCTTGCTGGGCTCCACACACAGATTGTGCATGCAGGCTAATACTTATTAGCATGCGATGACCAAGTCTGTCTCACATCAGTGTCCCCTTCCCTTTCTGCACTATTTAAATGCCCATTTCCATCTCCACTGCCATTCCCATTCCTCTGTATCTCATCATCCACATCTCACATTTCCCAAGTTCATGTCATATCACTCTAGTTCTGGATTCTTGAACACATCGCATAGAGCCACTCCTAACAGCTGACTCCTAACTCTGGGTCCTGTGGTCCTCCTGGCCTCTCAGTTCTGTTTGTTATTATTATTCTCTTTCCTCCACTCACACTCTCCCAGGCTCTTCCCTAAGTATTCTCCTATGTTTGTGTATTTGCTAACTCATGTCCCTCTCTGGGAAATGTCTTTTTGAAGATTAACAACCTTCACCACCCCCATTTCTCCCCATCGATTTCCTATTCACTTGTAGAGTTCTTGGCTCCACCTCCTTTTGGCAGGAATCACTCAATCCCTGAGCTGGAAGACCTAATGCTTCCATGGAAAGCACACCATCCATCCCACAAGTACAGTACAAAACCATTTTAAGTTAAAACACCAAATTTATTGGATAATATTGAACTATATGCACACACATAGAAAATAAACCTTTCATATAATTGTGTATCTTTTTTTTAAATGTATTTATAAGGACTTGAAAACTACCAATTTAGTAATTGGAGTAACTTTTAAAAACAAAAAGAAAAAGCAAAAATCTACATTCCTTCCATCAAGACTCGATGCTGCATCACAATCTATATGTAATTCATTTTATATAAATAAATCTCTTCTCTAGCTGCTACATATTTAAAATTAGCATTACATGAGATCTTTGATCATGTAGGATTTTCTTATCGAATGATGAGCAGTTAAAACATGTCAATTTTGAGACACATGTATTTGACTTAAACATAATTCCCCTGCTGAAATCCCACCTAAATGAACATTTCAAATGTGATAAACAAAAACTCTATCATAAAGAGTATCTTCATACTTTAACAGTTAGAGACAGAAGTTAAAAAAAAAATCTTACAAAATTAAAAAAAAAAAAAAAAAAAAAAAGACAGCATGCATCCACTAGCAGGAGGGAGAGGAGAATTGACTCAAGTAGCAAACACAAGGAAGAATAAGAGAGCAAAGGAAAGGACGGGTTGGGGAACATAGGAAAGAAAAGGTAAGAAAGAGAAAGCAATAGATATAAAGTAATAAAGGAAGGGACAGAAGTTTATTAATTATACCATTTGGGGGCAATATGTAGACAAGAAAATGCAACTTGCTTCAAAAGCAAGGTGAATGGGTCTACTAATTCATTGTCTGTCCAGGTGTCATGGCTAACAATACACATGCAGCCCACCTGCCACCTGACGCCGTTGTACGTGTCTTTCAGGAGGCCCAGGCAGTAGGCAGTCACGGAAGGCTGCAATTTCTTCCTGACCTATTTTCTTTAAGCAGGGCATATTTGTAAAGTTTCCCATAAAGTCTCAAGAGCTATGACAAGTAATGGACCCAGACTCAGTCTTTTGGGATTGGGAGTTCTGAAGAAGCCCATGCTGCTGTGGGCTGGAGGGGGCTGCAACAAGCCATGCATTTCCAAAGCTGCAGAAAGAGGGAATGCTCTGCAAGGCAGGCAAGAAGGGATATGTCAATCAATCATCTTGGCAGAGAAGAGAGAAGCTAGGGAAAGAACAGGGAAGCATGGAGAAGAAACATCAGGGCTGAGACACATTTGAGAAACAAAAGCTTACAAACCTACAGCAATTTAATCCAGCAGATCCCAACACATTCACAGACAACGGAACAACAGGTACCTTGGTTTAAAACAAAACAAAGCAAAATCCAATCCACCTCCCATACTAAAGCCACTTTTTGGGCCAGTCCCCAACCATTGATTTTTCAAAAAGACTATTTACTACTGAACCCCAGAAACACACTGACGGGCATTTAGGATTCAGAAGTCTTAATCCACTTAGACAATAAAAAAATAGAAATCACTCCCTGTGATATTTTGTATCAGCTGCAATGTGGTCACTGAGGAAGGACATGTTGGGTGAGCTGGGGAGCCTCAGGCCAAACTAAAACCCTCATAATTGTCGAGGGCCTGGGTCAGCCGAGCCCTCATCATCTCTTTGCTGCTATAGTTAGGGAGGTCAAGAAGGTTGTAGCAGGTGTGGGCCACAGGCAGGTACTCCTCCCCATTGGTTGTGGATTGGATGACAATCTGCAGACTGGCCATTCCATAGATGGGAATCCGGTCGCTGCCTGTCAGGAACACTGAAGAGAAGAAAATGGCATCAAAGGCTATGCAGTCTTTCAGGCAACAGAGAAAGGCATGACACCCTGTGGCTTCCATAGGAACTACACATTATTTATGTACCTGCATGGCTTCCATAGGAAATACACATTATTTATGTACCTGCATATCTGCACCAGAACCCTGGATGCTTAGACATGGCTCTAGGACCTTCTATAGGGTACATGTCCTCGCAGATGAACCTTCACCACAGCAAAGCAGTAAGGAATTGTTATAGGAAAATGTGGGCCCTTCTGTACAAGAAACCAGCAAAGAACTCAAGCCTCTGTGACTTCAAGATCTCCTCTTAACTCAGACATCTGAGAACAGAGCCACCTGGCTGCCGTTTCCAGTTAGGGACCTTCATTTCTTTCCCTTTCATTAAGGGGGAGACCTGACCTACACTCCTTAGGCAGTTCACTCTTGTGATACATTGTTACTAGGTAGAGATAAGAAAATCTGACCCACATATTCCTAGGCAATTCACTCTAATGATACATTGTTACTAGGTAGAGATAAGAAGATCTGACCCACACACTCCTAAGTAGTTCACTCTAATGATACATTGTTACTAGGCAGAGATAAGAAGATCTGACCCACACACTCCTAAGTAGTTCACTCTTGTGATACATTGTTACTTGGCAGAGAAAATTGAATTCTCAAGCACAGACATAGCTGTCTTCCCCTGTGTCCTAGTACTGCAGAATGCCTTTTGTGGTTTTTTGGTTTTTGTTTTGTTTTGTTTTCCACTTTGGATGTGCTAGGAATTACCACAATTAAATCATTAACCATTTATTTATTTCCTTTCCTTTTTTTTTTCTTTTTGTGGTGGTGCTGGGGTTTGAACCCAGGGCCTTTTAGATGCTAGGCAAGGACTCTGCCACTATATTATCTGACAGCCTTCACCAGCCATTACAAATAACCTGCCATTGCCTAAGGCAAGTAAACATATAGCCAGTCTTGCCAAAGTTCCAGAATTAATAATGCAACAGCAATGAGCAGGCAACAAACACCCTAAATTGAATGATCTTTAACTAGAAATGCTTTTTTCTAAGGAAACTCCCAGGAGTAGAAGGAAGGCTTCACCTGAAAGAGACAACAGCTTTCCACGTTCACTTGGCAGCCCAACCCTTCCTTCATCAACATGCAGGACACTACTTCTCAACAGCTCTTGTACACAAGCAGGAGTTCTACTGTGAGATACCATTATGTTTTGGTTCCCCCCCCTCATTTTTGCTCCATGAGAGCAGCAGAACCTAGAGATAAGTTTTGCATCAATATTAATATCTGCTCATTTTTAGAATGCAAAGAAATTGATTGTTAAGTCTTTTTTCTTTCATGCTGAAAAAAAAAAAAAACAAAAACAAAAACAAAAAACACCACCTGTAACCCTGTATTCTATCTGTAATCTATTCACTGGCTGGTTGATAGGCCTGATTACTGATGTCGCTAGGAAGATCCAACTATTTCTTTTTGTGTTTTCTTTGTTTGTTTGGTTTGATTTGGTTTTTCGAGACAGGGTTTGTCTGTGAATCAGTCCTGGCTATCCTGAACTCACTCTGTAGACCAGGCTGGCCTGGAACTCACAGAGATTCACCTGCCTCTACTTCCTGAGTCGTGGATTAAAGGCATGGGCCACTACCATAGGTTGATCCAACCATATCTAAAAGGCTGGATTTGATCATGGAAAATAGCTCCACTTTACTCTCTAAAGCTACTGTCCTACTCAAATGTCATGCAGCCTGTTACAAAGGATGTTACATGGTATGATTCTATTTCCAAGAAATGTCTGTAACAGATAAACTCAAGATGAGGAATGATGCTGACAGGGCCGGAGTTTCTTTCTGAGATGTTCTAGGATAGGCTTACTACCCTATATACACTAAAACCCCCTAGCTTGGACACTGTAAACAGGGAAAGTGCATGTTAAGCCATTCATATCACAACAAAGCTTTAAGAAATCAGATCTTCTCAGTTTCATCTAGAATCTTTCCAGATCAATCTTTTTAGATTGGGGTATGTGAGCAGACTGTCACTCTGTTGTTTATACTGACCTTAAACTCTTGGGCCCAAGAGTCTCAACCTCCCAAGTGGCTGGGGTTATGCTTATAATCAGTGCTTTCACCTAAAGTAACTACTATTGTTAGAGAAAGTGAAGATCAGGGAAGTGACTCTCTATTGGTTACTTTTATCTTCTTGTTTTGCATATGTGTACCAAGAGCCTACAATATATTTTATCAATACACTGCAAATACATCGAAGCTTAGTTTTCTTTGTTATCTAGCCCTTTAGAAGTTAATCTTTACCTGTGAAATATACCATCATGCATGACATCACACTAAAATATGGACAACCCATTGATGTGACACTTACAGAGAAACTTTTTCTTCTTCTCTAAGGGGAATTCATGGAATGTCTCCCAAAATAGTTTCACAGTGGGATGAGTGCTTGAATAATCGCCCCTGTAGATGGCAGTCTGTCCAAAAGAGAAAAGAAAACAAAACATGCATCTTGTAGAATCAGGACAACATTACAATGCACATTGGGTACCACTTGCATCACCGGGAGGCAGGAGACCTCAGTGCACCTGCAGATGCTGCTGCTCTCCAGAGCTTACCTCTTCCAGTTCTTCCCAGTTGTAGTTGCTGTTCCCCACCATCATGGCCCGCAGTTCTGCAGGCTGGAAGAGCTCCAGGACTTTGCCCCCACACACTTTCAGGAAGCCACTGGAGAAGGCTGTGTACCACTCATGAACTGAGAGTTGGAAAACATAATTCACATAAGCATCCACGAATTCTTGCCTGTGGGAAGACCAGAGAAATGTGGATGTGGTACAGAGTCTCATGGGCTTTATGGAGCTGCCTTTGATTCTGAAAGTGATGGGAAGGGCCTTCCATCGGGCCAGTGCCTAAGGGGTGGTCTGGAAGGAAAGCTACTTGATGTTTATGTCTTTGTGCCTTTCTTTTGTTTGTGGTTTTTAATGTATGCATGTGTACATGTATGTGCATGTAGAAGTCACAGGACAACCTGTGGTATCTATCATTCCTCAGATGTCATCACCTCATTTTACAACACCGAGTTTATCACTGCCTGGGACTCTCTAGCCCAGGGACTGACCAGCAAGCTCTATGGATTCACCTGCTTCCATCTCCCTAGCGCTGGGGTTACTGGTGCACTATCATGCCTATTATTTTTATGGGGTCCTGCATATCAAAGTCAGCATGCCACATTGCAAGGCTGTCAAAGAGATTGTAGATACTGGAGGAATAGGAAAAGGAGCTTGGGATGCCTGCTGGAGTATTTTCCTGTTACCAAGAGAACAGAGAAACAAAGAATGAACAAAGAAGAGATGGCAGAACTGTATGACAGAAATCTCAGAGTAGAACGGCATCAGAGAATTAACTAGATCTGCATTTCTCCACGTAAACAGCATCTTGGGAATGCTCAGTGCTAACCAAGTTCCTCAGTGTGCAGTAAACCACACCAGTGTTCATGTAAATTGATACCTTTGCCCTCAAACAATGCTACCAAGAAAAAGCAAGAACATCGCCCATTCCAGGCCAGGCAAGTTACATAATCTATCTTTACCTCAGTCTTCTCATCTGGGGGATGAGAAAACAGTTAAATATAAAGCTGCTTAGGACTAAGACTAGTTTGAAACCGTGTTAGCTGTTCTGTCATACCATTTGAGGAATATACATACATACATACATACATACATATATATCTGATACGTGTATGTCACATATAATTACATCATTGAAAATAAAACCAATGTTGGGAAAAATGTCTTTGTGTTGATGTACCTGTTTATTATAAAAGCTTAAAATGTGAAATAACACATCAAATGGGCAGCATTTTATGCAAAAGACAGAGGCTGGCATTGGAGGCCTCTGTAAGAAACTATCGGGAGGTAAGAAACTATCGGGAGGAACACCCACTTCTCACAAGTCCAGTGTTGGTTAGGTTAACTTCTCTTATGTGGCAGGGAGGGAAACTCACTGCATCTCTCTCAGCACCTCAGCGCTACATCTAGTCTCCATCTCGACAGGGGGCCAATAGAAGAAGGCCTGTAAACATGGGAGGAAAGGTGGCCCATTGCCTTTGCTTCTACGGAGAAAAGGCTGAGGCAGCAAAGACAGAATGAATAACTAGCCTGGTTCAGATGGCTACTAGTGCCAGAGCTCTGGCTTTTCATTCTTAACATTGTTTTAGTGACAAAGGGCTCAATTTACATGAATGCTGGCCATTCTGGCTTCATTTACATCACACTAAGAAGCTTGGTCTGCCTTGAGCATTCCTGAGATCCTGTCTTGGATTATGGATGTAGTCAATTTTGTGATGTAGGTCCTATTGCATGAGGATTACTGTGGAAACAGGGCTACCTGAGTCAGAAACCTAGCTTAGCAGAGCACTCACCCCCGCCGCCCCTCCCCCTCCCAATCCCCCATCACCACAGGGCTGTGTATTGCTAGACAGGGGCTAAAAGAGCTAAGATGGATAGGCAGAGTCAGGCTCTCTCTAGCGCTGAACTCAGCTCTCTGTTTCCACCATTCCCACTTAACTGAGGGTCACTCCTTGGCTTGGATGCCTTCCATTCCTGGAGGCCCAAAGTAGCAGAACTTTGGGTCAAGTGGGAACCTACCTGGACCACTGGTGGCAAAGCCTGTGCGGTCTGGCAGAGCGCTCTAAAGTGACTGACTCTTGGCTAGCTTTGTCCTCCCTCGGGCCCATACAGCATTCAACTGTATAGGGGGAACTGCCAAGAAGCATCACTATTTTATTTTTTTAAACTATATTTTTGTATTGTGTTAAACTGTATTCTTTACATGTTTTTGCTTTTCACTTATTTCTTTTCTTTAGCTAGTCATTTATAGCTTCTTTGAATTGTAATCAGATATTATCTTTTGCTATTTGCTCTTTCTTGGTTTTTATTCCCTTCCTTCTCTTTTATTTAACTTGTTTCTTCCTTCTCTCCTTCCCTACCTCCTTCTTTATTTTATTCTTCACTGTTATTACTTTAACCATCACATATTTGTAAACTTCATAGTTTCCTTGATATTATTTTTCCTAAGATTCCTTAGTATAGTTGTTGAATTTAGTTGGATTGATTGCATTTGTCTATCTAATTTATTTTGCTAATGTTCTTAGAGCATTTTGTTTTACTCTCTCTGGCTGGTACTGGTAGCAGAGCCTGCAAAGAAAAGCTGGTCCCACCCAGAAGACTCTATAATAAAACCAGAAAAGACACACCATCCCAGAACTCACATAAACTATACCTGGAAACAAGCAGAGGCCAAAGAGGCAAAGCAGCAAAATTTGTTCAAAGGTTAGCAATTCTCTGCAAATCTGAGGATCCTGAAATGGTCAAAATGCCAAATAACTCAAAAGTCTAGGGTTTTCTTTTGGTTTTTCTTGGGTTTTTTTTTTGTTTGTTTGTTTGTTTTTTGTTTTTGTTTTTAAATGATCAATGCCTTCAAAGATCAAAGAAAGAGATGAATGAAGAAGTCATTCATCTAGATTAGAAACTCAATAATTTGATTACAGTGAAACAAGCAAAGAAAAAGAGAAGGGGGGGCACTGAGCATATAAGGATGGGAATGAACATGAGAAAAAACTTGGGAATAAAAAGATAGCTTACTAAATTAAACAAAAACCCCAATGGTTACCATTATCAATAATATACTACACCAGGCCGAAGAAAGAAATCAGGATGGACAAGATTGAAGAATTACTAATTCAGAGAGTACTCTTTACTATGTAAAGACCTCTGGGCCATAACGAAGACCACAAATTTATGGTGTAAAAGGAGGGGCTGAGTTAGAGAATGAGTTATTGAATCATTTTCCCCCCATATAATTCTCCAAATCTAGGGAAAGAAACAGACATCCAAGCACTTGAGATATTTCTTCAAGAAGAGGTAATAAAAGTACGTATGTGCTAAACAAAAAGCAAACACTACTGAATGAAAGGGATCCAGAGGGTCAGATAAAATGAAAGTGGATGAAGGTAGGCCATCCAAACCAAAACCATGAGAAAAGAAACACCAGAGCTAAACTATACCACAGAACAAATGGACTTAACAAGGGCACATAGAGAACATTCCATTTGGCAGCTGTGGAGTAGACACTTCTTAGCAGTCCACAGAACTTTTCCTCAAACAGAATAATTTTAGACCATAAAGCAAGTCAATACATACAGAAAAAAATGGGAAATTTTCCTTGTATCTCATCAGGTAATAGAAAGAACTCAGAAATCAACAGTAGGAGAGCTACAGAAATTAAGACAATGCATGGTGGGCGAAAAATACACTTTGAATGACCAGTGGGTTATAGAAATCAGAGAAAAAAAATAATAATTAATACATTCAAAGGAAAACCAAAATGCAACTTACCACATTAGGGACACAGCAAACTAGTTCTAATAAGGGACTTTAGAGCCATGAGCTCCTACATTAAACTTCCGAGATCTTGCCTGGACATGGTGACACGTGCCTTTAATCCCCAGCATTTGGGGAGGCTGAGGCAGGTGGATCTCTGAATTTGAGGCCAGCCTGGACTACATAGTCAGGTCCAGAATAACGAGAACTATTATACAGAGAAATCCTGTCTTCATAAACCAAACCAAACAAAAGCAAAACAAGAAAACAAACAAAAACAAAACAAAGCAAAAAATTCCAGAGATCTCTAATAAATAACCCAACATTGTAGGAAAATAAGAACAAGACAAATCTAAAACTAGCAGATAGAAAGAAAACAGTAAAAATCAAAACAAAATAATCAATGAAGTGAAGACTAAAAACAACAGGAAAGATCCTGTTGTGTGTGTGTGTGTGTGTGTGTGTGTGTGTGTGTGTATGTAACAGGACTATAACCAAATTTATGTGGAGTGGGAACAGAGTGAAAGCACTTACTCTATATAATCAGGGCTGAAACAAAGGGTGTCCACACCCCCCAACTTTTATTTAGTTTGAAATCATATCAAGAGCAAAAGGCAAGAAGAGAAATAAAAGGACTATAAATAGAAAAGGACACAGTATCCCTATTTTCAAACAATATGATCCTATTCTTAAAATGTCATAGACTCCACTACAAAGCTCAGATCTGATAAATATTTTCATCAAAGCAGCAACACACAAAATCAATGTACAAAAGGCAGAGGCTCTTCTATATACCAATATCAGACATATTGAAAAATAAATCCAACGGAAATGAAATTGTCAAAGAAATGCCTGCATTGCTGTATTGACTCAACTTTTGCCTGTAATTACTTTCCTTTCTTATCGCTGTGATAAAATTTCCTGACAAAAGCACGTAAGGGTAACAGGGCTTTTTTGGGCTCACAATTGCACATGCATCGTGGCATGGGAACCACAGCAGTAGGAACGTGAGAGAACTGGACACATTTCATCTGCAGTCAAAAGCAGAGAGCAATGAACTAATAATGCATGCTAGAGCTCATTTTCCCTCTCCATTTCATATAGCTCAGCATCCAACACCCAAGGATTGGTCCTGCCTATAATTACAGTGGGTCTTCCCACATCAATTAAGGTAGTCAAGACAATCCCACAGGGCATTATCAGAGACGAACCTTAGTCTAGAGAGTCAACCACAGGTGTGCCCAGAGGCTTGGCTCACACTCCCCCCCCACACCCAGGTCCCAGTTGACAATTCATACTAAGCACCACAATGTGCTTAGATAGATAATAGATGGCATATACATATATATGTGTTATTACTCATTCAGTCATAAAGGCTAAATTATATCATTTGAAGGAAGATAGATGGAATCAGAGATAATGTTAAATAAAAATACCAAGCTCAGAAAGACATATACTGCATCTTTTCTTCCATCTGACTAATGTAATCTAGATTTAAAAAAGAAAAGAAAAATAGATATGAGGGCAGACAAATAAGCAAACAAACAAACAAACAACTATTTGGGAATAGAAAAGGACAAGTGGGAATGGGTAGAGAAGGTAATGAGGTATTTAATATCATCAGAATTCATTATATACAAGCCTGAAAATGCTATCATTAAGCCCATTACTTAAAATGCACAGTAACATGTTTACTATGGATTTTAAATATAAATGCAGTTATAGTACTATTCCTTGTAATTTTTAATTTTAACAATCTTAGTACTATATGTTGTACGGTATTTTGCAAAACTACTTTTGACCTCTTGAGCGTCTTCCAAGATAAAAAAATTTATGCAAATGCCATCTACATCAACATGTAACAAATAAAAGGTGCAATAGGATGGATAATGAGAGCAGGCAGGTTCGAATCTAGGCTGTGCTATGTTCTATACCTAACTATTGAACCATTCTTCTTTCTTTAAAAGTTGGATATGTTCTATTCTTCCCTTACAGAGAAAACAATTCTTATCCCATTGACATCATATGTATTTGTTTTCAGGGTTATTTTGGCTCTCCTTTTTGTTATCTCTTTCATTCTGATTTCAGGCTTGCTACATTCTTGCTTTTCTAAATCCTTGAGGTGCCTTATTAGTTTCTTTACTGGGTCTCTCGTTGACTGCCCAACAGCAGTGTCCACTGCTACAAGATCAGCACTCTGCAATCTCCAGCTATGCTAACCACTTTCATTGGTCTCAGGAAAATGTCTGAAAGTTTTTATTTCTCTTCAGACTTCAAGGACACACTGTTTCTTTAAAAGAAGGACCCGCAGAGTCCTGCCTGCTCTGTTCACAGCCCCTGAGCACCTTTCCCCATTGTACAAACTTGGGCAACAACAAACTTCCTCTAAACAAGCAGCCTAAAAACTCACATTATACACAAAACCTATGAAAGAAGTCTACATGCCTAGGTCTCACAGCTATATCACAAATATGAAAGGACAAGTCAATATAAATCTCCCTTCAATGCCAATGCCATCAGCCCTACAGAAGCATTCTCTACCAAAAAGTATCTAGATGAACCCTGGGACAGAGAGTGTAAAAGAACAATCATAAACTTCATGGGATAATTCAAAAACAGATAGAGTGACACACGGGGGTAGGGGGATAATGGGAGGGAGGGAGCCCAAGTCAACTGGGAACACTGTGGGCTTCAAAGCCCATGGCCAGAGACACCCCCTCCTCATGACTGTAGTCTTGCTATTATTGTTATGAATCATAATGTAAGTTCTTCTGGAGACACAGGTTTGTCAAGGAGGGGGGTCATGGCCCACAGGTTGAGAACCTCTATAGGACCAGAACTGATAGAATGAATGAATACACATTAAAGAGGGATTTATTAGAGTAATTCACAGGCTGTGCCCCCACAAATCAAACAATGGCTATCTCCAAATGGACAGAACACAAGAATTGTTCTGTCTGCAGTCCTAATCTGGTGCTGGATGGAGTCCTTGAGAATTCCTAGAGAGCCACTGATAGTATTTGTCTACACCGGAATCCTGAAGTAGGTTCTAATACCATCAACATAATGCCTCAGAAGCAGGAAAGATGAACTTTCTGGAGAAAGTGAGAAGTGAGTGCAAGCAGGCAAAAAGCAAAAAAAAAAATTCCTTCCTCTATGTCCTTTTACATGGGCTGGTATGTCACTCTACCACAAATGGCCCACTCAAGAGAACTCCTTCACAGATGTGCCCAGCTGCTTGGATTTTCAGGGATTCCAGATGCTGTCAAGTTGACACCCAAAATTAGCCATCACAATAACCAAGTTAAATCATGGTCTTTAGGGTGAGGCATACATAGAATGGAACCTTAGAAAAGGGACCAATCTATATGTACATGGATGCCGAAGAGAAGGCATCCAGCACAAGCTCAAAGAGAGGCTTGGTGCTGCTCTTCCCCTCACAGAACTCCAAAGGAAAAGACCCTACTAAGACCTGTGTGGACAAGAGTTCATCACGAATCACCTCATCTATTCTATTACTCACTATGCGTTACTGTAGCCCTATCATGTACCAGGATGGATAAAGCCCACCAAATGAGACATGTCTAGACAAGTACTATATGTACTGCCCACACCTTTTAGAAGTCCTAATCTAAACCATATTAAGGGTCATGTTAAAAGCATGCCAGCCTGATTCTGGAATTTATATAAAAGGCACAGAAACTAAAAACAGCAAAAAAAAGAACACAGTTAAAGCATTCATTATCTAAATTCAAGGATGAAGCTGTGGCTGTGAAGTCCAGTGCTGATGAATGACCCAACATGCAAATGAGCACAATAGAAGAAAAAGTCAGAAACAGAGCCACACCTATAAATGCAACAGATTTTCAACCAGTCCACAAAGGCAACATGGCAAATTTAAGTAGCACCATGCATAAAACTGGACATTGAATGCACAATAAATAAATAGCCATATACCTACGTAAAAGTTAATTCAGTACGTGCCACAGCCTAAAATTGAAGCTTAACCAATCAAATTCTTAGGGGAGAATTTAGGGACTAAGGCTTAATGGCCTTGGAATTAGAAAAAAACTTGTTGGGCATTATGCTCAAAGCTCAATCCATAAAAGAAAATTTAGCCAGGTGGTGGTGGCACCTACCTTTAATCCCATCACTCCAGAGGCAGAGGCAGGAGGAACTCAGTGAGTTCAAGGACAGCCTCCAAAAAAAGCAACAGAGAAACTCTGTCTTGAAAAAAAAAAAAAAAAAAAAAAAAAAACAGAAAGAAAGAAAAAGAAAATTTAACAAAATGAACTCAGCCCCAAAATTTAGAGTCTATTTCTACTTACTTAACATCTACTTCTGATTTCTATTTTGCCAGCTGGGTGGTGTTGGCACATGCCTTTAATCCCATCACTCCAGAGGCAAGAGGTAGGAGGATCTCAGTGAGTTCAAGGACAGCCTGGTCTACAAAGTTTCAGGATAGCCAGGAATATTACACGGAGAAACCCTTTCTCAAAAAACAAAATAAAAAGAACCAAAAAGTCAGTCTAGAAAATGCTTATAAAATACATATTTCACAAAGAACTTGTATTCAGAATACATAAAAAAAAGACAAGACTCAGTTAAAAAAAAAAAAAGAGAAAATAAGCAACAGACAGATATAAGAATGGTAAACACACACATCAGTAAATAATCAGAATCATTAAGGGTACCAGGGCACTCACAAGGTCTGACCTACATACTTAAGACTCTATCTCAAAGCAGAACATAGATAATGACTACAACTTTCATACATTACTTGTATGAAAGCAAACGAGCACAGCCATGTCCACAGAGTGTGATAGTTATTTATGAAGTTAAATATACCAAATAATACAGCATTTCTACTAGTAGGTATCTACAGAAAATAGATGTATTCATATAGAAATCTACAGACAAATATTTATAGTGGTATTATTATTCTTGGTTTTTTGTTTGTTTTTTCAAGACAGGGTTCTTTTGTGTAGCTATGGAGACTGTCCTTAAACTCATTCTGTAGACCAGACTGACCTTGAACTCACAGAGATCTGCATGTCTCTGCTTCCTGAGTGCTGGGATTTAAGGTATGTGCAATCACTGCCCAGCATATTCCAATTTTTTAAAGCTGCGAATAATACTGTTGAAAATATTTCTCAACAATACAGTGGAACAAATTAGTAATATGCATGACAGTCCAGATGAATACCAAGTACATTTGCTTGTGAAAATGACAGACTCCAAAGGGCTACATGTGATTTCATTCAGTTAAAAAATACAGAATTATTAAGACAGTAAATAGATCGATGTGCCATGTACAGAATTGTAGAAAGGCCCCAAGGGTATTTTAGGGTACTGCAGTTCCATGGTCTTACATGAATGCATTTGTTTGTGAAAGCACTCCCCAAATCTTTAGAATGAAAAAGAAAAGAAAAACAAAACAAAACAAAACCCCTAAAAAACTTAAAAGGCCCAGCAAGATGACTCAGCAAATGAGTCATTTTGCTCTTAAACCAGAGACCTCAGTTAGATCTCCAGAAAACATATGGTACTACAGTAGTACCGACACAAGTTCACACCATTGAAAATGTAACTACTCCATTAACACATAAATAAAATAAATATAATTAAAAAAAAGAAGAAGAAAAAGGGAGAGGAAAGGAAAACAAACTAAAGGTCTCAGGAGCACATTAAAATACATCTTTGTAAATATTTACTTTCTTTGGTAAGAGGCATGAGGATGTTTGATTTAAAGACATTATGCATAATTATCACTTGCACATTAATGCAATGATTTTATAAAAATTATTCAGTGCTTACTATGTACTGAAAGATTGTAGTTTGCAGAGCAAGGATGTGGGAAAGGGGAAGGAAAATAGTTCTTGCAAGCAGAATATAGAAAATCACAAAGAATGGACGTTGACATAAGTGGAAACACCAGGAATTATGAGAACAAGAAAGGTTACTATGGCGATGGGGCTGATGATTATATGCTAAGCTGATCTTGTTAAATAGGGCTAGTTACTGAATCATCAAACCTTTGTGGAATAACTGAAGGCTCTAAATGCACAGCCAAGAGAAAGCCAGAGTATGAAAAAAGGTTCTCACAGGTCTTGGCCAACAAGGAAATAGCCCCCAACCATGGAACAAATGGCCCCATATAAACAGCCCTGTCTGGGTCATACCTGGCCAACGGACAGTCTGGGGACTATCCAAGTCATTCTATGGTTTTTCCTCTAAAGAAAAACAGGATAAACCTGGGTGACCTCTCAAACATGAGATTGTACTTTGTAATCAATCATCTTGTGCCCCATGCATGTATGCTGATTTGCAGTTTGTCTCTATAAAAAGAACCTGAACTCTTTGGGTGGTGTGCAGCTTTCCCCGAGATTGCTGTCACCCGAGTGCACTTGTTCAATAAACACCTCTTGCTTGTTGCATCTCCTGGTTTTGGTGTTTGTGTCATGGGGCTCTCCCACTGGCCCATCAGGACCCCAGAATTAGGGTCCAACATTACCAGCACTAAATGATTTACATATAATTAATTTAATATGTCTAAGAACCAAAAGATAGAAATTCCTTTCAGAATTCATAAGCAGAAAACTCTGGCAAGACCCAACACAGAGAAAGAAAAAACACCCAAATCAGTAACAAATGCATGCTCTGGAAACAACTTATTCATGCCCTACCCTTTATTCAAGAAACTCTGAGGAGGCAGGAAGAACCCAGAATTTAAGGGCATCATGATCAAGGGTTAAAAACTAGCCTGGGCTGGCTAAATAAATAAAATAATTCTCTAATTCTGGCTTGTATGGGTAAGAAATTAAAATGTCCAATTATCAGAAAACTCTTTTCCAATGCTCTCACAAGCAAATCACACACAGATTCAAAGAGCAGATGGTTAACTGTGAAGTGTTTGGTGACAAATGGTTGTATGTGCATCTGTCGGTGCAGAAGGACCAGTAGGATCAAACACACGTGTAGTGAGATACCTTGTCCGTGCCTGTGGCATAGACCACGCCCATGGGGGGGTGGAGACAGGGCCAGAAATGACCTGGGGTAACTGAGGAGGAGGCTCAGAGAGCTCTTTTGCTTGCAGCACGGGGACAGAACTTTTGGAGGCACCCTTGGGACCAGGAACCTGCTGGTGTTCATCTATGTTGTGAGTTATTTCTCCCTGAATAAACATCTATTCAGCCTATTTGTTTCTCCTGATCCTTATTAAACATCAATACACAAGCTTTTCAAGATGCATTAAAAGAATCTCTTCTCCCTGGCTTTCCTGGGCATGTCTAATCTGCCACCCTGAGGCTGCATGCCTCCCAGGAAAATGATGAATTGGGCCCTACACATTTGGAGATGATGGCGTCTTTCACAAGGTTACAAGGTTGGACACACGAAAGGGTTTCATTTCCTTCGGTTCACCTTGCTTTACTCCTTTTCATAGGTGCTACCAGGAAGCTTACAGCGCTGAGATTTCCTACACAAGCACTTTTAGAAGTAATTCCAAAGTACCTTCTGTGACAATTTGCCACTAGGATATATGTAACTAGGTTTAACCGAGATGGCTGGCAGAGGGCTCTAGGAGCCCAAGATGGCCTGTGCAACAGGTAACACGCAGATACGCAGTTCTGCAAAGGAGTGGGAGGAAAATGGTTCTCCTGCATTTCTGTTTTCTGGTAGTGCATTTAAGACGCAATCAAGATTCTGGAAGGAAGGTACCCACACTCAAGATCGACAACATCAGCTATGGCGTATTTCCGAACAAAATGGTTACCAGGTGCATTGCGGATTCAACAGGCTGAGATGGAAGTGGGGCAGGTACATGGATGGTAACCAGTCTGGGGATGTAAAAACAGGTATGGAAAAAATACAGTTTCAGCTTCAAACTGGTTCCAGCCAGTTTGCAGGGAAGGGGGGGGGGAAGCTGAGGGCTGGGTATCTAAGTGGTTTTGAAGACCTCGGAGAAAGCAGCATAGCAACAATTTGGTGCAATATGTGTGCACAACCATCAGCTGATCACACATAGCCATTCATTTGCCCTGAGCCGCGAAGTGGCAGCTCGGACGTCACCACAGTCACAGCCATCGCATTTGCTGCATCTTTAGACTCACTCTGGACTAGCCGCAGTCACAGCAGAAGGACCTCTCTGGACCAGCTTAGTCGAAGACTGCATAATCACCAGACCACTGTGGTAAACCAGCCGAGCCAAGCCGAACACTAGCCATGGCCGACCCTGAGAAGCAGGGACCCGCTGAGAGCCTTGCCGAAGTCGAGGTAATGGAGGGAGCCCCGGGTAGCGAGGATGCGGCGACCGCCAAAGGTGGGGCTGCGCCCACCGCCGAAGAGCCACAGGCTCCCGCTGAGAACGCACCCAAGCCCAAAAATGACTTTATCGAGAGCCTGCCCAATCCTGTTAAGTGCCGAGTTCTTGAACTCAAAAAGCTACAGAAACACTGCGATAAGATAGAGGCCAATTTTAACAAGGAGTTCCAGGCTCTGGAGAAAAAGTACAACGAAATCTACAAGCCCCTTCTTGCCAAGATCCAGGAGCTCACTGGAGAGATGAAGGGCTGCCCGTGAACCCCGGAGGAAAAAATGACGACTAGGAAGAGGAAGACGAGGAGGAAGAAGAGGCAACAGCCTGCGCGACGGGGGGTCCTGAGTCCGCCAATAAGTGAACGCAGCACAGCTGACCGGTGATAAACCCACCCACCCCCTTTTATTTCCGATGTCCGCAGCGGCAGACTTTAAAAGGCTCAGGTTTTGCCCAAAATACAATGTGTATCTATTCTGATATTCCTAAATTTAAATTGAAACACGTAGATTTTGGCTGGCCCATTTTTAATCAGACTTCTATTTGTGTAAAACTGATGCCAAAAGACTTTTTTTTTTTTTTTTTTTTTTTTTTTTAAGCCTAATTAAGCTTAATTCTTTTTTCTTCTCCCTGCTCTTCTGTGAGAACTGGATTTATGGTCAGTTAAATGTGAAGTGTGTCACACGTTGGAATCCATTCATCACACTACACCTCAACACCCAAGCTAAGACTGAACTCTTCTCGATGCTTAATTCTTTATTTCTTTACATGTTCCAGCGAAGAGGGAAAGGAATTCAAGAAAGACGTCATCTTTAAGACTTTTGCTTTTGCAAACCCAGACATCAGCTTTACACGCTGGAGCTGGAGGAGTCGTGGCATGGAGGAAGCCTGGGCTGAGGGCATGACACTACTGTTTATGAGGCTAGGGAAACTGCCATTTAAAATTGTGGAAAATGTTTTGAATATTTGAATTGACAGAAAGAACACGATTCCAAAACAGAGGGTGTATTACATGTATTATATTGTCACACATGCTCATTTGCTATGGACTATGTTACCTGTTTCCTTGATAGTGTTTACAAAATCGTACAAGTTACCCCAAATGTTTTCCCTTATAGCATTTTAGAAATATAATTCACTTAAAGAGATGTAGAATGTAGCAATTCTGTAAAAGCATGTGTACCCAGTGTTGTGTAGTTTGACCTTTGTGAAGTCTTTTTGTCTTGTAGCTTTTAGCAAGTAGCTATGAAAACCACCCGAATTCCTCAATGAAGCTAAAGTTTGGAGAAAGTATATACACTTGAAGAATCAAACCAAGTATGTATCCCCACCCCCAGCTCTGAATAGAAAGGGTTTAAGTTTGCTTATATCAGCTGTGCCTTCATTATTTTGCTATGTATATGTGACACATTAAATGGTGCATAATCAAATTTTATTGCCTAAGGAAGAATGGCATACAGGAAGGACTTTTGGGAAAAGACATTAAATGTAAAGGCCTTTAGCTTCTTTGTGGGTTTTGAATTTATCTGTGAACCAATGTTCTGTAAAGAGTGCAAACGTAAAGTTGTTTGCTACTGTGGTGTTAACAAATCAGTATTTTCAGAAAATAAAAAACTTGTTATTCTGACTGCCTGTCGTCTTCTCATCTACAAAAGTGGGGGTAACAGTTCCTTCTTCACAGATACTATGAAGGGGCTCTGGCAAGGCTAGAGACACACAGAGCTGCATGCTCTGACCAGCAATCATTATTTTATGTATATGATTAGCACAGTTCTCTCTGTCTCTGTCTCTGTCTCTCTCTGTGTCTTCTGGCCATCAGTCATACCAATGTACCACTGCTGGCTACTTGCTTTTTTTTCTTTTTTAAAGAATTCAGGGATGTTTAGGATAGAGGTCAATTTCATTTCCTCACTGAGCTGATCGCAAATGTGTGTCTCCTGAACTGCTATTTAATAGTGCATCACAGCTGTACCATAATATCAGCAGGACACCATCTCCTCCAGGCTAGTAAAACACTGCTTCACAGTAAACCATTTTAACCCATGAAAGGCCAAACTCAGCAGAGCCCAAAGTAACCAGCAGCACACATTATACATTCAGTGCACACTCTCAAACTGTGACGCAAAAATCTGCAGCCCTTAAAGGCTCACAGGGTAAGCTCTGTGCTGCGCATCTCTGCTGGTCTGATGGCTCACATACATGCACACATAGGCACTTCTTTATTGTACATACATGTAAACAAATGCTGGCTTCATTGGGCTGAAACTTACATAACATAAAACATTTTAAAAGCAGCAGTTTCAGATATTCACAATATTGTGCAAACACGGTCTTGAAGTCATATTTTACAAAGTATTTTAGAAGTTCACACAGCATTAAAATGGATCAATGCTGTATAGAATCAATCTTTAAAGTAACCTGTGTATGAAAGAAATGCAAGTATCTTTAATGATACTAGAAAGACAAAGAGACATAGGCATTCTTATACGCGAATAAAAATGAGCAGCTTGATACAATTCATTAGCAAAAGCACCCAGCAAAATTACTTGTTAAGAGATTCAAAATGCCATACTTTAAAATTTTTCCCTTGGAATTTTATCATTAAAAAAAAAAAAAAAAAAAAGCAATTTTAAAGAAAAAAAATCTGTTTTTATACGAAAGCTATTTTAGAAACTTTGAATGAAAATGGAGAAGGGCTGAAAGAACATATAAGCAAAAACACATTTACATAACAGACTACACAGTATTACAGGCATGCAAGAGGGGTTTTTGTTCTTTTTTGTTTGTTTGTTTGTTTTTGACAGACAGAGCCTCACTATATAGCTCCAGCCTACCTTGGAACTCACTATGTAAGCTGGCCTCAAATTCACAGAGATCTGCCTGTCTCTATCTGCCTGTCTCTATCTCCCAATTCCTGGGATAGCAGGCATGAGCCACTATGCCCTACTCATGAGGGTTTTATCACATCTTAAATACGGCATATGCATTATATTCCCTGGTTTAACATTCAGACATTCAATTTCACACATTTATAGTACACATTTAACTATGCCAGCTTTCTTTTTGAGAAAATTATTCAGTGTGCCTGAAAGGAGAAACAGTAAACTCTGCAGTCCCTTTTTTCCCCTGGAGGACAGTATGGTTACCCCCACGCTTTTGGTGGCTCTTTTTGGTGGCAAGGTGCACTCCTGGAGCACAGGCCCCAAATCAGGTCTGTTACTTATAACGGTAGAGCTGCACTATGTGATATAAATCTCTGGGTTTCAAATTCATCATCTGCCCTTTTGAGCAGAACTGGAATCTAACGGCATCAACTTAAGATCGTTTTTCCATTACTGGTAATAATATGCTATGGAGTATAAAAAGCACTTAATTACAGGGAGTGAAGCAGTACAGTGCAATCCTGATGTGACTACCACTATGGAGAGACTCGGCTGACACCAGTCTTGTCCTTGGATGCATGTTAAGTCATGTGAATGGGATTTGGAGTCTGTCTCTTTCATCCAAAGCAGTCACGACAGCAAGTATATTGTTACTGACACAACCCTGAGTTCCAACCCCAACACTAAAAACCCAACAGCAGCCCATAATCCTTTCACTAACCTTGTCCTGTAAGAGGTCACAAGAGCTCCATCTCAAAGGGGTTCTGCCTTATACTCTAGAGCAGTGGCTCTCAAGCTGCATTTGGGTCCCGATCCCTATCATAGGGGTCTCCTAAGAACATTGCAAGATACAAATACTTACATTATAATTCATAACAGTAGCAAAATTACAGTTATGAAGTAGCAATGAAAATAATTTATGGGTGGGGGTCACCACACCATTAGGAGCAGTAAAGGGACACAGCATTAGGGAGGCTGAGAATCATTGCTTGAAAGGAAGAAATTCTCTATAGACCAGGAAAACCCTAAACAAGCCTCAAGTGGGTTTTTCTACTTGGTGTGATAGCATTAGATTGCAACCTCTTCTCCACTAAGATTTCCAGCATTAACGCTTATAAAAATGAACAGTCCATTAAACCCCAAAGGGTAGCTACTGGAAGTGAACATATTGGAATTCCTAGAAAGAGATGCAAGCCTGTGGGCTGGGCACACGCTTCTTCCACACCTTACTTCTCACATAACCTCACCAAGGCATCCTTTCATGCACACCCTGTGTAATGCCTTTTACAAGGACAGTAGAGGTGACTATGCTTCCCTGAAATTTGTGAGCCACTGAAACATACCAATTAAATGGAAGGCAGGGCTATGGGAATGTTCATTTACAAGCCAGTCGGTGAGAAGCCAACCAAGGTAAAACAACCTGAGGCTCACAACTGGCACCAGATAGGGGCCAGGGGAATCTTAAAACTTGAGTCCTCAGGCTGTGGGATATACTGGTATTGCCCATAGAATAGTGGATGAAATGAACTGGGTTTGAGAACAGGCAGTCACGTTTACTCTGGAACTGACAGTTTGCTCATGGATATGGATACTGTGAAATTCGGGTAACTTTAGGAGCCACTTAAGCAACCTGCACTATGAGAGTTCACAAGATGAAACGGAGTTTATGTGTTTTGTGCTGTTGCTACTCTTAGGTTTATGCACTGTCCCATCACAGCATCCCACAGTAGGCACTTTGTAAGAGCAGCATTGATGTCAAAGCGGGAGGCTGGTAACTGAAAAGCTAGTAAGAAGAGACCAGGGATACCTTTTAAACAAACATAGGCTCTCCTCTAAGGGCAGGTGATCACTGACCCTGCAAAACACTGGGTTCAGCAAAGCTCATTATGGCACATGCCAGCAAGAGACCAAACAGTGTGAGAAGGTAAACAGTGCATTCTGGACCTGCTCCGCTAACACAGCTGCTCTACTAATAAAACGGCAGCGACTCTCATCACCTGAAAACGGAAACCTAGCTTCTCTAATGTGGAAAGTCTTTTACAAACTAATCCCCTACCTAAGCCATGTAAGCTGTACAAGCGAAGCTTCCCCAGCAACACCCCACTCCTCTTCTCCTGGAGTAACAACCCAGGCCCATCCATCACTCTACGAAATGCACTTTCAAATGTTTGCTCCCTATTCTCCGTTAACAGGCTACCACTTAGGTGTGTCCCCCAAGGCGTATTTGTTTAAGATAACTTCTATGACTGTCTTCAGATTAAACCCTGGCAATTTAGGCTTTCCTAGCCTAGTTATAGATGAGGGAACAGCTCATCTACCTACACAGTTATATTTCAGTATCCCCACAGTTTGTCTTGCGATTGTTGACTCAACTGAAGTATTGCTTTAGAGAAATGTCTACTACATAAGGGAAATGTTAGAGAAATAATTTAATAACAATATAAAAAAGGATTTGTAAGTGCCTAAAACTGCTTCAACTACAGACTATATTGCAAAACTGCCTGGCCTGAGCTGGATCACTTCTCCCCTTCAAGTACACCAGACACACAAGGCACTATGAAGACTCAGCAGGGCATGAACTATTTCAGTGCCCCTTTCCAGGCGTCTTGTGTACCCCAGTGTTAATTTCCAACAAATCACACACACACACACACACACACACACACACACACACGTACGTATGTACATCTGAAACCAATTAATACAAAAGGTAAGACATCTTATGAAAGACTAGAGACTATTTAGCCATGCATCTTGGGGATGCCTTGATGGAACACACTCATATATGTTATTTCATCACATGTAAGCTTTAAATAATTGCCTGGGTATTATCAGTCAAAGCTGTAGATATTCAAAGTAACAGAACTTCCCTCAATGAGCCAGCTTTATTTATAGTTTGTTACCTATTATATAGCTACCCAAGTTAGAAACTGACATAATCAGACACTTGTTGACTGTGCCATTTATATATAACTAACTTGATATTTCTACAATGTCCATCCTGGCCCTTGCTGTTCTTTACCAGAGCAAACTCTACAGCCTCCTCTCAGGCCTCTGTGCACACTATTTCTATAAATTGTCTTTCTAAACCAGAGATGGATTAGCTTTCAATCCCTACTCAAGGATTTGATAATCTTCATTCTAAAATTCTCACACCCACTCACAAATCTTTGACGATCTCTATCATCTTATCAATCCGGAATATTCTTACTCACATATCCACTCTGCCTAAAATGTGTCTCCACATTGACATTCTTAGGTGTCTTATAAAAAGGCTGTTGCTTCTCTCCTAGTTCCATGACATGTGATATGTAATTCATACAACACGTACTGTAATCTGTTACATATTTGTGTACATTCCCAACCCACAGACAGAAGGACAGGCAGTAGTCATCTTCTACTGCCCGGCACACGGTAAACACTGAGTGTTTGTAAAGTCAGTAAATGTCTGTGCAGATTATCATACTTCAGTGGAAACCTAAACAAAATCTAATATTTATATTCCTCTAACAAGATAATTCAATGACTGAGCTACATCCTGAAAACTCAGCTAAATCTTTTAACCTGAATTACAGATCTCACCTTAAATATGCTAAGTCACCACTATGATATCCAGAGATGTGTGTGTATCATTTTTTTTTTTTTTGTCCAAAGATCCCCAGTTATAGTCCTTGCTTACTGTGACTTACCTTAGCCGATAACAGATAATAAGACACCCATTTCAGAAGGAAATCTGATCCACACTAAGAATGAAACACAGGCTGAGAGAAACAATACAGGCAGGCCCTTATAGATTTCCCCATACACTCCACTAGTATTAGACATACTAAGGAAGTTTCTATAAGGCCCTGACCAGAAATGATTTACAAGTATGATGGGGGATGTCTTTCTGTACATATGTTTCCCTTATTTGTTAATGAATAAAACACAGTTGGCAGATTTAGACAGAAAGATAGGCAGGGTGAAGAGTCGAGGAGAATTCTGGGAAAGGTAGGTGAGGAGAGCCTACCAGAGTCAGGCTCCATTGTACACCACTAAAGGAGTAACAGGTCTGGACCCTTCTCAGGTAAGATAAGACCACATCGAAATACTTAGATGAATAGAAATGGATTAATAATTAAGACAGAGCTATTCAGTAAGAAGCCCTAGCCATCAGACAACAGTTTATAATTAATATAGCATCTGTGTGTTCATTTGGGGCAAGGTGGCTGCGGAATCTGGGGGCGGTGGAGGGAGAGGGCGGATGCCAGCAATGTCATGTTACCAGAAGGAGACTCAGAGACCACACAAAAGCTCTTATTCTCATAATTTACATTATGCAGCTGCTCTTCACCTGTATCCCACCATAAGTGAGCACATCTCTGAATTCTGTGACCCATTCAGTCAAATTAATCAACAAACACCAGATATACAGACCAATTAGTCAGAAGCATAGGTAAAGTAACCTGTATGAGTGTGGGATGGTGCTAGCTTTGAAGACTGAGCCCCAAGATAGGCCTGACACTGTCTTCAGATAGAGATGCTTGAATATAATATGCATTGTCCCTTCAGGAGGCACATGTGTAGAAGCACGATCCCTGGCTTGCAGAATTACTAAAAAGTAAATGGGTCACAACGGAACTAACCTCATCTATGGGTTAATCCCTTAAAGAGTTCATATTAACTGGGCTGTGAGGAGGTGGCCATAACAGAGGAAGTGAACCAGTAGGGTTTATCGGTGAAGGATGTATCTTGCCCCCGGCCTCTTCCAGCCTTGTTGCAAAGTATCTGCGTGTGAAGATGTGTCATTGTAATTGGTTTACTAAATGACCACCAGCTAGTCAGGAGAGACTAGGCTGGACTTCAGGTCAGAGAGAAAAGCTCAGAATTAATCTAGGCACACGAAAGACACCAGCAAGACACTGATAAAGTTGGATACGGGGTACTGCGGACAGATAAAGAGCCACATGACAGAATGAAGATTTAAAAATACAGATTAAGTTATAAGAGCTAGCTGGAGACAAGCCTAAGCTAAAGGCCAGGCTTTTGTAATTAATAAGTTTCTGTGTCATTATTTGCAGGCTAGGTCCTGATGAGAAACTACTACTTATTACACAGTCTCTCTGCATGTCTGGCTACCATTGGAAAGGCAGCTTTTATGTACCACACCAGGCTATCACAAGGTTCCACCAGTTCAGGTTCAACTGTGAGCTAAAAATCTACTCTTTGTTGTTTTTCTCAGTTTACTTGTTGTGCTAGTGATAAAAAGTCTATCACTATAACACAGATCGGAACGCAGCTGGATTAGTGAGCAAGGAGGAGCTACTGTCTACAACAGTATTAATTGCTTGTTGACTGGGAGGGGAAATCCTGACAACTTTTGGTTGTTCTTATGAATAATTACTTTCCTAAAGTAATTATTAAGAAAGTAATTATTCATAAGAACACAGCAGGGAAAGCTCTGAGTCTACATGCACACACACACTGATAGCATTTATTTATTCAATACATATTTTCATAGCATTTCAGTGCCAGGCATTCTGCTAGATGGGAGGAAACCCTGTGCTGTCTATTTATTTTACTCCAAAAATACCATCCTATATATCATTATAGTCTCACAACTATCCAGTAAGGCAGGCAGAACAATTTTTATCATCCTTGCTTTACAAATAAGATATCTAAAGGCAAACAGTTTGTGTGACTTAGTGAATTAGAATCAAAGCCATGAAGATGTAAATCACTAAATCCATGAGTTGTGGAATATTCCTTTACAATGTGTGAAAATGTGTCACTGCGATGGGTTTAATAAAAAGCTAAAAGGCCAAAAGCTAGGCAGAAGGTACAGGCAGGACTTCCAGACAGAAAGAGCTCTGGGAAGGAGAAAGGAGGAGTCACCAGCAGGATGCACAGGAAGCAGGACATGCAGGAGGAGAGGTAAAAGCAACAAGCCACGTGACAACATCTAGATGAACAGAAATGGGTCACTTTAAGTTATAAAAGCTAGCTACAAACAAGCCTAAGCTAAGGGCAAGCTTTCACAATGAACAGAAAGTCTCCATGTGCTTATTTGGGAGCTGGCAGATGGGACAGAGAAAGACTCATTACACACAGCGTACAACGTGGGACCACCAATATCTAAATAATGCCTGAAAAGCTTAAAAAAAGTTTGGAACACAGAGTCAAATGCAACTTCCTGTTGACCACAGTCTCTCAGGTAGGCTCAGAGGCTTACAAAGATGAAGCTACCAGCTGTTGCCTGCAGAGTGGAGCCAGATGCCAGGGCCATGTGCCAGGACCATGTGCTAAGCTGAGCCACGAAGCAGGTGACATAGCAGTTTAGGATTTGTCTTACACAATCAGAGAATGCTGCAGATACTCAGTAAAGACAGATCCAGACAGAAAAACAAAACAAAAAAAAACCTCTAAACAGTTATAGTGTGTTTTAAAAAGTGAGTAGACTTATAAAAAGAAAATAAGTACAGTCACTGAAATAAAATAATAAATAAGATAAAGTCTTCAAAGAAAGAATAAATTCAAATAAAAAGGATAAGCCATGAAAAGACGTAAAATACACAGAGTCTAGATTCTATATGGTATTTTGTTAACTTTGCATTTTTTAGTTGCTGGTGAGCAAGCTACAAGATAGGTGACATACATTTTACCTGCTCAAATATAACACAAAACCATTTATGGGTGGCTTGCGTACAATGCACAATCCATACTTTTGTTAATGGACATATATATGTTACCTTTGAAACTTCACATGTTTACAGAACAAGGTGACCAGACAACAATGAAAATGGGTGGCCCAGGTGATCCAACCTATCAGAGTGTCTCTGCTACAGTTTCCTCAGAGTTCTACATCTAGAATTGCTCCTGGCTGAGATGGTTCAGGTTCACAGACTATTCCAGCTATGACCACAGATACGTCTTGCACTTAACTATTGCACCGAGACTGAACAACAAATGTTATGGCTAGCTCTTCCAAGACTTGCCCATTACGCTAATTTTCTCAGGGTTTCCCCAAAGATGCTATTGCCCCAGACAACAAGAAGTAATTTAGAGAACACAGTGCCCACATTCCCAAGAGGTGGAATGGATAGTTTGAGGTTGTTTGGTGGGTTAAGAATGTTTGTCATCATTTAGGGGTACTAGTTACAAATTATTACTGGTCATGGTCAGGGAGAAAGCTAAGAGTATAAGAGCTTATACTTTGGGGTCTCTTTCTGAATGAAAAAATGGGGAGTACAGAAATGATGGGGTAAAAGGGTGAACTGTTGAGTCTACTTTAGAGCAACCACTAGCCTAAGATATTTTACATTGTTATAGATTTATGAATATTGATACAAATTTAAAGTTATTTTTATTATAATATATATGTTTCTATCCTTGTTTAAAGTATTGTATCTATGCACCTAATTTATCAATGTAATATAAATTTCTAGTCCTTAAAATGTATTATTACAAATTATTTAGAATAATAAAAAGATATAGGTTAGTAGTTAGTCATCTATAACAATCAAATTTATAGCCATGTTTTATATGTTTACAAGGTCAAACAGAGAGATATATTTTTAGATAGATGGTCTTCAAACACTTCAGAGAGCTACAGAATATGGCATTTAAGATGTTTTACTGACATAAGACTTTTCATGCCAATGAGACACCTCTGCTACTGACAGCACCAATCTACTTCATAGAAGAAGATGGGCACAGAAGAACCTCCAGATGTAGTTTGCTTTCTTTGAGGCAAAAGCTAGCCCCTGGGCAAAGCGGGACACTAAAGAAGGCAACTGCCAAACTTTGTCAAGACAAGATGGGGCAATGCTTCAGAAATCCTGCTTCATAGAAGTCAGATGCTGTAGGCCTCTAGGCCAAAGATGGATGCCAAAGAGTAAACCTCCAGGCAGCCAGTGTTTCTGTCATTTCTCACAGTTTTGGAAGTTGCTTGCTCTGTACTTCCTATTTACTCAGGTATTATTACCTCCTTCTCTGGACTCTAATGGGATTGAAGTCTTGATAGTTACACTTACAGTTTTTCTTACTCCAAATTCTAAAAAGAAACTCACAAGAGGTGTAAAGTACATAAGGTTAAGAGACACAAAAACCTAAACTGTTACTTTAAAAAGGTTTTGTGGTCTAAAAAGCAGTTTTGGGTTGCTACTACAAGTTATGATAGTTATGATAAAAAGTAAATTAGGTAAAAAACTTTGAACTCACTAGGGTAAGATACATGATGGAGTATTTTCTCTGAATTTGCCAAAAACAAAAGGTAATCCTTACCTGATAATCATTTTTCTTGTATATAGTTTTACTATGTTAAGAGTTAAAACTTTCTTTTTATTTAGATAATATCTGATAATTGTTCATACTGCATTGTTTTATTTTACTATGTTAGAGTTAAAACCTTCTCTTTTTAGTTAGACAAAAAGGGAAAATGTTGTGAATGCCTTTACACTATGTGAAGCTGTGTCCCTGTGATTGGTTTAATAAAAAGCTAAATGGTCAACAGCTAGGCAGGAGGTATATGCAGGACTTCCAGAAAGAAAGAGCTCTGGGGGAGTCACCAGCAGGATGCAAAGGAAGCAGGATATGCAGGAGGAGAGGTAAAAGCGATGAGTCATGTGACAGATGAATAGAAACGGGCTAATTTAAGTTATAAAAGCTAATTAGAAACAAGCCTAAGCTAAGGCCAAGCTTTCATAATTACTAAAAAGTCTCTATGTAGTTATTTGAGAGCTGACAGGCAGGACAGAGAAAAACTCATTATATCCATGTCTTGCCCTGCTATTAAAAATTCTCTGCAGTCTTCAAGCTCTTGCTCTATTGCCTTCACCTTCTCCATAGAAAGATTAAAACAGCATTTCAATCCTGAACTAAAATATCAAACTTCAAGGAAATAAAACAGCCAAATCTCCATCCAGCACCCCAAGGTCAGGACTAACCTGTTGTCCTTGCACACAGCCACTCGGTCTCCTCCGGGTATCAGCTTCCTCTGTTTAATCACCCCATAGCTTTCTCGGCACACCTTCATTTAACACAGAAAAGGATGTGTTTTCATTTTTGTTAACTAATTTGCCTTTCCAGAATCCAAGTGACTCAGATAAAACTAGGAGAAAAATGTAATTTAAAGACTACATTTACAGGAAACAGGGTAGAATAAAAATCTGAGTCACAAAACACCAACACCTCAAAGACATTTTAAGTCACAAAGTTGCCAGTAAATGGAATCAAGCAGAAAGGGATGTGAACTGTAGAAAACAATGGCTTGCACAAGTCAAAAGTAAAGAAACGTTTTGGTAATTTTCCTAGGTGTACAGGCAAACATAAATTCATCCACACGACACCTTTACTGAGTTCAGATATGATGAGTAAAATCAAATGCTAATCATGACCGGCAATCACCATGGAAGAACAGCCACAATCACAAATACAGGAATTCATACCGTGAAGTTGAGGCCGAAAGTCTCCTCAACATCTTCACCCGGGTAATCTAGAAGTTCTTGAAGACTCCTGGAAGTCACAGAACAAAAAAAGAGGCAAATCAAAAATGTTGCAATGGCGTTTTCACCTCCATTATGTCCGGAGTCGTTGCCAAGAAAACTAAAGTCTAGACAACATGAATTCACAATACAGAAAGCCATGTACGTAAACCTCAAAGGATAATGGCAGGAGACGGTACTGATTCCCTACCCTGCTGACACATATTCCTAAACCGATGATGAACTTAAGTTCAGATGGACTTTCGTCTGGTGAGCTTGTATTTGCTCTTCCTTAGCACTGCTCAGTGTACACACATGTACATGAGAACACGGTACTGTAAGGGCCCCATAGGCTGGGTTTAGCCATATACATTAGGAAAGTAATCCTACCATTGGGGGAAAACAAAAACAAAAAACAGGCCTGTGGTGGTATAAGTGAGACGGGCCTCCATGGGCTCATGAGTTCGAATACTTGGTCCCCACTTGGTAGTGGGGAAGGTTTAGAAGGCATGGCCTTGCTGCAGGAAATATCACCTGGGACAAACTCCGAAGTTTCACAACTCTCATTCACAGCTTGTTCCCTGTGGTTTCCGGCTGGGGCTCTCTGTTGCCCCTGCTCCCTGCTCTCTACTGTCTGCCGCTATGCTCCCCTGGCTATGTTTCCCTGCAGCAATGGACCATTAGCCCTCAGCATTAAGTCCAAATAAACTCTTCACGGCTTATACCTCAACAGGGAAGTCATTAATACAGTCACCATGTCCAGACAGGAACCCAAAGGGTGGGCGAGGACCTAATCCCCCAAACCACAATTCCAAATACTGAAGTCAGAATCCCTAGTCTAAAATTCCCAAAGTCCAAAATCTCAAATACAAATCTAGAAAAACTAATTTAACATATTCTTTAGGTGAGAGGGGTGTGGCTCACCCACTATGAATATAACAGTTCCTGGTCCAACACCCATCTCTTAAAAAAAAGAACACCCCCCTCCAAACAAACTAAAAAACAGAAAAGCCTCTTAAAGCTATTTCCACCTTTAAAGGAAGATTTGGAAAACATTACAACACAATATATAACTTATAAAGGTACTTCAAAATGCAAAGCTGGAAAATAATACAAAATTCTCTGAAGCCTAAACACAATACACAAATCACAGCTGTAAAGACATAACAGTTATGATCCACACAAACATTATTCACAAATGAATACATCAAAAAGTGAATTGTAGAAACAAATAGCACTGCTTGGTAGGTGTGAGCTGCAGTTTTGTTAAATGTAGCTGTCTGAAATTAAAGTGATGAACAGCCAAAATCCTGTGGAAAGATGATTAAACATTACAGTGGGTCACCACCAGATATATAGTCACCCAAAGAGCTAAGATATTAAGAAATGTTATCTTTTATAACTGGAAATATATAAAAAGGAAATGTCTTTTTTATTGAGCAAGATTTAACATTTTTATACACATGCACAAAGCCAGTGTTAGTATAACAGACTCTCGTCATGTCAAATTTGCAAAAGTTCCATAAGATTAAAAAACAAACAAAAAATACTTTGGAAGCCTTCGAGTAATTTATATGTCTAGTACTGGAAGCTCTGGAAAGATCCACTCAATGTTATACATGAACCTGTGGAGATGTCCTCACTGTACTTATGACAAGGCATCTACACCATATGTGATCAATAAAGTACCAGCCCTTCCCCAAGGTCCAGCATTCTGACCCTTTAGAGTTTAAATCTCTGGAAACTGCAATTTTCAGAGTTTTGAACTTTGGAGATTTTGATCTTCTCAAATTTGGCTATTTAGCATCAAGGTGATTAGGATTCGCCATATCGTCAATTCCTGTTTTGCTTGCTAATGCAGATTTATGAAATTTTATTATCTGTCATACTGAAGGAACATACTCCTCAAAATTCACTTGTGGTGGTTTGAAAAAAAAAATGGTCCCCAAAGGGAGTGGCACTATTAGGAGGTGTGGCCTTCCTGGAGTTGGTGTGGCCTTGCTGGAGAAAGTGTGTCACTGTGGAGGTGGGCTTTGAGGTCTCATGTATACCCAAGCCACCCTGTGAGACAGACCATTTTGAGGGAGGTCACAGTGACTCCATCTTTTGCCCCGATTCCATCTTATTGGAGGGAAGGGTTCACTGAACAACCTGTCACAGTCTTTTCTGGTGTGATGGGAATCAGTTCCCCAGCTCCATTTAAAGAGCAGGATATTTATTTTGTCATTCGAGATGTCATGATCTTTCGTGGTGTGTGCATGTTTTGTAGTGAGGAATTCCATGGATACGGGTCTATTCTGGTGGACCATATGGCCAGAGAGCACGCTTTCAATATTGGTTTGCCAGAAAACATTGTAAAATGCACTAAATACCTATGCAAATTACAGGAAAAACTGGACAATCCTGTACCATCGTTTATGTTATGCAAATGCTGTAGACCATGTATTATGTGTATATTGCTCATATAATTAAAGTGGGTACATAAGGCACACGAAAGACTATTTGCACAGGTGCATTCAAGACTTCCCTTCTGTGAGAAAGAGACTCATTGACACAATGGAACACTATAGTAGAAGAGGTATGTGGCTAAGGCTGTATGTATGTATGTGTGTATGTATGTATGTATGTATGTATGTATGTATGTATTAATCAATCACCTGGAGGTACTGAAGAGACCCCCAAAATTGGTGTGTGTGTGGGGATAGGACAAACACTTGTAATACAGTCAATTGCATGTAATCATATTGAAATTAGAGTATTAACCTGTTAACATGTTAACCTTGTTATATAATGTAAGTGTTGATGGATAGGAGTGAGAGCTCATTTTGAGAGGAGTCTAACATGACACTAATGAGTCTTTAGATAAGATGTGATTGGAGAGACAGATGGCACGCAGCTAAAACTGCTAGAGACATTTAAAGGGGTTTTCCATCTTTGTCCCCTTTGCTCCTTTAGCAGGACATATTACAGCCATAGGAGCTGCTTGCAAACTCTCATTGAAAAGTTGCCTCAGAGTGTGTGGCATTTAGCTATGCACTCCCCCTTAATCCTTTATGATTAGGTAGTAGCTAAAGATGGTAAGGTCTTTTTGCCTACAGGCAACCTAAGACAGGGCATGCATGACAGAATGTATGTACCAATAATGAGTAAGTAAGGCCAGAAGGTTGAAAAAGACAACCTGAAACAAACATAGTCATCTGTCCTGTGGCAGAAGAGTGGACATTAAAAAATTAAAAACGGGAAATTGTAAAAGGCCATAGTCACTCCATCTTATGCCTGGATTCCATCTTAACTTAAAGGCTAGAGAGTTCAGCCTTATTTTCACTCCTTCAAAGTTGAACAACAGGATGTCTGGCCTAAAATGTCTTCCTTATATAACAGGATGTGTGGCTAAGGGTGTGACTACTGGATGTTTTGCTCCTTAAGATCTAGTAACAGGGTGTTTGGCTAAGGACATAGCTATTAGATGTTTTGAGTATTAAGGAAGTAATTATTCTTTGTATCATGGAAAAGAAGTCTTTTGCCCTCCCCTTGGGGGCAGATACAGTCCTCCTATCTTACATCTCTGTCTTTTCTTCAGTATCTTTAATTTTCTACCTACCATTTCTCAATCCACACTCCTTTTGTCAAGCATGGACTGGACTAGTCAGGTAGGAACCGACACCACTTCTTATTGCCTGTGCAAGATGTAGAACACTCAGTCACCTCTTCAGACTACATGTGCTTGCATGCTTCCATCTCCTGCCATGATAATAGACTAATCTTCTGAAAATGCAAGCCACCCCAATTAAATGTTTTCCTTTATATGAGTTGCCCTGGTCATGGTGCTTCTTCACAGCAATAGAAACCCTAAGACAGTATTTATATAAACAATCATATAGCTTAACACTTTTCTTCAGAGAATAAAGTCTTGCAATTCTATCAACATTTATCGAGGGGGGGGGATTGCTAAGACAGAACGGGTAAAAGCACCAATACTGGCAGAGTCAGGGAGATGTCACTCTGTAAATATATTTCTCTTATTGGTTAATGAGTAAAGCCCTGTTGGCAAATGGGAAGGAAAGATAGGTGGGACTAGGAGACAAGGAGGGTTCTGGGAGAGGTAGAAAGGGAGTCAAGATGTAAGGACTTGAGAAGAAGGTCCAGACCCTCTCTCTGGTAAGATTAGACCATGTGGAAACAATTTGATTAATAGAAATGGGTTAATATTTAAGACAGAGTTAGCCAATAAGAAGCTCTAGCCATTAGCCAATAGCTTTATATCTATACAGAGTCTCTATGTGTTATTTGGGGCTGATGTGGCTCTGGGACCAGGCTGGCAGGAAAACGTCTCATAACAAAATGACACCCAACGTGGGTGAAAACACTTAGATTAATAGAAATGGTTTACTATTTAAGACAGAGATAGCCAATAAGAAACACTAGTAATAGGCCAACAACTTTATATCTAATACAGCAACTCTGTGTGTTATTTGGGGCTGATGCGGCTCTGGGTCCAGGCTGGCAGGAAAACTGCTCTTAACAGTCAGTTGTTGAGAAATCTTCACTAGTCCGTTTTCTATTCCAAAATCAAGTCCTGGGAAATTTCTCATTGACTATGGGCTGCTTAGTAGATGTTAGATTTCATGACTACAAAGAAGAAACCCCACAAGATCTACTTTCTAGAAATGTAGGATGTCTGGGACAGTGCCAGCATACGAAAACCATCACTGTGTAAACAGCATGAAATAACAATGAAGTTATCCTCAAACTCATGATGTTGGGAACTCCCAAAGGGGACGCAGGCAATCTGAGTGATTAAGGGGGAAATGATGGGAGACAGTTTGCTGGTGGCAGGGACTAACCTGGACCAGATTAATGAAACCAAGGACCTTGAAGTTCTAACTAGGACAGCTTTCTTGGCTGAAGACTTCAATGTAGAGACTGACTTAGGCTGTATGAATCCACATATATAGCTGCAAGTTCTTCCAATGATGTCAAACTCAATAGATTTAAAACACGTATTTATGTGGAAATTAGTGGTCAACTCTGGGAGTAGCTTCTTCCCTACCAGAGATCAAACTCATGTTGTCAGGTGTGCCCACAAGTACCTTTAGCTTCCTGAGCCATCTTGCCAGCCATTTTATAAAAACATTTATGTATTTACTTTTTAGTGTATGTGTTCAGCAGGTATTCCTGAGAAGGTCAAAGAAAAGAAATAATCTCTAAGGCAAGGTAATCAGATTCTAAATGTTCCTAGTCAAAAAAACAAACAAACAAACAAACAAAAAACAGCCAGCCAGATTTTATATATATACATATATGCATACATACATACATACATACATACATACATACATACAAAACAGGACAGATATTAACAACCTTCATTATGACAGAATTGCACTCATCCTCCATAAGGGTGACTGCACCGTGGCTGTTTTCACGGTTTCCCTCTTGTGGGTGAAATCATTAACGTGTCAGCCTTTTGAGGAACACACCTTAACATGCTACCCTCCAGCCACTGCCTCCAAAGGTAAAATGAAAGAAATGACGAGGCAGGCTCTGGGCTTCACGCCTGTAGGCCCTATGCCTTTCTGCCCCTTTTTGAAGATTAAACAAAAGTTGTGTGGACATAGGAGATAATGTCAAAACGATGGGGCAAATCAGGAGTGACAGAGTACTCTAGAGAAAACAAACAAAAAGAGCCACCTGAGGTAAAAATTCCTGCCATGGATCTGAAACCCACTACCAGGTAGCCAGCCAAAACCATACCTCAAAGTACCCACACGGATTTGAAAAGCAAAGAGCAGTCACATCTGTCTTGTTAGCCACCAAAACAAATCAGTACTGTTTGTGTCTCCTCTGCTCCTCTGCATAGTCTAAATTTCTTGGTGCTCTCGCCCCTCCATTCCTTATAAGTTCTTAGTACTGGCATCCTAGATACATACGGCAATCCCATTTCTAGAAGGCACCTTTCACCTTGAGCATTTTTTTTCCTGGCACTAGGAGCTAAACCTAGGTCACACCCCCATGTCCTGTAAATACACTATTTTTTGAGGCAGAGTATGGCTTTGAACTGGCTGTGATGTGAGGGCTAGTTTTAAGCTCCCGGTTCTCTGGCCTCAGCCTCCTGTGTACTGGATTTACAGGTGTTCCTTGCCATGAGCAGTTATGCTTGTTTTGTACTGCTGGGACTGAACTCTGAGACTCTTGGGTGCCAGACTAGTGTGGTACCACTGAGCTATATTGCCAGCCTGTGCTCCAACTTAAAACCAGCACCTTTTCCCATAAAAAAGAAGCTACCCCCTCTCTTTCAGGCCAGCTGTATTTAACTGTCTGCTGTCCAAAATTAACACAAAGAAACTTAAAAAAAAAAAAAAGGGGGACTCTTAAGAGCTCACCCCAGCCAAAATGAGAGTAACATTAAAAAAATGGCTTAACTACTGTGAAAAGCACTTTGATAGTTACCCAAAAAACTAAATATGGAATTAACATATGAATCAGCAATGCTGCTCCTAGGCATATATCAGAGTACCAAAAGTTTATGTCTACACAAAAACTTGCATATAAATGTTCTCAGCAACACTATTCATAACATTTCCAAAACAGAAATGCTCCAAGTGCTTATCAACTGGAGAATGGCGAAGCGAGATGTGATACATGTATGTGTGCATGGGAGTATTACACAATGGGCTATCACACAATGCTATGGCATATAACCCAACTCTGCACAATGGAATGCTACCTGCCAGTTTGAAAAATGAAACTGGTGCATGCTACAGCAGGACAAATCTGGAAAACATACCAAGTGACACAGACAAATTGAACAATACTTTAAGATTCCATTTTTTAAAAAATTATCCAGAGTGGGTAGGCAGGATAGCATGCAATTTTAGTCCCAGCACCCAGGAGGTAATGACTGTGAGATGGAGGACAGCTTGGTCTGCACAGTTAGTTCCAGGCCAGCCAGGGATCCTGCATCAAAAATTAAAACAAACATGCAAACAAAAAACTGGAAAAGGCAAACTGATGGAGGCAGCAGACAGATTAGTGTTCACCTAGTGTTTACCATGGAGAGCAGGGATAAGATAACAAAGTGGCAGGTTGTTTTTCAGGAGGTGAAAATATTCTAGAGGTGATTAGAGTGACAGTCACACAACTTTAAACACACAAATACATCTTAAGTATTCATTACATGGGTCAGTTGTATGGTATAGGAATTATCTATCACTGTATCAATAAACTTTTTGAAAATCTCTCATTTCAATAATCTCCCCCACTGTTATCTCTGGACTAGGACAAGCCTCAAAGTTTCCTTTTTTTTGGGGGGGAGGGGCGTACAGGATAATGAAACCATAGATTATTCCTGAGGTGCTATGCCTCTGCTTTTCTTTTTTAAAAGTATATTTCTTTATTTTATGTGCATGGTCGTTTTTACCTGCACGTCTGTCTGTGTCTGCCTGGTGCCTGTGAAGGCCAGAAAAGGGTATTAGATCCCCTGAAACTGGCTGGAGTTACAGAGGGTTGTGAGCCACAACATGGGTTCTGGGAACCAAACCCAGGTTCTCTGAACGAGCAAGGCTCTTAAACACTGAGCCTTATCTCCAGCCCAAGGCCTGTGGGTGCCCACAAAGATGGCTGCACTCCATCTTGGCACAAGGACAGAGAGTTCAAAGCTGTCAGCAAGTCACAAGACCTGAAGGTCAAAGGTGTGGCTCCAGAAGGATGTTTTGGCTGTCTTAGTCTAAATAACAACAGATCTGAATCTGAGGTGTGGTTACTCCTGACCTCAAGGCTAGGGAACAAGAAGTCGGAGCTAAGGTGTGGTTACTGAACCCTTTGAATAAGTGAGGAAGAAAAGTCTGTTTGTTCTCTACACATGTTCCCCTTTTTGGATAAGGTGGGTAAGAGTGGTGAAAAATAAACTGGAGGCATTTCAGTATTGACTGATCTCCCTCCTGACCTTTATTCTGTCTCTCTGTCTTTCTTTATTGTCTATAGCTAGCCTTTCCCTCATTCACTCGCCTACTCCAGTACGGATTGGGGCCACTCGGCTGGCTCCGAATGCAGCCCCACAAAGACTGCTCCCAACATAGGCCCCTCTCTTTTAATTTCTTCTCTTGTTCATATAGTAACATGGGCAATGCTTCGAGCAAGTGTTGCATAATCTAAAATGCTCCAATACACCTAAACTTGCACATATATTGCTTTCCCATCTTTGATCCCTGTGCTACAGCAATGAGAACAGGCCCCCACATCATCAGCATAACTTTTAGCTCTTTACCGTCCTTCAGTTGGTGACAGCTCCTTTAAATCTTCCAAGCCAGGCTTTACATTCAGTAGCTTCTTGTAGAGAGCCAATGGAAAGTGGAGATCAACCACAGTGGAGTTGTAGATAGCTAGTCCACAGGTTATGCCAATCAAGTGAAACCAGTTGCGCTCTACGAAACACTTCGAGGGTACACATAAATATATTAGAAAGAAATCATGTTGGAAGACCTTGAAATACTCTACTACCTACTCAAAATGGTCCAGTACATTAGAATGAAGCCGAGATTTATATTTACACTCTGAGGCAGAGAAAGTTCCCTGATCAAAGTCTGCCACTGTTAACAGATGCCATGCAAAACCAAGCACCTGAACTGTTCTGATGGTATAGAAACAGCCTCCTGTTCTCTCCAGCAGAGCTCTTCAGAACCCGTTCTGTGATGATGCAACTGTTCTATTCTGTACGACTCCTGACTGTAGCCACTGGCTGCATGTGTCTACTAAGCACATCAAGTGAATCTTTATTAGTGAATCATTTAAATCATTAGGTATGACTAGATACCACCACCAAGGACAATGAAACTCTAAGGAGAAAACTCTAGCAGCCAAAACCCCTGAAATTATGGGTTGGATAATATAAGACACCCTCAAATGATGGAGATCTATCCCAGGTACTCATGCATGCTAGATTCCATGGACAATATCCACAACTCTAGCATGGCATCTAAAACTTAGTTCCCCTATTAATTTTTTTTTAAAAGTAAGTCTTTGTGCACATATTCAGATACAAACTACCATCGTTAAAAGAACATATATGTGACTATCAATGCCTAACACAACATAACACCAATGTCTTTTCTCTCTTAAAATTTTCACTAAAGCCTTTTGGATAGAATTTCTTAGTTGTAGAGAATGATCCTATTATGCCATCATCATCCTATTAGGATCACTCCCATTTCACTTACTCTATATTTGGCTCTAGAGCAGCCAGCCTGTCCTGTGCTACTTGTCTGTGTTGCTGAAACTTGGCCTAGTGGGCACTATAGAGATGTCCAGAAAACGGACACCAATGCTCAGGTCATATTTGATACCTAGTTCAATGTGTTTCCGGTCTTTGTGATGATGAATCTTGATAGCTAACCTGGCAGGAATAAACTAAGAGACATACCTCAGGGTGGGTTTATGAGGTCATTTCTACAAAGAACTGGATGATAGCAAAGACCCTCCCACCTTTCAGAGTTCTAGGGTGGAAGGCAATGTTGTCTCATTGCCTGCCCTCACTCTGTCCTGTTGTGTCTACTGCTGCTGCTGCTAACATCAAACTCCAGCTTCTGAAGGTTAACTGTAATCTAAAGAGCAGTGGTCTCCCGGAATCATCCAGGCCTTCCGACCAAACTTGAACTGTCTCAAGCGCTGAATAGCTGTTCCAGCAAACAGACACCCACTATTGACTACCTAGCCTAATAAAACTTTTACATAATACATATTCATCTCATAGGTTCCAGTCCGCTAGAGAACCCTGACTTATGCAATCCCCATGCTAAAGTTCCCAGTAGCTGAGGGTTGCTTTTTTCCTAACTCATTCTCAGGCATCTGCAATCCACAAAGTAGGTGGTAGTTTTTCATTTATCTCAATGCTCAAAGGTCTACTAATATATCTAGCATTGGAAAACACTAGGGTGTGGCCTATGAGCTGCTCCAATACCTGAGCACACCAGGTCAGTATGCATCCACTACCCATACATGTGGAGTTCCATGTGGGCTCCCCTTCTCACCTCGATCCTGTGCTATGACAGAGAACAGGAAGAGCTAAACTAATCTTTTAAAATTATTTTATTTTGTTATGTGTACGAGTGTTTTGCCTATATGCATGTTTCTGTATATGAGCATGGTTGGTGCTTGAGGAAGCCAGAGAGAGCATCCCCCTAGAAGAAGAATTTACAGAGGGTTGCAAGGCATCATGTGCATGTTTGGAATCAAACCTGGATCCTATGTTAAGCACCCAGTGCTTGTAACCACTGAGCCATCTCTCCAGGCCCCAAAACTATTTTTTTTTTTTTTTTTAATCACACACTTTTGCCTTCCATGGATGCTATGGCTTGGATCTTACCTACTAGAAACAGTACTAGGGCTCATGAATGACAAAATGTACAATGAGTCTTAAAAGCTGGCCCAGCCCGAAGGCTGGCTATGTTAGGCATTTTGATGGTTAGTTTTGCAATGTTAGAAACCAATAGGCTAGTCTGACAACAATCAGAAAGTTTAGTGCAAACTACGTACTTAATTGTGGTGTCATGAACTTACTGTATCTGAAAACCACAAGAGATGTGAGTCTTGATAGTAGGTAAACATCCCATAAATGGGATTCAAAAGTTCTTTCAACAGCAAAAGAAAGAATTCCTTTGTAACACCACCAGCATCTACTCCTTCTTCCCCGTCGAAGATCACCTCAAAACATGAACACAGGATACTTCAGGGAAAGCAATGGCCAGCCAAAGGCTCAACTATGTTACCAAGCAAGAACCCTGTCTAAATAACTGAGGGAAAACAAGGGCGATGTGTAAGAAAACCCAGAAGTTCTAGGAAGAACCACCAAACAGACCAGTAGGATTATTAAGGGATTATTAAGGTTTTTAATAGTCGTTTTTGTGTGGCTGCAGCAGTTGAACAGGACACACACACACACACACACACACACACACACGGGAAGAGAGTGCTCAGCAAGTTCTCTTTCACTGGGACACAAGTGACTCAAGTGGTCCCCACTCAGCTACACTTCTAGCCCTTGTTATACTTAATTCTGAGATACAATCTGTCCAAATTGTCAGGAATGGCTGTGAGCTTCCCATTCTCCTACTCTGGCCTCCTGACTAGCTGGGATTAGAGTTGTGTATTATGTGTCCTTATTAGGACAGTTTGGAGATCGTGACAATGTGAGATAATCAGTTCAATCTTTTGCAGACTGTGGTTCTGAAACTTCTGAAACCAGCATTTGTGAGATGACTTGCAATAAAGATAAAAGTCATTTAATTTTAAACAACTTCAAGTAATTCATTATCTATTCCTCAGGATACCTGCTGTAGACTAAGTTTTGCACACAGTCTAGAGCAAAGGAAGCAGTCTTTTGCACTAATGCACAGTTTATTGGAAGAGATACTTTATCACTAATTACATATTGCTAAACTTGCCTATACTTGTAGGCCAACAGAAGAGGACTTCACACCTTTCCACCTCTCCATTTCTCATTTACCTTCTGTCTCTTAAATCCTGGACACCCTAATCTTCCTAGGTGAAATCTTAACTACTGTATTTTGTCAAAGTTACATCTCACATGACTGTTTTCGACAGTCTAGAGCAGGCACACTACAGACAGCAGAAGGGGAGCCCAAGAATCTCTCAACAACCCAATAGCATTTGATCTGCTGTTCCAATGAGATGTTCTTTCTAGTGACTTAACAGAAGGAGGCAATTAGATGCTTGTAAAAAGTTTAAAACCAGCGATGAATGGCTGCCCTCTGTATATGACTACAATCTCTGCTGCCATCTGCTGCTCAGAAAAGTGCAATGGAGGACACTGAAGGGGCTCACTTTGAGAGGCTTCTTCAGGTCAATGTCAGAATGAATGCTCAGCTCTCTCAGGGCATCCCCAACAAGGTGGTTCCTGCGGACATGAAGGACCAGGAAGGGGCTTCTGGCCAGCAGAGGCTCCAGGGTAAGAAGCATGAAGACATTCTGCAGGTTGGCTCCATTGACCGCCACCTGGACCAGAACAACAGGACCACATTTGAGAACAGCGCACAGCCTGGAGAATCAACGAACCAGAAATGGCTGACTACATTTCCATTCCGCCTGCTCCCTAAAACCGTAACTTTTTCTCCACTTATATGCACAGGCCACATAAATCTTTCTATGGACTCAACAAGATTAGCTGAAATAAACCAGGCAGCGGCAACACACGCCTTTAATCCCAGCGCGGGGGTGGGGGGGGGGGGGGTGGGGGGGTGGGGGGTGGGGGGGTGGGGGGGTGGGGGTGGGGGGTGGGTGGGGGGGTGGGGGGTGGGTGGGGGGGGCAGAGGCAGGCAGATCTCTGTGAGTTCCAGGACAGCTAAGGCTACACAAAGAAACCCTGTCTCGAAAAACCAAAGGGGGGGGGTAGTTGAAATAATTTATGAGTCATATGATCAAAATAACTGGGCCAGTAAAGTGATTTCAACTCATTAAGAATAAAGTAACAGTATGTTAAAGAATCATGGCAAAGTATGATTCTCAAAATAACAGAAAAAGAAACCAAACCAATAGTCACCGTGAAGTGTCCATTTCACTAGAAAAGCTGCAACTCAACAATATCACAGCAATATTCATATGAAAGCAGATATGCACATAGACACAAAGCTGGAGAATGATAAAAAGAAATGGAGCGAAAGAAAGACTAATGTACACATATCCTTTAACAGGAGGGATCTGGACTGCTAGTTCACTAATGTCTCTGTATACATTCAAACAAAATACTTATAATAAAACATACAGTAAATTAAACCACTAAATCCTTTTTGATTGATTAAAGACCACTAGGTTCCATTTGACTATTCCCCCCATTGTATCAGGTCAGCAAATGTGGCCCCAAGGCCGGGGGCCTGGTTTTGCATAACTCTTGCACTAATAATGGTTTTCTATCATTTTAAATGGTGTGTGTGTGTGGGGGTAATGTATACAATATGAAAAATTATATAAAATTCAAATTTATATATAAATAAAGTTTTACTATGATGTTCTTAGGTTTATTTAAATCTTTTTCTTTCTTTCTTTTTTCCTTCCTTCCTTCCTTCCTTCCTTTCTTTCTCTCTCTTTTTTTTTTTGAGGCTGATATCTATAAAAGAGTTAAATGGTTCTTAATGGAGACACATCATCCACAAAGCCTCATGCGTTTACTACCTGGCAGAAACAGAAAATACCTACCAAACTCTACATAAATATACACTGAACATAAAATTACTGAACCTGGCATGGTGGTACATACCTGTAGTCTTAGCAACAGGGGCCTGTAGAAAGGTCAAGATTTCAAAGTAACCTTGACTACATGGTGAACTTAAAACTAGCCTGGAAAGAAACTTAGTCCAAGAGGTGAAAGACCTTCACAAAAAAATATTTAAGATGGGTGTGTGTGTGTGTGTATGTGTGTGCATGAAAAACTACAAGATAGATTTGATACAGCAAGAACAACAATACTCCCAAAAGCAATATAGAGATTCACTACAATCTATATCAAAATTATTTTTCAAAATCACATTTTTCTGTATATTAATAAAACTTGCATATTAAACCCTCTAATGGTATGATTTGGTATAGTTTGTGCAGAAGAATAAAGAAAACAAAATTTCAGACTACTGAAATAAACCCACATAGCTACAGATGCCTCACCTTTGACAAACATGTCAAAAACACACATTAAAAAAAAAAAAAAAAAGATAGCCTCAAGTTGGGCAATGGCAGTGCAGGCTTTGAATCCCAGCACTCGGGAGGTAGAGGCTGGTGGATCTCAGTGAGTTGGAGGCCAGCCTGGTCTACAAAAGCTGGTTCCAGGACAGGCTCCAAGGCTGCAGAGAAAGCCTGTCCCGAAAAAAAGCCAAAAACAAAACAAAACAAGGTTGGTTGGAATCTGTCGTCCCTGTACAAAAATCAACTCAAAACAGATCAAAGTAACTTCAATGTAAGACTTTAAACATACTAGAGGAAAAGGTAGGTTAAAAACTACTTCAAAATGGAGACCCTGCCAACTGTTCTCATAAGAAATAACTTGTAAGAATTCACTGATGGAACTGCGTGAACTGTGGAAAAACAGCAAAACAACAACCAGCAGACAGCCAAGAAACTAGAGTCATGGCTCAGTGGTTAAGAGCATGGGTTGCTCTTCCAACGGACCCATGTTTAATCCCCAGCATTCTCATGACTCCAGTCCCAGGGGATCTGACCCCCTCTTTCGGCCTCACTGGGCACCAAGCATGCATGTGACACACAGACACACATTCAGGCAAATACTCATATACACGTGAAATTAAAATAAATAAAACCTTTAAAAAGCTGAAAGAATGGGAGAAAAATCCTTGTCAACTATACATTCATCTCGTACTAGTTTTTTGGTTATTGTTTATTGGATTATTTTTTCTTTCTTCCTTCCTTCCTTCCTTCCTTTCTTTTTTTCTTTGACATAAACTAGCATCACCTGGGAAGAAGGAGCCTCAATTTCAACTGCTTCTATCAGATTAGCTTATAGCCATGTCTGGAGCATTTTGATTAATGATTGATGTGGGAGGACCCCATCTACTGTGAGTGGTACCATCCCTGTGCAGGTGGTCCTGGGTCAGTAAGAAAGCAGGGAGGACAGAAAAGAGGGGGAATGATGTAATTATATTTAAATTAAAATTTAGTAAATATTTTTATATACAAATAAATATTAAAAAATATTTATTTGTATTAAAAATATACAAAAAAATATTAAAAAACTAAAAAAACAAAACCAAAATCAATCAAACAAACAGAAAGGAAGAAGCCGAGCAGGTCATGGAGAGCAAACTAGTAAGCAGCATTCCTGGAGGTCCTGCCCTGACTTTCCTCAGTGACAGACTGTGGCCTGGGAGCTGTACCTACATCAAATAACTGAATGTGGACAACGAGAAGAATTAAAAGGAGAAAATGACCCTGAAGATGCTATGGCTACCTGCATCTGTAACTCTGCATCAGTCTGTAGCATTTTGGTCTTGGCTTGGGCATCGAAGATGAAAGGGTAGGAGCAAAGAGTTACAGAATCCTAGAAGAAAACACATCGTTAGTATTATTACAAAATTCTACAGAGAACACTGGAGACAGACACATCAGTACGTTCAAAAGGCATCATTTACCTGTATGATAGATGGTCTAGCTTTCTGCATAAAAAAACAAAAGAAACAGACTCTTACTTGAATTATAAAAGCATAATTTTAACCCCCAAATATAAAATATTTATAACAAATGTTTTCACATTATCTGGTTTTTCAGCCATCAACCCAATACTGTTTCAATAGCTGACAGGTTTTGATGAGAATAAAAAAGAGTTGACTGTACACAGACTGAAAAAAAAAAAAAAGGGCAAAAATTCCTTAAAAATGTCAAATATCTCTAAGGCCATTTACTGCTACTTCGTAATTCACAGAATTGACTGAATTCTCTCTAGAAGAGATCTATCTCTCTCCAGTTGGCAGAATGGCACGTGCCTATGATCCTAAAACCCATGAGGCGCATGACAGAACTACCTGCTGAAGGCTAGCCTGGGCTACATGGCAAATGTGAGGTTAACACTTGTCTTCCAGATGAGGGCTGCTCAACCCGGAATACAAGTAACGCTTTCTTTTTCTCTTGCACACAATGCTTAGAGGAAGCAACCAGTAATCTCACAGTAGATAAATATTTTGGCCATAAAAGTTGCTCCATAAATTTGGGGATGGCTCTAGTATTCTGATTTCGAGAAAAGTTATAGTGAACAAATTCAGCCACAATAAAGTGTATGTTAACAGGTACATTTCAGTTTTTATGTCAGAAAAATAAGGAACACTTCTGGGGGAAAAAAAAAAAAAACGTGTTGTTTGTGGAGATCAGTGTACATTGCACCGAATTACTCCGTATGGTAAACAATGGTGGCTTTCAGGTTGTGCCTTGCCTAGGGAACACTCCATTTCACTTCAGAGCACCAGCTGACTTCACTCTGAGTGTAAGCACAAGGCAAGACGACAATGATGCTGCAACTTACGTGCAATCACATGCTACCACCTGTTTAGCATGGACCATGGACTGTAGACTGACCAATGACTTGTACAAGTACACAACATGTCAACACAGGTTATGAACAAAAGCACATGGTGGTAGAACCAGGCCCAAGAACTTATCAAATGTGACAGACCAACAGCAGTACAACATACTTACCTGGATCCCACAGAAAGAAGGGTAACAACAAAGTGGTAGGATCCCACCCACTGAGCACCCCCTGTGAACACTTCAAGGGACTGAGCACCCCCTGTGAACACATCAAGGGACTGAGCACCCCCTGTGAACACTTCAAGGGACTGCCAGGCAGAGAATTATTGAGGAGGCTTCAGCTCAGCTCAGTCTCAATTGCTTGCCAAGGCCCATTTTGAGTTGTTATCTGTCCATCCAGCCATCTGTCCATTTGTCAGTTTACCCATGTATCTGGACCAGGTCCTGTGCCTCTCATTGACAATCCTACAGCCCTGCAGCTGGGCTAGATGTTATGACTCATTTCCAACCCTAGGGCTCAGTTCTGCGCCTCCAGCTGGGTTCAACAACCCTGGAAGCACCTGCAATACAGGCCTCTGGATTTGGTGACTTCTTAAAGTCTTTTGTAGCCATTACGAAACCAGCATGCACACTGTGTACACTGTAGTCTAGGATTTCAGACGTAATACTAGTAGTTAGAATAAAAGAACTTGTAATTTGCTAATGGCCAGCTATCATGTAATAGCTGGCTCTTTCAGTCAATTTATAATCTTCAGAAAGGCAGACCTTTGGATATATTGGTAATGGTGTTAAGAGGCAAAATGACCCGCCCTGGAAGTGGGCTGCAAAACTCCATGGGGTGAGTTCCTGGCCATAATAAAAAACGAGAATGTCAGACTAGGGGTGTAGCGCAGTTAGCAGAGCTCATGCCTTGAACATATAAAGCCTTGAGTTTGATTCCCAGTGTTGGTGCATGCTATAACCCTGGCACTCGGGAGGTGAATTCAGGAATAAATGATGAGCTCAAGTCACTCTGTAATCCATTGTGTTTGAGCCCAGCCTGAGCTACAGAAGACCCTATTTCAAGGGGGGGAGGATCTATGACTGAAGCCCTGAAAGATGCTGTTCCCAGATGTCCCACTGAGTATCTCCACCACCATGGGGACTTCGTCCCTCTGAACACCTTTAAGTTGCGTTCGTCAGGCATCTAATCACAACAGTGTAGAAATTAACCAGTAAAAGTGAATTTATTGTTATTCAGTAAACTGGTAATGCCGAAAGACACAAAAATATCTGTTTCCAGTATGGGATGTTTATGATAGATATGTAATAAATCTTATTAACAGAAACACAAAACCAGCAATGAAGATCACTTTGATCTGCAACATGTCAAAATAAAACAATGGACAAATTATTCATGCTTAAGAGATCCAATATGCTGCTGCCGCTTTAATGTCCCCTAGAATGTCCTGTGCTTTTAAATGATTTTCTAAACAAAATAAAAACGCATTCTGAAAGATCTCCTCTTATTGGGTTATCACCCAATTTACACTTATATGTTAAGAACTACATGGGTGGGCTGTATACAATTAACTGTGCAAACACAGTACGAAAAGAAAATTATATCCCTCTCCCCTTTTTGGCTGGGTAGATTCCGTGTTTACTAAGGAAAAAGTCAATACTTCCCTAGCTTGCTGCACGAGGAAGATTTAACTGCAGAGGGAGAGAAAGGAGCTGAGTCATCTCAGAAGGCCTGAGATGCGTTCTCTCAACGCAAACCAGGCCCGGTGGCTGCAGTCCTTATCTACAATGCTGGAACATGAGAAGGGGAACAGTAGCTCACCACATTAAGTCCATGAAATTCATAAGCATCTGACTGACTATAATGTTTTCTTATTTAATGTGTGCATTTAATTTGCTTTATGGATAGTATATGAAAAAGAACTGTACTTCCTTTTGTGTTTATGCATATTTAAATGAAGGCATGTAACAGCAGTAATTAAAATCCGCTCTATCAATCTTTAGAACTGTATTCCTTTAGGGATCTTGGAACATTTCCCCACACTGAGAAACATGAGAGACGATTCCAGCCCAGTGGAATCAAGTCTGAAACATAAAATGCAGGTCAGTGCACACATAAGCAGATCAGAATATAGCAAACGACTTTGAATTTGATCACCTCTTATAAGGCTGTTTCCCCTGGACTACCCATCCCCAGACATGAGCCTCACAGGCTTAAGGTTCCATCCACGGTAGCAATGAGCAGTATTTCAAGGTCTCTGCCTGCAACTGAGCTGTATCTATGGCATGAATTGATTTTTCAACGTGCAAAGCACCAAATGCCTTTCTTGCACTGCCCTCTATGGGAGCCTACAAGTATCTACTCTGTATGCCTTTTAGTTTCCAAATGAAGGCTAGGGCACATTATTAGCGAATAAAAGAATCCATATTGCTTCTTCTTAAAATGAACAAAATCAGTCACTTCAGAACCATGTTTTGTCTATGCTACACTCATCAAGGCAGATAAACATAAGGCTGTGTTCCATCCCAGCCAAGGTAATAAGATGTGTTCAAAAGCTGCTTGTGAAAAACAGTTGCTGAAGGCCAAGTACTGCAGTGGCCCCACTTAATAATACCTCACAATACGGTCACAACTCACTGTCAAATGAGAATGCCAGGCCTCATGCAGTTAACTTACTATGGCCAAAGGTAGCAGACCAAAGTTAGAGTTTTAAGTTATTTTTCTGTCTTTTTTTTTTTTTTTTTTTTTTTTTTAGATAAATATTACTATCCAGCCCCATTCACTCTATGAACCAAGCAGGTCTTGAACCCACAAAGATCTGCCTGCCTCTGCCTTCCAAAGTGCTCGGATCAAAGGTATGCACTATCACACCTGTAGAGGGCATGAATGCAGAAACCACAAATACTAACCACACAGGGCTGTCTCCTCAAGGGTGGAAATGCACATGTTCTCCACCCAGAAGGCTGGGAGTGGGTGTTGGTAATGACCTGGAGACCTTTGCTATCTAATGACCTAGCGACCTTTGCTGACTCTAAAGCCAGACCTCACTCATCCCCCACAGAATGTTTATCCCAGACTCTGCCTCCCTAGACCTTTATCTTTAGTGTTGTTTCTCAGGCAATAGATCCCATCCTCAGGGGAGATGTCCCTTGTCTGCTGACCACTATGTTATCTCAGTCAGAAGCCACAGCAGATCCTAGGGCCCTTAAACTACAGAACATGGTCAAGTGTACTTTGTAAAAGAGTTTCAATGCAGTCGTGTCTTAAACTTATTGTGCACATGGGATTGAGATAATTGTTATCAGGAAACCTTTTTTCCAAAATTGTATTATACTTAAGTGTGTCTAAAATAAACATCCTTGGTGTCAGACTACAGAAGTTTGAAGCAGCCTGGCTAAGTCGTGTTGAACTGAGTTTCTTTGTTACCTCTCCACTGTTCATTTCTCTGCAGATAATAGCATTTACAGGGACCCTAACAATCCCTACAAGTGCCCAGACAGTTCTTTTTAAAATGGATCATATGCTTTGTCCTATACATTGTGTGAGTACATGACTAAAATATTAATACAGCAAACCATTTATTCACTATTTCTTAAAGTGATTAAAATAGAAACTATATGAAATGCCATTAGTATTTAAAGCAAAACTTGAAGACATCAAGAAATTTAAATCTCAATTTCTAATTACACTGTACCTCACACAATAGGAAAATTTCTACAGAAAGCATAAAAAGTCACACACTAACTTGAGCTAATTTTCTACCTTGTTATAGTAATGGCTTTAATTACCACAGAGGAGATGTATTATAGAGATCTGGTAAGACATTTGTTTACCACATCACCACTGCCTATCACAGAAAGAAATTAGTAAAACTGTTCATTTAAGCGCCTTTACTCAGAGGCCATGCTCCTGTCCACCAACATTCTAATATGAAGCTTCTTACTTAGGGCCAGAAGGAAATGAGAACTGAATGTCAGAGTAAACCGAACTAGAGAAAAATTGTTCAATGTCCCCAGGCCTTCGTGTTCTACTTGGGGACAAAGTAATTACCTGAAATAACTCATTTAGATTCATTTCTATCTCTGGCATTTTATAATTTACAAATGACCTTTCATATTTTCTAAACGAAGTAAGACTAGATGAGCCCACTGATACTCCCATGTTAAAATTCTAATATCAACTCTTTGAAAATGTTTCTATTAAAAGTTACTTTGTTTTCCAAAATAATAACAAAACCTTACAAAAAATAAAAGTGTCACAATTTTTAAATTTTCATGAGGAAAAAATATTTCCATTATTTTTGCCATCATCTGACCTAGAAAACCACCTTAGGTATTTAGTTAAATACACTTATTAAATACCTTGCCTTTAGAGATCACTATACAGCAGTTCAAAAACCATACAGGGAAAACGTCACCCCAATGCTGGTGATGAACCTGTGACAGTGGCAAAGGACTCACCTCAGATGTGTCTGCTACAGCAGCAGCATTAAATACAAACATGATCACCTGTTCTCTGGCATTCAAATTTGCACAAATCCTAAAACCCTTCCATGTATCCAGGCCACTCTGCTATCGATGAGCAATTGCTGCCATGCCTAGGGTGGCAGACAGGAATCCACAGCCCCCTGAGTGCTATGTCAAACATCATCAGAGTTGGATCAGGGATGTATGACATCCTTTTATGAGCCATCCTCAAGGAGAGGTGGCCAAAGGGTCTGGGTTGCTCTGTGTGGAACCCCAGAGCAAAGTTAGCATCTTAAAAGCCATCTTTCCTATTACTCTCTTAGATACTAAGATACTGGTAATTTTTCATTCCCCTATGACTGTTCTCCTGTTAAGCATATGATGCAGCCTGACCCTGAAAGAGTCCCAGGCTTATCATACAGCAACTTATCTTATAACAGAACACCTGCATTCTGCTTGTCAGGACATTCTGCCTCCCTCACATCCTCCCTTTGGCCCACTCCCTCATTTCTCCACTACTTAAACCCTGTGGTTCTATTCAATAAATGAGACTTGATCAGAATACTGTCTTGTCTCTGTCTCTGGAGTCTCTTGTCCCCTCAATTTCACTCCCTCCCCTAGGGCCCCCGTCAACTGACTCTGCAGGCCGGGGCATTTGGCACCAGATGTTTGGCTTGAGTATGAGGGCTTCAGGGAGCCTGCCACCTTGACGAGACCTCAGTGAGTGGCGTAAATGGGACAAGAAATAAGTCAACATGAGTTATTTGTTGAAGGCCTTAAGAAGGCACTCAAGGGGTTAGGCTTAAAATGCAAGATCTCCTCCAAATTTTATTTTGATTGAAGAGGTTTGTCCATGGTTTCCCAGTGAGGGGACATAGAAAAGATGGAAAAGAGTAGGAGACATATTAAAAGATTATTATAGGACTTTTGAACCTGAAAAAGTCCCCATAAGAGCATTTTTATATTGGAACTTAATTGAAGAAATAATTTCTCACAAACAAATTGACTCTCTTGTTGCCAATATTATAGAAGAGGAAGAAAAATGTCTTAAACCATGTGACTTTGACCTTGGAAAAAATTTCTGAACCTCAGAAAAAATCTCAGAGGAACAGCCTAATAAGGAAAAGGACCTCATGTCCTTTGAGAGTGATACTGAAGATATTAAAAAGACTAATCCGTAGACCCATGATAAAAGTGTAAAAAAGACCCACTCTAAAAAGGATTTGGGAGCTAAACCATAAAACTAGAGATTTAGGAGCTAAACAAAAAGAACAAAAATAAAAAACAACAAAAACAATATATATAATATATATATACATATATAATATATATACACGCACACACATATATATACATATATACATATACATATATACATATATCTATATCTATATCTATATATATATATATATCCATCCATCACTAAAAATTTCACTAGGGACAGATCATCCACGGATAGCAACCTTAGCAATGGGATTGGGAGGACTTGGAGGAGGAAGCAGCAGTATATCATGAGTCTGACTGGCCTTTGTTAAAACAATGGCCTCTGCCCTATACATCTCCTCCCACAGTTCCTCCTCTAGTATGCCCAGGCTTAAACCCCCAGATAGAATTACAGGACAAAATTCAATATCTTAAGGAGCAAATTAGAAAAAGAACACCAAGAATTAATTGCCCAATTAGAAAGTTTAAATGCTGGCAAATCCTCTGAGACTTCTCAAAAGACCACCACCAGGCCACCCCTTAAAGGGGCTGCCCCCAGGATGTCTCTTAGTCATCAGCAACAGACAGAGCCGGAGAATGTAACTGCCTTTCCCGTCTCCGAAACTACAGATGCACGGGGGGGGGGGGTGCATGGCGACATCATACGGGTTTTGATTTAATGTAATCAAAGAGGTTAAAACTGCAGTTTCCCAGTATGGGGCCACAGCTCCTTATACCACTGCCATCATAGAATCTGTGGCTAATACTTGGCTTACTCCTTCAGACTGCTATATCTTAACCAGAGCAACTCTGGCAGGAGGAGACTACCTCTTATGGAAATCAGAATTTGCAGAGGCTGGTAAAGAAATTGCAAAAAGAACGCACAAGCCAGCAATGGCTGGAATGCTGACATGCTGATGGGAAAGGGAAATTTTGAGCCAGTGTTCAAATATAATATGAACCTGGGCTCTATGCCCAAATTCAAACAGCTGCCACCAGAGCATGGAAGAGACTACCTGCTAAAGGGGATATGAGCTCCTCCCTTACCAATATTAAGCAAGGGCCCAATGAACCCTTTTCAGACTTTGTTCACCATTTACTAAGAGCAGCAGGAAGGATTTTCAGAAGCACAGATTCAAGAACTGAATTTGTTAAACAATTAGTGTTCTAGAACGCAACGCTGCCTATCAGGCTGCCATTAAACAAAAAAACAAAAAAAAAAAAAAAAAAAATAGATCTTTCTGGCTATGTTCGCCTCTGTGCTGAGATAAGAGCAACCTACCAATAGGGGCTCTCCACGGAGGTCGCTATGCAAGGTACCACTGTTAAACAATTCCTCAAACCTCAGATATACCGTCTGCTACCCATTATGGTTTAAACATTACCAACCCCAGCCTGTGTTTGACCTTGGGAAGCTCCTGGCCCCTAGCAGTCCCTGTGCTCAATGATTCCTTGTTGCCTAATTATGATTCCATGCCGAAGGATAACTGCACATTTAGTGTCCCTTTAAAGGTCCAGCCCACAGGATTTAGTAATTCTCGTGCTCTTATAAACATTTCAAGAAAGACAGTTTTGATAGAGATGAAGGACAAAGCCTCCTTTACCTATTGCTTTTCAATGATTAATGTATCCACAGCTCTACCTGCTGGCTCTGGACAAGTCCTAGTTTGTGGCAAGGGCTTGGCTTATTCCTTGCTGCCTGCTAATTGGACAGGGTTGTGTGTCCTGGTTACCCTCCTTCCAGATATAGAAATAATACCTGGGGATGAGCCCAACCCAATAGCCAGCATAGACTATTTCACTCTGAGGCACAAGAGAGCAGTCCAATTCATTCCAATATTGGTCGGACTTGGTATTTCAGGAGCCCTGGCCACTGGTTCCACAGGCATGGGAATAGCAATAAAATCATACTCCAAGCTGTCTCAACAGCTTGCTGACGATGTACAGACCATCTACAGGTCAATCCAGGACCTTCAGGACCAAGTTGACTCACTAGCAGAGGTGGTCCTACAAAATAGAAGGGGTGGGGTATAGCTCAGGGGTAGAGCATTTGACTATAAAATAGAACAGGGCTAGATTTACTCACTGCCAACAAGGGAGGCATTTGTTTGACTTTACAGGAAAAATGCTGCTTGTATGCTAACATATCAGAATAGTTCAAGATGGAATCAAGAACTATCAAGAAGAGTTTGAGAAGCGTCACAGAGGGCTGTTTGATCAACCCATTTGTAGCTCCTGGAACAGATTCCTGCCTTACCTCCTTCCCCTGCTAGGACCCCTGCTTGGCCTAATTATTTCATCGCTAGCACTTTTTCTGTTAAACAATTTGATGGCTTTCATTAAAAAACAAACTGATGCTATAAAAATGCAACCCATACAGGTGCATTATCATTGCCTTGATATGGCTGATATGGGAGACAGCTATGATGAACGCTAGCCAATACACAGCTAAACCTGTGTATCGATAAATTCATCAGTCATTCTCTCTGGGTGAGCAGGGCTGGTTAGCCAATGTCGGGCAAAGAGGAAGGACAGAAGTGTCCTGCCCCAATAGCTTCCTAAGACAGGAATGGTCATTACAAGATGTCATCTCCAACGACGGGTAAGGCTATGCCACACTCCTGATCCAAGAACTCCTCTGACCTAAGACAGGCACAGCCCCCTCAACGATATCCAACCCCATGGCCTTTTTTATACTATATTTAAAAGGGGGACCTGTGGGGAACCCTGGACTAAGTGAGCATATTAACAGCCATCTTTCCTATTACTCTCTTAGATACTAACAGCCTGGTCATTTTTCATCCCCCATGACTGTTTTCCTGTTAAGGGTATGATGCAGCCTGACTCCAAAAGAGTCCCAGCTGCAGTCTTATACCTTATAGCAGAACACCCACATTCTGCTTGGAAGGATATTCTGCCTCTCTCACATCCTCCCTTTGGTCCATTCCCTCATTTCTCCACTACTTAAACCCTGTGATTATATTCAATAAACGAGACTTGATCAGAATACTGTCTTATCTCCATCTCTCGTGTCTCTTGTCTCCTCATTCTCATTCCCTCCCTCAGGATCCCTGTCGACGGGCCAGGGCATAGCTCATGTAAGAAGAGTGAAGTAGGCTGTCTGTCACAAAATGATGACTATCAAATGATACCCAATGCAAGGGGTAAATCAGTGGGGATGGTGGCACACAGGTTGCATACAAGATGATCTCCTACCCAGCCAGCTGGTAATTTCTAGAAGGCAGCTGTGTGCCAGATCTTCCAAGATTCAAGAAAGGCTGAAAGTTTATGTATTAATGTCCAGATATCTAATTTTATAACTCAAAAAGTAAGTCTACAACATACATTATAGCATCCTCGCTATTTTCAAATGTATAGGTCGGCAGTATTAAGAGTATCTGCATGTACTGGGGACACAGATTATTAGGTAGGGGCTTGTCCAGCTGAATGAAGTCCTGAATTTGATACCCAACAATGCACAAAGAACAGGTGTGGGAGTACACACTAGTAATTCCAGAACTTGGAAAGACATGGGGGTTGGCAGGATGACCAAGGTCATTTTTCATTATATGATGAATCTGAAGCTAGTCTGGGATACATGAGATCTTATCTCAGAAACAAAACAAGGGGCTGGAGAGATGGCTCAGCAGTTAAGAGCACTGGCTCCTCTCGCAGAGGACCCTGGTTCAGTTCCCAGGATTCATATGGCGGTTCACTGCAGTTGGTAACTCCAGTGCTAGGAGATCAAAGGGCACAGGGTACACAATAAATATAGATAAGACACTCAAACACATAAAACAAAATATTAAAACAACAAAATCAAAAACAAATCCTGAAATATTACACTGTTACAATGGGGGAATGTCCTTAGGTATATATGTTTGGCCAATAGAGGCAGGAAGATAGGCGGGACTAAGAGACAAGGAGAATTATGGGGAAAGTCGACAGAGTCCTTGAGACAACTCCATGTGGCTGCAAAAGGAGTAACAGGTCTGGGCATTCTTCTGTAAGCTAAGATCATGTGGAAATACTTAGATGAATAGATATGGGTTAGTAATTAAGACAGAGCTAGCCGGTAAGAAGCCCTAGCCAATGGCCAACAGTTTAATAATTAATATAGCATCTCTGTGTGTTCATTTGTGGCTGAAACAGCAGGAACTGGTGGGACAAGAAACTCTAGCAGAATTCCAGAAACATCACATCTTGCTGAACTAGAGCCTAAAATGTGTTGAAAACAACAACTCACTTTCTCCACCTCTGCCAGCCATCAATCTACTGCTTTTATCAACCTGACAGCTTTAACCCACCCTCCCGCCTGCCCTTCCTACCTCCTTCTTAACGTGGAACTTGGGGGTCATACCTAAAGGTCTGAGCATGCTAAGCACACACTTCACCACTAAGTTACATTCCAGCCCCAGATACCTTATGGACCCTTATGACATTTATGGCTACCTAAAATACTTCCAAGTTTCAAGAATGCAAAAGTTAATTGAGTGGAAGGCAGGTGTGGCACCAGCATTAGAGTCAAAGACAAGGTATACAGCTCAAGCGTACATTTTAAAAACAAGCAAAAAATGCAAAGAACATGACACTTAAGCTTTAAAATATGCTTTATATAAATTCTTACCATCCCTGCTTGATGCAGAAACCACATGAGGTAGTCTTCCTGAATGTCCACAAGACTGGAAATCTCGGGGATATAAAATGTATCGTATTCCACATGTTTCACTCTAAGGTTTACCTGATGAAAGCACAAAATGCAACTGAAAGCAAAGAAGTGAAAAGTCTCCTCAGGAAGCCCCAGCAGGACGCTTGGTCCCTCCACCCTTTCCCATCCCCATGAGCTACCTTGTATAATTTCTTCAGAAGCTTGAGAGCGGCAGTCACGTAACTGGTAAATAGCACAGGAATTAGGAACGTCTTCCTTCCCCTTAGCAGATAAAGGACTGCATCTTTATAGAGGTTCACCAGCTTCAGGAAATATGTTGGGCATGCCTGCGACCACCAGTTATCTTAAGAAAGGAAGGAAGACATGTTTTCACACATAACCTCAGGCAAGTGTGCTTATGTCTCCTTCCTGATAGCTAGAACTTTTACGGCTAGAAGATATTAGTCTAGAACAGAGCTTCCCAAAAGTGATTTTAAAAAGGAACCACTGAATTCTGTCTGGAGAAAACAGCTGTACAAGAAGTCCTAAGACTTTTAACTCCTTCCCTCTCTTCTTGTTATTCCTTGTTTGTTTGTTTGTTTTCAGACTCATCCTGAAGGCTCATCTGAAAAAGTTCAGTTCCAAGGCTGTGTGGGGACCAAACACACTGTGGGCAGCAGGATGTTTGTTACTTTACTTACGGCAGGAGCATTCATGTGCCCAAGTCCAGGACTGCTCTCTGCCACTACTGACGATCATACTCAGAAAGGGTCAAGGGACAGACACCACATACTCAGAGGAAGACAGAAACCAGTTCTTCTGTTATGAGGCATAATTAACGTTTAAGAAATCCATTACGTGTATTCTTCCCAAGAGGTGCTTGGGGTAATCCCGAGCAGGATTTTATCACTGGATTCTCCAGACATGAATCCACCATACTGAAACCCACAAGGTCTCCTTATTTAAAGTATTTCATTAAAAATTAATAGCACTAACGGCTCTTCCAGAGCCAGATTTTATTTCTAACAGCTACTTACAACCATCTGAAACTCCAGTTCCAAGGGACCCGATGCCCGTGCCTAACATCCATGACACCAGGCACACGCATGGCACATAGACATACATGCAGGCAAAATATCTATGAACGTAAAATAAAATTTAAAAAAAAGAAGAAAAGCGGGACAATGAAAAACAGACAAACTATGGACAGCTGTTGGATTTGTGTGACAGGCATCTATTGGGTTCGCCCTACTTTGAGGTTTTCTCTTAAACTTGAACTGTCAGAAGCAAGAAATAGATTAATTGTAAACTTGAACGATCCTATTCTGTTTTGTGTAATCTGGCCTAGAAAAATTTCAAAACTTTTAAAATACCAAAGCTTAAAAGGTCCGATAAAATGTCTTTTAAAACCGCCATCCCTCTATTTGTTAGAAGGACCTAGGAAAACATGCTGTGAACAGCTCCTGATCTTGGCAAGGATTGAGCACTAACATGTAAGTAATTACTTCATTATTACTTCTGGATGTATCGCCTGTGTGAAGGTGGAACAACGGGAAAGCCAGAAGCGGATCTGATCGCTCGAGGGAAAGCCACGCTCCAGTGACACTGAGGCCACCTGAGCCACAGAGGTTACCGAGTCGCAACAAACACCTGCAAAATTACCAAGGTGGGGGAAAAAAGTGAAAAGCCAGGTGACAGGTTTCTGCACCAGATTACTACAAACATGCCGGGCACTACTCCAGCAGAGACCCTCTCTAGCTCGCTGAGGAACAAAAGGTTCTTCTCTCAGCAAGGTGTCCGGAGCCTGCAAAAAAATCAGTGTGGACTCAACAGCCCTTCACACACACACACACACACACACACACACACACACACACACACACACACACACATACACACACACTCCGTGTAAGTCCTCACTAGGTCACGCTCTGTCTCTCCTTTCTTGGAGCTCTCTGTATCACAAAGCTGCTCATTTGGCTCCCACCCCCTAAAGTCAGTACTGGAGATGGAGATGGATGGACAGAAGGGTAGGATCATCTGAGGCATTACAACTGCAAGCAAATGCATTGGAGGAAGGGTAGCTTAAACTTGAATAACCAAACTTCATGAATATCTTAGAATTGGAATTAACCTGCCATGAATCATTTCACGTTAAATAACAGTTTGATTCGTCCAAAGTCCAAACTGCAAACAGGGTTAGCTAGATATCAATAGCAAAAAAAAAAAAAAAAAAAAAAAAAAAAAAAAAAAGAACTAAATGGTACTGCTATTAAATGGCAACAAATAGATTGTTAGATCTCAATCCACAAGAGCCACCTGACAAAACAAAATGGGTGAATCCCAAACCAGTGGTACTAAGCTTGATGAATTCACCTAATACTTTGCTAGGGTTTGTATCCAGGCGCAGAATGGCCATCGCCAGGGGAATAGTCAGTGTTATGTAATACTTAGAATCCTGAAGCAGGGGAAACTCTGGTAGTATTAAATAGATTCTCATCGCTTCAACATCTGGGGGTGAACTTGACAATTGGGGAATGAGGCAACTTTCAAAGCTGTTTAATATCTGTAAGAGAGGGGGAAAAAGTAGTGAGAAATTTAAACCCATCTGAGACTTAAATAACTCATTTCCAAATTCCTAACTCATCTGATGAACTGATCACAACTCTTGCTCACTCAGTGTGAACCGAGCAAACAGTAGGAGTCAGGCTCTGGTTCAGATTCCTGGCTTCCCGCCCAGAGAGACCTGGTACTGTAGAGAGGCCATTCCGTAGGAAGATGTAAGCAACAGATAGCCCACCTCCCAACAGTAGTATTTTTATAAAATTAAGGCTTGTACAAGACTGTCATTTTAGCTTGCTGTTCCTTATGTCTTATATTTTTGTTGTGAGGCTAGCCTTTAATGGCTGAGCCATCTTACCATCCCAAATTTGTAGCCCAGGCTGGCCTTGAATTCATGGTCCTCACGCCTACACCTCCTCCAACAAATCCTACTGGCGTGCACCACCACAACCAGCTCCTTTGTCTTAAAAGCTGAACTCGTCAATGTGAGCCACACTCTATAGACTCAAACAACATACCTGTTCTAGAATCACGGAGTGCTGAGAGTGCATCAACTTCTCAAATAAGACCCTAGTTGAGTTTAGGTCAATCCCAGGGATTTTAGAGCTGGTCTTAAAATGTTCATCAATTCTAAACAAGCAAACAAGCAAAATCCACATGTGATAAAAAGAAAACAAAGATATAAAACTGTAAGATATTAATCAGCTTATCCATTCTAGGAAGATTTAAATTTGACCCAGTAGATGTTACAGAACACTAATTTGGGAAAAACGAACAGACTAAGCCTCACAGCAATTATACCCACCCCAGTTTGGTTTTGAGAAAGGGTCTTACAAGGTAGCCCCTGCCAGCCTACTTTGAACACAGAGACATATTCACCTGCCTCTGCTTCCTGAGCGATGGCAGGAATTCCACTTTTAAACATGGCTTAACATTTTCAAATCTCTGCACCCACAAGTCAAAGTACAAAGACTATCATTTTAAACCTTTCACAAAACATAAAAGCAGGTCTCTTGCCTGATCCAGTTCAATGTCTTCTTGCTAGATGTGGCTGGTTGCAAACACACAAACACACACACACACACACACACACACACACACACACACATTTTTCCCTTATGCAAAGTCACATACTCATGAACAAATGGTACACAGACACTCTTATTTCAAGTCTTCATCAAAAAAGCATTTAAAAATAAAATTACATCTAGGAAACCCTGACTAATTTATCCAGACTCAATAAATAACTACATAAATAAATAAAAATAAAAAACAAACAAAATCCCTAGTATGGTCTCTCTTATATATAAGATCAAAACTTTGAAATTTTAGAATTGTGTGTTTAACATGGAGTACCTGTAGAAGCCAGAAACTGGAAAGGGAACATTTTGCCTTTTCTTTTCTTTTTCTTTTTCTTTTTTTTTCCAAGACAGAACTTCTCTGTGTAACAGCCCTGCCTGACCTAGAACTCGAGTTGTAGACCAGGCTGGCCTTGAACTCAAAGACCAACCTCTCTCTACCTGCCAAGTTTTGGGATTAAAAGTGTGCAGCACCACTGCCCAGTGAAAGATCTTAAAGGAGAGGAGATAGTTTTGGGATTAAAAGTGTGCAGCACCACTGCCCAGTGAAAGATCTTAAAGGAGAGGAGATAGTAGAACACAGGTGATATGAGCAACAGGGAAGGAAGTTAAAGCAGAAACGGTGACAGGCGTGCAAAGAGGGTATGGGTGTGGGGACAATTAACCCTAAGGATGCTTGAGAGAGACATTAAAGCCTATAGTTTTATAAGATTCTTAAGTATATATAAGTGTGTGCATGGACACACACACATGCACATAAGCACACACACAGACACACACACACGTTTAATTGGAGTTAACCCTATAGGGGTGATGGGAGATGTCATTCTGTAAACATGTTTCTCTTATTGGTTAATAAATAAAGCACTGTTGGCCAATAGGAAAGCATGATAGGCGGGACTTGGAGACAAGGAGGATTCGGGAAGAGGTAGGAGGACATTCAAAGTATAGAACCAAAAGAACAGAACTCCAGAACCTCTCTTGGATAAGATAAGACCACGTGGAAATACTTAGATTAATAGAAATGGGTTAATATTTAAAACAGAGTTAGCCAATAAGAAATGCTAGTAACAGGCCAACAGCTTTATATATAATATAATGTCTCTGTGTGTTATTTGGGGCTGGAGCGGCTGTGGGACCAGGATGTCAGGAAAACATGCTTTTAACATGGGGGGACAAATGCTCATTCCTCACATAACTCATATGTTGCCAAATAAAAAAGTTCAATGCCAGGAATGGGTTACGTCTCTCTAGTTGTTGCTCCAGTATATCTTAGAGATTTCCCCTCCAAAACAATGCAGGCTATTGCCATTGTTATTGGCCACCCACCAGAACTTGATGGTAAGTCTCACTTTGGTCACTGGACATAGAGAAATATATCTGGTAGTGAACTGGAAACCTCTCCCTGATGCTAGTTTTCATAGTGCTTAAGCAGACAGCTATGGGAGGAAAAGTGACCCAGCTATAAACCCTACACACTACAATAATGATCATCCTGACAATATATTCCCATGGGTATAATAGTGGCACTAATATTACAGGGTAACCAAACTGCTTTTTGATTGATTGAGTTCCTGATTCCACAGGAAGAGAAATACATGCTTGTACTGGGAAGCTCCAAGGCATCAATGGTGAACCTGCTACCACTGTTGTGCTAAGTGGACAAGTGCATCATATTGCCCTATAAATTCATATCTCTATAGCCATAGACTAGAGTAGCTCTCAGATCTCATCAAATAAGTTTCTTCATGAAATGAATGGCAGTCAAAATAAAACCTCACAGTTAATATACACAGAGTTAAGTGTGTGAGGAGTGTTCAGCCATAAATGTGACATCTGTATTGTATTAACTCCGCTTTCACCCAAAGCTAGGAAACACTGTAAAAGAGTTTTTAAGAGCCAGTGTTGAGGAAGTCCAAGCAAAAGTACCTCCTGAGCATAGCAGAGCTACTATACCTATAAACCCGAGCAGCAGTGGTTAGCCCACATGAGGCCAAGCTGATCTGCACTCCAGCATGAAGTGAGGATGGACTTGCTACCCCAACCCTAGCTCAAATCCCATTGTCAGCTGATTACTACTAGGGAGGAAGGATTTTTCTTTAACTGTGAGGCCCTTGGTAGCTCAACCAAATCATGCTCCAGGGATGTTCCCATGTTCATGCGTATGCAAGCAGCACAAATTGGGAGAGTGAGTTGGAGAGCAGTGGGGTAGATCTGGAAGGAGTTGGGGAAGAAGTAGGAGTTAATATTACCAGTATGCATTATATACTTGTATAAAATTTTCAAAGAATTAATTAAAATATATTAAAGAAAATTTCAATTAATATAAGGGCTGGGTGACTGGGGAAATCACACAGAATACTGAAGTCTAACTCATTGCTATACATAAAATATTTTTTATTGTATGTATTAATTATAGATGGTGCTCTTTTACACAGGGACATTTCCATACACGTCTATGTTGTGCATTGAGCTGACACTCCCCATCCACCTTCCTCTGCTCCCCACCTATCCACTCCTGTTAGTCATTGCTATAGTTTGCAGTTTAACTATCTGTTTAATGACATGGGTACAAGGCATGATCTCCAGTCTATAGAATCACTGGGAGATGGCAGAGCACTTAGAGGTGAGCTATAGTGTAAGGAATGTGGGTCACTGGGTTAGTACCCTTTCATAATGGATAGTCAGCCTTTCCCATCTCTTCCCTGGCAACCAACAAAATAAGGAAACTGGAATCTTCTCCTACTATGATGGATTTCTTCACCTAAGCATAGACTGAAAATCCGGGAAACACACCCAAGGTAAGCATGTCCTTTCCAGTTATGGCAAGAATTGTTTATAGTAACAGAGAGCCGCTTAGCACACTCATCTTAACATATCATTAACCTGGTCAGTGGTTAAAAAGGACTATGGAATGATAAGGACTAGAATCAGCAAAGGTCCCAACCCTTGGCAAGACCACTCTGCTGCATGAGGTCCCTAAGGAGCCACCTGCAGAAGAGAAGAGGCCAGAAGAGACAGCCTATTTGCTGCCTCTGGTGTGGGCCAGAGCTGAGCCCAAATCCAAGGAGGCCCTGAATGAAGCCTCCCTAAAATATCTCCATTTCTCACTCCTGTTTAGAAATGAAAGTTACCTTAGCAAATGTCCAGCACAACGAATTCTTAGAGAATTTTAAACTTAAGAACAGATCATAAATTCATGTGGGAGCAGCAGCATTTTAGGATACCCTGCAGTTCTGGTGTTGGGTCACATTAAATCTCCCAAGGGGCAGTTTCTCTCTGCAAATCCACCAGTTAGGGGTGAGTGAACACTGCCACCCTAGGTCCTGTAATTCATCACTACAGGATATTTCAATTTTTACGCAAATATCAGCTTTCCCCTTTAACTAAAACCAAACACGATCCAAAAGAAGTCTTTCATGGCCTTTGGTAAGTATTTATATTACACACCAGTTTATAAGCTTCTAAAACACTTACTTTTTTTCCAGAAAACTTCCATTCCAACAAGCTGCAGAAGACAGTATCTGGACAACACTGCTATTCAAGACAGAAAAGAAGAGAGAAGTCTAAATCAGTACTTATAGAGGCATCATCAGTAAGCAATCATCTGATGAGCCAGGCCCTTAGGCCATCGGGGGAGCTTCATTCCTCTAGCAGGTACATACCCGACTTAGAGACCAGTATTTCACCTGCAAACGGACAAGAACAAGTATCCCACAAGTTACATATTTCTTAAAAGTGTCAAAACCCATAAAAGAAAAATTGCTTCTAACAAAAAGCTTAGATATTCTCTTACCACCATTTCTAAAACAAAAACCAAAACAAAGGAGTGAGCTGTTATTTTCCAAGTACAGAAGTTAATGAATGCCCGACCATGTCTTCCTATTCTAGTGAGCATCTGAGAAAGATGAGTGCAGTAAAGATTCACTCCTATTACCTAACCTCCGCAGTATCTGTAGAAGTGCCAAGAAAGACCAGGGATAAATCAAGTAAATGACTAGGAGGGGACTGTGGTGGTTAGAACAGACATGGCACCCACAGACTCATGTGTGTGACTGCTTCACCCACAGGGAGTGGCACTATTAAGAAGTGTGGCCTTGTTGGAGGAAGTGTGTCACTGTGGGGATGGGCTTTGAGGTCTTATATGCTCGAACTATACTATGCTAGTATGGTATTCAGACTCCGGCTGCCGTTGGATCAAGATGTAGAAGTCTCAGCTCCTTCTCTGGCACCATGTATGCCTGCACACCACCATGTCCTGCCACAGAGATAGTGGAGCAAACGTCTGAAACTGTAAACCACTCAATGAAAGTTTTCCTTTATAAGAGTTGCCGTGGTCATGGTGTCTCTTCACAGCAATAAAACTCAACTAAGACAGAGACTGAGGTAACTTCTGTTGGCTCTAGAAGTTGGGTCAGGTAAGACCTTTAGAGGTGATGTTCTCTAGCTTCCTTTGATGAGAAAACAGAAGTACTGGTGAAGCCAACTGCTCAGCAGTCTGACCTCCCTTGTCCCTCCTCACCACCCTGCTCTCTACCTACTAGCTCCTGAGCAATGACTGCAACAGGAGAAAGAGTCTGAGGGCTGATGCAGGGCTGGGCCTGGGCACTTGCTCCAGCAGTCTTGACCATAATAAGGCAAGATTGACCCTGAATTTCTTAGGACAGCTGCCTTTGCTACACAATTTGATTTATTTGTTCCCATGAATGAGACTACAGGAAAAACATGGGAATGCTGCTCCCAGTCAACAAAAATCCATGAAAGATGTACAATTTTCCTTTAAATGCTAAGCTCAACAAAAGCCTCACATTTTGTTATACCCTTTCGCCAGAAGACTTTGAATTACCATTTCAACTAATTACAATAAATGACAAAACTGCAGAAGTTACACAAATTAGTTAAAAATAAAAGGCTGCTAAGACTCATCTCATCAGGTGGTGGTGGCGCACGCCTTTGATCCCAGTACTCGGGAGGTAGAGGCAGACTCATCTCTGTGAGTTTGAGGCCAGCTTGGTCTACATAGTGAGTTCCACGACAGCCAAGGTTACACAGAGAAACAACACCTCAAAAAAATAAATGAATAAATAAATAAAAAATCAAGATTCTTTGACATATCAGTGTGAAGAGCTCTCAGCAGGGAGACCAAACCTAGGATTTCAAAGATCTTGCAATGACTAAGTCAAGATGAGGAATGAGAATTGGTGAGCAAATCCCTGTGTTAATGGGGGCTAATGAGATGAGACTCCAAACAAATTTAGAAGAACAATCCCATAAGCGTAAAACTCCATTTCTAACCACAACCTCTGTAAGTGCAGAGACTATCAGGCACTGAGTTAGAAAATTCCAGCACATCAGAAGTGAAATGAAGGCAGACAACCACATACTTGATTGTGTTTGCGTTGTTGTGTTCTGAGAGTTTTTGTCTCCAAACAGCTATGGTCTCATCATTTATCAAGTTGGTATAATGTGCTTGGTTCACAGTCCTGAAGTCCACAGCAGGAGAAGAATTCTGGAGAAACAATAAGAGGAGAGAGAAATGACAGATACGGATCTTCTCTCCTGTCTTTCCCCCGTGTGGTCGCCATATTGTATTTCATGAACCAAAGGTACTTATGACTTCCCAGAACTCTCCCTTGGAGCAGAGACATGTACTATACTTGGTGGCAGGTAGCTATGGTACAAAAGCTCCACTCTCTTGCCTCAACTTCAGGGCACCACTCCAGACTGCACGAGACCTCTTTTGGAAGTGACCAAAGCCCAACATTTCCCTCCCCTCCGTCAAACCCCGTCTTCTTCACCCTCAAGCAGGAGTTCCTTGGAGTCTGTATCAACTCAGTGACCAGAGTTCTAGATCTGCTTTCCCTTGCTCTGAGTCTCCTCATCACTGGTTACTTGCTGGAATTGTTCCCTCAACTCCAACTAAATGTGGCATCAAATGTTTACGCCAGGCATGATTGTATATGCCTAGAATCCCAACACTTGGGAGGTGAGGAGAGGAAGGAGAAACAATTGTTCAAGATTATCCCCAGCTACACAGTGAGTCCTTAAGGCCAGCCTGGGCTACATGAAACTCTGTTTAAGTAAGTTTTTAGAGCAGAATTTAATTATAATCTATAGTATAGCAATTTCTGAAAATTCAGTGTCGCATGGCTTTTTTTTCCCCATCAACTTTTTGTATGCACCATGCATGCCTTTATGGGTGTGTGTGTTCAAATGTGTGAGCGTAAGTATGTGTACAAGGTGTGCACACACGTGCAAGTACAATGGTGTGTTAGCCAGAGGTTGCCTTGGTTGGTCCCCCTTCCTTGATCACTCTCCACCTTACTCACTGAAACAAGGTCTCTCAAGTGAACCTAGAGCTCACCACTTGGCTAGTCTGGTTAGCCACCTTGCTCCAGGGAGCCTCTGTCTCCACCTCCCAATGATGGGATTAATGCCACACCCACCTGGCTTTTACAAGGGTTCTGGGGATCTGAACTCTTGTCCGCACACTTGCAGGGCAAGCATTTTCACTACTGAACCATCTCCTCAGCCCCCGTGACTCTTAATTTCTGGCTCCAAGTATATACCTATAAACTTATGAAAGAAAGTATCAAAAAGAATGTTAATAGCTTTGAAAATCCCAAACCCTGTCCACACCGTACATTCTTTTTTAGTGATACATACTTTTATATGTATAGGTGTTGTGTCTGCATATATATCTGTGTACCACTTGCATGCCTACTGCCCACAAAATCCAGAAGAAAGCAATGAATCCCCTGGAACTGGTGTGTTGCAAAAAGTTGTGAACCACCATCTAGGTGCTGGGAATTGAACCTGGGTCCTCTGGAAAAGCAGCCAATGAAGGTTCTTAACCACTGAGCCATTTCTCCAACCCCAACTCCCGTGATATTTTTTTAAATTACAATGATTTATTAATTTTCATGCATGTGAATGAGAGTGTTCATACGTGCAATGGTACATGTGTGAAGATGAGAGTTGGTTCTTTCCTTCCACCACATTGGTCCCAAAGATAGAACCTGGGCTGCCTGCTTAGTGGCCACACCTTTACTCCCTGAGCTGTGTCACCAACCCACTTAGTGGTATTTTTAAAAAGCCATTATAAATACTTTCATTCTCTAAACTTGCTTGTTTGCAACTTTGTTTTTCTCCAATGTCTATTTATAACCCAGAACTAAGAAAAAGCTGACAGGGCTTTATGCCTGGGAAAAGTAACATTCAAGCAGTCAAAGCCATCAATTCATAGAGTGAGCATCCCTTCATCCTTTGTACTTGCACACAGAGTCAAGCTCTCAAAGCGAACTTGTTGGTTCTGCTCTGCAGTTGTGAGTTAGCAATCTTCCCAGTAACACACATCAGATCATCTGGTTCTTGTTAACTACTCTTAAAAACAGGACGACAGGCATATATTAAAAGAACAAACATAACATTGACTCTTACATCAACATGGACAACTTTCCTCCTGTCATGGTTACAAAGCACTATCACTACTAAATTTAAATTGCTTCCCCAAAGGGACAAATGCACACCAAGAACAACACAAACTTATAGAAAATAAGTAGGTTTTAAACTGTTTTCCTAATGCTTCATTATGTATTTCATAACCCACAGACACAAGAAAAAGCATAACTTTGTCCTTCCTGGGTATGGTGACCAAACATGAAAATTATGCTTTTTTGAGTCACCGGAGGGATGTTAAAAGCCTACCAGCCACTGGTGCATCTAACTAAATTGGCCTGGAGTACACAATGGTAACTGGCCTGGAATGTGAGTTGGCCACTGGGATTTTTTAAGGTTCCCTTGGTAGTTCAAAGCCCAGAAACATTTGAGAAGCACTGACCTAGCGCAGCATTTTTCTTTCTAGCTTGTATATAACTAGCAAGTGTGGAGGCCTGGGGGGACCATTCAGTGATTCAGTACTTGCCAACATATACTGGGTGTTGACATTCCCCAGATGACTCTAACGGATAGCCAGAGTTGGGAATAACATATCACTATTCAATTACATACACACATGCACACACACACACACAACTACAGCCAACAGGCTTGAAGCAAATACACACAGACACACCTAAGGATTCCAACCATACTCCTTCTTTAGCCCTATCCTGAGAACAAGGTAAAAGAAAAGGCAAGGCTATGATTTATACTCAGAATGCCTGACTAATACAGCAAAGGAATATATGAGTATACGTTGAACATTCAAAAAAACAAAAGCTTCAAACTGACACATCCCCAGAAATGATCTAAGATGTCCTGTGACATACCTTCACAGTGTATTTGAGCTGTGGTATGTCTCATGATTCTGCAAACAATGACTTAAGATGTTGTGTAACATACATTCGGTGTGTTCTAGTGAGTCTCATGTTCATGTACACAGTGATTTAAGATGTCGTATGGCATGACCTCCAGGATGCACTGGAGTGGCAGTGAGTTTGGGTTCCACCACCAAGATAGTTCATGTAATATCTCAAACTGCAAAAGAACCTGAAACATTATTTTTCTGGCTCACACTTCACACATTAACATAATGATAAGGTAACTATGAAAGTACACAGTTTTCAATCTCTCTATATAAACAAGTATCTGGTGTGTGTGGACATATACATATACATATACATATATGAGAGGGGGAGATAAGATGTAAATATGTGTGGCTTTATACTTGAAAAGACAGGGTACCATAGCTATAAGGACAGCACTTCAGAGCCTCAGAAAAAGGACAGTTGTGAGCTGCAGGTATGCCTGGATACCTTCTTAAAGTGGGCAGGAGGAACATTCCATTGTGAACTTGAAACTCACCTCTTACCAGTTGAAACTTTAACATCCTGGCTAACTAACACTATCGTGTAACTTACTTCCTTTTATCAGTGGGTTGTTTACCAAACCCAACACTACTAATACATTTAAAATGGCCACACAGATCATATTGTATATTTATGAAAGGAAGGAAATTTGTTTTATGTTTAATTCTCAGAAAAACTAAAGTTTCTTACATAAATGATTACCTACAAGTCCACTATTTGGAAACAAGCAAGTTACTGAAGAGACCCTGTGTTTTTACTATTTGTTTTACTGGCATAACTTCAACTTCCTCCAAGATTTCTCTGTGGAGTTATAAAGCTGAACCCAAAATAGGTCCAAGGCAGCAAGCAATTCTGCATCACCCCTAAGATGGCTAAAGTACACAATTTCCTGCAGGCTCCCGATCTGAAACACGGCGGACTAGCTGAAGCTTCCAGCCTGGCCAGGACCATTCATACAGAATCACAAAGGGGACAGGATTTAAAGATGCTGCAGTGTCAGGGCAGTGGACTTTTTCAATTGAAAAGGCCTCTATTTCCCAATCAAGTCTCCTGCTTTTCTAATTACTACCTTGACTTTGTCCCCCTCCAGGTCTTGTTAAATAGAAGTATGAGAAAGATAAAGGAAGAAAACCATAGCTCAATACTCTTTTCAGCTGACTGCCCTTAGCCATGAAGAGTAGAATGAATTAGATAAATGCCATAGACTCTTTATACTAGACCTTGAATACTGAAAGGCAAAATAAGCTGTCTCCTTTCCTTTCAGACAGGGTCTCATGTTGCTCAGGCTGGCCCACTGGCCATGTAGGCAAAGATAACCTTGAACTACTGTCTCTACCAGATGAGTAATAGGATTACAGGTGTGCATATCATGCCCATGTCCACCACTGTTCTTATTTGGTACAGTGATAAAGGAGCAAGAGAAGGGAAATCTTGGTGTGGTATCACAAGCAGATGGTAAAGAGTGAACACCTTGAACTGTTTTGTATCTCTCTTATATATTTATTATATACTCGGGTTACATCAAACAATGAAACCCACTAAGCAACCGAACATCTAGCACGCATTTGGTACTTAACAGTGAAGAAACAGAAAAAAAAAAAAAAAATAGTAACATGAATGCTCTAAGCCTCCTTGAATTTCTTTTTAGAACAAATATGGACATAAATAATTAATTCTCCACCATAAATTAGAACTCTACAATGTTAAGAACAGGATAATTATTAACAATTTTCAGGAGCTAAGTGGAGATGATGTCAAGGCTTAGTTTTCTTCTACCAAGATAAAAATCAGTGGAAACAAAGAGTCACAAAGTGTTTGTGCTATCAAAATAAACATCAACTGCTGTCATTCTACTTTATATGTGATATTCAAGAGGAAATTTTACCTCATATGTGGAGCAGAGCACAAATGTCTGGTCCCCTCCAGAAAAGATCTGCTTAACGACACGGTACTTAAAGCGGTCTGTCAAAAAAAAAAAAAAAAAAAAACGTTTTTCAATGGATGCTCCCTTCGATCCTCTCCTGATATTCCAAAGTAAGCTTCCGAAGGGTTTATCTATTTTAATTGTGTGCAGAGAAGAGGCCATCCTCCTGGTTTCACTGCTCAGCTCAGTTAAAAATAAATATATGAAGTAGTACCCAGACCCTCCCCGCCTGCCTCCCTCACAGCCAGCTAACCCTGACCTTGTTTCTATTCCTCATGCTAATTCCATCATGCCACTGGCCTGAATACTAAAATGGGCACTACTATTAATGGTAACGTGTGCAGCAGCAATCACACATCTGCATGTGGTCCTCTCTATACCCTTCAGGATGACGCTAGAAACACAAAAACCTCTTTGCCTAGTCCCCATCACACGTAGATACGCCATCACAGGGGATACTCTTAAGACCACCTAATTGCTTTTTTTTTAAATTTACTTACATTGCTTTCTCCCCCTAACCCATTGCATTCACCCCTCTCCTCTCACTTTTCATATCATGACCTCTTTTTAACTGACACTGTTACATGCATTCCACAGACAGGCAAATATACACAAGCCTTCGCAGTTGTTTAATGTTGCTTGTATATGATACATACTATATATATATATATATATATATATATATATATATCTATATATATATATAGATATCTGAATATGACTTCATGGCTTCATGGCTGATCTGTTTGGTTATCCAGGTAACTGCTTTGTTTCTTCTAACCCTAATATCTCATGCTGTTTCATCTCTCCATACTCCTTCCTTCCTCTCCCCCACAGTATATCCTCCTTGAATGCTCTGCCTCCTTGGACATGAATTTTACACTTCCAGGTGACAGCTCTGTTCCCTCACAGTTACAGATGCACAGATCTCACTACACACAGTCCTCCCCTTCACGAAGTCAAACTACCAGCTCTAACCTCCTTTAGCTATAATACTTCTCAGTGCCCTCTACTGTTGACTCACACTACTACTCCAAAGGGCCATGGGTCCATGGCATTTGACATGGAAATCTGAAATCTTCTTATTTCTACCATACTCAAACACACAGGCATACATTTACAACCACTTAAATCAGGCCAGTTTGTGACTCAATTCCAAAAACTTGTCGTTTCCAATTAAACGTGAGTTTCTTGACTGGATTATTGCTGTCTAGAAGAGGAAGGAATTGAGACAAGCATAACTACATAGCCCCGGCCGGCCTAGGACTTGTGAGCCTGCATGCCTGTATTGCAGGAGTGAACGGAAGCCCATTGCTCAGCACATATATTTCAAGTATGAGGAGAATACCTAGAGAAAGATATTTACAAATGACAAAGACGACACCAAGCTTTTTTTTTTTTTTTGCTTTGTTAGTTTTAAATACATATAAAGCCCTTAATTTGTCCATTTAAAATTCAAAATTAAATTTTATTATTAAATTATATTTCTATTTAATGCCTGGCAGCTTGATTTCTAGCTCTTAACATATTATTTCAGGTCAATATAAATAACTGTTTTACTTTAGTCTCCAGTGAAATCAACTGTCTGCTGGCCCAATCTCTCCTCAAGGGAATCTTCAGAAGGAAGTTGCATTCTATTATCACCAGACCCAGAAGCAGCACCCAGAGCACAGGCTTTTGAATGAGGCAGATCTGGATTCGAATCCTGCCTCTAGAATGATTTTGATCTTTAGGGATCATCCCTTTGCTTCTGATGAGGGGGTGATGATCAATAGACATGTGCTTGCTTTTTAGTGCTTAACATGGTAGTGAAATTTGTTAAACAATCAATTAAGACTTTAAAAATTAATTTTCACTGCTAATAACAATAAGATATCCACCCTCAAGCCCCGATAGCTGTCCTCTAGGCTTCCAATTACAGAGCTTCATGCAGAGCAAGTGCTCAAATGGTTTGATGATAAATACCCAAAAACACAAAGAAAAAAGCTACTCATGCTTAACCCCTCGAAAATAGTAACAAATACATATTAGAGTAGTAATTAATTGCAGGGAAAACCACTCTTACCAGCTCTAGCTGAAAGCTGACTACTGTGGGCAGCCCAATACCCCTTCACCGGAGATGGGTACTTAACATTGCACGTGTGTCCAGTTCCTAGCTGACCTCTAGCTCCACAGCCAAAGGCATAGATGAGTCCAGAAGAAGGCACAAAGGCTAGGGTGTGCTGTCTGTGGGGAAAGAATTGACTCATTGGCACACTTCCCACTGGTAAGGATGTACAATCAATCTGATTTTTAACTTCCACGTGAGATCACAGCCAAAAGTTCCTACGGATTCCTCTGGAGTCTGTGCATGTTCTTATTTTAAACAACAGGCTCCTAACCTCTGGCACCCAAAAGGCATGGCTAACCTATGACTAAGACCCAGGACAACTATGAAAGAAGTGTGACACTAAGGCATACATTTGTTTAAAACACTGAGAAGTTTTCTATCATTTGATTTTGTGGTTCTCCCCCTCCCTCCTTCCCTCCCTCCTTATGTTATGATTGCTAGTGTGTAAGTCTGTATGGGCATATGCACACATGGGCATGCAAGTGTGCGCAAGTGTGAAGGCCAGAAATAACTTTCTCCTTATTTTTAAAGACAATCTTCTCACTGAGCCTTCGTTTACGACAGTGTCTCTTGGTGAACTAGGCTGACTTGCCAGTGACCTTAGGGAATACTCAGCCTGTCACAGTACTGGGGTTACAGATGCACAGTGCCAAATGTGGCTTTTGAACGTGCATGGTGGGGATCCAATTTTGTGTCCTTGTGTTTGCAGGGCAGGCTTGTAACTAACGAAACCACAGATGACAACACTGTATTGCTGTGGCAAAGGTCACAAACGAGCCTCCTGATCTTGATGAGGGAGGCAACATAAGGAAACAGATGAACACCCTGCCACATCCTCCCTTTAGGATGAAAGAAAAGCAGTCTAGGTACAGCAAGGAGCTGCCACATCCCTTCTTCATTTCTTTTGTACATTCCGCCACTTACCCTGTATTCCATGAGGCCCAAGGTTCATCTGCTTACCTAAAGCCCTCCTTACTGTGCCTACCACAGCCTGACTTTCCCTACACAGGTCGTTATGCAGTTGAGATTCCCTCAAAGCTATGAACAACAATTCCTTCACTCGGGAGCATGCCAACAATTCCTTCACTTGGGAGATTAACAGCGGAGGAAACCTCCCTTACATATTGATGAGTTTGAGAGTTCGAGGCCAGCATAAGGTCCACAGGCTAGTTCTATCTTATAAAAGAAAAAAAGAAAGGAAGAGAGGGAGGGAGGGAGGGAAGGAGGGAGGGAGGATATAAGCAGAAAAAGATTTCTTAACGTGGCACTGGCTCGGTGAGCCCACAGGTTTCCCCACCGCCAGTCCCACTTCTGGGTCTCAGGGCCACTCACCTGCCACAAGCAATCTGAGTTACTTCGCTGCCCATCAGCTCCAGAACTCTTCTGGGATTAACTTCATCATTCATGGATCCATGTCCAAGTTGTCCGCAGGAACCAGCACCGAATGTAAAGACGCCCCCACTCTAGCAAGGAACAAGGGTCAGTCGGGTGACGCTGGAACCTGAATTTGAGAGCTGTGCACTAAAACCTGCATGTAAGTTCCATCTTAACGTCTGTATAAGACACTGCACTCACCTGCTGCTTGGCCATCATCATTTCTTGAGAACATTTATCATGTAGAAAAGGAATAAAGGGATGTAAGAGCTCAGCTTTAGGGAACAAAATCCTAAAGGACCTGATGCCATTGGGGAATTTTAAAGACTATTTGAAAGTGGAGTGATGTGGGGCTAGAGAGTTAGCTCAGCTGCTCTTCTGGAGGACCTGAGTTCTGCTCACAGCACTCAATGCCTGAGCCTCTCAGCCAGAGGTAACTCCAGTTCCAGATGACCCAACAACCTGTTCTGGACTCCACAAGCACCAGGCATGCACATGATCCATACACAAGCGAAACAGTTGCACAAAGTAGTTTTGAAGTGCAATCATGTGTTAGGAGGACATTTTGAAAGCTAAGACAGGCGAAATGAGAGGATTCTTAAGGTTCACTCACATGTATGAAATGGAGGCTCCATAAACTCCAAAATGAAGACTTTAATTTTGAACTTGAATAAACGTGAAGCAATATATAAGATCGCAAGTTCTCAATATAAAGCGGCATTTTCAAGCTAGGCATGGTGGCTCACACTTAAAATCCCAGTATTGAGGAGGCGGAGGCAGGAAGTGAGGGAGTTCCAAACCATACCATACATGTTGTATGACAGAATAAACAGCAGCCTGGTACATGAGACCTAGTCTCAAACGCACAAGAAAGGAAGGAAGGGAGGGAGGAAGGGAGGGAGGATTTTCATTCTTTCTAGCATGTAAATGTTTTTAGAAGCAACAGACACCACCTAATAATTTAAAAATAGTAATTAAATTACTATTTTGTTTATGTCCAAATGGATCATTTAAAAAGAACAAAGGATGGGTGCTGTTTTGCATGTGTGTGTGTGTGTGTGTGTGTGTGTATTAATATTTTTAAGTTATTTATATTGAGCTATTCTAAATAGTCACCAAGAGACTCTATAAACTTTTCCAAGAGGAAAGCACAGGCATATTTTTAAACAGCAGGATTCTCTCTGTTGCTCCCAAGACACTCAAAACAAAGCTAAAGAGAAAAGTAAGGTCCGAGCATAAGAATTCACCCCACAGCTACTCTGCAAAGTTCAAAATTGCCCATGTCCATGTTCCCCACCCCCCAAAAGCCAAGTCCCCTCAGCCCCTCACCTTTGTGAGAACTGCTGTGTGCTCCTCTCCACAACTAATATACACGACTTTCTGTGTTCGTAAAAGCTTCACGTGGCATGGAGACTCTCGGTCTAAAATAAATTAAGCATCAGCTTGTCACTACCATGGGCCTTTTAAAAGAAATATATATGTGCAACTCTCGGCATGAGCTCTCTATCTGCTAGTTTCCTGACTCACATTCAGCTCTCTGCTTCCAGCTCTACTTGAAAAGCCCAGCAAATACATCAAAACCTTAACTTGTTATTTCCTGTACTTTCTCACTCTGTCCACTCCAACTCCACACACATGGCATGATCCTTCCAGCCTTCCCTTTGTTTCCAGCGACACATCCTATGAGCTGAAGAAGCACCATCGTCCAGCACTAAGAAAATCTGACTACCGCTTCTCCCTGCAAACAGACCCCTGACCCTTTGACCCACCATAGCTACTCACACTAGACCATTGCTCTCCTCAAAACCCTTCGCTTCTCCTCCCCTCACTGAGGAGGGAAGTCAAGTCCTTGCTGCGCCCTTTGGGGTCCTGGGCGGCAGTGCCCGCATAGCGTCCCTGAACTCCAACTCTCCTCCGCACCACTCACCTTCATGTCGGTTTCGGTCCCTTGCCTAGAATATTCCTCACCGAGTTATCTACAGGTCCCACTTCCCACCTGGCCTCCTACAGAGCTCTGCTCAAATATGCCCTTATCAGAGAGCTCCCTCCTGATCAACAGGGAGCTTATTCTAAAGCCAGGTGACACACCATATATTGGCAGGCTTGTTCCTAGCATCCGTCCACTAGAATGTGGTCTCCACTAAAGCCACCGGTGTTATCTTTGTGCCGAGCACAGTAGGTCCACAAGAAGCACTCGTTAAATGCATGCATGTGTTTTTGAACTGAAGAATACATACAGAGACTTTACATACCTTTTTCATCACTGAGCCCTAGCTGCCCGGCATTGTTCATTCCCCAGCCAAAAACTGCTCCCGAGAGAGACAGGGCAAAACTGTGAGCCCCTCCTGCAGCCACCTGAGCCAGTGGGATCCCTTCCAAAGACCTCACCCTCTGTGGGCTGGTCTGGGAGGGGAACTCTTTCCCCAGGCCCAGCTGCCCATGGCTGTTTTGTCCCCAGGTGAAGAATTGGCCATCTGAAACAACAACAGGACAACTGATGTTATAAACAAAATGATTCAAGCGCCATACGCTAAGATCATCTAGCTATTCCACTCTTCATTAGTTGCCCTATGTACACCAAACCCACCCAAGGGAAAAGGAAGAGATGCCTCGTGTTTTAAGCCTTCCAAATCCTAAATCAGCATTAGACAACAGAAAAGTAAACTCAAGCCTTAGTACCCCTTCAAAGGCTATCAACACTTACCTAAAGAAAACACTGAAGGATTAGATACATTCAGTTCTGACCCTGGCTGATTACCAGGGGCACCTCTAAGCAAGGTGAACTTAGCACTAACCACGCTGCCAGGAGCTGCAGCTGTGACCCAGGACTGTTCTGGGATGGGGGCCTGGGCAGGACATGCAACAGGAAAAGTGTCTCCTTACACCAGGATTTATTTGGAACCCTGACAGGAGAATGCAGCTCGAGAATGGATTGTAGATTTTTAAAAACAAAGTCTACAAATACTTCTGTATTGTCAAAAACACCGGGCATAGTCCCTTGTTTCTCTTTTCTGTAGGAGCTGAAACAGTAACGATGTATCCTACACCTTCATCAAGAAAGGATGAGCTACATGAAGGCTGTTTGACAAATGTCACTGTTCAGTTAAAGCTTTCGGTTAGATAACACAGGACTGCAGGGGAGAAGTGGTTTTTAAATTAACATAACATTAGCACATATGTATATAAATTACCAGCTGCCAGAGCCAAGCAGTGCCAGTTGCCACAGGAAACTTGTAATATGGTCTGCTGGTTCAGCTTCTGTATTAACCTAAAGCAGAAAATGGTTTGCTTAAATATGCATTCACACAGAAACACAATTATCAGAAACATTCTCGACTAAACACGTTCATTAAAAATACCATCTTGTCTAAATGACCTTTTCAAAATTAAGCATGTAATCTTGTCTAATTAAGCATGTAATCTTGCCTAATAAAATTCTATTATGGCTCTCACTAGGTTCACTCTTGGGGATTTACTATTTAAAACAAACAAATTCTTTCACACTTGGACCAGTTTCTAAAATCCGACTATGTACCACCCCTACTTTAGAAAGTGATTATTGTGGCACACAAAATCTTTAGGATCTCCAAAGCATTTACTGTCTCCATAAATGCTAATTAGCAGACTGTGGCTAACAGTGCCCAGGAACCTACATTTGGGAAGTACAGGCAAGGGGACCAGAAATATAAAGTTAGCCTCTGCTACACAGTGAGTTCAAGGCCTGGGTTAAATGAGACCCTGTCTCCAAAAGAAAGAAAGAGAGGGAAAAAGAAAAAAAAAATTAAAAACTTCCCAATCATCAGTTTGAGGAAAATACATATGAGAGATAAAAGGGGTACCCGTTTAGCCAACACATTTGTCAGTTGCCAGGAACTCAGCCAGTAACTAGTCCCAGACAAATTCAGTTCTGGACCAATCCGTGTGTTTACAATTCAAGGTGAAAAGAATTACATTTTTGTTTTGTGTGTGTGAGTACATCACAAATGTTGTTAGCAGGCATAGCAACAGCATACAGGAAATAGCAAGAACATGAAGAAAACTGTAAAATCAAGAACCCTGTGGGTGACGTTCTCACCTGGGCACCGCCACGGAATCCTCAGTAGTCATGAGTCCCAGCTGACCATCACTTCCTGCACCCCAAGAAAACAGCTGGCCCCGGTCACTAAGAGCCAGACTGTGTGACTCTCCACATGCCACATGTATGATACGCTGATCAGCCAGTGCTCCAATGTGTTCTGGAAGAGGTCAAAACAAAGGAAGAAAATACACACAGCCTGGAAACAGAGAGGCTGCTTCCCTTCATTAGCCAGCATCCACTGAGTGAGCAACATCTGTCAAGAACGGAAAATAACTTGTTTTGGCTCACAATGAAATGGGCATGGCGCATCAGGGTAAAAGGAGCAACAGTTTTGACTCCTCACACCTGGACACCTGGGAAGAGAGCCGGGAATGGGGGGTGCTCTGCTGGCTTTCTCCCGTACCCCTTGTTGTCGAGTCCAGGACCCCAGACTACATACAGGATGGCATCACCCACATATAGGGTAGGCTTTCCATCCTCAGTTAAACCTCAGAAACACCCCCAAAATACTCCTGGATGTCTCCTAGGGAATCCTAGACCAAGGTGTTGACAATGAGGATGAACCATAGCAATCAGCATCCAAGGCAATTTTATAAAGAGAACCATGAAACCCGTAAGTTTACAGAAATATTAAACTTCAGCTTGGGGGTTTCACCAGTATATGGCTGGTATTTTCATACCATATATAAGATTTCTGAACATATTTATTCTCATAGTGTGTACTTATCCCTTCCTGTACATACCCTTCCTATTCCTTAAAGTCCTCCTTCAATTTTCAGGGATATTTTTTATTTTTATTTATTTTTGAGTGAGATTCCACATATGAGAGAAAACATGTGCTACTTGTCTGTCTGTGTTTGGCATATTTCACTTAACATGAGACTCTCCAGCTCTATTTTCTTCTTCATCCATCATATAGATGCTAGATAGTAGATAAATAGATAGATGACAGTTAGATATAGACATAGATATGGACATAGACATAGATAGAGCTGGATCCATCATATACATACACAGATGGACTCATATATACATGTATGGACTCATACACATACACATGTGTGGACCAATTATATATACATACATGTATGGACCCATCATATATGCATATATGGACCAGAAAGAGCAATAATGAAATTTCTGTAGCATCTGATATCAAATTATGTTGCTGAGTTATAATCACAGAACCAGTGACACAGAAAACAGACATGTGTAGCGATGTAGGATAGAAGATCCAGAAATAAATCAGACTACTGAAAACAGAGTGCAGAACGGGGTTTCTTTAACAACTGGTAAAAGATTGAAACTACAGCCTAGTTTTTAAAAGACTGGATGTAGTGGCACACTCCTGTAGGCCCAGCCCTTAGGAAGTGCAGGCAGACAAATCAGGGTTCACGCTCATTTCTGCTGTAGAGTGAGTCAAGGCTGGCTACACACGTGATCTTGACTCAAAAAGAAAAAAAATTAACTAAAAACTGGTTCAAAGATCTTCATGAAAGACCTACAATGGAGATACTGCTACAGGTAACCGTGGGAGATAAACGCTTTATGATGTAAATATGCACAGTGACTTTCACATTAGGACTGAAGCTCTTCGGGACACAGTAAGAACCAACAGGTGGGATTTCATCTAACTCCAAGGTTTCTGTGCAACAGAGCAAACCACTAACAGCAAAGGCACACCCACAGAACACGGGAAATCCGTTCCCATGTGCTCATCACTAAAATACATAACAAATTATAAAAGCTAAATGCCAGAGGAATAAATAATGAAGTTAATGGATGAATGAATAAATGATGCACTTACTAAATGGGTGAATGAATTAACAATCACTTCTCAAAGAAGTACTTCAAGTGCCCAATGAATAAATAAAACAGTTTCACCTTTAGCCATCAGGAAATTGCAAATCACTTCTATATTGAGTCCATTCCAACCTAGTCAGAATGGCTAGCATTAAGAGAAAATATGCTAATATGCCAGAGAGCTGGGCAAGAACATTCAGAGATCCTTGGTGGAAATGCAAGTTACTAGAGCAACTGAGCAGGTGTCTCAAAAAAAAAAAAAAAAAAGATAGCTAAAACTTCCACAATCCAGCTGTACCACTTTGAATGTACATCTGAGTCAAAAACAGCATGTAACAGAGGTGACTGACCTGCATGCCTATATTAAACGGAGTCAGTATTAACTATTCAAAATAGCCAGGTCATGCAACCATCTTCATACCCATCAGCCAATGAACAGCTGTGAAAATGTGTGTGTCATATATATGACACACACAAGACTGTAAGAGCCAGAGCATTAGGAACTTTGCTGTGAGATTGTATCAGAAGCCACATCCATAATGTCTAAACAAAATGACTGTCCAAACATAAGTTGGCGAACATGCCAAACTGGATAGACAAAAGCCTACAAGGGCTCAACCATACATAAAAAACTATTGGCAACTAAGTAAATCAGAGAGCAGGAGAGGTGGTTTTCCCCAGGGAAGAGCATACCAATTGGCTATCCAGTGTCAATGGTCAACACTTAAAACATAATTATAAGTACCATTCTATAGACACAAAAGATGTCTTCCTAAATATATATATATATATATATATATATATATATATATATTCCATGATTTTTTATTAACTTTTTTATTTAAATTAAAAACAAATATTATTTTACATACCAATCCCAGTTCCCTCTCCCTCCTGTCTTTCTACTCCCCCCCACAATCTTCCCATCCCATCCCCCATCTACTCCTTAGAGAGGGTGAGGCCTCCCATGGGGGATCATCAAAGTCTGTCACATCATTTGGGGCGGGGAGAGGGAGAGGAAGAAGGAGAGAGAGAAAGAGAGAGACATACATGCAATAACTATTTTAAAAGAAGTCAGGTATTTGAAGGAGAACAGGCAGTAATATATGGGAGGGGTTGGAAGGAAAAATGCAACTAGTATATAATCTCAAAAATAACAACGAAAGTCTTCTGCGTCTCTGGTTGGCAGGGCTGGGGCTGTTGTAAATGGGACTGTTTCCCTTGTTCTGTCTTATTTGTTATTTGCGTAGAAACAAAAAAAGATACTTAACGTTATATGTTGATGATTTGAAACTTTCCTAAAAATGTTGCCCCAAAGAATTCTTGTGGGATCACTAGAGCTCTGGGGTGTAGGATCATAGCACCAGCAAATATGGACTGTTTGATCCCTGTTCTTACCTGTCTGGGTTTCGCCTTCTCTTGCTTTGTTGCTCTGGTTAAGAATTCAAGCACTGTAAAGGATGGCAGACCCTTGCCTTGTTACTGATTTTTGAAAAACTGCTCAGCTTACCCATTATATGGCCTTAAGGTTCCTTTATTCCTAGTCTCTTTAGAGATCCTGTCATGAAGAGATGGTGAATGCTCATCTAAGGAGTCTACTCTAGCTACTGAAGTGATCATGTTGTATTTTGTACTTGACATATTTATATATTCCACTTCAATGACCATGGTTATGTGCTCCTGAATTCAGTTTGCAGGTATTTTACTGAGGGTTTTTGCATTTATGTTGATCAGGGAAAGTGGTCTGTAGTTTCCTTTTTTTGTTGTTGTAACCTTATCCAGTTTGGACACTAAAATAATATTGGCATCATGAATAAATAAGTTTGGAAGTTTCCATTTCCTCTCTATTTTGTGGAATTTTTTAAAGAACAGCTGTGATTCTCTTTCATCCAGTAGCTGATGGAAGCAGAAGCAGAGATTCACAGCTAAGCACTGAGCCAAACTCCTGAGTCCAATTGTAGAGAGGGAGGCATGATGAGCCAAAGGGTCAAGACCAGGCTGGGGAAACCCACAGAAATGGCTGATCTAAGCAAGTGGGAGCTCACAGACTCCAGACTGGCAGCAGGGAAACCTTCATAAGACCGAACTAGGCCCCCTGAATGTGTGAGTCAATTGGCAGGCCAGGGCAGTGTATGGGGCCTCTGGTGGTGGAACCAGTATTTATGCCTAGTGCATGAATGGGCTTTAGGAGCCCACTCCCTATGGAGGAATACTCTCTCAGCCTAGACACATGGGGGACAGCCTAGGTCCTACCCCAAGTGATGTGACAGACTTTGATGATCCCCCACGGGAGGCCTCACCCTCCCTGAGGAGTTGGATGGGGGTGGGATGAGGGAATTGGGATTGGTATGCAAAATAAGATTGTTTTTAATTTAAGTTAAATTAATAAAAAAATCATGAAAGGGAAGCATCTGAAAAAATAAAAATATGACTTAAAACAAAACAAAACAAAAAAAAAAACAAAAACAAAAACAAAACCCAGCTGTGTTCACAACTCAGGAAGAAACCAGCAGTAAATCAAGCTGGACCAGGATTTTCTTCATTGATGATTTCTTACTAGCAGGTTAATCTCTTGGCTTGCTATTGGGTTTAGGTTGTCTTTGTTTTTGTTTTGTTTGTGTTTTTTCCCCTATACTTTTGGTTTAATTTTGGTAGGTCCTATGTATCTAGAAATATCTGGATTTTCTCATTTATTGAAATACAAGTTTTCAAAATGCCCCCTAACGATCTTCTGGGTTTCAGTGCTATCTATCTTGGTCACCTTTTTCATTTCTAATTCTATTGTGTCCTTTGCTTAGTTTGGCTATGGGTTTGATAATCTGTTCGATTCTTTCAAAAGACTCTCCCTCTGTCACAGTGATTCTTTGTAATGACATTTTCTTACTCTTGGCTTGTTTTTTTTTTTTTTTTCTTTTTTTATCCTATCCCTTTCATGCTGGGTTTATCTTTGTCAACAAGGTGAGTTTGCTACAGACAGAAAACAACTGAGTCCTGTTTTTACATCCAAATCACATATGGGTATGCCTGTGTTTACCTTCTCTGTCTTTTGTAGCTCAGTCTTAATGACTGTGAATTTTTGTAATAATGTAATAATGACAGGTCTTTATTTCTCCTTCAGTCTGAGGGACAGCTTTGCTGCATAGAGTAATGGCTGTTGGTAGTTATTTTCTTTCAGGGACTGAAAGAGATTAGTCCATGTCCTCCTGCTTTTGGGTTCCCAAGAGAAATCTGTAGCTATTGATGTGTTTGCCTCTCACATCTCTCTCCCTCTCCCTTCCCCTTTCTCCCTCTCTCTCTGTCAAAGGGGGAGGATACCTTTACATGTGACTTGTAAGCTTCTTCTTACAGCTTTTAACAGTTGTTGGTAGTGGTTTACAACATGATACAAAGACATCCTTTTTAGGGTCTTATCTTTTTGAAACTCTAGAAGTCTCCTCTAAGTGTCTACCTCTTTCTCAAGAATTGGGAATTTTTATCCTATAACTGTATGCAATGTTTTCTATGCTTTTAAATCATGCATCTTCCCCTTGTAGGTCCATGGCTCACAATATGGGTATACCCTTCATCGTGCCTCTACTGCTCTGTGGGCTTTTTGATGTCTCTCTGCTGCTGCTGTCCCTGATACACTGCCTGACATGGTCTAGTGGATCAGTGAGACTTTCAAAGGAGCTTTTCATTTCACTGACAGAACTTCTCATTTCCAAATGTTCAATTTGACTTTTTCAGGAGTTTTAGTTCTTTTAAATTGTTTATCACTTAAAAAAAAAAAAAAAAAAAAAAACTGAGACAGTGGCTCCAGTCCAGCCAGGCCTTGAACTCCCTATTAGTCCAAGGATGATCCTGAACTTCTCGTCCTTCTACCTCCCTAGTGCTTGGATTACAGGTGTGCATTTTCCTACCTGGCTTATCCAATGCTACAGATTCAACCCAGGGTCTTGTGCAGGCTAGTCAAGGACCTCACCAACTAAACCGTTTCTCCATCCCTTTAGTCACTTTAAATTTTAAAAAATTTTATGTGTATGGGTGTTTTGCCTATACACGTCTGTGCACTGTGTTTGTACCCACAGAGGCCAGAAAAGGACAAAGCATCCCCTAGAACAGGAATTAAGGAGGTTGTCAAGTGCCATGTGGATGTTGGGGATCTAACGAGGTCCTCTGGAACAGCAACAAGTGCTTTTAACCCTGAGCCATCTCTCCAGCCAGCCCCAACCGCTTTTCCATCTTACATCATCTTCTGGTCTTCGCTCAGCTATTCACTTGCATTTGCTTTGAGTCTGCCCTGGTGCCCGTTCACAGTCTTTTTGGATTCGCTGAGCAGTCTCATCAGCAATCTTCTGAATTCTCTGAACAACATCCACTTCACTATCATTGAACTTTTGGAGGACTCATGTTGCTTTGGTCCCTCACCAACATATTTCTTGTGTCTCCAAGTTGGGGTTTATGCACCTGGGGCCAAGTTACTGGTCTGAAGTTCTAAGTTCCCAGATTATGTCACTTGAATTATTAGCAAAATCCAGGAAGAACTACAGTGGAGCAGGTTTGGAATGTGATTTCTCACGACTATGATTCAATAGTTAAGCTCTCAGACGGTGTCCTCAACACACCAGGATGATCCCCAGGCACAGAGAAGTAAACTAATTACAGAAGTGTCCTAGTTACAACTCCAGTAACATGGGGGGAGAGGGGCAATACTACATGAAGTAAGAAGACACTAGTTAGTAGGAAGGGAATATGAAAACTTACAATACTAGAGAAAAATAAAACATAAAAAAATAAGAGGAGGAAAGCAAGGAACAGAAAAGAGGAGACCCAGGAAAAATAAAACAAACAATAAAAATAATGAAAAAAATTAAAAGCAAGAAACATGAGGGGGGAAACAGAAACTGTATAATTGAAGAATGAAATGATAAAATCAAAAGAAAAAGGAGAGAATTTAAAAGTGAATATTAAAGCTAGGTGTGGCGGTTCAGGCCTAAAGTCCCAGCACTCTGGAGGACGAGGCTAGACTAGGCTCTGTGATGAAAATCTGTCTCAAGAAAACAAACAGTAAAACAGAGAAATTAGGTATTACAAGAAGAAATGGAAGGGGGTGTAAAAGACAAAGAAGAGGGGGGTGTTGGTGGCACACGCCTTTAGTCCCAGCACTCGGGAGGCAGAGACAGGCGGATCTCTGTGAGTTCGAGACCAGCCTGGTCTACAAGAGCTAGTTCCAGGACAGGCTCCAAAGCCACAGAGAAACCCTGTCTTGAAAAAAATAATAAATAAAAAATAAAAAGAACAAAAAAAAGAAAAATGAAAATGCATGAAAGTAGAATTCGTATAGAAATATGTAAAATAATTGGTCTAATCCATATCAAAACAGTCTCTACAGAAAAATAAGTTTTAATGGCATCATAAAAAGGAGAGGGAAGTTAAAAAGAGGGCAGGTTTCCTCTAAGGAGGTCAATCGTGTGACTGCATTGACCACGCGACGACCATTCAGAAAATGGTCTGTGCCTCATTCCGTGTCCTCTTTCCTTCTGTCTTTGTGGTGTTCATGTAGAAATGACAGGCTATGACCTGTGGCCATAAAGTCACAGCTACGCTGCCCTGTCTTGTCCTTCATGGCTGAATGGGGCGGGCCACAAGCTTTCCGCCAGCTGGTCCCAGTCTCCAGCACCTTGAATGTTCCATGCTGTGACCCACACCTGAGCTGGAATGCTTGCACACTGCACTTTGGGTTTGCTAACATTCCACAACTTGGGATCCACACATGATCAGCTGAGGACCCATTCCTCTCCTCCCAGAGCTCCAACAACCTACTCCATGCTGGAGTTTTCATAGTAAGCTTCCCTACAGATACCTATTACAGTTTTAGTATGAACTGTGCCCATAGGTTCACAGGTATGAACAGCTGAACCCTAAAGATGAGGTTGCCTCAAAGGCTTGTGCAGTGTTTGGTAGTGAGGCCTAGACAAGAGGAAGAAGATGTGGATTACCAAGGGGCAGGCACCGAGGGTCACACTTCTGACCTTCTTCTGGCCTGGGCTCACTCTCTCCATGTTTGTTCTGCTGAGATGTAAGTAAGCTGTCTCAGTATGCTCCAGGTACAGAGACCCTGTCTCAAAACAGTAAGATGGAGAATGACAGAGGACTCAACGTGTCAACCTCTGGCCTGCACATGCATGCACACATACATATACATATACTCACATGCATGTACATACGTATGTACACACACACACATGCAACTGATTCCATCATACATGCTTTCAGATACACTTTCTCTTTACCTCAGTCTATGACCTCTGTCACTCACTGTTTTCTGCAGGGTGCTGAGGTAGTCTTTTCCCTATCTTCTGCTCTCCAGATTTCTGACCTTGAGATTTTTGTTTCAGTTCATGTGTGTGCACACACACTCGTGTCCCACAGCATGTGTGTGATGGTAAGAGGACAGCTTTTGGGAGCCAGTTCTCTCCTATCATGTGGGTCCTGTGGATAGACTTCCAGTCATCAGACTTGATAGGCAAACACCTTTGCCCGCTGAGCAATCTCATCAGCCCCAGATTTTTTTCTTTTCCTTTTTTTTTTTTTTAATCTATCAGTCTGCCACAAAATTTTAATGTCTTTTCACCTGTAACTCACCTTGAAGGGCACATGTTCTCTAGCTATCCCAGCCCCATTTTCCTAAAGATGTTAGAGACCCAGGGGTGTTGCTTAACATTGGGTATTTCTAAATGTTATCAATATAGATCCTAGACATACTAGGTAGCATATATGCCTACAGTAGCACACATATCCTCAGATGTGTGTACATATCTATGCAGAAAGAATTCTGCAGATGGACTACGACGATGTGCTGACAAAGAAGCCCAAATGTGAGTAGGAATGAGGCATATTCTTAAAGAAAAGGGAATGCAGGAAATTCTACCTGGAACAATAAGCCGCCCCCCCCACTTCTTCTCACCCACAAAATATCCAGAATTTTAAATAACTCTCTCCACTAAGGTCCAAAGTGCAGGAAACAGGACTTCACTGTGGGAAAATCAGCCCAGTTCTCTGCCATCTTGTAACTAGGTGCCTTACCTCAGAAGCCAGGGCAGAAAGAATGTAAGAGCCAGACGATGGTAAACTCTGCATATTACATGAATACTGAATGCATGAACTCAAGCCAACAGTGTCTACATGTGCAAGGTCAAGCCAGTTAAAAATCCCAGCACGCAATGGGGAGAGGATCCTGACACTGACTGGTAGCAGTTGTAGCAGCTGATAGCTCTTGGGAGAGGGAAAGTCACTGAGCAGATATTTCCTGAGTAATTGGACTGTTGGTCTCTCTGCTCTACATAATGTTGGAGCACAACATATTTAGTCCAGTCCTACCCTTTGGAAGCTATAGAGTAGGAGACAGTGGGATTTAAACCTGAAAAGATCATCTAAGGCTACATGATAGAGCCCTAAACATACCTAAGTAAGCTGCCTCATAGGGCAGTAGCCTAAGACAGGCCAGTCTCCAAGTGCCAAACTCTACTCTTCAAAGCTCAATAGCTATGGGAAACACACACTCAAGCAGCTCTGAGAAGTTGCAGCTTCAGCCTTTAGTCCAACACACTGTTGATGTTCCATAACTTCAGTGAGTGCATATGCCACTCGATTCTGAAGTTTTGTGTTGCAGTTGTGATTTTGTAGCTTGGCAATTTTGATAACTTCTCATTCCCTGGAGACAGAAATGGGTCCTTGTGCACACAGATAAGCACTAGAGTGCCGATGGCCATGCCAGAGGAGCAGCAGGTGGCAACTGTTGGCATCTGCCATGGCGTGAATGGTTGTAGGGGGATCACCACTGTGAATGGGTGTAGGGGGATCACCACTGTGAATGGGTGTAGGGGATCACCACTGTGAATGAATATGGGGGATCACCACTGTGAATGGGTGTAGGGGGATCACCACTGTGAATGGGTATAGGGGGATCACCACTGTGAATGGGTGTAGGGGGATCACCACTGTGAATGGGTGTAGGGGGATCACCACTGTGAATGGTTGTAGGGGGATCACCACTGTGAATGGTTGTAGGGGATCACCACTGTGAATGAATATGGGGGATCACCACTGTGAATGGGTGTAGGGGGATCACCACTGTGAATGGGTGTAGGGGGATCACCGCTGTGAATGGTTGTAGGGGGATCACCACTGTGAATGAATATGGGGGATCACCACTGTGAATGGGTGTAGGGGGATCACCACTGTGAATGAATATGGGGGAATCACCGCTGTGAATGGGTATAGGGGGATCACCACTGTGAATGGGTGTAGGGGGATCACCACTGTGAATGGGTGCAGGGGATCACCACTGTGAATGGGTGCAGGGGGATCACCACTGTGAATGGGTGTAGGGGATCACCACTGTGAATGGGTGTAGGGGGATCACCACTGTGAATGGGTGTAGGGGGATCACCATTGTGAATGAATATGGGGGATCACCACTGTGAATGGTTGTAGGGGGATCACCACTGTGAATGGTTGTAGGGGATCACCACTGTGAATGGGTGTAGGGGATCACCACTGTGAATGGGTGTAGGGGATCACCACTGTGAATGGGTGTAGGGGATCACCACTGTGAATATGGGGGATCACCACTGTGAATGGGTGTAGGGGATCACCACTGTGAATGGGTGTAGAGGGATCACCACTGTGAATGGGTGTAGGGGATCACCACTGTGAATGGGTGTAGGGGGATCACCACTGTGAATGAATATGGGGGATCACCACTGTGAATGGGTGTAGGGGGATCACCACTGTGAATGGTTGTAGGGGGATCACCACTGTGAATATGGGGGATCACCACTGTGAATGGGTGTAGGGGGATCACCACTGTGAATGGGTGTAGGGGGATCACCACTGTGAATGGGTGTAGGGGATCACCACTGTGAATGGGTGTAGGGGGATCACCACTGTGAATGGGTGTAGGGGATCACCACTGTGAATGGGTGCAGGGGGATCACCACTGTGAATGGGTGTAGGGGGATCACCACTGTGAATGGGTGTAGGGGATCACCACTGTGAATGGGTGTAGGGGGATCATCTCATGGAAATAGTCCGTTCTGTTAGGCATTTTTATCTGTGGATTATTATGAAGATGATTTCCTTAAGCTGTACTGTTTAAAGGGCTTCCCCTGCCCCTGATGAAGCAGGAGCTGCAGAGGATGGAAAATAAAAACAAGAAAGTTGTCACACTGCTGGGATTTAGACGTTTCTCTTGAGGAGCAGTAATGGACTATGTTTAGGTTAAGGATCAAGGAAAACAATCAAGTCCCAGGAGTTAGCTCAAATTCCTTTTGATATTGAGAAATGTGTTCATGGGTTTGGGGCATCATCGCTAAAACAAAGCTTTAAATAAATGACCTCATGTAATTAAGAATCAAAGAATTGGATGATTAGTTAATATAACTGAATAAGACTCTAAAATTAAAAAAATGAAACTAGTAACTGGTTTTTCTGGCAATTAGAAAAACTACTGTCTATATAAAGAGTTGTGGCTGAAAAGGCTCCTGGGCTCTGCAGCAAAATGTTTAATCATGTAAGGGATATGGAAAGCAAGCTGTTTTATACTTGTATTCATTGTAATCATTCCCTTAAAAAAACAAAATGTAACCACATTGTAATTTTTATACTGCTTGAAAGATTCTGCTGGAGTATGCAAGCTGTGAGGGAAAAAAATAAGAGAAGGAAAACACCAGGGCAGGTGTAGAAGGAAAGCTATACATAAAAAGAAGACATCAGGAAGTGGTGTAGAAGGAAGTCATCAGGAAGTAATGCAGAAGGAAGTCATCAGGAAGTAATGCAGAAGGAAGTCATCAGGAAGTAATGCAGAAGGAAGTCATCAGGAAGTAGTGTAGGAGGACATCAGGAAAGCAGAAGAAGGGAAACATCAGAGGAGAAGAACAGGACAAACAAGAATAGAGGAAAACAAGGGCAAACAGAATAATAAAATAAAGAAGCTTTTATCCCTCAAAAATTAGTTCTCTACACTTTTCTTGCTGACTCTGCATCTCCTTCCCAGTCTCTCTGACCTGCAGAAGGCTGGACTCTCTATACTCGGGAAACCAGGAAAAGTTAAACATGCATGTTTATCTCTTCAAAGGAAGGAGATGCTTACCTATCTTCCACTGGGACTTAATGTAGTTTATTATCTGGTGATCTTCTGCAGGCTTCAGCCAAATCCCCCTCAAATATTATATGTTTATCTCAGACTTTTCTACCCTGCATCTTGGGTACTGCTTCTCAGTCCATAAAACTCATCCTTATGGTGCATACCATTTGTACTTTACAACAATCTAAGTAACTTCTGTTATCTTATGGCCAGGCCAACTCTGACTTCTCCAGGCATTATTTTCTCAATCATTTTCCCTAGACCCTTATCTTGAGCATGTTTGTGAACCTACAGAACTCATCTTTAAGGAAGAAGCCATGTGTACTTTCTAAAGAGTTTGATGTGAACAAGTGTTAAGCTTTGTTGGACACATGGGACTACTCTTAACATTAATTGTCATCAGGAAACCTTTCCAAAATTGTACTGGACTTAAACATGGTTAAAATAAATGTCTGGTGTCAGACTCTAGAAGTTTGAGCCAACACTGGCTGACTAAATCATGTTAAATCAGATTTCTTTCTTGCTTCTTGACAATCATTTCCCTGATAGCCAGAAGTATTTGCAGGGACACCCAAAATTTATGATGATAATCTCTGGATTTCTGATAGATGTAGGCTGTTTCTTAATATATCAGCCTGAACATTTAGTTGGCAGATACTTTACAGCTCTTTGAAATTATCTGTAAGTTATTCTAAGTACATGTTCTTGTTGTGGACTATGACTTTAGCTAGGCAAAGTTATGTTACATCTGTTTACAATGTAGAATATTATTTTAGTTATGTGAAGGTGTGTTACATTTGTTTATGATGTAAAGATGCGTTACATTTGTTTGTGCTGCATTTGTTTAATATATAAAGATGTATTTATTTGTTTCACCTTGACTAAGGCACCTGATTGGTCTAATAAAAAGCTGAACAGCTGACAGTTGGGCAGAAGAGCAATAGGTGAGGCTGGTGGTCAGAAAGGAGGAGGAAGAGAGACAGACTGAGAAGAGGGACGCACCCGGGGCCAGGAGTCAGACTGTCACCAGCCAGCCAGACCTGAGAAGCAGTGGAAGTAGGATATACAGACATAAAGAAAGGTTAAAAAGAGAAACAGATTAAAATGTGAACTAAGATAAGGTTGAGCATTCATAACTAATAATAAACCTCCGTGTAGTGGTTTGGGAGCTGGTTCGTGGCCCAAAAGAAAGCCTATTACATGTTCCAGCATGTATTACTTGGCAAATTATCTAACATTATTAAGATATATATTGAAACTTCTACTCTAAAATACAACTGTCTTATAGTTTCATGTTGCTACAACAGAGCATTTAAAGCTGGGTAACTCATAAAGCAAAAAGATTCATGATTCCAGGGGCTGGGGAGCCCAAACAATACAATGTCTGGATAATGACCTCCTTGACTATATCACAGGAGGACCCTGGGGCTTGCTGGCCAGCCAGGCCCTATCTATGGGCTCCAGGTAAATGAAAGATCCAGTCCCAAAGAAAAAGGCAGTGTTTCTGAGGATAGCACATGACACTGACCTCCACATGCATGTGTGCATACACACACCCAGGTACGCTGTTTAAAAAGGATGTAGCTGCTAACAGTTGTCTAATGACGCTATCTATGAAAGCAGAATTGTCTCTCCCTACCTTTTAACAAAATATCTTATTTATATTTACTGTTTAGCTACTAGGTTAAAAAAATGCAAGCTTTCTTTCTTCCATATGAGTGAACAGAAAGTAAACATAAATAAGAAAAACAACTTGAGAATAAAATCCTATCAGGAAGACCTATTCAACCAGAGACATTTGTGCGGGGGCTAGAGAGATGGCTCAGTGGTTAAGAACACTGGCTGTTTTTGCAGAGGAACCTGGTTCCATCCCAGCACCCACATGGTGGCTTACAACCACCTGAAACTCCAGCTCCATAAGATCTGATGCCTTCCTCTGACCTCCATTGACATCAGACACACAAATGCTACACAAACATACAGGCAGGCAAACACTTAACTCATACACATAAAATAAAAATGAATAAATCTTTTGTTAAACATGTCTATGGACAAACATTCTAGAATTATTAAAACCCAAATGTCATCCCAAACTCTTTTGTCCTTACATTTACTTTAGACAATGATACTGACCTAATTTAGAGCCGTCGTGAGGATTAATGTGCTTTGAAAAGCTAATCATAGCATAGATGGTGACAGCTTGTAATAGGTATAAACACTCTTGCAATGACAAGTAAGCAGAGTGTCTTGTTTTCAATGCAAGGCACTGTTTATTATCTAAAATACTGCTAATTACAAAACACCAGTAACTCCTCACACAATGATTTATGCTAATTAATAAGTATATATTTTCTAAAATTCCAACTGTCTCTAAAGACAGTAAAATGACTATCACAGGCACAAGATAGCAACTTTTGCTTAACCCCAGCAGAAGGTGGTCTACTGACATACTAAAGATGGGCACTGGGTTGGTTACTGTCATCATCCCCATCAGAGAGGGTTCTGCAGCTTCCTGGGTCACCTGTCACTCAAATGGGGAAGCTAGGGGAGCCCAAAAAGTACAGTGTTGAATCTAGATATTTCCTAAGGTGACTTCTGCCTTTTACACCAGAGTTACACACTTCAATAACACGGAGTCAGTGTAGGATCACTTCTGTCCCCTCTCAGCTCAGCTAGCATGCTTTTCACCAAGAACTGTCACATCCTTCAGATGTAGAGAAAGCAGAAATGGCGGCTGAAAGTCCAACAGCAGCAGTCATCACAGTTCTGGGAACTGAGGCTTTTGGACATTGTTCTTTATAAACCTCATTCATGAAAGAGCAGAGCCATTCCATTCAGTAACTGCATTATGGAAGTGCTCAGATGGGATAAAAAAACGTGTGTGAATCAGCTTAAATCCCCTACAGGAAAGGAAGAAACTAACTGGGAGGAAGTGTAAAGAAAAACCCCTAGCTAAGAATCAAACACGGCATTAGAGACTTGTCATAAACTCTCACCCTTGGAGTGCCCTACAAAAGGTTTCCAGGGATGTCCACGCAAAATTGGAAGTCTAACAGAGTCAAATTCAATGAAACTTGTTGCACTTACCACAGTCCCTGCCTATTCAAGACAGGAAGAAAAGTTAAAAGAGACTATACAAATTCGGACATCGACAGTAACATGAGAGTTAGCTTACACCAAAATGATACCCCTAGAAACCAGCATGTGTGAAGGGAGAAAGTCTTGGGATGATGATTGTGGGGTAGACCAACACAGGGACAGTTAATGGACACAAACAGCAGTTTCCCCTGAGCTTATGAAAAAGATTTCAATATTTATCTATTTCTCACATAAATTAAGTAGCTTACAAAAATATAATTTGATCAGGGAAAACTCAGTTTTGATTGCTTGACCACAAAGGACAGGGAACAAAAGTCCCACCAGCTCTGTGGCTCTGTCTTATGAAATTATGAATAAACCATAGGCAAGAACATAAAGGATTTGGTAGTAATCCTACCGTCCCTCTAATCAGCAGTTATCTCAATGGGGAGGCGAGGGGAGAGAGGATATGAGCATGCAGGATGGAGAAGGGAAAGGAAACGCACAAAGAAGAACCAGATCCCCAGAGTTGGCCCCTGGGTTTGGATGTGACTTTGTAAGTTGTTAGGAAAATACTTCCAGTTATCCCAGGCCTGCTTGGCCTTGGCCAGTTTACAGATGAACCACGCACTCACAAACACACCAGATGCACACACACGCACACACACACATGCACACCACACACACACACACCCCTAAACAATAACTGTCCACTCCTTAGACAATTACACAGACCCCCGGCATAGCCATATTTGGCCTATCCTTGAAATGCCCACATTTTGCAGTTTGAATACTGGCTCTGAGGTTGATAGCTTGTACTGCTCTTGCAGAAGACCCGAGTTAGGTCCCCAGCACCCACACAGGGTAGTTCACAACCACCTATAGCTGCATTACAGGGGATCCAATACCTTCTTCTGGCCTCAGAAGGCCTTGCCCTTCCTCCCTTCCCCCAGAGACTGAACCCAGACTCTTTTTCACACTAAGTCAAGTGTTCTATGTATCAATTTGCATCCACAGCTCCCTGAAGCCCCTTCTCTGTCCAGTAGCTCTCCACGTAAGAATTCCCAACAAGCACAGAGACCAAGCAATCTCGACCTTTCTTTCACTCATTAAAAATAAATCCATAAGACCCAGATTTAGAACGCCATGAAAAAGTTAAAGCAAGCAAGGGAGGCATCCACCCACACATCCCCCCATTCAGAGGCACTATTCCACAGTTGCTGTGGAGTCCGGAATTAGCATACTAGTTTAACTGGGAACTTTCTGGATTCTCTTGTAATTTACACAGGAGTGTGACTTGCCATAAGTTAGATCATAGGTAGGACCAGCACCCCTGCCTGAGTGCGAAGACCTTCTCGGTGTTCCTCTCTGCCTTTCTGCAATCTACCCAGCCCTGGCTGTGCTGGCCCAATGCAAGTACAAGCAGACAGAAGGCTGCTTCATACTGTCCACTTACTTGCAGAGGCCCAGCTGGTTGCGACTAGCTCCAAGAACTCTGTCCAGAGGACCTCTGGAAACCTGAGATTGTACCATTCATGGTAGTGTCTTCTAAAGATGGCTGCCTTTAGCATCCTATCCTTTCCTACCTGCTGCCACCCCAGGATTTAATGAGCAATGAGGCAGGTGCACCCCTATTCTACACTGGAGATAACCTGCCAGAGGAAGAGGGTGGCACAACGATGTAATCCCAGCAGAGACAGGAGCTCAGTTGTTCAAAGTCATCTTTGGTTTCACAGGAGGTTTACATCCTAGCTGGAGGATGTGTCGAAAAACAAACAATAACCCCCCACACACCCCCCAAAAAACCCTACAATACCAGAACAAGAAGTCTCCTCCTTTAACAGAATGAACCCTGCCCAGGGCTACTCTTACTTCCTGATAGTAAAAAGAACAGGCCAGTTCCCAAACTCTCAGCTCAGGCTTCCCGTCTTGTCGTCTTGTAATTCCAAAGACAGGTCGGAGTTTTTGCTTTGCTAGAGAGAACTGCAAAGAACAGGCATGACTTCTGATGCTTAAGGTAGGGCCTAGAGATACCACAATAACCAAGAGCACAGACCACCTCCAGAATGGACGTGTGGGAAACACAGGGTTAAGCAACACCTGTAACTAGGTGACCTGGCTTTGCTATCGTTAGTATTGGAATGATTGTCCAGTTCCCAGAATACTCTCATTCAAGCGCCAGCCAGGTAAGCACAGTCCTTCAAGACCAGCACAGGGCCAGTGAGGTGAAAAGCAAAACCCGATAACTCAAGTTCTGTATCACATTAAGGAGGAAGGGACAAATGGACTCCACAAAGTTGAACTCTGACTTCCAAATAAGTGCCATAGGCATGCCCCCACACACCCCTCCCTCCCCCCAACAAATACACACAAATATTAAAAAAATAAATAAATCACTAGAGTAAGGTGAGTCCAAGGTACCCAACTCCTGCCTGAAACAACATTTCCTAAGAAGGGCAGGATCCGAGCTGCCCTACCCCGCTGTAGGCAATCACTGTGCCTTTCATCTGAAGAAATAGGATATTAATAAGCTTAGTGTAAGACTGTGAATTGTAAAAGGAAATAGGAAGAGATCTCTGTTTGTTTTTAATGTTTTCCACCAATCCCATCAGTAAAAATCAAAAATCTCCCACCACTTTCCAGGGAGCTATATATACTAGTTAGTAAAACATAGTAAATTTAATTACTCATTTATCAATTATTGACACTTTTCACTGATTATATTGCACTGCATAGAACAATCAAACATTTGAACATTTTTCATATTAGGTGCATTGTGTAAAAGGACATTGGTGGATAGGTTAAGTACAAACCATTCCCGGAAGTCCTAAGAATCGGGGCAACCCGTTAGGAAAGCTGCAATTACATGCACGTGAACACACATAGTGGGCGCTTTCCAAGTGACAATTTAGGGTAGACAGAGAACAAGAGGAAGGCCACTGAGCATACTCACACACTTCATAATTTGGGGCAGAGGACACAGTTTGCATTGCCCTGGCTGACCTTCAACATGCTTTGGAGCTGAACTGGAGCCTGGGGTCTCTTGTCTCCACCTCTCAAGTGCTAACATCACGAGCATTCACCATCAAACCCACACACTTCATAACTCTCTCTAATTCCAATCCTGTAGTCTGTGGTTTTCAAACGTTCAACATTTGAAGTCACGTTGCAAATTAAGACTGACATTTGGGCAGTGCCAGGTGCCACAGGATAAAGTACATAAGGAGGAAACAACATAATCAGATCACCTGAAGCAATTTCTCTTAATGAATACAGACGGGCACTCCTGATCCTCCTGGCCTGAAGACACTGGGATCACAGGGCATCATCCTTGGTCTCTTCTCTTTTAAAAAAAATTAGGTGAATGTATGTGTGTCTGTGTGAGTATGTGCCACATTCCTGCCTGGATCCCTAGAGCCGGAGTTACAGGGGTTTTGAGCCAAGGGTCACAGGTGCAGGGAAAGCAGCAATTCTAACTACGCCATCTCTCCAGCCCCCACGGCTGCTCTTTAGTGAAGCGTCTGTGTCTAGACTTGATCTGGACTGAGCAAAAGCGACAGCAAGATGCAAAGAAAGTGGCTCACAAGTGTGCTCGATTATTAACGGTGAGCAGTCACGGGGGCTCACCTTGCCACTTCCACTCTAAGGTCACAAGTCTACACTACATGTCCATGGCCTGTCAAACCTAGGTTCTATATGAGAAAGAGAGAAGAAAAGGCTTGAGCATGCACACTGGTTGTCAGAAGTAAATAAACAGCACTAATGTAAGGACACTGATGAGCTCCTGCCTTTTCAGCTTAACCTTTCCTACCCCCCTTATCATGAGTCTAGGCACAGCACTGGTGCACCTGTCCACCCACACCCCAGTGTAGACTCTGTACTCAGTCACACACACACACACACACACTCTCACGGGCCAAACATCCACTCAGCCTTCTTGCTCTGCCCACCTCACCCCTCCATTCCATCCCAGCCTATCTGTCACAAGCCTATCCCCAAACACTTGCCACGAGGATCACAGGCTCACCTCCCTCATCACTGCATCCCTTACTCATCTCAGCTCGAAAAGTCCCACACAGCACTCAGCAACGAATGCTTTACAAAAACTTGTTGCAGAAATGAAAGAATGAGAGGTAATCGGGGAGGAAAACTGGTACTGATCACGTAAGGACTCCCTGTTTAAAGACTGCCGTCAATTACTAGTGAAAATCACCTCCCAATCCTGCTTTGCATGTTGGATAATAATAAGTTTAACAGAAGAAACCCTATTTTTCCATTACACGGCTTAAATTGGACACAGTTCAGTGGGGAATACTGCACTACATGAAGGAGGCAGAGCTTCCCCCAAGAAAAGGGCTTGGTAAGCAATGACCCACTATGGTTTGCCTTAGCAGTGTCCTGACAATCTATGCAGGAATGGCACTCACCTGGCTTGTTGCCTTCCCTCTCGTGGCCAAGCTGCCCCTTGGTGTTTACACCGCACGTGTAAACCTCTCCATCTTCGAGCAGGAACACTGAGTGGTTCCCTCCACATGCCACTTCCTTGATGCTTCTGTCTGCTACAAAGCGGCACACCTGGGGCTCAGCCACAATTCCTCGCAGGTTGGAGCTGATGCCTGGTTGGCCCAGGGACCAATACCCCCAACATAGCATTGCTGTTATCCTTCAAGGAGTCATATAGCCTAGAAGACAGTCTTGTTTAAAAAAAAAAGGGGGGAGGGGGGTATAGGAAAAATTATTTAAAATTTCAAAAAGCATCAGGAGAAATCAAGTAACAAATTCAACCAATTAAAATAACACTCCCATGTGAGCAAAAGATGCAATAGTTAATGAAAACGTAACAAAACCCATTACTTTTGAGATAATTAAAAATGTCGCTCTCCGAATAAACATCACGTCTTGCATCTTAAAACAAAACATGTTAATGTTGTCAAAAGTTATAAAGGTGTAGTTTTGTGTTTTAGTAAGCACCTAATATGCAATTTTAAATAACCCTCCCTTACATCACAATATGAACACAGAAAAAGAACCTGATTCACACGTGTATGACAGGGAGCAGATAGACACTCCTCTGCACACCACTAGGCAGAAATGGGGGTGAACTTACGTCTTATTTTCTCAGTATTCCTTCTTTCTGCATACTCTCTGCCCTCTTTAAAAATGGGCTTCATTTGAACCAACCCTTTGGGTAGGCCTACTATTGTCTCCACCCGCAGCACGTTGCCACTTGAAGTAGGTGAGATGAGAGTATGCTCTTGCCTCTCACCCATCACCAATACTCGAGTCACACTTCACACCTGGAAGAACGCCCTCTGCACAGCCCAGCCCAGCATCCCACTAGGCCTTCGTCCTACGACATGGGTACCCCTCTACTGGAACTGGTAGTGTCTTCTTTCTACTCATCAGACTTCACTCCACCAGATTTGTAACATCCTCAACAGAGACTGTAGACCAATGCAGGCTTCTTCTATGTAACAGGGCATCTACTTTGACTGACTGACACTTGTACTAGATACACAAGCTTTAAAAAAAAAAAGTCCTCATAAAAGGATGCTTTTTAAATAAACAAAACCTCCTCCCTCGCTATCAGTTCGTACACACCAAGGTGGCCAGATAAGGTGCAGTCCTTCTGTTGCTAAGAGGAACATCAAACGGTGGACCTGCTTTAGAGAAGGAAGGGTGGTCTAGGGAATGGTAGAGATGCTCTAGTAAAGTGTGGAGAAGTGATGGGGCTGTTGTAGAAAATGACGAGGCTGCTCTGGAAAATGGAGTGGCAGTTCTTCAAAAGCTCTTTTGGCTCTTACCGTCACTATAATTGAAAATATCAAGCAGGTGATTCCCCACTGAAGAAAACACCTAGTGAGCATCTCTACTTCTGGGAGAAAAGTTCAAGATTTAGGAAAAAAAAAAAAAGTAGGAACTCCCAAGCATGTCATAAAAAGCAGAGGTTGAAGGTAAGCCAGTGGTAGAGAACTTACCTAGGTCTTACACAAGACCTCAGGTTCAATACCCAGCACTGTAAATACAAAGTAAGGGAGGGCTCCCCTCTCTTGAGATACCAGATGAAGATGGAAAGGATGAAGACAGGGTGAAAGCCTGACACAGGGCCACATGTTTGGCCAGAACAGAGTGGGAAGCAGTGGTTTTGAGAATAGCAATACCTAGCATCCAGTTTGATGCTGCGGGAAATTATTTTTCAGAATCCCAAAGTGTCAAAGTACAATATGGCATCTTTACACAAAGTACTTTTCCAGTATGAGGAAATTCAGAACCTTGGCAAGGGGTAGGGGTTACAAAAAACATAGTACTCCATGAAGACTGAAATGAAGATTGAGGACTGTGAGGAGACCAGGAATTTTAGCAAATGACAGATAGGTTTAAACACTGTTCCTCGCCCTTGGATTTCATGACAATTAGAGAAGATATCTAATCAGCAGTTTGTCATTTAAATCACTTTATTTGGATATTAAAAGGGATCTCCCAAAGTCTGGCCTTAGGGACATTGAGATTACATTTCATATATGTTTAATTGTAATATTAAATTGTCTTTGCTAACTACTTAAAGCTGTATTGCCCCAACTGAGAGGGAAACCATCAGGACATCTGAGCTGTACTGCACATATTACAGGTGTCCTACTTAATCCCTGCCAGATGGTAAGGAAATGACAGTCTAACTATGATTTAGAGGGCTAGGCACAACACGTAAGAACACACCACTAGGCCAGGCTCTGGTGGCAACACCTTTAATCCCAGCACTTGGGAGGCAGAGGCTGGCAGATCTCTGTGAATTCCAGGACAAGCTCCAATGCTACAGAAAAACCCTGTCTCAAAAACAAAACACACCACTAGCCAATTCTGGCTAACATCTGAGGGTCTCAGGGCACAAGGCAGGCAGCCTTTCTGTGCAAATGCAGATTTTTAAGATGAGCAACTCCTTTCTCCTAACACAGAACCAATGGTTACAAAAAATATTATAATCCAATGAAGTCAACTGTTTCAACCGTTCTTGGCAACAGATACAGTACTGCATCCATGATGATGCTCAATTATATGTACAATGTAATTTCACAACTGCACCACAGTAATTCTAGTCTTTGAATTTTTGAGCCTTTCAACTAAGGCATGAAAATATAAAACTGAATTTAATGTCATAACCAGTAAGTATGCTTCTTCCCAAGAGTTTAATATAGTATGGTGTGTAGATGCTAGACTACGAGTATTATGCTCAAGTTTTGAGGGGTTTTTTTGTTTCGTTTTTCTTGGGTTTTCTGTTATTGTTGTTGTTTTTGTTTTTTTATTTTTGAATCAGGGTTTCCCCACGTGGCCTAGAATGTCCTCCTGAGTGCTGGCATTAAAGGTGTGCCCACCACCCAGCAAGTATTATTCTTTGAATGAACAGCAAAGATTAGGGAAGATAACCTAAAGTACAAAACAGGTAGAGAGACTACCACATCATTTGTTTATAATGGAACTTCCCTAGGTTGCTCAATTGCTAACTCACACTCATTTCTTCCTTTATTTTAACATTGTATGGTTTTGTCTTTTCTCTCCTATCAACAATTGCATCAGCATCACAATACTACACCATCTATCAGCCACTGCAAATCATACACAATTTATCATTACCATCTGTCATCGTCATAACTGCCACTTTGGGATAAAGCATCACTCACAGATCTCAAGAGTATCCAAGATCACACAGTTGGAGGTATCATCGCCATACACATCCAGGATGGACACCAATGTCCACAAGGATCCACAGGTCAACCCTGCCACACAAGAAACATGTCACCCACAATACCACAACACAAAAATCTCAGGGAATGACTACATTGTATGCAGTATACAAAATATCTTGTAAAATTTAAAATAAATCTGTCCTTTGAGCAAAGAACCAGTCATAATTAAGAGATGAGCAATTACAGAATTAGCCAATGTGAGAAAAATGTATCTGGGGCTAGAGGTGTCTCAGCAGTTAAGAGTGTTTGATGTGCAATCAAGAGGCCCAGCGTTGAGATCCTGCTCAGCAGTTGTTGGGAATTCTTCTTGTAGACAGTGGATGGTGTAGCCTTGACATGTCAGTGATTCCAATGTTCAAACTGGCCCTCATGCTTAGAACTGAGGGGCCTTGTAGTGATACTGGATGCAAGAAGGCTGTTACACAAAGAAAAATGTGTGTCTCGGGTTAGATTTCTCCATGAACAAATTAAAATGTCATTTGTAAGTTCAATAACTATCAGTAACAGGAAAAAGAAAAGGGGGGAGGAACAAAGAGAAAATTCTTGAATCTGTACATGAAGCCACCCACAAAAGGTGCCAGAGTAAAATCTAGAGTGTATAACAATGACATTGAGACCATGGGAGAGTGGCTGTACCTGAGTTTTCACACCGGACAGCACTGACAGAGGCTTACAGTTAAAATACAGACATCACATTCCTCAGAGCAAGGAAACAGGAACCTTCCTCAACCAGTGTAGAAAGAGATGCGTAGCTTGTTCTAATATATCCTAACTAGAACATATAAAGAAGATAGCATATCGGTGGTGATAAAAACACTGTGCCTCTACTCTACTTGCCTGCAAGGAAGGTTTCTATGAGTCACTTTATATAATGTAATTATTGTAAATAATGAGAATCAACTATGTATAATGAAATAAACCATGCTTTTTAAAGTTTGTTGTTCAGGCACTTACTTTTGTTGGAATTCAGTTTCTTTTACTTGCAATAAAAGAAATCCTGACTTATATTATTAATAACTACATCATTAAGAACATCAAGAGCTAAGACTTAATTTGAGCTTATTCTAAGTCAAAGTCATAGGTATTAGAGTGTCACACATGCACACACTCATACACACACACACACACACACACACACACACGCACGCACGCACGCACGCACGCACGCACGCACAGGGAAAAGATGCTGAGACAGAGAGCTGAGGGAAGCAATCATAGGATGATACACACTGCAGCACAGTAGAGGTTTGAATTCAGACTCCATACTCTAGACTTTCCAATAAGGAGCCTACAATGGACTTCTGAATGCCCAGCATTCCCAAGAGTCCCCATAACTGTCCACAAAGAAGGAATACTCTGAACAATAGTCAATCGAACCATTTAATGTTCTGAAGAATTACTTTCTAATAGTGTAGAGGAGTAGATAGGACTCCACCACACCAGTCACTAAATTCACCTGGCCGTTTGTCTTGCTTGGGTTCCAAGATTAACAAGCAACCTAATTATTTTTTCCTGCCAGGGCCAATTCTACAACAGTAATAAAACATGTTGACCAATGGAGTCCTGCTTGGCATCTCCCTTCATTAGTATGCTGGCATCCTGAGTCAATCAACTTTAGAGGAGTTTGTCTTTGAGACACAGCTGAATTCTCAGTGCTCTGGAGTAGTATAATCCTACATGGACAGCCAACTGTTTTAGGATAAAAATAATAAGCCAACAAGAAAGCTTCAAAATTCATCTGTCTTGATCAAGAAATCTTCAAATAGCCAAGTAAAATCTTCTTACCAAGAGAATTAGACAGTAACCACAAACAAGAGGCATCTCTGTAGATGAGTTATTTCCCAATTGGGCATGGCAGAGGTCATCATAATGTCTCAAAATGGCAGAAGACTAATGGGGGATGCCCTTCTGTATATGTGTTTCTCTTATTGGTTGATAAATAAAACACTGTCTGGCCAATAGCCAGTAGAGGCAGGAAGGTAGGCAGGGCTAGGAAACAAGGAGAACTCTGGGAATGGTAGGCAGAAAGAGACTGTGAGGGATGTCATGTAGAGACTGAGAGGATAGGATGCATCAGGTGTTCTCTGCTAAGATAAGGTCACGTGGAAATACATAGACTAATAGAAGTGGGTTAATAATTAAGACAGAGCTAGCCAATAAGAAGCCCTAGCCATCAGCCAACAGTTTAATAATTAATATAAGTCTTTGTGTGTTTATTTGGGGCTGATAAGGGCATCAGAACCTGGTAGGACAAGAAACAGCAGCAACAAAAATGGGGCCAACATCCAGCTTTCAGAAAAGAAGTTAAAAAAAAAAAAAACCTGGGCATGATGGCACATGCCTGCAAATCCCAGAATTTGAGTGGCTAAAGCAGGAGGCTCATGAGTTTGAGACCACCCTAGATAAAACAGTGACAGTCTGTCTCAAAAGGAGGAAGCTTACATTTACATGCATGTTCTAGTTGAATCCCTAAGGGGGGTGGTTGCTGTCAATGTCCCTGCACTTAACCTCTAATTCAGTCATGGTCTGTGCATCACTGAACATTTTGATATTCCAGCTTTTCTCACCCATGTTTCTACATTTAGTACCTCTCCCTTGCTTTTAGGGAAGATTCTTTTATTTCCTTTCAAAATACACAATTACAGACTCTGTGATAGAAGACAACAGATCTACACCCCTGTCTTATGCCTCCTTCATTTCAGCCTTCACCTCTAGCATCTCATTCTCTGATCACAAAACAGACACAGGATAGCTTTCAAAGGCACATGGCACGTTCTTCCTTTCCTCATCCAGTCTTGGTAAAAGACTGATACTCTGAATGGTGGTTAACTCAAGTCCTGAGTCAACCACACTCTAGCTGGAAAGGCTGGAGGAGGGAGAACAGAGACCTGGGTCTACTGCCTTTCTCTCCAATGGAGAGGAGTAGCGAAGTTCTGTGGTGATGTGTGTAGAAAGGGTTCAGCACTGTCCTAGCGTAAGGCAATAAGTAAACATCAGATGCCACTGTGATTCCTACAAGGCCCAGTGCTCTCTGTTAAGGCCTCTGAAGACAAGGCAGTTCCAGAAGAGGCTGAGGTGTCACTCCTCATCTCCTTGGCTGGGACCAGCAGTTGCCATGTCCTGCCAAGTCTGCACCATAGCAGAGCACAGCAAAGGTGCCAACATGGCTGTCATTTCATCAGGGCACTTGAGGTTACGAGAACCTTCTGGGTTTTCTTTATACTCTTGATGGGAAAGGTAGAGAGATCTCTCCACACTAGTTCTAGTGAATGAGCTTAATCCCAAATGGCAACCTCCATTTCCTACACCATCTTAACATCATGTTCACAGCATCCTAATGATTAACTCTGACTCCTCAGAAAGTCACTGACTCATAATCTGATTAGAACAATAAGATTCCTTTCAGGTATGCTCAGCAGTAGATGCTCGAATGGTGGTATATATTCAGGACAGGCCGTGTACAAGGACTCAGTGCATCACAGGTATGATCCAAATCCAAGTTTCAAATAAATTCTGAGACAAAAATAAAACATCAGTAACAAAATTCATCCTACTGACATGCTTTATTATTAAAACTTTTGCTACCAGCAATAGTAGCATAAAAGGTGAGCAAATGTTCAACAAACTCCTTTCTGTGTCCTCCCTATCCTTTGCTTCAGTAGGACACAGTCCTCTGACCCTTTGAGGCCATCATACAAAGCATCCATGCTCCTTCCCATCACCTTCTTACCATGATGCCTCTCTCACTATCTGGCACCAGGCTTCGTGAAGCTGGACAAACGAGAGGCTCTCTGTGGGAGCTGTGGGCTGACTTCACGAGATACCCCTGGCGAGAATTGAAAAATCTGGTAACACCAGAACAGCCAGAGCTCTTACTCGCAGCTAATGAGTGTGAACTGCCATTAGCAACTTTGAAAAACAAGTTGGTATTTTCTAGCAAAGATACAGAGACACAAATACTGCACAGCACAGTCGTTTTATTCCTGAGCCTTGGGCCAGGCTGTCTAACTCATTAAGAATCTATGGTCCTCCTGCAAGAGCAGACAGAGACAGTAAAACCTGAAGACTTGGAACTTGTGGCAGTGCCAAAATTCTGTGGGCTGGCACTGTACACTACAGTAGTTTTGCATCCAAAGTGTGGCTAATACAATGGAAGAAATGAAATTTTAATACTGTAATATTTGATTTTCATTTTATTATATAAGTGAGCACTTTGGCTACTGACCACCTTAAGTACAATGCAGTGAGAAATTCACTAAACTAGGTATCATGATATACATATAAGGACTTTGTAATTACTAGAAATAAAGAAAAAAAAAAAAGCTAAGTATGGTGGTGCATACCTGTGAGGCATCCCCTGAGAGGATGATCAGGGCAGAGACAAGAATGCTTTGTGTGATGGTACAGAAGCAGGATGATGAGGGGTTCAAGGCCAGCCTGAACTTCATGAGCCTGTGTCAAAGGAAACCCACTATATCACATGTATAAAACAGAATACTGTGTAGCAATTAAAATAAACTAAGAGTATCACCGAGTCTTAGAAACAGTCTTGAGTTAGAAAAGAAATCAGAATATGGTAAGTTTTTACAGAGTTTAAATACTGTATAACAAACACATTGTGGTAGTAAAGGTATGAATACAAATAATATATATTCACAAATACACCCTTCTGTGTAGCACTATGGACGCATCATAGGTAGGAGGAGAGCCCAGAAGAAACACAGGAGAGGAGCTCCTATAGCAGGATGATTTGCTGCTTCTTTTCTTACATCTCTCAATGTACGCATCACAATACAAATATTTCACAATGTAGAAAAAACACCGGTAAGGCATGTTCCACTTTTCAGAGCCTTCCTCAGCATCCCATGCCCACAAAGACAGCCAGCCTCCGTGGAAGAACAAAGCTTCGTCCATCTTTAATGTCTCACGTTCTCAGCAACATGCAAAGGTGTAGAATGAAGCCACCCTTCCCAGGTTAGAACGGGTGCATAGTTATGTCTTCCATGCTGCATATGGCTGATTGAGTCTCTGTTCCTAACAAAAGTAACAATGAACTTCTCCATTGAAAATGGACCCCTGTGTCTCAACAGATTGAAAGGGAAATGCCCTTAATAATAAAGCTGTCATTAAACAGAGTGGATCAGGATCTCCTGCTTGGGTAAGCAGGCTTTTTTTTTTTTTTTTTTTTACCATTAACTGAAATCATATATATATGTACATATGTGCACATATATGCACAGGAACACATGCACACATACTGCTATACTTTTACAAAACGGAACTGGTGTCCCCAGACTGTTCAGAGGAGTTGGCTTTTTATATGGAAACTACCATCAGCCCTAGAATTACAGATGTGTGATAACATACCTGGCATTTTAGTTCATTTTGCTTTTTGAGACAGGGTCGCTCTGTAGCCCAAGCCAGAATGACTGGAAAACAAGTTGTCATTTGCTAGTGAAAATGGAGATGTGAATACTGCACAGACAGGAGTTCTATGCCCAGGCCTGTGGCCAGGCTGTCTAACTCAGTAAGAATCTAACTCATTAAGCCCAGGCAGGCCTGACACTCAATATATGGGTCAGACCGGCCTCAAGCTCGTGTTAATTCTCCTGCCTCATCCTCCCAAGTGTTAAAATTAAATACATAAGCTACCACAGCTGAAAAATAGTGATTTTTGTTCCTTGGTTTTTGTGCACTCCTGGGGGACTGAACTCGGAGCTATACCATGGGCTACATGGCCATTTAGGCCTTCTCCTTGGTTCTGTGTTTTAGTCTTGCATGTAGTCCGGGTTAGACTCAACCATCCTGCCCTAGCTTCCCTGGGAAGGGTGTGAATCACTATGCCCAACAAGGTCCTAACATCACATACATATGCACACATCACAGTGGACAGAAAGGCAGACAGACTGAGAGGCAGGTAGCAAGCACACGAATATGCTACAATTGAGAGAATGGAATTCTGGCTCACTGTGTGGCTACAAGCCTGAGGCTCTTGTTCATTTCTGCAACTTTAGAGACCAGGTTGGTGTCCTGTACTTAATAGGGTCTGTGCTGGATAGTTTCATGTCAGCATGACATAAACTAAAATCATCAGAGAAGAGGGAACCTGAATTAAGAAAATGGTTCCATAAAATCAGGCTGCAGGCAAGCCTGTAGGGTATTTTCTCATTAGTGATTGATGGGGCAGAGAACAGCCCATGGTAGGTGGTGCTACCCTGAGCAACTGGTCCTGGATGCTAGGAGAAAGCAGGCTGAACAGGCCCCAAAGCAGCATCCCACCATGGCCTGTGCATCAGCTCCTGCCTCCAGGTTCCTGCCCTAACTTCCTTTGAAGATGAACTGTGATGTGGAAGCGTAAGCCAAACAAACCCTTTCCTCCTCAATTTGCTTTGGTCATGGTGTTTCATCACAGCAATAGTAATCCTAACTAGGACAGGGCTCAAAAATAATTTCTCAACAAAGAAAAAACAATGCTTGCTGCAACTGCAAACCTGACCTGGATCTAGATCTAAATACTTTATTTCATTTACCCTCTGTCAAGTTGAGGATCTAGAACAGCCAGAAGTCTTATTATGCACAGCTGGTGGGAGGGTAAGTTGGCAAAACCACTTTAGAAACCTCAAGATTAGCAAGATGAAATCACTTGCCCAAGAACATGTAAATAAGTAGCTGAAATAGAAACTTCCTAAGCCAAAAGGCAGAAATTCAAATTTCTTCTACTAGACTACAAGCCATACTCTTTAACATGACACTGAACAATGTTCTCAAACAAAAAGAAACCAAATCACGAAAGCCATACACTCTAATATTGTAAATATGAGTTAAAAGACAAAGCTGCAGATGATCAAAATACATCATAAATTTATGAAAATTTGAAAATGAAACCACTGTTACATGTAATTAGCATATGCTAATAAAACATTTCAAAAGGAAATGTGAAAAGACAAAGGTGTGTGCAGTAAGTGAGCTCGTATTCACTAAATCATTGGTGATTATACAACCAGAACTTAAGCCAGTCAGAAGGAGAGGGGGAATGAACAAGTCTCCATAGAATTAACCAGACTGTCCTCCAAAACCTTGACTCACAACAAAAACCAGCTCACTCACACAGAAACACATACCTTTAGCACCAGCAAGAATCATTTCTGAATGCTTTAAATCTTTAAGACAGTAGGGTTGTACTGTCAAAGGGGCCATCTGGCAGAAACAGCCTTCCCACTCCATCAGAAATGGCCGCTGAGAGCTTCAGGGCCAAGTGATGACGGGTAAGTGCCCGTTGGTCCAGCACTTAAGAGCATGGAGACAGAAGGATAAGTTCAAGGTTGTCACCAGCTACATAGTGAGTTCAAGGCCAGACTCAGCTACAAGAAACCCCCTCTTAGAATGAAGGGTGAGGGGGAGAGCAAGAGGAAGAAGGAAGGAGAAGCTGCTGAAGCAGAGCCCAGAAACTAGGTCCCCTACTTTCTGGACTCACCTTGTTCTCTTCACTACAAATCAAGACGTCTTACTGCCTCTCACCAAGCAGATATACAGGTCCGAGCCTTCAGATAATTTTGTTTAATCCTCTTTATCAGCTCTGTGTCTTAGATATTATCTACATTTATGGGGGGGCAGTGATACGACATCACTAAGGCTCAGAGGATGTAAGTTAACTCACTCCTAATCACACACTAGGTATTTGGACTAGAAGTCAGAACTGTCCCAGCTCAGCATGGGGTGTTATGTTAAAGAAATAACATCAGTACAGGACTCTGCAAAGTGCTGACATCTGTAATTCCACTGCTTATGAGGCTGAGGCAGGAGGATTACTGAGAGCTCAATGCATACCTGGACTATACAAATTAGAGGTCTACACTATATAGCATGACTCCATCACCAAAAGAAAAGAAAGAATAAACGTCTGAAAATATGAAGACGTTAACCGCTCAACACTGAACATTCTCCAGCATCTCTCAAGACAGGTTTGGTTAAGATAACCTCAAACAACCTTAAAGTTAGTCGTCTTTAGTGTGAACTACAGCCATCAAGAGGGCCTCGTTAAATTCTGGCCATTTAATGGGGGGGCAGTTAAAAAAAAAAAACCTTTCAAATAATCTCTCATTTAAATTGGACAGAAATTATGGAAAGAAATAATTCAATTTTTCATTTCCCCAGGTATCTTTCCCGGGTAGCTACCTTAACTGCAACCACTACAGTACTACAGTACTCTCTACTTTCGTGTCTCCCTGCTAATATATCCTCTATGTGCAATGCAATACAAGAAGTTCCAGATGGGCTCCTCCAGTCACCCAAATAAAGCAAAGGGGAAGCATGAAGACGTTCTCCTAGTAGCTATTATTGCCTTGAGTCACCACATAGATGCTGTGGTCCTGCATGAGTTTCGGACCTCATTTCTACCTTCCTATGTAGAGAATCCCTTTCCACATTTCTGAAACTGGTGCGAAGCCATCTTCTATCTCCAGCAGGGGTGCTACTTTCATTATGTCCAAGGATGTTTTTAAGTGATTATACAAATCTTAAGAGATTCGAATTTGTCCCGCAGCACGAAATGCAATACCCAATGACTTCTCCCACTGTTTGGAACATTTGGGGAGTCCTACTTCTTTTTTAACACAATGAACGACAACTACTTACTGAACAAGTCCAACTGGGTAATAGTGAGCCATGCTTCTATGTTTTTTTTTCTTTTTCATGACAAAGGAGTTTTGCATATAATTTGACGCCTGCAGTTTAACTTCTCCCGTGGGGTCAAAACTGGAGTACGTAATTCACCTATGTTGCTTTTCTGGTCTATAACGCTCTCCTCCTCCGAGAAAAGGTAATACCAAAAAGGGTTGCACTGTAATATGCCTCTGAATATACCATATTGCTCTCCCTGCATTTAAAAAGGCTAATCTTCCTTTGACTCCGCTTTCCTTTTTTCCCATTCTAACGCTAAAAAGCAGTTCACTTTATCAAATTATCAGAAAAAAAAAAAAGGGTCTGAAAATAGCTTCCTATTTGTGGAAAGATCCAGAAGCTACATAAAAATGGAAGGTATCACTTGAATCGTCCTTCCCCCAAAGCAGCCCGGATGAGACAAACCCCCAGCAAAATCCTAGCCGTCTTAGGTAAGGATGTAATGTACTTCCTAATGGGGCCGACGTGAACTCCAGAGTAATCTAGAATCAGAAAACAGCCTGGAACGCAAAGTTCCATCACTCGTCTCCCGGGGCCCGGGCTGCAGACGCTCACAGCAGCCGCCGGGACTAGCCTCCCCAGGTTCAGCCCCAGGTTCACACACCTGCTCCTCGGTCCAGCCGTCGGGTCGGCCGCAGCACGCCTGCACCAGAGACCGGGTCCCCGAGCCCCGCCCGCCAGCTGGGTGGGAGGAGCCGGCGGCCAGCCGCAACGCGAATCCGCCTGCCGCCGCGCCGTTCTTCACGCAGGGAGGTCACCCGCGGCCCGCGGCCGAGCTGGGGCGGAGAGACGCCTCCGCGACCGGGATCTGCGGACAGCCCTGCAAACCCTCCCCCGCGGGTGCAGCGGGCTCGGTGCCCCGGAGATCGCCGCCCCTCCCGCACCCCAGTTCACAGCGCCGACCCCGGCGACAGCAGCACCCCCCCCCCCGGGCAGCTCAGGCCTCCCCAGCCCCCAGCATCACAGTATTAATGAAGTTTCCCCCCCGCACTCCCGCGGCCGCGGAATGAGCTGCGAGAACGACTTCGCGCCTGACCAATGGTGGCGGCGACAGCGGGGCGGGGCGGGGCGGGGCGCGGCCGGTGCGGAGAGGGCGGGGCGACGTCGGGACGGGAGGGACCCGGGAGGGGGGGGACCTAGGGCGGCGGAGGTAACCCCCCCAGGTAACGGAGAGGTGGGACTGGCACCCGGGAGGTGGTGGGGAGGTAGCAAGACCCGGGGCTGGCTAGTGGCGTAGTAGCAACCTTTCCAGGAGTGAAATTGCTTTTCGCCCACTGGGATGCAAAAGAACGATGTCGGGGGGTTGAGGAGGATATTTGCTGTTTGCTTGGGGTTTTTGTTGTTTTTTATTTTATTTTATTTGAGGGGGGTTAGGGTTTTGGTTCTTGATGGGTTCTTATTATTCATGCAGAATATGGGGGCCTGGCATCTTGTCCTGGAGGGTGACTGCCAGGCTGGTGGTTCCAAACCTGGGACCAATGTCTGCTGGCCAGCAGTGGTGCACAGAGAGGCGGGACCCGAGAGGAAAGCATATGCAGAAAACGGAGCACAAGAGTCACCACTGAAATCATAAAGCATCACCTTTGCTCTAAAACCCCAGAAATGGGGATGGGAAGAAAAAAATAGAACTTTCGGCTCCACTTTCCCAGGCCTAAAAGCTTCTCCCTCTCCTAAGGCCGCAAATGCCCTCTCTCTTGCGCAGGGTCTCCACTAATCTCCAAATAATCTTTCCAAGAAAATTGTATGACAACAGTGAATTTGTTTCTGCCTACCTTTAATTTGAACCTCTGAACATGGGGTTTTAACTCAAATGAATGTACAAAATTCTCAAAGAATTAATAAATACATACCAACAAGACACTAAATAGATTCCCCAGTACAACCTGGCCTATTCATACAAATGTAACAATAATAAAGAGGCTGTGGATTTAACAGGGATGGATACATGAGAGAGGTATGAGGGAAGGTAATGAAATAATTTTAGTTTGGTTGCATTTTTTAAAAGAAAAGTGACTGTAAGTGAAAGAAATCTTATAATGTACATTTCCAGAATAATTCTTCCCGAAACCATTCAGATCACATCAGGTCTTTGTCACCTACTCTGAAAACCTAGTAAATTGACCAACAGGAAGAAGAAGAAAGAAAAAAGTCTCAAGGACTGATGTATCCCCAGAGTAAGGCAGACTGATATCTGATATATCTTGATATGGCAGAGCCCTGTTGTATCCTGAGAGTAAGGAAGTGCCCTGATGGATTTTAAGAACAAGGAAATGTTGGCAGCATGTGAGATTTGAAGCACCACACCCACGAGGAAGATAAGGAAGTGGCATCTCTATTATGGGGTAACTAAGGTCATCTAGTACACGGTTTCCTGAACTTTTTCCACTTGAAACCCCTATTTGCCCCCAAATTTTTACCTGTAGATATATAAGAAAGGTATTGGAATCATAAGGAATTTTACTTAAAAATGATTCTCTGTTATCATACAGTTTTTCCATTTGTTAAAGAAGACAGAAAATTAGCACACTAGAGAACTGGATGTGCTCATTATTTTACACGAGGAATTAAACCTTGCTGAATACCTGTTACTTCAGGACAGAGAACAACTTCAACGTTTTTCAGAATTAGACACTTTAATTCTATATGCCGTAGTGCTGAGAAAGCTACTTCACATAAATACATAGTTTAAAAAAAATTGGCAGAAGTATGTTTAAGGCCATTTCTAAAATGATGAGCAATTGTTCTGATCGAAAGTCAAAATTCATTGAATGATTTTTTTTTTTTTTAATGAACCTCCTCAGACATCTTCCCACAATGCAACCCAGACATACAGTAACTTCACACTAACCAGCTTAGGAATGGCAGTAATATCAAGTCTTTATTCTCCATAATTAAACCATTTTGTTTCTATAACAGAAAAAAAAACTGTATATGGTCTAACACTGTAATTCCTTACACAATAGTCTTAGACCTGAGCTTTTGGTGTTTAAGGTGTTTAAGGCAGCATTGACTGATGATGAGTTAGGTATGACATTATGCTCAGTGGTATGACAATTTGTGCAGTACAAAGTACATTACTGTGTGTTCAACGCAAAATCAGTGAAATATGAAATTGCTATTCTAAGGATTCAGGCATTATCCTGGCCTGCCCCTGTCACCTGGCAGAACGCACTCAGGCAGTACTCCGGTCAGCCCAGGTGCAAAAGACCCCACCACCACCACTTAGAATTACACTCCCTTTCCCTTTTCTTTTTTTCCCCATTGTCCCTCTGGGGCAGACAGGATTTTTCCTGTCTTCCTCTTTTCTTTTGTCTTCCCTGTCTGTCTCTGTGTCTCTTTTCATCTTTTCCTCTTTTCTTGTTCCTAACCCCCCTTGCCCTTTCAAGTATAACTTTTCACTAAGCCCTGTCTGCCTGGCATGTTTGTCCTCCTGCCTCGGCCACCCAGGCCTGCCATGGAATCCGCCAAGGTCCCCCACGCACTTTAACCAAACCGCTATGTGAGGTGGGCACTGCTAGGAATGCATCTTACTCATTGGCTTTTGACTGTACATTCAGAAACCAATTCCTCATGACCCTTACTTTCAGTGATGTGATTCCATATGAGATTGAGATTCACAGTTTAAAAAGCTGTGGTCTAAAAACAGAAATAAATTGCAAATCTTTGGAATTTGAATCTTTGAATCACAAAAGCTGCTCTTAGAAACACTGGAAGCAAAAGTAATCACTCATTCCCTAGATGTTTGGCAGTGGTGGAAAAGTTCAGCCTGCTACAAAGATACACACGCAATTTAGAAATGACACTACTGATAAGAACTGCGTAGACGGCCAAAGAGAACTTACAGCAGTCAAGAGTATGATCCTGTTTCTTGTGTTCACAATCAATCTCAATTTTGGTTGGTGTATTTAGTCTACGGGTCTAGTGAGTTTTGTGTAAAATTTCACATTGATGAGGAAGGTTGGTTATCGAAGTCAAGCCTAGAGGCGAGGTAGAAGTGATGTCTAAGTAACCAAAGTGCCGAAAGCTTCCTTATAACATGGCCAAAATTCTAGGAACTTTATTACATGTGCAACAGTGAAAAGACTTTGTTTTCACTTCTTTTTAAAAGAAATTCTCATTTTTAATTGTGCATGTGTTTCTGAATGTGTAATTTCCTGATGCTTTTCTGTTTGGTTTTTCGAAACAGGGTTTCTCTATGTAGCTTTGGAGCCTGTCCTGGAACTCACTCTGTAGATCAGGCTGGCCTGGAACTCAGAGATCCGCCTGCCTCTGCCTTGCAGTGCTGGGATTAAAGGTGTGCCCACCACAAAGTACAATCCTTCTCTCTCTGTCTCTGTCTCTGTCTCTCTCTCTCTCCCTGTGGGGGGGGGGAGCCAGAAAGACAAATGCTACATGTTCTTCCTTACATGTCCTACATGTCTAACTTGGAGTGTCTGTGGAGGCCAGAAAGTTTGAGGGCCCATGAGAGGAGGAAAGAAGAGTCTTGGCATGGGGCAGGAATTCTGGCGTACATGATACATGAAAATAAAAGAGAATGCTGGGAGATGGATGATTTGGGTGGAGCAGGAAGAAGGAAAATGTGGGAGAGAGGGTTAACAAAAGCTAAGGGTGCATGCAAAAAACTATGGAAATTCACTTCTTTGTAAGCTGATTAAAATAAAATAATAATAATAAGGGGAGCTCGAGTAGAGATACCCTGCAGTTGTGGATACTGCTGCTCCCGGAAGCCTTCACTCAGTGAAAATCCTAGGCTCCTCGTGGGTTGATGGGTGGGCACTCCAGAGGACCTCCAAAAGTACAGGCTATTGTCATTGCTCTTGTTCGCTGCAGCACTCAGTGATAATACCCTGTTGCTGAGGACACATTTAGTGTCAGGGCATACAGAAATCAAACTGGAAGCTTTCTTTCTGCTGGTTTGTTTTCAGAGTGCCAGATGGTGCTATGCAGGACACGGGGGTCAGGGGAGTTAACAGTGATCTTAACCAGGAGAAGACCCTGAACGCTACAATACCGACATCCAAGGGAGATGTGCACATTGGTACAGGAGTGGCATGAATGTTATAGGGGTAACCAACAGCTTTCTCATGAGACACACGGTCTACCTCACAGGAAGAAAGTCATTCCTGCTATTGTGAGACCACTCAGCAACTCAAGCTAGAGAAGTCATAGGCCTTCATGGGATCTTACTGCTGTTGTTTTGCCAAGTGATCATGTCAAACTGTGTTATAAACGTTCTGGTTGGAAGGAGAGGTGTCCTCGTAGTCTCGGGCATTTGAATACTTGGTCCCTAGTTAGTGCCACTGTTTTGGGGAGGTTTAGGAGAGGTAGCCTTTCTGGAGGAAGTATGTCATGGGGGTGGGCTTTGAAAGCTTAAAGCTTCACCTACTTCCACTTCATTGTCATGCTTTGATGTTGAAAGCGTAACACAAAGGTCCATAGGCCCACAAATCTCCAGGGAGACAAGCCACACCTCCTAATAGTGCCACTCACTCCCTCTGGAGGTGCATATTTTTTTTTTCAAACCCTCTGGAACTATAAGCCCAAATGAACTCATCTATAAATTGCTTTTGGTCGCGGTCTTTTATCACAGCAATAGAAGCTCTAATTGAGACTCTTGTGCAGGCTAGTTTTTAAGTCAACTTGATATAAACATCTGAGCGGAGAGAGCCTCACCTGAGGAAATGCTTGGTAAGAACAGGCTATAAGCAAACCTGCAAAGCATTTTGTTAATTGGTGATTGATAAGGGGAAGGCCCAGTCCATTGTGAGTAGAGCCGCTGCTGGGCAGATGGATCTGGATTCTACAAGAAAGTAGGCCGGGCAAGCCATGAAGAAAAATCCAGTAAACAGCACTCCTCTATGGCCTCTGACTCAGCTCCTGCCTCCGGATTCCCATTCAGTTGAGTTTCTGCCTTGGTGTCCTTCAATAGACTGTGACTAGATATGGTTAAGCCAAATAAACCTAAACCCTGTCAGGTCCAAAGGAAACTCTGTTTCCCCAAATTCTGGCATTTGGACAAAAGTCAACATTCCTCAGAAGCTTGTAAAACCAGTTCCCCTCTACCAAAGGAGCCACTTATCTTACCAATGGCAGTGTCTATTAAAATATCAAAGCACATGCTGGCCTCTAGGCTTCCTCGGTATCAAGAGTACAGGTAACAAATTACAGAGACCATGCTGGCATCCTGGCTCTTCTCAGCTCTTCTCATTACTGCCTCCCAAACTTCCCTCAACTCAGGATCTTCCCTCCCAACACCCCAGCTGCTCATTTCTCCTTATAACCCTGCTATTTTTGGCTATTCTCTCCCTTGGTTCTCTTGGTCTCTTCTTTGTTCGTCTGTCTCTTCTCTGGACTCTTCCAGATGCCTCAGGAAATTCTGTCTCCCATATCTACAATAAAAATCTTCTCCTTAACCACACCCTGGAGAAGGGGACTTGGGCAAAAGAAAACTTCAGAGGAAATGGGAGAAAATAATAGAAGGTAATAAAGGGTAAATGAGACCAAAATATATTATATAGATACATGGGGTTGTCAAAAATAATCTTTAAAATTTAATAAAAGATATTGAATGTAGAAATTTTGCTTTTCTCTTCACAAATTCCTGCTTAATTTCTGTTAAATTCATTCAAGAAAAATAAACTGTCCCTTCATCATCTGCATTTAATTTTTAATAGCCTGGCCTCAAGGGCTAGAAAATAGCTCCATATTGCCTGCTTAATAACTTGGCATTTTCCATGCAGAGCGTTGGTGGCACATGCCTTTAATCCCAGCACTTGGGAGGTAGAGGCAGGAGAATCTCTGTGAGTTCGAGGCCAGCCTGGTCTATAGAGCAAGTTCCAGAACAGGCTCCAAAGAAATAGAAAAACCCTGTCCAAAAAAAAAAAAAAAAAAAAAAAAAAAAAAAAAAACACCAAAACAAAATAACATATATGTACAATTTAAAAAATTTTAAAGTTTATTTTATATACAATATTTTCAGCATTTTATAAATTTAACAATAGTATTGAACATTTTGTTGTTGTTTTATTGTTTGAGGCAGTGTCATGTAACTCGGGCTGCCCTAAAAATTTATATACAGCCAAAAATGACCTTGAACTACTGGTCTTCCTGCCTGCCTCTGAAGTGCTAAGACTACTGGTGTAATTATTTGTTTATGTTTTTTTGAGATAGGATGTCACTGTATGCCAGACCAGTCATGAAGTTTACCAGAACCAAAGATAACATGAAACTTTACCTCCTCTACACTGGGATAATAGGCATGTACCTTCACAGTTTTCTTTGTTCATTGCAACAATCTCTTGTTTTCCTGGGTGGCTTCAAATTCCTTATGTAGCTAAGGCTGGCTTTGAACTTCCAGTCCTCCAGTCTTCCTGTCTGTATTTCCCAACTGTTGGAATCACAGACATATACCACCATGCTTGGCTTGAACTTTTTAATAAAATTAAGTAATAACATTTTCTATTACTTTAAGCAACTGCATGCTATCTGGCAAAATGAATATATTGTCATTTCTCCCTGGCACATATGTAAATTGGCTTTAGTTATTTGCCATAATAAACAATTGTACAACAGAGACCAATGTTTGTTCACAAGAATAATTTCCTCTGGGCTAGAGAGATGTCTCAGAAGTTAAGAGCACTGGCTGCTATTCAAAAGGACCCAGGTTCAATTCCCAGTAGCACAACTTACTGTCTGAAACTCCAATTTCATTGGACATCTTCACACCAAAGCACATAAAATAAAGTTAAAGAAAGAAAGAAAGAAAGAAAGAAAGAAAGAAAGAAAGAAAGAATAACTTCTTCAAAGCAGAATGCTGGGTTAGGCTGGGTAGGCTCTAAATTCTTGTAATTTGTCAAGTTTCAAAGGATGGCACCTACCAAACACTGTACCTGAGTAGCTTCTGTTTAGCCTACACCCCCAGCAGTAATTTTTAAAATCCCAGATATTACAATAATTTCATAGGTAAGTTTAAGTCTTTATCATAATATGTGTGAAATAAGCAAAAATAAAACCAATTAAGTCTTGCAATAAAAAATAATATGCCAACACCCAATCATTAGCTTAGGCAATATATTTACACATATTTTTTAAAAATGTAACTAGAAACTTAAACTTTTATGATTATATTTGTCAGTACCAAATTATGTTTTTTGTTGTTTTCCCCAGTCTTCCCACACATTTGCCAAAAATAAAGACTCCAGAAAGGAAGTTCTGTGCAAACTCAGACTGTTGTTAATCTTTTTAATTTTTAGAACATACGCACCAGGCAGTACCAACAAGCCAGTGGTTCACCAAGTTCCAGACAAAGCAACAGCATTTGTTATCAGCAATAGAATGACAGTCAGGGAAGAAAGAATTTCACTTTCCATTTCTAAGAAAAGAAAGAAAGAAACTAAATCTTTAAAAAGCAAGAGAGCCCCACAGTCTGAGTTAAATGCCCATTGTGATATAATCACCTTCATCCATCACCTTGCTGAATGAACCAGAGCTTTCTAAGCTCTACAGGAAAGCTGGCCAGCCATAGATAGACATAGTCTTTGAGCTTGCTAAAGGCTTCTCCGATTCATAAAACCCAGAGTGACAGTGATAGGAAGGATGGTCTTTGGAAGGTGATTAGGTGATGAGTATAGAGCCCTCATAGCTGGAATTAGTGCCTTCATAAAAGAAATCCTGAGAGAGCTAGCTATTCCTCTCATCCATGTGAGGATGTGAGAAGGTACCACCTGTGAGCCAAGAAACACTGGTCCCCCAATCTACTGAAATCTTTGGACTTTCCAAACTCTAGAACTATGAAAAAATAGATTTCTATTTTTAAAGCACCCCAGCCATGGTATTTTGTTAAAGCCCACTAAAGGAAATAAAAATCTACCCTATAGGTGTAAAACTGTACTATTTCATCCAAGCATCTTGCCAAGTATTTTGAGGTAACTGGAAAAAATAAATAAGACAGGTGTCTTAGTTCATTGTGTGCCTTTTTAGTAAGAATTTCACAGACTGGTTCATTAGGAATGAACAGAAATTTATTGACTCACATTCCTGGAGTCAGAAAGTCTTGTCTCTAGGTCCTGGCATTTGGGAATGGCCTCTTACTGCATGGTAGAATACCAGAAAGAAGTTTGCATCTCATAAGACACAGCAAAGAAGCAAAGGGAGGCCCCAACTTATTCTTTTGTAGCCTTTTACCCATAGCTTAGTTATCTCAAAAACTCTCTCTCTTGTAGGTCACAAAGGGTAACACCAGATGTCTTCCTTAATCACTATCTGTGGTGGTTCCATAGAAAATGGACCCCAAAGGGAGTAGCACTATGAGGAGCTGTGGCCTTGTTGAAGAAAGTGTGTCACTGTTGTGGGAGGAGTTTGAAGTTTCTTTGCTCAATCTTCCCTCAGTGTGACTGTTAGTCATCTTCCTGTTGCCTGTAGCATTCCCAGCTCCAGCACCACATCTGTCTGCATGCTGCTATGCTCCCCTCCATGATGATAATGGACTGGATCTCTTTATAAGTCACCCATCCCAATGAAATGTTTTCTTTATAAGAGTTGCTGTGGTCATGGTATCTGTTCATAGCAATTAAAAACTCTAACTTAGACACTAGCTGCCCTTTTTTTTTTTTTTTAACTCAGGGTTTGATGGGAGATGTCCTTCTGTATATATGTATCTCTTATTGATTGTTGACTAAAACACTGATTGGTTGATTGGTCAGGCAGGAAGTATAGGAAGGGAAAGGAGATGAGGAAAATTCTGGGAAATGTAGGCAGATGGAGTTGTCATGTAGAACCTGGGAAGAGTGGACACATCAGGTTTTTTCTGGTAAGCCAAGGCTATGTAGAAATACATAGATTAATAGAAATGGGTTAATAATTAAGACAGAGTTAGCCAATAAAGAAACCCGAGCCATCAGCCAACAGTTTTATAACTAATACAGCATCCGTGTGTTTATTTGGGGTTGAGGCAGCTGCAGAACCAGGCTGCTGGGATGAGAAAACCAGCAACAAGGGATTCTCACCAACCCTGGAGCTCACTGATGTCAGCAAGCACCAAGGGTCCTCCCATATTTGCCTTACCAGTTCTGGGATTACGGCACACACCACTGCTCTCAGCTTTATTTATTTATTTATTTATTTTTAATAAGGGTACTAGGAATCTAAGCGCAGGTCCTCATCCTGTCTAGTAAGCACTTTACCCATTGAGTCATATCCATGGCCTCTAGGCCCCAATTCTTAGCATCAGTAAAATGACAATTAAATTTCAACCTGAGTTTTGAAGGGAACATACCTTAGAGATATGTCATTGTAAGTCTAGAAGTAGTTAAAGTGGCTTTCTTAACATCTCAATGCAACATGAACCTGCACCTCGGTGGCTTTGTCTGTATGCTACTGTTTCAAATGGTAGACAACTTTGAAGGTATGGTTAGATAAGCATATTCCCCCTCAATTTCATATATTCCTGGAATCTAGAATGTGAATTTATTTGAAAGTAGAATTTTTGCTGATGTCATTAGTTAAGATGAGTGGAACATTTGTAAGCCAGAGGACACAAAGTGCCATCATAAACTGGAGAAAAAGGAATGGATTCTCAGAGCCTATAGACGAAACCAATCCTACTAACACCTCAATTAATGTGAGACGCTAAATTTTAGTTCTTTCAAAACATCTAGTTTGTAGTAGGCAGAACTCTCTGTCCCATCAGCCAGCTCCCAAATAAACACACAGAGACTTATTATTAAATAAATGTTCTGCCAGTAGCTTAGTCTTGTTACTAACTAGCTCCTATAACTTGAATTAACCCATATATTTGAAGACTGTCCTACTTTGTGTTGGCAAAGTTCATCTGTCAGAAATTGAGGCAAAGGCAGTTTCTTGCCCAAATGGCTAGCTTTTTTCACAAAGTAGGTAAACTCTATATGGAGGTTTTTGATGCCCATTATCTTCTCTGAAGTAGATTTGTGCTGTCAGTAGCAAACATGTCTCCCTGTCATGAAAAGCCTCAGGTTATCAAACATCTTAAATGTCATATTCTGAATGTCTTTGCAGACACTACTGCTTAACCTTGAAAACATACCTAATATTACTATAAGTTTAATTATTATAGATGACTAACTACTAACTAGTATTTTAAATTACATATTGCATTTTAAATGAGCTACATAAGCACTATACCACCAAGATGAATAAAAACATAATACAATTTAATAAAAATAAATTTAAATTTGTATCAATAAACCCATATCTGTACCAATATAAAATATTTTAAGATTAAAATAGATTTAATAATCTACCATTTCATCTCATCATTTCTTTCTTTTCTTTAGCTTTTTTTCCTGACCACAACCAACAATCAAGCCCCCTAAACAGTGACAAACATCCATAACCCATTGAATGATCATACACCCAACCTCTTGGGAATGTGGGTGTTGTTTTCTTTAGACTGCTTCCTGTTGTCTGGGGATGTTGTCATCTTTGGGGGACGCTGAAAAGATCAGGATAATGGTTAAGTCCTGATTGGGATGATCTGTGAGGCTGGACCATCTCAACCAGCAGCCTTGAAGCTGTTCTGGATGCAGAGCTCCAAGGAAACTGCAACAGAGGCACTTGGAGATGCTGGATCATCTGGGTCACCCATTTTTATTGGTGTATGGTACATTTGCTCTGAGAACACATAAAGTTTCAAAGGTAACATGCATATCTGCATTAATACATGTATAAACTGTGTTGTACACAAATCAGTCAAAGATGATTTTTGTTTTATGCTTGAGCAGGTAAAATACACATCACCGGTCCTGTAGTTTTTTGATGGTGGTGATGATTTTTGTTGTTGTTGTTTTTTAACATTTATTTCTTTATGTTTGTAACTAGGATTTTCAGAGGGTCTCCCCTGATCAAACTTGATCTTCTTCAACCTTGAATAAATCCACAGCCTTTCATTTTTTTGTGGGAACAAAAGCACAACCTCTTCCCCAAAGCATTACATCTTCTGACTTCCATTTTGAAGTAAAGATATATTTAAATATATAGGTTGGTTTAATTCAGGTGCCTCCACAATCCAGGGTCTCTCAGCAGCTATTGTTCATTCTTCAACAATAAAAAAATCTAAAGTCATAACACCAAGCAGATCCAGACTCCCTCCATATTTCCCATCATTATGTGGGTTTTTTTCTTCATATTACTCTACTCTTTCTTTATAAACTTTACATTATCATTTTAAAACTATTTTTTATGATTGCTTTACCATTTTTCTTTTCTTTCTTAACTCTATACACATTTTTAAACACATTGTACCCTGTTTGGAGTTTTTGCATGTGAGTCTTTACTGTGTAAGCTTCTGTAGTGTTCTATGATTGCATGAGTCGAATCTTAAAGTACTGTATCAGCTACCTGCATGGCTCTGCTTAGCAAATGGCACTGGCAGCTGACTCCAACCCCCTCAGTTCTCCGAGATCCTAGCCTCACAGTGGAGTTACCAGCAGGAGCCACAATTACCACACCAGTTCTAGGAAGTTTCTGGGTCCACGCTGTGGTAGAAGTTTTAACCTAGCCTCATGCCATCAAATAGCATGCTACCTGCTGCTCATAAACCCCATTTAAGTGCTCAGCAGCAGAGCCTCTTACAAGAGCAAACAGAGTGTTTGCTACTAGTATTGAGCCTTGAGCCTGCCCAAGAAAAGGTGCTCACTGGGAAGCCACATTTGACTCTGTGTTACAAACTTGTTTTTAAAACTCTCTCAGGTTTTATGTGGATGTACATGGCCCCAGACTTTGTGTGCCATGTGTTAGCAAAATTTTCTATCCTTCTAGTCATCTCGCAAATAACAACACAGAGACTTATTTTTAATTACAAATACTCTGCTGGTAGCTTAGGCTTGTTACTAATTAGCCCTTACAACTTATATTAACCCATATATATATATATATATGTTTTCTTTTTTTAATCTATGTACTACCATATGCCTCAGTATGGCATATTCAGCATGGCAAGTTCATTTTTCTTCTCCACAAGTCTCCTCGTAACTCCATCCTCCTTCATCCCAGGGAGTTCTTTCCCTTCCCGCAAGTCCCTCTTAACCTCTTTATGCCTACCTACCGACCATTTAGCTCTTTATTAAACCAAAGAGAGCAACATAACTTCAGAGTATACAAAATGATTACTGGGAAGCATAGTACTTTGGTGGATCTAGGAAACTAGAAATAATAAGAATGATGCTGCAAAAATCATCTACATCATCCCTTAATGTGGTATGGATAGGGCTTCACTGATGATGACCAATTGTTTGCAGTTTGACTGGTTGTTTTCAGGATCTTGATCTCTTATTTAAGAGTTGAAGATATGGATCACAGAAACTGAAAAGGAAACTTAATTCTAAACAAACTGATAATACAGATTAGGAAGGAATATGCTCTCAAGATTGACAGTAAGCCACATGAAGGACAGTGTTCAAGGGCCTCAATTATTATTTGAGTCTTCTTTTTATGGAGTCAAGAGAAAGAATAGTTTGATTATTATGAGTATGAGTATTTTTGATGGATGGCTTTTGAATATATAGAAATTTTCTTACTTTTCATTCACCTGATAACACATTTGATTTTAATCATATGTATGTGTTCAATTATGCTAGACATGTGTCCAATTATGCATGTTAAACAGCAGACTCTCCATCAGATTTCTTTTTGAGGATACAATTTGCCTTATTGAATGGGCCTCCAAAACCAGATCAGACCTGATCATCGTTTTTGGCATGTTTATTGCAGTCCTTGTTCAGCTAATGTTTAGCAGTCATATTGGTGAGATTTTATGGTAATTGCTTCTGACATTACTAGGAGACAGTCTCACACCAAATCCCTGACCCTGTTGCTCTTACCATCTTTCTGCCCTCTATTCAACAATGTTCCCTGAGACTTGGATGCAATAGTTGTTTCTTAACTATATCTATTGGAACTAGGCTCCCTTGCATTTTGATTGTGGTTTACCTGTAATGGTCTTTGTTACAAAGAGAAGTTTATTTGATGAGGAGTGAAGACTACTCTTATCTGTAGATATAAGGACAAATATTTAGAGTATACTTAGGAATCATTCTGGTTTAGTAAAGTAATGATTGTAGGTTGTTCAAAATCCATGATTTCACTAGACTTGGGTAGTTTGTTAGGCTTATAGTACCAGGCATGAAAGCTTTCTTGTTGAGCAGGTCTTAAGTCCAACTAGAGTTGGATACTACCAAGGAATACATGCTACTACTGCACTCACTCAGGGTTATGATGCCATGGTAGTCATTGCTGTGGTTCAAGAGTGTCATGGCTGTAGGGCTGTTGCTTCTTTCCCTTCTTTGGAAATGTACATGGTGCCTTCTGGTTTCATGAAAGTTCGTGATCAGGGAGGAGGCTTTCAGGTCAGTTCTAGCTCAGGGGTATAGAAACTAAGAGCAATTTCAACAGTGTTTTGTGAGTCACTTGGACAACCCTGACAAGTCACTCAAAAGAGGGCTCCTTGTGCCTGGTGTTCGGGCTTTTGTTAGATGGTCTTTGGCTATTGGAGGGAACATCCTTTAAACTATCTCTGTGTATTTATATGTTGACTTACATGTGTTATCATTTTATTTTTTAAGGAAAATAGTTAATAGTATGACTTCAGACATACATATTGTTATTTTACCCTCCTATTTTTTGCTAGTCTCCTCTCTGCTACTCCCCTAACCCTTACCCTGAAAGTAGTACCTTTTTACCTTTATGGTTTCTGCAGTTCACCAGGATATGTACTCAAATGTGATAAAATGGAGCTAATAGCCTCTAATGAAACAGAGCACGCAACATTTGTCTTTCTAGGCCTAGGTCACCTCACTCAATATTATCTTTTCTAGCACCATCCTTTTACCTGAAAAATTACATAGTTTCATTATTCTTTATGCTGAATAGCCTGCCATAGTACATTTCATTATTCATTCTTCAGTAGAAAGATTTTAGGTTGCTCTATTTCTTAGCTGTCGTTTCTATTTCTTAGCAATGAACATAGCTGAACAAGAATTTGTGGAGTAGGATGTCAAGTCCCTTGGGCATATGCCAAGTAGTGGTATAGCTAGGTCATATAGTAGATCACTTTTTAGCTATTGGAGAGTTCCCCTTGCTGATTTCCATAATGGCTGCACCAGTTTGCAATCTCATCAATAGTAATGAAGATATTCTTTCCCCTTCAGCCTCTCCAGCATTTATTGTCATTTGCTTTGTTTCTCTTTATCGAGAGCCTTTGGGGTCCAGCCCCCAACTCTCTTCAGGGTTCAGATTGGATGCTACAGTGTTTCTCTGGGGGTGTATTTCTAGTCAGAGCTCTCTAGAGGAGCTTAAAGAATATATATGGGAATTATTACATCTATGAATATATATGGTATTTATTAGAACAACTTATAGGCTGTGGTTCAGCTAATCCAATAATGGCTGTCTACAAAGAGAAAGTCCAATAGAGAAAATCCAGTAGTTGTTAAATCAATGACTGAATATCTCAGCTGGTCTTTAGTATAAGTCAGAATTCTCAAGAAGTACGGTCTAATGTCTATGAAGGAATGGACCTTTTAGCAAGAGTGAGAGCAAGTATGTAAAATGAGAGCTTCCTTCTTTCATGTCCTTTTTATAGGCTGCCAGCAGAAGATGTGGCACAGGTTAAGGTGGATCTTCCCATCTCAAAAGAGCTGAACTGTATCTTTCCATATCAAAGATACAGATTAAAAGTGAGTCTTTCATCTTCAAATAATTTAATTAAGAAAGAAATCCCCCATAGTGTGCTTGGGTTTTAGTTAACTCCAGATATACTCAACTTGGCAACCAAAAATAGCCATTATAGGTGGCATCACAATGTGATCAGTGTCATCCTATGACTGCAGCTAGGAAGGAGACATGTGGTAAACTTTTCTACAAGATAGGACCATTTGAAAGAAAAATAGAATTAAGAACACCCTGTTTATTGCATTACATTTATAACTTCAGAAAACAAACAAACATCAAATCTCTTGTATAATTTCAATAGCATTTCTTGAAGATCAAGGAAACTGGGAGTCAAGACTCATAGTTTTAATACTGGCATAAGTGTTCTTTTGATTGTAAAGCATGACTAATAGCCTAGGACATTATAATCCTGTCAGAGGGCTTCTGAAGAGTGATCCAGCAGTGAACCAACTATACAAAGCATCCTAATAGCTCTGGTTTTCTGGTATTTTAGCTCACCAGGAGCTTCTGTCAGCAGAAGAATAGCTGTTTCTCTAAGGCTTTGCTGTTTGTCTCCAGGGAACTCAGAGCTATAGAGTCTTTGATAAACAGTTTTGTAGCAGGAACATTCAAATTTTCAGAAGATTTCTATTTAAACATTTTTTCCCTATTACAGGTGCTTTCTAGAAAGATGAAATAGCAGAGCCACCTAGTTTCTCTTTACAGAAACTCTGGGCTATCCCTTTGCTTTAGCATTAAGAATAGCCCCCAGCCCCATTACATAGAGGAAACAGTAATTTAAAGTGCAGATGCATTGAACATAGAACTTTGATGAGATAATCAGAGTTAATGTACCTAATGCTGCTTCCTGATAGGATGGACTGTGACACGTGTTATTCCTGGCCAAAAGCATGTAAGCTGAATCTGATCATAAGAGTAGCAGACTTTCCGTGTGATTCAAAATGTCAAGGCCATGAAAGAAAAAACAAGCATCTTAGTTAGGGTTTCTATTACCGTGAAGAGACACCATAATCATTACAACTCTTATAAGGTAAAAACATTTCATTGAGTGGTTACATTTTTAGAAGTTTAGCCCATTATCATTCTGGTGTTCAGGCAGATATGGTACTGGAAAAGTGGCTGAAAGTTCTAATCTTGACCTCCAGGCAACAGGAAGTTAACTGAACTAGGAGAAGCTTGCACATAGGAGACCTCACAGTGATTCATGTCCTCCAACAAGGTCATACCCACTTCAATAAGGCCACACCTTCTAATAATGCCTCTCCCTATGAGTTATGGGGCCTAATATATTCAAACTGCCACCCAAGTAAGCACTTCAGATTAAGAGAGATAAGACATGCTAACTAAATGCTGTTTGATCTTAGATTTTGTTAGATAAGAAATTGTTTACTTTTTTTTAAAGACAAGTTGTCATTGTATACCCATGGTGGCCTCAAACTCAAGTTTCCCCTATCTTAGCTTCCTAATAGCTGTGTTTATCAGTATCTAATACATGGCTTTGTGCTGTTAAGTAAATCTATTATAGTAGGGTCTCACTCAGTGATACAACATTTGTTTAGCGTGCAGGAGGCCCTGAGTTCTATCTCAACACAAGGAAGAAATGAAAGAAAGAAGTGGGAAAATAAGAAGGATAAAGGAAAAACATTAGTGGGACAGCTTGTGAAATTTAAGTTTACTAATAATGTAATAGTATATTGTTATTAACTTCCTGATTTTGATACTTAGACTATGCTGACAGAGCAAGTGCCTTCAGTGTTTGGTTTTAAGTGGTGAAGTCCACATGGATCTCATGTTTGCAAGTTGCTCTCAAATTTGTTTTTAAATTGTAGCTGCAGGAAACTTGGTTTATGGAATACAGAGGCAAACATATAAATATTAGTTGTTGCTTCTTTTAGCCTTAATGTGTGTCTTAAAAGTTTATACTCTGCACTTCTATAATCTGAGCATTAGAAAAGATCATGGACTAAAAATCAGCTTGGGTTATATATCAAGATCTGGTTTCCAAAACCCAGCCCACAAGTCAAACAAGCAAGCAAACAAAAAAGTATATTGTGTGTTCTCAGACAAGAATTAACTTAGATGGCAGGTCTACTACAGCTTTTCTCCAGCCTCCATTCAAGTATTGCTCCAAATTGAACTGAAATTGGAAACAAAGTTCATGTATTTTTAATACATTTGAAATAAAAATTCAAATTCATTGTGTGTAGGTGGATGTTTCCTTCCCATGCTCACTCCCAAATAACCACTCAGAAACTTACTATTAATTGTAAATGCTTGGTTGATAGCTTAGGCTTGTTACTAGCTAACTCATACATTTAAATTAACCTAATTCCTATCTATGTTTTGATATGTGGCTCAGAACTTTTTCTCAGTACAGTATGCTCATCTTGCTTCTCTCTGCACAGAGAATACTAGGCTCCTTAGACTCTGCCCTTCTTCCTCCCAGAATTCTCAGTTTGGTTTTCCCGCCAAACCTTACACTGTTTAACTATGGCCAGTTAGCTTGTTTATTAAACAAATCACAGTGACATATATTGACACAACGTAGAGAATTATTCCACATTTCCCATTTTTTGTCTAATTAAAAAAGGAAGGTTTTAACTTTAATATAGTAAAATTATATACAATGAAACAGTTATTAAGTAAGAATTACAGTTACAATATCCAGTGCATTTGTCTTTGGTAAATTTAGAGAAAATACTCTATTATTTATCTTTGTAACTCTAAACTTTTATATCTAATTTACCTTTTATCATAGCTAAGGAAAACATTTACTATGACTATCTAGTCTCCAACTATGTCAAAGACCCCAGAAGGGTGAAATGTTACCTAATGACAGTGACATCTGGCTGTCTGGACAGTCACCCTAGGTTCTTCTTTGAGGTCTAGAATATCTGATAGACATTTCTGAGACGCAGGGAATTTTGAAGGACTATCCTAGCTTGTCTTGCCAAAGTTTAGCTGTTGTCTATTTTGCATCCTGCTGGACCACTTTGGACAGCATACTGTCAGCAACTGGGTCAACAGCAGTGTCTTTACCCAAATGGCTAGTTTTTGCCATAAAGAAAAATAAAAAACTACATGTGGAGTTTCTTAAATGTCTATCATCTTCTCTAAAGTAGACTGGTGCTGCCAGAAGCAGATGTGTTTCCCTTGAAAAGCCTTAGGTTATTAAATATATTAAATGCCATATTCTATAGGTCTTTAAAATGTTGAAGACCATCTATCTATCTATCTATCTATCTATCATCTATTCATTTATCTAAATATATCTTTGTACGATCTTGAAAACATCCCTAACATAACTATAAGTTTGACTATTATAGATGACTAACTATTAATTTTCTGTAGATAGTATGCTTTAAGCATAGGCTTTTACTTGGTAAATTTTGTGACTTTTTTAATGCAAAGGGATAATTTGCAATAGTGTAAAGGGATTAGAAAAGGGTAAAGAGTGAGGTTCATAGTTCTTCAGAGGAGTGCAAGATGTGGGTACAGGGTAGAGATAAGATCTGACTCAGGGTAATGCCCACGTGCATACAGAGAGTTCCACAGCTTCTGGTGGCATGAACTGCAGATCAAGATAGGAGGCCTGAAATGACGTTGGGGAAAGCTTACAGGTATGCAGGAGCAATGGAGACTGCAGACCTATGGTGGAGATCAACCAGACCCAGGGTAAGTCTCATAGGCACAGGAAGGGCTACTCCAAGTGGTGGAAACTGGGGACTGACCCAGGGTAAGGACCACAGGCATATGGGGGGCCCAAATCATCATGAACAGGCTGAAGACTCAGACAGGAGTCTATAGCTGATCCAGGACAGTATTTGACCCTCAAAAGGACTAGGAATGGAACTCCTAGCCATAATTACCAATACCACAGAATAAAATGATGCCTCAACCCTATTACAACGTACTATCCTCCAAAACATTGTAAGTGCCTCTACTGAAAGAAGACAGGAGACTTGAATTTTTAAAATGTAAACATCAAAAGAGTACATCTGCCAGGCTCTAGACTGCCTGTCCCCTCCCCAGTTCTCAGTCCCATCTGGAGAGCCCCACCAAACTCCACACTTGGGCCAAGGGGCACATCCTGTGTGCCAGCCAAGGCCCCGAGTGCACCCAAACTTATCTCTCCTGGTCTCCTCCAACCTCCAGTCCCAGCTTGGAATTATAGGCATGGACGAGGTGTAGCGCCCTGCACTACCATCTGTTCCACGAATCCAGCAAAGGCCTAGAGATTGAAATAAGAGACAAGACAGTGGGTCATTCGTTCAATGGCAATGTCAGAATGCTGAATGCCGCTAATTGAGGGGATGGAGTAGGCTTATCTACTGATTTACAGCACAGTGGAAAATAACAGGATTTTCAGGCTTAGCTCCTCCCCACCAGGTGTGTGTTAGCAAATCAGGAAAAATGCCAGTGACAACTCTAGGGCAAGAAGTTCCATTCAACAGCTTCAGGCTTGTTCAAGGTGCCTCGGTGGTCCATGCAGGGCCCTACAATGAGGGACAAGAATCCTAGGTCCATGGCATAGACAAGATCTTCAACCAGCTCATGAAAGAAAACTTTCTCAAATGAAGGAAAGACATAAGCCGTATATAAGAAGTACACGGACCTCTACATAGACCAGAGCAGAAAAGAAACTTCTCACAGTACATGATTGTTAAAGCACTAAATATAGCTGAACTTCTGGAATCCAGAAAGAAGAGTGATAAGCAAAGGGGTCAAGACCAGGCTATAGAAACTCACAGAGATAGCTGACCTCCGGAGCTCACGGACCCTCAGACTGATATCTGGGAAACCAGCATTGGACAGACCCAGACCCCCTGAATGTGGGTCTCAGTTAGAAGGCCTGGGCAGTCTACAGGAGCTCTGACAGTGGAACCAGGATGTATCCCTGGTACACAAAAGGACTTAGGGAACACATTCCCCATGGAGGGACACTCCCTTAACCTAGAGGGAGGCCCTAGTCCCTACTCCAAATGACTTGACAGATTTTGATGATCCCTCCTAGAAGGACTCACCCTCCCTGTGGAGTGGGTGGAGAATGGGATGGGAGGGAGGATGGGGAACATGGGAGGATGGGAGGAAGAGGGAACTGGGATCGATATGTAAAATAAGAACATAACAACAACAACAACAAAGAAAGTTGTGAGGAAAAAACAAAACACAAGTCACACGCGAAGGAAAACCCATCAAAATAACTGCTGCTTTCTCAGTGGAAACCTTAAAAGGCAGAAGAGCCTGGAATAATGTTCTCTAAGTTCTGAAAGACCATGGGTGCCACCCAGGGCTTCTATACCCACCAAAACTGTCTGCCATAGGTGAAGGAGAAAGAAAAACTTACCTTGATATAAACAGGATAAAAGAACCCTTGTCCTCCAAACCAAACCTACTTCAGACTGGAGAGAGGAATGAGCATAGCCAAGACACTATAGAAAGAAAACAAAGCTATTATTTATTGAAACACAAAGAATGACCAAGAACACAAACAGCAATAAAAGTAACAAAGTAAGACCAATCAACACACACTTTCCACTAATAACTTTAAATGCCAATGACCTCTACTCTCCAATAAAAAAACCCACAGATTATTTGTATGGATTAATAAAGGAAATGCATAGTTCTGTTCCTTGCAATAGAAATTCATCATACCTTTAAAGATAGTTCAAGGTGCCTCACAACCAATGAGATCTGCTGCCCTCTTCTGGCATGCAGGCATTCACGCAGGCAGAACACTATATGTAATAAATTTTTTTCTTTTTAACTCCAAACCATTGAAATTTAGTTTATTTTTTTCCCCACGTGGCAGCTGATTGTTTCATTGTCTGAACACAAGTTGCATTCTTATTAAATATATTCAGAGACCTGTGTTAAATGTAAGCCCTGTCCTGATTCCCCTCTCTTCTAAGCTTACCAGCATCTTGGAATTCCCTTAGAACAGAGCTACCACGGCCTCTGACCTGCTGCCTGGCACACCTGCCATTCTCTCTGCTCCCCATTCCACTCCAGCACCATAGCAGTCCTGTCTGTGCTTGTTGGCCCTAGAGACTTGCTTTGACCCTCTAATAATCTCAGCTGGTGGTTATAACATGCTTTGGAGCATTTTGTTTCATAGCAACTTATCAAAGTGGTTATCACTGTCTTGTCCTCTCTGGTTAAACTTTATCTTCTGTCCTTTTGCATGCTTCCTATAAATAAATCTGTTTTTAAAAAGAACTTTTAAAAGCATGTTCTTATAGTCCTCTGAATTTCCTTGGTGTCTGTTATGATGTCTCCCATTTCATATCTAACTTCACCAGTTTGGATACTTTCTTGCATGAATTGAATACATTAATGATTTATTTCCAGTTATTATTTTGGAACATAAGCATGAAAGACAACATAGATTAAAATTACAGATGTGCACCCGGCGTTGGTGGTGCACACCTTTAATCCCAGCACTTGGGAGGCAGAGCCAGGTGGATCTCTGTGAGTTCGAGGCCAGCCTGGTCTATAGAGCTAGTTCCAGGAAAGGCTCCAAAGCAATACAGAGAAACCCTGTCTTGCAAAACAAAACACCACCAACAAAAAATTACAGACATGCATTGATTAAGGTTAGTGAGAGTGTGATATGGAAAAAACCCACTAACAATGTGTTGATGTCAATCTGTAGTTTTAATTTGAATATTATCAGCTGGGTGCTATTCTTTTCAGTGGATATTTGTTCAGGATTGTCATATCTTCTGCCTTACTTTTTAACAATGAGGATAAAGTGTCCCTTTGTATCTCTTCTGTTTAGTTTTGGCTTGAAGTTGATTGTGCCAAATATTGGAGTGGATATAAATCTACCATCTATCTATCTATAATGTGAGATGCACAAATATATAAATACTGCTCATTGAGTCATTTTTTGTTGTTTGTGTGAATATGGTTCAGGACTGACTGCTTTAATTAGACAACCAGTTAGGATGCTCATCCCCTGGGAGAAGACAATTGCTCCACCCCAGAGGTCATTAGTTGCCCATAGTCCTTTGTCTAGGTGTGGGAACCCCCATGAAATTTCCTCTTTCTGTGTTAGTATATGTATTCACATGTCATTGTTCAGGTATTGCTTATATGGCCATTTCTAAGAGAGATATTCTCACAGAAAACTTCTGACATTCTGGCTCTAACAATCATTCTGCCCCTTTTCTGAGATATTCTCTGAGTCACAGATGCAGAAGTGATACAGAGGCATCTTTTGGGAGTGGGCTCCCCATGATCCATTGTTAGATGTCATTTTCTGTTACTGTCTCTGTCATAAAGAGAAGTTTCTTTGATGAGAGGCGATAACTGTACTTATCTGTGAGAATGTTAAAGTTTAGAATGCAGTTAGAAAGTTTTGGTAGTATAACAAAGTGGCAGTTGTAGATTATCTTCTAAGATCCATGGCCTCACTAGCTCTGGGTGGTAGTCTATGTTTCTAGTACCAGATGTGATTTCCTACCTGATGGGGGATGTCCTTCTGTATGCTGTGAATATGTTTCTCTTATTGGTTGATGAATAAATGCTAATTGTCCAGGATCCAGGTAGGAATTATAGGCAGGGATATAGAAGAATGCTGGGAATAGGAAGACAGAGAGACACCATGTAGCCACCAAAGGTACACGAGGGAGCAATACGGGTAAGCCACAGACACATGGGAATACATAGATTAATAGATGTGGGTTAATAGTTAAGAGAGAGCTAGCCAATAAGACATCTGAGCCATCAGCCAAAGAGGGACTAAACACCTTCAGGACCAGACAAGACAGAAACTTCCATCATCCCTCACCTGAGTGAGATTTAGGTCCAATTAGAAAGCTATTTTTTAGAACCAACATGTGAGTTCCACTTATTTCAGCTTTACAGGTATCTTTCCAGGCTTGTTACTTTGTGGCTCATAGGTATTACAGCTGGTTAGGATTATTGGATGCTTCCCCCCTTTTTTTTGACAGCATGCGTGGTACTTTCTGGGGACTTAATTTCAACCTCTCAAAGGCTACTTAAGAAAAAAGAAACAGCCTATATTTTTTAGGAAGTCCCTTGGAGTACCTTAAGTCATTGGAGAACACTGCAGATGCTCAGTAAGGACAAATCCAGATGCAGAAAACCTGGAAACAGCTTCCAGTGTGTGTAACAAGATGCATGGGTTTAAGAGAGAAAAGAAAAGGTGTATAAACAATCATTAAAAAGTAAAGTCTTTAAAGAGAAAAAGAGAGGAAGAAGAAGGAGAAGAAGGAAAAGGAGGAGAGGGAACAGGAGAAGAAGAAAAAGGGGAAGGAGGAGGAGGTGGAGGAGGAGGAGGAGGAGCCACTGCCAGGAGTCTGGATCTGCATGTTGCTATATTGACCTTGAATTTTTTTGGATGCTGATGAGCAAACAACAGTTTCTGAGAGACATGGGATAGTGAAAGGAACTGCTGAATTAAACTAGCCTAGATATTTTAGGAATGTCTAAACTTTAAGTGGAAGTCACTTTTGATTATATTTTACCTGCTTAAACACAAAACACACACACACATCATCTTTTTCCTGGCTTGTGTACAACACACAGTCTATACTTGTATTAATGCAGATATGTGTGTTACCTTTGAAACCTTATGTGTTTTCAGAGCAAGGGAACCAGACACCAATGAAAACTGTTAGCCCAGGTGACCTGGCATCTCAGAGTGCCTCTGTTACAGTTTACTAAGACTTCTGCCTTCAGAACAGCTTCAAGTTGCTGGCTGAGATGGTCCAGCCTCACAAACTCCTCCAGCCAGGACTTCAGATAAGCTTTGTACTTTCCCACTGCACAAAGACTATACAACAACAATACAGCTAATTCTCTCAGGACTCGACCATTATCCAATGTTTTCCAGGGTCTCCTAAAGATTGCAACACCCTGAGACATCAGGAAGCAGTCTAAAGAACACAATGCCTACATTCCCAAGAGGTAGGGTGGGTGATTTTTGGTCATTTGATGGATTACAGATCTTTGTAATTGTTTATGGGGGATGGTTACAAGTTGTTGCTGGTCATTGTCAGGAACAAGGCTAAACAAAGGAGTTCAAATCAAGGGTATCTTTCTGAAGCAAAAAAGGGGGATATAGCATAAAACGATGAGATAAAAGGATTGATTGTTGAGTCTGATTTTAAAAAATCACTAGTCTCAAATATTTTACACTTTTTATATTGATACAATTTTAAGGTTATTTTTGCTATACTGAATATATGTTTCTATTCTTGTTTAAGGTATCGTACCTATGCATCTCATTTTAAAATGTTATGTAAAGTTTTAGTCTTTGAAAGTTATTTAGGATGACAAATATATAGTCATCTACAACTATCAAACTTATAGTCATATGGTCATGTTAGATATGTTTTCATGTTCATACAGAGATATATTTTAGATAGGTGATCTACAAACACTCCAAATACCTACAATATATGTCATTTGAAGTGTTTTAATAATATAATGTTTTTCTTTACAATGCTCCTGGTGGCACCAATCTGCTTCCAAAAAGAGGATGATGGGAATCAAAGAACCTCCATATGGTTTTACTTTCTTTATGGCAAAACATACCCTTTTGGGGAAAACAAAAACAAAAACAAACTGATTTTGCCTTGACTGCTGACTGTATACTATCAAAACTGGACCAGCAGGACACAAAGAAAAGCAACTGCTGAATTTTACCAAGACAAGGTAGGACAGTCCTTCAAAATTCCTGCTTCACAAAAAAGTCTGTCAGACATTCTAGGCCTGTAGGCCAAAGATGGATGTCTCAACATTGCAGGGGAAACTTGGGTGACTGTCCAGACAGCCAGCTGTTCTTGTCATTTCTTTTAGTTTTGGAAGTTGCTTGCTCAGCACTTCATGTTTACAAAGGCAATATTATATCCTTCTAAAACTGTTGCTAGAGTTGAAGACTAGGTAGTCATAGTATTCCTTAGTTTTGATAGAAGGTAAATTAGATACAGAGCTTTGGACTCATCAAGATAGAATACATAATGAAGTATTTTCTCCAAATATGGCAAATACAAATAGACTAGACATTGTAAATATAATTTTTACCTGATAATTGTTCTTATTATTTATAGTTTATTATGTTAGAGTTAAAACTTTTCCTTTTTATTTGTACAAAAAGGAGGAAACATTATGGAATATTCTTTTTGTACATTGTGAAGATTTGTCACTTGGATTGGTTTAATAAAACACTGAATGGCCAATAGCTAGGCAAGATTTTCAGGGCAGAGAGGATCCTGGGAAGAAGATAGGTGGAGTCATGCAGAGATGCCAGGAGATGCAAAGTGAGCAGGATGGGAATGTGTAATGAGGTAAATGAGACCCAGGGTAGCACATAGATTCATAGAAATGGATTAATTTAAGTTAAGAGCTAGCTAAAACCAAGCCCAAGCTATTGGCCCAAGCTTAATTAATAAGAAGTCTCCATGTGCTTATTTGGGAGCTGGAAGGTGGGACATAAAAGTACACCTACAAACTTCCTTCTTAGAACTGCTTTTAATGAATCTTAGAGTTTTTGTTGGGTTGTATTTTCACTTTTATTTATTTACAGGACCACTGTTACTTCTTTCTTGATTTCTTTTTTGAACCATTCATTATTTAGTAATGAGTTGTTTAATATCCATGAGTTTATACAATTACTAGAATTTTGCTTCCTGACAATTTTTCATTTTGCCATATTGCAGAATGGTCAGATAGGCCACATGGAATTATTTCAAATTCTCTAGTTTGTTTTGTGTCATCACAGTATGTGTTTTAGTTTAGAGAAGTTTCTATGGCCGATTAAGTAGAATGTATATTCTTTACTTTAGTTTAGATAACTGTTAGTTCTATTTTATGTAAGACATCCTTTAATTTTGAGGTTACTCTGTTTTTGTTCAGATGACCTATCTTTTGGAGAAACTAGGCTTTTGAAATTACCTACTATCATTGGTTTGAAGTTAACCTGTGTCTTGTGGTCCAGAAGTATCCTTTTTCTGAAACTGTGTATGCTGGAAGTTGATACATATGCTTAGGATTATAGTGTTTTCTTAGTTGTTTCCTTTCTTAACATGAAGTGTCTTTAATCTTTTCTGATTATTTTTAAGTATATTTTGTCTGATATTAAGATAGTGGTTCCTGCTTGCTTCCTGGTCCCCATCTTCTTGGAATACTTCCCCCGTCCTTTAACTCTAAGGTGGTGTCTATCTTTGAAGTCATGTATCTTGTAAACAATAAAAAGATCAATTTTGTTTCTTGAGAGCTTGTTTGGAGGTTCTAGCAGGGAAAGGTTGTCCTCTTCCACTGAGAATGCAGCATTGGGAGGGACACACATGGAACAGTGAGGGAGAAAGGGGACAGACGCCTAGCCAGCCAGATCAGCCGCATCAACCCTGGAGATCAATGGGGTGACAGATGTTGCAGCCAGATCGTCCTCACATTCCAATTTTGTTTCTTAATCCATTAGTTAGGCACTGTCTTTTGATTGGAAAACTGTGACCATTTATCGTCATTATTTAATTATAGATTATTTTCTGGTTTGAATTTTTAGTCATACTTTGTATTTCATTAATTATTGCTTCTTTTATTTTCTTTCTATGCTTTTGAGCTGTGCTTATTTTACTCTTTGGTTCAAAGTTTTACATCTAGTCTTCTGTTTAGGATTTTTGCTTGTTTTTTTTTTTTTTTTTTTTTTGTGTGGGGTTTTGTTTAGTTTGGAATATGAATTTTTTTTTAGGCTATTTGTATCACAGAAAGATTTTCTTTTTCATTCAATTATGGTAGACAGTTTTTCTGGATACAGTAGTCAGTTGTGATTTTTAAGGACTTGGTCTGTATTGCTCCAGGCTCTTCTGGATTTCAGAGTCTTCATTGAGAAATCACATGTCTGATGGATTTTCTTTCTTCCTATTTCTTTTTCTTTTCTTTTCTTTCTTTCTTATTTCTTTCTATCAGCTTTAGTATTCTTCTTTGTTCTGTACATTTAGTGGGTTTGGGGAAGGGTTGAGAATATTTAGTGTTTTAACATGAATGTCATGGGGAGTTTCTCTTCTGGCTTTGTAGAATTAGGGTTCTTGTATTTATGTGGCTATCTCTTTCCTTCATTTGGGTAAGTTTTTGTCTATTATCTTGTTAAAGGTTTGGTCTATGCCACTGACCTGCAATTCTTCCCAGCCACCCATGACTATAATTTGAAGATTTGGTCTCTCGACAGATCCCACATTTCTGACATGACTCTTTTCTGGGGTCTTTTCTTTATAAGTTTGGTTTTTTTTAGTCTGTGTTCTCTACTTTATCTTTGTGCCCTATAGTCTAACTTTCACTTGATTTTTTTTCTTCTTTCCTTGTGTTTTATATTTGTGATATTGATTTTCTCAATTCCATCTCCATTTCATTTGTGTTCTCATCAGTCTTTCTGTCTCTGTATTGAATTTGAGCTTGGACACAACTCTAGCATTCACTGTTATTCAATGAAATGTTTGTTCAATAAAGTGTTTGTTTTTTCTTCTTTAAATTCTTTGACTTTTTGGATAATATTTGTGACTGCTCCTTTAAATTCTGCATCCCAAGCTTCGTCTAGGTTGATCTAATTGAAGAATATTTCTATAAGACTAAAGGATATGCTTCTTGGTCATTTGTGTTGTTTTTGTGATTTCACCTGGATACATTGACTTACTTTTTGTGGTTGTATGTTTGATGTGAGAATCTAGCCTTAGAATGGGCCAGTGCAGGATCTGTGTGGCTGGAGCTGGGTCAAATAAAGCTGTTAGATGGGAACCTTGGCCCTTCTGGGCCCACTGCTCAGGGTGAGCATTTGGCCAGAGCCTGGGTCCAATACCCCCTTCATCTCCTTGGAACTTCCTGGGTCAGCTCTGCGCATACTGACCCACCCCTCCACGCAGGACCATCTTGAGCCTGCCCTCATCTGACCTTTGGGCCCCTTCACCTGCCTTCTGCCTGAGTGCTTGAGACCATCCTGAGCCTGTCTTCCCCACATCATTGGCCCTTCTGTGGCCTCTGCTTCAGAGACCTCCAAGAGAGTTGGGATGATCCAGGGTTACAGACATTGAACTCCTGACCCACCTACACCCATTGGGAGAATGGGGGGGGGGAAGAATTCCACCTGCACCCACTGGAAGAAGCAATGGGAAGACAACAATACAAGAAAATACCCAAGAATAGAAAGACCAGTATGACAGCACCAGAATCTAGGGACTCTACACCAACTAGAGCTGAATACACCAGAGCAGATGAAGCAGAAGAGAATGACTTAAAAATAACTTCATAAAAATTATAGAGGCCTTCAAAGATGATATGAGAAAACCCTTTAACGAAATGGAAGGAAAAAACAAACAAAATTTTGGAAGAAATAGAGGAAAAGACCAAACAAAAAATTACAAGAAATGAACAAATCTCTTAAGGAAAGCAAGGAAAGCCAAGAAAAAAAAAAAAAAAACAAACAGATGAAGGAAACAATTCAAACAGTTCAAGACCTGAAAACTGAAATAGAGACAATAAGGAAAATACAAACTGAGGGAATGCTGGAAATAGAAAAACTGGGTAAATGATCAGTAACTACAGATGCAAGCATACCCAATAGAATACAAGAGCTCGAAGAGAGACTCTCAGGCACTGAAGATAAACTAGAGGAAATAGATTCATTTACCAAAGAAAATCTTAAATCCAACAAGGCTTTAACACAACACATCCAGGTAATGTGGGACACCATGAAAATACCAAACTTAAGAATAATAGGAATAGAAGAAGGTGAAGAAACCCAGATCAAAGGTGCAGAAAACATATTCAACAAAATCATTGAAGAAAACTTTTCCAATCTGAAGAAGGACATGCCTTTCAAAGTATAAGAAGCATACTGAACAACAAATAGACTGGACCAAAAAAAAAAAAAAAAAAAAAAAAGGTCCCTTGTTACATAATAATCAAAACACCTAACATAGAATAAAGAAATAAGAAATAATATTAAGAGCAGCAAAGCAAAGGAAAAAGGCCAGGTAACATATAAAGGCAGACCTATTAAATATACCTGACTTCTCCATGGAAACTCTCAAGGCCAGAAGGTCCTGGATAGATGTTCTACAAATACTAAGAGTGCACGGATACTAGCCAAGGCTACTATACCCAGCAAAACTCTCAATCACTATAGATGGAGAAAAAGCCAGATTTTCACTATACATATCCACAAATCCAGCCCTACAGAAAGTTATGGAAGGAAAACTGCAACCCAAGGAAGTTAACCACACTCACAAAGACATAGGCAATAGATAATCCCACTTCACCAGAACCCAAAAGAAAAAGCTATTGCTCAGTTTTTATACTGCTTTATCTCTTGTATTAAACCAAATGAGAATGCAAATAGATATCAATTGTAAGGTAAAATAACAGTATTAACCATGGCATAGGAGAGCTGTAAATAGCTTTAACCTGTCAGTAAACTTCACTTCTTAACTATTTTGTATGGTTACACTAACCGTGCCTGAAAGTAAAGCAACGAAGGCATTCAGTATATAAAGTAAGATTGCTAGATTTAGAAAGGAACTTAACAGAGTTTATAAGACACCAGGGGTGTTTTTCCTCATTTGGAGAGAGCTTTTCAAGTTTACAGTTTACACCTGTAAATGACCTCTGTGTTGTTACTCTAGAGGCTGCTGAGTCTCAGAAGGGAGTTTTATCTCTTTGAACTTTCAGTCAGGATGGCATAGGCCTCTGTGTATCCTGAGAAGAATATCAACAAACACCAGAACCCATGTATATTCCTTTTTTCTTTTTTCTATTTTTTAATGAGCTGGTTATTGTTTTTATTTGTAAATTAAGCATTCCATGAGGAAATAAGTTTATGTGTCAAGTTGATGAGGGGTGGGCTTGTGATGGCCATTCTTGGAGGACTACATCTGCAATTAACTAAAACCCAATGGCTCGGCACACCTATGAGAGCTTTTATTATTATTATTATTATTATTATTATTATTCTCTTTTTTAATTTAAATTTGAAACAAGCTGGTTTTACATGTCAATCCCAGTTCCTTCTCCCTCATCTCCTCCCCTGTCGCCTCCCCAAACCTCACCCTATTCCCTGGTGAGGCCTTCCATGGGGGATCTTCACTTGGAGCAGGGCCTAGGCCCTCCCCCATGTGTCTAGGCTGAGAGAGTATCCCTCTATGTGTAATGGGCTCCCAAAGTCCATTCGTATACTAGAGATAAATACTGATCCAGTATCAGAGGCCCCATAGACTTCCCAGTCCTCCTAACTAACACCCACATTCAGGGGGTCTGGGTTTCCCAGCTATCAGACTGGGGTCCACGAGCTCCCCTTTGTTCAGGTCAGCTGTCTCTGTGGGTTTCTCCGGCTGGGTCTTGTGCTCATCACTCCTCCCTCTCTGCAACTGGATTCCAGGAGTTTGGTTCAGTGTTTAGCTGTGGGTGTCTGCTTCTGCTTCCATCAGCTACTGGATGAAGGCTCTAGGATGGCATTTAAGGTAGTCATCAATCTCATTATCGGAGAAGGGCATTTAAGGCAGTCTCTCCACTATTGCTTAGATTCTTAGTTGGGGTCGCCCTTCTAGATCTCTGGACATTTTCCTAGTGCTCCCTCTAATTTGGTATCTCTCTTCTTGCTCTCCTTTATCCTTTCAGGACTCAATCTTCCTGTTACCTCATGTCCTCCTCTCCCCTTCTCCCCTCCCCTAACTCCCTCTCCCTTACCCCCATGCTCCCAATTTGCTCGGGAGATCTTGTCCCTTTCCCCTTCTCTGGGGGACCATGTATGTCTCTCTTAGGGCCCTCCCTGCTTCCTAGCTTTTCTGGTGGTGTGGATTGTAGGCTGGTAATCTTTTACTCTGTGTCTAAAATCCATATATGAGTGAGTGCATACCATGTTTGTCTTTTTGTCCATGTATATTCTTGATGGGGTAAATCTGAGTAAAATTTAATTGTCAGTACTCTCCTAGGAATGTATGGCTCCTATTTTCTAGGTCAAATGATGCAGGTAGCTTAGTTCTACCTCCTAGGTTATGGCAGGAAAAGAGAAAACAGGCCCTGGAAACTATTTAGATGTGGACTTTAGTCCTTTCCAATGTCATGACTTACTGAAATAGTTAATGCTTCTGTCCCAAGGTGACACAGGCTGTGCAAGTCCTTTAATATTTTTTCTTTGATATTCTTGGGACTATAGAATCTCATGTTCCTTGATTTGATAGCTCTTTAGGAAACACCCATCTGTAGATGCAATGGAGCTTATGAATCACTAGATGGCGCTAGAAAACCAAAAAAGCAAAGAATCAACAACTCCAAAAGTAGGGTTAAGCAAAGAAAATCATCAACAGAGTTTCATTTTCAATTTTGCTTATTCTCCTCCTATTAGCAGGTATGGTTTATATATTTTGATGTTCTGTTGTTGTAAAGGTAATTCATGGGTTATTTATTATTTGGAATTCAAATTAAATCATTGTGTATAATATCAATAACATTTTATTAGATTCATATCTAACTTTAGTCATGAGTGTTAGGAACATGCCTCAAGGTGAAACCTGGGAAGATCCCATGGTGGGTGAGGAAAAAATAAGCCAGGCAGACAGAACTTAAGTGGATAGTTTTATTGGAGGGGAGAGAAGGGAGTAGAGAATGGGAAGGGAGAGAGAGAGAAGAGAAAGGGATAGAGACACAGAAGAAGAGAGAGACAGAAAAAGACCTGTCTATCCCTTCAGAGAGACACAAGTAGGAACCACTCGGTGCTTACCCCCTTGAGGAATGAAAATTGCTCTTAAATTATAACATAATTGTTGTGGTGGAAGCTTCACCCAAGCCCCTGTCATCCCTAGGGCTTGTTCTGGAATGTTCTGGTGGAAGTTCCAGCTTAAGCCCCTTCCCCTGTATTTCTCTCCAAACCCCAATGTATCTCAGGAAGCTCACCAAATGATGACTTCTCTAGCAGAGATAATTAAGACCACTCCCTCAGGGTAATTAAACTGCCTCCTCCCCATCCCCTGAAAACAGACTTGTGTTTTTTTCAGTCTCTCTTTTTAGTCTACTCTGGGGGGGGGGGGGGTTGCGGGACTGAGAAGCCATCTCGAGGGGCCTTGTAGCCATTAAATATGGGCTTTTTCTAGTTCAGTTTGATTTGGTCTGGTTTGTTTTGGTGTGTCTGGGGAGGAGATCCTTAACGAGCGAGGTGCAGAAACTTTTCAATACTGTCTGGTCCAGAGAATAAGTCCTTTTCCTAAGGTCAGGCATTTGGGCAGTGTCTCCATTCTCTCAGGGGCTAGAGGAAAGTTCCTGCTTGCTAAAGCAGTTATTCTCATCTCTGCCAAGAGTAATTTGTGCCCCTTCATTAACATATGACAAAGTTAGATCCTTCAGTCCCTGATCTCTAGCCACACTCTAGCTCACATGCCCCTTGTCTCTGGTTTAGTTCTATGTGTAACTATAGAGTATAAAAGGTTTATTGTTTTTTTTAATAAATGCTGCTGGCAGTCATCCTGATTCACCCTTAGAATCTGTCCATCTCAACCTTGCCCCAGCCCATACATCCTCTTTCAGATATGAACCACTATGGAAACTGAAACAGGTTTCTGGCAGTTGTCATTCATTGGTAAATGGGAAAGCAATTACCCTTATGGCCCAGGATAAGAACTGAATTAATGCTGGCTGATCTGAAGTTCCTTACAAATGCTTATATTACACTTCAAAATTAGAAACCAGTGTTTCCTCTACTGTCCAGCAGAGTGGGCTGTGCAACAAGGGAATCTGTTGCTTGCAGAAAGCAGTGAACACCAGTACATAGCTTAAGGCTTTCAGCAGACAGATTCTTAAAGAACAGTAAGAAAATAAAGGAGATTCCCCCCAACCCCACCCCTAACCCTACACCACACACACACACACACACACACACACACACACACACAGAGAGAGACAGAGAGAGAGAGAGAGAGAGAGAGAGAGAGAGAGAGAGAGAGAGTCCAGCCTAGTCAAGAACTTGAAATTCTCTTGTCTTAGTCCCTTGAGTGCTGGGATTACAGACATGTACTGATGTTTTTTGTTTGTGTTTTGTTTCTTGCTTTGTTTTGTTTTTTTTTTTTAAATCAGGGACTAAAATATATGAGTATTTATAAACAGAGTAGAAAAATTTTAAGTAATTTACCTCCATCTCTTTCATCAACAAAAACCCCTTTGGTCTTTATTAATTACTCTACCCAAAAGCCACCGATTTCACTCTAGTTTAAAACAATCAACTTGAGTATGCAGTTTGACAAGGAAGACACTTCACGCTCTAGTTTTCCATGTCAGCTCTCTGTTGTATTGACTTTGGCTCCACAAAAGGCCTCTACAGAAGGCTTTTTACTTGTGTCCATCTGTATTAATACCTTACTATTGCTGTGATAGAACACCATGACCAAGGAAACTTAGGAAACAAGAAGTATATTTGTGTAAGGAGTATGGGTTTTTCCGCCCGCCGCCAGTCTTGTCCCGCCGCCGCACAAGCCCCAAATAATGCACAGAGACTCTGTATTTGATACAATGCTGTTGGCCCAGTTACTTGTTTCTTATCGGCTAGCTCTGCCTTTAATTATTAACCCATTTCTGCTGATCTATGTACTTCTCTTACCAGGGAGCCGGCGGCATACTGCTTTCTCCAGACTCTCCATCTTGACTCCTCCTTCCTCCTTCCTATTTCCTCCTTGTCTCCTAGTCCCTCCTATCTTCCTTTCCTATTGGCCAACAGTGCTTTATTATTAACCAGTATGAGAAACATATATACATAATGGCATCTCCCATCATCTCCTCTTTTCTGTTTAAATAAAAAGAAGTGTTTTAACCTTGACATAGCAAAATATATAACACATCAGTTATCAAATAAGAATCACAGCGAACAATATTTAGTCCATTAACATTTAGCAAGACTAAAAGAAACTATTCTATCATCTATCCTATATTTGTGAATCTAAAGTCCTATATGTAACTTATCTTTAAACCTAACTAAGGAAAACTATAACCATAACTATTTGTCTTCAACTCCATCAAAGACCACAGAAGGATAGTATATAAACTCTAGAAATGACAGAAACAACTCACTGCCTGGTCACCCAAGGTTCTTTTGTAATCTTCCATCTTCAGCCCATAGGCCATAGTGTGTCTAGCAGACTCTTCAGCAACGCAGGAAACTTTAAACTGTCTTCTTGTATTGGCAGTTTATCAGTCACTTTTCTCTGTGTCCTGCATACTGTCTCGCAGACTCTTCCATGAAGCAGGAACTCTGTAGCAATGTCCATCTTGTGTTATTTGGGGCTGGCTTGGTGGCGGAACAAGAGCAGTGGGGGCAGAAAAACTGTACTTGTTACAGATGGCGCCCACGTGGCTAGTAAGAACTTCCACTTAAAATTTAACAAAAGGTTAAAAAAGGGTTTTAGAAACAAAAGAACAGAGACAAGCAAGGTTTCTTGGTAGCAGCATTTTTCTCAGTTGAACTCTGCTTTGCTAGAGACAAGCAGATATTTGCGCGGCTTCCTTTAAGGGAAGATTCCTGACTCAGCATAAGGGACAAAAAAATCCGCACAGCTTTTAAATAACTCTGCTAACAGTTTATTGGTGTGTATGAGAGATGGCAATGGCAGTGACCACATCTCCAAGCCGGCAGCGTGCTTTCTGGGTGGCAACGCAGACCAAGGCGGTGAGCACAGCTCTCAGTGCTGGCGGTAAAAGTACCCGCCACCATCTTTGGTAAACCGCAGCAGAAACAAAGACTTTCATTTTAGCAATGTTGTTGTTTACCAGATAAAAGACTTGTGGCCAGACGAAGATAAAGATTTACAGTAAAGATAGATTCATATTAAGAAGAACCTCTGAAGGTTTACAGTGTGTTTTAAAATATACGTAGACATGAAAAGAAAAATGGTTTTAAAGAGACAAAGAGGAACTAGGTGTTGTAGCACACGCCTTTAATCCCAGCACTCAGGAGACAGAGGCAAGCAGATCTGTGTGACTTGCAAAGTAAACCTGGTATGCAGAGTGAATTCCAGGACAGATAAGAGTTACACAGAAAAACCCTGTCTCAAAAAATAAAAAGTAAAAGAAACAGAATAATAATAAAGCCACATAAAGATGAAAAGCTCAGAGAGAATCTGGTTACTGTATGGCATTATATTGTCTTTATATCATTTGACTGCTGAGGAAACAACAACTGTTGAAGGAAATACTGCTGGATTAATTCAATTTATATATTTTAAAAATGCTTTGACTCAAACATTTAAGTTCAAGGACAAGTTACTGGGGAAAAGGATTTCTATTTTTGTTTCCACAGAAAATGAAAAGCTGTGGATTCCTTCCAGACTAATGTGGTTTGATCAAGCCAGGCCCCCTGAAACAGAGTCGCTGGTGATCCAACATTCAAAACAGCTTGGACAAAGCAGCCTCGCAGACTACAGCCAAGATTTCTGCAACTTCTTAGGATCCCCATGACAGCGCCCCCTATCAGCATGAAGTAGTTTGGAAAGAACGACGCCCAAATTCCCAAATATTGTTTATAAATGTTTGTTTTCATTTAAATGGGGTTGGTTATAAATGGTTAATGATCACAGCCAGTTCTTTTTAAAGGTAAAAAGGGAATTATGGTATAGATATGAATACTTTGTTTTGGAATGGATTTTCATTTATTGATACAATTTAAGGTCAATTTTGTCATATGTATATTTCTCCTCTTGTTTATATAGCTCATTTAAAAATGTAATGTATAATTTAGTACAGATTTTAGATAGTTACCTATAATAGTCAAAACATAGCTAGGTGAGTTAGGTTTTCTAGATATATTGAGATGTATTTGCGATAGATAGGAATTCTTCAAATCTTTCAAAGACCTACAGAATATAGCATTTAAAATGGTTTAGGGTTTTTCTCGACAATGAGACATAAATGCTCCTGGTAACACCACCTGCATCAAAAAGGAAGATGAAGATGGACATTGAAGAAACTCGTGATGGAGTTTACTTCCAATATGGCAAGACTAGCCATTTGGACAAAGATACTGCTCTTGTCTGGAATGTTTGACTTTATGCTGTATAAACTGGACATGCAGGACCCACAGAAAAGTGACTGCTGATTCAAGATGGATATTGCTACAGAGTTCCTGCTTCATGGAAGAGTCTGCGAGACAGTATGCAGGACACAGAGAAAAGTGACTGATAAACTGCCAATACAAGAAGACAGTTTAAAGTTTCCTGCGTTGCTGAAGAGTCTGCTAGACACACTATGGCCTATGGGCTGAAGATGGAAGATTACAAAAGAACCTTGGGTGACCAGGCAGTGAGTTGTTTCTGTCATTTCTAGAGTTTATATACTATCCTTCTGTGGTCTTTGATGGAGTTGAAGACAAATAGTTATGGTTATAGTTTTCCTTAGTTAGGTTTAAAGATAAGTTACATATAGGACTTTAGATTCACAAATATAGGATAGATGATAGAATAGTTTCTTTTAGTCTTGCTAAATGTTAATGGACTAAATATTGTTCGCTGTGATTCTTATTTGATAACTGATGTGTTATATATTTTGCTATGTCAAGGTTAAAACACTTCTTTTTATTTAAACAGAAAAGAGGAGATGATGGGAGATGCCATTATGTATATATGTTTCTCATACTGGTTAATAATAAAGCACTGTTGGCCAATAGGAAAGGAAGATAGGAGGGACTAGGAGACAAGGAGGAAATAGGAAGTAGTAAGGAGGGGTAAAGATGGAGAGTCAGGAGAGAGCTGGATGCCAGCCGCCTCCCCAGTAAGAGAAGGCCATGTGAAAATACATAGATCAGCAGAAATGGGTTAATAATTAAAGGCAGAGCTAGCCGATAAGAAACAAGTAACTGGGCCAACAGTATTGTATCAAATACAGAGTCTCTGTGTATTATTTGGGGCTGGCGGCGCAGCTGCTGGACAAGAGTGGCGGCGGGTGGAAAAACCGTACTCGTTACATATTTGGCCTTATGTTTTCAGAGGTTTAGAGTCCACAATGGCAGATCGAAGGGAGCAGCTGTGAAGCATGGGGGCTGGAGCCTAACTGCTTTGAATGACAGGGTGACAGATGAGTAGAAGTTATGATACTCCTCATGATACATTACCCAAGTTGTGTGAACTAACTATATGAATTGCTTAAGTAACTGCTTCAAATAAACTCCCATTTACTTCTTTCCTTTAACATCCTTAATTTTTTCTTCTATGGTGTTGAAAGGTGAAGAAGGCTATATTAGGAAATGTCTTACAAAACAGTACTTAATTCATAAGGAATTTAATATAGGTTTAATATGTATCATGACAGTTAAGGCTATGATAGAAACAGGTAAATGCTAATCACTTGCTAGGTTCACTGAATTATGCTCAAAAGAAACATAAGATAGAGTGCAGAAGAGAACTTTGGTTCTATTCCCAATTCTGCAGGAGAAAAAAAAAAGAGTACCATAAAACATACTCATTCCCTGTAAAGTTTCCAATCAACTAATTATAGCAAGTGTGGCATATCACAGGTCTGCTCTGCAAGGCACTCAGGGAGGAAGAGGCATCCCTAGTGGACATTCTTAAATATTTCCTTTAATTTAAACATATGTATGTGTGACTGAGTGAACTTACATACACCAGGTGCACTTAGTGGAAGTCGGAAGAGGCATTGGATCCCATGGAACTAGAGTTAAGGATGGCTGTGAGCCACCTTGTGGGTGCTGGGAACTGAACCCAGCTCCTCTACAAGGGCAGTAAGTTCTCTCGACTGCTGTGCCATCTCTCCAGTCCTGAGTGGTCGTTTCTTAACTTCCAGCTAATTACCCTATCTTACAGCAGAGTAAACTGAAGCTCATAGAGTTGAAGCAGCCTGCCTAGGTCACACAGGTAGTAACAAGCATGACCAACACGGAGACCCTGACCTTTAAATTAGTTAATTCTTCTTCCTACTGCACTGAGTATTATCAGTGAGCTTTCATGACAGGAGGAAAACTTGGGTTAGAAGAAACCACATAGGATTGGTTGGCAAGTAGGAAGCTGATAGGCCATTGGCCTTCTGGTAGGAGGAGATAATGAGCCAAAGGTGAGCTGAATGAAGAAACTGTTGGTGTGGATGCGGAAAGCTGAGGACCCTTAGGGTAAGTCAGTTGGAGGAGGGTTACTACCGCCAGAGCTTGAGGACCAGGAGAAGGGAGAGCATGATGGAAACATAGTGTAGCTACAGGAAAGGAAATACTCCCAGCTATTGTAGCCATCTTGCATTTTTTTTTTTTTATTCAGAATGTGACAACATGGAATCTAAGGATGAAGAAAACAAATAAGAGCTCCTCACCCCATACATACTCTTCCCCTATGCTTAAGAAAGCAAGTATCTCAGCATGTAGAGCCTGTTGACGTCAACTTTAAGGATGAGCCAGGGCAAAAAATAATGGAGACACCATCAGTGAAAACAGCAACAGACCACTACCTTCTTTGTAGAAGGGCAAACACCATGCCATTTGGGGGGGGGTGCTCTGACACATCAGCCTGATGAGACTACAAGACTAGATCTAGGAATTAAGCCATGAAATTGATTTGGCATGCTGACGGTCAGTACTTAGATATTTTTGCTTTAATAAGCTGCCACTAATGTATTTCTTTTTGTAAGCTACAGAGATCAGGGTACCTCATAGGAAGGATGGAAAAGAAGAACTGACAGAAGAATTCTGGCGAATTTTTGCTCATCTGAACTAACCATTCATTAACCAAACTAACCATAACCCTTGAAGGGGATCATGTGTGTTAGCATACCATGTATAGCTCTAAAGGCATACACATGCACAGATTTTTTAAAATGAAGGCTAAATATTAATACAAAGAGAATCATAATACTTCCTAGCCATCTGACTACAGGCTTCCTTCTCACACACCAGTAAATGGTCTGTACCCACTTAAGACATTCACAGGAAATAGCTGATGGTACCACAGAGGTTGGGCTTACTTCCTTTGTCTCATCAGCCATAGCATTCCTGCAAACATTTCATTAAAACCCTGCCTCTCTTAATCTTTTATTTTGATTTAACTCTGTACTGAGGAACACACTTTCAAGTATTCTCCCATGAAAGTCCAAGTCGCTGTTACGAGCACTTTCCCGCCAGCCTGGTCCCAGAGTCACATCAGTCTCAAACACACAGAGATGCTGTATTAGATATAAAGCTGTTGGACTGAATACTGTTTCTTATTGGCTAGCTCTGTCTTAAATATTAACCCATTTCTATCCATCTAAGTGTTTCCACGTGATCTTACCTTACTGGAGAGAGGGTCCTAACCTCTTACTCCTCTTGGTCCTACATTTCCACTTCTCTACTACCTCTCCCAGAATGCTCCTTGTCTCCTAGCCCCACCTCTTTTGCTTTCTTATTGGCCAACAGAGATTTATTCGTTAACCAATAAGAGAAACATATTTATAGAATGACATCTCCCATCAAGAAGCACCCGTGCATCCCGAATCTGCTTTGAAACTTTAATAAACGGCTGCTTGCTTCAAGTACATCGGCCAACAAAGTTGTGAAATAAAAATGAAACTATTTTCTCTGCTTTTCTATTTTGTTTCTTTGGAAAATACTGTGAAGACCACAGGCTTGCACCAGGTTACCTATTTGTTCTTTTCAAAACTAGCAGAGAAAAAGATGACTTTACAGTTTGAATTTAAATAATGTTGATTGTTTGGTTTACTAAATGAAATCTATTACTTTATTCAATAAACACTTCCTGAGTACTCTGTACTTAACACAGCTCTAAACATTGCAGATACTGAAGTGTTGCTTTTCCTTTTTAATTATTATTTCCTTTTAATCTATGGCTACCCTACTCAGCAACTGCCAATCAGGACCAGCAGTGGCTACGCCGCTGGCAAGAACAGAAGCTTGAGGGAATTCTGTTTCCTCAGGCATCAACTCTTTCAAAGCTACTAAGAAAACTTATTTAAATCTCTGTCCCTCTAAAGAACTCACGATTCAGATGGAGGTTAAGGTAGAATCCTGCTTCCCAGAGAGGGTGAAAAGCAAGCAGCTCACCCTGCTTTTTCTTGCCTCTCCTTAAAATCCTTTCTCCATCTGGCTCCTCCCTCGAACTTTCCTGTCAGCTAGTTGCTGATGCAGCCTCCTGACCACAGGCGAATTTCATGTCTTTACATCATTAAACAATGTTCCAGAGCATAAATGAAAGTAATAAACCTTAAAATAACATTCTACAACACTGAAGTAAACAAAACAAGCAAAACCCCCACCCAGCCCGTGTTCTGGTTTGGAGAGAAAAAAAAAAAAAAAAAAAAAAAAAAAAAAAAAAAAAAAAAAAACAAAAACCACAGGTTACATACAGATGAGAATCCCAGATAACCACATGCTTGCAAATCTCCTCTCTTTTCTGTAACTCCCTATTTTAGAGGAAATATAATGTATTTGTATGCTATTAATGTTAAACAAGTAACTACCAGTTACATTATTTTTGAAAACATTTGTGCCATGCAGAGTATAATGTGTGGCCTGGATAGCAAACTGCCTCATTGGGGTTGGGTGATGGCTTGATTTGTTCAATCAGCCCAATCTCTGTGTCCCCTCAGCCAAATCCATGAAAGAGGACCCTTGCTTGTGTGTATCCCAGAAAACACAAAGAAAATATTCCCATCACTGGCACAAAACACAGAATGGCTCTGAAAAGTCTGCCTAGATTAAATGAAAACAAAGAGAGTGAGTTTGGCTTTTTAGCTCTCACCAGCAGGAGGATGAGGCTGTGGTGTGAGCTGCTCTCTCCAGAGGAGCCAATGAAGGTGTCTTTGACTATCATCGCCAAGGAGACAGAAGACAGACAGCAGAGCTCTCAGCAACTGCCACAGCCTGTGTACTGCAGGCTCACACAAGGATAGTTATCCACATACTCCGTGGTGACAAGTGCCAATAGGGGCCAGTGTCCCCTCATATCTAATTGGGTTTTCCAAGCTCAAGTCATCAATGAAAGTGTTTGTTTACACATTAAGGACACAGAATCCAGAAATGAACACACAGGAAATGCTTGACTCTCACGTTATTTTTACAAAGTTTCCATGGCCCTGTCTTATCTTCTCCAGATTAATGATTACCTTTCTGTGTCACCTCAGTACCAACATTTAAGACCATGCTCCTTCCTTCCTTTTACATATGCTCCCTTTTAATATATCTAGTTTCACCTTATTTTGTATAATGCCACCCCATAGTTAGATTTTTTTTCTTTCTGGTATTTATCTTTGTGAGATCTTGAACCAGAGTATACATTTCTTAAGCACAAATTGTATCCCAAAATTTACTTGTTTATTCCCACGAGTGCTGTGTATGTAGATAGTATGTATTTGGTGAAGACAGAAAGATTAGAACAGGTGCAAGTGGTGTGTTCTGAGTTGGGAGAAAGAGAGAGGACAGCACGTACAGGGTCTGCAATCTGTGACAAGTGTGGAAGGCTACTACAGATTACTGAAGGTCTAAACAGTTGCTTGAACATTGAGCATTTGGCACATTGGCAAACACAGTTGAGTAGCACAATCGCTCAGGGTGCCTTTATCTGGATTAAGTTGGCTTATACAATACCATTTTCTGGACTTTAGTAATATGTTTTCTTTCTTTTCGTTAACACAAGTCGTATAAGATATTGGAGGACTTCAGTTTTCCTTCATGGTCAAATTCAAGTGGCCATAGTTGCTGTTAGGAAAGGAATGTAGTTTCTCTGAATGCACCCCTTCTGGTGGATGATGCTCCCTCTCCTGCTGTCCACCTTCTTGAACACAGAATGGCAAGTTTTCTTAGTGAGCCCTCTAGTCTGGTTCTAGACCAAGCCCAAGTTTCACCTGATAGGAGGTGAGCAGGTGAAGAAAAGGAACTCTAAGGAAGAGAAGACAGGATGCTACATAAGGAACATTTATTGGAAGGACACCTTTCCAGAAGCAGGCCAGGGGAAGTACTACCCAGAAATTAGATTGTATCAGAAACCATTGAGTCATGCCTTACCAATTCTCTTCTTTCTTGTGTCAAGGTTTGCTGTGCAGTTCTGAGTGTAAGAAAAAGTTGGGGAATCTCATGGACCACCATCACTTTAGAATTGTAGGAAACCCAGCCATTCTAAGGCAGCTACCAACCTTTCACCCGCTTGGATTTGTTGCTGGTCACATGTGATGTACACATTTATATTTAACTAAAAATAGAATATAACTGAAGATTTGGTTTGTTAGTCCCACTTGCAATATTTTTAAATAGTCCATGTGCTTTCAGCATCAGAGGAAGGAGACAACGGATGAGTTTCACTATCACAGAAAGGTATCTGGAGCAGCTGTTGTAGAATGCACTTGCCAATGACCATGTGCTTTCTGAATTGTTTCTTCCTGGAACTCCTAAGATTAGCCACAGAGCACAGACCACACCTTAGACCTTGTGGTGTTTATTTATGTGCAGGCTTGTTCAAAGAGAAGCCATCAGAAGAGCATCAAAGCTCTATCATAAAACAATAAAACATGATGTAGTTATATTAAAATCTCAAAAATAAACGGATGGAAGCAGATGCAGAAATCCACAACTAACCTAATAAGCTAAGCTCCCGGAGTACAACTGAAGAGAGGGAGGAGCCATAATGCCAATAAAGGAGTCAAGACCATGTAGGGAAATCTACAGAATCAGCTGACCTGAGCTAGTGATCAATCACTGACTCAAGTCTGACAAATGGGGAACCTGCATATGATAGAACTAGACAATGGTGTGACTGGGACATACATAAGGTTGCTGGCAAAGGGGCCAAGATCTAACACTAATGCACAAACTGACTTAGTGGAGCCCATTCCATATGGAGAGACAACTTGCCCAGCACAGGGGTATGGGGGTGAGGAGGTGCCTTTGTCCTGCCTCAACTCGATGATAGAACAGAGTTAGTAGACTTCTTAGGGAAGGCCTTACCCTCTCCATGGAGCAGATGGGGAGGGGAGATTGGGGGAGTGGGAGGAGAGGAGGGAAGGGGAACTGGCATTGGAATGTTGGAATGTAAAAAAAAAAAAATTAACAAAAATAATCTCAAACCAGGTGTTGGTGGCATACGCCTTTAATCCCAGCACTTGGGAGGCAGAGGCAGGAGGATCTCTGTGAGTTCGAGGCCAGCTTGGTCTACAGAACAAGTTCCAGGACAGCCTCCAAAACAATACAGACAAACCCTGTCTCAAAAATCCACACACACACACACAAATAATCTCAAAAATAAAAGAAAACATTTAGATACAAAAAGAAAAATACTGGATTTTCTCAGAAAGGAAGTTTTAAAAATTATAGCACTAATTCCTAAAGAATCTGGGTTTTTAAATTTACCACATATAAAAACCTTACAATGAATATCTTCTTTTCATCTTATTTTAAATAATGAAGTTATGAATACAGGTCCCTAAATGAAGTTTGGAGAATAAAAAGGTGACTGATCCTCACAATTACTTGAATATTTATAGGCCACGCCCTTATATCATTTCCAAGCATGAACTTCGTAATAAACACAGCAACTCTTTGTTCTACATTTAAAAGCAATAAAATAAAATGGTGAAAACAGCTAGAAAGCAAACAAATAGGTGAAAGTAATATTAAATTATCATAGCCCTCAAAACAAGTTTACTACGGACAAGAACAATTTGTGAGACAGTAAGACAATTCTATACATTTCTTTCTAACGGCTGCCTTGGAGTGCCTTAGTTGTTGACTGCTTTGCTTCCATGAACCTAATGGGCATGATGTCTTGGTCCTTCTCCCACTTTCTTCTACTGCCTCTTATGTTCTCTTCCAGCTGGGATTCTATGCAGAGCTCTGCAGGTCCTGCCTCCTGGTCAGTGCTTGGCCCAGTCTGGGCAGCTGTGCTCAGTGGGGCAATCAGGCTCAATTCTGTTTCCACCCTAACGTCTGGGCACAGAATACAAACATTTTGATGGTTATGAAGATTCATGAAGTTATCAAAGCTATGTTTGCACTGTTTTGGATTCATAAAATGATATTGATAATACACCGTAAGTATTCCTTGAAATTATTTCAGTTTTTATTGGGATTTTTCTTTCCTTCGTTTTAGTACATCTGAGGAGAATGTCACCGTGTGTCTATTATTTGTAATTTAGCCTAAGTTCACTATGTTTTAATTATCAGTGGGAAATGTAAGCTCTCTGACGTAGAGGCTTTGTTGTGTCTACTGCTTATTCTTACTGGTCTTTCAGTGAGCTGTTTTGAAGGAGAGGACAGATGTTCCTGGGTTTGAAAAGAAGACAATCAATACATGTCTTTCCTCCCACTTTCTTTAATCTTGCATTTTTGTACTCTTTTCTCTGTTTGTATTTGTGATAGAGTCTCTTGTATTCCTGGTTGTACTTGGACTTTCTATGTAGCTGAGAATGATCTTGAACTCCTGATCCTCTTGCCTCTATCTCCTTAGTGGTGGATTACAGGTGGGTGTCACCATAACTGATGTAGAGTGCTAGGGAATGATGTCTCTTACATGCTACATCTCCAGCCTCCTCTTCTCTCTTTATTGAGGCAAATGTTCATAGCATGGAGTCTACCATTTTATCTTTTTCAAATATGTATGTTACTACATGAAGCATGCTTTCAGTGATGGCAAACACTCACTGTGCACTGCCATGTCTGTGTAATACTAAAATGACATACTGCGTAAATCAAACTAGCTTCCAATTCCCCCCACTTTTATTATACTATTTATTAATTTGACTACTCTAAGTACTTATTTGGCTTAATTTGACTTATTTCACTTGGCATGATGTTTCAAGTTAATGTCACAACATATGCCAAGATTCCATTCCTTTTATGGCTAGATTATATTCTGATTCTGGTGTGTGTGTATGTGTGTGTGTGTGTGTGCACGCACGCGTGTGTGCATGCCACATTGTACACATGTTCATGTCTTCTCTTTTACAGTTCTTTAGATTCAAAATTTTTACAGGACAATGAACCAGCTCCCAACAATTATGTCTTTGTGTGTCAGAGACATATTTGGTTTGACCATTGAGTTGTTATCTTCCTGGTAATTGCTCAGTTGGTTTACCTTGTCTTTGGCACTTCACTAGTTGGTGACTTCACTATTTTCCAAGAAGAAAAAGTTTTAAAAGATCTATTTCTGTCTTCTTGAAAATAAAGAAATCTTTGTTATCATTTAAAATAGAAATAAATTATCTTCTCTACAAGTATTACCACACAAAGGCATGGCAATAGAATCCACTGAGAAACCGTGATGCTTACAGCAGACAGCAATCACTTACGAGCTGCAATGGAGCAGTTGCAGAAGTCAGTGCTGCTCCTAAGACCAACAGCTCGTGGATACCCAGGGCAGGTGAAAGCTTTTAAATGTCCTTGAGTAGATGTTCATCCCTTTTGGATATTTTTGAGAGTGACACTTTGCATGTCAAACTATTTTATAAGTAATAGAAAAGGTATTCTTAATATTTCAAGACCAGCAGGGCTAGAAATTTCATTCTTCATCCAAAGTTCTAAAACATTTTAAAACATTAAAATTTGATAGCCAGGGTTCAATATCTGTGCCACTTACAAAGATGTTAGTGGTTAGGAAATGAGATGACCATATTTATGAACACTAATAAGGCTTTGTGCCTGAGGATGGAATTGTGATGCTGTTGGAAAGTCTAGAACAGAAGCCATCTCACCAAGACCAAATGCTGGCAACACCCAGGGACTCTGGTGTCACTTGCAGTGGATGTGGGGATGGTGGGACTTGGAAGACTGCAGTTCTGACTTTCAGGAACCTTCTTTCTTCTTTTAAGAGATTTTTATTTTCAGACATACAGTAACCTGTTGAAGATTTTGAGTTACTGTGTGTCTTAGTTAGGGTTTCTATTCTATAACAAAACACTATGACCAAGAAAACAAATCTGGGTGAAAATGTTTATTTGGCTTACACTTCCACATTGTAGTTTATCACTGGAGAAAGCCAGGACAAGAACTTAAACAAGGCAGAAACCTGGAGGCAGGAGCTGATGCAGAGGCCATGGAGTGGTGCTGCTGAAAGACCTGCAGAGCGTGGACCTTCACGCTCCCACTCAGGAAAGGTGACACCCCAAATCACTCATGAGAAGCAGTCTTGATGCAAATAGCATAAGGAGTTTTTATTCCAAGTGCACTGGGGTTCACAGTCATACATCACGCAGGGGTAGAGGACTGAGGATCTCAGGGGCAGAATTGAGACAGCTTTTATAGGATTTACATCAAAGCTAACAAGGCCAGTTTCAAAGCTAGCCTGTTATTTTCACTAGGCCTAAAAGCAAGGTCATGGGATAGTTCAAAACGTGGATGGTTAATAAGGTTTTCTAGGTTACAGAGATTTCATAGAGTACATAGTTTTTACAAGGCGGGATTGTTTAGCGCACCTGCAAGGTTAGGGTTTTTGTTTTTGTTTTTGTTTTTTTTCTCTAGGACCAGTGGGCTCAGTGGCCTTGTCCTTAAGATAATGGGGGGCAGGGAGACTGTCCTCTCCAGTCAGGGAGTTATCTATATCTATTGGCAGAACACTTGTTCTTTCTAGTTTTCCCCTCTTGCCACGAGTCCCATCTCTTTTAGTTATTAATTTTCTTTGTGAACAGGATGACCCATAACAGTTCCCAGACTGTTGTTGTGGATAACAACATTCCTCAGAAACTAGATGGTTATGAATAATAATAATAATTTCCAGACATACATGCTGATGGACTTTTTAAAATTTCTAACTTTTAGTTGTCATTAGAGAGTTAGGCTGTATTTCCATCCTTTCACTGTTTACTGTTCTTCATAGCTTGCTCTGCTTTCTTATAGAACTCAGGACCACTAGACCAAGGGTGGCATCACTCACAATGCGGTAGGCACTCATGCATCAATAAATAACTAATAAAATGCCCTACACGATTAGGTAACACACACACACACACACACACACACACACACACACACACACACACGCACACACAGACCCAGAGGCTGATATTGGGGTTCACACTTCAAGCTTACCACTACCTCAGTCTGAAAGGGCTGATCCACATATGAGCTCTTCACCAAGCCTCAAATTGCTGCCTCTCCTCAGTGTGGCTGGAGAATGAATTCTCTCTGAGGCTTTGCTTCTGTCTTATATACTTCCCTAATGTTGGAATTAAAGGTGTGAGCTTTAATTCTCTTTTATATTGATTCAATCTTGTGCAGATCTGGGTGGCCTTGGACTCACCGAGATCCATCTGTCTCTTAATTCTGAGTCCTAGGATTAAAGGTGTACAACACCACCTCCTAGCCTCTGGCTTTTGGGATTAAAGGTGTGTGTGCCTGACTTCTGTGGCTTGTGGCTGAGTTTGCTTTCTGAATCTTCAGGCAAGCTTTAATAAATCATAAAAAAGTACATCACTACAGGCTTACCCAAAGCCCGATCCTATGGAGGCATTTTCTTAATTGAGGGTACCTCCTCTCAGATGACTTTAGTTTGTGTCAAGTTGACGTAAAACTAGTCAGGATACCAGGTTTCACCCTATGTATTGATTCTTACAGCCAAACTGCAATGCAGCTCGTATGATAAATATAATTAATGCTAATCATGTGGAAATAATAATATATAGCATTCCAGAAGACTTCAACTGCTTAAGTAAGTAGCAAGAGTTTCCAGAGAGATAGGCAGTTTTCTACCCGCTTTTAGCTATTCATAGCTATGGCAAAGGAAAAGAAAATTCAAAATCATCCTTAAGAAGTGTTATGCAACTCTCAGACATTTTGTTTTGGTGTTGTGACATTCTGTGCTCTGTTCTGACAGCATCCTTACTTCAGTGTCATGTGGAGAAACCGAGGCCATGTCTGCCTTTCACTGTGTTTGTGTTTGTCATCATTCTCTTTATATGCACTCATTTCATTACAGCAGTTGAGTTAGCCTCTGTATTCATAAACTGTATTCCCTATTTTTTTATACTGTTCTCTGTCCCTTTTAAAAAAAGCCACAAAGTAGACAATTGTTCAATTTATGTTTTCAAATTTTGTTGCTGTTTTTTCGAGACAGTGTTTCTCTGTGTAATTTGTGTGTGTGTGTGTGTGTGTGTGTGTGTGTGTGTGTGTGTGTGTGTGTGTGTGTTTCCAGACAGGGTTTCCGTATTGCAGACCAGACTGTCCTCGAACTCCCAATTCCCCCTGCCTCCTTCCCCCCCCACTCCTCCCACCTTTTCCCTCCACCTCACCTCCATCTACTCCTCAGAGAGGGTGAGGCCTCCCATGCAGAGTCAACAGAGTCTTATCACTACACAATTGAGGTAGGACCAAGTCCTTCCCCCCTTTGTCTAGGCTGAGCAAAGTATCCCTCTATAGGGAATGGGCTCCAAAAAGCCAATACATGCACTATAGGGATAAATTCTGCTCCTAAAGCCAGTGGCCCCATAAACTGTCCAAACCACATAACCAAATTCTGAGGGTTCAGGGGGCCTCATTCAGTCTTATGCAGGTTCTTCAGATGTCAGTCTGGAGTCTGTGAGCTCCCACTTGCTCAGGTCAGCTGTTTCTGTGGGTTTCCCCATCAAGGTCTTGGCTCCTTTGCTGATATTATCATTCTCCCTCCTTTTGGACTCTGGAAGCTCAGCCAAGTGCTTAGCTGTGGATCTTTGTATCTGCTTCCATCAGTTATTGGATGAAGGTTCTATGATGACAACTAAGGTAGTCATCGATTTCATAACAGGGCAAGGCCAGTTCAAACATCCTCTCTACTATTGCTTAGTCTTAGCTGGTGCTGTATTTGTGGATTCCAGGAATATCCCTAGTGCCAGGTTTCTCAATAACCCCATAATGGTCCTCTCTATCAAAATATCTCTTTCCTTGCTCTCTCTCGTGGTCCTTCCCCCAACTTGACCATCAATTCCCTCATGTTCTCCCTCACCTCCCCTTCTCCCCTCCCCATCACCTTCTCCCCTCTGCCCTCCCCTACCCTGTTCCCTCCCTCCCATGCTCCTGGTTTACTCAGGAGACCTTGTCTAATTCCCTTTCCCAGGGGGTTCCATCCATGTTTCTCTTAGGTAACAAGGAGGCCCAGTCCATTTGTATTTAGTATATTCAGAGAAAACACTCTATTATTTTTCTTATCTTGATGCATTTAAAGCTTTAAACATAAACCATTTTTATTATAATTTGTATTAACATCTTAAAACTATCTTTTCCCAAATTCCCAAATATTGTCTATAAATGTTTGCTTTCATTTAAATGGATTTAGTTATATAAAATAAATATTAAAAATAAAACAAAAAAACTATCTTTTTAGACCTCAAACATTTTTTAGATATGCAATTTAAGCTTTTATGCCTTTCAACCTTATACACTTTCCATCTCTTATATAAGGTTTATTTTTTTTAAAATTTGGTAACAAGGAAACTGTAACTATAATTATCTCAACTTCAACTTCATCAGAGACCCAAGAAGAATAAAATATTACTTGAGTAAATAGGAAGTGCAGAGCAAATAATTTCCAAAACTCCAGAAATGACAGAGACATCTGACTGTCTTCACAGTTACCCAAGTTTACACTATAATATTGGGCCATCAATCTTTGATGTATAGGAATACAATATCTAACAGACATTTCTGTGAAGCAGAAATTTTGAAGTACTGTCCTACCTTGCCTTAGCAAGGTTTGCAAGTCACTTTTCCTGTGTGTGTCCTGCTTGTCTAATTTGGGCAGCATAGTTTTAGCAGTCAAGGTAAGGGCAGTTTGTTACCCAGATGACTAGTTTTGCCACATTGAAAACAAACTCTATATGGAGGTACTTTGGTGTCTACCATCCTCTTCTGAAGTAAATTAGTGCTGCTAGGAACAGATGTATCATTTCTGTCATAAAAGCCTAATTAAACATTAAAGTGCCATATTCTACAAGTCTCTGAGGTATTTGAAGACCATTTATCTATCTAATATATCACTCTAGGACCTTGAAAACATATCTAACGTGACTATAAGTTTGATTGTTAGACATGACTATTAACTTGCATTGCTTTATTATCCTAAGTAGATTTAAGGACTAAAACTTTACATTATATTTAAAATGAGCTGTATAGATACAATACATTAAACAAGAATAGAAACATACATGCAGTATAACAAAATTAACCTTAAGTTTGTGTCAATATGCAAAATTCCATACCAATGTAAAATATTTGAAACAAGTGGTTGTTCAAAAGTAGACTAAAAAATTCACCCTTTTATTCCATCATTTATATACTGTATCCCTTTTCCCTCCAGAAAAAGATAATCTAATCTCCTTTTTTTTCTTTATCCCTGACCATGATCAGTAACAATTTGTAACAATAACCCTAAATGATGACAAACATCTATAAACCATCAAATGGGTTCTTTTTCTTTTTTCTCAAGCCTAGGCATGTTGTTATACACATTAAAACTGTTTAGAGGCTTTTTTTCTGTCTCAACCTGCTTTTCTGTCTATCTGTATCCTTTTCTGTTTGTGTCAGCAAAACCTTAAACCACCACACAGTGTACTGGTTGCTCAAGCCAAAGGCAGTTCAGGAAATGTATCTCTGTACCATAGCCTGCTTGAGAGACTGTGGAACTAGAAAGCCATGTTTGACTCTGTTTTTGTGTGTTTGGAACACTTTTGTTTGTTTGTTTGTTTGTTTTAAATTTTTTCACAATTTATGAGGAAATACATGCCCCCACATTGAATGCCATTTGTAGTCAGACTTTTTTGTCAGGACCACTGGCTCCTCAATAATGACATGGAGGCTTATTATTATTATTATTATTATTATTATTATTATTTTTACAAATGTTCACTGGTGTGAAGGTGCCATATCCTCTAGAACTAGATTTACAGACAGTCGTGAGCTGCTGTGTGGGTGCTGGGAATTGAACCGGCATCTTCTAGAAGAACAACCACTGAGCTATCTCTCCAGCCCACAGAGACTTGTTATGAACACTCAGCTTCTGGGCACCTGAGTGTTTACTATGAAGACAAAATCTAGGAACTGGGAGTCCTTCAGTGCCTTCTTCAGTTGACCTCAGGCCACCTGGTTTTCTCAGAGTGTCATTCTGTGCCTGAGATCCAGCCAAGAGAAATAGAAAATGACAAATGAAGGGTTGTTTGAATACTGTTCTGTAGTAAGCAGCATCATTTGATTATGTAGTCATTCTGTTGGGTCAATCATCAGAACACAAAGGAATCTTTTTAATTCTTATTTTGTACTAACATATATTTATACAACTGCACCCAAAGGAACTGGTCAGTTTCCCAATGGGAAAATAGATATTAACTCATGTTTCTCAACAACCAATCCCTACCTGGCAGTACTGTCTTGGGACAGGATATGAAACCTTTAAGACACGGAGGTGTAGCTGGTAAATATTGGGCACTGGGGCAGACCTTGAGGTCTATAGCCTGGTGCTGCTTTGCCCTGCTCCTGTTTCCTGATGCACACACTCCTCTTGCCATGAATTCTGTAATGCTATTCACACTAGCATCCTCTAAAATCATTATCTGAAATCAATCCTTCCTCAACTTGATTCTGTAAGGTACATTGCCACAGTAAGGAGACAACTGGCTAATACAAATAAATAGGTAGATAGATATGTGATAGATGAGTCTGTAGATGGATGGATGGATGGAGAGGGGAGGCAACTTCAATAGTTGTTTTATGAAGACATGACAAGATGTTTCACAGTGGCTACTTTTCTGAGCTGGCTGTCTGGTGTCATGGCAGTTTGAATAAAAACATCCCCACAGGCTTATATATCTGATCACTTGGATCACAGTTGGAGGAGCTACTTATGGAGTTTCAGGAGGTTTGGCCATCTGGAGGAAATATGTAACTCAGACCAGTTTGGAGAATAATAATAATAATAATAATAATAATAATAATAATAATAATAATAAAATGTTCTTACTTTCAGTCTGCTGTCTCTGCTTGGTTCTTGTTTAAGATGTGAACTCTCAGATCCCTGTTCCATTCTGTTGGACTCTTACTCCTCTGGGACCACGAGCTCATATAAACTTTTCTATATGGTGTTCTATAGCAAGAAAAGTAACTAATTCAGGTATACTTTACTAGTATTTCCTGTGACCTAACAGGGTTCTGTGCTCCACAGGGAAGGCTGGAGAAGTAGCAAGGAGACGGATCAGCTACTGCAGCCTTAAAACAAAGCCGGTGTCTCTTTGGACTTTAAAATTGTTCCCATGCCGTTTATTTTATTTTTGTTTAATTAAATAAACAGAGGGTCTTCCCGTGGAAGAACAATAATTTACTAGTATTTAAAAATAATCCACAGTGCTGTTAAATGACTTGTGGAACCAGGAATTATTTGAAACAGGAAGGACATACATGTAAACACACACACACACACACACACACACACACACACAGACAGACAGACAGACAGAGAGAGAGAGAGAGAGAGAGAGAGAGAGACTTCCTAGTACAGAGGTCCTTCTGACAATGGGCAACGCCTGATAAGATAGCACAGGGAAGAGGGAAGGGAATGTGAACCTTATAGTGAACTTTCACCCCTCACCTTCAAGAGCCTTTCTCAGTTGCTGTCTGCTTTTCAAAATATCCATAGAGAACCCACATTTTAAGACACTTCAAATAAGATATTTGCAAGCATCTATTTGCTGTTTGTAAACAAAACAGGATGCACAAGACTCCTTGATCAGAAGAAAGAGTTGTTAGTAATTATTCTGACTGAAATCATTAACCCCTGCAATGAAACTTTTAGCCAGGATGTCTGTAAGTAATCTATGCTGTATTACAAAGTCTTATTCAGTATTCTTACTTAATTAATAGAGATTTGTAGCCTATTAAAATAAAAGTGATCTATTTATTCATTGTTCTAGTCATTTAACAAATGTTTATAGATCCACTGAATTCCAGCATACATTGTGGATAGTATATATAGTTTGTATGTGTGCTGTATGTTGTGAGGTAATGTGCTAGGTACTGAGGGATCCTGCTAAGGAAAACAGCCTGATCCTGTTTTGGTGAAGATCTAAAGAATTTGGGAGGAATATATTAAATAATGCCACTCAAGTTACAAACCTCAGTTATAAACTAAAAAGGAACAAAGTGGAAAAGAGACCGAGATCTCATTGCTGAGCAGTACTTTGAGAAGTTCTGTTGGAAACACAACCTCTTGGCATGAGGAAGGAGTTGTCAGGGAAAGGAAGTGACTGATAGTCAATGATAGCAGCTGATTCAGATGGAGCCCTTGCCTTGGGGGTCTATCCTGAGCACTCTTCATAGACACACAGAATCAATCTGAAGGGAAGGTACTGTTAGTTTTCCCAATTTATTAATGCAAAACAAACCCTAAAATTAGACTTAAAGCATTAAACTGGGGATGACAAGATAATCAGTGGATATAAGCACTTGCAGACAAACTCAGCAACTTGACTTTGATCCTCAGGAAGGATATTATGAAAGGAGAGAACAGATTCCTACAGGTTGTCCTCTGACCTACACACATGTGCCATGACACTCACCTGGGAGAAAATACATGCGCACACAGACAGATACACACTAAGATGAATAAAAAGTTAAACAGCAGTGTTGGTATGGCCAAAACCCAAGTCCACTTGACTCCAAATTCTTTATCTCTTCCACAAACTTCACTATCTTTCTTTTATACTTTTAAAATATGTCCTATAAATTTAAATATGATCGTGTAACAAAATTTGGAATAAACACACCTTCTCTTTTTTATGTTGGCTGTTGACATTTAACATTTTTGGGGTTTGTTTTTTTTATTTTTTATAGTTCTTGAAATAGTAAAAAATTAAATGTAGAGAACATAGATAAGCAAAATAAATAATTCACTTGCTTATACACCAATATGTAGTGGAGTTTTCCTGTCCCATCATCCCATTCCCAAATTACTACACAGAGACTTAATATTAATTACAAATGCTTGGCCTATAGCTCAGGCTCATTACTAACTAGCCCTTACAACTTAAATGAATCAATGATTTTTTTTTTTTAATCTATGTGTAGTTGTGTGGCTCGTGGCTTGTTATCTCATTTTGTACATGTCCTGATCCTCTGCATCTGACTGGCAACTCCTCTGACTCCACCCTCCTTCTTGCCAGCCTCCTCTGTGTCTGGATGTCCCATCTATATTTTCTGTCTAGCAAATGGCCAATCAGTTTATTTTTATTAAACCAATCCAAGTGACAATTTTCTACAGTGTACAAAAGGATTATTTCACAGCACCCATATATAAATGCTTAGGTCTTTTTATAAAATATATTGTAGCATATAGTTCTGTGAGTGTTTTAGTTAGTATCTCCATTGCTGTGAAGTGACACTATGAACATGGCAACTCTTATAAAGGAAAACATTTAATTGGGGGTGGCTTACATTCTTAAGTTTAGTCCATTATCATCAGGGCAAGAAGCATGGCGACATGCAGGCAGACATGGTGCTGGAGAGGTAGCCGAGAGTCCTACATCTTGATCCATAGGCAACAGGAAGTGAACTGTGTCTAACACTGTGCATAGTTTGAGCATATGAGACCTCAAAGTCTACCCAAGGCCACACCTCCTAATAGTGCCCCCCCTTATAGACCAACATTCAAACACATTAGTCTATGGGGCCATACCTATTCAAATCACCATAGTGAGTGAATCTATACATTGTATTATCTGTTGCCATGATTCGTAGAGAAACTATTTTTTTTTCCAAAAAATATGGTAGCAATCATCTACTACCCTGGCATCACTGGCATTATATAGAGTCCAACCCAGATAGGTTGCTTGGACACTCTCCCCCTTCCACCTGCCTATCAGAGGCCTCATCTGCCACCACGCCTGGCATAAACACCATGTGCAGTCCTACTTTGAACTACTTGTGGGTTTCCTGAACCCACTTCCCCACCAGACTGCCTCCCTGTCTCTGCATCCACCACATCACCCAGTGCCAACACCTCAGAGAAGGCAAGTCTGGATGCCAGGACTGCCTGCAACGCAAGTGAGCCCTCCATAAACACACGAAGATCATCAGACATAATCACTGAGGATCTTACACCCGGCACAGAAGGGTACCTATTCCTAGACAAGCTAAGACTACTTCTGACACCCCACTCACACACCAACCCAGAGTAGCCCCCAAACTGAATACCAGGCACCATTATGCTGGTTGACAATCTGACAAGTTGGGGTGACAGCAAACAAGAACCCGAACATTCAACAAAGGGAATACCAGACAACCACACCAAGAAACACCACAGAAGATGTAATCCCATATGCCTAGGTCAAATCGGAAAAACACAATAAACACGAATAAGAAATGTAATATATTTCCTTTAGAAATTAGCCCTTCAACTTTATTGTTCTCTTAGAAAATCAACCTAGCTAATATACAGGACAGTAATTTTTCTTTTATTTTTATTTATTTATTATTTACTTTGAGACAGGGTCTTTCTGATCCTGCCTGTCCTGGAACTTGTAATGTAGATCAGGCTGGCCTTGTGCTCACAGAGAGCCATCTGCCTCTACCTCCTGAGTGCTGGGATTAAAGGTATGTACCACCACTATACCCAACTTCAGAACTATGATTTCAAAACACCAACTATAAATATGTTCAAGAGGCTCAAAGAAAACATGAATAAATTCCTGAATGAGAACCATGAAAATACAAAAAATTGAAAGAAAAAAATGAAAGCAATTCAGGATATGAAAATGTCTCTTTTATAAAGAGATACACTTTCTGAAGAAAATGAAAGATTATATAAAACTTGAAATGAAAACTGAGGAAGTCCAACAAAAGAGGTTTGAGAAAAATAGCAACCACAGATTGTATTAAATGGAAGAGAGGAGATCAGGTCTCCAAGACAAGGTAAAGGAAACAGATCACTCAATAAAAACAAATGTTAAATACACACACACACACACACACACACACAGAGAGGAATGGAGCATACAGGGACTATGGAAAACATGAAAAAGAATAAACATAAAAATCATAGGTATAGAAAAAGGGAAAGGAATCCAGGTCAAAGGCACAGAAATAATTCTATAGTTTTAAAAATTATAGAAGAAAATTCCCCAAGTCTAAGGGAAGAGATTCCTTTTAAAAGGCAAGAGATGCGGTAACATCAAGTAGATGGGAGCAGAAACTTCCTGTCTTAGTTAATGCTACTGCTGTGAGGACACACCATGAATAAGGCAATTCTTACAGAAGAAAGCATTTAATTGGGGGCTTGCTTACAGTTTCAGAGAATTAGCCCAAGGCCATCATGGCAGGGAGCTGACAGATGTGGCACTCGAGCAGTAGCTGAGAGAGAGAGAGAGAGAGAGAGAGAGAGAGAGAGAGAGAGAGAGAGAGAGAGAGAGAGGGTCTGGCATGGGCTTCAAAGCCCACCCTAAGTAATTTACCTCTTTCAACAAGGCCTCATCTATTCCAACAAGGCCACCCTTTCTAATTCTTACCAAACAGTTCCACTAACTGGGGGCCAAGTATTCAAACATATGAGCTTATAGGGGGGCACTCTCATCCAAGCCACCACATTCCATCCCCAGCCCCACAAAGGACTGTAGCCATACTGTATTGCAAAATGCACTCACAAGCCTCCATTGTCTCAGTCTTGACTCTTTCAAAGTGTCCTCAAATTATTTCCTGAAATAGAAAAGGAAGGAACACTTCCAAATTCTTTTTATGAAGTATGGGTTATCCTGATACCAAAACCAGACAAGGATAAAACAAAAATACAATAAAATAAAATAAAAAAGGAGAGTATAGGTCAATTTCTTTAATGAACATACATGCAAAAATTCTCAGTGAAGTGTTTGCAAATTGGACTCAAAGCCACAGCAAACAGATTAGGTACCACAAATAGGCTGGTTTCATCTTAGAAATTCAGGTATAGATGGGACAGTCATGGAAACCTACTTCCAGAACCTACCCTACGTGAAACCACCCACAGTTCCCTTCTGGTCTGCTTTCAACTGTGACACAGCCAGACTTCCCATGTCCTTCTCCAGAGTCTAGGCTGGTATATACTCCCGATCTCTTTTATTCCTTCTCTACATCCAGCTAGCTCTTGTCTGAGCTCCACAGTCACTGCTTTGACCAAGTTTGGCCTTTCCTACATGCAAATTATTTCCAGGTATATGCTAGGGCTCTCCTTACCTATCCTCCACGTCACAGGACCTTCCCATGCCCCATACCCAACATTTCCACACAGATAGCTCTACCCCCACATTCCAAACTTAGACTAGGAAGTACATTCTAGCCCTGTTCCTTCTTTCTGTTTGATTTTATCCCAACCAAATCATTTCCAACCTCTAGGCCCACCCTACCGACATATCCTCTCTTCAACCCCAACATGTTCTATCCACATGAGAATTAGAAATAACAAAAGAAGTCCACGTACCAGCTCTCATCACAAAAATGCAAACAGTATGAAAGATTAAGACAGTATTGTCTCCCCCCAAAACTTCCAGTTCTGTAGAAATGCTTGCCAAAGAGAATGACTTAGATGAACTCCAGAACACAGAATTTAAAAGAACAATCAAACATTTCATCAAATAAATCAAGGAGGTTGAAGAAGACACAAAAACCCAGTTCAATGAAATTGACAAGAAAACTGTTAGGATGAATACATTCCTGGGTGGTGCCCAAGAGAGCGCAAATATAAAACAGATGGAAATAACTAAGAAAACCCAAGACTAGTGGATAAATTCAGTCATGAGACTGAAACGCTGAAGAGGACTCAAGCAGAAATGAGGATGGAAGAGGAAAACACAATTAGAAGACTCAAAGGGAAGCCTCACAAGCAGAAGACAGAGTATCAGGAGTTGAAGGTAAAGTGAAAGATCTAGACCAAACAAGCAAGGAGCATAAAAAAATAAGAATACCCCAAATGGTGTGACAGACCTTGATGGTCCCCCATGGGAGGCCTCACCCACCCTGAGGAGTAAATGGGGGTTGGTGGGGAGAATGAGAAGATGGGAAGAAGAGGGAACTGGGATTTCAAAATTAAATAAAAATTAACTTTAAGAAAAGAAAAAAAATTAAGAACAAAAACAAGAGGCTTTCATGGTGATGCATGCCTTTAATCCCAGCACTCAGGAGGCAGAGGCAGGTGGATCAATGCAGGAAAAATAAAAAAGCTTCTGCACAGATAAAGAAATAATCAATGGGTGAAGATAAAGCTGATAGAATGAAAGAGAACCTTGGCCAGCTCTACATTTGACAGAGCATTAAGATCCAGAATATATAAAGAACTCCAAAAACTAAGAATAAAATCCTAGGACTGTAAGTTAACCTGTAAGCCCCACCTGCCCAAGGACAAGGTAGCTTCCTGAAGTGCTGGGAGTTGTGGTTCTTGGAAAATAACAAGCCACCTGTTTTTCTTTCCCTAAACAAGTTTGTTTAGGGAACCAGCTATACCAAATGTACTTGATCACGTAGGCTGGAGATATGTAGGCAGGAAATATGTCAGGATGTGTGCTTGGCTCTGATTGGACCTGATGGGAAATGCAATGAATTATTGATTTTACCTTCTTAAGTGCTTGCAAAATGTGACTCATGGCCAGCTCCTGGGAACCCAGGGGTGGATCTGGACAGAGTCCTTTTTATGTGTCCAGTGTTTAATTACAGCTTGCTTCAATTTTGGCTCAAACTACGGAACCTGTCCCCCCTGCAAATCTCAGGATTAACAGAACCCGAACAGAGATCTCTCAAAAGAAAGGAAAATGGTAAATAAATCTCTCAAGAAGTTTTCATCATCTTAGCAGTTAGGAATGCAAATTAACACTTTTGAGATTTCATCTGAGCCCTATCAGAATGATAACAATCAACAATACCACTGACTGCAAATGCTGGAAGGGTTGTGAGGGAAGAGAACCCTCATTCACTGTTGGTGGTATTGCTAACTTACCCAGTCACTATAGAAATCAGGGTGCAGCATCATCAAAAAGCTAAAAAGGAATCTACCAAATTCCCCAGATATACCACACCTTGGCATAAACCCAAGGAACTTGACGTCCTATTCCACAGATGCTTGCTCAGTAATGTTTATTGCAGCTCTAGTCACGATAGCTAGGACATGAAATTATCCTTCCACTTGGGGATGGGTAATGAATATGTTGTATACATACACCATGGAATACTACTCAGCTATGAAGAAAAATGATGTTGTTGGTGAATGAACAGAAAAGATCACATTGAATGAGGTAGCTCAAATTCATAAAGATAAACACTGACTATTCTGTCTTATTGGAGGTTCCTAGCTCCAAGTCTTTAACTATGAGTACATATCCAGGAGAAAGTAGGAACGTCCAAAGAAACCACTGAAGGGAGCAGGCAGGGAGCACCAGAGTGGGGAGTAGCACAGTATGAGTGACTGAACATAGAAGGGGGAAAGAGGGGCTCTTTAGAGATGAGTCAGGGAGGGAAATATAGAAGGAGAGAGTAAAACAACAAGGATTCCGCAAAAGGCATAAGACATCATACTATTAACTATTTGCTTATAAAAATCCTGCATCCCTCATAATTCTATGTATTGACATACATATATAGTTTGAAAGAACTCTTCTCATCTAGGCTGACCAAGCTCCTTCAAAGAGCCAAAACCACTTAATCAAAAACAGAACGGTGGTGACTCCTGCCCTTAATCCCAGCACCAGGGAGGCAGAGGCAGGTGGGTGTTTGTGAGTTAGGGGCCATCCAGGTCTACAGAGCAAGTTCCAGGACAGCCAGGGCTACAGAGAGTAGCCTTGTCTTAAAAACCTAAAACAGACAAACAAAAAACCCCTAATATCAGATGTGAGAAGGGTTCTTCTAGGTTTTGGTTAGGGCTGTCTCAGATTCTTCCTAACATACAGTCTATTGCTATGGCTCTTGGTTTATTCCAGAGGAAGATGGAAACTTTCCAGGACAGCCATACAACAGCTAATGTTTTCCTAGATCAAGGACCCAGTCCCAGGGCAAAGACTATCCACACCCACTCAGGAAGTGCTTAACTGTTATCTGGAAGGAAGAGAGGCAGGTGCTCCTTGTTCTTGCTGGTATTTATTTGTCCAAAGAATAGGTATATATCCAGAAACAGCATTTAAAGTACATGGGAAGACAGTGTTTCCTTCAGGTTTTGTTTTATTAGAGCCCACAACCAATGTGCTGTTGCTGAATCATGATTTGGCAAAAACCAGTAGCTACGGTGGACTATTGCAGTCTGAAGACTTTGGATGGTGTTAGTCATCACCTCACCCACCCCACCCCCACCCTCCCACCAAGAATCCTACTAAAGTCAAGCTGGATTTTTTGGCATTATAATAAAAAGGGGTTTTTAATATGGTCTAGGTTTAAACTGAGTGAATTTGTTTAAGGATACATTTATAAGAGGTCTTAACCACCGGGGTTAATAGAAACATAGACACTCATGAAGAGGGGGGGCAAGTGAATCCAGCCTCTCACAGAGGCTTTACCTTCATTATCTTTAAAATGGCTCTGAAAGTTACACTGTTGAAAAGGTAGTTTACAACAAAGTTTAATATTATTCAAGACAAAATTTTAAACATAATTCGTGTGTGTGTGTGTGTGTGTGTGTGTGTGTGTGTGTGTGTGTGTGTTACATGCCCGTGCCATGGTATGCGTGGAAACAGGAGAACTTGCAGGGATCAGTTCTCTTCTCCACACCAGCTTTGTGAATTGACCTCAGGTTACTAGATTTCATAGAAAGAGTTTTTTTTTTTTTTTTTTTTTAACCTACTTAACAATCTTGCTGGCCCCCAAAACTTAAATTTCAGTAAGTTTAAAAAAAATGTATGAGTTAATTTACTTCTTTTATTCCTACCTTAAAGAAGTCTCTCATAAAGGCAATCATAAGCTGGCTTTATGAGGTAGAATGCTTAGATTTAGGGGTGATGGGTCTTAATATGTTAACCTTCACTGAGCAAACATAGTTGTCCTTGTTGGATTTTTTTTTTTTCCAGAAAGGACTTTGTCTCTGGAGGGCAAAAGTGTCTGAGGTTCTTGCCTCTGTCAGCAGGAAGCAAACTATCTTCCCAGTTTTCTATTTTCCTGTCTTCTTTCAGTCTTCAATGCTATGCCATCATTTGTTATAGCTTAAGAAATCTTTACTGTGTAAGTACTCCACTCTCTGGTTTTGATGTGCACTAAGTCCAGTGTGTGCAAGGGGTCACAGTAAAGACATTGCTGCCATGACTGCTCCACGGTATGGCCAAGGGGAAGGTATTTATTGTGAAAAAAGAGAGAGAAACTATTCAGATACATCTGGAAGAGTCTGGAGCAGAGAAAACAAGAAACGGATTTGATATGGCCAAGGATATCTGCTGTAGAGGAGGGAGAATAGCTGGGGGGGGGGGGTGCTTGTGGTTATAAAGAGAAAAAAAGGGGTATCTGGGAGAAAGAAAACCTGGGAAGAGAGAAGAGCTGTGATACTACTAGCATGGACTTTGAAATGTGTAACAGGTTCTTGTGATAATGAGGGAGCCTGGAGGCCAGCATGGGCTTTGGTATGTAACCACAGGCAGCCATGTCCCTGGCTGATTTCCTGGTTATTGGGTATCCTCTGCCAATGAAATAAGCCAAATCAAACTAGATTAATAAGACCAGATTTAATGAAGAGAGCAAAGCAGAGCTGAGCACTCCTGGCTTACTCTCAGAAAGGCAGGAGAAGAATCTCATGGCAGGTCTGGCAACCAGGTCTTGAATACCCTGTATGTGTGGTCTTGATCAGCTCCATGGGCAGGGGCTGGCTGACCTTTGGTAGGTTTTCTGAGGGGTGGGGTCTTGAATGGGAGGAGTAAAACTAGATCAAAGAGTCCATTAGAGGTAAGAGGAATGATTAGTTTTGGTAGATGGAAAGCAATTGCACAAGCCAGTAATGCTGACTTTTATCTAACAACCAGAAATCCTCCTAGAGTCCAATTTGAGTTCATTTCTAGATATATGGATGTGAACTGTCTAACATTCAGATATCACAGCTTTGTTACATTTAGTGGCATTCCCAGAGGCAGGGGGGGCGCACACAGGTGTAACTGTTTTATAGATTTCACAAGGTTAAGATGGGCATGGTGTCACACACATTTAATTTTAACACTTGGGAGACAGAGGTAGGTGGATGTCTGTGAGTTCCTGGACAGCCTGGTTTACACAGTGAGTTCCAGGACAGCCAAAGAAACCCTATCTTGAAAAAAAAAGAAAAGAAAAAAATTCACAAAGTTGATTGGTGGGTAAATCCTTCTGTGATTGTTGAAAGTTGGACTATTACTGGTCTAGAGCCAAATTATCTTAGTTTTTGTTTTGTTTTGTTTGAGACAGGCTCTCACTATGTAGCCCTGGATTGCCTGGAACTCACTATGTAGACCAGGCTGTTCTAGAATTATAGGCCATGTTAAGGTCTCTTGATAGCAAGTCATTGTGTACCTCTGTGTTCTACCTACAACTAACAGGACTGGCAAAAAGGAAGATATTCTAAATATACACTTCTATCTCTCAATCTACGAACCAGACTATTAACCAAGGAACCCAAAGAAATAGGAAATTCCTCAAGGATCCCATGAAGAGTCAAGGAAAAGGCAGTAGCTTGACTAGATCTTATCTCCCAGAGGAAGTTGCAATAGTCACCAGGAATGCAGAACTGGGCTTTTGGTGTCTTTCTTTTCTTTAGAGGCTCTCTGATAAGGCAGGGTTTGGAGAAGGGGTGGGAGCACAGGGCTTCCAGAACCTTGCAGGAGAGAGCAGGAGACTCTGAGTCCAACCTTGGAGTGGTCATGATCTTGTTTTCATCATCCAACCTGATGGAACATTTCTTGTTTCCTTTTGTTCATTCAGACAAAACTGGGACTTTTGGCTTTGATTAAGAAATTAATTTCAGGTAAAATAATAAGCAAAGTAGAATTTACTAAGCACACACACACAGAGAGGGGGGCGAGAGGGAGAGAGAGAGAGAGAGAGAGAGAGAGAGAGAGAGAGTAGATCAGTATTAGATTAGGAAATAAAGGAAGATAGAGATGTATCTCCAGAAACAGAAGTATTTTCTTTATCAGAACAACTGAAGGGCTGCAGCTTCTATGAGGAAGTGAAGACTGTGCATGCAACACAAGGTAGGGGAGTCAGGGTGGGGATTTATAGGACTGAAAGAAGCTAGGACAGAAGATACTACCTGCAGGTCAATTACCCCGAAATCCAGAAGTAATAGACACCACTCAAAGAGGTTTGTTGATCCTCTTATCAGAAGTGTTCTGGAACCTATCATTCCACAGTTATTATCAGTGAGGTCAATTTTCCCATCCAGAGATTCAGTCTGAGACTTCTAGGTCATAAATACTTCAAGAATGAGGGTGCCAGGGAGAGCTCAGCAGGTTAGTCATGGACCCCTAGGAGCTTGTCTGTACAACTGGTATACCTAGGATGTTGGCGACTCTCAGGTTACACCTCTAAAAGTTGTTAAGAACACCACCACCAACACACACACACACACACACACACACACACACACACACACACTCTGAATGTTGCTCAAAGGATATAGTATACATGACAAGATTAAAAGATATCTTGAAAGGCATGCATTGCCTTTCAATTTTAGCCAATAAATGGTTCCTAAAGTTTCTTCATCTAAGCAAGACAGGGAAAACCAGACCTTCCCTCTCATGGATTTGCTCTCATGCCCTTGTAATTTCTTATCTTCTAATATTGCCTCCTTTCCATCCATGTTTTTAAAGGTATCTTCATTTACAATTTTCTTTGTTCTATTACTGTAAAAACTCAATGAAACTCTTACAATGAACTAGCTTAGGAAATGTCTGGTTACCCTGACCTCCCCTCGCCACCCTCAGTCTTATCCTGCATTTAAACAAATGCTTTCTCCTAGCTTCTGAAAAAGGATCTTTGTAAGGTTTTACAGATCAAAGGTTTCCCCCACTTCCTGCTGATAGAGGATCCAATTGTATGTTTTACTGACCAAAGGTCTCTTCTCCTTGCTAGGAGAGAATCCTTTGTAAACAGAAATCCCTCTGCCTATACTCAGTGTGACTTGATCTCAGCTTATTGACTTTAAAACTCCCTCCTACCTTGCTTCTCTCCCTTGCTTTCCTGAGGTGTCAGCCTGCTCTTCAGCCAGCTAAGTAAAGGACTCACTATACTCTTGCTTAGTAAGCATGGTGATTTGTAACTTTTTTGAGTGGATTATTTCAACCGCATCTAAACATAAACACAGTACTTGGGTAACCTGAGTCTGTGTTCCTAGGCCACGGTCATTCCTATGCGTCCAGAATGAGCTATGTCTTACTGTCTTTGGATATATATATATATATAGTCACATAAACCAGATCCACAATCAATGCTAAAAATCTCAGAATATATTAATTGTGAATAACAGAGGAAAGTATAAACTCCATTCTTAGTTCTTTATCCAAGAAACCTTTACTTAATAGCTAAGTGCATCACCTCAATGACTGACTAATCATTTCAGTTCCTCTGTCCTCACCAACAGGTGGAATTTGTTTATCATAGATTATTAACTAAACAAAAGTACAAAGTGCAAACTCCACTAACTTCTGGTTCTATTATTTACAAATCATTACCTGAGAAGCTGCATTTGGACCAGTGGTGGTAACATTACTATCTCTCTTGTTGACAGTCACTAGAAAAATCTTTGGTTCTCACAGAAAGTGAGATATTGTAATGTTGCCTTCTTGACTACCAGTAATAAACACATGACATTTTACAAAAAAATGCATTATTGAAATTTAAAAAATGCTTAGAAGAAAATGAAAGTACAACAAAGATATGAAAAAAAGATGGCGATAATTAGAATGGAATTAAAATAAATATTGTGGGTTGATATAAGAAATAGCTGACTGTAGGAATGTGGACACTGTCACCATTTGAGAGATCCAGGGAAATAGCCCAACCTATTAATATAAATAAATAAAGTGTTTGTGATGAAACAAATGAAGATATCTTGGAGAGAATGGCACCAGCAAAAATATCTCCATTTAAAACTAACCATGATTAAAAACATTTCAGTATGAGTGTGCTGGAGAAAACATGTTGAGAGTTTTTATAATCCATATCTGGTAAGAGCCACAGCAATTCACCAAAACATATATTCCAGATTGTAAGGAATGAGATCTGTGATCTGTGACAATTAATAAATGGGACCTCCTCAAACTTAGAAGCTTCTGTAAGGCAAAGGACACAGTCGACAAGACCAAACGGTAGTCCACAGACTGGGAAAAGATTTTCACCAATCCTACATCTGACAAAGGGCTGATCTCCAAAACAGACAAAGAACTCAAGAAACTAGTCAACAAAACACCAAATAACCCTATTTTAAAATGGGGTACAGAACTGAAGAGGAAATTCTCAATAGAGGAAATCAAAAAGGCTGAAAGACACTTAAGAAAATGCTCAACACTTTCTTAAGTGCCAATCAAAACAATTTTGAGACACCATCTTACTCCTGCCAGAATGGCTAAAATTAGAAACACCAATGACAACTTATGCTGAAGAGGATGTGGAGAAAGGGGAACACTCCTCCACTGCTGGTGGGAGTGCAAACTCATACAGCCATTTTGGAGATCAGTATGGCAGTTCCTCAGGAAAATGGGAATCAGTTTACCACAAGACCCGGCAATCCCCCTCTTAGGCATATACCCAAATGCTCCACATCCATGCAACAAAGACATGTGCTCAACTATGTTCATAGCAGCATTATTTGTAATAGCAAGAACCTGGAAGCAACCTAGATGCCCCTCAACTGAAGAATGGATAAAGAAGATGTGGCACATCTACACAATGGAATACTACTCTGCAGAGAAAAACAATGGAATCTTGAAATTCACAGGCAAGTGGATGGAACTTGAAGCAACCATCCTTGAATGAGGTAACCCAGTCACATAAAGAGGAACATGGTATGTACTCACTCATATATGGATTTTAGACCTAGAACAAAAGATCACCAGTCTATCATTCACACCACCAGAGGAACTAGGATACAAGGTGGAGTCTAAGAGTTTCATATAAGGACCCTCACAGAAAGGGGAAGGGACAAGTTCTCCAGAGCTCAGGGGTAGGATGGGGCAGTGAGTGGAGAGGGAACTAGGAGAAAGAGAAGGGGAGGAAAGGAAAGCTCATGGGACTAGGAAGACTGAGTCAGGGGAGGAATAGAAGACAGAAGAGATAGAGAGAACATAAAAGAGGGAACCATTATAGGATTGAAGAGAAAACTGAACCTAAAGAAATGTCCAAAGACCTACAAGACTGACTCCAACTAACAATTTGAGCAACAGTGGAAAGGCTACCACAAATGCCTTTCCCTGGTAAAGAGATCAACGACTAACTTATCCATCATCATGGAGCCCTCATCTAGTACCTGTTGGAAACAGAAGCAAATGCCCACAACTAAACACTGAGCCGAACTAGAACCCAGATGCAGAGAGGGAGTGCAAGACCATGCTGCAGAAACACATAGAGATAGCTGACCTGAACAAGGAGGAGCTAACGGGCCCCCAGACTGATAGCTGGGAATCCAGCATGGGACTGACTCAGGCCCCCTGAACATGGGTCTCAGCTAGAAGGCCTGAGCAGTCTAAGGGACCTCATACAGTGGACGTATTCCTGGTGCACAAAAGGACCTTGCGGGCACATCCCCCATGGAAGGATACTCCCTTAACCTAGAGACAGGAGAGCAGTCCTAGTCCCTACTTCAAATGACTGGACAGATTTGGATGACCCCTTCTGGAGGGCATCACCCTATATTTGGAGTTGGGAGGGGATGGGAGGGAAGGGTGGTTGGGTACATGTGAGGGGGAGAGAGAAGGAAAGAGGGAGGGAGAGGGAGCTGGAATCGATATGTAAAATAAAATAAAAATTAAAAAAAAAAAAGATCTATGATCTGTCTTGCTACATGTTCTTGGCCCTGATAATGGTGTCAGGTATGAGTCTCATTTTGTGAAGCAGGCCTGAAATCCACTTAGAAAGTAGTTGGCTACTCCCAGGATCTTCTTGCCACTGTTGTACCAGTGGACTTGTTTTGCCAGGCCAGTCATTACTGCAGCTCTCAGAGTTCATAGCTGGCTAAGATTGATGACTACGTTTTTCCTTCTAGCCCTGTGCTCAGTACCTTACAGCACCAGCTGGTAAAGACAGAACTTCCAAGTCAGTGCCAGCTTATTTTTGCCGTGTACTGTGTAGATTCCTAACACACACACATACACACACACACACACAAACACACACACGCACACACATGCACACGCACACGCACACACGCATGCAAGCACTCGCGCGCACACACATGTGCGTGCTTGCATGAGATTTTAATGGAGTAACCCTACTATCAGAACACCGTTCAAGATAGAGTTGTGTAGGGAGAATCTAAGTACTTGTGATAAAACTTGTGACCCCAATTTCTTCGAAACATGGAATTGTTCTTGGAATGTGTTTTCATGATCTTCCCAAGCATAGTGGATAGGACTTAGTTTACTCAGATTATTCATCATAGCTGGCTATTGTTACTTATTTATATGCCTCTATGGAAAAACGTGGGGGTTTTTTGTTTGTTTCTTTTTTCCATGTGTGGATTGCCCTTGTGATTGTATACTTTACTCAGTTGACTCCTCTTAACCCTCAGAGTATACATTGTCTGATGCTCTGAATAAAGTTGGCTATTGCGTGAGACTTTAATCTGCCTTATTTTTAGGCTCATTCTTCCGGGTTTTATACCTTCACAGTGGTAAACACCCCACCACAGGGCAACAGTGTCCCTACTAGACACCACAGACTGACAAATATCAAGCCCAGTACCAACAATGGATTACTCCTTTTGAAATTGTTGACCAGTGAGATTCCATAAACCCACAATCACTACAGACTATTGCCATGGCTCTTGATTAGCCTCTAGAACTTGACATTAGTAAGACCATATTGCTGAAGACACCACACCCTGATTATTCAGTTTAGTTTTATGAAGTAGCCTACAGAATCACTATCAGTCTTGGGCCCATGCAATACAGCCCATTGCTAGCCTGTTTTGTGAGGCTATGATTAACAGAGGGCACATAAATTCCTAATGAGTGTTCTATGCTAACTGCTTTGCAGACCCATAACTTGACTCTTGTTTTTCAGTTAAAAACCCCTCACCCATATTTTACTGATTTCTTTTTGTACCATATATAAGGAAATTCCTTACTATGTGATAATATAAAAATAAACAACGGATTCATGGTTTATAATCATTGCTATTCTTAACCACTGTCACACATACCTTCCACCAGGTACTTGGTTCACACTAGTTAGTACTGTAATTGAAAAAGGAGGATGTTGCTGGGTCCCAATGGCTCCCTTGTGGGAGGGGGTGAGAAGGCACAGAGTCAATGGCACAGACACCAGGAGTCAGATGAAAGGCAAACAGCAGACTTGTTTATTTAGCAATAGGGAGAACAGCACCCAGGAGTTCAGATCTGTTGAAATTGCATGGTTGCCCCTCATTGGCTAGGCACCATCAGGACATCTGACAGTGCCAGGCAGACTTCAGGTTGGCCCATCTCTGGGCCTAGTGGGCTGTAACTTCCTACATATTCACCCTTTTTTACTCATTACATGGGTGCTCAGCAGGAGCCAAAGTTCTTTGCTCAGGCCTTGTTGACCTCACCTCAGGAGGGCTCAGCAACTGGACTATGCCTGTTTTAGGTTGGCCGGCTCAACAAGATCTTACCCATCATTGACTACCAACCCTTGAAGAGCATTCATTCCTGGAGAGTTGCCAGGGTGGGGGGACTAGGTGGTAGGTAGTCTTTTGAATTTCATATAACCAGGCATGCATAACCTCCTGCAGAGGACTGCAGGAGGGATACCTAAGAGCCACAAACACCTAAAGAGTTGCCTTAATTGCTGCCTGTTGCTATAGAATATGTTGTTGCAAGAGACATTTAAAGAGAATAATGATTAACAATATTTGAGCATCCTTGAGGGATCAAATAGCCTTTTTATATTATGCCAGACATTTTGAAAAATGAAGAGCCAAAGGCCATAACTGCTGCCCTTAGTTAATCTATTTGTTTGGGAGTTGGCAATGAGAGCAAGAAAGGGGAGTATATGCATCACCCATCCTGGGTTATACCCTCCTTGGTGGAAGCAGGTTGATCCAAGAATAGGTGCTCATCTCTTACTAGGACCCATATTGGCATTATAGAAAATTGAGGAAAACCACAAGCATGTTCTCACCCATGGGTTAGCAGGAGGGCTGGCAGCTGCCAATGGAGGGAGATAGGACTTCTCTGTCTCACTAGGGAAAAGCAGTCTTGATCCTGCGGTGCCAGGGGAATCTGAAGAAAGCCATCCTTACTATCTAAACCTAAAATATAATAAGATGGAGGAATAGCATTAGGGTGGGGTTGGCCTGTTTTTGTGAATACCATTTTTCCCATTTGATTGTTAACTGCATGAAGATCCTGCAGGAGGCAGTAGTGTCCTGATCTCTTGGGAATAACAACTATGGGGCTATTATGTTTACTTGTGGTCAGTTCTATGTGTTCCATCTTTAGCTGTTCCAATACTTATTCCTTTAAGTTTGACAGCTTGAGTTCAATTATAGGCCACTGTTCTACCCAGACATCTTGACTCGAGAGATATGTCAGTGGAATAGGGCTAGGATGCTCAATCATGGTGGATTTCTTGAGGGACAGTGACCCTTAGAATTGGAGATATGACTCATGCATAGGATTGCAATTTGCCAAACCTGTCTTTTCATAGACCTGAAAGTCATCAAAGAAAACTCTACTGTTAGTAGTTAGCACCATTATCCTCCAGAATGCCTCTGCCCCAGATGTTTCTCGGTACCATAGATATGACAGGGTGAACAGAAGGTTGATCTCCAAAATATACGAAGAACTGGAGAAGGTAGTCATCAAAACACCAAATAATCCAATTAAAAAGTGAGGTACAGAACTAAAGAGAATTCTCAAAATGTCTGAAAGACAGTTAAGAAAGTGCTCAACATCCTTAGCCATCAAAACAAATCTGAGATACCATCTTACTCCTGTCAGAATGGCTAAAATCAAAAATACCAAAGACAGTTTGTGCTGGAGAGGATGTGGAGAAAGGGGAACTCTCCTCCATTGCTGGTGGGAGTACAAACGTGCAGCTATTTTGGAAATCAGTATGGTGGGTCCTCAGGAAAATGGGAATCAGTCTACTTCAAGATCCAGCAATTCCACTCTTAGAAGGGGAAAGGGACAAGATCTCCCAAACAAATTGGGAGCATGGAGGGAGGGGAGAGAGAGTTAGGAGAAAGAGAAGGGGAGAGTTGGACATGAGGGAGCAGGAAAATTGAGTCAGGGGAAGAATAAAGGAGAGCAAGAAAAGAGATACCAAAATAGAGGGAGCCATTATAGGTTTTAAGAGAAATCTGGCACTAGGGAAATGTCCATAGATCTATAAGAATGACCCCCAACTAACAATCTAAGCAATATGGGAGAGGCTACCTTAAATGCCCTTCCTTAATAATTAGATTGATGACAACCTTAAATGCCATCCTAAAGCCTTCATCCAGTAGCTGATGGAAACAGAAGCAGACATCCACAGCTTAACATTGAGCCAAACTCCTGGGATCCAGTTGCAGAAAGGGAGGAGTCATAAGCAAAGACCAGTCTGGAGAAACCCACAGAAACGGCTGACCTGAATAAGGGGGAGCTCATGAGCCCAAGTCTGATAGCTGGGAAATCATCAGAGGACCAAACCAGACCCCCTGAATGTGTAAGGATGGAAAAATACAGCCTAACTCCCCACTTACCCCAGGAAGCTAGAAGTTTAAAAATACTAAATACCTTAAATTCCAGACCCGTCCCTCAGCCAGTAAATTGGTGAAAGGTCACACTCCTTGCCACTTACCTGACTTTGTAAAATGCTTGTGAAACCCCCGCCCCAGTGATCTAACCTAACTGCCATTTGTCACCTCACCTAGGAGCCTGTGCAAATGCAGACCTCCAGGGCTATAGAAAACTGATTGGTCTATAAAGTGTGGGTTTGGATGATTTAAATTGATTGGTCCACGCCACGCGGGCTCTTGATGCTGAGATGGTTGGTTTATGATGTGCAGGCTTTGTTGTAACCCTATAAAAGCTGTCTCAATTCTGTACTCAGGGTTCTCAGTCCTCTACCCCTGTGTGGCATATGACTGTGGACCCCAGGGCACTTGGAATGTAAAAGACCTCATGCTTTTACATCAAGACTGCTTCTGGTGGATGATTTGGGATGTCGCCTTTCCTGAGTGGGAGTGTGAAGGTCCACGCTCTGTGGGTCTTTCAAATGTGGGTGTTAGTTAGGAGGACCGGGCAGTTTATGAGGTCTCTGGTAGTGGATCAGTATTTATCTCTAGTATACAAAATGGACTTACACACAGAGGGATATGGGGGATGGCCTGGCCCCTGCTCCAAATTATATGACAGACTGAAAACTCTCCATGGAAGGCCTCACCCTCCCTGGGGAGCAGAAAGGGGATGGAATGGCGGTTGGTGGGGGAGACACGGGAGGAAGGGAGGGTGCAGAAACTGGGATTGACATGTAAAACAAGCTTGTTTCAAATTTAAATTAAAAAAAATTATCAAAGGAAAAAAAAGAAAATCAAAACAAACAAAAAATGATAGGGTGAATGGTTCCTTTGTTGCCATCAAAGTCTTTCCAGGGAACTGGATGGGTGGTAAGTTTTGAATCTTGTTGGTTCCTACTCCACTGATGGGGAGGTCCAGATCTAAATTTCCACTGGGGGAAGTGGAGTGCCTCCATTTCTGTACAATGGTGATGTCTGTTCCTGTGCCCACCAAGCCTCTACTGGTTTGTCCATCAAGATAGATGCTCAGTACTGGGAGTGTGGAAAAATGGACAGTGTTGAATAGATTTTTGGATTGCCAGAGCCTCCTCTTAGTGCAGGGGCTGAGGAGCACTCTACCTGGAGTTTAAAGGGGCAGGTGCTTCAGCAGGCTGTGATCTGCAATCCGTTGCCCAATGAAATCCCTTATGGTATCTGGGGCACTGGGTCCTAAGTTTTTCTCGAGGACAGTTATGCTGTAGATATGTTTGTACATCCCCAGTAAGATCTATCTACTTGAGGGCAGCAGTTACTGGGGTCAAGATCTCTTATAGCCAGTACCCACTTGTGAATGTCCTCATTGCAGGCCACTGCAACTGCATTGTGTGCTGGGGCATTAAGCCCTTCCCAAACCAATTGTTTGATTAACATTTCCTTCGTGGGGCCTGGGTCTACTCTCTTCTCATTGCCTCATTGGCACATGTGAGAAAATCAGTAAAAAAGTTCCCAGAGCTATTGAATAAATTGTGGAAGGAAGCTGAAGGATCCCATAAGAGCCTTGAAGGCCAGGTCAGAAATCTATTGGTAGTAGGTTTGATAGCCAATTGATACCTGATAGATGGGATGGACAAAGTTGCCTCATCCAGTGAGCATGTCAAGGGTCATGAAACATTAAGAGGTCTGTTCATGCTTGATCATTGTAAGCCAATTTCCAGCTATGAAAGGTGGGCGACTCCAGCACAGCTCTGTGCAGACTACACCAATCAAAGTGAGTCTGTAGTTGCGTTGTCCATTGAGTGACAACCTATTCAAAGTAAGGTGAATCTAACTTGACTTATTAGCTGCCTTCTAGATCAGAGAGAGGTGTTGAATGATAATAATATTTCATGTTTCCAGTGTGTTTTGGATTGAAATTAGGGCAATTAGAAGTGGGAATCCAGGGATGGCTAATGGCATTTTGCCCCAGTTTGACTGGAAAGGCTTCTACCGGCCTTTGAGGCCTGAGTTGGGTTTGTGTGTGGTGGTTGGGGGTCATACTGCAGTGTAAGGGAATTTCTGCCTTCAGGGGCAGGGAGACATTAAGGTACTTCACTCCAAGGGTACCACGGCAGAGGTGTAGACTCCCATGACTGGAGTGGGACTGGCGGGAAAGCAGCACATGTGGTCTTATCCATGACTGAGCTTTCCTTACCATGTTTCGCGAGGCTTGAACTGTCTGTCTCCTCATCATCGGATGCCATAGAGAGATCAGACATGAAAGGGGTGGAGGAAGGAGAGGGGACCTATTTTGTAGAGGGAGACAGTAGACAAGCAATTGTCAGGGAAAAGATGGCAGTCAACAGGGCTGGAAAGCTGTGTTGGACCTTCATGTTTTGTGCCTAGTGGGGGACTTCTGAGGGTTTTTTGTTTTTGTTTTGTTTTGTTTTTTTTAAGTCACGGCCATATGTCCACATGATGTCTCTGGATGTGGGATGGAGTTCAGGAGCCGAGCCTTGGTTCTACCAATTGGGGGATCAGCCCTTATGTGTAGGTTCCAGGAGAACTGGAACGGAAAAATTATGTGCCTTCCTAACCAAATAGGCAGACAAACATGACCGACAACACAAAAGAAAGAAAGACCAAGAACACACAACACGAAGGTGACTTCTCACCGAAATATACCATCTTGGGGATGTTGTCTGGAGTCGTGAGTGAGGAGAGGCAGATGACTAGAACCTGTTCTAAGCAAAACCCCAAATTACAGCCACAACGGGGGGGGGGGGTAAAAAAAAAAAGGAATTTGACTAGGTGAGCTCAAAACCTATGCTAGAAGTTCCTGGTCCAGGTGCCAGATGCTGCTGGGTCCTAATAGCTCCCTCAGGGGAGCAGGTGAGAAGGCACAGAGTCAATGGCAGAGACACCAGGAGTGAGGTGAAAAGCAAACAGCAGACTCGTTTATTTAGCAATAGGGAGAACCTTATACACCCTCCAAACACCATGGATGGGTGTTTACATCCATTGACATCACGTGGTCAACCCTCACTGGTTAGGCACTGTCAGGAACTCTGACAGTGTCAGACAAGACTCCAGGTTAGCTCATTTTTCAGCCTTGTAGGCCTTAACTTCCTACAGGAGAATAAGCACCCCCCCCCCAGAAATTAAACTACAGATCCTTGCTGTAAACAAATAAAAGAAAGAAAAAACAAAGGAAGAAAGAAAGAAAGAAAGAAAGAAAGAAAGAAAGAAAGAAAGAAAAAGAAAGAAAGGAAGGAAGGAAGGAAGAGAGTATATATGACCTTGCAGAGTCTGAAACAAGAACTTGCCAAGTTAAAGTTTCATGAATTTCTGAAAGCACTCACAGGATAAATGCCATACTTCCTGAGGTCCTGGGAACTTCCTATTTCCAAAAATAGATTCTTGGTAGCAAGGATATTTCTTGCCTAAGTACTTATAGAAAGACACTTTTTGTTGTTGTTTTGGGTTTTTAGTGTTTTGTTTATTAAGACTGAGTTTTCTTTGTATGGCCCTGGACATCCAGAAACTCACTCTGTAGACTAGGCTAGTCTGGAACTCAGAGATTTATCTGCCTCTGCCTTCTTAGTGCAGGGATCCATGCTGTTTTGGAAGATGTCATCTGTCTGGAGCAAGCTGTAGGAAAAGGACTGGTCCCTTCTCTAGCAATCCCTTTCTTCATTTGGATATCTCTGTGTTCAGATTGCACCATGTACAAACATTAATTCATCTGTATTTTCATGAGCTAACTATGTCAAAGTCATATGTGGGCACGTTCTTACCAGTCCACAACGTCAGAATTAATGGAATATGAATAAATTCCCATCCACGTTGCTTTCATTGGTTATAATCTGTCAAAGTAGTTACAAGTTCCCCCTTGATAGCTGGCCATTGGCAACCACAGGTTCTTTTTGATTCCAACCTTAGTTACTAATTTTAACATTCAGATCACATACTACACATCACGTGGCAATTGTGTATGTGTATGTGGGCATTGTAGAATGCTTTCAAAGGTTGAATAGGTAGCAGCAAACTTCAAAGAGGCAGGCAGAGAGAGAGAGAGAGAGAGAGAGAGAGAGAGAGAGAGAGAGAGAGTTGTTACAAAGAGTCACTATGCTAGTGAGATAAGATGTAAAGGAATTTCAGAGTTGCTTCAAAACAAAGCCGAACTGGCTGCAGGGTCACAGGTTGAGTTTGGCTTTAGGGTTGAGTTAAACTGGAAAGACAAGGTTCAGGACTCTGGAACAGTCAGAGAAGTGAGCCAAGGACTGAGGACAACATGCAAGACTAGGTCTGGATAGACAAACAGATGGACAGAGAGCAACCAAAGTAGACTTCATCAGCAGTGGCTGTTTTGTGATATTTCATCATGCTTTGATACACCAAGACTGTGTTAAAAAAAGTTAACATTGAATCAAGGGGCTGAGCCAGTGACTAGCTGATTAGCCATAGAGAAGCCAGGAATAAGAATAGAGAAGACACATGAAAGGAGTAAGGAGGCACTTGGAGATTTCGTGTTCTCTTTGATCTGGGATGTGTAGAGAGATGCTTGCTGGGTCTCTGGCAAAAAGGGGAAGGTCAGCTGGTCACTCCTCCTCTGCTTCTTTGATCTATCAGGTTTTCATCCCAATATCTCACTCCAAAGCCTTTATTGGCAATAGAACAACTTAGATTAAAGCCAAGTGGGATGAGTTAAACTAAAACCCCTGGGTTTGTTGCCTGTTAGTCACTTGATGCACATACCAGGTGGTCAGTTAGGCTTCTCCGGCTCTACCCATTGCAGAGTGAGGTCTAGGTGAGGATTTACTAGGTTACTATGTAGTACAGCCCAGTCCCAAATTCATGACAGTCTTTTCAGAAATGGGGTTGTAGTGTTTATCTTTTCTTCTTCTTCTTTTTCTTTCTTTCTCTCTCTTTTTTCTTCCTTCCTTCCTTCCTTTCTTTCTTTTTCTTTTTTTCCAAAACAGGGTTGGTTCCTCTTTGTAGCCTTGGATGTCCTGGAACTCAGTCTGTAGACCAGACTGGCTTCAAATTCACAGGGATCCGCTTGTCTCTGCCTCCCAAGTGCTCGAATTAAAGGCATGCACCACTATTGCCAGGCTTGTTTATCTTTTCAAAGAACAAATTGTTCATTGATCTATTGTTATTTTAGGCTCAACTTCATTAATTTTACCTTTATTATTTCTTCTAGTAGTTTGGGATGGCTTTTCTTATTTTTCTTAGAATTTAAGGTACATCATTAGATTTATTTTTATTTGAGCTACTTATTTTTTTAAATGTGGGTACTTATTGCTATAAAATGTCCATCTTAGAATTGCCTGCCCTGTATCCTACACTTTCTTTAACTTTATTTTCATTTTCCTTTTACTATATACATTTTAAAAATGTGCTTCATGTTTTTCAAGGTCCAACTAATTATTAAACTGTGTATTATTCAATATGTAAATGTTTATGTGGTTTTAATAATTCTTAAATATATTTCATTGTGATCTGGTAAAAGATACTAACTTATCTCCATTGTTCCATATTTATCATGGTCTAAAATGTGATTTATTTTAAAAATTTCTATGATATGCTGAGAGGAATGTATTCCAGTAACTTTTAGATGGAAGCCTGTAGATGTGTAATTCTATTTGATCTATGATAGTGCTAATTCTGGCTTCATTGTGAATTTCTTTTGTCTGCGTCTTTGTGTTCCCCAGTGCTTGTTTTATAAAACCAAGTACACCAATATTCAGTTCCCATATATATTTAAAATTCGCATTTTTTGTTTTTTAACTAAAATATAATTATGTAATTCCATCTCCCTTTCTTTCCTCCATACTCTTACATGTAACCCTCCCCCAGAATTTATGGTCTCTTTTTTTAAAATTATCATTGTCCCTTATACGTATATAAGTGCCTAAGTATATAAACACAACCTTCTAAGTCAACTTCATGCATAAGTATTGACTTCAGGGCTGACCATTTGGTATTAGATAAGCAATTAGGGACTCATCCCTGGGGAAGACTAATTCTCAATAGCTCATCAGTCCTTAGTTGCCTCAAGTTCTAATTTTAAGGTTGGAAGGCCACAAGATTTTCTCCTTCCATGCTAGCAGGTCTATTTTTTTTCCAGGTTATTGTTCAGGTAGCCATATTGTTGAGGCATTGTGGATAAAATGTGCCTGCCATTTCTAGGAGACAACCTCACAGCAGAGTTTCTGGTCCTCTGGTTCTCCAAATCTTCTGCTCCCTCTTCCACGGTTCCTTGAGCTCTATGAATAGGAGTTGTATTGTAGATGTGTCAAATTGGAATGGATATCACACAATCAATTGTTCTCTGCGTTTTAGCTGGTTGTGCTTTTCTGTAGTGGTCTCCAATTGTTGTAAAGAGAAGTTTCTTTGATGAGGGATGTTCTCACACTTATCTGTTTGTATAAGGATAAGTTTCAGAATGTAGTTAAGTAGTATATTCATTGCTTAGGAAAAGTAGTTGGCTGCCCTCTAATATCTATGACCTCACTAGAGCTAGATAGTTGGCTAAGTTTCCAGTACCAGGCATAATTTCTTTTCTGTTGTTTACTGCTAAAATACAAGTGCAATAATTGCACAATTAGGGATAGCTTGCCATGCTGTTCATTGTTTTTGCTCAGGGTTGCTTCAGATATCAGGGGCCCTTTGTGGCTCCAAATGAATTTTAGGATAGTTTTTTTTGTTCTACTTTTGTGAAAAATGAGATGGGGATTGATTGGCATTACATTAAATGTGTAAATAGTTTTTGGTAGAAAGGCCATTTTCAAAATGCTAATTCTATCAATTCATCTTCAATCTCTTCATAGATGAAAAGTTTTCTATTGTGAAGAACCTTCACCTCCTTTTTAAGGTTTATTCCAAGATTGTGGTGATATATTGTTTATGATGTATTGTTTATTAAAGCTAGTGGAGATCCAAATAGCAAAACAGCCATATTAATTAGCCATAGAGGCCACACATCTTTAATCGCAGGACTCGGGAGATAAAGGCAGGTGGATCTCTCTGAGTTCAAAGCCACCCAGGGCTACACAAGGCTGAATCAATCTAAAAGAGTAACAGAGCTTACACCTTTAATTCCAGGACTCACTAGAGGGATTTACCACAGGAACAGAGTCTTAGAACTGGCATTTATTCTCCAGCCACACTGAGGATAGGAAGGCATTGAGTCTCCAGCCATGCTAAGGAGAGGTTACAGTCTGAGGCTGGGTGAGAGCTCATGGAGTCAGGGTCAGTACTTTCTTCCTGAGGTAGAGGTAAGAGCTAATGGTTTGGCTGCTTTGCTTCTCTGATCATCAGCTTGAAGCTTGAAGCTCAGTATCAGTTACACAGAAGCATCAGCTACACAAGCTATTTCATTTTATTTAAGGTTATTATGCATGGGAAACTGTCCTTCACCTCTTTCTCTGCATTTTCTGCTGTTATACAAAATAATAATAATAATAATAATAATAATAATAATAATAATAATAATAATTTGCTACTTTGATGAATTTGTTGATTGAATTTAGAAGTTTTTCTGGCAGGATTTTTGGGATCCCTTATGTATAGTATTTTTGCAAATAGTATCATTTGCAAATAAGGGTAATTTTATTTCTTTTCATATTTGTATCATTTTAGTTTCCTTCTCTTCCCTTTCTACTGAAGCTAGTGCTTAGTGCTTTGAGCACACTGTTAAAAATGACTGGGTTACCTCACTCAGGATAGTTTCTTCTAGTTCCATCCATTTGCCTGTGAATTTCAATATTTCATTTTTTTTTTCTGCTGAGTATTACTCCATTGCTTAAATGTACCACATTTTCTTTATCAATTCTTCAGTTGAGGGGCATCTAGGGTGCTTCCAGTTCTGGCTATTACAAATAATTGTGACTTGGCTGGATGCCCAAGCCTCCCCAGTGCCCCTTGGCCAAATGTGCATGAGAAGAAGAGTCATGGGCCATTGGGGGACTGCACTTCAGTGGAGGACAGAAAGCTTACTGTCATCTCCTATAACACTGGTGCCTGGTTCCTCCTCTGCTGGAGACCATCACATACATTTGTGATGTGAGTCATCCTGTGAGTCATCTGAAAGCTGATGCTGGTGCTGGCATCCAAGCCCACCATGTTCAAGGAGATCATATCTTAGTCCCACTGGGAGCTAAGCCAGAGCTTAGAACAGCCAGAGCTTCCAGTAAGACAAGGAGTACTTCCTAGGAAATGAGGGCTCCAAACCTTTGATCAACTCAGCCCATTTAAGAGCAAAGAGAGACTGGGAAAGATGTCGATTTGATTGACAGTGATGAACATGGCTTTGCCACCATCAAGGAACTGAATGTTTGAATCAAACAGTTTAACACACACACGCACGCACACACACACACACACACACACACTTTATAAAGTCTGCAATGATTATTATGGGGGTAAACTGGAAAGATACAAGAAGACCACCTACAGTTACTGCCTAAGATACTCCAACCAGTTCTAAGATAGATGCCATGATCATACTCCTATAAATAAGCTGTCAAGTTTCCAGAGAAAGCTTTAAGGCTTCTTGGCCTGGACTGTACAACCACTTGGAAGGAATTCACTGCCTGTCTACATCCTGAGGAGTTTGAGTGAATGAAGGAGATTGTTTTAGAAACACTGGTGAACATTGATAAGAACTGGGCTGGTTTTGTGAACCCTGATGAGTACATAATTGATATATTTCCCCATGAGGACAATGGCTCTGTCCCAGATTGGGTTTTGTTAGAACTGGAAAGGTTCTTTGACTCCTGAAATCTGAGCATGCACATGAAGTTAGACCAGGATGGAATTTTCCCCTGGAGCCTATATCTTGATTATGGCTAGGCACACACAGTGCTGCATTTGCTGTAGGATTCAGACAAAGACAAGGAGGAGAAGACTACCAAAGGAGGGATTACTGGGCTACCAAAACATGCTTTCTAAAAGCCATGCTGCCAATTACCAGAAATATCTCACAAAAATTATGATGAACTTTGAAAGATACACAACCTGATGTGATTAACTGTCATGGACATTCTTTAGGTGTCTTGGGTGATTGCTACAGCTGTAGACTCCAAAAGTAAGATCACGTGTCAGATTGGCACAAAAATTATTTTCACTTCATATTTACTGGGAAATGATCATAATTACCTTTTTTCAATAGGATTGCCTTCAAAGCATGTAAGAATCTTGGTAAATTGCAATTCTTTATGGTCATACATTGCTACAATGTGACTTTTATAGTGTGATTCTTTTCCACTAAGTTCAAAGAAAGGAAATGAAAACTTGAAAGAGTTCTGCCACTCAGGTTTGGTGGGTTGGGGACATTGCACAGAGTAACTCATTATCTAATTTTTGCAGTTGTTTCTGTTTGTTTTGTTTTTGTTGCTGTTGTTGTTTCCACAGCAGAAACTATAAAGAAAACTCCATGTATCTGTATTCCATTTAGTTGTAAACCATGAACAAAATGGACAAATTTCTAGATTCATCCAAACTATCAAATGTAAAGCAAGAGGCGATCCACAACCTAAAGACAGCACATCTGAAAAGAATTAAACAGTAATGAAAAACCTTGCAACTAAAACAGCCCATGACTAGACAGATTCACAGCAAAATCTATCAGACTTTCAAAGATATAAAGCTAATCCTTCTTAAGTTATTCAGAAGCAGGAGGAACATCCCCAAACTGCTTCTTCAATTTCAGTGTTACTCCAATACCAAACAAGGAAATACACAACAAAAGAGAAAATTATAGGTAGATGCCCCTGATAAGCATAGATTCAAATACCTTACATAAAATACTTGCAAAATTGAATAGATAAATATCATAGATGTTATCTACCATAAACAAGTTGATGTTTTTAAAAAGAAAAATCATTATGGATTTATTCCAATTCTTAATTTGTAATATTAAGTCATTTTTTTTTGTGTGTGTGGTCTTATTTTTAATGTAGGCATTTGAAGCTATAATTTTCCCCCTGGGGACTGATTTTAATGTGTTCCAGAGATTTTGTTCTATTGTGTTTTTATTTTCACCGTTACAGGATTTTTTTTTCTTTCATTTTGACCCAGTCATTGTTCAGTAGTGAGTGATTTGATCTCCAGAAGTTTTTTTGTCATTACTAGAGGCCCATTTGCTATTGATTTGGTCAGACAGGCTACGAGGAGTTGTTTCAAATTTTTGGACTATTTAAAGATTTGTTTTTGTCCTAGGATGTGTTCTATTTTAAATAAGCTTCTTTTCAACATGGCTGTTGAATAGAATATATTCTCTTTGGTGTTTGGGTGAGATATTCTGTGGCTATCTATTAGATTCACTTGATACTTGATATTATTTAGTTCTGACATTTTTGTTTATTTTTTGTTCAGTTGACCTGTCAATTGGAGAAAGTGGGGTACTGAAATTATTTACTCTCATTGGGTTGATATTAAATTTGTGCCTTTGATTCCATTACTACACTTTTTACAAGATTGGGTACAGCAGAGTTCAGTACCTATATGTTTAGGATAGTATTGTCTTCTTGGTTAACTCTTCCCTTGATTATTATAAAGAGTCCTTTTTTAGTGCCTCTGATTTGTTTTAGTTTGAAATTTATTCTATCAGATATTAGGATAGTGATACCTGCTTACTTCTTGAACTTAATTTTCTTGTAGTAATTTTTATAATCTTTCACTGTAGAATGGTGACTATTTTTAACTCTGAGTATCTTGTAGAAAGAGAAAGATGAATTTTTGTTTCTTAATCCATTCATCCAATTTGTGTCTTTCTAGTGGAGAATGAAGGATGTCAATATTTAAAGTTTTTATTAGAAGGTGTGTGTTAGCTGAAGTTCCTGTTTATGTTCTTAGTTATACTTTGTGTTTCAGTAATTATAACTTTATTTGTTTTCTTTCAGTAGTCTCTTCATTATGCTTATTTATCTCTTCAATACCAAGTATGCCTTGTCATATATTCTATTTAGGATTGGTCTGCTGAATATGATGCTTTAGCTTGTTGTGATTATGGAATTTTTTTTCTCTTTTTCCTTCAACTGTGGCAGTTTTCCTGGGTATAGTAGTCTAGGATGGCAGTCGTGGTCTTTTAGAAGTGTGAGTTTGTTGTTCCAGGCTCTCATGGCTTCCAAAGTTTCGAGCCGGAAATCAGCTGTTATTCTCATGGGCTTCCTTTTATGTGTGACTTGTGGCTTTTCCCTTGCAGCTTTCAATCCTCCTTTTTCAGCATATTTAGTAATTTAACTATGATATGCCATGGGTGTTTCTTTTCTTGTATTGTCTGTTTGCTGTTCTGTGTGCTTCTTATATTAGTGTGAGTGTATCTTCCCTTACTTTGGGGGAACGTTTCTCCTATGATCTTTTTGAAGCTCTCGTCTACAACAGCCTGGGACTCTTCTTTCTCATCTGTGCCCATAGTTCAAATAACTGTTTTTTTTTTTTTTTTTTTCCTGGTCTCCCACATTTCCTGCATTTTTCCTTTCCAATGGTTTACATTTTTTTTTCATATTTTTTCTTGCTTTAAAGGGTTTTTTTTTTTTTTACTTTAAAGAAAACATTATAGAGTGAGGACTATCTAGACTGCCCTGTAGGCAAGAAGTGAGGTATAGTAATTGCATCTTGGTAGCTGTGTCTGCTGATATCCCTTTGTGGTTGAATATCCATGAAGCTGTAGTGAGATTATTTTCTCTGCATCAGCCTATATATGTACATTAGCATGGGTCTCCATCTTTGTAAAACTAACACTAGCATTGTAGTTTTAACACCCCTCCCTTTTGTGGGGATTATGGAGGAAACACCCTAAAAGGATATCCGGTTCACCACAACTTGGGATAAAATATGCTACTCACATCATTAATACAAGAACATCTTTAAATACCACCATACAGGACCTTCTATGCTACTCTCTGCCTTGGGGCAGCCCGTTCTAGTCTCTTGGGAATGTTTGCTCTGTTTCAGTTTTCATGGGCTGTTTTGCTAATTAAACTTTGGCTCAAACTGCCCAACTTTCTGTTTACTGAACTCATGCCTTCAAGGGACCAGGAACTGAAAAGACCTACAACATCTGAGATGCCTCCATAGACCCCAGTCCTCACTGGTTAAACCTCTCACCCAGCATTTATGCAACCACTCCCCACTACATGATTGCCATTTATGGCTGCCCCCCCCCCGCCCCACACACTCATACTCTGTGTCAGGGTGTCACCAAGAGCAAATTATTTCTTATTTTCAAATACACAGGGTAGTTTTGTCTCAACTGGTAACAAACCCAATCACTCCTTTGATTTAAGCAGAGGATTGACATGAACATGGTGGATTTTGACCTTTTACATACCTTATATAAATTGCTCCAATACTTGTAATTTGCTTAAGTCTTCCAGTTTTCTTCTCTATTCTGGAAAAACATTTAGCCACCTTACAAAGCATGATAAAACTAACAGGGGGAGTATAACAGAGGAGGGATGTGTGTGACTGTGATTGTTGAGGTGATTGCTGACTTGGTTCTCTGGCATGAACAAATCATTGAGCTACTGGGAAAGACAGAACACCAAGAGACCAAGCCACAGAGAAAAGAAAAGTAACATCTTTATACATCTGGGACGGAAGAAGCCTAAGGCTGAAAGTCCTCTAAGCAAACATGGGCTTGGGTGTTTTTTAGGGTTCCTATATCCTCCCCTTTCCCATACTGACCCTATCTAGATGCTCACTCCTATGCCTTCCAGCTGATGTCTTCCAGGAACAAGAAGCCACCCATTTCATCACTTCAGAAAGTTCACTTTTGTATTCCTAATCTACCTATGTCCCTCCAACTCTCCTTCATTCTACCCTTTCAGATATTGAGACCACCGGCTGCTGCAGGTGTGTGGCCGAGCTAGCCATTTCCTGGTAGAGGAGTCAGAGTCTATGGGGTATTGGGCCAAGCAGAGGACTCTTATGAGGTGGGCTCCTAGGGTTGGACCAGGGTGCTATAGCAAAATTCTGGTAGACAGGACATCTGGGGATCCATCAACAGGACCATTTGTAGAAGCAGAGGGGCAGAAGGACAGGGGAGGAGAATGGCAGAGGCCAGGATAACATAACCCAGAGTAGCATAACTGTTCCCAGAAAAGTCCCCCCCCACACAAGGCTGGTCTTGAGAATGATGCATCCAGCATCTGCTGTCAGGGAATTTGAGAGCTATTGGAGTGGATAGAATCAGTATGAAGTCCTTTGAGGGGGAAGGGTTGAGACAGAGAGACAGAGAAAACACACACACACACACACACACACACACACACACACAGAGCACTTTAACCATTATTATAAAACAATATTGGATTCGTACTTCTTGGGTGCAGGTAAGCACTACACTGTTGGAAATGAGCCAAGATCATGGTGTCTTTTTTGGTCAGAAAGAAAATCATAAGTAAGAAACAGTGTCTACACAGTGTTTCATATAGATTGAAGCCCAATGTTTAGAAAGTGTGATACCTTAAGGAAACACACCATTCATCAATTCTTTGGCTATACTTCCCTGCTGAGTGTTTAAAATCATACACATGGCCAAAATTCATCACTTTTTTTTTCTGTCAAGGTCACTTGTGGAGCTTGTCTCAAGTGTTACTTGGGCTTGAGAGGAACTGTTAATGTTAACTCTTTAGTCTTTTACCAATTGTTCCATCTTTGTGAGGACAAGTCAAAGGCCTTGCTTGACCATGGCTTCCCTTGGAAGCACAGAGGAATGTTTCCTCTCTTTGTAGGCTGGACGCTGGCTAGAGCTCACCTGGTGGAAACTCCAGGGCCTCCCTTGACAGGAAAATAGGTGGCTCCCCAATAGTTACAGAACATTTTTGAGAGATGATCCATAATCCCTTGGGACCTGCATAACCCCAGAGAACAAGAAGGAAAATATAGTTTATTTTAATCCTTCTGACCACATTAGGATAGCATCGGAGTATTTATCAGTCTGATACTTTTAAATACTGTGTATATTTAAATAAAAAACAATCCCTTAAGTAAACTTTGATTAAGCATATAATTTTGTTTTTTTAAACCAGGCCTTGCAAATATTATGGCAAAGCCCAATATCTCCTTTGACTTAAGGAGAGGATTGACATGAACATGGTGGATTTTGACCTTTTATATACCTTATATAAATTGCTCAGACACTTGTAATTTGCTTAAGTATTCCAGTTTTCTTCTCTATTCTGGAAAAACATTCAGCCACCTTACAAAACATGATAAAACTAACATGGGGACAGTCAACAGGCCTATCTGTGATGATCTTTCACAAGTCAGCCTTGATGATGTCTTGGCAGTAAGATAGTAATTTGCAACATCACCTTAATAAAAGAAAGTTGAACCCAAACTGCATACATAAGAGATTAATATTGCCTGGGTATACACTGATGAAACTATGGGGCTTGGTAAGTGTTCAATTCAACCTCATAGGAAACATAAGACAGCAGATAGAGAGATCTACTATAACCATGCTTTTGCTTTGGAATGAGTGTAAGTAGAGATAGAGATAGATTTTTGTATCATGAAACAAATAGGAGTCAGAGTGCCTTACTCTATGGCTGCTTTGTTGTTCTTTTTCCCTGTCACAGAGTCAGGAGGCCAGCCTGATTCAGGAAAGGGTACTATGGAGGACATTCTGAGGCAAGATACCCTTGGGTCTGAAGTGGGAGGTGGCAGGGGAGTGAGAAATCCCATCTCTAGACTCAGCTTCTCTGTGAACTCAAACAGCACATGGCAGTTGAATGTCCACATTTGTTCTTCTATAATATTGATCCTAGTGTTTACACTGAACAGGAGACTTGCTCCTTAGTTCAGTGACAACTAGCTGGACCCAAAGCAATGGCCTTTCTTCTTACCAAAAGAGATTTGCACAGGTGAGTCTTATCTGTTGGGTCATGCATTAGAACTTTTAGCAGTGCGCATGCATGGTCACAGAGGATTAGAGCAACAGATATATCTGCCTTTCTAATGTTCAGCCTAAGAATTTTGGCTAGACTTGAGGTGACCAATTGCTTGGAGGTCTGTATCCTAAATGAGCATGTCTGTGACTACATTTGGAGACGTACATCCTGAAAAACTTAACACCCTCTATTTTTCTCAGGCTCTGCTAACAAGAAGGGTCTGTGAATATAAGTGGGTGCAAATTCCTACAAGGGAGCATCCCAGGAGATATTGGAGTCTTGGCTCCTCCCAAAAGAAAGTCAGGGTTTGCCAGTGTTTGAGAAGGCAACTCCGTGGTGACTATGATGGACTCTTGAAGTCTTTTTGTCTCATCTGCAGAAAAACAAAGAAGGAAAGGTAGAGAAGTTTTGAGTGAAGACTGCCTTTTCTCTACCTTCATGCCTTACTCCACTAGATGGGCATTTCCAATCTGTGAACAAGAAACAGCCAGGGCATTCCAGTTTGTCCCAGACAGAGTAGCAGCATTTCCACATCCTAGCCATGGCTCGGTTTCCTATCACTCCCAATGATTTGCCTTAGTAAATAATACAATCTCTTAGAGAAACCAGAGCTCCATTTACCTATGTGATGGGTGCTGATCTGCTCCAGCTGTACATGACCTGGTGGTCAGTCACAGAACTGTGGACAGAGTCAGATGCACAAAGGAGATGGCTAGACTCCAGCCTGTTAGCCTGTTGTACTAGGGGACACCCAGGAGCCAGGAGGTACCTGCTTCATTCTGGGACCCATCCTCCTACTGGTTCAGAAACAGTCATTTTCAGAAATCAGTTGACAATTGAAACCAGCTTACAATCTGATCTCATGGCTATAACAAGCTTGGGCAGCTCCACTTCTCTGGCCCTACCCTCTAAGGCTCATAGAACTTATCTCATGGACTCAGGCTGGCTCTGCCCCACAGCTGATGCTGTCTTTGGCAGTCATTCCTCAGTCCTGGAATTTCCTGAAGACTTGACAAGTTACTGTCTCCAGCTGCCAGCACAAAGTGTGGCCCTTGACCCGCTCTGGACCATAGCCTCTATATGCTGACTCTGAGGAAATATGTCCCAGAAGATTCATCTCAATGACATTGGTCTCTTAAACACAGGTGACTCTTCAGCACCAATTGACCAGTACTTCTTGGCCCAGTAAAGCAAAGGTTTCACTTCAGCAGCCATAGCCTCTCCTTAATCACAGGAGTTTCTTCAGCCCCAATGACCAGAAGGACCACAGATCACACAAATGGCCCTATAGTCTCTAAGAGACTCTCAAACTTTCCTCTGAAGCGCCACAAAGCCAGGTCTGTCAGCCCATCATTACTAGTCTCAGCTAACAGTCAAAGCTTTTCCTCCTTCACTGGTTTGCCTCTGGTGCCCAGCACATTCCCAAACTCCAAGGCCTACAGAAGAGTGAGCAGGCTAGAGGCCTTTGGAGAAGACAATTGCTGGCATACCTATGACTTTCCCATGAGTCTAGCATCACCTAGATGAAGCATGTTCATGAGTCCTTTCAGAGTTGGACAGCAAGGCTTCCAGCACATGCTGAGCTTGTATTTATGTCACTGTTAATCTCCAACCATTCTGCCAGTTTTCAACAGAAATTGGCTATTGATACCCACCTTTCCTATTACAGCTCACTGCACAATCATGAGGCCAAAGGTTTAATACTGCACCAGCAACACTTGTAGAACTAGATGTCACACCCTCCATAACCATAAAAAGATAGAAGCTAAAAGGAAAGTCACCCAGGTGTTCCAGAAGTTCACAACACAGCAGTCTGCTGACTTTCTATACTCAATGTTCCCCTTTGTTGCCTCTGGAAGCTTCTCTGCTGGTTATATACTTGATAGAAATTGACAGGAGTATATAAAACACTGGGACCCACACCAGCAAGGAGCCAGGCCACCTAACCCTCAACCAATGGCAGAATCTGCTCAAAGGTGAGGAGACATTCTACCTCTAATTCTCTAGTTGGTAGTTCCCACTCAAGGCCACACACACACACACACACACACACACACACACACACACACACACACACACACACACACACTCAGTCCAGTTTATATGCAGGTCAGGCATTTCTTTCTTTAGGTCTGTGGATAAAAGATCCCAATGGATAAGAACATAGTCTAGGGGAGCTTTTGCTGACAATTCTCCATCTGTAAGACAGAAGAAAATACATTGGGACATCTTCTAAATCTTCTGCCTTCCTCTGCAGAGCATCCTCTGAGATGGACATGGGTATCCGTATCCTCTCCTTGCTCATCAATGACCATGAAAAAAGGAGAAACCTGGCTTGTATGCCTCTCACTACCCTTAATGACTTCTTGATCTTATTTTGCTTATCTAATCTCCACCATTGAACAGAGCCTCTGCAGGAAATGGTCCCTGTGACCCTTTACCCCAAATTTATAAGCCATCATGATAAGCACTAATATTGAGTAGTTACCACATGTACTCATATATATTCACATGTAGAAGATATAGAATGACCTTTTTATCTAACCCTGGTTATGTCATAGCAACCAGAAAGTGAAAATAAAAGTAGGTATGCCTGGGCTTCACTGGGAAAAAAACAAAAACAGTCAAAAGGGAGGGAAATGTAGAGAACAACAGACATGGAGATTCTGGGCAGAATGAGCACTCATTTCCAGCCCCTCAGTTAAGTGGGTCCATACTTCTTCGACTCTAGCTATTTTCTATCAGAAGCTTGTCTGGTACTTAGCTCAGGGATGCTCAAACAGTGCCAGGGATGGAACCCAGCACCTCTTGTATGTTTAAAAACACTTCCTATCCCTGAATCCTACCCACAGCCCCACAGTCAGCATTCCCTCACCCCCTATCATTCCAGAGGTCCTCAGAGGCCAGTGTCTCCTGTAATTGTCTCCAGCAGAGTGCTTTGCACACACAGCAGGGGCAAGGGAGAGCCTGAACTGGAGAAGGAGTGTATGTGTGAAGGGGATTTGTCATTCACTCCAATCCAGCAAAGGGAGACCCCTGCCTCAGAGTTCACATATGGTAACAACTCTTTGAGGCAAAACATTCATCCCTGTCCCCTTGATGGCAGTAAGGAAGAGCAAGGACAAGCTTCCAGTAGCCATATAGGTTCTGGGTAAATAGATAAAGCTCCCCAGGGATGCCAGTCCCCAAGGAAGCCTCAGAGATTTTGTCTCTGCCTCTGGCCTGCTGGGATTACAGGCACTGACTGCCATGACTATCCAGTTTCTATGAGGGATGTAGGAATCCAAACTCTGGTCTACACACTTGCATAGGAAGCTCTTTATCTGTAGCTATGTCCTCAGCCCAAGTATTTATTATTTTTTGAAGTATGTTATATCATGCTTCTCACACCAACCCCAATAAATATGTGAGGCATTTCATCTTACCCATGGCCATTTTATTTTCCTTTCTCTCTCAGGTCTATGGCTCATTCTCATTGTATTAATTTTCAATATATTGAAAATGTCGTTTGTTTATGTTTTTATTTTTTAATTACTCTTCTCTCATACAACACATCCCAGCCACACCCTCCTCCATCCACTCCTCCCATTCTCTCCATCACCTCTACTGCTCCTCAGTTTCCCCTCAGAAAAGAGCAGGTCTCCCAGGGCTATCAACCACCACCCAAGGCATAACAGGATGCAATGAGACTAGGCACAAACCTTCATACCAAGGCTGAATGAGGCAACCCAGCAGGAGGAAAAAGATCCCAGGGGTATGCAAAACAGTTAGGAGTTCCACAAAAATCCCAAGTACACTATGTAAGTATAAAAGACACGTTTTTTTCCTTACACTATAAAGGTAAATTTGTTATTACGTTTTTCTAATTAGGCACTCCGAAAATTGTGTTACATTTTATGTCATCAAGTTAATCATTTTATTTACTATTTCAACAACAGTTGGTTGTAATACCCTTGTTTCAAAATAATTCCCATATTAACCTTTCATTATCCTTTCTCTGGGTTGTAAAAGCCATTGCAGCACGTAGACCTTGGTAATGTGTCCCATCACAGTCCGGGCTGAAACTCAAGCAGGGACAGAGGCTGGAACCATGGGGGAAAGCTATGTAAAAGCTTGCTTCTATCCACTTCCTTTGTATACTCCCTAGGAGCACCTTGCTGGGACATGGGTGGTGGTGAGCAGCCTGGGCCTTCCTACATTATCAAAACATCAAGGCATGCCCCCAGACATTCCTTTAGCCACATCTGATGGAAGAATTCCCTTGATTAATGTTCCCTCCAGACTAGTGAGTCTAGTTTGTGTCAAGCTGACAAAAACTGACTGGCACCCAGCTTCCTACTCAGGCTGCCATGTCATAACTGCCCTGTGTTTATGGACACTCCCTCTAGAAACTGAAGCCAAAGCGAACGTGCTCCTTTCCCAGTTGCCTTTGGTCATATTTCATCACAGTATTGACAAAGCAACTGATCCAAGTGAAATCCATGCTTTTATCCACTTCCTGGACTTTAATCAGATTATATTCTTTTTGTTGATTTTGAAGGCTTCTTTATGATTATGTGTTAATAGCACATCACTTTTGGACTCCTTCAGTATCTTTTATTCACCTGGCGAATTTGTCAGTGCATCCTTCCTACATAATACATTCCTACATAACAAAAGTCCATCCAGTTTTTTTGCCTTGTTGGGTTTTGGAGGGTAACATAGACCCACGTGAGATCACAAGCTTCACTTGTAGTTTTTACCTTTCACATTCAATTCACATGTGTATTTTTCTTCATACAATTGGCCAATTTTTCAACATTATTGAGTTAGTAACTTTCCTTAGTGGTTCATGGTGTCACTGCTATATATCACATGTATGTACATTTGGCTGAACTTTGTCTTCATACATGCATTATTGTTTCAAATGATAATTTTTATTATTTTGCTGAAGTAAAAATCTTACAGTAAGGTGATACCTCTCTTAGTTTAATGTTTGTTTGGATGTGTGTGTGTGTGTGTGTGTGTGTGTGTGTGTGTGTGTGTGTGTATACATATACCTGTTTTCCATATAATTGTTAGAACAAGTTTGTAAGTGCCTATAGAGAGGGTTGGCCCACCAAAATTTAATTCGAATTATATTAAATTACTCATTTAAGAAAAGCTGACATCTTTACAATAGCCAACACAACAGTTTTCCACTTACTCAAATTGTTCCTACTATCCTGTTTCTTAGAAATTCTTATACATTTGTTAATACATGCAAACTTCAAGTACAGAAAGTAGACTACTATACTGATTGACACTGAAGCAGTACTTAAGAAGTTCAGCTTGCATGATAAAGAAGACATTAGGGATAGATTAATTACACCTCAAAATAATAAATACTATACTTAACAAACCTACAGCTAACATTGTCCTAAGTGGAGATGAGCTGAGATAATTTCCATAAAAATCAGGAGACAGGGATTCCCACTCTCCCCTCTCCTATTGAATACACTGCTCCAAGTTTTAGCTTTATCAGTTAGCTAAGAAAAAGACTATTCATTAAAAAAATTAGGGAAGGAAGGCAAATTATTCTTATTTACAGATGACTTCCTTTTATTCCTAAAAGATCCAGTAGAATCTACTAGAAAATTCTTAGATCTAAAGAACACATATACTAAAGTTGTAGGATTAATACAAAACTTAATATAAAAAAGGACTAGCCCTCATATATATTAACAATGAGCTCTCAGAGGAAAAAATAGGTAAAATATCTCATTCATAGCCTTTCTAAGAAAATTAAAGTGTCCACGAATAAACCTAAACAGAAAGGAATGATCTACAATGAAAACTTCAAGGCATGAAAAAGGAAACCAAAGCAAACAATTGGTAATAGAAATACTTCCCATGCTACTGGATTGGCAGAATTAGTAATATGAATATGGCTGTATTACCAAAAACAATCTACAGATTCAATACAATACCCATCAAAATTTCAGCACCACACTTCCTAGGTTGAGAGAAAAACAAGCCAAGAATTCACACAAAACCACAAAAGACCATGAATAGTCAAAGGTATCCTAAGGAGATTAAAAATAAAAATAAACAACAACAACAAAACAGGTAGAGATATTCAAATACCTACCTCAAATTAAGCTTTAGAGCTAGAGGCAGGAGGGAGGGTCTAGTCCCTACTGCAAATGACTTGACAGATTTTGATGATCCCTCCTGGAAGGCATCACCCTCTCTGTGGAGTGAGGGGGGTGGGATGGGAGGAGGGTGGGGGGGCATTGGAGAGAGGGAGGGAACTGGGTTCGATATGTAAAATAAGCAAGGAAAAAATAAAGAGTCTTGTGGAAAAAAGTGGCTGTTTCTTGCTATCCTTCTAGTAGCTTATTCCTGTCTATAACAAACTTGGGATTTACTTTCCATGGTTCAGCACTATTTGATCATTTACTGGGCACAATTTCTCCCATGCATTTGGAGTTTACTGATTACACTCCCTAGCTATGTGTGAAACCTGTTCTCCATTACCAGGTCCTAGTTCACTGATTACATTCCTTAGCTATGTGTGAGAACTGTTTCCCATTATCAGGTCCTTGTTCCCTTCTCCTATGTAATTGCAGGGATCTGCCTTCCTGCAATTATCCTTATTGACAGGAATTTGGACAGGCAAAAGCATTCCATCTAAGACATTCCCAGATATCCAAGGACACAGAATTACTACACTCCCAAAGTTGTTGGTTGATTCATAGCTGCCCAGATAGACAGAAAAAAAAAATGTCCTAGCATTACCTCACTGGCAGACAGAGAGGAACATGTTAACCTCAATGAACCCTGCACAAAAAGACTCTCAAACTTCTTGCATTTATTTCATCCCAGTTTATTAATGCGAGATCTTAGCTCAGAGATTTACTGCTCCCTCCTGTTTTCACCATCTGCTCATCCTCAGGAAGAAGGAAACTTCCTTGAAGGCCTGTACCGCCACTGAGGCCAGAACACTGGAAGGCACCAGGTTCCATTCTCTTGGGCAAATTAAACTTAGATCTTTTCTTTGATTTACAGCCCTAAGCAATTGGTGCTAAAAGCTTCTCCTAGCAGTGTGGTTTATTGCTCTGTGTGTTAATCTTATCTGCCTTGCTGACCCTGAGAAACTCAAGCCTCACATTGCACCACAAAAAGGATTACTGTTGCAAATGTGTAAATGTACTGGTACCCACAAGAAATGGAGGAGAGAAGAAGAGATTGAACAATAAAGAAACATGCACAACAGCAATCTCGTGTGAGTCAGTTCTTTCCCTCAGACCCCTTTAGTTAGTTTTCCCTCTCCAGCTATATAGTCTTAACTGGACCCTCTAAGGGATCCCAAAAAGGGGGCTGGTACCCTATAAAGGATCCCAATATTGGATGTAAGGCCCTACTGCTGAAGGCCTGTGCACTTTGGAGGCAGGACTTGAGGCTGGAACAGACCTGGAAGCCTCCTCCCTAAGGACTACATCTCACAGTATCTCAAGGCAGGATTTAAGACCCACTTAATAATAGGGAATTCACACTTGCTGGTGAAGTCATGGACCCTAGAGGAGAATCCACTAGGGTGGATTATTAATCCAGTGTAATTATTAATCCAGTGTAATTATTAATCCAGTGTAATTATTAATCCAGTGTAATTCCCACCTTCATGAAAGAACTATCATTTTGATGCAGGTGGAGACTATTATATAAAGCCCCAACTGGTTGAAATGCAGAGGGTAACTGACTGTGGGGTACACGTCCCTAGCTGATACATTTACAACACAACCCCTACATCAAATGATAAGGGGAACATTGTGGAAGAGAGGGCAGGAAGACTTTAGGAGCCAGAGGACCATGACATCTGCTATGAGATAGAATCTTCCTTATATGACAGGGAAGTTGAACCCTTGAAATCTCAACAATATGGTTGCCTAAACAAGACCTGCACAATGACAAAAACCAGTTGACACATCATGGATAGGGCAAATCTTACAAGGCTCCATTTCTAGATGAAGACCTATAGGCAATTAATGACTGCCAAGAGATAGACAATCGGCCTTTGGCAGGGATGAGCCCCCTAATAAATGGTCAACGTATACATATGAATAACACTAAGTGAACAGCAGGTTATATTTGTGTAACTTTTTAAAAGGTCATAAGGTTGTGTGGGAGTAGAAAGGGCTTGGGGAACTTGAAGGAGGGGGAATGTGTGTGTGTGTGTGGGTGCTATAAATATAGTACTCATCATGTGTGGAATTCTCAAAAGATAATAATGAAATGAATGCAAAAATATATTCAAGGGGATGGGCTTTGTGGACTTACATTTTTCTCTTTTTCTTTTGCTTAACATTACATCAAAGCACTCAATTATAGTGTTATTTAACATGCAAATTATATTATAATAAAGTATGTTTTAATGTAAAATAATAAATTAAAAAAAAATGCTTTGACTCCAAAATTTAAGTTGAAGAACAAGTTACTGGGGAAAAGTATTTCTATTTTTGTTTCCACAGAAAATGAAAAGATGTGGATTCCTTCCAGACTAAGGTGGTTTGATCACACCAGACCGCCTGAAACAGAGTACAAGCTGATCCTACATTCCAAACAGCTGGACAAAACAGCCCTATAGACTACAGCTAGGATATCTGAATCTTCTTCGAATCCCCCAAGACAGCGCCCCTTACCAGCAGGAAGTAGTTTGGAAAGAACGACGCCCAAATTCCCAAATATTGTGTATAAATGTTTGTTTTCATTTAATTGGACTTTGTTATATAAAATTAAATAAAATAAATAAATAAATAGTAAATACCCAAACAAATTAAAAAAAATAAAAATAAAAAAAAATAAAGTATGTTTTAAACAAAAAGAATGCCAATGAGTAAGAAGGGGAGTTCCGAATGCACGTGAGCATGCGTGTACACAAGAACATAAAACTGAGCTCAGTTTATCAAATACAATGTTTTCTATGATCATTGATTTTCTTCCTAACCCTAGAGAAAAAGGGTTTTCCTGACATAGATTTCAGACTTTTTAATACAGCTTAACTATATTTATTAGTTATCAAGTAGCAGAACATAAATTCACAGCCTATTAAAAGGCCACTGAACTGTCTGATTGTCTCTCTTACTGTTATTTTAATATAGGGGCCAAACTAGCCTTGAATGGCAACGCTTCTTCTGCATGTCAGGTGTCAGGGTTACCAGGGTGTGCCACTATGTCTGGCGTCTTCATATCACCTTTAAAGATGATGAACTGTATCAGATACATTAGTGACATGTCAGCAGTATTTAGAATTCAACTCTCTCTTTTCAGGTCAGTAAATATGACTGGATTTTCTCCTCATGATTACTATTTGATGAGCTTAATATGTAATATATAATGTCCTTAGCTTTTAGTGTTATTTTATGTATATCAAAATACCTGTGATAAAAAAAGAAACCACTGGATACATCAGTCAAAATGCCCACATTTAATAGGATACAAGTAATAGTACAATAAAGGGGAATTTAAGAATACTTTTTAAGAAATAACAATTTTAAATAGGCGATTGTGAGGAAGATAATAATCATACAAGCCAGAGCCACATGATTGCTCCACAGTCCCCAAGGTGACAGATCGATTCCCTGACTTTCCAAGTACTCATCACCAGTACATCTGAAATTTAAATATATAAAAGTTAGTTAATTCCCAGCATCTGTGAAATATTAATCAGTATATTTAGTATTTCTTTGTTACAGAAACCCATTGGTTAGCCAGGTCAACACTCTCCCTTACAATTTACTAGATTCTAGGCTAAGCAACTTGTATCTAATTAAGTAAAGTTAATCCCTAAAACAAGCCAAAAGAGTTTAACTACTAAGTAGCTTAACACATTTGGTCACATTAACATGGTCTCTCTATGAGCTGAGTTTCTTGCCTCCGCAGATTCATTTATTTTAAATCTATAATGCTGCTGTCTACTAAGTGCAGAAACACTATCAAGTGCTTGTTAGTTTACTCATTGCTAAGGCGAAGACCTACGCCAGGTTCAGTCCTTCTCTTGTAGTTTGCTCACCCAAAGTGAAGGAAGTAGGCCAGAAAGTTACATCTGGCAAGAGTAGAGCAACAGCTTCCAGCCCAGAGTCATGCCTGCCAGCCCTCACACTGCAGACCCTCAGCTAGAGCCAGCCTTAGAGAGCAAGTAGGATGGAGTGACCCTAGCAGTGAACCCACCCGATGCAGCCACAATTCCTGTGCAAGCTGGGATTCAGCAGCTTCCTAAACAGCCATTCCTCTCTTTGCTTTAAGCACCTTATGTGTGCACGATGCCTGCCACGGCTTCTCCTCCTGTGGCACCGCTTTTCTGGTCCACTCCATCCCGACCAGCAGGCTGGCAGGGGCTTTGTGTCAGAAAGATGCCACACCCAGTTCAAACCAAAATGAAATGGACAGGCAAAGAAAAGCACTCAAGAGAAAAACCCCTCTTTGGAAAGTGGTCTGTCAACAACCCAAAATAGAAAATCATCCCATCACTATCAATTATTTTTTACAAATGAACATTCCGGACAGATTTGGGAGACCGGCATTCTCTGCTTTCCTTAATCATTAGATTAAAAAAAAAAAATTCAGACCGTTAATAATTACCATAAAAGAATTAACATTTTAAAATAAGGTCATCTAACTTATTAGAACCTAAATTCCATTTTAATTCTTGAGTGCATCCTCTTATAGCGAGAGTTTCCATTTCTTTTAAACGAGTATGCATGCGCACGCCCGTACACACAGGCAAGCAAATACACAAACTGGCATGTGTTCATGGTGTCCATGGTGTTCCCAAAGGCAATGGGGCAGAAAGTGGCGCCAGGGTCAGAATGATCAGTGACTCCCTCCTTGCAATGACCTCATTGCCCTGTGCTTTCTATTGCCTTCCACTCTGGGCTCTGGATAATAATCCATTCCAGTTCAGAGACCACAAGTCCCTCCTAAACTATCAAAGCAGCCCATTTATAACCCCAAGTTCTGAAAAGTAAGAATTCAAACCCCATAAAAAAATAACAAAGGGAACTTTTAAAACATCTCAATCAATACACAGAGGGCATTTCTTTTCACATTAAATATGGCTTTGATTATACGGGCTCTGTTTACAGGCTCATCCTATCTCTAAGCCCAGCAGCAGTTTCACAGCAGAGCACAGTAAGATGCAAACATACTGTGGCACTGAACACAAACTTACATTGCATTGCTGTTATCACAGGTGCCATTGACAGTTGTGTTGAATTCTGGACAGAAGTTTTGTCCCAAGAATTCATTATGCTGCAAAGCCTAGAATACACACAAGATCAGAGCAGTGTCAATAGTATTAAATTCCAAAATGTTTCCAAAGAATTATCCCAATCATATGTTCAAATTTAATCTTTGCTGTTTTTTTTTCTAAAAGCATGCCAAGGTGCATACACACAATCTGCTTTCTTCTCCTTTTTTAAACACCAAACCAAGTGATCAAGAAACTTAGGGTTGGGATATAACTTCCAATTGGCCAGGAGGGAAGACACATGACTACCCCAGAGCACCTTCATTCCAATTTTATAATCCATAAATCTATACTTTAAAATAATAATGTTCAACAAACACTGTTGGTTTGTAGTAACACTCTTCTTGTTTCCATAAAAAGTAATAATTATGGAAATCAGAAATTTCATTATACTGAATTAAGACACAGCCATTTTCTTTGTATTTGATTAGTTGCTGAAGCCAATATGGTTGCTGAGTATTACAGTCTATTTCTCTCTAGACTTCAGGTCCAATATAAACTATGTATTATAGTCCCCCATCCTCTCATATACTTCCATACTGAACATAATTCATCAATTAGTCAACACTTCTCTCCTTCATGTGATTACTCCTCACTCTTCATGTCCCTCCAATAATGGGGTGACCATGGAAAACCCCAGATGACTCTTTGACCTTCCAGTAATGAAGACTAATAAGAAATTATTACCCACTATTTCTGGAAGGAAACTGGATGGGACAGGTTCACACTTGTGGCTAAGGATATGACAAAGCTAGGCTTTATTCCACCGGTCCTACCTTGGAAATCCAGCCACAATGACAAGCAAGTCAACTTACTGTGTAGCCGTATCGAGGAATGCTTAAGTACTGAAGCCAGGACAACCAAGGCTCAATGGTTTTGAGATTCACCAAAAGACCAGAAAAAATCTGTAAGATGCAAAACCTGGAAGTTAGAAGCAGTCCAGTGATTTATAGCTTTAGGTAAGACCTCCTTTAAGGCCTTGCAAGAAGACAAGCATGATGGTACATGCCTGTAATCAAACCTAGGAAGGCTGAGACAGAGGGATCACAAGTTCAAAGCCAGCCTGGGATACCTGGCACAACTACCTTAAAAACAAAAACAATAAAAAACTTCCCCGCAAATAACCTGCATCTGCTAAATATCATTACTAAGGCCAAGGCAGTATGAAAACTTTGCAGTTATTGTAACCCTTAATAGTCTTGCTTAGGATGTGAGTACTTCTGTAGTGGCTATTTATAGCATTAATAATGAATTAAAAGGAGAATAATACACTTATAATTAGTATTATAGAGTTAAGTTATTTAATGATCCTTAATGGTTTAGAATATGTCTTCAACCTTCTGTGTAACTGCAATGGAAAATCAAGAAACAGATTCATCCCTTGGTCTTTTATGGTTATTGATTGGATGGTCCCAGGCCTCCAATATGCAAACTAAATTCTGCAGATGCATATTCCTCTTATTTTTAAGATGACACAGCACTTTAATATAACCTACACACGGCTTTTATGCTTTTTAAAAAGGATTTATTCATTTATACTTTATGTGTGAGTGTTTTGTCTCTGTGTAAGTGACTGCATGCATGGCTGATATCCATGGAGGCTGGAAAGGGTGTCAGATCTCCAGGACCTGAAATTGGCATTAGTGACAGATATAAGCCACCACGCCAGTGCTGGACATCAAACCTAGATCTTCAGAAAGAGCATCCATCCAGTGCTCTTAACTGCTAAACCATCTCTCTAGCCCAGCCTAGATATATCACAAATATTCAAAGATTATCTGAAGAATGGCTAAAATGCTCAAAACAACACAAATGCTAAATAAATTGCTCATATACTCTATTATTTATGAATAAAGGAAAGGATAGATGAAGTGGTATCCTTATGTAGTTCTGGCTGGTCTAGAATTTCCTTGTAGACGATGTTGGTCTCAAACTTGGAGTAGTCCTCTTGACTCTACATTCTAAATGTTAGGATTACAGTTATAAACTGCCATCCCTGGATTACACTGTTCTTTAAGAAATAATGACATGGGGGAAAGGTGACATGCATATTCAAGAAAAGTGTATGTTTTTTTTTCCCTCTCAGTTCAATCTTTTGATATGGACATGGGAGGTAAACTGTCCTATGATTCTAACTATGCCACCTATGTGTGCTCCTCCTAATAATCTTGGAAATACAGAACACACTAGAATAATACAGAATAACACTGCACATCCAGATGAGATTGTGACTTACAACAGATTATATGCTATAGTCATGGCTTTAGGAACTATTTTAGGTTCAGAATGCAGGCATAAAATAATCTCCCAATTAGAACAGATGAAAGCATGATGTAGTGATGAGAGCAGAAAACACAACTAATAAATAAGCTCCATATAAGCTTGCCTATGGATCTAAGGATGGCTCAGAAGCCAAAAGCAATTACTGCTCTAGCACAGGACAGTGTTTGGTTCCCAGAACCCATATTAGGTGGTTCATAACCACAACTACTCTAGCTCCAGAATTATCTGGCACTGTCTTATGGCCTTTGAGGTTATACTCGTGCATATACTCCATACAGATGCACATATGCACATATAATTTAAAAATCAAAATAAATAAAAAGACTGTCCCTAAGGCAGAACCACAGCAGAGGTGCCAGAAATTGACTGTTCAATATTAAAAACAGGCCCAAAGAGGTTCTCATGGAACGTGTTCTGTCATACTAAGAGAGCTGGGATGTGCAAGACAATGACAGTACTGCTATTGCCTGTGTGCTCATATTTAGATCTGTGCCAACCAAGTACTGATTATTCGACATACTATCTCTGAGTGAGTACAGATTGATGATTGGTTTTAAAGTCCCATTTATAAACACTTACATAGTAATTAGTCCAAACAGGAATTAAAGCATATTTTTGCACTAGTTTTATTTATTGGATAAGAATATAAACAAGGATGATCATTTTCTAAATAATATATATTTCAAAATTCAAAAATGAAAGAACTAAAGCTTAGCAAAACTTCAGCTAATGACATCCCACTGAAAGACAGCGTCCTGCAGTGAAGAGGGCTGTGTGTCTATGTTCTAGCTATTCCTATCTAGTGATGCAGGAGAGAAAACATGGGAGCTGGTCTCTTGATTTATCACCCAAATGCAAAGTTGAGACATATACACAATTAGAAGTAAGGAAACATTATACAAACAATGTGAAGTAAGTAGGTATCTACTAAATGTTTCTAGCCTTTTCTTCTTAAAGACATGATCTCAGATAGCTCAGGCTGCCCTCAAATTTACTATGCAGCTAGCGATGACTTCAATTTCCTGATCCCTCTGCCTCTAAGATATCCCAAGGGCTGAGATTATGAACATACACTACCATGTGTTATTTTTTTAGTTTTCCTATTTTTAAAACACTTAATATTCAAAATATAAGAGGGACCCAAGATAGACTCCTTCTTACACACTGTTAGACTTTTCACAAGCTTCACTTTCTCCTTTGCAGGAATTCAACCAAACCACTTCTGGTTACTAAACAGAGGACATGAAAGATACGCTGCCATTATTCAAGGAGTCAATGACAATTCCTGTTTTCAATGTTCTATTTACCAAGGTTGTCGAACATCAGCAAGAAGGTTTTTTTTTTTTTTTCCTTTCATTTCTGTGACTTTTTCCACTCCTTCTATGATACCAGAGTTTACTGAATAATAGTAAACTCACAAGATATGGTGGTTTCAACGATTCAATGCCAACAATTTTGAGACTGGGTCTCACTGTATAGCTCAGGCTTCGCTTGAATGCATAGCCATACTCCTGAGTGCTGAGATTACAGGCATACACCATAACACCTGAACAAAATTTGTCTTTTAAAAGCTTATTAGTGAGGAAATGCTAGCAAAGTTACAACAACATTAATTAGCGAGGGACTTGGTAGAGATTTGCAGGAAAGCCATTACTTTCTCTAATAGTCACTTTATTTGAGCACGTGGAATGTGTCACAGTCCCAATGGAAAGAACCCTCAAAGAAGACTTCTGCAACAGGTGGATATGCAGAGAGAACAAGACAAGGCATGCCTGCTCAGAGAAGCACTGTCTATACTCACCATCATAAATACAAAAGAGATTGTCATGAGAAGTGTTGCCACGGATACCACGCTTTGGCCTGCAGCTATGGCCAGTGCCATGGAACTGGCTGTATAAGCAACCATTATAAGGCTGAACATCATGATGAAAAAAGCCCCCACATCCTTTTTCAATCCTTAGAAAGAAAAGAAGTATAATCAGTGCAGCTGCCTCCTGTGCATTCAAATAACACTGTAGAAATCGCTTTCAGAATCAATGAGAAAAGGTCATCCCCCCCCTTATCCCCCCCCCCCCCGTTATCCCACTACTCTGGGTCACCACATCAAATAAGAGCGTTTGCTATGGCTATTTTAAGAACATTCTTCCAGATAACGTGGCTTTCTTTGCAGGTATCAAGAGTACTTCTGTGCTCCTTAAATCGACACCTACAGGAAGTACCCTGGCCCCCATACTACTGCTCTCTCCCACCACAGCAAGCTCACGAGCAGGAAACATTCATTTACCCAGACATCCCCACATCTCTGGGTTTGCTGCAACTGTATTAGTGAAGAAACTTGGTTCACAATTACATGATCTCAGGGTGGTTTGATATACAAAGGAAGGGGTGGGTTCTCTATCGTCTATGTCTCCCTAGACATAAAACATGGGACTAAGTTTGTTGAAATACTCTGTAAACTATGACATAATACTATATATTATGTACATATATACATATATATGATTATGTATATGTCTATATGCCAGTCATACAATCTGATGGTTTTGGAATAGTGGCAAGAAAACAGATTAGGAATCTAAGGCTGTAGATAACATATTTTTTATGATAAACCTCATCTATAAAAATGGAAGTGTTTTTCATGCTACAGTGCTTTGTAAAAACAGAAATAACAGTATGTATGCATGTGTACACGTATCAGGGAAAAATATGGAAATTTTGATGCAGCGACCCTAAAGTAGAAGCCTGAGCATAATGTAAAAATAAATCTGTCTATATCTATCAGTGATTTTTTTTAGTAAATAAACAACCCCTCAAACTCAACATGGTTTTCTTAGTAGAGAATATGTATCAGAGTATTGTAGCTATTAAAATTTTTCTGTGTCTTATTTTTTTTATATAGACAACTAGAAAAGGTAAGTAAAAATATACAGAGGAATTAGCTTCACTTCACACCCAAGACTAAAGGCACTTTTGTTTGGCCTGTTACTTACCTAACATGAAGTATAATATACAAGTGAATAAAACACTTGGCAAAAGTCTCATGGGTAGTAAATCAGAGATCAGCTTTCCAAAGAAGTAAGAAGATACTCTGTAATATCCACTGATATACTCATGTCTGTAAAACAGAGCATAGATCCCAGATTAATCTAGAAGGCATGGAGCAGAAGATGGGCCACCTGCTACACAACTAGAGTTCTCATAAGGTCGCCATCTCACATGCTCCAGGATGACCCCCCCCCCCGCCCCTGTGCCTTTTGCCATCTTAGGTGTCACCCTTCCTGGGCCATCAGCTTCAGTCACCTGTGAGCTCTGGCATCAGAGCACACCTTATTCCTTCAATAACTTCTAGCCTTCCAGTCCTCCTAGCTACCAAATCCAATCCCTCCTGACATCTTTCTCTACTTATTCCAAACACTTCCTCCGGGGTCTTTGTTCCCTAGTCCTCTACTGATTCCTTTTGCTGGTGAATACAGGTGGGCAAATCTCTCCAACTTCTGAAAGCCATGGGAGAAAAGCCAGCCAGCTCCCAACGTGAAGCTTTCCCCCACAAGGATAGTAGCTGCTCTTCCTTTGCCACCTTGATCTTACCACTTCCAGCTACTGAACCCCCTAATTGTTCTGCAGCCCCTCAACCTTCCTTCGCTGAAGTCATCAGCCTGTGATTAATCAAAACAGCATCGCTCTTCAACCCTGCCGATGCTACCTTCTCTCCCAGCACTAGGATTTCCTAACCTCAGCCCAAATTTGAAAAACTCCTGTCTCTGGCTAGCAGGCACCATGTGCTCTTAATTTTCCGCTTCTCCCATGGCTGCCTTTTCTTACTGCTGAAACCCTGTGCACTTTCAAAAGTCCATATTGTACAATGTAAATATACGCATACAATTTACATTTCCCAATTTAAAAATGCATAAAAGATGCAGGTAATATTAAGATGATATTTGGGCCCAGTTTTGGGTGTGACCAGTTTGACACAGAGCTAGAACAGTGACCTACTCACATGAAGAGTTTCTTCTCTACTACGAAGAGCTCGACTGCTGACACACTGCTGAAACACTGGTTGGTTGCCAGGAAAAACAGAACCCCAGCTCTGCCGGCACAGAACGGGAACAGAAGTACCACAGTCAACTTAGGTTAGCAGTCTACAAATGGCAGAGCACTAACATCTTTCTTTTATTATTTATTTATTTTTTTTTTAAGTAAACCTTTCCGGTTAACATAGGGAGATGGTTCAGTAGGTATAGGTGGTAAACTTAGTTCGACTCTCAGGACTGACCCCATAAGTGCACCAATGCACGTGCGCGCGTGCGCACACACACACACACACACACACACACACACACACACACACGAATGGCCACCTCGCCCCCAGCATTGTTGGGTCATGCTCTTATGTCTCTACAGTGGTAACTCTTGACTCCACTGACCCCATGTTAAAGCACACACTGAAATTCTTGGTCTGAAATTGTTGTTAACTGAATTGTGTTGTCCCTGTAAAATTCCTGGTGGAGCAATGACCCCCTAATACACTGGTATTGGAAAGCAGGTTCCTTCAGACATGACCAACTGTGTAGAAGATGGCTACCAGTACAGCCTGTACTGCTTAGTTTCCTGTCAACTTCAGAATTGCCCAGGAAGAGTCTGAGGAGGATTATCTACATCAGTTGGCCTCTGGGCATGCTTGCAGTGGGAATGGGAGCGGGGGGTGGGGGGGGGTGGGGGGTGGGGGTGGGGGGGATGATTGTCTTGACTGTTAACTGAGCGGAAACCACGCCCTGAATGTGGGCGGACTGGGCCCTGGAATATTTAAGAAAAGAGAAGGATAGTTGAGTCAAGCAGGAAGGGATCCACACGTTCATTTCCTCTCTGCTCTTGGCTGTGGACAGGGCACTTTAACTTCTTGCCTTGACTTCCATACAGTAATAAACTTAACCTAGAATTGAAATAAATCTTTCGTCTGTAAGTTGCTTTTTAGTCACAGTATTTTATCAAAAAAGAAAACAAACAAACAAACAAACTAGGATACAGCCCAACATAAAACTGGAAATTTGCTTAAAACTGGGACCTAAACTCGGGCCCTAAAAGAGTAATATGTGCTCTTAACCTCTGAACTCTTGCTTCTGCCTCAGCTACTTCCCCCCAATACTACACAATGTACAGAGTCCACAGCCTCTAGTTCTTAGGTACATGCTGTGTTAACTCAAGAAACTGCACTATAGAAAACATCAATTACTAACAATTTTGGAAAGAGTCTTACTATCTCAACTTTCAAGGAAAGTAAAAACAATGATATAACTCTGAAAATAGTTAGAATATTACTAACTGACTCAGAAGAGAACTTATTTGACCTGAATGATATTCTTTTATTCAGGTTTTTTTTTAAAAAAGAATCAGCCTTTTCCAGACATGAAACAAATTCAATAGTCCTCTACAGTGAAATGGCAATAACACCATCTACCCATATTGGCTTCTGGATGGTGCTGACCCGAGGCTGTGGATGCCAAATATGGAGTTCATATCTATAGAAAACAGTGGGTCTCAATACGTGAGTCATGGCATTGATTGGGACTCTGAGGTCAGAGCAATTACTAAGCACATATACTCACAGCATGACCAGCAATTAAAACACCACAGCATAAAGCTGGCTTCAGTAACATGTACTTTTAGTAGCAGCTAATAGGGAGGCTGAGGCAAGAAGGTCAGTAACTTCAGATGAGGACTTCAAGCCAGCCTGAGAAATACAGTAAGACTTTCATGTCAAAAAAAAAAAAAAAAAAATTAAGTCATTATGAAAACAAAAAATTCAAGGATGTGTGGGGGAGATATGTTAGTGCTTAAGAGCACTCTGCTTTTCCAGAGGACCTGAGTTTGATTCCCAACACCCACATGACTGCTCACAAACATCTGTAATTCCAGTTTTAAGCAATCTGACACCCTCTTCTGGCATCCTCAGGCAGCAGGTACACACTATGGTACACAGACACACAAACAGCCAAACTCCCAAACACAAGTCTTGAAATTATTTTTCAAAGCCACAATTATTACTGGATCTATACATTATCATATCAAAGAGTTAGTACTCAACTTTCAAGTCAAATAAATCATAACCTATACAGGGAAGCTGTCTTACAAGCAATAGACAAAGCCAAATTATATCAAAATCAAAAGCATGCATGCATTATCAGATGCTGCCAACACAGAGAGATAACATCCTATAGAATTAGGGAAAATACTTATAAAACGCTGATATGATAAGGAAAATAGCACAGAAAAATAAAGGATTCTTAAAACCCAACAACAAATTAAAAAGAATAAATTAAATATTTCTCAAAGATTAAATTGATCTTTATTTTTGAAAAATAAATAACTATGCATGATGTAAAAAAAAAAAAAAACAAAAAACAAAAACAAAAACCCTGAAACACCTGTATGCTACAGCCAAGAATGTAAAATGGTACAGCTGTTAAGGAAGGCAAACTTGCCATTTTCTTACAAAATTATCCCAGTGTAGCAGTTCTACTGGTAAGGTTCCTGAGACAACTGGAAGCAGGGATGCAAAAGAAACTTTAGAGTCATAGCATTATTCACAACAATCAAAGGCAAGAAGCAACACAGGTAACTGGGTAAGCAAAACAGATACAGAGAGTAAACACACACACACACACACACACACACACACATGCTGGACTAAATCAATTTTACAGAGTAAAGTAATTCTGACTAAGCTGCAAAACAAAGGGGCCATTAAGACATTATACTAAGGGAAATAAGTCAGTCATCAAAGGACAAATACAGCAAGCTTTCAGAGTAGTTACATTGAGAGACACAAAGTAGGCTGGTATGTTCCAGGGGGTGAGGTGAGGTGGGCACTGAGTAATTACTTTAATGGAATGTCAACTGACACAACAGTGTGACTTTTCTTAATGCCACTGACCTACAAATACTTAAAATTGGTTAAAAAGACATGGTTAATTTTTGTATGGTTATATCAATACATACATATTTGTGTGATTTGTGTATGAAAAAGCCAACTCTTCCAGCTTTCAATTCACCAGTTCATTCTTACCCACAAAGAAACAGTGACATTTACCCCGAACTTGTGTTAAGTTTAAACCCTTTATCAATATTCATAAGCGTAAGGAAAGAACTCTATTTTATCAAGAACAAGACCAAAATTGAGTTGCTTTGCTTCTAGAGTAGACTATGATACCTCTTTTCTAAAATGTACTGTCTAATTTCCTTTTGCTTGGAACTAATCCATGCTAATTTCTGTCCTACAGAATGGGTTAAAAAAAAATCCAATTTTACTTACCTATTCTGGATTCCAGAGCGATCATGTTTCAGGTCAAAGTAAATGGCACCAATAACCAGTGACAGTATGATTGTGACAATTATCTTTTTTGAAAATAAAAATGAAAAGAGTTTCCATTAGAGGTTAAAATGCTTGCATATTATTTATTACTTTAGAATACATATACAGAGTTCAATATCATAAACCCTTTAAACACCTGGTTCTGATAGGGTTCCTGGGATAGAACACGATAGAGTTTACTAGACTTCTTTCTAGAGAAAACTGAAAATCAAAGCATTTGCTATCAGGGGACTGACAAGTCAACAGAATAACCCCCAAGATCCTTCCTCTGCTCACCAGTCAGTGAAGTTCCGGGTCAGACAATGGAGCCATGAACGGTATCTAGAGTAACCTGAAGAGGTTGTTTCGAGAACAAACCAAAGTCCATGTGTCTAAGAGTTTTGAACTAAAATGAATTTAACATTTGTGCCAATGAACAAAGTTTCACACAAGAGGTTCAAGAGGAAACAGGATGCCTTCTCTTTTAATGTTAAAGATAAAAGTACAAATTCTGACAATGGAATTTTTCATGCTAAAGAAACAGGGGTGAGCTGAGTTAACCTCTGCAACCTCTGGAGAGTCTGTGCCTGCGTGGGAATGTACAGTGTCATTGACAAAACCCAAACCAAACCAACCAACCAAACAAAAGCAAAACCCTTCTCTTTGTGGGACACGCATGGGCTTTCATTATCTGTCTCCTCTCTCACCGTTTCTCCATCAACGTCATCCACAAGGTAGGCCTACTGTCAACGCAACACACCTGAGTTGCTTCCTCTACACCCTCACATAGTCACTTACCTTCACCTAATCTGTGCAGACTGCTCCCAAGGAGACTGCACCAGGATCTCACTTTGGGAAAAAACAATTACTTTAAGAATGCTGCAAGCAGCAAGGGGTTAAAGGTTATATAATGATATTATTTATCTGGAGGATTCAGTTTATTAATATATTATTCACTGATAAATTTTAAAATGTAAGTAACGTTCATCTAAAGACAATGAAATGTTCATATATAGATCTTAGAATTTGAAAGCTCAAAAAATTTCTCGATACGTTAACAGTGTCAAAACGTAAGTACAGCATGAACAGAACTAAAACTGGTTCTAAGCATACATTTAATATTCTATATAGTTGCATCAATACATATCATCTCTGTTATGAAAAACATAACATGAAGATGTGTATGCATGCATACACAATAGCAGTGCACATGAGAGCATGTGCCCAAGAAGGCCAGAGGTGTCAGCTCCTATTGGAGCTAGAGTTATAATGTTAGTCCTCTCCAAGAGATGTGTGTGCGCTTAACTGGTGAGCTATCTCTCCAGCCTGACAATAAAGGAGTTTGTGAAGGCCATTTTTTGGCAAGAAGCAAGATAAAGTAGAAAAACAGAATTGTAAACTGTGAAGACTTGGAAATACCATATTCAGGAGAGAATCACCAATCTCTTGGCTATTAAGATCGAAATTTAGGATGGAGAAAGCCTATTACCCTGGCATGTTTTTTATAACCCTTTTACTTTAATAAGGAGACCAAGCTTATAAAATAAATTCTGACCGCTCTGTCAACATGTAGTTTGAACATATATAAAAAGTCTGGTCTTCCAAAGTACAACTTTTAGGAATACTCACTATTGCAAACTATGCACTTTGCATTGTTTCTTTTGCATTCAAACTTGCTATACTCAACTGCAAGTATCCCCCTTAGGATGTTTCCCAAAAGCTTCTAGGTTCTAAAACCAATTCTAGACATCTTTGAAACATACTGTCACATGAATTAACCCCCATGATCCTGTCTGTCCTTTACCAGAGTACCTGTTATGGTGGCTAGTCTGGGTTGTCAACTTGACACAGCAGGGAAGATGGAATCTCCATTGGAGAATTGCCTCCATCAGAGTGACTTGTGGACATGCCTGGGGACCATTTTCTTTATTGCTAACTTATGTAGGAGGGATCATCCCACTTTGAGGAATGCCAACCCTGGGCAGGTGAGCCTGAGCTATATAAGAAAGTCAGGGAGACAAGTCAAGTAACTACTGGCCCTCCATGGTCCCTACTTCAGCTCCTGCTTTGACTGCCCTCAGTTACTATAACCTGTAACCTTCCCTCCCCATTGTTTCATTTGGCCAGTGTTTTACCAAAGCTAACAGAAAAACAGACAGACTTGGAACAGCTATGCTAAGTCTTATACAATGGAACTAAGGAGCCTATCTGTGAGATTTCTGAATCTGACCCCTGTATTTTTGAGCAAAAGTGTAAAAAAAATAAATTCTTCAACAGTGTTACTGTATCTTTATTCAAATGTATTCATCCATTTTTTTTTCAAAATGTGTTCTGAGTGATGTTTGTGCTGCAATTAAAACATGAACGTCCATAGTCAGCTAATAATGATTCTACATGAGATTAATAATCTCTTCCAAGTGGATTAAACCAGAAAAGGGTTAGTATATTAAATAGATGAAATAATTTATGCAGGTACCACATTCATTCTGAGATCTTCCAAATACCACCACCTCTGGTTATGTGCTAAGTCTAAATCATGTAAATAACTAACTGCTTCAAACCCAAAGTTCACCTATTATAAACAGAAAAAAAAGATTTGTCATCATAAGACCATGGAACATTGTATCATCTCCATGCTTATGAAAATAAAGCACATGGAATACACACACACACACACACACACACACACATATCGATACAGAAGTCAGTAAGCTGTGCTACAAATGACAAACCGGGCCAACTATATATTTTTATACATTCATGAACTAAGAATGACTTTCACCAAATTTTACTACTCAGGGGAGGGAAACACAAAGAAGAATGTCGTGTAAAATTTGAAACTGAAACCAGTATCTGTTAATAAAGATACAGTGGGAATGACAGAAAAATAGAAAGATAACTAGAAAATAAATAAAACCCTGAAGCAGACATAATGGTAGTAGGAGAAGAAGAATCAGGAACCAAGCTTGCCCTCATCGGTATTCACAGCACACCTGGCATTTGTCAAGTTACCTGAGCTACAGAGGCTTGAGGGTTCCACAGCAAGTTTTTGAATGAACGCTTGGCAATCCATTTGAGCTGATGACAGAAGGAGGTAACATATGCAGACTCTTTGAAGGTTGATAGTCCTTTCTTTTTTTGAGCCACCGGAAATCGGTCTAATTCAGCTTTGGTTTCTCTGTAGATGGAGGAGTTGGCATAAAACTCAGCTAAGATTTCTATTATTGGCTTCTCTCTCTTGGAGGGTTCTTCGGTTTTGTTTGCTTTGGATAAATGTGGACAGAGAAGTGAAAGATTAACACATAACAACTAATTTCAACTCATTTTTCTGTGGTTCCATACTTCCAGAATCCCTTAATTCTACAATTGTGTATATTGGCTGGGCATGTGCTAGAACTCGGTCCAGGGATGGAGTAAAGGAAAGGGAATTCTTAGTGCTTGGGAAAACACTCCAAGGAAATGAGACAAGGGTCTTTTGTGGTGGTTTGGATGGAAATGGCCCCAGAGGCCCATAGGGAGTGGCACCGTTGGGAGGTGTGTTCTTGTTGGAGTAGGCGTGGCTTTGTTGAAGAAAGTGTGTCACAGGGGGTGGGCTTTGAGGTCTCAGATGCTCAAGTCTGGCTCAGTGACTCGCTGTCTCTTCCTGCTGCCAGTGGATCCAGATGTAGACCTCTCAGCTACTCTACAGCTCCACGTCTGCCTGCATGCCACCATGTTTCCCACCATAATGGCAATGGACTAACCCTCTTAAATTGAAGGCAGACCCAATTAAAGGCTTTCCTTTATAAGAGTTGCTGTGGTCATGGTGTCTCTTCACAGCAAAAACCCCCCTAACTAAGGTACCTTGTGACTTCCGTCTCTTTAAAACATGGGATTGTTCTTGGGATGCGTTTCTGTGCCCCCTCCCTGGTGTAGTGGATAGGATTGAGTTTACTTCAGATTACTCATTATTGCTCCCCACTTTTGTTTGTTGGTTTCTGTTGTTTGGTTTTTTGTCATGTGTGGCTTGTCCTTGTGATGAATACAGCTTGAACTCATGACAACTTTACTCATGTGACTGTTCTTAACCCTCAGAGTATAAATTGTCTGAGGCCCTGAATGAAGTTGGCAGTGCATGAGACTTTAGTTCACGTCATTGGTCATCTCCATTCTCCCAGATGCCACTGCCTCTGCAGGGGTGACAGACATGGTGGCACCCAGGGCTTTAATCCCAGCACTGAGCAGTCAGAGGCAAATGGACCTCTGTGAATCTGGGGACAGTCTGGTCTACATAATGAGGTCAAGGCTAGCCCAGGGATGCATAGTAAAACACTCTCAAAGTTATATACTCTGCTATTGGTTTACATCTCATAAAAACAGCTAATCGATCTTGATCTGTGCATGGCCACATCTTATGGATACAGAAAACTCACTGACCTTTTCTATCAGTTTAGGCCCTAATTATTCAAACAGACATTATACTGTACAGGGTTAGATTTTTTTCCCCCTTTACTAAGCACAAATGCATAAATTGTCATTTCTTGGGGATTTTGTTTTGTTTATTTTGAGATAGGATATCACTATTGTAGCCCTGGCTGGCCTGAAACTTGCTGTCTAGACCAGACTGGCCTTGAACTCACAGATATCTGGCAGCCTCTACCTCTCAAGTGCTGGTGTGCTGGGATTAAAAACATTGAGTCACCCTTTCCAGTTGGTTTTAAAATTCTTGTGATGGTTATTCTTAGTTGTCAAGTTGATACATCTGCAGTTAACTAAAACCTAAGTGGCTGGGTACATCTGTGAGTTTGTTTGTTTTTTTTTTTTTTTTTTTTTTTTTTTGGTCGATGAATTTGAGGTGAGAAGACCAATCCCAGATCTGGGCCATACTTCTTGGTAGTAGCCTATATAAATGATATGGAGGAAGGAAGCTAGTGCTTCTTGCCTGCTTGTTCTCATTCTTAATGGCAAGCTCACACACATGCTGCTGCTGAGGCTACTTCTTCAGGATTCCAATGTACACTGAAGACCAGGCAAGATATCTATCCTTGTGGCCTAACTACTACTGGATTCTTGGACTCTCTGTTGGTAAACAAACATTTTTGAACAGCCTGTAAGCTACTCAGAGTATTCTAGAGGAATAAATTTAATAGATCGGAGATATATATATATATATATGTATGTATGTATGTATGTATGTATATATATAAATATAATGTATGCATGCACGAGTAGCTTAACAGATTAATAATAAATTAGTTAATAGATTAATTAGTAGATTATAATGGTTATAAAAATAACCATTTTAAAGTGTAAAGGTGCCTTACAACTGATCCTTTCAGGGTCAGATAAATACCCCAGAATTTACAGGCAACAGTCTATCTATTGACTACTTTCACAACACTGAATTACCATGAATTTAAAAAGCGTCTTTTTGTTTTGAGGCAGGATCTCACTATGTAGTCCTGGCTGGCCTACAAAAGCATGTTTTAACGAGCCATACTACTGTGGTTTAATCAAATCAACCGGACACTAATATACAAATTTATAAGAGTCACATACCTCCCTGCTCTCCTTCCTCTGTGTTTAACGTCACAGCAGAAGAATCTCCATTGATGACATCCAGGAAGAAATCTGCGGGGTTATTGTAGGGCTCACAGTGGTAACCTAGAAGAGAAGGAAATGCAAGGACACAAACCTGACGGTCTAGGAAAACACAGAGGGTGAGGGAGAGGAGGCTTGGGAAGACAGAATCAAACAAGTTCTCCTTCTTCTCTTTCCCCTCAATGATACACATTTTCTCTTAAATATTTAACAAATATTTCAATAACTCAAAAGGAATTTTGGGCACTTGAGAACATCTTACATTATGACCTGCAAAGGGTTACTGATATGCTCTGCTACTTCCTAGTCTTCCTTCCAAGAGCTAAATCCAGGTCAGAAAAAGAAAACAGTAGCTGTCCTTGTGCTTTCTGACTTCAGATCTGCACATCCCTATTGCTTCTTCAGGTAGGTGGAGAGGTTGTGATTCTCATGTCATACTGTCCAGGCCAACAGAGTGCAAGTTTGGGCAGCACTCCCAAGAGAGCATGGGCAGGACAGGGCACTTTTAACTCTGATCAGAATGGCCTGAAGTCGGTCTCAAATTCACAGCCATCGAACTCCCCCATCATCTGGGCTCAATTACTTTATCTTTTCAAAAGTCTTTATCTTTTTTAAATGTGTATGGGTGTTTTTCCTGAATGTATGTCTGTGTACCACATCTGGGCCTGGTGCCTGTAGAGTTAGAAGAGGGAGGCTCTCTGGGGACTGGGATTACAGACAGTTGAGAGTCATTCTCTAAGTTCTGGGAATCAAAACAGAGTAAAGCCAGTGTTCTTAACCAGAGTATGCTCAATTATTTTAAATGACAGTTACATTTTTTAAATATATGAATGCAAAGAATATTTAAATCTTTTATTTTAGGTCATGAAGAATCATCTATAATCATAGCCAGCTATCTCTAAAATGAAAAAAAGTCTATATATAATGCATTTCTAAAGAAATCACAGAACTGGAGAGATGGCTCAGCAGTTAAGAGCACTTGTTCTTGCAGAGGACGCAGGTTTGGCTCCAAACGGCAGCTCAGAACCTTCTGTAACTCTAGTACTTAGGGGATCTGATGTTCTATTCTGACCTCTCATGGCACCAGCTCTACTTGCGTGCACATATATAATGTAGACACTCATATACATAAAATATAAAGTAAATAAATCTAAAAAAAAAAACTCACGTAACTTAGTCTGAAGTAGAAGAAAGCAATTCAGAAGTGTCAAAAATGCAGACTCATCAAAGTGAGGTTTGAGACTACTCACTCAGACCCACTCACAGACTAAACTGTCAACCTAATGTTACTAGAAAGGTAAGCATCACCCCATGAGCCCTCAATAAAGCAAGGCAAGATCACATGCCTAGTGACAACTGAAAACTTGGGATCTGTCCTGTAGTCAAGGAGACAACAGTCCTAGGTCTTCCCGAAAGTGTTCAACTGACCAAAATGCTAACTGTGACTCTACTGATAACTACCACACTTGCAGAGAAAGGCCACCCTGATGGGAAACCAGCAGCAGCACAGGCACATTAGCTAGACATACTCAGACACAGATGACACACATATTCAAATAGCCCAGGAAAAAAGAAAAATCTAAACAAGCAGGCACAAAATGAAGAAAAACACTAACATAAAACTGAGCCAAGTATTGTAGAATGGAGGAAGCATGGTAAGCCTACACGAAGACTAAACAGTGCTCCTGTGGGGGCATGCTCTAGCCACAATCCTGTGAAGGAAGGACCTAGCTGATGGAAACCCTCCAACCATACCTGTTGATGCAAAGTACTCCAGAGCTTCCTGTGCAGGCCCATGGAACATGAGTTTCCCGGAGGCCAATAAGGTGAGGCTGTCAAACAACTTAAAGATGGAATACCGAGGCTGATGAATGGAGAAGATGATTGTTCGGCCCTGTTTAGACATCCTAAGTTATAAGAAGCAAATGATGAGCCGTTAAGATTATCATCCTTACATTTATAGTTAAAATGATGCTTTATCCCAGCTGTTAGGACATCCCAATTTTCAACTTGCTTTTCTTGTATACGCATATCGCATCATCTCATCTCAAGGTATCTGCTTGATACCTAGGGAGATGAAACTTGATGCTTTTATTAATAGTAAGCAGCTGGGAACACAGCCCTCTTGGAGATCAGTTGCAAAGGGTTTAGCATGAGAGAGGCCTTGAATTTAATCCTTAGAAACAAACAAACAGACAGAAACCCAAGATAAACAAATCCAGCCACAATTTCTTAAGAAAGGAGCCGGGGCAGAACAGAGTCTACTAGAATGTTTATTGACAAATGCAGACACTGAGATAGTTTTCACAGATACTGAACCAGAATCTCTGGGAGAATACACACACACACACACACACACACACACACACACACACACACACATAGACACATACACACAGACACACACATACACACACAGACACAGATATACACAGACACACACATACACACACACAGAGACACAGATATACACAGACACATACACAGATACACAGACACACACACAGACATATAAACACACACACAGAGAGACACACAGACACACAGACACACAGACACGCACACACTACAGGTAAAGAAAGGTTTTTATTACAGTGAGGAAACACACACACACAGAAGGGCACACAGAAAGAAGGACTCCCTGCTTAGGGATATGGTCACCAAACCCTGGCTAGTCATTGAGAACTGTGAGCTTGGAAGGCGTTTTGAGGAGACTATTTTTCCCCAGTTTAGGGTTGGTCAGTTTGAACAGAATCAGGGAAGCTAATAGGTCCACAAGTTCAGAATGAATCCATCCTGGTTTGGTCTTGAACTTGTCAGAATGGTCCACAGTGGGGTGGGGTGGGGGCACAGAGTAGGGTGGGGGGCACGATGCTGGAGGGAGTAGAAACTAGTAGGCCTTTGTCTTAAACTGCCAGTCTTTTGTCTCAGGTCAGGAGGGTGAGGAAGAAACTAGGCAAGCTCATTATCTTTATACTCTATTCCCAGTCCCTCTCCCTACCAGCCAGTGTGTCTAACCCCTAGGCCCTATGTGAGTGTGGTAGCATGTGTACCATATAAAATGTGAGATGCTTAGTCCTATAATGTATCTACCAGAGTGTAGTTAGGAAAATAGTTGGGGCTCTTTTACCCTTATTAGAGGAAGAGAGCAGGAAAGAAAACCAAGCAAAGGACCCTTAGCCCAGATGTTTAAGAAGCAGTCCAGGTAACCTGTAAGGAATTCAAGTTTGGGAAATAAATATGATCAATATAAAATGTGACGTTGAGTCTGAAGTTCATCAAGTAGATTATCACAGGCCTCATAGGAGTGACATAGGGAGACAAGGTACTTAAGGTTGAAGAACACATTGGACAGAGTATAACTATAACATAAGAAGGTCGACTCAGGAAACTGTAGGTCAGTGTGACAGAGCAAGCACCACTGTGTGTGTGTGTGTGTGTGTGTGTGTGTGTGTGTGTGTGTGTGTGTGTGCATGTAGTAATAGTATTAGATGAAGAAACTAAGTAAAGAGAATGTAGAGAAAGTTATGGCACCAGCCTAGGTGTTCGACAACATAAAAATGGGTAAACAACAGGTAATATAAGATATGGCATTTGCAGGAAAGTAGATGTACAGAGAAAATCACATTGAGTAAACTAAAGCAGTCTCATAAGGACAAATATCCTATGTCTTCTCTCATCTGGGGTTCCTAAATTTTACAGCTACATAATATCATGCGTGTATTTATGGCACACGGGCAGAAGTGAAACTGTCTGGGGACAGAAGGAAATAGGAGTGAAGATGTGAGATGGGGGCTGAGGGATGGAGGGTGTGCTCAGACAGTATGCACAATAAAAATTAAAACTCAAAAGGGGGATGAGAGACGGCAGCAAACAGACTCATGGTGAGCATTCACCCCGGAACAGTAGGAGACAGAGGCAACAGGATCTACAGGAGCAGCAGGGTTGTGTGAGGCCTGGTCCTCTCAGGGGCTATCACAACGAGCTCTCTCCCAGGAGTCCCCTGTGAAGGACCCCTGGAATCTACTTCAGACCTACAGAAGCGTAATCATTTACTAGACTGAGGGGCTAAGTTCGCACAGTAGAGCTTGAAAAGACTGGATTCGCTTGTTAAGCCACCAGTCTACAGTGACTTGCTTTAATTGTGCACTAATGTGTACCACTGTAAGGTAACCAGGTTCTCATGTCTAGTTAATGTTCCAGAGATACCATCAGGAATCTTCCACCTTGGGGCCACCAGCAATTGCCTTATCCAGATTCTGTTGCTGGACAGAGCCAGGTCTAACCCCTCACTACCATACTGTCAGGTCCTACATGGATGTGCTCGATCCTCCTTGACCTTCCTGCTATTTAAAACAGCAACCCAGACCCATGACAGCCATCAATCCCTCCTCTTGTCTTTCTTAGCATTACGTCTTTCCCTTTAACAAAGTAGGAAGAGATTCGGTTTACTCCCGAATCTGCACAAAGAAAACCAAAAGAAAAGAAAAAATAAAAAATGAATGGTCAGTGCTCTTGTAGCATTTACCTTTTCAGGAGTAAAAGGACAGCATTTGCTGTGCTTGAGTCCAAACCAGTTGTGGGCTCGTCCAGGAAGAGGATGGAAGGGTCAGTGATCAGCTCCATCCCTATGCTTGTCCGCTTTCTTTCTCCTCCAGAGACACCACGGGTAAACTGGGTTCCAACCTAAAGCAAGTGTCATCTTTATCAACAGGAGTGAACATGGTCGCCATCATTTGGTGGACAGACCTGAGCCGCCTTACTCGTCTCTGGACTGTCTCCAGAAGTCTCTTGCAAGCACACCCGCCTCTTGCGGAGACACTTTGTCTTATGATCATCATTACTCTGAAGATTATTGGCTTACTAACAGCAAATGACCTGGGAGAAGGGAGAAGGCAGTTTCTGTTTTGCCAGAGGAGTAAGCTAGACCTCTGCTTAGAGCCACAAGGGAGCCTTGATGTGAAATGAAGCCATGGGTTTAACAGTCTCTTATTCCTCAGAAGCCACCCAGTTAATTTTTTGAGGCAGTGTTTTGCACTGGCTCATCAAGTTGGCTAGGTTCCGGGGATCCACCTGCCCTCCCTCTCAGTGCTAAGGTTACAATGTTCACCACCACCTGGGGCTTGTTAAACATGGACGCTGAGGACTGAAGTCAGTGCCTCATGCCTGCAAGGCAAGCAGGTTACCAACCAAGCTATTCTTTCAGCTCATTCTTTGCTTTAAGGTAGCAAACGAATTGGAACACTAAAAGATACAGTAAAAATTTAGTCTGAAATAAATAAAGAGGAAAAGGGAGCACACTGACAGGAACTCATTGATCATTCAGCATCTAAACCTCACTCCCCAGGTCCTCCATCATCCCTAAGTGGACTTAGAGGAGGTGGGAGAGTAAAGTTCCCACTCTACAAGACTATGCTAAGCTCTTTTTGGTCTCCAATTTGATGCTGCCTCTACTCTGATTACCTGTAGAGTCCTGACTCATCTTTTCAGACAAATCCAGATTTCACAGAAAAGCTGGCTCAACCTTTTCAGCCACTCACTGTCACTGTGTGGGGAGGGCAGCAGGAAGGGTTGGGAGAAGGGATGCAGAAGGTGGTAAATGAGTCTGAAGTCACACAAGTTCAAGAAGCTACAGTCTAATGTTGTTCAGGAACCTTAACGGGTCCTAATAAAAACTGAATTATGAGAAACTTTTGAATATAATGTAGCAAAAGAGAATGCATATATGGTTTTATTTTTTCATTTTGTTAGTTGAAAATGGCATTGTGGGAAGTAGGTAAATATCCTCCTTTATGTATTTATTCATTCATTTTAAGTGATAGTGATAGGATCTGGAGCCTCACATAAGCTAAGCACATGTTCTACCATGGAGCTGCAGTCCTATTCCCATGTCCATGTAGATAACATATATTGAAGGGTAAAGGACTATGAAGTTTCCTTTAAACTACTCCAATAAGAAATAGCAGAAGAGATTATGGCATAAGATGCTAACAATTGAAGTCTATAAGAACAGTATTAACAATTGCATGATTATCTAACAATTTTAACATTATAGTAAACAGACTATTTTCTCTGTGTTTGTTATGCTTAATGTGTTATGAAACAAAATAATAATTTATATTATATTAATTCTCAAGAATCAGTACGCATCTCCATATATTTCTCCTGGAAACCCAAACAAGCAACTCATAGCAGTGATTGCCTAAAGGTAAAGAACGAATGGAGGGATAGTCTGGTAACGCAGCACTTGCTTAGCGTGAGAGAGGCCCAAGCAACAGTAAGCAGCGCCACATATACACAAAACGAAGAAAAAAAATGACAGAGGGAAGAAGAGGTTTTTTAGAAAAGACAAAACCAAGCAGGTAAACAGGGCCATAGCAAAGTCAACACAGTAAATCAGAAATAGAGTCAAACAGTGTCATCCTAAGGTCATTTTTCCCAACAAAACACATAGCACATGAAAGACTGCTAGCAAGTACCAAGAGGAGTTAAAAGTTCCCTACACTCACTATTATTGCCTCTACGGAGGAAAATAATTATGGGCAGGAGAGGGTTCAACGACAGCCACTGTATTTTCACCCAATGCTCAAATGTCTGCTTAGCAAAACTATAGGGACTCGTCATTTGGGAAGGTCACCCACTGCCTCAGTTCCTCTTCCTAATCCCGTATAACACTCCAAAGGAGAAGCAGCCTCTCCCTTTCGGTTACTCTCTAAACCCTAACACAGCATAGCCTGTAGAAGTTGGAAAGAAATACTGGCCGTAGATAAGGAAGGAAGTAGAGCTAGAAGGGGGAGAAATAGTCAAAAGAGAGACTCCATAGGGAAAAGTAACTTAAGAAAATCGGATGAATAGTAAGTCCTACTGTGATCAACCACTAGTTTGTAAGTAAAATCACAGAAAATGACTCATGCAGAATATGAATCTTGCTAGCAGAACAGTTGGTGTAGATACATTGTAAGTTGTGACTTGATGAATGGTGCTGTGGAAAGGCATAGAGAAAAAGCCACGTGAGTGACACTTTTCCCCACTGGACCACACCCCATTGCCCACACAAGGCTATTTCCTGTCTACGATGCTAGGAGGGGTTTACAAACCTTGGAATCTGCTACTTTGTCCAGACCCAATTCTTTAATGACTATGTTAATCCGTTCATTTTTTTCATGGTTCTTCATAGTCTCTGGAAGCCGAAGGGCTGCTGAGAACTGTAAGTTTTCTCTCACTGTCAGGGTGCCCATCACGACATCATCCTTAAGGCAAGGTGGCATTTTAGTGAGATATGCGAGTCTTTTCTATAACCCTCATTTGAGTATATAGTTCAATCCATACACAAAATACATCCAGAATAAAATGCTGGCAATGGCAACCTGCGCATTATCTTAAGTTGCAGTAGCTGCATATAGAGACACCTACAAAGTTTAATGGAATCATTTTCATTGCCCGGCTGTACACCAAACAGGACACATGTAATATAATGACTGCTACTAGACTGGCAGAAGGATTTAGCGAAGGCATCTACAACGGGAAGAAAGAAGGTAAAAGAAAGATAAACTTTTCCTTGGAAATTAGATAGCAGCCAGAACTGATACCACTGCCCCACAAGGGCCATACTTCAGGTTTTCTCTGTCTTTAACACCACCCCCAATGTAATGAAAGATTATGAAAATCTGATGGAAATATATTGGTCCTATGAGCACGTTATACATTAAATTAAACTATAAGCAAATGCACTTGCACATATAACATGCATATGACACCCTAATCCACTTATACTCACTTGAACCACATAGCCGGAAGTACATTTGAAATTGGCAGGTTGAGGTGCGCCGTTTATCAGAACATCTCCAGATAATCCTCGTGGATCTTTCCTTGCTGCTAAGACATCTAATAACCTGTAAAGGACGTATACGTGGTGAGGATAGTCTTTCCTTCCACACAGGCCTTGTTTGCTTAGCTGTTCCAAATGCAAATTCTGCTAATGTTCAGACTTAACTAGTTGATAAATTTATATCTTAACAACAAATGAATGGGCTGAGCATGGTGGCACAGCCTTTCATCCCAGCGCTAAGGAGGCAGAAGTAGGATGACCTGTATGAGTTCAAGGCCAACCGAGTCTACAGAGTGAGTTTCAGTCTAGCCAGAGCTACATAGTTGAGATCCTGTCTCAAAATCAAACAAGGAAAGCTAAACAAAAATTCAGTTTACATGCTTTAAATTCTCCACTTCCTTCTCATTATGTGCTACAAGAAACCCCCAAGTATAAAAGCATGGAGACACTGCTTTACATAGCAAGCCCTCCCGCAATGACCCTTTCGGCTAATGGACCTTGGAGAACACAACCCAGGCAACATGCTAACTTAACTAGTACTCATGACTTCAATTATACTTTCTCTGTATGCCTTTATTTTTAATATTCATTCTTTTACCTCCTCACTAATAGTACGTTCTATCACTGCATACCAATCACTTCATCATGTGCTATTACTAAAGCTGACCTAATGATGTCTTTCTGGTCCTAGGACAAAATCATGAGACAGTTCAACCCCATATTAATCACAGCACCTATGACCACATATACACTGCTAATAATCAGCCAACACCTATGTATATAAATGGGATATTTAACAAACAGAAAAGGCTTATGTATATGTATGTTATACTCACGAAGACTTGCCTCCACCTGTGGGTCCCAGAATGGCATTGAGGCCAGGTTTCATGATCCCACTAGAAACAAAACCATATTGTTTTCATGTTGTATTTTACATGACATTCTTCAAACTTAACATCTGCTCTTCACACACTAACAAAGGGGAATGAAATAGCAAACCAGCACAACTTCTTAATGATAAGCGAAGAATCGCTAATGCTAGAAGTCTATTCCAAAGGCTACTGACCATGAGTCCCTGTATAATAGCCAGGTCCTTCTAAATTCCTTTCTTTTATTATTCTTTTGTAACTTGCTTTGAAACAATTTAATCTTTTGAAAATGGCATACCAATGTCCCAGGTTCCTGAAGTTGAGTCGAGGATAGTATTCAGTGGTAGAGCTCATGCTTATAATGCATGAGGCCCTGGGCTCCATCCCAGGACAGCAACTTAAGTTCTTTTAAGTAAGAAAAATTCTAATATAAGATTCTTAAAGTAATGGATTCTCAAAACAAGGAAGGAAGATTTGTAAAGATGTGGTATTCCTCCTGTATCCTTTAAAACAACATAAAGTAATAAAAGTTTTTCAGTAAAGCTAATAAGTATCTTGAAATTGTTTCACTTACCACCTAGCCAAGTTTAGAGCAATAAATCAACATTTGTAGAATACTAGCGAGTATTGATCTCATTACTAAAATCTAATCAGATTAAACAAAATCTCTCTCTCTCTGTCTCCCTTTATACACACACACACACACACACACACACACACACACACACACACACACACACCAATGAAAAGAACATTACTAATTCTACAGGGAATCAGTAACACGAACTCTCAGAAATAGATTGCCTCCTTCCCTGTGAAATGTTTAATAATTATTTATACAATGACAGCCATCTTTCTGAACAACCCAAAGGGATGTTTAGATCGACTAAGATGGAAAATTACAACAACATTGACTGTGATGATATCTAAGAAAATATGGATGATACCTGAAAGGTGACAAGTAGGATGGGGAAATAAAATGAACAAGAGAAAGAAGAATCAAGGGTAGGCCCATTACAGCTGCACAGGAATGCCAAAGAGAAGCCCAAGCTGTCCTATCCAATGCCCTGGTGTCGTGTTCGGACCCTAGAACTGTTAAGTAGGTCAAGATGTATTCCACAGAGAACATGGTATCTATTCCAAGTGGAAAGTCAGAACTGCCAACTGTTTTGTTAAAATGATGACTAGAAATACCTTTCTTATGATTATACATTGTCAAGAGGATTTACCTCTCCAGTGCACCTGTTTCACGGCACTTAAATACAAGAGGAACTCACCACTCACTGTCTGCCATGCCTGACGTGTCACAATTATACAACGGCTGCTGGGGGTTAAGGTGAAATGTACATCTTGCTTTGCTTGTTAACTGATGTACCTCTCAGTGAAATATCAGACAAACATAATAACAGGTCATTAAGCGTCAATCAAGTTGTAACATAGAATAATCTCTTATTCTTTTATTGTGCTACACCTTCAATATATACGTCCAACATACAAATACAGAGAAGCCTGGCTGAACTTTCAGTGTGCATCTATTTATACCTCTTAATGTGCCTCCTATCAATAGCTACCTAGCAACTGCTTAAAAATTGAAAAGTAAGTGTTCATTGCCACAAAATTATTTCAGTATTTAAAAAAGCATACTTAGAAATTCAGAACGATGTAAGCAAAAACTGAAATCAGTTGTGCCATGATAGCTTAATAGGTCTCTGGGGTTAGCTTATACTTACACTAAATTCTAACATTAAAGAAAATAATAAAATTGGATCCCAAGAATTCTAATCAGGGACAGTGGTTAATTCTAACTCCACTCACTCACCATTATTTGTGTATGCTATGGACAGAGACGTCCTCCTGTAGGAGATGGAATAAGCTAAGAAAACAAGCAGATAAATGAAAAACTAAAATCTGAGGCCTCATAGATCAGCCCACTATAGCTGTTCTCTGTGTGCACCAATGGTGATTTGGATAGAACTATGTTTTCAGAGCTGCGTCAGCTTCATGCCACAAAGCAGAGCTCAGTGACAGCACTGCTGTGTGACTCATAAAGCTAAAGCTACCTACTATCTGCCCCGTATAGAAAGTGTAGGCTGATGACCTCTGTTCTACTGTGACCTACAATTTCCTATCTTCCCCACCCTACCTCCACCCTCCCGTCATCCACCTCAGCCATTCCCTACTCTTATTTATTGCTTTACAGCCTTTCCGTGTGTGGTCCTCCCTCAATAACATGTAAGATGCCTCCTCCAGTAAGAACTGTGATACATAAAGACTTTGCTCTCTGAATGCATAAAATGAACTCTCCTTGGAGGATCCCTGTTAAGTTTATTGCATTTTAGTGGGCAACAGTCCATCCTTTTGTCGTATTTTGTTTACAGACAAGAGCTGTGAATGTCAGTTTTGAAGGAGGGGTATTTCCCTACTCTCGGACAGACACACGCAGGCACGCGTGCGCACACATACACGCGCACTTAATTCTGATGCACCCATTCCTCTGTTTCAGAGAGACCACTTTCATGCATCTTCTTGTCCTCTGTCAGAGGACAAATTAACACAGGGAAAGGACTCCAGTTTCTGAATTTCTAATTAAAATACAAAGTTTCCGAGAACAGGAAAAAATATATTATAACATCAAGAACCTAGCAGGCATTCATAAATTATGGAATAAAGGAATCTACGTTTTTCCTATTGAGATTTTTATGTGAAGCAGTTGCCTACCCTATAGCCCAGGCTAGCATAGAACTCACTATATAGCCCCAATTGGTCTCCAACACACAGAAACCCTCCCTACTCAACCTCCTGACTGCTAAGATTACAGCTTGGGACTTCTAAGGAAAAATTTTTTAAACTAAAACAAAACAAGACAAGCCAGGAATTAAGATAATCTTACTAGTAAATGTCATATTTATGTTATCATGTATCACTTAAACTAAGTTCCATTGATAAATTAAGATATTAGACCAAATAAATGAAAGGATGTGTATATATATATATATATATGTGTGTGTGTGTGTGTGTGTGTGTATATACATATATATATATATATATATATATATGTACAAAGACATGAAGTGTTCACAACAACTTGTTGATAACATTAGTCCTGTAAAGGTCACTCTAGGTAAATAAAGCAGTCTTTGAAAGAGCGCATACACATACTTGATATCCGAGAGTATTTCTTTCATAACCGTTTTCCGGGATAAAAAGCCACTCTTCACTTTCACTCGGTAAGAGATGTGATGAAAACTTAACACATCTCCAGTAAGCGTCTTCGTCATGTCACTGGAGTTCATTCCAGGAAGGCCATTGGTGTTTCTCTGGGGCATTGGTACTAAAACTTGGTCATTACTGGAAGACATCTTTCAGATTTCTGCCTTTCTACAGAGGGAAAAACAACCGTAAATTCATAGTATGAATAAATAAGATCAACACAGATAATGGTACTTTTAAAATAAGTTTTAAAGTGTTCTATAATTTGTAGATTCCTTTCAAATGGACATTCTTCTCACAGCACCGGGATAAGACCACCTTACGCCAGGTAACAAAGGACAAACATAATTTTGAGTACTTCTACTACCACTAGCTAGCAAATGCCTAAGAGATAAGACCTTAATCAGTCAGCTGAATGGGGAAAGTACCCAAAACTAATCAAGCAGAAAAAAAAAGATGGGTAAATTTTCATCTTGCCTAGCTTTAAAGGAATATAATAAAACTTAAATTCAGACTACATGAAAAATACCTTGTCACATCTTATCATTGTTTGTACTAGAGTTTATAATATTGTTATTAGCTGAACAGTCAGACTCAGGAGAGTGCTCTCTGATGGGGGATGTCCTTCTGTATTTATATTTCTCTTATTGGTTGATGAATAAAACATTGTTTGCCCAATAGAGGCAGGAAGATAGGCAGGACTAGGAGACAAGGAGAATTCTGGAAAAGGCAAGCAGAGAGAGACCATGAAGAGTTTCAAGTCCCAGAATGAAGTTCCAAAAGCAACAAGCAGTATAAATACAAAGGAATTCAAAGGTGTGCCAAGGCAAAATGGCACAAAAGCACAGTAATCTCCGAATAATGTTTCTATGCCCTAAACTTAGCATTTGCCGCTCTGTTCATGTCTGAAAATGAAGTAGACTATCAAAGAGGTAGTATAACCCTTAGGATATGCAGGGAAATACTTGAACACAATAAATAGTAATAATTAGTCTAAGTTCTATTCACCTGAAGCAATCAAAAGGCACATTTGATTAAGAACTTTTACAGCTTGACTCAATCTTGTAACTATCCACATCTTCAGAGAACAAGATTTGTCAATGCAAACACATCAATCAGATCTCCTACCACCAACCCCAGTGTGACCAGCCACTTTCTACCCTTCTCCCAGGACACAGTAAAAGAATCAAGAACACACAGATCACCTGACTTAAACTGGTCATTGCCTTAAGATGGGAATGAGACTTTCGTTACATTTTAACTAATTAAAGGCTACAACTTGAACTAAAGAACCAATGAAATGATCAAATGCCGGCAGAGAATCAGCTAGAATTGATCAACTGGTTACAACATCAGAAGTGTGTGTTGTTGTCTTCCCAGTAACTGGGTTGAGTCTGCATTCTCAGGGCTAAGCAGCCATGTAACTCCTAACAAGAGTTCTACAACCTCCCTCACAGGCTCAGAGCCTTCCTGATTGGAGAGTTCCAACCCAAAGGATTAGACAGGTGTAACCAGAGGGAGACTTGGAAGAAGGGAGAATGGGAACCGATTCTTGCTCTCATGTTGTTTTTTAAACACCAAGAACAAACACGTCAAGACCATATCCAGACCTTGCTGTGACAAAATTCAGCCTCCTACCTTGTTTCCTGGTTTCTATAGAGCTGTAAATCAAGTGGAATTTTCTCATTTTCTGTATCCCAGGCCTCCTGTAAAGACTGTATGTCCCTAGATAACACACACAAACACATACACATATATATGTATATATGTGTATGTATACATATATACACACGTATGTATACATATATACATACGTATGTATATATGTGTGTATGTGTATATATGTATATACACATGCATATATATGTACATGTGTGTGTATATATGCACCCACACATATATGTATATTTATAAATCTCTTGGCTTACTCCAGTTATCTGGACTATTTATGAATCTTAACCAAGCTGAAAATCCTAAATTGGATCATGGCCTTTTTCCCCTTCCCGTCTGCCTTCTCTGGGGTTGACAGGCATCACCAGTTCATAGCCTCTTGTTTTCTCAGTAGTAAGACCTCACTTTTTTGTTTGTTTGTTTGTATAAGTTGACCATTTCTCTTCTCTTTATCCTGCTATGTTAATCTGCTTCAAAAGTAAGAATTTTCTCTCTCTTTTTTTTTTACCATACTCTTAATCACATGCTGCTTTCTAATCAGAGAGCATATAATGAAAAGTACACACAAGTAGGGCGATACACAGGTAGGCCCTGTCCTCAGCCACTTGTTAACTACTGTACATGCTGGCGGACACAGGGGTAGCCAGGCTCAGCTCTGGACCCTTACATTTGTTTTTCCTACAGACATTCTTGCCCATAGAGAGATATTCTCTACCTCACAGCCACAGAGCCACCAGGGAAATGGCTCAAATGATTTGCTGCCATGAACGCCAAGATAACAATACTGACGATGAGGTAGAGGTCTCAAGTCACTTTGGAGTAATTCTGACTTTTAAACGGAAAAGAAAAAAAAAACCATATAATCCATGGGTTTTAACTTCAAAAATTATTCCTTGCATTTAAAACATCTCCTGTTGATCAGTGGTTCTCATGCATCCATCATTTGACACGTCCACCTTAAAGATTCCAGCACTGAGAATACTCTGAGACTGCTTAAGAATATAGGTTTGGAGCCTGTCCAGTGACAGTGGTCCAAACCTTCACATCACAGTAGAAGTGATCTTAGGACAAGAGATGGGGAGAAATCCCCATAATATGTACATCTTGACTTAATTTTATGTCAATACAAGCTAGAGTTAATTTGGAAGAGGGAATCTCAACTGAAAAAAACAAAAAACAAAAAACAAAAAAACTCCCCCACCAGAATGCCCAATGGGCAAGCCTATGGGGCACATTCTTTCTTGACTGATGATATGGGAGAGCCCAACTCACTATGGATGGTGTTGCCTCTGGTTAAGAAGTCCTGGGTTGTATTAGAAAGAAAATGAACAAGCCAGGAGGAGATACACACCTCCAAGGATGCTACTCCAGTTCCTGCCTCCAGATTCCTGCCAAGCTTGGCAATCTGAGTTCAACCTCTTATCACAGATGGCAGAAAGAAAGGACCAACTACTACAAGCTGTCCTCTGACCTCCACGGGTACTTCTCTACTGTAGTTGACATGCACAAATGTATACATGTACACAGGGACACAAGAAAATAAGTACAGGCAAAAATAGGCAAATGAATAAAAAGCAAAATGAGATATGGCTCAGTGAGTGCAGTGCTTGCTATTAAATCATGAGGACCTGAGTTCAGTCTCCACCAACTATGCAAAAATGGCAGGGGTGCCTGTAATCTCAGCATTAGGAAGGTGGAAACAGGAGGATTCCCCAGGGCTTTCTAGCCAGTCTAGCCATATCAGCAAATTCAAAGATCTGTGAAAGACCCTGTCTCAAAACAATAAGAGCAATTGAGAAAGATCCAACATCAGTCTTTGACCTCCACACATATGCCTGCTTGTGTATAGGCACACATATGGACATGGACACATACGAAACAACAAACAAAAGTCCCAGTCAACAAAAGGAAAAGGTTTATTATTTATATACATCTTCTACAATGAGTCTCAGTGCTATATATGTAGTCCTGGAACCAAATGAGGGGACCACACAAAATTTGGCAACAGTAAAGGGTATCTGAATAAATGACCCAAAATAAATTCACATTCAAAATCAAACACATTAATGAATCTATGGTTTTCCTAGCACAGCTCACATGTATCATCACATAACACATGCCCTGAGCATTGCATATGCCATCACCAAACAACAGCAATAAATGCTGCCCGGAATACCTTGGCTTAGAATTGACTACTGTATGTTATGAACTGGGGGGGGGGGGAGGGAAAGGTGCAATTTTCTACTCCTAAACAAACATAAAGGTGAGCTAGAGAGATGGCTCACAGGTTAAGAGTACTGGTTTGCTCCCCCAGAGGACCTGGATTTGATTCCCAGCATCCACACAGAGGTTCACAGCCATCTCTTCTAAGGTCTTTGATCCAAGGCGCTATTTGTCAATTGTTGACCTGAATTCCTGAGCAAATGGGATCTTATTCAGAAAGTCCTTTCCTACATCTATATTTTAGGGAGTACCACCTGTGTTTTCTTCTAGTGTTTTCAGCATTTCAGGTTTCATACTAAAGTCTTTAATACACTTGGAGTTGGTTTTTGTGCATGGTGATATATACCAGCTTAATTTCATTCTTCTACATGGACAACCTGTTTTCCAACACCATTTGTTGAAGGTGGTGTCTTTTCTGAAGCACTTACTGTTTGCATCTCTAAGACCTAAAGTTCAGGGATCATCCGAAGTGATGGGATGGATGGACCATAAGCCAGAGAGCCAGGGCAACTGCAGTGAGATAATGTCTTCTATACTTGACAGGAAAGCTGCACCCATGAATCACACCAATATCCCAGCCTAAACGAGACCTGCATGACAACACCTGCCAATGTAGATGGGGAAAACCTCACAAGGTCCCGCCCCTAGATGAAGAAACTATAGCAATTAATGGCTGCTGGGAAGGGACAATCACTTTTCTCCTACCCTGAGTGGTAGGTTGTCTAATCTGCAGTGGTCATCTCTAAACATGTATACATAAGAGCAACATTCAATGGATCCAGTGGGTTTTGTGTACCCACCTCACACATACACACACACACACACACCAATTAAAGAAGTTAATAATTTGAGAGAGGAAGACACAAAAGAGGAGTTGGAGAGGGGAGAAGCAGGGATAAAAAAATGTAAATAAAGTACTGTGTATGAAATTCTCAAAATAAAACATAAAACTAAAATAAAATAGTTTTATTAATGTTTATTATCAGTAAATGTTGATTTGCATACCCATAGAACCACATACCCTATCAGTTACTATATTAGAAGGTTTCTCAGGTTTAAAAAAAAGGGGCGCTGAGTGGAAAAGTTTAAGGTTTGGTTTACTCTGCATAGAAATTTCACACATGATAAAAACTGATACTTTAGGAGAGGCCAGATGGTTGAGGACATTCTCCCTTCTTGGGTGAAAGAGAAGAGCTCGGGGCTCTGGTCACAAGTTTGGGCAGTTGAGGGCAAGAGAGCCATGGTGGGTAAGAGTAAGTCTTCCCAAGAATGAACCATCACAGACAAAAATCTACAGAAATATCAGCTCCCTTTAGAAATGTAAGTTTACATTATTAAAATGTGTATTTATACACTTTGCATGTAGTTGAAGGGAAAAGTACAGCTTTACTACCGTACAAATAACACAAGAGCTATACTGTGCTGTGGGGTTTCCTGCGGCCTCCACAGAGCTAGACTTAGTAAGGAATACAAGTAAGAGATGTTGTACAGCATCACCAGCACACAGCTTTAAAGTTTAAAGCTCGGTAGCCAGAACAGTTGCAGAGTCCATAGGAGAAATGCCTGTCTGTGGCTTCCCATCCTAAAGCTCCCTTCCTCACTAACCCAGTCAAGCATCCTCTCAATTTACCAACCTATGACTGGGGACATTTCCCTTCACTCTTACTTTGCCAGCCTACTCCTTCCAGTTAGACATTCTGACCAACTCACACACTGCCTACGATTCTCAATCACTGAAATGCCTTGGCAGACACTCAGCAGCGATAAACTAGGTTGTCAAATGGGCCAGAGTTCACAGGAGAGGCCTGGACACACTCACAAGGAGTTAAGGCCCGAGGCCAAAGAGGATTAGGAGGAGGGCTATAACTTTGAGCTTACAGCACTCACTCCAATTCCTCCAAATCCCCTAGCTGCCTGAAAGTAAAGCCTCCAAAAGGAAGTCTTTTGTCACAAACCCTTTCTAGAGATGTGTGTGTGTGTGTGTGTGTGTGTGTGTGTGTGTGTGTGTGTGTGTAGGGGGGCGTTGCTCCAATTACAGACACTGTCAAAGAACGATTGCAACCTCTATCTACTGTCCTAAAAAATATCCTATTACACTTATTTGTGGGCAGTATTGTGTACGTGTGTGAGTGCACACATGCACTCATATGGAGGTCAAAGACCACCTTGTGAGAGTCAGCTCTTTTCCTTCGACTATGTGCAGTCCGGGGACTGAACTCAGGTTATCAAGCAGGGAGGCAAGTGGCTTTATGCAGAGGAATTGTGTAGGCCCAAGACCTAATTATCTTAAAGTCATTCTAGGTCTGTGGGGAGTCGTTTTCTCCAACCCTCCCACACCCCATTTCACTATTGTGAAGCACAGGCCTGTTATCCTAGCATTCAGCAGGCTTAGGCAGGAGGATCTCGGGAATTCAGGTCAGGTTGGGCATGGTGGAACCCTGTCTCAAATAATAAACAAGTAAATAAATGGGCCCCAATTCTAACCTTTGCCTTTGATTTATAGTTTTCTCTTAATGTGTAGTGATAATTTCTGTTACTGATCTGGTTCTTCTCAGTTCAATCACAAGTCTCCAAATACTCAACCTGAGATGGGAGAAGAGATTTTCCTCCATAACACTGTATGCAGTCATCCAGGGACTGACTCCTGACCCTGAATCTAAATTAAGGAGATCAGGAAGCACCAGCTACAGGCACACTGGCCAAAGCTCAAAGTTAGCAACTGTGAGCCAACAATTTATATAAGAAATGATTTACCCAAACCCCAGTTCTTGACACGAAAAGGAGTCCACAAATACAAGTCTTTAAAGAAATTTGTTTTTTTAGTATTACAGCTAAACACAACAGAATCACACTCACACAGCATTTTAAAAGTTTTAAAATACAATTATATTTCCTTCAAAATTATCAAGTACTTAAATAAAATTTAAAGTAAACATCACCCAGGTAACTCTTCTCTCTGAGAATAACAAACCTGTAGTGTAGGCAGAGTTGGTATAGGCTGAAAGAAATACTTCTGTTTTCACAACTCTTTTCTATTGGCTGAAGCCAATCGTTTTCCTCATGCAGAACAAATGAGGTGAATCCCAAGGAACTAGACCTGAGCTCTAAAAAGAAACTTTTTAAAGCATCACACTTGTTATTTAAGTAAGTTCCATACTATTTTGTTCAGTATTTCAAATACCAATAGAAAAACAACAAAAGAAGAGTAAGATCAAGTTAAATGGCTACAACCCTTCACAGTACTCTCCAAAGCTCTCCTCACAGTCCCAAAGGTCACTAATTACAGGTACAAGTATTTGAGATACAGCTTTAACAACTTAGCCGAGGTCACAGAACAAGAATGTTCTTGCTGAGTTCTTTACCTTCAGCTATCTCTTATTATATACCTAAATGTAAGACTCCTGCTCATACATGCATTTCCTTTAGGGTACACTGAAAACCTACAATTTCTATAAGTCAGGATCAGCAGTTAAAGGAACTTGCCACCAAGTCACATGACCTGAGGTCATTCCCTGGGAACCAGGCAGTGGGAGGAGAAAACCAACTCCCAGAAGTTGTTGTCTGACTTCTAGACATGAATCCATACACACACACACACACACACACACACACACACACACACCAAATGATAAATGTGCTAAAGTTTCAATAAAAACACAATTTCAAAAAGTTGTATTTATGAGCTAGAAATGGTTGCCCCCAGGAGTTCAAGGCTATTATCATCCAAAAGGAGAGTCTGAAGGTACCATGAGCTACATGGGACCCTATCTCATAAAAAGAAACAACAAAAGTCAGGACATAACACAGTTATAATCCCAGCACTTGGGAGAGAGAAGGAGGAGGGTCAGTAGTTCAAGACCATCCTCTACTACTTAGTCAGTTCAAGGCCAGCATTTGCTACTGGAGGCACTGTCTCAAAAAGACAAAAAGATAATTCAAAATGTAAGCCATAAATCTATAAAAATAATTTGCCAGCAGATTATAGCTACTAAACATGAAGGGGCCTAACAATGTATATGAGGAGATCCTTTAGATCTCATATCCTATTCTCAAGGATTCCTATTAATGAAAAGACTCACAATGTGCCACAGTTATTAAAATCACTAGCCATCATGGTAAGGATGACATGTTAAAGCTCCACTAGAAATATTATAGTTGTTATTACTAAACTACAAACAAATTAACACAAATGGAGAAACTTAGCTTCAGATTTGTGAAAGGTAAAGACAAATCCTGAGCAATACCATCTAAGGACTCTAACCCTAACTGGCATTATGGGAAGATGGGCAGCTATGAAAGGTCACACTGGCATCATGGGAAGAAGAGCAGAGTGAGGGGATGGGGTGGTCACAGAATTTTAGATCCTCAGATGCAAAGCAAAAACAAGAGAACCAGGCAAATATGAAGTTGAGTTTCTGAATCAGAATTTTACAGGAAGATGCACAGCAAGGGGGTCTACCACCTGGTCCTTCCTCAAGACTCTTAAATGTGTCTAATACAAGTCTACACAACAAGGTCCATATTCCTGTTCACTTCCAATTTATAACTCAACAAATGTAATCATAATCAGATGTCAGTAGACATAAACAGAAAATCAGAGCTCAGCAGCAGCACTATTTACAAAATTATGAAGCCTACATGTATTTTATGGCAGGTGTGTGTTCAAAAAAAAAAATAGTGGTACCCATAATTATAGCAGGAGAAACCTCTAACCCCTGTGCACATCATTTCAAATCCAATAATGCATCGTGTGGGGGTGGGGTGAGGGAGGTCCTTGCAAGCCTTATGCAGGAAATGATCAGGGTGGGATTAAGGACAGAACTCAGGTCAGCACAACTTTAGCCTGTGCTAGGTTAAAGCTTCTGAAGTCTGATCAAGCGGTTTATTTTTCTTACACATTTAAACACTGTAAAATGTTGGGGGAAAGTTTCCACATCACAAATATCAAAACAAAATTTTTAGCTTGGCTACATCAAAATTCCCTTGCAAAGTACATCTCTTTAACAAAGCACTTTTACTGTAAGAATGAGTTCTACTGACTGGGGAGAAGGGATTTGTAATAAGAATAAAATGGGTTCTAATGACTGAGAGTATTGCTTAGGAAGTATTGCTTAGGATATTGGGGGATTCCAGTGAAGGCGGACTCTGTAGCATCACAGATCACCAGGTTGTTAGACAACATCCACTCCAGCCTTCTGGGGGAAGGTGCTATTTCTTTCTTTTGAAGAAAAAAGCCTGAGTCTTTAACAATTCTGATTGCTAGTGTTTCTACAAGCTAAATACATCACTGTGGTACTGTTCCACTGCTAACAAGCAAAGAATAAATATTCATTTGAAATATCTGAACCCTTTGCTGCTATAAATGCAACCAACAGGTTAAAATCAAGCATAGAGGGAGGGTGTCTCAAATTCTGTGCGTATTACATTCTGCTCTGAATTGGGGGCAGGGGTGGAGGGAAGCACTGGAAATAAAAATATTGCCAAGGACTTTTATTTTGAGAAGGAAAAAGCAAGATTAAAGACTTGTCCCAAGATAACACTAAAGAGGAAAAGGCTTCATAATTGATGGAAGGACACTTTGAAAGCCTTGGTGTTCACACAAATTCCTTTCATATACATTTTGATATGAGTTGGTATACAGCTAATAAAATATTCCTGGTTCCTTACCAGAGCCGAATAATCAGAAGCTAATGTGTGGACTGCACATTTTATAACACTTATAATGTCAATATTTGATTTTAAAACTAGGCAGTCACTTAAACTTCTAAATCTTGCCAGTTTTATCTCTCTCTCTCTCTCAGAATTTCCCTCTTGGATTCTCAAGAGAGAATCCAAATTGACGGCTCTAATCAGGTCTTATCTAGCGTAAGAAACTGAATGTAGTAGTAGTCTACAGGGAGACCACATAGAGGGAGAGCATGACAGAAGCTCAAAGACCTGGATTCTGTTCACAACACGAAACAGAGGCTCAGAGGATAGATACTTGGTACCAAAAACAAACTCAGTTTTTAATATCATTCTAAATAAACATAGCCAAAGCATCAAGTTTAAGACATGACAATGAGCCTATAAATTCGTGCGACACGAGAGAAGAAGGGAATAATTCCAAAAATAATGGCAGAGGTGAATAAAAAAAAGAAAACAAAACAAAAAACAGCATAGCATTAAATCGTGCATAAAAATCTGGGATAATTTGAGCAGTAAATCAAATAGGGATAATATTGGATTCTGACCCAACATATCAAATAAAATTCCATGAGTCAGTACCGATACAAAGAGTTAAGTTTGCTAGCTGATCCTTCGAGAAGAAAAAAAAAAAAACAATTGGAAACACAGGGGTGAAACTCCTTTTAAAATATATCAGTAAAACAACGACAAGATGCAACATGTTCTAAAACTGTGTGCCAAAGACACAGAAGTGAAGTTTAAGAAGAAACAGGTTCAAGTGTGTTAAGAATACAGTTCAAGTGTGTCTCCTAAGACATACCTTACTTACAAAGCAAAAAGTAAACTCCTTCACCAAAGTGATTACCATCAATAAGAAGATGCAACAGCCTCTCACACCCTGGTACAGTCACGGGATGCCCCTAGCCAGGAGCTTTATGCTTGTGGGATCGTTCTCCCCCCAAAACGGACTATCAATCCAGTCATGAGCAAGTATCACATACAAAGCTGCAATGTACTTATTAATGGACTAATATCTTCTCTAGTGTCAATCATGAGTAGAGTAAGGCTGTTTTATATATTGGAAACTGTTATATATATTGAAAGAACTATAATGTGGCAAATTCAGACAATCCTAGATAAAACAAATAAACAAACAACGGAAAGACAAGAGAAAGTGAAATCGAGTGTGCAATGACCAGTACTACAGCACGGTACTAACACGAGAAGATGAGCTTGGTCAATCAGGTGTGTTACAGCCATACAAGGTTATCACCAGGCCGCTCTGGGCTAGACTGTTGTGTTGTTCATTTGCAATTTTTAAGTAAGTCAAAAAATGCTTCAAAATAAAGACAAGTAAGAAAATAAACATTCTTCAATGTTTACATTGCAATGCAAACATAATCTTTTTTTCTTGAAAACATATCTTGAGGATATTTTAAATTAAATCTGTACAACTCAATCAAGGTTGTATTTCTGTAATGTTTAAAAAAAATACAAAAGCATTTTTTTAAAACTTAGACGTCTGACTAACTGAATCCGAGATGTGCCAATAAGCCCCTCCTGGAACCCAAGCTTCAGGGAATACCTCTGATCCAGAAAGGGAAAGTAAATCCTGGCAAGTTATTGCATCTTTTCACTTTTAGAGTAAAAGCATGAAGGAAAGGGTGCCAACTGCTTTTTTGTTGAAAACCAAAGGCACTCGAGTAAAACCAGTTATTAAGGATAAGTATCTATGACACTGGGGATAAGTATTCTGCTTCCACAAGAAAACCCTGAAGCAAGATTGAATACATGTTCCTGGGGGAAGGAAGATCTGTATCTATATCTGGAATTCAAGAAATAATAACTTGTTTGTAGATTTAGGGAAATTAACCAAGTAGCCAAAAAAGGTCAGGACTGGACTGGATCCACCACCTAAGGTGGCTATTTATTCATTGTATAAATCAGTACCATACATGCCAAATAAATTCTACTCCTAGCTTAGATTGGATGGTAGAGATGAATGAGTGGGTTGGTGTGAATTAAACTGTACTACTTGATTTAGTCATGACAAGTTATGCTACTAAATTTTAACTAAAAGTAGCCTGTTGCTCTATAATTTCTGAAGTGCACATGTCACTTGAAGTGTGTATCACAGGTGTTATACTATATATATATATATATATATATATACATATATATATATATATGTATAGTTTCTCTTCTACTGCATTCGCACAAAATGAATATTCCTGTAACTGCATTAGAAACAGGCACAAACACCAAGTAACTTTCCAGTAAAGTCCAGCTTTGATATCCAATAATTCAATTGTATTCTAACTCTACCTACTCAGCCATCAACTAAGGGCTCAGTCCCAGTAGATAGCCCCTATTTCAGACACCGATCCAAGTAATAGGTTGTCACCTGTACTTCTAAATGTCTGGTTATAAGCATGTTTCCCATAGCCTCTCTTAGGCTGGATAAATACTGGTAAGTTCACAGAATGTAGGGAGACACTCTACTTAAGTTTAACAGAGTTCTACAAAAGATACTGACAGCAGAGCATGGTGGAGTTTCTCTAAAAACCAGCAGGTGGGAGGCAGAGGAAGAGGAACTGACTGAAAGTTCAAGGCTAGCCTTGGTCTACACAGAGCAAGTTCCAGGCCAACAACAGCTACCTAGAGAGACCCTGTCTCAAAACCACACAAAACAAAAAGATAGTTGTCAGAAAGGACACAGATGAATGACAAGAAAAATACCTCTTCTCAGAGCTGCAGTCAGGGCTCTCAGCAGGACAGCTTCTAGCTCTCACCCTGTAGGCTGAGAGATGGCCTCTCCCCTCAGTGTCAATGCCTTCCCTGGGCAAAGGAGTCTTTCGGTTCAGGTTCTATTGCTGAAGAAGTTCCACAGAGCTGAAGCACCAGCCCCGTCCTTCCTTTCCAGACGTTCACAGGAGCTCTAAGTCTTAACTCTCTCATCACTAGGCCTTTCCCAGGCCAAGCCCATCCCAACACTATCTACGAGCTCCACCCTAGGGCCACTTCACTCACAGCAGTGTAGTCTACAAACTAGCCTCTCTGGTTGGGGGTGGGGGGGTGTAATTCTGGAATCTAACTTCATTGAGCATAACAAAAGAAACAAAATCTCCAGAGACACTAAGGATTCAGGGAGGTTTCTGACTGGGATGGGGCAAGGATCAAAGATTTTTGTAGCACAGTAACATCATCTCCATGTTAGGGAACAGGAGTCAGTATCTAACTCAGATCACAGGCTGGTAAAATGAAGAGCAGCATCTCTTAGACTTCCCTACCACTGTGAGTACAAACTGAAATAACGGGGAAATCTTACTTCTCAGTTTCTACTCGCCTGTCATTGTGTTCTTCCTGTCTTTATTAATAATAGTTTTGGAAATAAACTTTTAGTTATTAAAAGCAAGAGGCAGCAATTACAAATAAATTTTAAAGTAAAAAGTCAACCTAAATTAACCTCTATCAGTGTACCAAATTGATGCCCCTAGAGCTGTGTTATCTAAAATAGTACTCACTACTTATATGTGACTCGAAATGTGGATGGTGCGAATTAAGATATGTTATCCGTGATACACGTACTACAGCAGATTTAATATTAAAGGCTATCTCAGTAGTTTCACATTGATTGCAATTTTAAATTAAATTTAATATAGCATTTTATACACTGTTATTTATAGGTCAATATAACATTTTACAGTGTCTAAACAACATGCTGTCTTCTTTGACCTTCACAACTATGTACTTAGCTTAGCAAGAGAGGATATGAGCTATTATTGCTCTGCTAGAATTGGGTCCCTAGCCCTTTAACCTTTTCCCGGGTCATGCCTGACTCCACTTAATACTTACATAGTATAAAAGCTTAAACAACTAACCCATTTATTGTTTCTAGTGACAAATCAGACAAAAACACACAGCCCAGTGTACTAGTTCCCTGGAACTTCAACTGACCCATACAGGAACCCATTCGGGGTTCCTTAAATAAAATATGGTCATCCTAATTCCTGTGTGTCCCCTGACCTCAAGAAGAATTTATCATACAGATATGAATGACTTATTTAATGGTAGAAAAGCAATGGTACAGTTTATAGCCCCAAGTCTTCTCCTTCCTGCATGCCTTTACAGTGAGCTACTAAGGGCTTGCAGGACAGACAGAAAGTATACATCCCTGGACCAAGGAGATAGCTCAGTCAGCAGAGAACTTGTAAACATTCAGACCTGCTTTGTAATTCCAGTGCTGGTGAGGCAGCAATAGACAGAGGCAGGTGTCCCTGGGGCTAGCTCATAAGCCAGCCAAGCCAACTTGGTGAGCTCCAACTGGTGTGAGACCCTCTGGAAAAACAAGGTGATGGCGGATGGCCTGAGAAAGGACGCTTGACATTGTCCTCTGCTCTCCCCACAATACATGTGGGGTTGGGAATGGGGTGGGGAAAGAATGGGAGGGGAGGATGGTAAGATAAGGACAGACAGACAGGCATGGTGAACACTGATAAAAGTGCAATCGCCTTTTTCTCCTGAAACTCTTGTTTTCCTTTCCTGTAAATAAATATGGGATTAAAATGCCCACCCAGCAGCTTGAGAGTAAGCATGAGAGCAGCTACACAACACACTTGCATATAAGAAGCCCTCTAGGACACACTGAAGTCCACCCCTTGGAATCATTCCAATGTATGACGATTTTAAGTCAAACTATTGGCATGGTTTGTATAAAGTGAAATGTTTTCCTTTTCCTTTAAAATAACTCTGTTGTCCCTTCTTTTCTCCAGCCTCTGGTATAAGCAACGTGGACCAGGAACCAGGACAGAAGTCCTGCGTAAGGACAGTTAGGTTCACAGAGCCTTCGGGGAGTCTTCCTCTTTCTTTGTAAGACACACACCCTGAATGCCTTCAGAGAGAAGCCACAAAGGCTCTTACTTTCCAGAAATTTAATTTTTAACCTGCAGGGTAACTTGAAGAATATAAGACAGTTTAATTATCTGATGCTATCAAAGACTAATTTCTAGTCATATCCCAGGCTCAATGGCCACAAATCTGGAGGATCAACCCATATTCCACAGTGTCTCTAATCTCACCAAGATTGCATTTGCCCTTCCTGAGAAATGGACATACTCACTGCGATTAATCATCACTTGAGTAGGAAAAATAATTTTGGTCTATTCATATCCACTTATCTCTATTTTAATTTTATTTATTTATCTGTTTGTTTTTTCCATACAGGGTTTCTCTGTGTAACAGCCCTGGCTGTCCTAGAACTCAATTTGTAGATCAGGCTGGCCTCAAACTCACTGAGATCCTCCCCCATCTGGCTAAAGGTGTGTGCCACCCCCAGTCCGGCTCATTTCTGTTTTAAACAATTGGTATACTACCACCTTTGAATATCATTCCCTTAATATTTCTTTTGTCTTTATAAGTAAATTGATAACTATGAGCTCAAAATCTGATATTCTCTCAACTTCCCATCAAACTGAGAATGATTAAACAGTAAGAACAATAATAATAATAATAATAATAATAATAATAATAATAACAATAATAATAAAAGCCTCAACTATCCGCAGAAACTTTCAATATTATTTTAGCAACTACTGCAACAAGTTGCTTTTTTTTTTTAAAGTTAATTATTAAAAATCAAGAGCTTGGTGTGAGGGTGCCCGGTAATAGTCCCAGTGCTGGGATGGTCCTGAGGCAGGAAAATAAAAAAGCTCAAGTTCCCAGCCAACTAAGGAATAAGTAAAGGAAAAAAAAAAAAAAAAAAAAAGACAAAAAAACAAAGACTTAACTACTCCCAGAAATGTTCGAAAGGGAGCCCAGTAACAAGACACCTAAAAGTGACAAACTTTAGGCCCCAGGGAACAAGCTGTTCAGTCCCCCTAGAAAACTTCTCCACCTGAGGTACTACTGACTCAGGCTCTGCACGTTTAATCCATCCATCCATCCACCCACCCGTCCATCCAAGAGCAATTATGGTCTCCATACACTTACAGCAAATAGGGGCTGAACTTCATCCTCCCTCTCTGGACCGCAGACCCGCTATCATTGCATGCACAAGAGTCTGGAGAAATGACTGAACTACTCAGTTCATAGTCCCTACTCACTTTCAAAACCACACCTCGCGGTCCCCTCGACCCACCCGCAGTTCCCGGCGCGGCGCACGGCGCCTAGCAAGCACACTTACCGGGCTTGCCCGCACTTTGCTCCCCTCTCTGTCCAGGGCGGAGCAGCAGCCCGCAGCTCAGAACTCGCTCACCGCCCTGCACACTGCCGCTCAGACCTTCTGCCCGCCGTCAACTGCGCCCTAGGCTCCGCCGCGCTGACGTCAGCTCGCACCGCCAGGCCCATGGCGTGCAAGTGAAGCCAGTCCCACGACCCACGACCGCTGGACACACATGGGCGGGGGGCTTCCTGTGCTACTGCGGAGGCGAGGCTCTTTCCTGAGGTCTGAAGCCTCAAATGAAAATCCACTCCTACTTCCTGTGAATTTCGAGGAACCACAAGATACTAAGGATGCGATTTTGGCAAATTGCTGTATTAACTATGGCAGGCTGGACTTGGAGTGGACTTTCGTGGGATTTATGGAGATGGGGTAGATGGCCTCCTGGTGAGAAGAAGGGGCTTACCCCTGCAGTTACCTGATTCCTTTGTTGTTTGGGGATTTTATCACACGCGCGCGCACACACACACACACACACACACACACACACACACACACACAAAATTGGGAGGAGTGGTTCAATGACTTAGAGAGAAAGACATAGACTGGAAGACACCAAATCTCTCATAACGGCGAGACTTCTTACATCCGGGTAATTCTGAAAGGAGCACCAGCTATGGCTTCAGTCTTAGGGTTCTATGGCTGTGATGAAACATGACCACAAGCATCATGGGGAGACACATTTGTTTTGCTTACATTACCACACAACAGTCACTGAAAGCTCTCAGGGCAGGAAGTCAAAGGGCAAGGGTCTGGAGGCAGAGACTGATGCTGAAGTCACCAAAGGATGCTGCTTACTGACTTGCTTAGTTTATTTTTAGACCCCAGGACCCCCAACCCAGGGGTGGGCCCACCCCATCAATCACTGATCCTGCCTGTACCTTACCTCCATGAAGATCTTACCTAGGCTTTTTCCCAAGTGAGATTCCATCCTCTCAGGTGACTGCAGCTTGTGTCAAGTTGACAAAAAGTAGCCTGAACAGTTGACTAATTGTGAACTTGACACATCAATACAACACTATTTAACGTTTCCTTTTTTACGTCTCCCCCAATCTCACACTAATTGATTTGACATATAAAATACATTACAAACTTGAAAGTCAGACAGTTTACAAATTAAAGCAATTTAAAAATGCAGTCTTTTTTTTTTTTTATCTAAAGTCTTTAAATGTGGGTTCCCATAGAGTCAAAATAACTCCAATCCTTTCTTATTCCAAAAAGAAAGAACCCAGCTCAGTCGCAATCAGATCAAAACAAAACCAAGCCCAACCATGTAAAAGCTCGGTGCCTAATGGACTTCTGAGATCCCTGTGAGAACCACGCATGACCTGGGTTTATCGCATCGCCTCAGATCTTTTCCACTCTGGGGTTGCTGCTGTCCTTCCCAGTCATCCCACACTACTGGTATCTCCAAAATGCTGGGGGTCTTCTGCTTCAATTGAGCTTTCACCAACAGCTTCTCCTGGCTTTATTCCCCCGGGCTCACTTCCTGTGCTCTTTTCCAGGACTCCAGCCCAGTTACACATTGCCAAGCGTCAGCAGCCCTCCATGAGTCTTTCATGCCTTCCAAATCAGTACCACCCGGTAATTCTGCTGCCAGCACTGGGTACAACCCTGGCAGCCTCTGGAACACAGCTTCTGGGTTCCAACACGCTGATTTCACCTCAGGGCTGCTGGTCTCCTCTTAATCACCACTAACTTCTTAGCTCCAGCCGGCCAGCATCAATTGTCTCAGTAAAGCAAAGGTTTCATTCTGTGGTTCTGGTATCCTGTTAATCACAGCTGATTTTTCAGCCCCAGCCGATTCTTAATTCAAAATAGCAAATGGCTCCAACAGGCTCTTTGACCTTCTCCCTGAACTTCAACAGTCTATGACTCTATATAGCCAGGAGAACTACTAACAGTGTCACCAAGAAAATCGTGGGCCCCTTTTGGGTTCTTAGTTTCCTTGGTTTAAATAAAACAAAACAAAACAAAACAAAACAAAACTCAAGGAAGTTCAAGGAAATTGAGAATTACAACAATGGGGTAGGCAAGCTGAAACCATGGCATCTGTGGATAGGAGGGAGATGGATGAGGAAGAGAAAAAGCCATCCCTTTTGCGCTGGACGTCACCAAGCAGGCACACTTTGCATAGGACAGGATGGAGTGAGACCCAAGGTGTCCGGAAAGCATGCTTAGACTTTGCCAGTACCTGAAAGGAAAAGAATGAAGAAACAGTGTTTACAAGAAAAGCTCTGTAAGGGACTGTACTGAGGGAGAGGGGAGAGTAGCTGGGGAGAGACTCATCGCTGTGTGGTTGGGCTGGAGTCCCCATAAGAGAACCCAAGAGAAGCTTTTGGTGTCTACTGTCCTCTTAAGGGAGCAATTATTCCCACTGTCTTCTTGGCAGAGCTTAGGATAAGTAGAGGGATGGTCCACCTGGGTTAACTAACATATGGGAGGAGGTAATAGCACATAATGACCTCATCTTTGCAGCAGATCAGAGTGTCTCACATCTCCACCCAAGGCCAAGATACCCATTCTTTGGACTAAGAAGAAATAGCTTTGCCTTAATTCGCCTCAACAAAACCCTGAAGCCTCCACCTTTTCATACGCTATTTTAAATTCCAAAGAGTGACAAAGCTGATACTAACTTGTCTAGGTTAAACAAGGAAATGGGACGTGGTTCAAAGTCAACTTTGAACCAGGACTTCAGTGGCCTCCAAGGGGGCAAGGCCTGACTACCTATGGAACAACAGTTTCATTTTGGGATAATAGCAAGGCAGGCTTTCTCTACACGGCACCTCTAATCTCAGGCCGTACAGGATACAGGTGCAGCTTTTCTTTTCTATTCCTTTTGTTTATTTGGTTTGTATTCTTCAAACTGTATAACCCACACTGATGTTGGCTATCTTAGGAATGTTTTTAATTATTATTTATGTGTTTGTTGGGGTGGGGTGCAGAATGTGCATGTTAGCTCCAGTGCCTGAAGAGTTTCAGAAGCTGATCCTCCCTGGAGCTGGTTTTGAGCCTTCCATGGGTGGGACTTGCTCCCATGTCTTCCGCTGGAACAGTATGCACTCTTAACTGCTGAGTAATCTCCCTGCCTCCCCTTCAACTATTCTCAGAAACTTTTACAATTTTGATTTGAGGGAAAGAAATGTATGACTGACTTCTACAGCGGCCATGTTAGCAGTTAAATATTTAAACAGGAGGAATTGTACTTCTCATGAAGAAACAAGTTTGTGGGAACTTCATCCCCGATTGTCTATGGGTTGCTGTCCTTTGGAAATCAATAGCTGCTATGGCTGAGTACACACATCTTTGTCTTGTTAATAAAATAATTTAAAAGTGAACTCAGGAGGGAGCACAATGATGATGTCATTGGAGTTAGAGGAAATAGTCCAGCTGGAACTCTCTGCACCTATCAGGAGAGAGATGGAAATGGTCTGCTTCTTGGAAGTAGAAGTAAACAGCAAGCTCTGCAGTGGATACCTTCATGGGGCAGCAGAAGAACTTAGAGACGGTCAGAGCAAACATGTAGCTATCCTAGCAGGAATGAAGGTATTCTAAAGAGGCACTTGTGACACTCCCTTTGACTGTCAGAATGTTCAAACAATGGTCCCCACTAAACCGGAATTTCCTCAGAGAGTAGGAAAAGGCACCAGCCCCAGGACACAAACTGTACACAGTTCTCACCTGTCAGACCTTGTGAGAGTCTGGATCCCAGACAGTGATGGGCCAGTGATGGGAAGGACTACTAAGTTTCACGTACTTTTACCCCTTCCATTCACATCTAATCTTCATGTCAGGACCCCTGAGATGAAACTTAGGGGGCGGGGCCGTGAGGGGTGCCGGGCCCAGGCTCTGACTCTTTTAATAAGCAGACTTAGGGTTTCCTTCAGGTCCAGAGTTTACGTAAGAGGGGGCAAGAGTGAGGAAGGGAGGAGCTGGAGAGACGGCTCAGTGCTTGGGAGCACTTGTTGCTCTTACAGAAGATCTGGGTTTGGTAACTAAAAACCATCCATAACTCCAAGGGACCTGACACCCCCTTCAGAACTCTCAGGGTACCAGGCACACACGTGGTATATATACATACGTACATGCTGACAAAACATTCAAACACATAAAGGAAAAGATGTCTAACATTTTTTAAAAGAGTGAAGGAAAAGATGGAGTTGATTTTCTGAGTTAGAACTCAGAAAGGGAGCCTAATTCAGAAAATAAAGGGCCAAAGATTAGGCAGGGAAAAACACCTGTTATCTACACCAAAAAGACTATTGCCAAATACTGACCAAGCTATTTGCAAAGAGAGCTACCAACATGACCAGCAAGGATGAAAGCAGACACATCGACTGAGGAGCTTCGGAGTATCTTAAGAAAAAATAGATATTTCATTGTTTATCATGTCCTCGGGTATGAACATTTTCCACTTTTTGTCTGTATGCTACTCTTCAGATAGTAAACTGAGAAATTCTTGTTACAGGCACTCTTAGCCCTGTCTAGGCAAGGAAAGCACCTGCTGCCCTGCATCACAAGGACATTTTCTAGCACTGACCAATCTCTTCATGAAAAGGGCTACAGACCAGGAAGCACTTCAGGGGATGTCACCTTGTCAGTAGGAAGGATACAGACCATCAGCCACACTCTTTGTTTCAGAGGGTTTCAACACAATGTTAGTCATATGTTCCAAATGAAGTGGCAGGGAGTGCCTATGCCAGATTTCCAGGGATCCAGGTTTCCAATAGGGCTTCTCACAGGACTGGGAGCACTTGGGTTGACATTGATATTGTATGCAAGTATGTCCTTCTCCAGTATCACTCCAACTTAAAACCAAAAAAAAAAAAAAAAAAAAAAAAAAAAATTACTGAAAAGACAGCTATATTCACAGTATCGCTTGCCCCTATGGTTTTAACTTCAGCTTCCTTCCAGAGACTTCTGATGTGCCGGGTGAAAGTTTTCTACAGTGGTCCAAGGAATGGCAAATTCATTTCATTTTTATTTCTTGAGACAAGTCTCAATGGAGGTGATTTAAAGTTCTCCCAAAAGTTTCACTGTTAAAGGGAATGCCGGGCCGGGGGCGAGTTGTGGTAGCGGTGGGGAGATAATATATCTAGAAGCTGTCCTGGGATTCACAGACGTATTTCTTTGGTTTGACCTAGATATGCCAGTAATTGTAAGCAGGCCAAGAGGTCAAGATATAAAACGGAAAGGCAGGGCAGTATCAGGTACCTTAGGGCTACCATGTGGGGTCAGAAATGTGGCCCCACATGTTAAAGATTTGGCCCTCAGATTAGTTCTGCCAAGTGAAGGCAGAAAGTAAGATGTGTGACCTATCAGAATGCCCCTAGATTATCAGGTCATGTCCTTAAAGCAGTCATGGGAACCTAGGCCCTCTCTGTTTCTTTGATTTAGAGATGCCATAAAGAAAATACCCTCCTCTACCACACCTTTCCACGATGATGTACCATCTCAACACGGGGCAAAAGGTGCCAAGACCAAGCAACCTTGGACTGGAAAGAAAGACCAGGAGTCTTTCTTCTTGATGAGTTGATTACCCTGGGTATGTTGTTTTACTGTTGGGAAAGTGACTAACACACTTAGACAGCAGAACTGAAATGAAAAAAGAAAGTGTATGTGTGTGGGGGGAGTGTGTGTGTGTGTGTGTGTGTGTGTGTGTGTGTGTGTGTGTGTGTGAGGCAGGGTGCTGAGGTTCAAGTTCAGGGCCTTTATACACCAATGCCTCTATAATTGTGCTATTCCCTCGGCCACCTGTGTAGCTGGGACTATGGATGTCTGTTACAGTACCTGGCTGGCTATACATAAACTGTGGCAGAAGGAAAATGAGTCCAGTTGTCTCTTCATAGAGTTGTGTTGATTTTTTGTTTCTTTGTTTTTGTTTAATTCTATTATACTGATACAAGGGCAGTCCTTACAAGGAGGTCAGAGGACACTGTGTAGGAATGACTTCTCTGTTTCCACAGTGAAGATAAAATTCAAGTCCTTAGGCTTTGGGGCCACTTTTACCACTGAGCTATCTATTTTATTTTATTTTATTTTATTTTTTATTTTGAGGCAGGTCTCACATATCCAAGGCTGACCTCAAATTTGCTATGTAGCCAAAGGATGATTTTGAACTTCTGATTGTCCTGCCTTCACCTTCCATGTGTTGAGAATACAAATATGCACCACACCCAGTTTTTTTGTGGCACTGGCAATTACATTCAGGGTTCTGTGGTAGGCAGGCACTCTACCAGGTGAGCTGAGTGTTCTCAGCCACAGATACATGCCGTTTTCTTTTCTTTTTCAATTAAAGTGTGTGTGTGTGTGTGTGTGTGTGTGTGTGTGTGTTTACACACATGTGCTAGAGGATCAGAGCAGAGGACAACTTACAGGAATCAGTTCTCTCCTCCCAGCATGTGGGGCCCGAGAACTGAATTCAGATTATTAGGCTTTGACAGTAAGAGCTGCCGAGCCATCTTGCTGGTCCAAGGTAAGTGTTTAATTGGGGAAAAGAGGAAGTTGAAACAAGTGGATGGTAACTAAGACTTATACCTAAAGTTGAAGACTTATACCATAGCTGTGATTGTTTGCTTTTCATCCATGGTATCTGGCTTCTCTTTAAGGAAAAGAGTAACGCTAGTGTACTTTAGGTGTCAGAGGTGGGCCTCAGAAAACACTGTTTCTGCCTGTCTCCCTCTTACATACACACAGGCACACATTTTCTGTCCCCGGTTTCATGCCCACAGTACTGATTACTAGAAGTTCTAATCTTATTTTTTCTGATGTCTTGTCAGCTAGTATGCAAAAGAAAAACTCCATTTTCTTCAGAAATGACATATTGGCTGCATGTCTTTGTCAGCTTCTGCTGTAGCCTGTGAAACAGAGAAAAGACTTAGGGCCATGGCTTATTGTGTTGATTTCATTTCATTTTGCAGTACTAGAGCTAGAACCTGAGATCTCATGCAAACTAGACAAACATTCTACCACTAACCTACAATCCAAGAACTAAAACACTAAAAATTTCAAAAATAATCCTATCCCAAGTTACAGAGGTGCCCAGAAGGAACAGTGCACATGGGCCTTACGTGGCCTCCTCACCTTAGTCTGCTAGCTTTGAGTCATGCCCTTTTGACCCAGGCACATTTCCGCACAGTGTCCATGCTTGAGTTGTGCCTATGCAATGAAGTCTCCACGGAAATACAAGATGGCATGGTCCAGAGAGCTTCAGGTCAGGTGGACACACAGAGAACTCATCTGTGTGTTGAATGAGCGGGACACCCCAACTGCACAGGGACAGAAGCCCCTAGGCCTGAGATCTTTCCAGATATCACTTGATATGTATCTCTTCATCAGGATGTGTATTTCTGATCTTTAAAATATTCATTTCCTCAACTCAGCTTAGCCACTGTAACAAATTAAAAGAACCTAGGATTGGAGTCCTGGGAACAATTAGCCACTTGGTCAGAAGTTTCAAAGATATGGACTCCCAACTGAGTCCGAAGTAGAATCCATCTAGAAGACTGAGCCCTCAACCTGTGGGATCTGAGTGATGGTGTCTCTAGAGTCAGAGCTAAAATTGATTAGAATAAATCTAGTGTGTGTCTGGTGAAGCATTTGTGGTCATCTTGCTGCTAGACAGAACCCATACAGCTTTAAGGTTACAGAAATAGATGTTGACTTTGTTCATTGGAAGCAGAGAACAAACACAGTTTGTTTGCCAGTGAATGGTAAGATAATGGATTAATAGCTGGGTGTGTTTAATCACAGGTTTAGGGAGGCAGGAAAAGTAAAGTATCTGAGCTCAAGGCCAGCCTGGTTTACAAAGTGAGTTTCAGGACAGCCAGGGCTGTGCAGAAAGACTTTTGTCTCAAAAATAAATAAATAAATAAATAAATAAATAAATAAATAAACAAACTAACAAAAAAAAAATCCCCAAACAACGACACCAAAAAAGGAAATAATCAATGTTAGAATGGACATATATTTGTTTTCTATTGCTGCTATGACCATAAACTTGGTGACATAAAGCAACACAATCTTATCTTACATATCTGTAAATCATAAGCCCAATGTGGAACATTCTTTCAGACTGGGATAAAACTGTCAATATGTATGCTCCTTTCTAGGACCATTTCAAGCTTGTAGAAGTTGCTTGTATTCGTTGCTCATGGACTCATTCCTCCATCTTCAAACTACTAACACAACATCCCTCTGCTCCTGTTTCACATTTCTCACCCTTTATCTATTGCCCTCATCCAATTATAATATTATATCCTATTATAATAATAGACAGCCTTAAACTCACCTCTAGGTGTAACTCCCCGCTCCGGATGCAGGCTAACACACACTCTCTCTGGGGAGTAAGACACAGACATCCTGGGAAGGCATGATTCTGCCTACAACAAGGTCCTAAGAAAACGGAAAGGGTTGCAAACGTGGGATCCCATTGTTCCCACTAAATTGGAAGGAAGGTTACTTTAGTTGAGAACCTTTAAGATAAAGCTGAGGTAGAAAAGCTATTTTGGAGCTTCTCCTATCTGATAGAAAGGAACGCTTTCTGGTAATAAAGCTATCATAAACTTCTTAGGAGAACATCAGTGCCAGGAAGGGGACTAAGTACATCTACTTGAGTGACTCCTTAACCAAACATTACCATAGTCCATGGTGCCTTCTATTTGTTTGTTCAAATGCCCATTTTTTTTTTAAATCATAGAATCACTTTCTCCACATCCTTCCTCCTCTTAACTCTGTATACAAATTACCACCTCTAGCTGCCCAGAAAGAATTTTCATGTGCATGCTTCAGTAGGTATATAGATAAATCATTACCTCCTGTTATTGAATCTGTCTATTGTAGGATCTCTTGCAGGCTCCCAACCCTGAGACCTAAACTGGCCGAGCAAGCAAATTTTCCTTTTACCACTAGTAAAGTACACAGAAAGATCTCAGCCTCCCAGAAGGACCTCTGAACATCATAAGCATAATGAATGACATGAAAACCACAGTGAGCAGAGATTTCCCTTTCACAAAGATGTAATTGTAGAGAGGATTGAATTAACTCTGATATGTGCATGTTGGCCAGTTTTATGTCAGCCTGACAACTGAAGTCATTTGGGAAGAGGAATTTCAGCTGAGAAAATGTTTCCACTAGATTAGTCTGTGGGAAAGCCTGCAGCATTTTCTTGATTGATGGTTCAGGTTGGAGATCACTGTGGGTGGTGCCATCCTTGTGCAAGTGCTCCTCCTAGCTGGTACCCTGATTATTATAAGAAAGGATGCTGAGAAAACTATGGGGAATAAGCCAGTAAGCAGTACTCCTCCATGGTCTTTGCTTCAGGTCCTGAAACTTGTACCTATCCCACCTTGAGTTCCTGCCCCGACTTCCTTTGTTGACAGACTTGCTGTGAAAAGACAAGCTGAATTAACCTTTCCTCTCTATATTGTTCTTGGTCTTGGTATTTTAATCACAGCAGTAGAAACCCTGAGACAATATGGTTCTACTAATAGATAAGACAATAGAGGAACAGAAGGAGGGGAATTAATAATGGATGTGGCTTGTTTTCATGTGGAGGGTCCCTGGAAGGCTGAAGCAGCTCAGGTTTATTGCTGACATTTCAGGTTTGCCTAGGGCTTGGATTTTGGAATGGAAGTATTTGTTTTCTATTTACAAATAATAGATCACTATCTTAAAACAACACCTACTATCTCTTGGGCTCAGCAATCAGGATTTCACAATAGGTTAGGCCCTGCTCTTGGTTGCATAAGGCCAAATCAAAGTGTAAGCCAGCCAGAGCCTCTGCTGGAGGTTCTTACCTGAATCAGCTGCTCCCAAGAACTGGTAGGATTGAGTCCCCTTTGATTCCACGAGGTTCATGTGGCTTTGCTGACTGACAACTTGAGTCACTTCTCATCCCCTAGGCTGGCTGCCATTTTTCCTATGTCACATTCCCAGTCATCCCCCAAAAGAAGCTCTTCAAAGCTGGTTGAGTCGTTTTTAGGAAAAAATTTGTGTACGTGGCTGTGTGCTTGCTACAGGACACCTGGGAAAGATGACTTCCAGGAATTGGTTCTCTCCTTCCACTTAGTGGATACCCTGCATTGAATTAAGATTATCAGGCTGTGTGGCAGTCACCTTTACCCATTGAGCCATCTTGCTGCCCCAGATTGAGTCTTTCACAATCAGAAAGACTCAATCTTCCTGACCTATAAATGGCTGTGTAAGGCCCTTCAAACTCTCCATTGTAGTGTAAACTAATTTGGAATGTTAGTTAAAAAAAAAAAAAAAGCTAAAAATTCTTCATGGACTATTGAAGAATTCTGGAAGAGAGAACCATTACCTTCACATGTGTACCAAATGGTGAACACAGCAGGCTCCACTGGATGGCTCTGCGCCCATGGTCAGGCAGATGGCCTCGGGTCAAACTCAGTTGGACAGAAAATAAAACAACAGGAGTATGGGAAAGTGACCTGTGGGGTAGGCGAAGGGATTAACAGGGGCCTGGAGGAGCTAAGAGAAGGTAGGGGGAGAGTATTGAGGACATATCTGCTGTCCTTTTCAATTTTTCCTTATTATAAAAATCCCCAAGAGTAGAGAACAGGATGCAGAGCTGCTTTGTGTATCTCACCAACTAGTGGCTGATCTTTGTTTCATTGATACTTCTCTTCCTTCGCTCGCCCTTTCTCATAAACTGCGTTTTGAAACATATTTCAAAGAGCTAATTTGAAATTCACAAATAACTTCAGTTCTGTCTATGAAAAAAGATGACTATATGTTCCAAGCAAACTCCCAGTACTAATGTCACCATCTTGGCAAGAGAGGAGACATTCTAAAAAGAAGCACTTGTACCCCAGTGTGGTGATGTCAGTGTGAAATGTCTCCTATAATCCCAGACATTTGAACACCTGGTCCCTAGTTATTGGTGCTGCTTAGGGAGCTCTGGGAAGCACAGCTTGCTAGAGAAACTATGTCACTGGTAGCTTTGGGAGTTGAAAAGCCTTATGCCACTTCTAGACATTCTCCCTGTGTCATGCCTGTGGATGGCGTGTGATCTCTCAACTTCCTGCTCAGGCCACCATGCCTGCCCATTGCCATGACTTCCCACCATGATGGATTATTAAATCTCTGAAACCCTGAACCCAAATGAAACTCTTCTATAAGATATTTTTGGTCATGATATTTTACAACAGAAACAAAAGTCATTAAAACACCCTCTCTTTGGCTGTTTTCCCCTAGACACTGGAGTTTTCCCCTAGAGTCTCATGCTGGGACAGGGAAGAGTTAGGCCCTGGTGCTAGCCAAAGGAGAACCCTGTTTCTTAGAAAGGATCTCACACAGTACAAACAACTTTCAGGACAAACTGGAAACCAGGAGTCAAGACAATGGTGGGTTGGTCAATGGTAGGCATGATTGTACCCTAATCAAGACTGATTACTTATCCACACCTGTCAACCTCCACTTAAACCTCAGGTCAGGACTTCAAAGATGGAATTAAGAGGGATGGCACTGGGCATCTTTATTTTGGTCTCTTACCATAGTGGCCATGTTGAGTAATCCAGTGCCTGTTTTCCCTATTGAGCACAGACAGCAGGAACAGTACCAGCAACTATACTGGTGACACTTCTAGAAACTGTGTCTCTAGCAAGTCAGACAAGGGCTGCACTTCAGCCTTATATTTCTTTAATTTCATGAAATATTCAGTCATTATTTAATTTTCATGACTGTCTCATACACTTTAGTGTTTTCAAATAATTGTCAACCTGATGTCCATGCTACATCTTCCAGGAATCTCTTAAACTCTTAATAGGACCCCCTTCATACTCTGTCTCCTTGCAGTTAGTCATAAGCTAAAGTGTGTGCCTCACAATTTCCATTGTTAAGTTTCAAAGTTTCAACTCCAGCACTTTAGGATATGACTGTATTTAGAGACAGAGTCTTTGAAGATAGGGTTAACTTAAAAGGAAGCCTTTAGTGTGGGTCTTAGACCAAATTGACCCACGTCCTAAAAAAGAGGAAATTTGGACTCACAAAGACACCAGTAATGCTTGCACTCAAAAAAAGGTCATGTGACAGTAAAACACAAATAGTCTTGTGCAAACAAATAAGAGAAGCCAGATCTAACCACATGGAGTCTGAACTTCAAGACTAAAACTTTGAGATACAAGTTTCTATCATTTTTCATCCAGACTATGCTATTTTGTTATGACTGCCCCAGAAAATAGATTCACAATTTATTCATGTTAATATTACTATTTTCTTAATGGTTGAATCTTCATAGTGTCACCACCAGATTCTTCTGTCTTCCATGGCTTTTCTGTGTTTAAAGTAATAAAGCTGGAGGATAGCTCAGTGGTATGGCACTTGCCTAGTTTGTGGGAGACCCTGGATTTGAGTCTTAACACCACACAAAAAAAGTATAAATCATGTCAAATGATAACTAATATTCTTGGCTACACAAGAAAAGAATATTGGTTCAAAACAAAAAAAAAAGTTACTTGATGACAAAACCCAGCTAATTAGAAGAACTTATAATAAAATCTCTGGAAACAGAAAGCAAAAATATTGGTCCATTAAGTTCCTTTTGTTTGGGTTATGGCTTTATAGTAAATTTTGAAATAAAAAAGTTTGATATCTTTGTTTTGTTTCTTGTTTTAGCACTGCATTAGCTATTCAAAGTCCTTTATATTTATATGAATTTTGGATGTATCCTTCTACCTTTGTCAAAACAAGCAAGCAGACAGAAATACTGTTCTCCCATTCCATAGTTAAGCCCTACCTGGTCACTGTATATGATCGTTTCAATACATTACTGAATTTGATTTGCTAGTCATTTTTTAGGTGGATTACTTTGGTCCCATTACTCATAGGTCAGATCAGATAAGTTGCTTATCTAATCTTAATATTGGTAGGTTATATGTATATAGAATTTCATCCATTCCTTTTAGACTTTTCTAATTTATCAGAATAAAATTTTATAGTTACGTCCCAATGATTTTATAAATCCCATTGGTCTATCAAAATATCTCCTTTTTTTATTTCTATTGATTAGTCAACTAGGGATTGTTTTTCTTGTCTTTTCAAAGAACCAAATTTTCATTGATTACTTTTTTTTGCTAGTGTTGTCTGGTTGGTTTATTTATTTATTTATGGTTTGTTTTATTTCTAATTACTAACTTCTATTCTGATCATAAGTATCTCTCTACATCTGCAGCTTTTGGATTTGGCTTGCTCTAGCTTTTCCAGGGCTCCAAGGTGCATTGATATGCATTTGTGATCTCTCTGTTTTTTAATGTTGTAACTCATAGCTGTGAGCATCTATTTCACCAATACCTTCTGGTGAAAAACTTCCTGTTGAGTGATCAGAGGTTATTTAGATAGACACGCCTTTATTTGTTCTTATTTTTTCAGAGACTAGGTTATAGATGTGGTCTGAGCAGGTCTGGGGCTTCACAAGCAGAGTCCTGAGTGCTGTTCGCATGTCTGCCAGCCTTTCAGGAGACAGACAGAGAACGCTGCCCTACCTTGGTCAGGTTTCGGTGAACAGTTGCAGAACACTTACTGTGCATATTCAGAGTCTCACTGAAATGGTCTCAGGCTGCCAAGCTCCCAGGCAACAGGAATCTGTTCACAGTGGCATCTCAGGGTTGTCTAGAAAGCATTGCGCACCCACTGCTGACAAGCATGGGTTTCCTGAGCATTTCTTCCTTTCATTGCTGCTGTTGTCCTTGTAAATCTTCTTCACCCACCTCTCTACACTCGACTACTGAACATAAAGTGCAGATATCCAAAGGCCCAGTGACCCTCTAAGTCTATCAGCCTTCTCTCTCCCACAGGAAGTGGGAAGCTCTCCAAGGCACACCCTCCTGGATGGATTCTGGGCTGTCTCTCCTGCTTTGTAAAATTCTGCTTTACTTTGCTGTTGAAGCTGGAAATAAAGGAATCACCTACCTCTTCTGACAGCCATCACTTAGCTTTCCCTTCTTCATTCCTTGGAGACTCTGGCAGGACATAGCTAGGCACTGTCCACCATATTCCAAATCCCCTCCTCTCCTTATTTCCATAAAATCTACATCCGTGTCTCCCTTTTGATTTCTCATTTTAACCTTTTCTGTCTTCTTACGTTTCTTACTCAATCGAGGTAAAGGGTTATCAGTTACATTCATCTCAAATAAAAAGCTTTTCAGCTCATGGGATTATTGTTACACTTATAAGTGTACCAACATAAAATGTCATGGTGGTTGGTATACAGTTTTAGTTTCAATGGCTTTTTTGTTTGTTTCCCCTATGAGAGTATAAATTACTCTTTAACCTTACAATAGCTGCTCAAGTGAAACCAAGATGTCAATTTAAAGAGACATTTTAAAAAATACTCACAAATCCTCACTGGAAAGGAGGCTTGGGAAGATGGTAAGTGGACAGTCACTTTTGTCCGGTGTGTACATTTTCATTCTCCTAAATGCATGAGCTCTTGCTTGCTGTTGTTGGCTTTTTGTTGTTGTTGTTATTGTTGTTGTTTTATACAAATTGGTTCTACAATGAATTTTTATTATCACACATTTTTTTATTTAATTTTATATAACAAAGTCCAATTAAATGAAAACAAACGTTTATACACAATATTTGGGAATTTGGGCGTCGTTCTTTCCAAACTACTTCCTGCTGGTAAGGGGCGCTGTCATGGGGGATTCGAAGAAGATTCAGAAATCCTGGCTGTAGTCTGTAGGGCTGCTTTGTCCAGCTGTTTTGAATGTAGGATCACCTTGTACTCTGTTTCAGGCGGTCTGGCGTGATCAAACCACATTAGTCTGAAAGGAATCCACATCTTTTCATTTTCTGTGGAAACAAAAATAGAAATCCTTTTCCCCAGTAACTTGTCCTTCAACTTAAATTTTGGAGTCAAAGCATTTTTTTTAATTTAGTTCCTTCCTCCTTCCCTCCTTCCCTCCTTTTTACCCTCTCTGCCCTCTCACATGCACTCTAAACACCCTCCCCTCCCATCCCCCACCCCAATTCCATATGTAGGGGAATGCCATCCAGTTGGGGTCATGTAGATCTGACAGGTCCTGTGAAGTTGGGACTAGGGCTTCTCTCCTGTCTCTAGATTAAGGCAGTTATCCCTCCATGGGGGAATATGTTTGCAAAGTCCTTTTGTGCAACAGGGAAACATCCTGGCTCCACTGTCTGAGGTCTCTTAGACTGCTCAGTTCTTCTGGCTGAGACCCATATTCAGGGGGGTCCTGAGTCAGTCCCATGTTGGCTTCCCAGCTATCAGTCTAGTGGCCTTTAGCTCCTCCTTGTTCAGGTAAGCTGTCTGTATGTGTTTCTGCCACATGGTCTTGTCCTCTCCATCTGCATCTGGGTTCTAGTTCGACTCAGTGTTTATGTATGGGTGTTTGATCCTGTTTTCAACAGGCATTAGTTAAGGGCTCCATGGATAAGTTAGTTGTTGATCTCACTCTCCGGGAAGGGCATTTATGATAGCCTTTCCACAGAAGCTCAAATTGTTAATTGGGAGCAGTCTTGTAGTTCTCTAGACCTTTCTTTGTGTTCAATTTTATCTTCAAACCAATATTGGCTCCCTCTTTTATGCTCTCTCTCTCTCTCTCTCTCTCTCTCTCTCTCTCTTTCTGTCTCTCTCTCTTTCCTGTCTTCTATTCCTAACCAGGCTCAATCCTCCTGGTTGCACATGTTTTCCTTTCCTCCCCCTCATTTTCTCCTACTTCTCTCTCCATTCGCTGTCCTCCCCCACTTCACCTGAGCTCTAGGGGACTTGTCCCTTCCCAGTTCTGTGAGGGACTTTATATGAATCTCTTAGAATACACCTTGTATCCTAGTTCGTCTGGTGATGTGAATTATAGGCTGGTGATCTAAAATCCATATATGAGTGAGTACATACTGTGTTCCTCTTTTTGTGACTGGGTTACCTCATTCAGGATGGTTTCTTCAAGTGCCATCCACTTGCCTGCGAATTTCAAGATACCATTATTTTTCTTCACAGTAGTATTCCATTGTGTAGATGTGCAACATCTTCATTAACCATTCTTCAATTGAGGGGCATCTAGGTTGCTTCCAGGTTCTTGCTATTACAAATAGTGCTGCTATGAACATAGTTGAACAGATGTCTTTGTTGCATGGATATTAATCCTTTGGGTATATGCCTAAGAGGAGGATTGCCGGGTCCTGTGGTAAACTAATTCCCATTTTCCTGAGGAACCGCCATACTGATCTCCAAAATGGCTGTATGAGTTTGCACTCCCACCAGCAGTGGAGGAGTGTTCCACTTTCTCCACATCCTCTCCAACATAAGTCATCACTGGTGTTTCTAATTTTAGCCATTCTGGCAGGGGTAAGATGGTATCTCAAAGTTGTTTTGATTTGCATTTCCCAGATAGCTAAGGATGTGGAGCATTTTCTTAAGTGTCTTTCAGCCTTTTTGATTTCCTCTATTGAGAATTCTATCTTCAGTTCTGTACCCCATTTTTTAATAGGGTTATTTGGTGTTTTGTTGACTAGTTTCTTGAGTTCTTTGTGTATTTTGGAGATCAGCCCTTTGTCGGATATAGGATTGGTGAAAATCTTTTCCCAGTCTGTGGGCTGCCGTTTGGTCTTGTCAACTGTGTCCTTTGCCTTACAGAAGCTTCTAAGTTTGAAGAGGTCCCATTTATTAATTGTTTCTTTCAGTGTCTGTGCCCCTGGACTTATATTCAAGAAGCGGTCTCCTATACCAATTTGTTCAAGGGTACCTCCTACTTTCTCTTCTAAGAGGTTCAATGTGGCTGGATTGATGTTGAGGTCTTTGATCCATTTGGACTTGAGTTTTATGCATGGCGACAGACATGGGTCTATCTGCAGTCTTGTACACACCATCATCCAATTGTGCCAGCACCATTTGTTGAAGATGCTATCCTCGCCCCATTGTATAATTTTAGCTGTTTTGTCGAAAATCAGGTGTTCATAGGTGCGTGGATTAATATCAGGATTTTCAATTCAATTCCATTGGTCTACCTGTCTATTTTTATGCCAATACCAGGCTGTTTTCAGAACTATAGCTCTGTAGTAGAGCTTAAAGTCAGGAATGGTTATGCCTCCTGAAGTTCTTTTATTGTATAGGGTTGTTTTGGCTATCCTGGGTCTTTTGTTTTGCCATATAAAGTAGATTATTATCCTTTCAAGGTCGGTGAAGAATTGTGGTGGGATTTTAATGGGGATTGCATTGAATCTGTAGATTGCTTTTGGTAAGATTGCCATTTTTACTATGTTAATCCTCCCTAACCAAGAGCATGGGAGATCTTTCCATTTTCTGGTATCTTCTTTAATTTCTTTCCTTAGAATCACAAAATTCTTATTATATAGGTCTTTTACTTGTTTGGTAAGTGTTACACCAAGGTACTTTATGTTGCTTGTGGCTATTGTAAAGGGTGATGTTTCTCTGATTTCTTTCTCTGCCTCTTTGTCGTCTGAAAAACTTAGGGCTACTGATTTTTTTGAGTTTATCTTGTATCCTGCTAGTTTGCTGAAGGTGTTTATCAGCTGTAGGAGTTCCCTGGTAGAGTTCATTGGGTCGCTTATGTAAACTATCTTATCATCTGCAAATAGAGACAGTTTGACTTCTTACTTTCCAATTTGGATCCCCTTGATCTCCTTTTGTTGTCTTATAGCATTAGCTAGAACTTCTGGTACGATATTGAAGAGATATGGAGAGAGAGGACAGCCTTGTCCTGTTCCTGATTTTAGAGGAATTGGCTTAAGTTTCTCTCCATTCAGTTTGATGTTGGCAGTTGGTTTGCTGTATATTGCCCTTATTATGTTTAGGTATGTTCCTGTTATCCCTGACCTCTCCAAGACCTTTATCATGAAAGGGTGTTGAATTTTGTCAAAGGCTTTTTCCACATCTAGGGAAATAATCATATGGTTTTTCTTTTTCTGTTTGTTTATATGGTGGATCACGTTGATAGATTTTCGTATGTTAAACCATCCCTGCATTCCAGGTATGAAGCCTACTTGGTCATGGTGGATGATTTCTCTAATGTATTCTTGAATTCGGTTTGCCAGTATTTTATTGAGTATTTTTGCATCGATGTTCATCAGGGATATTGGTCTGTAGTTTTCTTTCTTAGTTGTGTCTTTGTGAGGTTTGGGTACCAAAGTTATTGTGGCCTCATAAAAAGAGTTTGGCAATGAACCTTCTGTTTCTATCTTGTGGAACAGTTTGAGGAGTAGTGGTATTAGTTCTTCCTTGAATGTCTGGTAGAATTCTGCACTGAATCCATCTGGCCCTGGACTTTTTTTCGTTGGAAGGCTTTCGATGACTGCTTCCATTTCATTGCGGGTTATAGGTCTATTTAAGTTGTTTGTCTGTTCTTGATTTAATTTTGGTAAGTGATAGTTATCCAGAAACTTGTCCATTTCCTTTGAATTTTCAATTTTTGTGGAATACAGGTTTTCAAAGTATGACCTGAAAATTGTCTGGATTTCCTCTGTGTCTGTTGTTATGTTCCCCATTTCGTTTCTGATTTTGTTAATTTGCATGTTCTGTCTCTGCTTTTTCGTTAATTTGGATAAAGGTTTGTCTATCTTGTTGATTTTCTCAAAAACCAACTCTTTGTTGCATTGATTTTTTGTATTGTTTTCCTGGTTTCTATTTTGTTGATTTCAGCCCTCAAGTTGATTATTTCCTGGCGTCTACTCCTGCGGGGTGAATTCGCTTCTCTGTGTTCTAAGGTTTTCAGTTGAGCTGTTAATTCTCTTTTGTGACTATCCTCTGTTTTCTTCATATGGGCACTTAGTGCAGTGAATTTCCCTTGTAGCACTGCTTTCAAGGTGTCCCATAAGTTCGGGTATGTTGTATCCTCATTCTCATTTCGGCACCTTTGAGCTGGGCTTCCTCACGTTCGTCTATGCCTATTATTCTTAGGTTTGGCCTTTTCATGGTGTCCCACATTTCCTGGATGTTTTGTGTTAAGGATTTGTTGGATTTATGATTTTCTTTGGTCGATGAATCTATTTCTTCTAGTTTATCTTCTGTGCCTGAGATTCTCTCTTCCATCTCTTGAATTCTATTGGTTATGCTTGTGTCCGTGGTTTCCGATTTTTTTGCCCAGCTTTTCAATTTCCAGCATTCCTTCCATTTGTGTTGCCTTTATTTTCTCAATTTCAGTTTTCAAGTCTTGAACCGTTTCCTTCACCTGGTTAATTGTTTTTTCTTGGCTTTCTGTACTTTCCTTAAGGAATTTGTTCATTTCTTCCACTTTTTTTGTTTGTTTTTTTCCTCCATTTCTTTAAGGGATTTTCTCACATCTTCTTTGAGGGCCTCTATCATTTTTATGATGGTAATTTTTAAGTCGTACCCTTCTGCTTCCTCTGCTTTGTTGTTGTGTTCCATTCTAGTTGGTGTAGATTCCCTAGATTCTGGTGGTGTCATGTTTGTCTTTCTGTTGTTAGGTGTTCTCTTGTATTGCCTTCTTCCCATAGCTTCTTCCAGTAGGAGTTGGTGGTGTCTCCCCCCTCTCTCTATGGTACTTCCCCGATGGACTTAATGTGGGTCTGAGATTCAATATCTGTAGTTCTGTGTGGTCCAAGCTCTCTAGGAAGTTTCTCCGTCGCAGACAGGGATCCAGGGGTGGGGTCAAGGATGAGGATTCAGAAGAAGATGCCAAAAGGTACTCACAGTGGTCCTCTGGCCAATAGCTCTGGCCAATAGCTCTGGCCAATAGCTGGCGGAAGAGGGCAAGAGCTGAGCTGGAACTTGAGAAGGTTTTGCAGGATAGTGGGATCTCACCGGAAACTGGCGCTCTCCAGCTGAGACCTCGTTCTTTGGCAGAAGCCAGGATTTGGGGGTCAAGGCCAATGAGTAGTGTCTCTGTGTTCCGAGCTTTAGTTCTCTAGGTTCCTGCCTTGAGTTCATTCCTTGACATCCCTTACTGATGGGCTGTGACATGGAAGTCTATGTAACAAGTATGGTTTTTCCTCCCACCGCCTGGTATTGTCCTGCTGCCACGCCGCCAGCCCCAAATAATGCACAGAGACTCTGTATTAGATATTATGCTATTGGCCAGGTACTAGTTTCTTATCGGCTAGCTCTGCCTTAGTTATTAACCCATTTGTGTTAATCTATGTATGTCCACGTGTTCTTCTTACCGGGAGCCGGCTGCTGCATACTGCTCTCTCCAGACTCTCCATCTTGACTCCTCCTTACTACTTCCTCCTTGTCTCCTAGTCCCTCCTATCTTCCTTTCCTATTGGCCAACAGTGCTTTATTTATTAACCAGTATGAGAAACATATACAGAATGACATCTCCCATCATCTCCTCTTTTCTGTCTAAATAAAAAGAAGGGTTTTAACCTTAACATAGCAAAATATATCACATAACAGTTATCAAATAAGAATCACAGTTAACACTATTTAGTCCATTAACATTTAGTGAGATTTGATTTGAAGAAAATATTCCATCATCTATTTTATCTTTGTGAGTTAAAGTCCTATATGTAATTTATCTTTAAGCATAACTAAGGAAAACTATAACCATAACTAACTGTCTTCAACTCCATCAAAGACCACAGAAGGATAGTATATAAACTCTAGAAATGACAAAGACAACTCACTGCCTGGTCACCCAAAGTTCTTTTGTAATCTTCCATCTTTATCCCATAGGCCATAGTGTGTCTGGCAGACTCTTCAGCAAAGCAGGAGACTTTAAACTGTCTTTTTGTATTGGCAGTTTGTCCGTCACTTTTTTCTGTGTCCTGTAGACTGTCTGGCAGACTCTTCCATGAAGCAGGAACTTTATAGCAATGTCCATCTTGAATCAGCAATCACTTTTCTGTGGGTCATGTATGTCCAGTTTATATAGCACAAAGTCAAACAGTCCAGACAAGAGCAGTATCTTGTCCAAATGGCTAGTCTTGCCATATTGGAAGTAAACTCCATAACGAGTTTCTTCAATGTCCATCTTCATCTTCCTTTTTGATGCAGGTGGTGTTGCCAAGAGTAATTATGTCTCACTGTCACGAAAACCCTAAACCATTTTAAATGCCATATTCTGTAGGTCTTTGAAAGGTTTGAAGAATGCCTATCTATCTCAAATACATCTCTGCATATCTAGAAAACCTAACTCACCTAGCTATAAGTTTTGACTACTATAAGTAACTATCTAAAATCTGTACTAAATTATACATTACATTTTTAAATGAGCTATATAAACACAATACCTAAACAAAATGAGAAATATACACATCACAAAATTGACCTTAAATTGTATCAATAAATGATAATCTATTCCAAAACAAAGTATTCATATCTATACCATAATCCCCTTTTTATCTTTAAAAAGAATTGGCTGTGATCATTAACCATTTATAACCAAGTCCATTTAAATGAAAACAAACATTTATAAACACTATTTGGGAGTTTGGGCATCGTTCTTTCCAAACTGCTTCCTGCTGATAAGGGGGCACTGTCATTGGGGATCCTAAGAAGATGCAGAAATCCTGGTTGTAGTCTGCAAGGCTGCTTTGTCCAAGCTGTTTTGGATGTAGGATCAGCTGTTACTCTGTTTCAGGGGGTCTGGCTTGATCAAACCACATTAGTCTGGAAGGAATCCACAGCCTTTTATTTTCTGTGGAAACAAAAATAGAAATCCTTTTCTTTTTATTTAGACAGAAAAGAGGAGATGATGGGAGATATCATTCTGTATATGTTTTTCATACTGGTTTAATAAATAAAGCACTGTTGGCCAATAGGAAATCAAGATAGGAGGGACTAGGAGACAAGGAGGAAGAAGAAGTAAAAAGGAGGGGTCAGCCTGGAGAGACCGGGGAGACCAGAAGTCTGCCCCACTCCCCGGTAAGGAGACCACGTGAAAATACATAGAAATGGGTTAATACTTAAGACAGAGCTAGCCTATAAGAAACAAATAATGGGCCAACAGAATTATATCTAATACAGAGTCTCAGTGTGTTATTTGGGGCTGGCGCGGCTGCAGGACAAGACCGGGCAGCGGGCAGAAAAACCTGTACTCATTACAAGTATAAGTCAAAGAAACTTTTTCCTTTCCCAAGTTTTTCTCAGTTGTGGTGTTTTGTCACTGCAACAGAAATCAAACTAGGACATATATCAAACAAAAATGGCGTTTTACACGTGTGTGTGTGTAAATATATAATTTATATATAAAATAAAAATACGATGTACTTCTTGCTTCATTGTCTAAACTAACTTAATATATAAGTATTGTACTTTTTAGCATATAAGATAGATGAACAGTTTTTGTACAGAATAAATAAGAAATAGCTACAATGCAATATCAAGAAATAAAGAAAAGGGGTAATGATCTAAGTAGGTATTTCAAAGATACATGAATGATCCATGACTTGTATCATAAGTAACGGATAAATACAAATTGAAAATTCAATGAACTATCACTTCATATTCACTAAACTGGCTAAAATAAAACACATAGAGAATAACAAGATTGTGAGAGGATGGAAGAAAAGCTGTAGAAGGAAGGTTCTGTCCCACAGCCGTTTAGTCCCACATAGACACACAGACTTACAGTAATTATAAGCTGTTTGGCCCATTACTCAGGCTTCTTATTGATTAGCTTTCTCTTAATTATTAACCCATTTCTATCAATCTGTGTATTTCCACATGGTGTTATCTTACCGAAGAACGCCTGGGCACCCTGCCGTCCTGATAGTTATATGGGATCTCTTCCCAGAATTCTCCTCGTCTGGTAGTCCTGCCTGTACTTCCTGCCCGTCCATTGTCCTAAACAGCTTATTCATCAAGCCATAAGAGAAACATGTATTCCCAGCACACAGAAGGACAAAACTCATCAAACTGTGAGTTTTAACTCACATATAGCTCACAGGTTTGTAATATCGTCTGAGGGTTTCTTTAAATATTAGATTGTAATGTTAACGCGATTCAGCAAACGTACTGTTAGAAATCTCAGAGAAGCTGCAAATTATGTTCATAGGAAATTTCTGTAAGCATTATTCACAATAGGCTCAAATTGGGAAGAAGCAGAAAGTCCCTCAGAGTATATAGGTGGATACATAAAATGTGGTGTAGCTGTACAGTGGAAGAGAGCAACACAGTAATAATAATGACAAGGAAATACTGAGTCATGCTACAAAGTGAACAAACCCCCAAAGCAAACTGAGCAAATGAAAATCTGGAAAAAAAAAAAACTCTGCTATTCCAGTTAAGAAATGCTTAGGAAGGTAAATATGTACAATTCAGTTGTCTGCTGCTTGGAACTTAAAATAAGAATAAACAGTCTTTGTGAGAGAAAATAAATGTTCTGAAATTTCATTTGTTCTAATATGTGGTGATACTTATAAAATTCTACATAGCTGGTAAAAATCTGTATTTTTGTGATATTAAACTGTCCACCTAAAATGGGCGAAATAACTGGAGTGTGTGGCTCAGTGACAAAACCTATACAGCATGCAAAAGGCCCTGGGTACAACCGGCAGCACCAAAAATAAAAGAACAAAGGTAAAATGTAAGGGGTCTAAATTTCAATAAGGCTACTTTTCAATCCAATACACAGCAATATGTGTCTTCTAAATACACACATACTCAAGTGATGCTTACAGGAAGCTGTCAAAAACATATTTATCATGTCTTATTGCGTAATGTGTACATACACACATATGTGTAACATCAGAAAGTGCTTGTTAATTTGTACTACATTTATTTGTGTCTCTAAATGATCTCTGATCATGTCTATTCAACCTGAGAATCATAAAATTATAAAATGAGCAAAACAATACAAAAATCTGTAACCATTTCTGACTGCTAGGCCCTGAACCAAACTTTTCTCAGGATCAAAACAAAAGCAGAAACGGATTTATTTTAGAGGCTTATTATAAAGTCTAGTCCATAAATTCTTTCCACAACACTTTTTTACTCATCAAGAATATTCTATTTTCATTGACTAATTTCCTCAGAAGTTAATGTATTTTTAATTCTTAAAAGACAAAGTATTTATGTTAATAATTTTAGGATTTCCTTTTTATGTACTGGATGGTGCAATTAGTTTTATTTTTAAAAAGAGACCCTGGGGCTATATTGGGAAAACCCAGAGGTCTGAATTTCCTGGATGATAGGTAATGCAAACTAATCAAACTCAACATTTTTATTAATGAGCTTCTAGAAAACTACTTCAGCTAAAAATTAATATCTTATTAGAATATTATAAGGCTACCATGAAGGCAGTAGACATGTTTATTCCTTCACCTGCTATTCCATAATGTATACTAGTCAGGGTTTCCTTAAAGGAACAGAGTCAATAGAATACATTGGAGTGGTTTACAAGCTGTGATCTGGGTCATCAACCAGTGGCTATCTCCCAGGGGATAGGTCAAGAATCCATGAGCTGTTCGGTCCACAAGATTGGAAATCTTAGTAGTTCCGATCTGGTGCTGGATGGAGTGCCACGGGGTACTTAGAGGGTTACTGGTCTACATTGGAATCATGAAGGAATGGGTTCCAATAACAGTGAAAAATGCCTCAGCAACAGGTTAGAAGAACTTGCCAGCAAACATAAAACAAAAGCTTCCTTCTTTCATGTGAAGGTGTGGCCCAGATTCAGAGTGACTAAATTGACTAATTCCCCCCACCTCAGGTAATAAGTCACAAAAATACCTCATAGGCATGCCTGGCTGCTTGGGTGTTAGCTCATCACAAATGCAGTAAGCCGACTGCCAAGATCACGTAGATACCTAGATGTTCTTTGCCCTCTTTCCCCTTGTTTAGAATGAAAACCCAAGGACCAGAATCTCCACATCCACGTTGGATTGTAAAATGACTGAGAATGTAAGCTACACATGGCAAAGCAATGAGGTATAAGCTAGGGTTCTAGAAACTACAAAACAGTACAGTCATTCACCCACCCAGGATCCACGGAGGACTGGTTCCTGGCAACCCGTAGCCATCTCCATCTCTAGGTTCTCATGTCTCTATATAAAGTAGTGTAGAATTTGCACATAACTCGTGTACTTTAGATCATCCCCAGATTACTTATAACCCCTAATGCAAAGCAAAGCTATTTAATCGTTGTTGTACTATACTGTTGAGAGAGTAATAAAGGAAAACAATATCTGTACTGCCTAATACAATGTTATGAATATTTTTGATTGGCAATTGGTTGGCTGAAAGAATGAATATCCTGTGGATCTGAATGGTTACCTGTTCCATTTCTGGAAATACTATGCCTGGATATCTTGAACACAAAAATAAAATCCCATATTGCTATGTTATTGTCTTAAAATTAAACAACCCAGAGATGTGAGTGGTTCAAAGGGGGACAATTTGTCGATGCAAGACTCCAAGAAAGGAAACTACTTGGTATCTAGAAGATGGCAACGTAAGAGGAGAAAGAGGAACAGAGGTAGGCAGGAACTAATGGGGAGTTAGGTGATATAGGTTCTGACAGTTCATAAGGACTTTAAGATATCTTACAATTTTATCTACTACAATACAGCTTGTTATCCTTCTTAGGCTGGTCTCAAATTCTTGGGCTCAAATAGCCTGTCTTATTTATACTCTAAATGAATCTCTTTATGGATGATAACTCAGTGCTATCATTTACAAATCCTCACATAAGCCAGGTGTGGTGGCACACATCTTTAATTCCAGCACTAAGATGGCAGAGGCAGATAGATCCCTGAGTTTAGGGCCAGCCTGGACTACATAAAGAGATCTTGTCTCCAAACTCTAATAAAAGTAAAAATAAAAGTCCTCATAACATCTGTATTTACATATATATGTATTAAATATGCTACATGATAACACTTTATTGAAAAATATCACATTTACCTTTATTAGCTGGCATTAACTATAATTTCAAATTTTATAGTTATTCTACAATAACCTGTCTGACATGGGGCCCTTGCAAAATAGCCTAGTTTGGTTCCCAGCACCCACATCAGGATGCTCACACTCACCTGTAACTCCAGCTCCAGGGGTACCTAATACCCCTGACCTATATGAGCACATGCGCTCATGAATACATATCCATACTACACACAGACACACAATTTTAAAATAATTTTAAAAACCAAATACTTTTTTAAAAGAATGTACTAACATAGAGGGTTTGTTTGGTCTATACAGGTACTACTAAGCAGAGTTGAGACAGTGTCTGATCAGCTTGGAGACCTCTCTGTTTGATTCCTCCTTTGGGTTTTACTAATGTGGGGAGTGACTATAACTAAGCACTTGATCTTCCTATCCTATCAAAGTATTCATCTCCAAGTATTGGGTGAAAATTAACTACTTAGTGTAGAACTTCTAGCAAAGACCAATCACCTTGTGAATATTTTCTATTCTTTTTAATCCTAACTACCAGTGTCTGAGATTCTTAACCATCGTTTTAACACTGGACTAGGGAAATAGGAAAGTTCCAGATACTAAAGACATTTTGCATAGGAACAGACAGATAATACAAATGTCTGTCATTATATGCATGAACTAGGTTTCAGTGACATTCACTCTTCTTTGTTCTGACACCTAGAAGTGCTTATGTAGAAAGTATAAGTGTCTCTTAGTGTCCCATATGAAATCAGTTAGTTACCATCCAGATTCATACCTTAATTTCTTAAGACATTAATTCTTACCAGCTGGCAACAGTGAACTTAATTATCTCAAGTCCACTTACAAGATTATTCTCTTGACTTATGTTGATGAGGCCCAGCATGGTACCTAGATAGACTTGTAAGTGTTGTATCAAGTACAAAGCACTTCTAATTAGTCAGCAACCCATCATTCAGCAACTGATTTAGCCATCAAAACCAATGTTTTTCTGCTCTTTTCAGGATAGACATCAGCATTTAAAATTATGGGGGCAGGTTAGGGGTGTAACTCACTTGGTATAGCACTTGCCTAGCATGAGTTCAATCCCCAACACAGCATAAACTGAGTGTGGTGGTACACACCCATGATGCCATTATATGGGGATAGAGGCAGAAAGATCAAGAGTTCAAGGTCATCTTGGGTTATACAGCAAGTCTGAGGTCAGTCTGGAATACATGAGGCACTGGATCAAGAAACACAGAACAGGCTGATCAGATGGTTCAGTGGGTAAAGGTGCTTTGCTGCCAAGCCTGTAGACATGAGTTCAATCCTATCCTAAGGAACCTCATGGTGAAAGCAAGGAACCAACTCTCACAAGTTGCTTTTGCTTTTTTGTTGTTGTTGTCATTTGGTTTGGTTTTTTGAAACAGGATGTCTCTGTGGGACTGTCCTGGCTGTCCTTGAACTCACTGAGATACACCTGCCTCTGCCTCATAAGTGCTGGAATTAAAGACTTGCACCACCACCACCTGACCCAACTGCCACTTGCCATGTGTGTTCTGTGAGGTAGAAAGCTGGTATGAGCCATTGGCTGGAGTGGATGGCATAGAGGCAGACACAGCACTGGCACCGATGTGAAGGACCACATGTAAACCCCACACACCCATCCAGTTTTCCTTCACTCACTTTTATACTTCCCTTATTTAAAATACATAGAATAGAATAGAATAGAATAGAATAGAATAGAATAGAATAGAATAGAATAGAATAGAATTCCAGTTTTGTGGAGCAACTTTGTCTTGCTCCATTCTCTGTCTCCTTTCTCTCTCTTTTTTCTTTTCTTTTTTTCTTTTTTAATATGGACATCCCTAAAGAGAATAGATCTTCACTACCTGCGGACTGTTACTAGACTCATACCAGCAGCTTTTCCCATCCCTGTGACATGCCTAAGGAACACATGTTCCACCTACCTTCCCAAGACCCTTTCTGTGCCCCACTTCAGATAGGAAGGCTCAATTCAAGCCACTAAACCCATCCTTCCCTTGTCCCATAGCTGGAAAGTTTCTGTTTCCACCTTAACTCCGCCCACTCTCATCAATTCTGCTCACTGCTGTAACTAGAGGACTACCCTACTCCATGAACAAACCCCACGAACACACTAGCAATTACACCACCCCCCCACACACCTTGACAGAGTTCTACATGTCCCACATCTGCCTTCTGCTTCCCTTCTACCTGTCTCCTTGTCAGGAACGGAATCTGTCTCATAATGCCAACTCTGTCAACACCTTTTACCTGAGGTAAAGTCCTCAGCACCTCTCCGATTGCCCTAAAAATCGACTGTGAGAATCAGATAGGATTTTATGTTCAAAAGCAAGACTATGAAAGAACGGAGGAGATAGAAGATGGAAGGCTCAACATTGGCTCACAATGTCTGTCCCTCGGGGAGGAAGAAGGTGGTATTTGTCACAGAAAATTTTCCTTAGGAAGCCCCGTTTCAAGGTTCTTGGTGTGCATCTGGAAGGTGGCATTATCAGGTAACAGATAAGGAAGAATCACTGTGTATAGAATGATTGGCAAATTGTGTGCTTAATACCTAATTTTCTTCTGTGTCTCTGCAATTTGACCCACTATGCATAGCCATGTCTACATGAAAGTCCCTAACAAAATTCTGTTCCCAAACGGGCACAATATTGTAAAATTAATCCTAGTTCTTGAGAAGTTAAACCAGAATGGTTGAGGGTTTGTAGCCAGCCAGAACTATGCAATGAGGCCCTGTCTCAAAAAAAACAACCAAAGATCTTGGTCCTCGGGCCTCTATTGGACTTCTTGGTCTAAATATTACACAAAAGTTTCATTTTCATTGCTGGAGGGAGGATGTGTCATGTGATCCTCCCCCAATCATGGAAAGGAAAGACTGAGAAAACTTACTGAAAGATTTTCCCAAATTCTGCCAACATAACTCTCCCCATTGACACTTAGCAAAGAATGAACTATAATATGCTGAGTCCTATGAAGCTTTAGGGCATCTCAAAAAAAAAAAAAAATAGAGGAGGGACAGGTGGTCCCACTTACTGAGGAAATATTGATCATTTTTAACTTCCAAGCATACTTTAAGGTGTTTGGAAATGCTGAGTTAACTGGTGAGTAAAACATCATTAGACAATCCCTTAGAAGTGAAGACTAAAACTTGCTAGACTTACACAAAGAGCAAAAACATTAGTAAACTAGAATTTCAGGCTTAATGGCAGCACAGTATTTCCTTGTTTGGTTGTTTTTGTCTTTTAGTTACGCATAGTTTAATTCAAGATTAGCGTGACATTGTCTACGATGTCAACGGTGCCCAGCTTTGCTTTTGTCAACTGCGTGTTTCACTTTAAGCATTTTGCATTCTGTTTCATCAGTGATTCCCATGCCTGTATGTCATCTGTAAAATCGGGTTCACAGTGCTGTCTTAGGTTTTCAAAGGATTAAATACATATACATTTAGCAAATCTCAAAAGCATTGGCATATGCATACACACTTCCCTTTTAAATGTAAAGCAGGTCTGGAAAAGTGGCTTGATGGTTAGGAACAATTGCTGTTCTTCAAGAGGACCCAGGTTCAGTTCTGAGTACCAATATAGTCACTCACAACCCTCTGTAATTGCAGTTCCAGGGGATCTAACACCAAGGTGTTAGAGTTTCTATTTCTTTGGAGAGACACCATGGCCATGGTAACTCTTATAAAGGGAAGCATTTAATTGGGGATGGTTTATAGTTTTGTTTTAGAGGTGTAGTCCATTATTGTCATGGTGGAAATGCAGGCAGGTATGGTGCTGGAGAAAGAGATGGAAGTTCTACATCTGGATGAGCAGGCAGCAGGAAGAAAGTCACACTGGGCCTGGCTTGAGCATCTGAAACCTCAAAGTTCACTCTCAGTAACACATGTCATCCCCCAAGGCCACACCTACTCCAATAAGGCCATACCTCCTATCAGTGCTGCTCCCATTCAAACCACACAAACAGCATCTGACTTCTATGGGCACTAGATCTGCTCATGGTGCATCCACGTGCTTGAAGATAAAGCACTCATGCAGATTAAGTAAGTAAATAAATAAAACTTTGTGCTAGAGAAAGGACTCAGCAGTTAAGAGCTCTTGTTCCTGCAGATGACCCAGGTTCAGTTTCCGGCACCCATGTGGGTGCTTACAACCATCTGTTAACTCCAGTTCCAGGGAATCCAGTGCCCTCTTCTGGCTTCCAAGGGCTCTAGGTGTGCATGTGGTACACAGACATAGATGTGAGCAAAACACTCAAACACATACATAAATCTTTAAAAAAAATAATTAACTGCATGTGCAAATGAATAGTATATGTTTGAAAGTACCCGTAGATGACATAAGAAGGTACCCAGCCCCGCCTCCACCCCCCCCAAGAAAAAACATTTTAAATGTTCAGTATTAGCTGTTACTTTAATTCTTCAGTAGTTAAACAGTCTCTCACAAGATGGGCCTTAGGAGGTACGTACTGAATGGATGAGGTCAGAATAAATATTTTGCTTTAACTCTTCAACTCAGACAAGTGATAGCAAATTAAATAATAATAAATGCACAAGATATTGAAAAGTTACTGACAAAATATAAAAATTCTGGACTAGATAATCACAATGCTAATGGGGGACTATTTAAGCCCTAGAAAATACTCAATTTTTTTGTGACGTGAAGCTGAAAATTCTGAGTCCTTGTTCTCTAAGACTGTAGACTAGAACTGTAGAGGAATATGTGACCTTTGCCACCATGAGCAGAAGCACAGCAAAGTCCAAAGATTGGCCAAAGAAAGCCTGTCATTTAAATGTGACCAGTTCCCACATTGTAAGTTTACTCCCGTTCATGTCAAGCACGAAATTTGCTTTCATCTCCATACACCTTTGGCTGTTGCCACCATTTCATAACAATTTTTTTTAAGTATATTGTTTGAGCCTATGTATTGGCTTGTCGTGTGGTAAGAGGACATTGGTATCAGTTAGACTTTCTTGTTCTAGAAAGTTCAAATTGGGTCCAGCAGTTTTGTTCCATCTGCCATCTCTTAAATCTTTGTAAAAAGGGCTGTAGGAATGGCAAGGACCCAGGTTTCATTCCCAGCACCTACATGGTGGCTCACAACCGTTTGTAATCCCAGTTCCATGGGATCTGATGCCCTCTTTTGACCTCAACAGGCACCCGGCACACACATAGTGAATACACACAGGCAGAACACTCACACACATGAAACGCAATAAATTAATCTAAAAGTAAACATTTAAATAAGGTTTTCAGCTAGCTCACAAAAAAAAATATTCCTTTAAAGAATTAGGAAAGTTTAAATGTATGTTACTGGCCATGGCAGGCTTATATTATTTTCAGCAGAAAGACATTTGTGCAAATCCACTACTCCAGCTCACTGAGAATTCAGTTATGAAAGAGTCTATGATATGGTCCCATTTACACTAGCTGATAGTAAATTATGTGGTACCATTTTCCTTTTACAGTGATGTTAAAAGGTGATATCTACAAAAGCATCAATAGGCAGGAAGCCTGGTTGACTCAATGATTGGTAATAATGCTAAAGGCTCGGGAAATGTAAACACAAATATTTTACTATTTTTAATTGTTCTGGATAAATGTCTCTATTGGATAATGAAGAGTCATGCCTGAAACTTGTTATACATAAAATACTGCTTCGATATTGCAAATTAGACAAGGATAGAGATTTTTGTGCCTATGCTTTAACATTACACCTGGCCTTTTAGTGTGCTCGGGATATATTTGTTGAATGAATTGGCAAATATTAAGACCTGTCTGATTACCTAAACTGTAAACATCTCTAAAATTACAGTAAAATATGACAGAGTGGCTTTCGAATCCTCTAAGGAGCAGTAAGTTATAAGTCATCACAGGAAAGGAAGTGAGAATAAACGTTAAAAAGTCCAAAGTGTGGGCTGAGCAGGTAAATAATGGCAATCCAAGACCCTGCTTGATGTGGGCTATGCGCACAATCTTCTTGTAATGCACTTGGCAACCAAAGACCCTCCCCTGCATGTACTAGACACATAACCCTCTCCAAACAATGTACTTGGCAACCTGTCAGTAATGTTGGACCTCCAGCTACATAAAGCTGCACACACCCCTGACTCCAAACCATGGACTAAGTTTCCCCTCCCCTTCAATCATCAAACATAGCCAGTTTTTCTTCAACTGTACTTGTTATATCCAGGTACAAGGGTAGGTGTCCAATCTGTAAGAACTAGTTCAGATTGCATGGTAAACTGAGTCCTCATTTTGTGCCTGTGCATAATTGACCATGCATATGATTAAAATCAGATACATTATGAGAAGAGCTACATGCAAGAGAGGAGAAGTTTACAGAACTTAAATCTGCCCATTCAGAAAAGAATCGGCCTTGCTGTACTTCCCCATAGCTAAAGCTTTTTCTTCCTTCAGGTTACCATGAAAGAAGTCCCAGGTGATAACCTGGGACTCTTGAACAACCCTAAATCTTGTAGCCTGCTGCCAAAAGTGGCAGCTGTGACAGTCACTGTTGACTGATATTAACAGGAGATAGGGTTCTGGGCATGTTTTGATTGCTTCGGTTCAGGTAGGAAAAGATATGCACACACTGTGGGCAGTGCCATTTCTGGGCAGGGGTGGTGTGGACAGTGTAGGAGTGGAGAAGGTGTGCCGAGCTTCAGTTTGCATGCATCTGTGGCTCTCATGACTTGCAACATACAGTAAAATATGCTTGTGTTTTCAAGCTCCTGATGGCTGGGATTCCCTGCCATTACGCACAATAATCTGGAAGTATGAGCAAAGTAAGCCTTTTCTCTTTTGTTGGGAGTATTTTATCACAGCCATAGGAAACGAAGCAAACAGTATCTTCCTTTCTGATCAGTACTATCACTTCACAGCTGAGATAGCTTTCCTGCTGTTTTGCAATCTATGTGTTCCTTTATTTCAATGTTTTGAGTAAGAGGACAATGAAACATGAATAAATAAATGACCCAGAGACAGATATTGGGGTTCAAGCTTCAAGCTGAAGATGAGTAAAGCAAAGCATCCGGGCACTAGCTCTTACTCTATCTCATTCTGAGAGACGATCCTGGCTCCACCAAACCTCAGACTGCAATCTCTCCTTAGCATGACTACCATCCTGAGGTTTCAATGTCTTCCTATCTTCAATGTGGCTGGAGAATGAAGGCCTGATACTGAGACCTTGCTCCTGTCTTTTTTGGGGGGAGGGGTTGAAACGGGGTTTCTCTGAATTGTTTTGGAACTAGCTCTATTAGACTAGGCTGGCCTCGAACTCACAGAGATCCTCCTGCCTCTGCCTCATGAATGCTGGGATTAAAGGCATGTCATCCCAGGTGCTGAAATCATCTTTGTGTAAGCCATTTCTCTTTAGGACTGGATCAGTCTTTTGTAGATTTGGGTGGCCTTGAACTCACAGATTCGTCTGCCTCTTAATCCTGAGTCCTAGGATTAAAGTTGTGTGTCACCACTGCTTGATCGCTATAGCTTGAGGCTGACTTTGCTTTCTGAATCCTCAGGCAAGCGTTGAAGTTATTAATATATATATATATATATATATATTAATATACATACATATATCACCACAGACCAAAAACCTGGAAATGCCTGAACCAGACCCCAACCAGTAATAGCATGAGGACACTGTTGTGGTACATAATATTTGGAAAGATACACTTCATGGAGATGGTTGACCTAGATCTTGGTTAGATTTAAAAACATGAGATTAGGGACTGGCAAGAGAAGCTAGAGTGATTACGCGACTCAGCGCTCCCTTGCCTTGAAGCCTGACAGTTTTGTGAAATAAGACTAGGGAAATGCGTCTTAAACTCTGAATGTGGTAGCCTTGCTTTCCATGCTCATCCTTTATTCATTATCATCATCATCACTACATTTACTTATTTAGTGTATTATGATGTGTGGGTGATCTAATCCAATGGTGTGTGTGTGTGTGTGTGTGTGTGTGTGTGTGTGTGTGTGTGTGTGTGTGAAGGTCACATGGCAACTTGTGGGAGTTGATTCTCTCTTTAAATAGTGTGAGTCCTAGGGGTCAAATTCAGATCATCAGATTTATCTTCATGTCATTGGCCTCAGCCTTTAGTCTTTTAGTAGGGAAAATGAGTGAATTTTGAGCAGGCAATGGTGTTATAGCTTAGTTATGCAGAGTGCCTGCCTACCATACACAATGCTCTAGGTCCAACTCCTCCACCTAAAACTGGGCATGGTGGCACATCCCTATACTCAGGAGGTAGAAGCAGATGAGTCAGAAGTTCAGGGTTATCCTCTACTATATAGTGAGTTCAATACTAGACTGAGATAAAAGAAACACAATCTAAAAAATATTTTTATTGTTATCCTTTATTTCTATGAGTTTTGCTCTTATTATTTGTTTGTTTTAATGTATTAGAGATCAAACCAAGGGCCTTGCATATACTAGCCAAGTGCTTTACCACTGAGCTACACTCCCAGTCTGAAATATAAACTATAAACCAAGTAAGAATTTTTTTCTCTTATGGAGCTGGGGATTAGGCCCAGAGCCTTGTCAATGTCATAAAAAGCTGTAAGTTAGATCAAAGAGCGAATACTCTTTTTTATGTTCTTTTAAATTTTTTCATATGTGAGTACTGTATTTACATCATCTCTATCCTCTCTACAACTTATGATGTCCTTCTAAATCATGTGTGTGTGTGTGTGTGTGTGTGTGTGTGTGTGTATTATCATATAAACACTGCCTGCTGAATCTGTTCAGTGTTGCTCATGTGTATGTTTGAGGGCTGATAATCAATTAGAGGGTTGGTAAACTTGTTTTTTGGTTTTGTTTTTTGTTTTCTTCTCTCAGCATCCATTAATCGCCTATAGCTCTTCATCTAGGGGTAGGACCCTGTGAGATTTCCCCTATCCACATTGTTATACCAACTGGTATTATTATTATTCATGTCTTGTTTAAGCAACAATTTGTTGAGCTGTCACAGGTGCAGCTTCCCTGTGACATACAGATAACACAATCTCACATCAAACATCCTGATCCTCTGGCTCTTACAATCTTTCCACTAGGATGTTCCCTGAGTCTAAGGCATATGGGTTGGTACCCTATGGTCAGTTGTGAGGAAGAATATTATTAGCAGACACTGGATCCCCTTGAATATTACAAAGGAAGACTTATGAGACTATTGATCACACACAGAAGATAGGATTACCTTTATGAAAATGGAAGAGAGGTAGTTTTTAAATGAATGTGCATCTATGAGTTATTTGTATTTTTAGTTCTTTTTAAGAGCAACAGAATTGCAATGATAAGTTGAAAGTTTTGGTCTCTACTTTTTCAACAAAGAAAAGAAACTATAACTAGAAATGTAACTGGAATAAATATTGTTTAATGTTTAAGATTAGAATCTTGATTTACCAAATAAACCTTTGGAGAGTCACGAATTCAGATACATAGTGGGGTAATGTGCATGTTGATGACAAGATACATTGTACCCTACTAGTGTTTTGTGGAGACTTTCCAATAATTTTCAAATAAAGCAAATGGAAACATCTTTGGTGATTATACTTCAGAGAAGTGAGAAGGTTGTCAAGTTTCCTGTCAGTGGAAGTTGAAGAAAATAGAACTACAGGGATTCTTTAGACATTTTCTTTGATGACCCTGCTAGTGGATGTGCTTCAGGAAAAAGCAAAGAGCTCCTGGCCAAGGAGGAAGCAACTTTGAGAAAGCAAAGCCCACACTAAGAACTGGCAGTACCTTCAATGACTGACCAGCATTGTTCAGGGCTAACCATCTTCCTGTTTTCATGGAATTTGCAATCATGCTTTGTATTTAATTGGAACATATTGCAGCAACCTGGGACTTGATTTCAAACTTATTTCCACATAAACATCTGCCCTGTACCAAATTTAAATACTATCATTGAAACAAATATATCTATAAATCTAACTTATCAAATTGGTAGAGGAAAATAGACATCATTTTCTATCATACTTTAAAAAAAAAAAACTAAACCAGAATTTTAACTAGTCTGGAGTCATTTTTTAAAAAGTAAATATATAGTAACCAGAAACAGCATAATACTTGGAAAGGCACAAAGCAATGGAACAAGATGGAGAACTCAGAAATATACCCACAAGTCTACAGCCATGCATTTTTTTTTTTTTTTTGTAAGATCTCATGGATCCTATGATGGCCTCCAAGTAGCTATACAGCTGAAGATGATCTTGAACTTCTAATTCTCCTGTTTCTGTTCCTCTAGTTCTGGGATTACATGCATTGTCACTACTCCTGGTTTATATGGTGCTGGAGATCAAAGCTAGGCCTTTGTATTAGATAAGAACTGAGCTACATGATTAGCCCCAAACAGGTGACATTTCATGAAAGCAGCAAGAGCCTCCATAAAGCAAAGCAGTCTCTCTTCAACAAATGGTGCTGGGAAAGTAAATGTCTACACGTTGCAGGACTGAGCTAGAAACTACACAAAACCCAGCTCAAAATGGATCAAAATCTTAACTATCAGACCAGAAACTCTGATACTACTATAGGAGAATGCTTCAAGAAATTAATCTCGGTAAAGAATTTGGAGAGGTCTATGACTCCTAAAGTTCAGGCAAAGGTGACAAGTGAGGCTATCTCAAACTGTAGCCTGCACAGGAAAGGAAATAATCAACAAAGAAAAGAAAAAACCTAGAAAATAGAAACAATTTGTAAAGTAGTCATCTGACAAGGGATTGACATATAAGGAACTTAACAACAGCAGAAAACAAAGTAACCAGATCAAAAACAGGGCAAAGATCAAAGTACAAGTTTCTCAAAGACAATAAAAAAAAAATATAGCCAAAAGCATGTGGGAAAAAAAAATACTCAATAGAAGGCCAGTGAGACAGCTCAGCAGATAAAGGCACTCGCTGCCAATGATCACATCCTTCGTTCAATCCCACAACCTACACGGTACAAGAAAAATGGGCCTCCACATTTGCCATGACACACACATATTTCCCCATCAATAAGATAAATAAACACCAAAGAGAACAATTTATACACATATGTATGTGTATACATTTAAATCCCAGGGTGCAAGAAACAGAACTGTCGATTCTATCAGATCACCACCCGTAAGATTCCAGTGAGCAGACAGCTGGAGAGTCAGTGCTTGTCAGGGTTACTGTGTGCAGGGGTCACTGTGGACCTGGATGAACATGTAGATTTTGAGTATGGACCTGTGTGGGCACCAATGCCAGCATTTCTACTGCATTCCTACAGGTCTCTCACATCCATGGGTATCAAAGGAGGAATTCGATAGGGATCAAACTCTGATCTCTATTCAAGCTCTAAGGAATTCGGTAAAATCACACAAGCCCAAGCCTGTTCCTCTTCCATGAAACCTGCACTTTTCTCTTGAAGCATCTCAAGGCACAAGAATCACTGCTATAAGAACGGCTAGCCCTTAGCCATGAAGTCCCTTAGCCTTGCTTGTGATGACAGCGGTCCCACTGTATTTCCTCTTCTTCCTTCCTTCCTTCCTGTCTTCCTCTCCCTTCCTCCCTTTCTTTCTTCCCTTCCCTTCCTTCCTTTCTTTTTTTTTTTTTTTTTTTTTTTTTTTGTACTTTGTAAAATTCTAGAATTTAAACACCCACACCAAAAGTAAAATAAAATAAAATAAAATGGGGTTTCAAAGTAGTCTCAGAATGGGCATTGTGCCGCACAGTTTTGTGTAAACTTGACACAAGATAAAGTTTATTGGGAGGAGGGAGCCTTAATTAAAACCTGTCTCCAGGGTTTCTCTCATCAAACTGATAGGAGGGTGTGCTTAGGGTAAGAGGGTGGCAAGATGATGACACACACAGACATTGCCAAGGACAACACCCACAAGTTCATTGAACGGGGAGAGGTTGACCCGATGTTTTCATCCCTCTGAGTTCTAGACTCTTTGGTGCAGAAAGGTTCTCTGGTGGCTACCAAAAGAGAAACATTAACACCAACCCAGGAACAAAGCCTTTGACCTACAATCTGCCCTGTCTGCAAGATGTGCTGGAACAATGGTGGAGTAGAACTTATGGGAATGGCCAACCAAGGTCTGATTTAACTGAAGGCCCCGTGCCACAAGAGGAGGTCCATCCATGACACTGCTTGGATGGCCAGGAACTGGAGACTGGATAGCCCAGGAATCTAAAGTAGAACCAAACAGGATCAGTCTTAAAGAAAAACAAGCCAATGAAATGATCGCTGATGATATTCCGCTATAGCCATAGATGGGTGCTTTGTCCAGTTCACCAGAGAGGCTTCCTCAGGCAGCAGGTGCAAGTGGATGCAGAGACCCACAGCTACACATTATTCAAAGAGAGAGTCTAAATTAGAGGTCTTTATCATGTCTCTTCCCTTGGAGGGGAATCCCACGGAAGAGTGAGTATAAAGACTGTAGGCATAAGAGGGGATGAAGGACACCAGGAGAACATGGCCCACCAAGTCAACGAAGCAAGACTCATATGGGCTCACAGGAACTGATGCAGCAAGCATGGGGCTTGCAGTGTCTCCAGGAGGCCCTCTACATATATGTTGTGGCTGTTAGCTTTGTGTTTTTTGTGGGACTCCTAACTGTGGGAGGTGTGTCTTGGGATTCTTTTCCTCTTGTTGGGTTCCCTTGTCCAGCCTTGGTGTTAGGGTGTTTGCCTCATCTTATTCAGTAAGACTTACTGCATCTTATCTTGATGTGTTCGGTTGTTGTCTCTTGGAGGCCTGATCTTTTCTGAAGAGAGATGGATTAATGGGAGAGGGCCCAGCTCATTCACTGTGGGTTGTGCCACTCCTGGGCTAATGGTACAGGGTTCTGTAAGAAAGCAGGGTGAGCAAACCAATAAGCAAAACCCCTTCCTTACCTCTGCATCAGCTCTTGCCTCCAGGTTCCTGCCCCCATTTGACTTCTTGCCTGACTTCCTTCCATGATGAACAGTATTGTGGAACTGTCAGCCAAATAAACCCTTTCCTATCCAACTTGCTTTTTGGTCATGGTGTTTCATGACTATAATAAAAACCTTAGCTAAGCCCACTTGGAACCAGAATTGTATGGTGTTGTTGAGATAGACCTGACCATGTTGTTTTGGGTAATTCCTTTACTTGCTTCTGAAAGACATGTATGTTTCAACAGCCTAAACATTGAGCACGTGAACATCACCTTGCAATGGTCTCTCAGTAGTTTAGAATGCTAGAATGCTAATTCAAAACTGGCAACTAAATATCCTCTGATTGAGCTAAAAATATGTATTAGTTATTTTTTTCTTGTGGTTATGATGAAATACTCAACAAGGGAAATTTGAGGAAGAGAGGCTTTATTTGTTTCAAAGCTGGAGGATATAGTCCATCATGGAGGAGAATCAAGCATATGATGCTAATCCAACTGCATCTGTATCCAGGATGATGGGGCTCAGCTTGCTTTTTCCTTTTCATTCATTTGGTGTCATATTGAGGGTGGGTCTTTCTACCTCAGATAATCTAATCTGGAAAATCCTCTGTCTCTGAAGTTAATCAGAGTCTTCAATCAATACTGAACAATTGCAATATCAATAATGCAATATTTTATTGAAGAGGACCAAAACTAATCTTACAATACCTTCTTGCTTTGCTTTTATCATTTGGGATGTTGTTTTTGTTTTGTGTTGTTTAGGAATTTTCTAATTAATCCATTATTATTGTGTGTACACATGTGACTGTGTGTGAGTCTGTAAATGTGAATACACTGCTTGCAGAAGCCAGAAGTCTAGGAAAGGGTTCAGATCACCTGGAGTTGAATATAGCACCTGCAGAGGAGTTGTAATTAGAGGCCGTCGTGTGTTGCAGGAAGAGCCATGCATGCTCTCAACAGCTGGGCCATCTCTCCAGCCCTTGCTGTTTGTTTGTTTGTTTGTTTTTGTTTTGCCTTTGTTTTTTGTTTTAAGGGAGAATCTCATTCTAATTTAGGTGGCCTGAAACTCAGTTTATAGCCCTGGTTATCCTTGAACTTGTAACAATATTCCTATTGCCCTTCCCATTGCTGGGGTTACAAGTGTGTGCCACTGCGTCCAGCCCTTTCTAGTTTATTTTCAAATGACCTTCCTAGTAGCTTTACCCTTCAATTTATTTTCTGCATCTACCCCTTCCATTAACCTTATCTCAGTGATGAGGAGATGATGGAGTGTAGTGTATCAAAGCAAAAAGAATAAAAATAAAAATAGTTCAATGGCTACTCAGAGGATGCTGGTAGATAAATAATCCATGTGCATGCAGGCAGTCACAAAGGGGTAATACAAGCAAGACTTGATTTCATTTGGATTTAGCTAATTGAAAGAGGAAATTTTAATAGAATTATTTAGATAGAAAAATCATTTGGGGGGCTTGAGACAGCTCAGCCTATAGAGGTTCACAACCACAGGATTGACAATCTGAGTTTGATCCTTGGATCCCACAAAGTGGTAGGAGGGAACCCACATCAGAATATTGTCCTCTGACCTCCACAGGTGCTATGACAGGAGCCACCCACACACTGCCCCCAAAAGGGTTTGAACACATAGGTCTTAGTACGCTCAAAATGAACGGCACATCTAAAAGTAAGACACATACAGAAAAAGAAACTGGCATAGAAGACCAGGGATGAATACAAAACCAGGGCTGCAAGAAATTAAGGAACACTTAAGGCTAGTTTCGAATGTGTAAACTACTTTTCTGAATATAACAGTTCTCTTATTTGAAGTATAGTCGGGGAAGAAGAAAGGACCTCTCAGCCCTGTCTTCCAGATGAAACCTAGTCAGCCACTTTCCTCCTGTTTTCATCTCAACAGTTAAGAATTAGAGCTTTGGGACTGGAGTGATGGCTCAACCATTAAAGGTAAGCTCACAACTAAAATTATAAGGAATTGGAGATAATTCATTTGCCCTTCATGCCCCCCTCCACACACGACATGAAGTCGAGGGGAGGATGTGTTGAGGGGAGTTCTGGCGGGGCTGGAGGGGGCCAGTAGAGTATGTATATAATCAAAATATATTCTATTGGTGTACGAAGACCAGACTCATTTGCTTGACTCTGGCACCCTCTTGTGATTGAAGCAGGAAAAGTCTCTACGCAAACATTTTCCCCAACAGGAGGACATCTCACATTCTGATAATGCTTATCCCTAGAGGAGAAACCAACACAAAATATGAACATTCCAAATTGGACCATCCAACAATCCTCCCAAATCTCAGCTTTGATTCCATGACATCACATCTTTAAACTTTGTCGCTGGTTACTTCTCATGGTTATGCCATCTTTGTCACTCTGTAGTACTCCTTTTGTCTCAATACTCAGGAACTCACTACACAGACAGATTACTTCCCCACATTCTTCCCTGCAATGCTCTCCTGGTGCTATAGCATTATAGAATTTGCCATCGCCAATCTTGTCTCACTTTCAAGCCACCATATCCCGCCTATTCCAACTCTAATTGTCACCCAGCTCCAACAACACAACACGAGACCCCACACACCAGTGCTTTGTCGTGCTTCATCCAGTGCAGGCTGCTATAGTTCCCACGCCTGCAGAAAACCCACAGACTTTGTTATAGTCACACCCTGGGAACACCTACACCCCTTACGCTAGCCACACCCTAGGCAAAACCTACTATCTCTAACTTCCCTACTCTTTATCTTCATCCCTGCAGCTGAATGAAAGCGGGAAGAACAAGTAAGAATAAAGACTCAGACCAGCCTGGTCTACAAGAGCTAGTCCCAGGACAGCCGCCAAAGCCACAGACCCCGTCTCCAAAAAAAGAAAGGATCGCCAGCCTATAATTCACACCACCAGAATAACTAGGATACAAGGTGTATTCTAAGAGATTCATATAAAGTACCTCACAGAACTGGGAAGGGACAAGTCCCCCAGAGCACATGGGAAGTGGGGGGGGGCAGCGAATGGAGAGAGAAGTAGGAGAAAACGATGGGGAGGAAAGGAAAACATGTGCGACCAGGAAGATTGAGCCTGGTTAGGAATAGAAGACAGGAAAGAGAGAGAGAGACAGAAAGAGAGAGAGAGAGAAAGAACATAAAAGAGGGAGCCAATATTGGTTTGAAGATAAAATTGAACACAAAGAAAGGTCTAGAGAACTACAAGACTGCCGCCAACTAACAATTTGAGCTTCCGTGGAAAGGCTATCATAAATGCCCTTCCCGGAGAGTGAGATCAACAACTAACCTATCCATGGAGCCCTCAACTAATGCCTATTGGAAACAGGATCAAACACCCATACATAAACACTGAGTCGAACTAGAACCCAGATGCAGATGGAGAGGACAAGACCATGTGGCAGAAGCACATACAGACAGCTTACCTGAACAAGGAGGAGCTAAGGGCCACTAGACTGATAGCTGGGAATCCATCATGGGACTGACTCAGGCCCCCCCTGAATATGGGTCTCAGCCAGAAGGACTGAGCAGTCTAAGGGACCTCAGTCAGTGGAGCCAGGATGTATCCCTGGTGCACAAAAGGACTTTGCGAACACATCCCCCATGGAGGGATAACTGCCTTAATCTAGAGACAGGAGAGAAGCCCTAGTCCCAACTTCACAGGACCTGTCAGATCTACATGACCCCAACTGGATGGCATTCCCCTACATATGGAATTGGGGTGGGGGGATGGGAGGGAGAGTGCATGTGAGAGGGCAGAGAGGGTAAAAGGGAGGGAAGGAGGAAGGGAGGGAGAGAGAGAAGGAGGGAGGGAGGTAGGGAGAGGGAACTGGGATCGACATGTAAAATAATAAATTAAATTTAAAAAAAATGCTTTGACTCCAAAATTTAAGTTTAAGGACAAGTTACTAGGGAAAAGGATTTCTATTTTTGTTTCCACAGAAAATGAAAAGATGTGGATTCCTTCCAGACTAATGTGGTTTGATCACACCAGAACCCCTGAAACAGAGTACCAGGTAATCCTACATTCAAAACATCTGGACAAAGGAGCCTGACAGACTACAGCCAGGATTTCTGAATCTTCTTCGAATCCCCCATGACAGCACCCCTTACCAGCAGGAAGTAGTTTGGAAAGAACGATGCCCAAATTCCCAAATATTGTCTATAAATGTTTGTTTTCATTTAAATGGACTTTATTATATAAAATAAATTTAAAAAAAAAGAGGGCTTGCTGTGTAATCATGAAGGCCAGAGTTTGAATTGCAGCATCTATGTAACAAATTGGAAATCTCCTGCATGCCTGTAACCCCCTCTCAGAGGGGTCAGAAACAAGGGGGTCACTTAGGATTGCTGGCTTCCAGCCTACCTGAGAAAATGTGAGCTTCATAATCAGGGAGAGACCCTCACTCCAAGAAGTAGGCCGAAAGTAATAGAGGACACATGATGCTCTTTCCTGTACATGTACATAGATAGGTGCATTCACACTCACGTGTGTATATGCTTACACAGACACATCCACCAATAAGACAGTAAATGAATCTTTTTTAAATGCTTAGGGGGCCTAGAGAGATGGCTCAGCTTTACAAGCTGTGGATAACAACCAATAAATGCTCTGGTGAGCCAGACACAAAGAAGACATGATAATGAAATGATGACTTAAATCTCAGGAAGTCTGTAGGTCAGACAGGATGGCATATGTCACTGATGTGAAAATGTGTACCCTAACCTCAGGGAGACTGCAGTGAGCTCCAGGCCGGCCTGTGCAGCCTGTGCAACTTCCTGGTGAGCTAGAGGGATGACAGACAAGCAGACTTCTCTGAGCTGTTGTGCTCTGTGGCAAGAACACAGCTCTGTGGCAAGAACACATTCATCACCAGGACTGAGGTTTTCATGACAAATATAGGTAGAAAGAAATCCCGGTCCATGGAGGCAGAATCTTAGGGGACCAAAGTGTGCCCTGTAGCTAATTCTCAGTACTAAGTCAGTTCAGAGACTGAAAGCCCTGTGAGGGGCAGATGTGGGAAGTTCTTCTTTTCCTTTATTGATTCTTTCAGAATGTGGTTAAGTATACATGTGGTGCTTTTATTATGTTTATCCTCATTATCCTCTCTTCCCCTCTTCCCCCTTCCCACCAAATCCCTTGGTCTCCCCACTCCTGGCTGCTTTCACGTCTTTGTGTTGGTGTGTGTGTGTGTGTGTGTGTGTGTGTGTGTGTGTGTGTGTCCCACTGCATTAATTAGGACTGCTTGTATGAGCATGGGTGGGGGCATTATTAACCAATACAGATGAAACTTGAATCTTAGGTTAAAATTATTACATGGGAGACACTTATACATAAATGGTGCATTTTATCTGACAGTCTTACATAAGAAGCACAATTGTTCCTGGTTGAGAACTACTGACAGAAGTCAGTATTTATCAGTGTGGTGAGTCTCAGGGTAAATCAGCTCAATGGCAGGATGTACGTCAGCAGGAGAGAACATCCCCAGGATGCTGGGTTTAAGCACCAGCACCAGCACCCCTCACAAAGTCAGAAGGAAAATACTGATTTGAGAGAACCACTCCCCTGCATTCTGATTTAATAGGATTAAGCTAAAGTCTAGGGATTTGCATTTGCAACAAGGTTGCCAAATAATGCTGGTCCAGAAAAAGTCACCATTTCTGGAGGTTATTAGATATAGCCTCTAAAATCGGACACCTGACTGTCTAGGGACAGAAAATATTCCAAGATTGAACTCTGCAGATGAGCGTGTAGGTGGCATACCGCACGGAATGGCAGCTATGGTGGTAGCAAGCATTAACTGGGTTCCCCTGGACCTGACCTACCACTATCAGCCAAGAACACAAAAACAATATAGGTATGGATCTCAAATTCAAAAGTTCAAAAACTGAAATACTCCAGAGTCTGAAACTTTTGGTCACAATAAAAAAGCAGGTGAGCTCACTTTCAGGCTATATATATTGCAAAGTATATGTGAAAATGAAACGTGAATAAATTCTGCACTTAGATTTGGGTCTGATCCTCAAAGTTTAAGGAATGAATGCATGTATTCCCAAACACATAAGTCCCCAAGAATTTTGAACAAAGGATACTTAGCCAGTACTGTGTCCCTAAAGAGAAGGGCAGTGACTAATCAAAATTAGACAAGGTAACCAACAACCTCCCCCTAATTCCTATTTAACTCATCAAAAGCCATATAGATTACTAGATGATTATAACCTCAATCAGATTGAAATGTCAATCTCCAAGGCAACACAAGACTAAGATTTTTAATATAGACAACAGAGCATCTAGTACCTAGTATGCAGCCATTAACCCAGCAAATGTTTCCTAATTGGAAACCAGACAACAATATGAAGAGGGGTGGGATTTGGGGAGACACAGAACATAAGGACATCTGTATGTCCATTGTAGTGTACTATAATGTTGGAGGTTTGAAAAAAATCAGATAGCCAAGACAATCCTCTCCATGAATGCCCATAACACTCTGGCTCCAGGCATCCTCCTCCAATTCCTTCAATGAATCCGTGTCACAAGTGGGCTGTGGCAGCACACAAAGAAAATATTTGACTTTGTAACATGGTTTCCACTTCTCTCAGGGTGCCCTGCCTATCATTCTTGCAGGGTCCCCAATCTACCAACAGTCAAAGCCAAGACTAAGCCATCAATGTGATAGATGCAACTTCTCAGGATGACCAGGTAGTCACTTCCAATCCAAGAAAACGGCTCTTAATCCTTCCAAGGATAATCACATACTCTGGGTAGAAGTTTATATGTCTTGTCTGCAGAATATCTGCCTGCATTATGTTCATGAAGTTGAAGAATACCTTATCTATTATCACATTGCACATTACTTCTTGGCCTCGTATCTAAGAGGACAGGCATTGCCGTGTATTTGACACAGCACTGATTCTCATCACAAGACTATGTATGTGGCAAAAGAGGTCTGGAAATACTTGCTCACCCGTTCACACCATTCACCATATACCCCTATCATGATGAAAGAGCTGGCTTCATTGGAGAGAGAATGTGCCCATGGAAGGTGCCATTAAAGTAGTGTGGGATGTTGCCTTAAGCCATCAGTAACTATTGCATACAACCAAATGCTCGGGTGTGGGAACCATAGGGAAGTTACTCCATCCATCCTGGTCTCCTGACTGATCCTTCAGCAGGCTGCACCCACGCCTTCCTCCCTTTCTCTCAGTCTCTTCAGAATTCCTTCAAATATTTGTCCTTAACATTTTGTTGTTGATTTTGCCCCCTGGAGCATCCTTTTTACACTGTAGTATATATTGCTTTTCAGTTTGCCTATTGTCCATAAGATAAGCTCCAAACAATCTTCTCTTGCCAAAGACAGAGTCATGGCCTCTGACCCAAAGAGTAGAGAGCACCTCTGCCTACATCATGGAATGCTTGGTAAACTTCTTTATAACAGACAAGACAGCAGATATTTTAGCCCTTTGAGTATGACAATCCTGTTTTACCACTCCTCTCAGGTCATAGACTAATAAATAAAGAGAGATGTGTGGAGAGGAGAGAAAGGGCTTTGCTCAAAGATCAACATGTCGGCCGAGGATATACCCGCCCTCCTCTGTGACACGACTAACTTGTCTTACTACACACATTTTGGAACTCTTTAACAGGGACTTCTAAGTTTAAAGACAACTCCTCACATTAAGAACAAGGCAGGGATAGTGGCTAATTTCTTTTTCTTTAGTGCTCTACATTAATTGTGCTCCGCCAAGCAACGCTTCCTCCCCTCCCCCTGTGCAAACTTCCTGTCTTTTAGCTTCAAGGAAAGGGGGTTCTCCTTTCACAGACCCTACCCTTTTAGAAAAAAAAAATAAAAGTGTAAGCAGGAAGATGATATAGCTGAAAAAGAAGCAAACGAAAACAAAGCAAAAGCAGAATTAGGTTTCACTGCCCACCAGAGGTGAAAGTGTAAAGGCGAGCTTTACAGGGAGTGTGCAATGAACACAGTTCTTTCCTAAACAAAAACTACCATAGGATGGTCAGACGGCAGTGACGGCTTTCTGGAAGGTCTGAAGTTGCGAACCTCAGACAGTTGAAGGAGGAAAGAGATAACCATTTATTTTATTTTCAGAGAATAAACAGAATGCTTTATAGCAGTGGTACAGAAAGCAAAAGCTCATTTAAGACAGCACGAAGCTGCTTAATCTATCCTAGCACTGCGACCAGAGTTAGGGCCAGGGCCCGTGCTCTGGCAGCCTTAATAGTACAGGGTCAGCCACCCGTTCTTAGCAAGACTATTAAAAGACCCAACGTAAAAAGCGAAGGAGAATCATACCATGGAAAGAAGAGCCAAGAGATCCAGGGACCAACCCTGGCCAAGCTTCAGGATCCTAACGGTCTGGCCAATCACCACCCCACAGTCTCAGCTCACTTTCCCGTGGGCCAGACTCTCCTACAAGGTCATCTGGGAACTTATAAACCCTGCTCTGGGGACAGTTCCTGGTCAGGCTCAGGTTCCCTCCCTGGCTGGGCCTTACCCTTTTCTTTCTCCTAGGTGAAAGAAATGAGATTCTTGGGTAAATTGTAATGCCTTAGGGTCCATCTCCATCGTTTCAATAGTCTGACAGCCAAAAAAAAGGGGGGGGGGGCATTAGTGTCTTTAGAATACCTCCTTCTTTCCCTGCATCAAAACTAAAGTTCAAGCAAAGCAAAAAAAAAAAAAAAAAGTTCAATACAGTTAATAAGCCCTTATCAAGTCTCTGTGGGCAGCTTTAATGCTATGGCTTCTTAATAACCAACAAAACCCACCTCCCCTGTACGCCTCTACCCCCAAATCTACAAACTTAGGTTTTGGATTTGGGATTGGTGATTCCAGGGGACACAGGCAGGTTACTGAGAACTGGGGGCAGGAGCAGCAGCGTGGCAGGGGCTCTCAGAAGAATCTGGGTCCCAGTACCACGGACCTAGTGGTAAAGTTTCTAAAAAGAATCAGAGCCTGCATGGTAGAAAAGGGAGCCGCCTCTCCTAAGTTTTTAGAAGGGAGTTCACGTCAAGAGTTTGCAGTCCCTCGGATTCCCAGGCAGGGAGAAGGGCTGGGAAACAAATTGTGACACCTCTTTGATGTAGGATGCACTTCCAGGGCAAGCCTGATAGCAAGAGAGTCATGAAGTACCATTAGGGTGCCTGCCTGTCATTATCTGTGAGAGGAGGTCCCAGAAGCTGGGTTCTCACATGCCCTTCTTACACAAACCACTGTAAGTCAATAACTTTTCTGTGGGTCCTGCATGCCCAGTTTATTCAGCGTAAAGTCAAACAGCCCAGACAACAGCAGTATCTTGTCCAAATGGCTAGGCTTGCCATATTGAAAGCAAACTCCATAACATGTTTCTTCTATGTCCATCTTCCTTTCTGAGGTAATGCCAACAGCAGTTGTGCCTCACTGTTAAGAAAAACTGTAAACCATTTTAAATGCCATATTCTGTAGGTCTTTGAAAGGTTTGAAGAATGTCTATTCATCTCAAATACATCTCTGTATATCTAGAAAACCTAACTTAACTCTAAGTTTTGACTATCAAAAATAATTTCTATAATCTGTAATAAATTATACATTATATGTCTAAATGAGCTATGCAAACACAATACCTAAACAAGAGGAGAAATATACATATCACAAAATTGACCTTAAATTGTATCAATAAATGAAAATCCATATCAAAACAAAGTATTCATATCTATACCATAATCCCCTTTTTACATTTAAAAAGATTGATTGTGGTCATTAACCATTTATAACCAACCCCAAATGAAAACAAACATTTATAGACAATATTTGGGAATTTGGGTGTCATTCTTTCCAAACTGCTTCTTGCTGGTAGGGGGCGCTGTCACAGGGATCTTAAGAAGACAGAAATTAAGGTTGCCTTGGCCCAACTGTTTTGAATGTTGGATCACCTGGGATGCTGCTTCAGGGGATCTGGCTTGATCAAACCATGTTAGTCTAGAAGGAATCCACAGCTTTTCATTTTCTGTGGAAATAAAAATAGAAATCCTTTTCCCCCGGTAACCTGTCCTTGGACTAAAATTTTGAAGTCAAAGTATTACATTTGTTTTAACAGTTGTTATTTCCTCCACAGTCAAACGATACAAAGACAATATAATACCATACAGTATCCAGATTCTTTCCATCTTTACATGGCTTTTTTATTACTGTATTTCTTCTACTTCTATTTTTTTTTTTTTTTTTTTTTTTTTTTTTTTTTGAGACAGGGTTTCTCTGTGTAACTTTTATCTGTCCTGGAATTAACTCTGTATACCAGGTTTACTTTGAAATCAGAGATATGCTTGCTTCTGTCTCCTGAGTGCTGGAATTAAAGGCATGTGCCACCACACCCAGCTACTATCTTTTTATTATTCTTTTTTAAACCATTGTATCCTGTTTCTTTTTCTCTCCCAAGCCTATGTATACTTTAAACCTTTTGAGTTTTTTTTTTTTTAATCTGAATCTGTCTTTACTGTAAATCTTTATCTTTTTCTGGCCACAACAACATTGCTAAAATGAAAGCCACAGCTCTATTAGCCTCGGTTTATCCCAGATAGTGGCGGGTAACTTTACTGCCAGAATTTTGAGCTGTGCTCACTGCCTTGGTCTACACTGCCATCCAGCAGCATGCTGCCAGCTTGGAGATGTGGTCATTGCCAGCTCTCATACACATCATTCAATTGTTAACAGAGCTCTTTAAAAGCCTTTTGGTTTTTTGTTGCTTATGCTGAATCAGGAAATCTCCCTTAAAGGAGCCGCGCAAATCTCTGTCTCTAGCAAAGCAGAGTCCAACCAAGAAAAATGCTGCTACAAGAAGCCTTGCTTGTCTCTGTTCTTTTGTTTCTAAAACGCTTTCTTAAGCTTTTGTTAAGTTTTAAGTGGAAACTCTTATTAGCCACGTTGAAGGCACCATTATATTACGAGTATGTTTTCCAGCCCCAAATAACACACAGAGATGCTGTATTAGATATAAAGCTGTTGGCCAGTTACTAGTTTCTTATTGGCTACCACTGTCTTAAATATTAACCCATTTCTATTAATCTAAGTGTCTCCATATGGTCTCATCTTACCAGAGAGTCCAGATCTCTGCTTTCTCGAGTCTCTACATCCTGACCCCTCCCTACTCCTTCCTCTCTCCTCGTCTCCTAATCCCACCTATCTTGCCTTCCTATTGGCCAACAGTGCTTTATTTATTAACCAATACAAGAAATATATTTACAGAATAACATCTTTCATCAAGCCATCTCTATTTATTTGACCTATATGCTAGCATTGACTAAATATACTTTGTCTTTTATCATTATTTTGTTCCTTCAAAATTTAGTTTTACTATGAGCCAAAAGAAATCTAATCTAACTTGTAACAGGACAAGACAGTGCAGAGGTTTCTTCATCTTGTATTCTTGCTGAGGCCAGTTCAGGTTTTACAAGAATCTAATCTCCTTGATAGAGAATGCAATGGAAATCCACTCAACTCTTATTCTGAGAACCAAAGGTCAGGACATCCCAACTAACTTAGCCTTGGAACCTTCTCCAGCTAAATTCCATTTTATCTGCCTGTTGGTTCAGAAGCCCCATCTGGCTGGCTAACCACTTATCTGTTAAAACTGCTTGCTTCACACTGCTTACTTTACCAAGCTTACTCTGCAGCTGCTATGTGAGATGTCTAGACAAGGTCTCTACCTTTGAAAGCTTGGGTCCTAAATCAGGCAGTGGTGGAGCACACCTTTAATCCCAGCATTTGGGAAGCAGAGGCAAGCAAACTCTGTGAGTTTGAGGTGAGCCTGGTCTACAGCGTGAGTTCCAGGAGTTATACTGAAAAATATTGTCTTGAAATCCCCTTCCAAACAAACAGACAAACACCAACCATCAACAAAAAAACAAAAATAGCAACAAAACAAAACAAAAAAAATCTGGGTTCTGGACACTCAGGGCCACATCTAGATCCCCGGAACACCTTAAGTGTGGTCCTAGATGACTAGAATAAAGACGTCAATATTGCCTATACACTGTCTGAGTGGTCATCTCTGGTGAGCTCCCCATAACACTTGGAGGTCACAACTTGTGTTCCAAGGTCTAGCCACTCTTCCTCAATAAGACAATTAAAAGAGGCAAAATAAAAATGGAAAGCAAAACAAGGGGGATTTATTCAATGTGGCCACATTGGGAAGAGGGACATAGAATTCCAACAGACCTCTCAAGTCCATTTTTAGGGTCCTGAAGTGAGAATACAATTTAAATTGAGTGCCAAGGATTTCCACAGCTAAGCCATCCTGGTCAAGGTGCGGTCAGAGCCACCACTGACTCATCCATATCTAGATTTTAGTATCGTTCTGTAAGATGACCCTGCCAAGATGTCCAAACTGTGAATTCTTTTTCTATGAGACAGCTCCCTCTCTGGCTACTGTTCTTTCCTCCCCAGGCATGAGTCCCAGGAAACTCCCATATCCTTAGGGAGTTTCTATTCTGTCAACAGTCTGATCATCAGATTGACAGACACAAGTGTCTCTTTAGAACGCCCTTCATCTGCCACACCAATTAGACTCAGGGATCAGATTTTACAAAGATGTTCTCAGGAAAAGCCATGATTTACTACATGTGACCCAGGAGTAGATATGGATGGGTCTAAAATAATGTTTGTTTTTTTGTGTCAGAGACTCTCAAACATATAGTAGGTTTCTGGTCAAAAAATAAAAGCAGAGGAACACAGAACCCATGTTTAATGGGATCCATCAAAAGACAAAATAAGAAACTCACCAAGATGTGTGAAGATGGGCATTGGCATAAATACCCATAAATACTGCAGAGGGGCACACATATAGCAACACTTGGTTATCTCAGCAACAAAGATGGACCCCTACACTGTAGGGCCTTAACTCAGCCAGACTGAGATTTTTCCGCTTTAAGGACAAAACGAATTTTAGGACTAGTTTGTATAATAAAGACATTTTAAGTAAGCAAACATGGGAGTTAAAGGACAAAATCCTGCTCAAGGAAAACTATACGATGCAGAAAGTAAAGCATAGAGAAAGAGGAGAGTGAGGTAATGCAGAATTTGTCTTTAGTTTTGGAATAAACGTTTTCAAATTAAATTTTTATTGTACCACATAACTCAATTCGCAAGTAGTTTTAAAGAGTTTTTATTATTATGAATACCAGTTTTATTAGGGCTTTTTTATTTTTTGTTTTCAAGACAGGGTTTCTCTGTATTGTTCTGGAGCCTGTGCTGGAACTAGCTCTGTAGACCAGGCTGACTTCGAACTCACAGAGATTTGCCAGCCTCTGCCTCCCAAATGCTGGGATTAAAGACATGTGCCATCAATGCCAGCTTATTAGAATTATTTTATAGATCGTTTTACATTTTAAGTAAAGGAGGTGAAAGACCCGTAGAGCATGGACCTTCACGCTCCCACACAGGAAAGGCGATTCCCCAAATCACTCACGAGAAGCTGTCTCGATGCAAATAGCTTGAGGAATTTTTATTCCAAGTGCACTGGGGTCCACAGTCATAGGACTGAGGACCTTGAGGGCAGAATTGAGACAATTTTTATAGGGTTAACAACAAAGCCCACACATAAGTCACTGGGGAGGGGGTTTCACAAGCAGTTTACAAAGTCAGACAAGGGGTTAGTTAGCTCATTTTCTGTTATCTTACTAGGCCAAGATTACGTACTCACGGGCCTGTCTGCTATAAACAGCAAGGAGGGTGACCTTGCCTATTTACTGGCAGAGGACAGGGTCTGGAATTTGAGGTTTTTAGGGCTTTTTAGATAGTATTTCTAAACTTCTAGCTTTCTGTGGTTATTGGAGAGTTAGGCTGTATTTTTCCATCCTTTCAGAGGTTTGATTTTTTTTAAATTTTATTTCCTAGGACTTGGTTAAGTACACAAGGTCAGTTTGGAGGTAGCAAATGTTTCTGTTGTCTTTAGAGCTCTCCATTTTTCCAAATACTTGCACATCAGTGAATAATTATCACTGCGTCACTGGAGTACCAGATGACTGTTCTATCTCCAAGCACTTCCCTAAACATTTGAGGAGGAGTGTCAGGAGACAAAAGCCAAATGTCAATAAACCGAAGCATTTCAAAGGCAAAGAAAACCAAGACAAAATAGGAACCAAAATGCCTTCAAAGTTCCAAAAGCAAGCAAAAATCTAAAACCAAACTAAACATCTAGAATCCAAAATGTCTTTAGATATCCAAAAGCAAGCAAGTGTAGAAACCAAATCAAATGTCTAGACTCAAATGCTTTCAGAGCCAACAAACTGGATACATTAAACCAAATAGTTTTGTGGTGACTTATTATGATTTATTAAAGCATGCCTGAGAATTCAGAAAGCAAAGTCAGACATAAGCTGTTGATGTCAGGCAGTAGTGGTACCGTCCTTTAATCCCAGGTGCTAGGACCAAAGGCATGAGCTCTGTTACTCTTTACCCCTGTGTAGGCCATGGTGGCCTTGCACGAACCGAGATTCATCTACCTCTTAATCCTGAGTTCTGGGATTAAAGATGTGTACTACCACTGCCTGACGGCTATAGCTTGAGGCTGACTTTGCTTTCTGAATCCTCAGGCAAGCTTTAATAAATCATAAATAATATATCACCACATACTTTGAAAGCAGACTTTCAGGTGACTATCAAAACAAGGTCCTTGCTAACCAACTCAGAGAAAACAAAGTGGACAATGTGAGCACATAGGTAAAATAAATAGAGATGGTGACAATTAACTTGATCTTTTAAATAAAAAAAACTTAAATTGGCTTTTAAGGACATGATACACTTACTTACACAGTTCATTTTATCTTTCTATCAGGCCACCTGCTTCAGGATGGTGAGGAAGATGGTAAGACCAGAGGATGCCGTGATCATGGGCCCACTGTCACATTTCTATGGCTGTGAGGTGAGTTCCTTAGTCATAAGAAATACTGTGTGAAATACCACGACAGTGGATAAAGCATTCTGCACGTCCATGTATGGTGGTGTTGGCAAAACCATTACCAAAATCAGTGAACAATCACACATCTGGCCATTTCTCCTTTCAAACAAAGCACATGACTGTGTGTATTTCTAGAAGTTGTGCCCACTGTGAACATTTCTCTTCACCGGTGTCTTTCAGGGTTGTTCCAGGAAAGGGTTGTGACAATGGTGCAGCAGTTCACTTCTGGATCATCATCAGGAAAACAGGCCCCAGTCTTCCTTAGCCAACTGATGAAAGGGCATACCCTACAATGCTGGGGTGGGGCACATACTTGATAGTAGATGGCATTGTAACAAGAGTAGAAACCATAGGCATTTGGGAAACTTCTTCATGTAACTTGCTTGTACAGTCAGGACCTGCTTGGGCCCAACTAGTTCTATTTGATAATATACTGCTGCTGTGTAAATCCTACTTTATGACTTGGTGGGTCAGGTAATACCCGACTCATGATGGGCAGCTCAGGTTGCATGGTAACATGGTGGCCTACTGATACACTTTCAGTTTCCACTAAGGCCCAATAGCTGGTGAAGAGCTGTCTCTCAAGGAGAAAACAGAGTCTTCAACAGGTCCCATACAAAGCTGGCAGTGTTATGAGTCACTTGGTATTTGGACTAGAGTAATAAATCCCAGTAAGGAATGTGCTGTCTCCAGAATCCAAATAGGCCCACTAAATATTGTGCTTCTTTCTTGGTGGTAGGAAGAGCCAGATGCAATAACCTATCTTTCTCCTTATAAGGACTATCTCTGTATGCCCCACACCACTGGACTCCTAAGAATTCCAGTGAAGTAAAAGACCTTTGAATTTTGGTTGGACTTATTTTCTATCCTTTCAAGTGTGTATATGTTATAAATGAGTCCAAAATAGTTTCTACCCCCTGTTCATATGGTCCGGTCAGCATAATGTCATTAATATAGTGAAACATTGTGATATTTTGTGGAAGAGACAGATGATCCAGATCACTTCTAAGGATGACACAGGACTGGAGAGTTAATATATCCTTTATGTAAAACTGTAAAGATATTTCTGGTCTTTTCAACTAAAAACCAATTGCTTCTGGTGGTCCTTGTGGACAGGTACCAAGAAAAAGGCATTTGCTAGACCAATAGCTTCACAATATGTACTAGGACATCACATCTGGTGCAGCAGCTGCAATTGGAACCACTACTTAACTGCATTTTGGACAGTCAGCTGTGATCCATCTGTCTCCTGAACTGACCAGATAGCAAATTTAAAGGCAGATTCATTCAAACAAACATTGGTAACTTTTTTAAACTATAGGACCTTTCTCGTTAGACCTGAAATCCCATTCAGTGAGCCCATATCAATAAACTCAGCCTAATCCAGTTTTATGTCCCTTTCACAATTATCCCACACCCTTAAAATCCATTCCCACACATGTTCCCTAGATTTCTACTTGATGAGTTAGCAAACGCATTAAGCTCTTTAGTAGAGTAGTGTACCTCCTTATGGACTACTTTCTACCTCCCCTCTAGGATCCTGAGTAGCCTTAAGAAGTCTGGTTATAGGTCTAGAGGCAACTATTGGTGAGCCCCCAAAGAACATAGTATCATCTTGTCTGGCTTTTTATTCACAGAAAGTAGCTGTGGGTTTAGCAGACAATGAAGGATCAATTTCCTAACCCAAAGGCAAAACAGACAATATTTCAGGGGTTAAGAGTGTATGTACATTTTCTGCTGAGTATAGACAGCCTACTGCCTCGGGTGAGATAAACACTTAAGAATCCCAGGGTTAGTCAGGCAGTAGTGGCACACGCCTCTAATCCTAGAACTCAGGAGGCAGCAGAGTCAGGTAGGTCTGTTCCACAGAGTGAGTTCCAGGACAGCCAGGGCTGCATAGTGAAACCCTGTATTGGAAACAAACAAAACAAATGAAATCTGAGAGTTCAAAGTCCTCAGCTTCAATAGGGTTCTCCAATATATCTGCATCCCAAGTTATAGGATCCTGTTCTTTTTCTAGGAAAATACACATTTATTTATTTTATATTCCAGCTGCGGTCTCCCCTCTCTCCTATCCTCCCAGTTCCTGACCCCAACCCCTACTCCGTTCTCACCCCACAATGCACTCTTCCTCCATTTCTGTTTAGGAAAGGGAAGGTCTCCCATGAGTGTCAACAGAACATGGCGTATCAAATTGCACTAAGACTAAAGCACCTCCACATGTATTTGAGGCTGGGCAAGGCCAGGCAACCCAGTATGAGAAGTAGGGGCCCAAAAGCCTGTAAAAGTCAGAGACAGAACCTGTTCCCACTGTTAGGAGTCCCACAAGAAGACAGAGCTACACAACAGTAACATACATGCAGAGGACCTAGGTCAGTCCCGTGCAGGATCCCTGGTTGTCAGTTCAGTCTCTGTGAGGCTCAATGAGCCCAGGTTAGTTGATTCCGTGAGTTTCTTGTGCTGTCCTTGTCCCCTCCTAAAATCCTTCCTCCCTAACTTCCCCAGGATTCCCAGAACTCTGCCTAATGCTTGGCTGTGGGTCTCTGCATGACGCTTCTCTGATGTCAACTAGGCTAGGCACCAATCTGGCCACAAGAGATGGCCAGTTCAGGCTGCATATTTGCTATTGTTAGGGGTTTTAGCTGAGCACATCCTTGTAGATTCCTGGGAGATTCCCTTGCACCAGGTTTTTACCTGATCCCGAAAGGCCCCTGCCCCTACTTTCCAGAAGTCTCTTTCAGTACTCTCCCCCTCTGCCACAGCCCCAAAATGATCACTCAAGTTCCCGTCCCCACCCACCCTCAGTCCACTTACAAAATCTCTTCCATTTCCCATTCCCAGGGAGATCTGGGAGTTGTCCCCTTCACCACCACCACCATGAACCCTCCTTGTTACCTGTTTTCTCTGGGTCTGTGGATTATGTCATGGTTATCCTTTACTTTACAGCTAATGTCCACTTATGAGTGAGTACATACCATGCTTGTCTTTCTGGGTCTGGGTTACTTCATTCAGGATGATTTTTTTTTTCTAGTTCCATCCATTTGCCTTCAAATTTCCTGGTGTCCTTGTTTTTAACATCTGAGTAATAGCCATTGTGTAAATGTGCCACATTTTCTGTATCCATTCCTTGGTTGAGGGACATCTAGGTTGGTTCCAGGTTCTGGCTATTACAAGTAAAGCTGCTATGAACATAGGTGAGCAGATGTCCTTGTGGTATGACTGAGCATTCTTTGGGTGTGTGCCCCAAAGTGGAATTGCAGGGACTTGAGATAGGCTGATTGCTAATATTCTGAGAAATCGCCATGCTGATGTCCACAGAGGATGTACAAGTTTGCACTCCTACCAGCAATGGAGGTGTGCTCCCCTTACTCCAATATAAATCCATCCACACTGAACCTCATAGAACATTTGAACACATAGGCGTCGGAGATCACTTCCTAAGTAAAACACCAGTAGCACAAGACACAGAGAGCAACAACTAATAAATGGTACCCCGAAACTGAGAAGCTTCTGTAAACATGGTGGGCAAGACAAAACGACTCCCTACAGACTGGGAAAAGACCTTCACCAACCCCACATCTGACAGAGGGCTGATCTCCGAAATACACAAAGAACTCAAGAAACTAGACATCAAAATACCAAATAATCCAATTTTAAAAATGGGGTAAGATCTAAACAGAGAATTCTCAACATAACAATCTCAAATAGCAGAAAGACACTTAAAGAAATGCTCAGCATTCTTAGTCATCAGAGAAGTGTAAATAAAAACCACTCTGAGATTCTATCTTACACTGATCAGAATGGCTAAGATCAAAAACACCAATGACAGCTTACACTGGAAAGGATGAGGGGCCTGTTCTTAACGGCACTCAGCTCCTTATCCCTTCACGTTCATCTCTTGGCTGCAACATCAAGTTTCTCTTGAAAACCACACTTGTATTTCCTTTTATCCCACTTGCTCTTTTTCGTTGTCTATTTATAATTTACAGGCCACACACTCAGTGTTATGCTTCCTTGAAGTTGCCTTCACCAAAGAAATTAGTGGGGTTTTTTAATTGTTTGTTTGTTTTTCAAGACAGGGATTTCTCTGTGTAACAGCCCTGGCTGTAGACCAAGGTGGCCTCAAACTCAAAGAGATCCACCTGCTTCTGCCTCCTGAGTGCTGGGATTAAAGGCATATGCTACCACAGCCCAGCAAGTGTGTTACTTTATTTTGTTGTTGTTATTAGTTTTTTTAAAATTTATTTACTTTTTTTTTATAACATATACAGTGTTCTGTCTGCATATCTGCCTGCACTCCAGAAGAGGGCACCAGATCTCATGATAGATGATTGTGAGCCACCATGTGGATGCTGGGAATTGAACTCAGGACCTCTAGAAGTGCTCTTCACCTCTGAGCCATCTCTCCAGCCCTCCAAGTGTGTTACTTTTAAACTTACTCTCAGACAATCTTTTAGGACAAGTGTAGAAGGAAGCCAAAGTCTTGGACAAGTCTCACAAGAATTATTTCTACCTCTACTGCTGAAATGGTCCACCTCTGAAACCTCTTGAACTTGGCCTCCATAGTCCACGGCGCTCTCGGAATAACTGTCTTTCTGGTTCCTAGTAGGATGGTCTATTAAGCCCTGATTACAGCATTCAACTGTCTTTCCAGTCCAGAGTTCCAGAGTTCCCACATTCCTCCGAAGATCAACATGGTCAATTTTATTGTTGTTGTTGTTTCTTTGGGGATATCACAGCATGCACCCCCATCCTACTTGTTTCCCAGTCCCAATCCTTCCATGTTTGCCTTCCGCCCTTGTACCCCTCACTGAAAGAAAATAAACAACTAATATCTTTCTTTTAAAGCTTCTTTTGCCCCTCTCCATCACATACTTATTTGTCACATGCTCTTTTGTCAAATAGCTTTATTTGCAAATGTTCACAGCAATGAGTTGTCAGTCTTGTTCAAGGCATCTGGCTTCTAGTTCAGCATCAATACTGGACCCGCACCCAAACTCCTCTCAGATAAGCTGATGTTGCCCCTTGGTGCACTCCAGCCCGTCATAGATGAGATCGATGTTGGGGTGGGCCGATTCAAACCCCTGGATATGGGTCTGGGTGCTAGGTCAGTTATAGCCCAGGCCTTTACCTGCACTGCTCCTTCACGATGGGATTGGGGCTATCTCTACTGCACCCATGTTGTGGGGACCAGCTCTCCTGAAGGCAGGGCAGTTTTCCCAATCCTGCAGCTGGGGGTGGGGAGCAATTCTCCATAGGCCAGTGAAGGCCAGGGTCAGCTCTCCCACACCCATGCCATTGGGGTCAGCTCTCCTGGGAGGGGGGCAGCTCTCCCACTGAAGTGGCCAACAAAAAGCAGGACAAGCTCTGCAGAGCCCAGGCCCCTGGGGGCAGTTCTCCCATGATCCCCTGGCGGTAATGGCCATGGACCTCAACAGTGACAAAAGCTGTGGTAGGAAATATGGTTAGGTTCTTCACGGTGACAGTCTACTCTCTGGTGTCAACTTCTGTATTAACAACTGTTCTCTTTCTGTGTGAAACACCATGATCACAGCAACTTACAGGGAGAGATAGTTTAGTTTTTCTTACAGCCCAGAAGTTTGAAGTCCATCATGGTGAATGAGGACAGCATGGCAGCAGAGCAGGAAGACGAGAGTTCACATCTTGAATTGCAAGCACGAAGCAGGTGCTTACCAAGGTATCCTTAGTCTCTTGGAGTGTGTTTAGCATGCTAGTTGTTGTTAAAAAAAATATGCTTATCAATCCATAAATCTTCCTAACACTGGATTCACATATTTAAAAAAATAGAAACCGTGTTTCAAATATAGCTGCCAATTACACAAATAGAATGTTAGAACAAAATGTATGAGGAGCTTCCAGAATCTACAGTTTGCAGACTGCTGCTCAACATTGAGTCAGATAGTGCTCACACAACCCAACTGCGCATTCAGTTAACCTGGAGCAACTAGGAGCAAGCCAGACATTTATGGGTATTTGTGTAAAGTACCCAGCTAGTTCTGTTGGGGCAATGGGGAGACAAGAGCCATTATATTTCTCAGGTGACAAAGGTAAAAACAGAACAGGAATTATGTTTATTATATTGTAGGTCTTCTTCATTTTTTTTCCAAAAGAAAATATATAACCCTAAAGATGTGGGTGGAAATTGATACTGAAACTTGTTTAAGAAAAAGAACAACAGGTAAATTTAGGATAACCTATCGACATAAAACCAGGGGATGGGAATAATTCCTTTCATAGAATAGGATTTTAGAATAAACTCTGCTGCTCAGCAATTATTTACCAAGAGTAAGGGCGCTCTAATTACTAGCTGCAGCTCATAGCACTTAAATTTGGCCTTTTTGGTTTTACCTACTATATTAGAAACATCTCAGGACTAAGCACCAAGTCTTGTGTTTTTTATTGATGCTGTTCTCATAGTAAATTATTGGATCCAGCCTTTATAATCAGTGTTATAAGCTAAATGAAAGGGTAACTAGAGCTATAAACATTAAACAGACCTATAAATTTAAAAACACACTGTCACAAAATGCTGAAATGCTAAGTCTGCCCCAATAGCTTCTTGAGACATTTATTATTAATTTTAAAAATTTAAGTATCTAAATTTATTGTTTTGTTATGTTTTTGTTTTTGTTCTTGTCATGTGGTCCAGGCTTACTTCCACCTCAAACAGCTCCTTTCTCTAGCTTCCTGAGTGCTGGCTTTACAGGTTTGTACCACCACATTGGGCTTTTTTTGAAGTTATAATTTGATTACAGTATTTCTCCCTGTCCTTTCTCCCTCCAAACCCTGCCATAATACCATTCCCTGTTCTCCTTCAAATTTATAGCCCATTATTTTCCATTTGTCATTTCATACATTATCTATCTAACCATCAATCTATCATCTGTCTACCTTTCTAAATATAATCTGTCTGGTCCATATAATGCTGCCTCTGTGTGTGTGTGTGTGTGTGTGTGTGTGTGTGTGTGTGTGTGTGTGTGTGTGTGTGATATCAGTGTGGAACTGGACAACCAGCTGGTGTTTCTTCCTTGAAAATGGCGACCCCCCCCCCAGCTTTTCCCAGTTCCCTGTAGTTCTTTGTGAGGGGTTGGAGCCTCACAGGCCTTCTTTTTCTCTCTATTATGTTTGGTATGTTCGTTGGTGGCATCCTGGATTGGTTCATATTTGGACAGTCACGTTGATGAGATCACGGCAGTAGCTTCTGATGTTACTAGGAGACACACTCTCATAGCAAATTCCCCGAACATCTGGATTTTAGTCTTTCTGTTCTCTCTACTGTAATGTTCCCTAAACTCAGAGCAGGAACATTTTTATAGGTGTATCCATTCAGACTTGGTTACATAATCCTGCATGTTGATTGGTTGTGGTTTTCTGTAGTGGAATCCACCTGTTGCAAGAAGAAATTTTCTTTGATGGGGGGGGGTGGAGACAAATGTTCATAAATTGCTAGATATTATGCTGGTTTAGTAAATCGGTGGTTGTAGATTCTCCTCCAATAGTTAACAAGCACCGAGTTGTTAGTTAGGTTTCCAGTACTAAGCCTTCTTCTTGTTGAGCAAGTCTTAAGCTAAATTAGAGAGCTGTGGGTTACCAGCACAGTATGCATGCCACTACTTCACTCTTGTGGTTTCCCTGTTATCCTGGTCGTTGATGTGGTTCATAGGTGTCATAGCATGGTAGGACTATTGGTTGCCTCCCTCCTTTGGAAGCGTTCACAGTGCCTTCCAGTAACATGAAAGCTAATCCTCAGGGAGGAGACTCTCAGATCAGTTCCAGCTTAGGGGCCTCTAGGCCCTATTTCTGAAGTACATGGTGATGACATCAAAATACTTAAATATAAAAGTATTAAATGATTTTCTTGTATTTTGCTTTATTTCTGGAGACAGTGTCTCAGTATATGTTCCAGGCTGGCTTCACACTCATTGGCTTCATACTTTCGGCCTCCTGGAGTGCTAGCTTTATGGGCATGTACAACACTAGGCTAGCTTTGAAGTTTTCAAAGCCAAACAGCAGAATAGAACTGGTGGCACTGGCATGTTTTCCTTGTTAACGCTTAGACTAATTATGTTTGAACTGGGAGACAGGCAGCTCAAGGGCAGGAAAAGAGTGTAGCTATTACAAGTGCTTGGCATTAGAGACATCAAACTCACAGTAAAGCTTCTGATTCATGTCCAGGAGAATGTAGTTTTCTTCGTCTGCTATGACTTAGATAATTCATATTTTACTAGTTTCTCTTCTATTTCTCTGACCAAATATCTGATAAGCAACTTACAGAGAAAGGTTAGGGTTTTCTCATGTATCTTATTGCTATTATTCTCACTTACAGTTTAAGGAATACAGTCAACCACTGCAGTGAAGGCAGGGTGGAAAGGCAGATGGTCACATTACATTCACCGTCAGGCCATGAGTGCTGCTGCTCTGCCTTGTGGTGATATTCTGTTTACAATCTAACAACTAAAGCTTGCCTGAAGATCAGAGAAGCAGCCACTAGGGAGTTCTCACCTCTGCCAATGCTCATACCGAAGGGGTGATCCACTGACCTCACACTGCTCCCAACTGCACTGCTCCTCAGGCTGCTCTGAGCTCCTATCTCCTCTCTTCTTGTATTGCTCTCTAATGCTGGGATTAAAAGTGTGGGATCCCAAGTGCTGAGATCATCTTTGTATGAGCTTTGTTTCTTGATGGGAGATGTCATTCTGTAAATATGTCTCTCATACTGTTTAATGAATAAAGCACTGTTAGCCAATAGGAGAGGAAGACAGGAGGGACTAGGAGACAAGGAGGAAAGAGGAAGGAGTAGGGAGGAGACAGTATGGGGAGACTGGAGAGAGCAGCACACCAGACCCCCATTCTCCAGTAAGATGAGACCACGTGGAAATACTTAGATTAATAGAAATGGGTTAATACTTAAGGCAGAGCTAGACGATAAGAAACAAGTAACTGGCCAACAGCATTGTATCAAATACAGAGTCTCAGTGTGTTATTGGGGTCTCTTGCAGTGCTGGGACCAGACCAGCAGAAAAACCTAACAGTTTTTCTTTTAGACTGGATCAATTTAGTGAAGCTCAGAGTGTCCTTGAAACAACAGAGATCCATCAGCCTCTGTCTCGAAAGTGCTGGGGATTAGAGGTGTGTACCACCACTGCCTGGCCTCTATGGCTGTGGTAGCTTTGAATTCTGATTTTTGGGTGAACTTTATCTGTTAGATCATAAACAGAATATCACCACTCTTTCCAGTTTGTTCTTTTTGTTCAGTGCAGAGCCCCATGCCAGGGCTGCCCACACTACAGGTAGACCTTCTCCTAAATTGGCAGACACTATTTTTGCAATGGTTAACCTTCATTGACAACCTCATTGGCTTTAGATTCACCATGGAGGAACACAGCTCTGGTTATGTTTAGGTTTGTCTGGACAGGTTAAATGAAGACAGAAGACCTACCCAGAGTTGGGAAGCCCTCTGTTGGGCAAAGCACTTTGTCTTCTAATTGTGGATGCAATGTGACCACTTGTCTTTCCATCCTACGTTCAAGGCAATGATGGACTGTATTCCCTAAGCTGTAAGTGAGAGAAACAATAATATTATGTAGCCAGGCTTGGTTCTGCTATCAGTCTCTTATGATACGGCATGGTGTCCTGGTCCTTGAAGGAGTCCTGGCTAGCTCTTTCTTGCTTCAGCAATCCAGGTGACCACTGTTGCCTTTCTGTACACTGCACAGGAGAAAAATGAATGCCTGTTACTGTAAATCTGACCAAGAACCCATGGCTGTAGAGCTCATGGGCCCAGAGTGAACTTCCTATTATTTTGCTAAATGGACACAGTGTCCATTGCTCTCTAAATTCATATTCCTTCACTCAGTGATGCTGACAGATCTCATCAGATAAGGTTCCTCCTGCAGTGGACAATGGTTAAAAGAAGCAACTGTCCAAAATGCAGAGAATAAGTGTCTGAAATGTTCATCCCTGAATGGGACATCAATATCCCACCCTCGCCCAAGGCTGAGAGACTGTCTTGGAAGACTGGGTGGAAAGACAAGGTCAGAGAAGACCAGAGAAAAACCATCTTAGGACTTGACAGGATGACCACACCCAGGAACTCATGGCAGCCATGGCTATCTGCACAAGACCAAGCCAGTTAACATTCTAATGTGGAACATGGAGGGGCTCATGAGTCACATCTCTGGCTAAGGGGCTGTTGATAGCTAATGGCTTCTAGGAAAAGGGGAGTCAATTTTTCTTTAAAGGAGTGTCTTGGGGTTTCTATTGCTGTGAAGGGGCACCACAATTATGACAACATTCATAAAGGAAAACATTTAATTGGGATGGCTCACTTGTAGTTCATAGGCTTAGTCTATTACCATCATGGTAGGAAGCAAGGCAGCACACAGGCAGAGATAGTACTGGAGATGAGAGCCCTTACAGCTTGATCCAAAGGCAACAGGAAGTGAACTGAAACACTGGGTGGTATCTTTAGCGTATATGAGACCTCAAAACCCAACTCCACAGTGACACACTTCCTCCAACAGCGCCATACCTACTTCAACAATAATAGCGTCCCTCCCTTTGGGCCATTTTCTCTCAAACCACCACAGGGAGTGTGGCTCCTGTTAGGCCAACAATGTTACAGTGGATTCTCCACACCCATGAATATATGGACAGCACAAATTTGCCTTGGTGGGTTATTAAAAAAAAAAAAAAGAGGACATGAAGTTGGGAGAAGTTAAGGGGAGGCATAGAGGACTATATATATATATATATATATATATATATATATATATATATATATCCCCAAAGATTATTAAAAAGACATACATAGTAAAGACTGGAATATGGACCAGTGATTAAGAGCACTGGCTGCTTTATCCAGAGAACCTGACTTTAATTCCCAGCACCCACATGGTGACTCACAACTTGACAACTGCTCTAACTCCAGTTCCAGAGGATCCAACACCCTCTTCTGGCTTCTGTGGACACCAGGCATACATGTAGTACATAGACATGCATGCAAGCACAATGCCCATACTCTTAAAATAATCATATATTTATGGTTTTTAAAATTTCATTTACTTTCCAACCAAAATTGCCCTTCCCCCATGCCTCCCCCCACCCCAGCCCATTCCTCCCAACAGGTTAGGGCTCCCATGGGGAGTCAACAAAGTCTGGCACATTAAGTTGGAGCAAGGCCAAGCCAGGAGTTAAAGCTGAGCATGGCATCCCACCATGCTGAGTAGGCTACAACAAGCTGGCTCAGCCATTAAAGGCTAGGCTCTCAACCAAAACACATATATAGTTTTAAAACGAGAAAAGCTTCTTCTTGTGATGTGACAGAAGATGTGTAAAGACCATGACACAAAGAGGTCTCGTGCATGTAACACTGTCCCTTTAATTTTCATTGCAGTTAAGTGGGAGTTCTGAATGCATTCGTATCTTACAAATGTGCAATCATTGTGTGAGGAAACACTAAAACAGGACTTAAGTATTTAATCCAATCCTGTGGTACATTCCATAAACCCAGTACTTTGGAGGTAGAGGCAGGGAGGCCAGAAGAACGCTCAAGGCCAACTTCTGCTATATAACAAATTTGCGTCCACCTTGAGTTACACACACACACACACACACACACACAGAGAGAGAGAGAGAGAGAGAGAGAGAGAGAGAGAGAGAGTAAAGCAAAATAAAACACAACGAATTCATAGTTGTTTCTGCCTAGAGTAAATTAAAGTAGAATTTCCCATGGAAGGGCTGGGGATGTAGCTCAGTGCTTGGCTAGTGTATATGAAGCCCTGAGTTCTATCCCAAGTCCTTGTAAAACCTGGGTGTGGTGACATGTCTACCACATGTCCTGGGAAAAGTGGAGGCAGAGAGATCAGAAATGGAAAAATTATTCTCAGCTACATCCCAAGTTCAAGGCTTGGACTGAAAACCCCTGACCCCAATCAATTCAAAAAGGAAACAAAGGAAAAAATTGCTCTTTGACAAATACTGATTACAATGCTGCTAAGCAAAAACGAAATGCTCACCATAGGCTCCCCACATCACTTCCAAGGAACATAGCCTAGAGAGGTTCTTGTGTCTGTGGAATGCTAACACCTGCATCTTACTCAAAAAGGAAATGTAAAAACTTCTGTGATAATTACATAATGTTGAACTCAGTGTAACAGATGAACGAATGTTTTCAATTTCTATGTTATAAAAATTGTGCCATGAAATATATCACACAGTCTTTAAGCAACTGTGGAAACCATCATGACCCTTTCTCTAAGTTAGCACAAAATACTCTGGAAGATGGAAATAAAAATAAAATGATATGGAAATAAAAGTAATGACAGGACAGGTAAGAGTATATCTTGCTGAGTCTGGTGACACAGACCCAAATCCCTGCACCCAGAAGGCCCAGGCAGGAAGATCACTCTCTCAAGGCTTCAAAATAAAAGCAGTGCAAAACAGCAAATGCCTTAGTGGCCTTAGTGGCAGGGTGCTTGCCTGGACTTTGTGAAAACACCAGCTTCAATCCTCAGGATAAAAACCAAAAGAAAATAATATTTTTTTGCCTACAGTTTCTTGACATTAATTGGCAAATAACTAAATTTTGCCTACTGTGATTGTTTGAAAGAAAATGGCCTCCCAAAGGAGTGGCACTATTAGGAGGTGTGGCCTTATTGGAGGAAGTGTGGCACTGTGGGGGTGGGCTTTGAGGTCTCCTTTGTTCAAGCTTCCTCCGTGTGACAGCCAGTTGATTTCCTGTTGCCTGCCAGAGTTAGTGCTCTCTGCTCCAGCACCATGCCTGCCTATACACTGCCATGCTCCCCTTCATGATGATAATGGACTGAACCTGTGGAACTGTAAGCTAGCCCCAATTAAATGTTTTCTTTATAAGAGTTGCCATAGTCATAGTGCCTCTTTGCAGCAATGAAAACTAAGGCATCTACTAAGAAAATCCTCAAGTCTTTATTGACCCCAACTCCTTTATACCATTTAGGTCACTGACACAATAAACAACGAGCAATCTGGATGCCAAATAAGTGGAACTGGAGTTTAGGAGGAGTTTAATATGTGCATTTTATTAGGATGTTTTCACCAATGAGCCAGCTGACTTCAGTTTGTTCAGTTACTCTAGCACATACATTTAAAACAATAGTCAAATTCACCACAAAGGGACTGTACCAAGTAGAACTTCTGCAAAAATGCAAAACAAATATCCACAAGAGAACCTCAGTAGAAATTCAATTAATTTAGGTCACCTCACTGTGCTGCCTTCTGCACTAGAATCCAATGTCAGGTAGGTTGTTCTTGGTGGCGTCACGCATCTAAGTTCTCACAGCCCAGAATTCTGTGACACCATGGACCATTTCAACCATCCCACAACCAATGGGAGCTGCCACAGAACCAAAGGGTCTTACTCCAGCTGCCAATCACAGCAGGCATGTCACCATTCATATTTGCTTCATTCATCTTGTAAAATCCAACTTGTTATTCTTGCTTAAGTCATTCTCAGAATGAAACCTAGGAAACTCAATGTGATGTAATAGCCCAAATCTCAGGACATTGTGTTTTAGAGACACAGGCATGTAGTGAACCCTGGCAGTAAAAGAAAGCAAACACTTGGCTACAGTTGTTAATTCTAAACTTGAACTCCCAGGTCCCACGTGGAAGCATTTTCCTACTATTATGTTAGCATGGGATTAATTCCATATCCATTCTTAGAATATTAACTAATAATCAAATTTTAAATACTTCCATTTCAAATAATTTCCATATTTTAGATTATATGCTACTATCTCTCCAAAGTAAAACTTTAAGAATGTTGTAATATCGGAAAGTTCATATCATATAATACAAAGAAGCAAAAGAGCCCTAAGGGATTTTTGACCCTAGAGGGGGAAAAATGCTTGGATTTGAAGCAGTCGAACGACACAAGGAATTCTAACAAATGAACAGCTGCTAGAGTAAGCTACGTTTACTACTGAACTGGTAAAATATTTATGAGTTTATAATTGTAAAATATCGCAATACTTTAAGAACATTTCACTAAATTACTGGTGGCAACACAAGAATGACTTTTTGACATACTGCATGTAAATGAAAGGCATACATAAATATAACCGATACACTTCCTGTATTACATCATTTATCCCAAGCCTACACCCACATAGCAAACTCGCAGCTAAAGTCACACTAAAAAGTATGAAGAACAGTCCCTTTCTTGCCACTACTGCACCATTGTCAGTAACAGAGGCATGTGTGTATGCTTATCACTTAGGATTATAGTATGTTCTTTTTTCATATTCTTGGCTTGTAGTTTTATTCGCTTTTGATCAAGAAAAGCCTGCAGGAAAGGACACAGCCCAGCCCCAATGAGACCAGCACTTTGCTTTCTCAAGGAAGACTGGATTAGAGTTTTACATTTCTTCCAGGTAAAACCAGGCATGGGATGCCTACAATCTGAGCACTCAGGAGGTTGAGACAAGTCTTTCCAATGCACACAAGGCCATCATTTACAGATTCCTGCTTGTCAAATCTGGAATTCACTCCAATCTATCATTGACCCTCAGGGCTCCAAACTCCATGAGTTCACTCTCAACCCTGGTTTCAAGGGAGAAAGAAAGAAAGAAAGAGAGAGAGAGAGAGAGAGAGAGAGAGAGAGAGAGAGAGAGAGGGACGGAGGGAGGGAGGGAGGGAGGAAGGAAGGAAGAAAACAAGAAAGAAAGAAAGGAAGGAAGGAAGGAAGGAAGGAAGGAAGGAAGGAAGAAAGGAAGGAAGGAAGGAAGGAAGGAAGGAAGGAAGGAAGGAAGGAAGGAAGAAAGAAAAAGAAAGAACAAAACAAAAAAGGCATGCGCAGGGGACAGGAATGCAAAGAATTCAGAACAGAAATGAAACCTACACACCAGAATGTCAGTTTTATGCTTGAGAATTTTGCTGTGCACATTATTTTACAAGTTCTCCGTGCTCTCAAAAGTTGTTTTCATAATTCTGTTCCAACAACTGATTCAACAAAAAAGCCTCGCAGCTCCCCTGGCCTTCCTGTGTGTCTTCATTTCAGACAGTGAACACGGACTATATTCTTTCCTGGGGATTTTGGTTGTCTCCTGAGATAAGGTCTTGCTATGCAGCTCATAGCAAATTCCAGATTCCTCTGCCACAGCCTGCTGCATGTTGGAACTGCACATGTAAGCTAACACGCCTGAGAAATGGTTTCTTCCTCTCAACTGACATCCATGAAAAGACCTTAAATTCTTTTTGAGCCTGTTCTAACTAGTATAGGCAGGTAAAGTCAAAATATTCCTTCTTCCATTTCCCAAAACAACAAGATGAAAAAATTTATTTTGGGACATCTGCTTTCTACTATATATTTAAAACCAATGTTAAAGGAAGAAAACACACCAGATTTGTAGGCATATATATTTCATTATTTTTCTCCTGTTTCTGCCTCAAAATTCCAAGTCATTCTCAATATTCCCTAAACTTTTCATAGCCCATAGTTTTATATTCAAGTCACCACACAATGTGGTTGCTTCTGTTCTTTGGTTATCCACATAAATTACACATAATAAAATGTCTCTTATAGCTATTTGTTGCTGATTTTTTGTGGCTGAGGCTTCCCTGGAACTCGCTATGTAGCCTGGGCTGAACTCAAAGTCACCATCATGATTCTCTTGCCTCCTCCTCCCAACTCCTTAAATTACAGGCATGGGGCATTACATCTGGCCCCATATATATATTTAATTCATAGTGGTTATCTACTAACAACCACTGATTCTTTGCTACAGAAAATCACTCAATATGTTGAGTGTCCTTTGGGATAAATATATCAATAATTTAAAGCTAACTGATAAAGGCTCCACAAATCTGTTCCCTTTAATTTTATATTACATCAAAATATTTATATCCTCATCACACATACACCAAATTTATATGGTTTGTGAAAATAAACTATATATTAATTCCAAACACACATTTAGGGATGCACAGTTTAACAGCAAATTTATATGCAGATAAAAAAGGAGTGTAGTTTTACATTCCTAATTTACATAGCAAGCTGACAAGTTTGAATATCTCTTTTTGAATCTCAGAAATGAGGAAAATGGAGACATAAACCTCAAGCTATGTCTATAAAAGTGTGAGTCACTGTAATATTATCTTTACCCAACTTGCTTACTGTGTGCATAAAAGGTGATGTAACCATCCCATACACAAAACACACAACAACAAACGAACACACTCTTTCAACAAACCAAACACTGTCTGTGTGTCACTGTACATATTTTGATCAGAGTCTACACATTCTCCCAGAGAGATTAAGGGGCAGTTGGAGCTATATAGCACATTTGATTATAGAAAATAGGAAAGGGCTAAAAATCATTAAAAATACACAAGAGAACTATTTACAAATATGTATACACTTTAGCCATATCTTTTGTCTGAAGAAGTTTCTTTTGAAGGGCTAAATTTACTACTATGTGGTCCAGAGTATAAGACACAATAACAGGGAAGTTATCTGTTATTAGTTTTGTTTTTCGCTCCTTGGTACATTTATGAAAAACTAACACTTGTGCGTGTGAGAACTTTTCTATAATAAATCTCTGCTTGTTTTGCTCTAAAAAAATTAAAAATGAAAACAAACAAAATAAACATTTATAAGCTGGAGCATCCTATAGTCCCAGGTATTCAGGAAACTGGAGTAGGAAGATGGTTTGAATCCAGAAGTTCAAGACCAGCCAGTGAGAACTGTTTAAAATGAAGAGAAAGAAAAAAGAAACACCAGCAGATAACACATCGATGAGCAATCAAAATTCAGAAAACCTGTCCAACTGAAAAAAAAAAAAAAAAAGAACAAAATCATTAAAAACAGAAACCAGATCTGCCTGATAATCTTGAAAACTAGAAAGCTCTGGATTCAATCTCTAGCATCACAAAACAAAAGGCATAGATTTGTAACTCATCGAGTGTACTGAAACGACTTCCTCTCCCCCTCAACTCAGTCTCACAGTGGCTCTGTCATGGTGCTTGCACTGAGCATGTGCAGTTGAACATAATGATGAAGATTTATAAAAAACACTACTGTGTACAGGGCCGTTAAGCTTGTGACGTCTTGGGACCTATGAGGTCGCAAGGACACATGGGTACTGGAGGCCTTTTGGGTATTACCAGTTTCTTGATATGCTCACTGACACACCGCCGCTTAGGAACACCGAGTCCAGGTTGGAGATCAGGCCCATCGCCCGCTGGAGGCAAAGCTTCTGCTGAATGAGAAGTTTATTTCAGAGTTCTTGTATTTCCCCCAGGCACCAAAGGGTACCACGACTGCAGTGCTGTTGTCTTCTGTGCCATATTGTATTGCCTGCAGGGGCCGTGAGGAGAGAAAAGCAAAGTGCCGGAGTCATCGGTTTCTGCGCAGACAGACAGCATCCTTTCTCTGGAAAGCTAACCAGTTCTAAACAATTCAAAAACTCAGTTATCTAACAAGGTTTGTGACTGTCTCAACCATGTATCTGTGTCCCATATGGTTATTAAGTGCACATGAATGACATGACCCGGCTAATTCCTGTCCTCCACAGTAGCAACCTTGGCAATAGAAACACCTGTGAACTGAGACACACCAACTGAGCAGCTCAAAAAAGACACGCCTGAAACCCTTAGCATGGCGCCAGTCATGGAGAAGCCTTAATACCTGCTAATTCTTACCAACAAAACTGCTTGTAGGAATTTAGCCCAAGAAATTAAAGAGCGTTGAAGAGGGATGAGAAAAAAAGAAAAAAAAAAAAAAAAAAAAAAGAACAAACTATAACATGCTCATCTGAAAACACTGCTAGAAATCTGCCCCTTTGAGTAATAACTTAAAATTTAAAATCCCAGAAATGGGTATGAACAAAGTTATGACAAAACATTTGTAGTATTCCTTCTGAAATCATAAGTGGCCATAAACTAGATTGCCTGCAGCATGACTGTAAATAACTTCCAGGAACCAGTTCAAATAGCTGAGTGCTAGAATCAATTCTCTCCAGAAGAGCTTAGGGTGGCAGTTAGCAACAAACAGGTCAGAAGATCTCAGCCAGAGGCTAAAAGGTATCTGTCTGGTATGGATAGTTTCAAGGAATGTAAAAAGGTTTACAAACAAATTGTAAGAGAAAATCTTGTTTTAACATGTATCAAATATGTTTCAAATGTGCCGTTATACTTAATATATAGTTGTTAAAATAGCCATTAAAAATGGTGATAGAATAGTAGGGAAAGAGGAAAAACAAACAAGAAATATTATTTTTAAAGATTCATTTATTATGAATACAGTGTTCTGCCTGCATGCATGCCTACATACCAGAATAGGACACCAAATCTCATTATAGATAGTTATGAGCCACCATGTGAGTGCTGGGAATTGAACTCTTCCTCTGGGAGAGCAGGCAGTGCTCTTAACCTCTGGCCATCTCTCCATCCCCAAAAATATGAGTTATTAAAACACAATTCTAGATGTTAATTCCACTAACAAGAAGATGTAAAGAGGAATAGTAAAATCTCTATTTTCATCAACCATTTGTGCCTCACTCAGTAGGAGAGAGCTCAACCAGCATTCAAGAGGCCCGTGTTCAAATTCACCACAACACTCAAACTAAAGCACTCTACCCCCTGCCGCCCTTCGTCCTCTTGTGTCCTGGAATTTCCCACCAGAGTCTCTGCTAAGTCACCTGTTCAGTCACAGCATGGGCTGCTTCATTAGGATCATGGCACTGGTTGACAAAGTCACAGATCTCTTGACTGTTCACCATGAAGTTAATCCCGTCTGTGGTGAGGACTAGGAAACTGTCATCCCCATGGTAGAGCTGCAATCATAGGCAAACATGTGATCACACACTTGACTGGGCCTTTGAACGGCTCAATAATGTGGAAATCCTATTTTGCAGAGTGATCATCTGGTTCAGAGTTCATGGGCAAACTGAAAACAATGTAGCTGAGAATCCATACCAGCCAGGATTTGCCAAACTTTTACCCAGCAATACCAAGAGAGAGGCCAGACAGCCAAATGCTGAGAGTCTGGATTTAAATGCTGCTTCTAGTATTTGGCTAGGTGAGTACTTTTTATCACTCGATAGTGTGAGCCCCTATACGCGTTAGCTCATGTTATTATTTCAGCTTACTTCCTTTTAAAGTGAAGATAGTTGTATCTGCTTTGAACAGAGGCTGCTGCACAGCAAATCTTATATAAGTAGTTGTTTTAAAATTAATGATTTTCTTATTTGAGACAGGGGTCCTCTGTGTAGCCCTGACTGTGCTGGAACTATCTCTGTAGACCAGGCTGGCCTCAAATTCACAAGGATTCATCTGCCTCTGCTTCTGCCTCCATTAAAGGTGTATGCCACCACCTCCTGGAGTGAGATATCCTTTTCAGGACATATCCTTCCTTGAATTCTGAGCATTCATGCCCTACTGTTTGTGGAAGCCCACATTATGCCAGTGCCTACTCAAGAGCTCTAGAGAAGCAAGCAGCAGCACATGTACCATGCTGGGGTCAGTTCAGAGTAAAAGAGGCGCTCGCTATGCTATTCAAATAGAAATGGCTGACTGTTGAGCTGCTGGAGAGGGCAAGCCGAGAATGACTCCCAAGCTGAGAAATGAATGGCAGGCTTTGGGAAAGGATGGGCCACAGAGCCCCTCTACCAGGGGGAAACAAAAGCCAAAGACTTCACCCTCCCCAGGCAGGAAGCTAGCATCTTGCTTAAGTTTATTCTTCACCCATCAGTTCCCCTTTAAAAACATCTTTCCTTCAGGTACATCTTCCAGGACAGCCAGCAGCTGGAGGTGAGTCTCTCACTCTCTGTGTATGACTTAGTGTTTCTGACCCCTTCTTACCTTAATCCTTGTTGTCTCAGGTTCTGCTATTACACCACTGGCTTTAAGATCCAAATCTCCAATACTCCTTGTCATTGCAAGTCTGCCGTTGACATGGGGCTGCCCCAAACTATTCCAAGCTACAAACCCACCACATTTCTTGATCCTAGTTAAGAAAAAAAAGTAAAATTAATAATAACAATGATGGCAATGACAGTGATGTAGGAAATTAAGGCACTGGTTTAAATACCCTTTTTACAAATTGAAATTTGTAGCCTGGTATGTCAGCACACACCCATAATCCAGGGACTTGAGAAGGCTGAGAAGCCCATTGTAAATGCCAAAACTTTTAAGTCCTTAGATAAATAAGATAAAATGAAAAAGTTAGACCACGTGGTGTACACACCCTGGTAACCCCAGTACTTGGGAGGCTGTGGAAGGAGAACACAGATGCAATGCCAGACTGGGTTGCACAGCGAGATCCAGTCTCAACAAACCCAAACCCACCAAAACAAGAGTATCTGGGGTGAGGTAGTATTGTGTGCAGTGCTGCTTGCAAAGAGGCCCTGCTACTTTACACCAGCACAAGGAGGGAAATGCCACACTACATCTCTATGGCAACACCTCTCACCCCATCAAACGGTGGGTCACAGTGACAGTACCTTTCCTTCTCATCCTTCCTTTCTGGGGTATGGTCAGTGGTTAGCTTCATGGGTTTTCCTTTTCTACACAAAAGAGCCCGGCTGTCTCCCACACTGGCTACAACCAGTTCAATACCGTCTCTCAACAAGGCTACAGTCGCAGTAGTCCCAGAAGTCAGGAGGCTGGCTACAAATATTATAAAATAGAGTATCAGTTAGCGATAGAAGTGTTTGGCTATGGAATTTTTATTAAGAATAAGACAGAAGGCTGGCATGTACCATTCTAACTTAACAAGAGCTATGCAAACGAACCATGTAAGTAAGACCATGCAGAGCGACAATTATTATTCAATACAGTAACAAGGCTCCATGCAAACACAAAGTTTGGTAAACTAAATTGGTGAGCAAAGCATCAGTGTCTCCAGGTGCACTGTGTTCATAAAGCAGGGCTGACTGAAACTCACGATGACGCTTTTGTGTGCACAGCAGGTATCCAAACAAAACAGGAAAATGTCACTAATCTGGTTGCTACGACAGGATGGCAGATCTCATGGGCCCACTAGGTGAGCTGCCCTTCTAAAATCATGAGATTTGGATTGCGTTCTTCCATCCCTTACTCCTATCCAGTCAAAGTAGTACCAATTAGTAGGTAAGGAGAGAAATGCCAAGCAGGGACCATTTGCTCTTTGAGTACTACAGTGTACATTATTACCCTCCACAACCATGCCAATTTATAAACACACACACACATACACACACACACACACAATTAAAAACTATACCCTTATCTGGTTTGGGTCTTTCTTTGCTCTATTGAAGAAAAGTTATTGCCCCCCCATTACAGATCTGCATGATAAAGAATGAAATTCATTCCAGTTTCCTCATAAGCATGGCATTGTTAACATTATTAGCTCTAAAGGGATCCGACTACAGAATCTGTAGCTAAAAGCTGACCAGCATAGCCAGCTGCACCTCCTGCAGCCCTGCCTGGGCCAGAATATGCCAGACTGTGCATCTGCCCTGCCATCAAGGAAAGAACGTTACTAGGTTTGAGGTTGCCACTCTTTTTCTAACCAAGCCAAGTACATTGTGTGTCTTTGCTTTATTCTAACATAACAACATTTGTTCCATGTTGTTTACCCCTTATTAAAAATCTTTAAGGTGCATTGAGCCTTGTGAAAAATGGGAATACTATGAGAATATGAACCAAAGAACAGTATAGCAAAATGGAAGAAATTGATAAGTAAAGAAGGAATTCTCTCCAGTAACACTGTTAATTCTTTAAAGCATTGACAAAATTTCAGCTGGATTTTGTTTTTTAATGTTGTAGTAAGAATTCCACATCCAATCGCTTGACTGTTGCTCTGTGTAACAATTTTTGTAAAAAGCCTCCAGACCATCCAAAGATGACTTTTACTCTATAAGTTGATTCAGAAAACTGTAATTGACAGTCAAGTCTTTACAAAACTTTTTTTTTTAAAGAAAAAACTTCACCAATAATTCAATTTGGAAAGAGATGAATATATTTTCCAGTCATTATATTAAAATGCCTGATTTATTCAGGAAAGTAAAATGGAAAAGCATGGATAAAGTCTACTCAACCTTTTGTAGTCATGCTAAGCTTTTACTCTATTGAGAAACAGAGTCTACAGTTGATTCTGGAACCATTAGGTTAAAGCAATGTTATCATATCACAGCAATGTTAGGATGTATGTCAGCGCATGACTTCAATGTGTCAACATAAAGACTAGTGGTGATTATCTTACAGGCGTTCTAACTTTCAACTTGATATTAGTCAAAATGCGACACAACAATGGAACCTTCACAGTTCAACCAACTATATTATTCTCAAATGATTTTAAAAGGTAGGAAAGAGGAGATAGGCATTTATTAGATGCTATCAGTCCAGAGAATTCGGAACTGTTCACTTTAGCTGTCAGCAATAGCTTTTTATAACGGGATCTTTAAGTGAAGATGGCAAAAGAACTAACATTTTATAAATACAGTTTCAGTTTGGGCTGTAGTTCCCCGCTCTTTCAGCTCTGAATTTAAAAGAGCTTGGGCTTTTATCAATTCACCTGCACAGTTTCAAAATCTCAGGATATATGGGGAAAGTTTCAAAACTAACCATTGATTCTGGTTGGCTATGCATCTAAGAATGTAAATAGTGTATCAGCACTTATTTCCATTTAACAGTTAGCACAGAGATAAAAGTACTCACGGTCTGCCCTAACAGCAAAACTAGAAAACTGAGACAGTTTTCACACTCACTGGTTACTTTCTACTGCAAGTCATCTCAACTACCAGGCAAGGAAGAAGTGGGAATGTCCCAGGAGTTTAGACTAGGATCAGCTGGACTCCATCACCTGAGACAAAATTAAGCAGGTCTCTCTTTCCACTGAAGCCCAGCATATAGTGTCCACAGGCTTCAGGTCTAGAGCCGCTGAGCAGGACAGTTCTCTGCCACAAACAACACGCACAGAGGCAAATTTCCAGGAGTTTCCCCCAGAAATTACACTGAAACATAACAAGCCTGCAACACAAAGGAGAGCAGAGAAAGAGGTGCAACACAAGGGGAAGAATTCCTATTGGTGAAAACGTCACTTGCAAATCACATAATATTCCAGGAGATGCCGAATCAATGATTTCAAAACTCAGTAGCTTCAAGTTAACAGTATCTGGTTGTTGATCTAGTTTTCCCATCAGATTAACATTTCTCAGTGTTCTAGGGGAAAAAAAACCTATGCACATATGCATCTGTACCAAAACATACAAGTGGTGACACAGACATGTATCTGCACATGCACAAGCACACACACACACACACACACACACACACACACACAAAACCTTGAACCCAACAAATTCAATATTTTTGAGTCAGAAAAAAATGCACTTTAAATTTGGCTCATAGCAATATAGCAATACTGAACTGTCCCCTAAACAAAATAATCTGTATGTATTTGACAAGTAGAGCATAAAGGATGTATGTGAACTATAGTTTACACCAGCTGACTGGGGTTTCAATATACATAGAGAAGCAATCCCAAAGCGCTTCCTATGCCAGAAAAAAGACACAAGATTTTTGTTTTTAAATCACATATAATGCAGGAATTTAGTACGGGGAAGAACTGTTGCCAGTTGATGACTTAAATTCGTTGTTTATGTGAAGGCCAGTGTGGCTCTCTTGAATGACAATGCATGTTCATAACTTTATGTAACCATAGACTGGTGTTTCTGCTGCTTCTCTTTCCTAAGTGCTGCATGTTGGTAGGACAGGAGAAAGATAATCACAATTTGGAACAACAACAGAAAGAGTAAAATCTAACACCACCCACAGTGCTTATTAGATTATTAAGCTGTATAAATAATAATTCATATAACCCAACCAATATTGCTGCAAAATTTATTAAAAATGAGTGTTCTTAACATGTATGACTCATACACACCAAAGTAGTAACAACACAATAAGACCAACTCTTCAATGCTGTTATTATTTATTTTCCATTTGATGACCTCTGGCATTAGAGGGGTATTCAAAACTACTGTACAGGGCAAGAAGTATAGCTCAATGGTAGAGTACCTGCCGAGTATGTCCACAGCCCTGGCTTCAATCCCAGCACAGAAGGCAAATTTGCCTTCACAGCTCTTGATATCTTGGCGTTTAATTCTCTACAAAGAGTCACATGTGAAGAGCACAGAATTTAAAGCTCCACCACAGCAGTGCCCACCAATACCTCCCGTGGAATCGAAGCAATGTGTCTCACTCTGATCCTTTATCCCTTAGGAGCACAGCTGCTTTCAACGCATAACCACTGCACAGCCCCAGTAGTTATAGGATATGCAGCATCACAATCTGTGTGTTTTCTACCATCTGTTTGAAGCGGCCATGCCATTTTTATAAATAAATAAATAGTTAAAAAAAAAAAGCACACTGATGTAAATTGAATTTAAAATTTTGAAGGTGATGCTAAAAGGGTTGGAGATCTAGTTTAGTAGAATGTATGAAGCCTATTAAAAAATAATTCCCACTCCCTGATCTCACAGGAAGGGCTCACGAGAAGTGAAACTGGGGCAGACGCTAAGAGATGAGAAAAGTCAGGAAGCAGAGAGGGTGACTGTGGTCCCATACAATGTTTGCTAGCTCGCCCTGGCTCTACTTGGGCGCATGCACGTACATTGCGTACAACAGTGCACAGCAGGATTGTTCTAACCATGTTCTAGGCACCAGCCTGTCTTGTCCCCTTACACTTTTAATCAGTTCTTCAGTAAAAAGAAGAATCAATTTTGAGACATCTTCATGAAGATCTGAGATTATCCCAAAGGATGACAAAGCAACTAAATTAAGCAATATATCTTAATTTGATTATCAGAAATAAGTGATATTTTATTTAACAATTGGATTGTGTGAGTCATCTAAAGAGTCTAATGAAGACATAAACGTTAAATGCTATAAATTCAAAGCCTCCTGAATTATATTACTAAAAATAAATGTCTTTACATTTGACACTAGTCTAATAATGGTGGTTCTAATCACCAGCATTGATTATATCATTTTTTAAAAAGCCTGATTGCACTCATGAAGGATTAATATATTTTAATGTTGACCATATGCTAATGTTCTTGAACACTGTGTTCTACAAACTATAGGCCATAAATACAGTTGAGTCATAATACTGATATGGCCAGATTCACAGCCAACTTAGTAACAGCTAAAACACCCCGAACTGATTACTTCAAACATGTTCCATAAGTTTGAGGCCAGTCTGGTTTATATAGCCAGTTCCAAGCCAACCAGGGATGCTAAATGAGACTGTGTCCCCACCCAAAAAACGTAAATCCACGAGAAAGTGTTTCACTTCCTCTTCGGTGTGTTTTACTCTTCACAATGTGATTTACAAAAGCTAAATCTTAAACAGAAACTTCACCATCTGTCAAAGGGAAGTGGCACTTTGGGAGGAGTCCTGTAAAAGGAAGAAGACAAATGGTTTCAAATAATTTACCAAGGGAAAACCACTCCCTAGTCAAAGGGAGAAAGAATGGGCCACAAAGTGTCCTGGGGAATGTGATGGTAAAGTTCTCCCAATGAGCTGGGGGGCGGGGGCGCTGGAGGAGGAGTAGCTCAGTGGGCCAGAGCTTGCTGGCCTAGCGTGTCCCAAGGCCTTGGGTTCAACAGGGATGGAGGTTGGGAGGCTGATACACTCATCTTTCCCCCGTCTTGTTATTAAATATGCAAATGAACAGGACCCTAATCTCAACTAGCCATTTCTTCTCTTTCAGTGGGAGCTCCAAGTGTGTAAAATGGAGAGAATCTCTATCCGGCTGGAAAAGGCATTCCTGTGGTGCACTTTTCTTATTAAAGGAAAAGACAGAACTAAGATAAGCATTCACACACAATGCTGTTTCCAGTCAGTTAGGAGGCATACATTATATATATGGCTGCTACAGAAGTTTTTGAAGTTAACTTTATTAGAAATATATTTTTGGTGAGCTAATTATAACATATTGGATATATTTTCCTGAAATTATGTTGATGCACTTAGTCAAAACAAGAAACATTTGCTTTTAAAATTTATATGCAATACATGATTTTTTAAAATTAACTTGCCATGTCCTTCCTTATACCTAACAAAAACAAAAACATCACTAGTTACCACAGAAAATCTGCAAGACAGAGAAACATAAGGCAAATATTTCCTTTCTGACTATATAAATGGATGCTAATTGGCCATTTTCTAGCATACTTAGGACCTATTGCTAATATTCTTCTTTTTTAAAAAATATGTATCTATTTTACATGTGCATACATGTGTTTAAGTGTGTGAGGACAGGTCACAGCACATGTGTGAATGTCAGAAGCTAACATATGTAAATTGCTTCTCTCCTTTCCCGTGTGGGTCTTGGGACTAGAACTCAGGTGGTGAGGTTTGATGGCAAATGCTTTTACCCCACTGAACGACCTCTCTGATTCCCTATAGTACATGCTCAACAATTGTCAACCTTGCAAATGGGATTAACTTGTAGTGTTTACACTAGTAGTATTGCAGGGGGACGAGGACCTCTTAGTGTGGACACCCTTGTCCTTAAAAAACATAATAGAATGAAACATTTTAAAAATCTTTGTAAAATTAAAATCCAGTAATGGAACCATTTTGGAGTGTCCCCTTCTGAAAGGTCTTTATCGAACATAAAAGTAGGGCACTGACGTTAAGTTCAGATTCTAAGCAGCATTTGCAAGGATTCATCGTATAAAATTATTTCTATAAAAAGTCCCCACAAGTAAACATGCATTAAGACTCCGGCCACTGAAGGCCTTCATCGTTCCCTCTTTCCCCACCAATCCTCAAGGGTCAGAGGCGTGCCCAGGATCACTTACCATCAGCAGACAGGTGGGCATAACTGGAAAAGGCTTTATCTATTTCTAGAAAGGCCAAGGTCAGTACAGTTTCCAAGTCTTTCTCCCGAGGCAGCAAATCCCTTGGTGGAGAGGAAAGAAAGCTGTGATCATTCTGCAAGAGTTGGCTCCTTTCATGGTCAGACCTGCAGCATCACTCTACACAACAGACCTCACAGCTTTCCTCTCAGATGCTTGCTGAAGATTCAAGGATTAAGAGACCATCAGTGGTTTCGGAAGGTACTAGGAATCATGAACCATGACACGCGTAGGCTGAGGATCGTGCCCTGCGTTTGTGGTGCTGGAGGTGTAACTCAGGGTTTCCTACAAGCTAGGACTAACTGAGCCACATCAAACCTCAGGCATTTTAAAGGCATGAAAATATAATCTGGGGAAGTGGTGCTGTATGCAACACTAAGACTTAGGAGGCCAGGGCAGGAGGGTCAGGAGTTCAAGGTCATCCTTGTTTTTATATAGTCAGCTCTAGCCCAGCCTGGGATAGGTCACTCTATCTCAGATAAACAAACAAGGAAGTCTGAAGATATGGTTGAGTGGTTGGGCCATTGTTTCACATGCAAAACACAAAAAAAAAAAAAAAAAAAAAAAAAAAAACAAGAACAACAAAAAAAGCTTCAGCACCATATCCTTAGAGCCATCCCACAGTCCCCAAGTTTCTGTTCTTAAAGAATTCTCAGTAGTGGAACCCTGACTGGTTATAGGGTCCTTTATATTGACTTAAATCACTGAGTTTGTAGAATGAGGTAAAACATGCAGAAATCAACTGACAAACTATCTTCAGCTATACATCGGAAGGTAAAGCAATAGTCCATGGCCGTAACTGCCACACTGTCTCCTTTGTTTAATTCTAGCGATGATGATGATGTGATTCTCAAAAACATAGTAAGTGTGGCTGTTTGCATAAGAATGGCTCCCACAGGCTCATGTATCTGCATGCTTGGTCCCTAGTTGATGGAACTATTTGTTGTTGTTGTTGTTGGAAAGGATTAGGAGGTGCAGCCTTGTTGGAGGAGGTATGTCAAAGGGGTGGGCATTGAGGTTTCAAAAGCCCACACTATTCCCAGTTAGCCAGTCTCTCTCTCTCTCTCTCTCTCTCTCTCTCTCTCTCTCTCTCTCTCTCTCTCTCTCTCTCTCTCTCTCTCTGCTTGCTGTTTGCGGATAAGGATATAATCTCTCACCTGTTGCTCCAGCAGTATATCTGTCTGTCTGTTGCCATGCTTTCCACTAAGATGGTCATGGACTTTAACGTTTTGGCCCCAGATAACCTTTCTTCTATAGGTTGCCTTAGTCACTAGGTGTCTTCACAGAAAAGTAACAAAGGCAATAAGCAAACTTCCCTGGGCTGACAAAAGTAAATACTTTCTCAGGACCACAGAGGTATAGCTCTATAGGTAAAGTGTTTGCTGTATAAACATGAAGACTTGTGTTCAAATCCCTAGCTCCTATTATAAAGACCATGCATGGGATTACAAAGATCCCCAGGGGCTCATGGGCCAGCCAGTCTAGCTGAAACGGTGCGAGCTCTAGGATCTCAAAATGTAAGGTGGGGAGAGATACGGAAAGACACTGATGTTAACCTCTGGCGTCCACACACAGATGAATACATACACATATGTAGGCACACAACACATCATATACATATACATATACACTGGATCTCGGCCTAAGGGATTATATTTCAACAGAAAGCCTAGAGGAACTTCGAAACCATGGTCATTATACATACATCACACATTTTTCCATGTGCGTGTGACAGAAGTCAGCAGCTGCGGGTCCGCCATGCCCATCATATACGGCAAAGTACAGCACCTCCTCTGTCAGCTGTGCGAACCCGAACCGATCTTCATTTTCTTTCCGTTTGCCAATGAGAGAGGCACAGCCTACGTTCTCCAGGCTAATCTTGGGGATTGGCTTGCCATACTTGATGCTAGGTGGCAGCAGAATTGGTTCGTCAATGCGGTTATCCCAGATCCCAAAATTGTCCCAAGTAGCTGGTTGCCCACTTCCGTCTGGACCAAATCGAGAACACCTGGGCTCAGACGTGGAGCTGTAGCAGGTAGGAGTCACCTGCCTGTTGTCCTGCAGAAGGACAGAGCTTAGCAGCACTCTCTTCTTCACCTGGTTCCCACTGCTTCTCACCAAAGTAATTAAGGCTGCTGATAACATAGTGCAAGTCCAAAGGCCTCCGTCACAGGGAAAGACAAATAGAGCCACAGCAGAATTCCTCGAAGAAAGCTGGTGCACCTACGGGTGGGGATAAAGACGAAGTCAGTCAGTAATTCAAAGCATTGCTAATACATTACCAGATGCCAGAACCAAAAGCCATAAAGGGTGTGTGTGTGTGTGTGTGTGTGTGTGTGTGTGTGTGTGTGTGTGTGTGTGTTAGGAACCCTACATCCTATTCTTTTTTTTTCTAATTTTTTTAAATTTTATTTAATTTTATATAACAGTCCAATTAAATGAAAACAAACATACACAATATTTGGGAATTTGGGCGTCGTTCTTTCCAAACTACTTCCTGCTGGTGAGGGGCGCTGTCTTGGGGGATTCGAAGAAGATTCAGATATCCTGGCTGTAGTCTGTAGGGCTGTTTTGTCCAGCTGTTTTGCCTACATCCTATTCTTAAGCATGCTGGATCAAAAGTTTACCTACCCCCTTAACAGTGTTTGAATTCTATAAACATTTGACAATGTGCACATACAAACAACACATGTATCTCCGATTTAACCTGCTATTACTTTGGTACCTTGTTAAACTGAACATTTTGATTCAGCTGGCATGAAGTAAGGCCACAGTGTACACTTCTAATCAGCTGTGATCACACAAATGCCATCTGCATGTATGCCTGAAGAAGGCATCAGCTCTCACTATAGATGGTTGTGAGCCACCATGTGGTTGCTGGAAATTAAACTCAGGACCTCTGGAACTCTTAAACTTTGAGCCATCTTCCAGCCCACATTACAAATTTTAAAAAATAACTTTCAGGCTAATTTTGGGGAATTCAGTTTAGTTAAGGGTGAGAAGGGCCATTATCCTTTTCAGCAGGTGAAAGTCAAAGAGAGAATGCAATAAGAACGAACTCCCTTAGAATCTTGATGGGACTAGGGCTTCTCTCCTGTCTCTAGATTAAGGCAGTTATCCCTCCATGGGGGATGTGTTCGCAAGGTTCTTTTGTGCACCAGGGATGACACATGACCTGTCAGATCCACATGACTCCAACTGGATGGCATTCCCCTACATATGGAATTGGGGTGGGGGGATGGGAGGGGAGGGTGGTTAGAGTGCATGTGAGAGGGCAGAGAGGATAAAAGGGAGGCAAGAAGGGAGGGAGGGCTGGGGGGAGGAAGCGAGGGAGGGAGGGAGGAAGGGAGAGGGAACTGGGATCGACATGTAAAATAATAAATTAAATTTTAAAAAAAATGCTTTGACTCCAATATTTAAGTTCAAGGACAAGTTACTGGGGAAAAGGATTCCTATTTTTGTTTCCACAGAAAATGAAAAGCTGTGGATTCCTTCCAGACTAATGTGGTTTGATTAAGCCAGACCGCCTGAAACAGAGTACCAGCCGATCCTACATTCAAAACAGCTGGACAAAGCAGCCTTACAGACTACATCCAGGATTTCTGCATCTTCTTAGAATCCCCCATGACAGCGCCCCTTACCAGCAGGAAGTAGTTTGGAAAGAACAATGCCCAAATTCCCAAATATTGTCTATAAATGTTTGTTTTCATTTAAATGGACTTGGTTATATAAAATAAATAAATAAAATAAAATAAACAATCCAAAAAAAAAAAAAAAAAGAATCTTGATGGGAGGCAAGATGGGAGGAGGGGGGTTAGGGAGAGGGATAACCAACTCTAAGGATGTTTGAAAAAGCCATATAAGCCGCCTAATACATACACATGTATAGTGTCTTCTGGGGATCAGGGGGTGAGGGAGAGAGAAACTATACACAGGAGATGTTGCTCCTTCTTGAAGCTATAGGTAGCCAAATAACCCATTGCCACTTGTAAGATGGAAACTTTCCCCCCAGCTGTCAGTCAGGGGTATACCAGAAACTCTTTAAACAACACAGGCTACTGTGATTGCTCTTGGTTGCCCACTAGAACTATATGTAAGACCCTATCACTGAATCCACCCACCACACTTTTGCTCACAGAGACTGCCTTGTAAATTCCCATCTCTATGCCCAGAGATTAATGCCACTCTCAGACCTCATCCATGGTTCTTTGTGTGTGGACGGGGACTACTCAGACAAAAGTGGGCTGCTGTACTACACCTCTCCCCGCAAGGCTCAGGGACCGCCTAAGAAGATGGAGAGGAAAGAGTATAAGAGCCAGCCACTGGGGAGGAGGGGCGGGGGAAAGTGTCTTCTAAACTTGATACCACTGCTGTACTCTCCAGCTCACAACACTGTGGCAGCTTGCACAAGACCAACCCAGTCAACATTCTAGGATGAAAGGGCTCAAGGGCACTCTCCCAACTCACCCCTGAGGCGCTATGGACAGCTGATGGATTCTGGGAGAAGCACAGGCAGTTTTTCTTTACAGGTGTAACAACTGGTCGATTGACTATGCTCAGGAAGGCCCCCATACACAGGAATAGATAGATGGGTGATACAAATTAGAAACAGTGGTCAAGGCTGGCTGGGGTTGGGGGCAAGGGGGGGGAGACATGAAGGTAAAAGGGGGACTGGGGAGTAGATTTTAGAGGAGGTAGGAGGAAGAGTGTGTGAGCCAAATACACTGTGATATTCCTTAAATTCTTTTTAAAAAGTAAAAATATTTTGACCAATTTTTGAGATGCACAGAAAACTGGTATATCTGTGAGGATGTTTACAGAGACCATGAGATATGAGTTAGTGGTCTGTCAGCAAATGGAGCAGCAAAAGACTCATCCAAATATGGGTGACCCCATCAAATAGGTGGAGGCCCCCCTGGAACAAAGAACAAGAAGGGGAAGCTCCCAGAGGACAAGCTAAGGTCGCCTTAAGCGGGTATTTTTACTCCTGGTCCAATGACCACCAGATTCCAGCTTCTTCAGCCTTTGAAAGAAGATTCACACTAGTGATTTCCCAGGATGCTTACAGATCTTGGACCCCACACTGGGCTCAGAAAAAAATTCAAGTCTTCTGGGGCTCATTATTTCCCACTAGAACAAATTATTTGGAAGGCCTGAGCTCACCTGCCCCTAAACTGACTTCCTGGCTCCCTGTACTGCAGTGTATATATTCCCCTTTCCTATGTCTCCTGTTGTTATGCTGCTCCCGCCAGGGCGTCCTCCTCAGAGCACCCACTAGTACCAGGTCCTTCAAGACCCAGAGCAACATGAACTAAAGTCACCTAAACTAATTTATTTTGCTGTGATTTATTTTTCACATCTGTTGATTTATATATATGGGTGTAGTGTGCATTTGTCTTGGTGCATTCATGGAAGCCAAGCTGCCTCTTCCCTTCTGCCATGGAAGTTCCAGGGACGGAACACCAGTATTGGCAGCAAGCACCTTTACCCACTGAGTTATCCCACTGGCCCTTAACAAACTATATATATATATATCATATTTCTCCAAGTTACAGGTTTCTATAAAAATATGTGAGTTATAGGTGACAGCAATGAGGAATTTCAAACATAATATAGCACATAATAGAATAATCACTGATGGATGTTATTGGCAAAGCTGTAATTATTATTTTAGCAAATAAGTCAACAGGTGTGAAAAAATAGAGATAACATGAGTTTACTTAGGTGACTTTAGTTCATGCACACTTACTTATCAGGAATGCACCTACTTTAAAGTTACAGGACAGCAGACAAATGACTCAAGCTTTAAAACAGCTCTTCTAGGATTCCCCGCTTTTAAGCTTCTCTCTAACCCTCTTAAAAATATCAAATGATAAACACAACTGCATTCTCATCAGAGAACAAATACCCACAAGGCAGATTATTGAATGATAGCATAAAAGTGGACAGTTCCTTTGAGCCTATATAAACTAAGATGTATCATCAATTTGACCTTCCCTGGTATTATCAACACTCTCTCTTCAGAAAGTTAGCAAAGCAGTTACAGAGAAACACCTGCTGGAGAGCATTTTGCTGGCCAGTATTCAGCGTGAGCAGCTATGGAACTAGGTCAACACTACCTAGGCAAACAGATTTAAGTGGTTCCATCTCCTTTGCCAGACACACCAAAACTAAACCACACAGATTCCTTTTAGAGCTTCAAGAAAACTATTCAAAGGCAACTTGTGTTCCCAGGCTACACAGCAACTCTCAGTTAAAACCTACACACAACCGGCAGGTCTAGTTTAGTGGTGGAGCCAGGACTTAGCATGTATAAGACCCTCCATTCAAAAATTTAACCAGTCCCCATACAAAGACACAACAGCAAGAGAAAAACAAACATTCTCACCCCAAACTAAACAAAGCTCTGTTCATAAAGAAAGACATTCCCCCGCTTCAAGTTTGGAAAGAACACTCATCAGCCCCAGAGATCTTGGAATGCTTGCAGAAATGACCATGAACTCAAGAGCAGATGAGGGGAGTGGAATGTGAGAAAGACCACAAACACTTAGAACAACCTAAGTTGTCTTTAAACCTAGTGTCTTTAAACAGGGTGGAGAACAGCCTGACACACCTAAGAAATCTCTGTCAAACCAGCAAGCAAGAGCAAGCTGGGATAAGCTTATCAGTTTGTCAAGTAAGAGCAATTACTTAGCAAGTTGTTACTAATCAGAGAGAATTATGTAAATCTGTGGATTAGAACTCTAAGCCAAACAAAGTTAGTAAACCATTTAAACACTTAAATTTACTCTTCCAAAGTGAAATTACCCTTTATTGCTTTTACTACATAAAAATATCCCAGAAAAGTAAAAGATTACAAATCATATAGACAAATCCATATGACATAGTCTACAAACAATAAAGAAACTTTAAATTATGTTAAGAAAATAAAGATAAATAATTTGTTTGGAATCATAGATATACAACGTAATAATCTTGAATATATTAGTAATTGTACATAAAAGGGGAAAAAAGACTTGTCCAAACTATTTCAAGTCTTTTATTCCCCAATCAAAACAAAAATGCATACAATGTATCACAATTTAATCACTTCCATCTTTAATTTTGTGCGTGCACTAGGTTAAAAATACCTTATATATTCTATCTACTGAAAATAAATATCTGAAAATATTCCTTTTCTATCATTTCCACAATGATTTGTGTGACTAAGCCTTTCTCCTTACCTTCCTCCACAACCTGATACTTCAACCTGACTGGAAAGAAAACAAGAGAGAACTAAAATCTAGAAATCTAGTTATCCCTATGTAAGTAATTCCATCTAGCAGGAGTCTGAGCCAAAGAGGTTAAAGAAGCTGTGGCGTGTCATCTTCAGAGTCATTTCAAGACAGCACTGGAGAAACCGACTTCTACAGAGCAGCAATCTCGGGCAGGAAAGGAGCTCTGGGGGTGGGGGGTTCTCCCCCCCCTATGAACTTTCTGGGGTGGAGGCAGAAGCATCGGGAGTTAAACACCAGTCTTGGACTACCCGAGACCCTAACCCAACAACAAAAACACCAGGATTGAAAAGTGCATGTGCCTTGTAAACCCACATACACACCTGCAAGATCACTGCACCGATTTCTCTTCATATTTCTCCGATGTAGTACTTGCCCAGCAGTTTAACTGTCAGAGCTGCTGCATTTTATTTTTGGGAAAAAAGGAGGCGCTATCTCTATAGCAGGTTTTGGTACTTAACTTGATTTCAACGACTGATCACTGTCAAGAACAGTTCAAAAGGGAGATTTACTTCTACTACTTTTGGCAAGCAGGCTTGGCAGCAGGCAACTTCACCGGCCAAGGCCAAGTGACATCACCAGCCCGATTTTTAATATTCTTAAACTCCAAATTTCTTTACCATCATCACCAATGAAAACCCACTGCACCCCAATAAACAACTACAATTATCTGAGAACCTCTGAAATGTATTTTAGCAAATCAGCACTCAATGTCTTTACCACCTTTTAGGTAAAGGAGGGAAGAAAATGTATTAGTTTACAGGAAGGAGGAAAGAAAAACCCTCCGCGAGCTTCTAGTGTATGTGAGCATTTGTTTAGACATGAGAACAGAGATTAGTAATGAAAAGTACTTGTTATTCAATTCTGTCAAAGGGGTGCTGATGCTGTCAAGGAAATAGAGGCTTGAATTGGAAGAAAAACAGTTATTAACAAGAACTCATTATCCAAAGCTTCCGTATTCAATGACATTTGTCATACAGCGGTGACTTGGTTTTCAATTTCTACAAACTACAACACACACTAGCTGGGCAACACCGTCCCTTCTGCGCAGCCTTGCAGATCTCCAGCCGCCCCCACTGGTCCCACAGAGGCCCCATCTGCTCTCCCCAGTTGGGGCACCTGGGGTGGGGGTAATGGCTTCGCTGTTACTATTCCTCCAACTCCTAGAACGAAAACACCAGCGGAGCTTTTGAGACTCGATATTTCCTAGCTGTGTCTATTCAGAGCCTCATCTTTGTTTCCTCTGGGTGAATTATCTCATCTACAGAAAGCGCCTGCGGAAAAAAGGCACCACGAGCCACATGGCCTTAAGATACTGTGCTCATTCTCCTAGCAAAGCAAAACACAAGCTCTCAGAACCAAATCACTAGGGCTCTGCAATCCTTCTCTATACCCGTCGCCTTACGAGCCCTGCTGGACAGGGTCCTGAGCTGGTTTGCTAGTCTTAACCTAAAGAGGACACCGCAGGGCTCGGGCCAGCGCAGCCCAACAGATCTCCGAACACCCCGGGTCTTCATGTGGGATAAACCGGTCGCTTAGTAGCTCTTTCCGGCTGGAGCGTACCTGGGGGACCTCTCAGCAGGCAATCCAGGGCGGCTTCGATTTTGCCCTCTTTCTCTGTCCGTCCCACAACGACCCTGCCCATCCTACTAGCCCCGCTCCCGCGACGCTCACTTGCAGCCTGAGGTCAAGTTCAAGGCCGACCGCGGCTGCCTCGGAAGAGCGGATGCCGGGGTGCAGCAGCTGTGGGCCTCGGCGTGAACAGCTGCTCTCCACCTCGCACACATATCCTGGAGAGATGCATGTGGGGGCCTCAGAAGGAGGAAGCTGCGGTGACCCATCCCATATTTCTCCGCCTTCCTGAGTCCTCCCTTAGCGCTCCATTCCGAGGGCCGCCAATAGATTCTCGTCAACAACCTAGGGGAATGAGCGAATTGAACTCTTCAGACTCTTACCTCGTGATGGCTATGTGTCTGTAAATTTCTTAAATGGCTAATGGAAAGAAAGGGAAGCCTTTCTTGGATGATAAGTAAGACTGACTTCTCTTGTAGATTCCGATCTCTAGAGCGAGCAATTAGAGAAGACACAATCTCCTCTCTGGAAATGCTCGAAATTTTTTTCAGCTGCTTGGCCAAATGGAGACCGGGTGGAGTCTGCACTTGATGATTGACGGCAACTCCGACCAGTTGATGCTTTGTAAGGCTCCGAGCCTTCCCCCAATCTCAGCCAATCACAGATCTAGATGGGAACGAGCCTCCTGTACAGGCAATTTGACCTCTCAGATTGCCAACTGAGCACAGCAGAGCGACGGTAAATTGGACCAGTAGCTGCTCGACATGGCGCCCCGCCCCCCTGCGGTGGCCTGGGATCGGAGGTGCCAGGGACCTTGTTGTTTGCCAGCCACAGGAGGAGGGAGTGTTGCTTGGGCCAGAAGTATCTTGGCTGTAGCCCAAGAAATCGAGAACAGGACAGCCGCGCTTTGCTGTGTATAACGCTTGTACGTCTTCCAGCTTTCCTGCTCATTCTTCGACAAATCACAGAACAGTGTTCTCCAGGCTGTACTAACAGGCATTTTGGAATGACTTACAACTGCCCTGCGTGCCATAAGGATTTCCATCTTTGTGAAGGAAGCATCGCCTAGGACCTGGAGGTCTGAAGTGGCTCGGGTAGTCAGATAAACTGCCCTTAGAATCTTTGGCCAAGTCAGGAAGAAGTGCAAGCAAGTCAACAAATAAACAAAAGAGTAAAAGATAAAGCCTTTCTAGAGAGGGAACAGCTGAGGTGTGGATTGAGAAGACAGAGGGTTGGGGGGGGGAGGGCAGCTTTTATACAGGGATCTGAGTCCTAGGGCAAGTAGTGCTCATGGTTCTAACAAGAAGGCAATAGCAGATACCGGTTGGACTGTGTTGCCACATCCCAGGGCAGATCCCAGGCATGGACAACACAAAACAGACTCCATGTTTTTGTGTGAGCACATTTTGTTTTGATATTTTTAGTCTTACTTGGGCTCTTTTTGTTTTGATTATTTTGTTTGGGCACCAGAGAGAGAGAGACAGAGACAGAGAGAGACACAGAGAGAGACAGAGACAGAGAGCATGAAGTTGGGTGGGTAGGGGAGTGGTGAGGACCTGAGAGGAATTGTAGGAGTAGAAAGAATGTGCCCAAAATATACTGTGTGAAAAAGTTTCAATTAAAAACATTCTTAAAATTAATGATTAAGTTGTGTTGATTAGTGCATTTTATACTGATCTATTTAGACAGTGTTGTTCATGTTGATGACTTGAGGGTTTTGTTGGGTGGAGTCAATTTTCAGAAACTCTTGGAATTGTTACTGGATCTAGCATACATACAGCAAAAGTGCATATTGCATGTGGCTCAAGGGATCCCCACAGCCTGCAGCCTGTCTTTGTAGCTAACAGCAGATCAAGAAACAATGTTATTAAACACCCAGGAACCCTCCACCTTGCCATGCACTTACTGCTTTCTTCCAGGGGAAACCTCTATGCTGACTTTTAACACAGTGGGTTAATTTTGTTTCCACTCTTGATATGTAGTTTTAAGTTATAACCTATGAATTCTCTTTTTGTTTGACTTCTCTGGTTCAACAAAGTATTTGTAAGATTCTTCCATATTGCTGTACAGTTTCAGGTTGGCATTTTTTTTCCAAATTTGCAATTTTATCATAATTTATACATTTTTTAAATGATGGATGTTGAAGTAGTTTCCAGTTTGGAGCTATTATAGTTAGTACATGCACAATGCCTTCAGAACACAATCCCTAGAACCAAAAACCAGAAAGAGGGCTGGAGATAACTCAGAATTAAAGAGCGCATATGACTTTTCCACAATACCCTAGTTTGATTCCCAGTACTCATATAGGGCAGCTTATGACTTGTAACACCAGGAGATCCAATGCCTCTGGCTTCCAAGGATAGTACCAGTTCATAATGCACATACCTTCACACAGAAAAAAACCCATAGACACAATTGAAGATAATAAAACAGAAAGAAAAATAACAGCTGTCATTTGTATTGTGATTAATAAAACTGGATAAAGAGACTGAGAAAGTGACCTGAGAATTAGTTTGTAAGTGGTCAGTCTAGCACTTAAACAGGCAAGGTTTCTGCTGACCTGAACAAGGGGGAGCTCATGGACCCTAGTCTGATAGCTGAGAAACCAGCATAGGACCAACCCAAACCCCCTGAACATGGGTATTAGTTAGGAGGACTAGGCAGTCTAGGGGCCTTTGGTAGTGGACCGGTATTTATCCCTAGTGTAAGAATGGACTTTGGGAGCCCATTCCACATAGAAGGACACTCTCTCAGCCTAGACACATGGGGGGAAGGCCTAGGCCCTGCTCCAAATGATATTACAGACTTTGAAGACTCCCCATGGAAGACTTCACCCTCCCTGGGGAGCAGAAAGGGGATGGGTTGGTGGGGGGAACAGGGGAGGACAATGAGAGGGGTTGGGAATGGAATTGATATGTAAAACAAGCTTGTTTCAAATTTGAATTTAAAAAATTATTTTAAAAAATTGACCCTTTAACCCACCAAGGGAAAATAAACAGTCAAGATTTCTTCATAGTCATGCTTTCAACTGCTATATTATACGTTTTCTTCTAAGAAGTAGGTGTACTGATCCTGTGCTACCCAGTGCTGTTCTCTCTAGAGCATCCTTCATGTCTTTCCCCCAACACTGAAGAAGACATGCTCTCTCATTCTGAAGCCTGGACACAACGTTGCTCTTCTTTTATAGACTCCCTGGTGATAGTTTGCTGTCCTGTTTAGGGCTGATGGTTGTGTGCTGTGTGAACAGGTATAAATGTGGCCTATATCACTCTGTGGTTTCAGCAGACACCTTTTTCTCTCTCTTGGAGATTGTTTTCAGTATGTTTCAGAATGAAAAGGAGAGGGAGGGAATTTCTGTGTGCAAATGCACACCCAGGCTCGGATCCTTCATAGTAACCCAGGACAGACTTTACCTCCTCTAACACACAAACCTTATCAGAGAGATGAGGAGGAGGAGGAGAAGGAGGAGGAGGCAAGCATTAGGTCACGATGACCCTTATCTACAGTAAGCTCACGGTATACACTGCCTTTTCTTGGGCTCCCGTGGGAAACAGCCTCCTGGCATAAAGCTTTTCAATCAGTCACTTCAAAGCAGGCTAAAGGTAGCCTTACCTAACTCCAGTGTAACAAGCCAGTTGCAAAGCCACCCATTTGTCATTTGTATTTCCTTTTCTAAGGAAAGAGCTTGCCAGAAAGCAAATCTGGTCAAACTCACCAACAGGCATAGTTGATATTCTGCTCTAACTGAAGTCAGTTGCTTACTTCTCCTATTTCAGTGCTTCAGGAACAGGAAGCCTTCATCGCCTCGCTTTCACTAAACAAAGCCATTCTTAATATGTCAGCGATTCTTGGCCTTCCTAATGCTGTGACTCTTTAATACAGTTCCTCATGATTGGTGACCCCAACCATAAAATTATTTTCACTGCTTCTTCATAATTGTAAGTTTGCTACCGTTATGAACCATAATGTAACCCCTGGGAAAGGTCATTAGACCCCCCCAGGGGTAACGACCCACTCCCTCCTTCTTCTTTCCCTCCTCCTCCCCCCTCCATGCTTTGCACTCTATATTTTTCCCTGAGGCATAAAGTGGTCTGAAACTTAAGCTCTTTGTATGATCTCTCTTGTGGGAGAGATGCAACGTAACAGAAAGCCAACTTTGGTTAACTAACTCAAGATCTATAAAACATACTTATCAGGAACATGTTTTCAGTATTTGGCCTTAATAGTCATGCACAGAGAGGCAGGAGAAATGAGCTGTTAGAGACTGAGCCAGGTTTCAAATCCTCTGTGCTCCGCACTGAGGCCTGCAGCAAATCACTCCTTCATCGTGTGTCAAAATCTCCTCATCCAGAAAAGCAGGAAGAGGCTGACTGTATCAAGGGCTACTGTGAGAATTGCAAAAGTTGACATGTGATACATGCATTAGTGGATGGGCCAGGATGTTTGCAAGGACAGACAGAAGAACACAAAGAGCTAATGAGTTCAGTTTGCATTCTCTTGAGAAAGGAATAGTACAATATTTAAGACTTAGTCTGAAAGTTCTATTGTGAACTATCTACAAGCAGTATGACCTCAAGCAAGTTGCTCAACATTTCTTTACTTTGTCTGGTAAAATGAGGCTGACTGTTGTGGGATATTTTTACACTGTGTGAAGATGTATTGCTGTGATTGGTGTAATTAAAAAGCTGAATGGCCAATAGCTAGGGAGGAGGCGTAGGTGGGACTTCTGGGTAGAGAGACAACTCTGGGAAGAAGAAAGGCAGAGTTGCCAGACAGACTTGAGGAAGCAGGATGGGAAGTATGGAGATGAGGTCACACCACCACGTGGCAGGATGTAGGTGGATATAAATGGGTTCACTTAGATTATAAGAGCTAGTGGAATAAACTCGAGCTAAGGGAGGGCTTTCATAATTAATAAGTCATTATTTGCAGGCTGACGAATAAGTGCTACTACAGTAGATAGTAATGAGACTGCCTCATGGGACTGTAAGTCAGAACCCTTGCATCAGTACACAGAGGGAGTAAGCGCTTACAAAGCTTAGCATCATGGATAATTTTATGTCAATTTTGCTAGGCTGGAGTGTCCAGATATTTTGTAAGATAGCATCTTGAGTTCACCTACTCTATTTTATGTAATGAAGTGTTTCTTAATTCCAGAATAGCCAAGCCAATTAAATGTTATATAGCTGTTAAATTTTTAGATGGAATTTACATTTAAGTTATACCTTTGGGGATCTAAATTTCACTTGTAATAGTGATGGCTGCTGTCTCAGAGATTGTCAATGCTTTCCACGGCGCAAAGACTCAAGCAGCTGGGAAAGACAGAAGACCAAGCCTCAGAGAAAAGTAACCACTTCGTGTATTCAAGATGTGAGAAGCCGAATATTAGCTGGAAGTCCAATAACCTGGTGTTGACTTGGGTTTTTTATAAGGCCCCTGGATCGTCCCCTGTCCTGTTTGGTCAGACACCATGCTTTCCACTGTTTCACCTTGCAAAGATTTCTGGGACCAAGAAACAGCCATCTCAGGAAGCCTGCTTTCATTTTCCTCTAATGTCATGCCCCTGCCCAGAGATTGACCAACTTCTGCTGTGGAAGGGGGAATGAGCACTCTAGCTGTTTCATTTAGTCATGGGGATTTGTCTTAGGGGGACTGGTCCATGAGAGAGGAGGCTTTTATAAGGCAGGCTTCTGCGGCCAGTCCAGGGGCCTGTGGTAACTTTCTGGCAGTGTGTCCGGCGCTCCGTCTTCAGGACCGTTTGTGCAAGCAAAGGGGCTGAAGGAGCGGGGAGAAGAACGCTAGAGGACTCTGTATTGTATCTCAGAGTAGAGTGACCATTCCCAGAAAGGTCCCACACAGGAGCAGTCCTGACGAGGTTGGCCTGGAGAGCAATGGCTCCACGGTCCAACTTTCAAGCATATGAATTGCTGCTGGAGTGGAAAGACTCTGTGTGAGGCACTTTCTAGATGGCTTTCTACACAGGGAGGAAAGGAGAAATGTAATCACTGTTTGGTTTTCGGTTTAAAACAATAGTGGGCCATTGATCTTGGTGGCAGCGAGGCTCTGAAATCTCAAATGTAGCCAAGGTCATGTTGTCCTATCATCTGCTCAGCATTTTTCTTACCAAGAGGAAAATCCTTAATGAGGAACGACTGTCTAAGCAAGATCTCACAATGGTTTTAAGCCTTATGTCCAGGGAGTGTAATCACTTAAACCAGTAAAGAAAAACTACAGTCATTTGTCTTTGGTTATCCTTTCCTGTTGGGTGTTTAAGACCATGCTGGTGGCCAAAATTAGTGATTTTTATTTAATTGTTTGCTGTCACATTCATTTGAAGATCTTGCTCTCAGGGGTCACTTGGGAGTGAGAGGAACCTCTGGCTCCTCTAGCCTTCCTTTTACCAGTTGCTCCATCTATGTGAGGGTAAGGCAAAGGCCTTGCTTGACCTTGGCTTCACTTGAAATCACGGAAATGTTCCTGTTTATTGACCCTCCTCTTTGTAGACTGGATACTGGCTAGAGCTAGCTCACCAGATGGTGTCTCCATGGGGCCTCCCAGAACAAGAGAAAGGACGATTCCACACAGTAATTACATTTTGAGAGATGCCCTGCAGACTCTTGGAACCCACTGGACCTTGGATAGTGAGGGTTATTCTTCCTTTTAATCCCTCTGTTTACATTAGCAAGTCTCCAAGTGAACATTGAACAACCAGAAGGTAAGTTATGCAAGCCTGCTCCTTTTAACTACTATGTATTTAGATAAAACTTGGGCAAAAAATAAAACACTAAAGCATTGGTCAGACAAACATTTTTGTTCTTTAATCTGGGCTTCACAGTTCCCATGGAGAGTAGATCAATAACTCCATTGAGTTGAGTAGAGTGTCCACATCAATATTTTGAACTCTGCCCTTCCACATACCTTATATAACTTTCTCAGACCCTTATAACTTACGTAAGCTTTATAGCTTTCTTGTTCATTTTGGAAAAACATCCAACCATCTTATGAAACATAATAATATATTAATACCACCTTAATAAAAAAAGTTGAATCAAAACTGCAATATTAATTAATATTGCCTGTGAACATACTGTTAAACCATAACTATGAAATTTAATCTACTGGTTTACACTCAACAGGAGACTCACCATTGAGTTCAGTGACAACAGGCTAGATCCAAAACATCTGTCCTCCTTACAACCATATTGACTTGCCCAGATGAGTCCTATCTATTGGTGCATGATTGGAAATAAGACTCGATTCCATTTGGAGTCTTTACACTTTGTAACTCCATGGGTGAGTAGCAGTGTGCCCTCATGATGGGGGAAGGTCACAGTATCTCTCAGCAAGTGATCATCGCTGAAGCTGTTAGTGTATAACTTCAATAGAACCACTTGCCCTCCCCTGTAATTCACATAAACACTCTTCCCAAAATGCTTTCAGTCAGTGAAATGAAGGAATGAATAATAGTTCTACGTAAACACATAACAATAGAGAAACACACATAGTATTAAGAAAAGCTGCCATCATTTTGAAATCTGCAGTGCCAGAAGCCTATGTGTTTATAACTTACTGGAAAAGACACCTAGTTTTCTAAACTCACTATTCTATTCTGGGTCTCGTGCAAACTACCCTTTGGAATGTGAAGGTAACTTTGTAAGAGACGATGAAAGGCATGTTTGTGGCTGGTTGTCAAGCAACCAAAGGCAGAAGTTACTGGCATGCAATCCTTTATTTTGCACATAGAGTGGGTGTAGGTGCTGAGCTGCATTTCTATTGGTTACTTTTTCTTCCAATAGCAAAAAAGAAACTGTTATTTTCCCAGCTAATTAGCGTACTCAGGGGAAAAAAAAAAAACAACAGTGTTTCATTCTCTGCTAGTGTCAAATATAAATATAAGAACCAAAGGTTATAAGGACTGGGTTCAAAAGGACTCCAGGAGAGAAAAAAGTTTATAAGATTAAAATAAGTGAATGGCACCTGAAGGTGGCCATGTTCTGCTATGAGAAGTATGCAAGTTCCTCCTCTCTTCCCCTCTCCCTCCGTGTTTGGAGCCAAAGCCCTTCTGTAACCTAGTCTGTTGTAAAATTCTGACCTTCCTGCCTCAAGCCCCTCTTTCCACCCAGCTTCAGGAATTACAGGTGTGCGCCATAAAGGTGGCAAGAGATCTAGTTCCTGAAGATGCTGTAATGTGAAGAAAATAAGCATCCACAGGCATACTTCCGTAGTGAAACCAGAAAAACTTAACTAAATCCAGAGGGCAACAGTGTGGTTGCTCCCTACCCCAACCTACCTCCAAGTAGGCGATATAAGGAGAGACAGCAAGCTGCAAACCTGGAAGGAAGGCAGAGTTCTAATGAGGGAGAAGAAAGGGGACCAAATGGTTATCGCCCTGCCACCACTGGGGGTTTCTGTGTGGATGAAATTGTGACCAATGAAAGCAGGGGGGAAAATCCTGGTTATGAAATACATACTTCTTCTCTCTGTCATCCTGTCATCTCTTTGCATGGTTTCTTGCTCTTCTATTTATAATTAATCCTGGGCCCACTGACACTTTTTACATCTCACAGCATTGCCATACGAAACTTCACTAACTCTCCATTTCCAAAGGGGAAAAAATTGTTCTCAACTCCTAAGGTTATTATTGCTGCCAGAGCACAGACTCCAGTAACCACTTCCCCTGAAACAAGAAGACAAAAATTGACATGAGATGGGACCTTTGTGTGTACTGCCAGGGGTCAAACCTGGGGCGTTTGTGCATGTAAGGTTGTCCACTGAGTCACGTACACCTCTAGTTGGAGAAGCATGTTTTTATTCATGCATTATTTGTCTTGAGTATCGTCATGGATTTTTGAAATGCCTCACCATTTTTTCCACTTACCCATGGGCAGATCCTGGCCCTCAACAATCTTTACTCACACTACTTCTCTAAATGGATCCTTTCTCCACTCAAACTCTTAATCCACAAACCTGCCAGGAGCATTCTTGCCTCTTGGTTACCTTTCCAGGAAACAATCTTTATTTTCTACTTAGGTTTTTTTTTTTTTCCCCTATCATCAGAGTTGAGAAGATTAAAATGAGGGGTTGTCTTATGGTTACCTATTGCTTGTGCTTAACAAGGAACCAGGATAAAGGGTACTTTTTATGCTGCAAACAGAAATAATAATTGTTAACTGTCTTAGTTGAAGTTCTCGGAGAAATGAAAAGAGATTAAAGAATAGAAGAAAGATCTGTAAACCCTGCACCTGGGAGGCTGAATTAAGAAAAATCTCAAACTCCAGGCCAGCCTTGACTACATAGCAAGACTTTATCTTAAAAATAGGAGGGGGATTAATGATTATCTGGGTTAGTTATTACAAACCCTGTAGGGAAATCTAGTATCCACCTGAGCATGTTCAACCTACTAGGGGCTGTACCCTTAAAAACTACCCTCTTTCCCTCCTCCAGAAGTTTAACTGCACATAGTTCCTCAGTTAGGAGTGAGGGTTCATGAACTTCTCCACTCCATTCTAGAGTGTTGACTGGTTTGATCTTGTGTGCACAGGCAACATTAGTTGCTGTGAGTTCAGTTGTAGTGGGACAGAAGACACTTTCCCTCCAGTCCTCCCTGACCTCTGGACCTTATAATATCTACACCCTTTCTTTTGAGATAGTGCTGGAGCCTTGGATGGTGGGTATACATATATGTATATGTATGTGTGATGTGTGTGTTTGTGTGTGTGTGTGTGTGTGTGTCCCTTTGGGGCTGAACACTCAACAGACATTTATTCTCTGCACTTTGATCAATTATAAGTTTTTGTATTAATGCCTATCTCCTTCTCTAATGAGGTCATAGAGCTGTACTGATCTATGAAGTATCAAAATATGAGTTTAGAAAACAGTTTGACACTATGTCATTTTAGCAAAATAATAGTAGCAATAACTTTCATCCCTGGGAACCCTGGAGAGCTCCAATCATGGGTTTTGGATGGATTTATTGTAATAGGCATACATTTCCTCCTAAAAAGTGACTCTTAAATCCAATCAGGAAGTGGTTGGTAACTTCTAAAACATTTGTACCACTATTGTGTCCATGGCATATCTAGCCACACCAATTATTGTGAAGGATCAAGTATACACACAGATAGACCTATCAGAGTAACTGATGACTTTCCAGTACAAACCTTGAAGGCAAGAAGGATTTGGACTGATGTCTTTGAAACTCCGAAAGACTGCTAACACAGTCTAACACACTCAGGAAAAAAACTATAAAAATTGATAGTGAAAGAAAATAACTTTGCACGATAGAAGCAGCCTAAAGGAATTAATGACCACTATCCCTAAACAGAATAAACTATCCCTAAAAAGAATAGTGGATGGAATACTCCTGTCTAAATAGAGAGATAAAGACACTGAACATACTACAGGAGAAAAAAAGAGATGCCATGACACTCATTAAAGAAGACTCAGAAAGTCCTAAACACTACAACGACAAAATGACAGGAAGCAGCACGTCTTTCAATAACTCTAAATATCAGTGGTTCCGTTTTGTTTTCTCCTTTTGAGTTACTGATGCTCTCATCCACTTTGGTTATTGTCTTCTTTAAGTCATAATCAACTCATAACTTTGAGTGTTCCATTTGATTGTTAATCCTTTTTAAATGTAGGACTTTAAAGTCTTTTTCTGGCATTTCAACTCTCTTTGTTCAGAAGTCATCACCCTGTGTGGCTTTCATAGTAGAATTTTGTTCTTTTGATGTTGTTCCTCTGTTGTATTTTTTACTCATGTGTTGGAATGTATGTGTCTTCCTGTCTTCCCTCTTTTTTTCTTTTTCTTTCTTTCACCTTCCTCACTATTTTTGTTAAGCTTGTTTTGCCTGAGTTCTTCTGGTAGGTCACCTTCACTTATATTTATGTTCAGAGAACGTTGACTGCGATGAGAACTATGATGATTAGGGAGCTGCAACACACACACACACACTCACACTCACACACACATACACACACTCACACACATACACACACTCACACACATACACACTCACACACATACACACACTCACACACATACACACACACAATACACACACACTCACACACATACACACTCTCTCTCACACACACACTCACAACACACGCGTGCGTACACCTACTCAGCACAGACAAGGAGCCCATATCAAAGTACAGATATCCAAAAGTCCAAGTCAGTGAGCCAATGAATTTTATTACAGTTGTTTACAGGAATAAAGGTGATAGGTTACTTACTGGTGCAAAATTACTCAAAGACAGCTGCACCAACAAAGCCCACCCCTGCATGTGGGACAGCTCACAAAATCTGGGAACCAGGAACACACTGTAGTCAACTCAACAGGTTAGAACAGGTGGCTCTGTTGGTTCAAATCTCTTGCAGGCAGCTCTGCTGGTGTCTGCTTCTTCCAGGCATTGATCTAGTCTGGGAGTCTTCCATTTTTATGTTTTAGCTTCTTTGTCAAAAATCAGGAGTTCACAGGCTTGTGGATTGATATCAGGATCCTACTTCCAACTCTGAAAAACCCCTAAATCCTCTGTTCAGACTTGAACCTCCATCGCCTTTTCTTAACTTTAAAGATGATACATGGGCAAGATGTAGTGGAATACTCCTGTAAACCCCAGCACTCAGAAGGGAAAAAGCAAGAGGATAAGGAGTTCATGCCAGTGTGGATAACACAGAGAGACTCTGTTTAGTCAACAATCCTTCCTTGTTCTCCAACCCCAAGAGGAAAAGCAAACATACCAACATTTGGTGGATATTTGGGGATTGTTTCCACTTTCTGCTTGCTCCAAATAATGCTACAATGAACATCCATTCATGACAAGTGCCTATAATATGTATTATGCCAGGGTTTCCTTCAGACTGTGATAGCTAGGTTATCTAGTAGCCTCTATACACCATTTCCCTTTCTCTTGTACAAGAATGTATTTCCTATAAATCCAGAATATCAGTCTCACTTGGATAGTGGAAGGTGTTTCTTTAAAATATGGCATGATCTAGAAATTGTAAATAGTGCTGCATGATTTTAGAGCTCAATTGTTCCGGGATGGTGCATGCATTTAACCCCTTAAAGATCTAGAACTGCAATCCAGTTTGCTCTACAAACCATAAAAAGATGCCAGAAACTGAAAATGTGCTAACTAAATGATGTCATTTGTTTCCTCAGGCTCCTATTGATTTCATCCTCTCTCTCTGTCTGTTTGCCTCTGTCTCTATCTCTCTGTGACTGTCTCTGTCTGTGTGTGTGTCTCTCTCTGCCTTTCTGTCTCTCTCTGATTGTCTCTCTCTGACTGTCTCTGCCTCTCTCTCTGTCTCTCTCTCCCATTGATTTCATCCTCTCTCTTTATCTATCTCCATCTCTATCTCTCTCTGCCTCTATCTCTCTGTGTCTGTCTCTCTCTCTCTCTCTCTCTCTCTCTCTCTCTCTCTCTCTCTCTCTCTCTCCAGGAAAGCCCTTCAGTGGGTCTTGATCTCTGTAAGTAGTTGGAAAAGCTGGGGAAGAAGCCAGCTTGACAGAGTGCTTGTCTAATCTGTGCAAAGCACTGATTTCGATTCCCAGCACTGAATAAACCAGGCATTGTGATGTGTCCTGGAATCTCCCCTACTCATGAGGGGAGGAAATAAGATCAAGAGTGCAAGGTCATCTTCAAGGTCATCTTCAGTTATATGATTTCAGCCTGAGATGTATGAGACCCTATCTCAAAAAAAAAAAAAAATTCAGCTATAGAAAACACTCACTTTCTTTAGGTCTCTATCACACACAAGTCACAAGTGTATTTAGAGGGTACATCTTGAAACACTGAGCCCTTATGACCTATTTTCTTGCCTAGACGCTTGGTTATTTACTTGGCTATATTGCATACTTACTTATGCCTGTCATTCCCTAGGACACTAAGAGGGAGAACTTTACTATATAAATGGTGATATTCTCAACACCTAGAAGAGAATCCAAGGGCTCAAAAATCTTTGTTAAGTAAATGAACAATTGGAAGAAGAATCCTAAATTTCTGGCTGCCCTGGGAACTGTTCTGGGGAAAATTACATCAAGCGAAACACTATACAAAGATGACAATACAAAGAAAATTATAAAGGACATTAGTGGCCTATGTCTGACACTGATGGGAGATGTCATTCTATAAATATGTTTCTTTTATTGGTTAAAGAATAAAGCACTGTTGGCCAATAGGAAAGCAAGATAGGTGGGGCTAGGAGACAAGCGAGATTCGAGGAAATAGTAGGGAGGAGTCAAGATGTAGAGACTGGAGAGGACAGAGGTCCGTCTCCTCTCTCTGGTAAGATGATACCATGTGGAAATACTTATAGAAATGGGTTAATATTTAAGACAGAGCTAGCCATTAAGAAACATTAGAAACAAGCCAACAGCTTTATATCTAATACAGTGTCACTGTTATTTGGGGCTGGCACAGTGGTGGGACCAGGCCAGCAGAAAAACCTACTCATAACATGACACATTAAAACAGAAGGAAACTGAACATAGAATTAGCATTAATACTTTTTGCTGTAAGTACATGGCATTATTTCATTGTTTCTCTTAGGCTATATACAGGAAAAACTAACATTGAAAAAAAGTGTAAACTTGAAGACTGGCTTCTTTATTCAGCATAATTCTTTCCAGATTCCAACAACTAGTTTGGCCCTTTTCAAAAATTAAATTCTTAAAAACTAAAATGTTATTGTATGAATTCCCACTTCTGCCCTCCCAACAATACCTCGCAGGATCCTCCTCACTCCTTCTCACAATAATAGTGTCTATGTGTTTGTGTCTCTGTGTCTAGGTGTGTATCTTAGCTACTTTTCTATTGCTGTGATAAAACACCATGACCAAGGCAAATTATAAAAGAAAGAGTTTAGTTAGGGCTTTTGGTTTCAGAGAGCCAAACTCCATGATGGCAGAGCAAAGGCATGGTAGCAGAAAGAACGGAAAGCTTACATTTTGTTCAGCAAATAGGAGCCAGCCAGGACAGAGTGAGCCCTGGGAATGGCACGCTGTTTTGAAAACTCAAAGCCCACCCCCAGTAGCACATTTCTTCCAACAAAGTCATCTCTCCTATGCGAATAACTAAACAAAATGGGAATCAGGTATTCAAACTCTGGGCTGGGGCTGGGGGCATTTTCATTCAAACCACCACAATATATATGCATAAATTGAGATAATCGTTTCATATACTGTTTAGATGTATCTCTGCTAAGGTGCATTCTGATTAGTTTAATTAAGTGCTGAACCGCCAATAGCCAGGCAGGAGAGGATAGGCAGGACTTCTGGAGACAGGCACCCTGGGAGGAGTCAGAGGCGTGGGATTCAACAGCAAGAGGTGGGATGGGTAGGACAAACAGTATGGAGAAGAGGTAACAAGCCAAGTGGCAGAATGCAGATCAATATAAGCAGGTTAACGCAAGCTATAAGAGATAGCTAGGAACAAACCTAAGCTAAAGTCAAACTTTCATATTTAGTAAGAAGTCTCCATGTCATTATTTGGGAACTGGCAGTCCAAAGAAGTCCAACTACATTTGGCATTCAATGTGAGATTCAAATATCCACATAGGGCCCTAGAAAGCTGAAAAACCTCCAAACAGAGTCATTTTCTTAGCAACTACAATCTCTCAAGCAGGCATTGTGCCCTTGGCTTATAGAGGCATGTCTCCTTTAAGAGGCCCTGCTGTGGAGCAGAGATTAGATAGAAACACCTGTCTCAGTACAGGCTCACCAGCTTCCCAGAGCTGGAGTGGATAAATGCAGCACACGGTTGATCCCTGTGGAAATGAGGCTATGCTCTCAAGGAAAAGCAAACAATGGCTACAGCCCAGAACCAATGGTGTCACCTGCTGGACTGACCCTAGGTGAGGTACAGCCAACAACAAGTGCCACGTGTCAAGCAGAGCCATGCAGCTGGCAGCCTTTAAGGCTTAGCACACACAGTCAGAGAAGGCTGCAGAAATGCAAAAAGCCAGGTCTACACTAAGAAAACCTCTCAACAGGTACAGTATTCTTGAAATTGTGTTTAAACGCTGAAGAAAGAAAACAGATATAGACAGTAATAAAACTAGTTTAAAAATAATAAAATGAAGTTTTTAGAGAGAAAATAAAGTAATATTAAAAAGAATAAGCCACATAAGGATGGGAAATACACAGGGCATCTGGATCCTACATAGTGCTTTACTAACCTTAAAGTTTTAAAATGCTAATGAGCAAATGACAAACACTGCTGACATTGGATTGTAGGGAAAAACTGCTGAATGAAACCAGTCTATATATATGTAAGTGTGTCTGAAATTCATAATGGAAGCCAGGAAATGTATTGCATTGGGGGAAAAGGTTATGCATTTGTTTCCACGGAAAACAAAAAGCTATGGATTCTTTCAAAATTAATAATGATCAAATCTGACCTGGGGGTGGGGGGCTCCTGATAATCTTGGCTGCAGACATGAAGGAAAAAACCAAGAAAAACTACAAGACAACTGATGTATACCCTCAACATGGGAACAGCTCTGAGATTGGATGATACTGGATAAATCTTGTTGGCTACAGAGTCCTCATGACTTATTATTACATGCCATCTTTTCATATAGCATGGATGGAGATTTATATTATTACAGTTAATTATGCAGTACAAACAGACTTATAAAGTTGACACATGCTTCTTACCTGCTCAAGCACAGAACAGAGAATCATCTTTAACTGATTTGTGCATACTACATATTCCCATAGTTGTGTTAATGCAGATATGTATGTTAACTTTAAGATTGTGTGTTCAGAAAAGAAAAAGACCAGATGCCAAGGAAAACAAGTTGCTTAGCCTCTTTGAATGCCTCTGTTGCAGTCTCCTCAAAAATCTATATTCAAAGCAACTCCAAAGCTACTAGATGAGATTGTCTAGCCTCAGAGACTACTCCAGCCATGACTTGAGATAAGCCCTGCACTTTCCCATCACACTGAAACTGGACAGACAGCAAATGATACAGTAGCTCTCCGAGGACTTAACGAATATTCCCTAAAGGTGTCATAGCTCCCAGACAAGAATAAGTAATTTAAAGAACATGATGCCCACATTCCCAAGAGGTGGGGTGGGTGGACTTTGATCATTTGGTGGTTAGGGATGTCTGTCATAAGATGATTCTCTAATCTACGTTTGAGCCAGTGAATGACATGACTCAGTAAGTTTATTGACATCTATTTATAAGTCTGTATGGACTGTATAACCAAACTGTAATATAAATATTTATTCATGCTGTATGAAAGGTTGGCATGTAATGTTAGGGTGTTATTATTAGTTATGATCAGGGAGGAAACTAAACAATGCAGGTTAGATTTAAGAATCTCTTTCTGAAAAGAAAAAAGGGGGAATATAGGAATGATAGGATAAGAGAATTGATTATTGAATCCACTTTTAGACTAAAAAGCAGCTACTAGTCTCAAATATTTTACATTGGTATTAATTTTTATATATTGATACCAATTTAAGGTTATTTTATTATAGCATACTGTATATCTGTTTCTACTCTTGATTAAGTTATTGTACCTATGCAGCTCATTTAAACATGTGATGTAAAGTTCTAGTCTTTGAAAGCTATTATTACAAACTATTTAACATGACTCAGAAATGCAGGTTAGTAGTTAGTCCTCTATAACAATTAACCTCTATAACAATTAGTCATGATGGGTGTGCTTTCAAGGTCAAAGAGATGCATTTTAGATAGATGGTCTTCACACACACCAGAGATCCACAGAATATGGCATTTAAGATGTTTTAATAACATACAGCTTTTCATGACAGTGAAATATGTCCTCTTCTGGCAGTACAAATCTACTTGAGAGAAGATGATGGGTATTGAAAGACCTCCATATGGAGTTTACTTTCATTGTAGCAAAGTTAGCCGCTGGGCAAGAAACTGCCCTTGCCTTGACTGCTGACAGTATGCTGTTCAAATTGGACAAGCAGGACACAAAGGAAGTGACTACCAAACTTTGCCAAGACACAGTAGGTCAGTCCTTTAAAGTTCATGCTTCACAGAAAAGTCTGTCAGATACTTTAGTCCTGTAGGCTGAAGATAGATGCCCCAATGTTGCAGAGGAACCTTGGGTGACTGTCCGGGTATTTAGTTATCTCTTCATTTCTAAAGTTTGCTCTGCCCTTTCTTGTTTACTCAAGTAGTATTTTATCCTTCGCAGATCTCTGATGAAAGTTGAAAACTAGTTAGTTAGTTTTACTGTTTTCTTTGTTATAAAATTTAAAAATATCACAAAAAGATGTAAAATGTCTAAGGCTGAGACACATAAAAGCTTAAATTGTTTTAAATGTTTAAATGTTTTAAAATCTAAAAAGGTATTTTTAGGATGGTAATACAAGTTATGATAGAAAGTGGTTTAAGATTTGGACTCACCAAGATAGAATGGATAATAAAGTACTTTCTCTGAATTTGCCAAATGCTTATGGATTGGACATTGTGAATGCAATTATTACTTGATAATTGCCCTTATTGTATATAGTTTTACTATGTTAAGTTTTAAACTTTTCCTTTTTATTTAGACATAAAGGGAAGTATGATAAAATCTTTTTGTACACTGTGAAGATACTTTTGCTAAGGCACCTTTTGATGAGTTTAATAAAGATCTGAACATCCAACTGCTAGGTAGGAGAGGGTAGGCAGGACTTCTGGAGAGAGACAGAAAGTCTGGGAAGGAATCTGAGGTGCAGGATTTGCCCACATAAAAAGTTGGACATACAGTATGGAGAAGAGGTAATGAGCCATGTGGCAGAATATAGATTAATATAAACAGGTTAACTTAAGTTACAAAAGCTAGTTGGGAAAAAGCCTAAGCTAAGGCCAAGCTTTCATACTTAATAAGAACTCTCCATGTCATTATTTGGAAGCTGGCAGTCCAAAGAAAGTCCAACTATATGTAAATACATGAATACAACTTCCTGGGCTTATTTAGTGTAGCTTGTGCATCTATGATCTCAGGGGTGACCCGTGACATAACCAATTGGAGGAATCATGCCTGCAGAAGGCTAATCTCCCTCACTCAGTAGTCATTAGTTACCTGTAGTTCTTTGTTTAGGAGTGGGACTCCATGACATTTTCCCTCCCCTTGTTGGCATGTCTACTGATGTTATCTTGTTCAGATCTTGTTTGGGCAGCCTAAACAAGAGGCGTCACGGCTGGTAATTCCCTGTCATTTCAAGAAGACACAATCTCACAGCAGACTTCTTCAGAGTATAGAAAAGTACCTGATCATTTCTGCAGGAGTGTTTTAAAAACTGAGTTGCTGGAGGCCGGTAGCGTGGTGCAGTGGGTAAAAGAACTTGATGTGTAAGCTTGAGGACTTGAGTTAAAATTCCAAGCACCCCTGTAAAAAGCTGAGTGTGGCCACATGCCTGTAACTCAGTACTATGGAGGAAAAGACAGGAAGATTACTGGGGCTTGCTACTTAACCACTCTGGCCCCTGATTCAGTGAGGACAAGTCAGAAATTTCTTAAAAGAACAAGACAGACTGGTGTAACAGGTCACCTGATATCATCATCTGATAAAGTCACATGTGCACATGCACATACCACACACATATAACCCCATGCACACATACATGCATGTACCACACACACACACACAGAGGCACCACTTGTATACATATCACATATCTGCTCTCAGCCCTCACACAAACCCCAATTTCCTTCAGGCATTCCCCATTTCTTCATCTCAACATTGCTCTTCTTAATTTGTTTTCAAAGTCTTAATTTCTCTCTCTCTCTTTTTCATTTGTCCCATTATTCTTTTGTTCTTATTTAAATACAAAGGCTGGTTTTGAATGGCACTAGCAGAAAATATACTTTGGTGTTATTTCTTATGTTTTCTCACATGGTTAACTTCTTCATCTAGTTACCATGAGTAAATATTAGTAGAATTGCTACTATGCTAGATATTTACACAGCCTTGAAGACACTGAAACTTTAGAAACAATTTCTGTTCCTCATATTTCTCCGTGTTAGCAATCTCTATGCACACTGCAAACTTGTGGCTACAAATTTCTTAAAGTTTCCCTGTGGACCCAAACAGCTTGCATGTTGTTCGTTATTCAAGAATCATACTGGCTTGAAAATTCACCTGAGATCTTTAGTTTCTCCCCTCTCCCTTGCCTGCATCCTGAATTATGGTTACATGTGTTCTATTTTTAACATTTAACCTCTCCAAGGACAAAATTATAATCAAAAACAACTTAATTGCTGTGAGCTTTAACTTTTATACACAGGTAAAACTTCATTTCATAAAATAGATTAAGTGTTCAGTGAACCAAAGAGGTTGTTTTGTAGACAGAGAAGGCCCAAAAAAGGTAGATACAAAGAACAAAGAGCTAATTGATCAAAGTTACTGTCCTTGTAAAATGTGGAAAGAGAAAAAAGGGACAGAACAACAATAGACAAATAACTGAAGTCACTTCAGGTTTCCTAAAGGGATTAAGTCAGACAGAACTTCATTATCATGCCAGCTAAAACTGATTCCCTTGGGAAAACTGCCACCTCTCTCCTGGTTCTGATAACAAATTAATATAAACTTGATAGCATGTCCCAATAGCCTAGGTGACTCCATTTTGTCTTTTAGACTATTAGACCTCAAACCACAGTATAATAGCAAAGCTAGTTTAAGATAAGAGTTTGCTCCACAAAATAGGGTCGACTTTCTATATTGTCTCTTCTCCATCTGTGAATAGAAAATATTCAGGAAAAAAATTATCTGCACTGGAGATGTAAAGGTGTCCCTTTTTATCATCATTGCCAAAGTAATAGTGTAACATCAATTTTCATAGCATTTACATGGTTCTAAATACAAATTACATTTGTTCTAAATAATTGAGGTGGTATATAGAATATGAAAAATACATAAAGTTTATTGGCAAGCACTGTGCTATTTTATATAAGGGATTTAAACAATTACAGATTTGGATATTTCTGAGTGGATATTGCCTTTGGAAATCATATCTTTGATAAGTGACTTACATATAAAACTTTTTTCACCTCAGCAATTAAACTCCAAGTAATCCAGTTTAGAAATAAGTAAAGGGGCCTCTTAAAGCCAGAGGAGTCTTAGAACTCCCTAGTTTCAACTCAGCACAACTGTGGCAATAAATTACTCTGTAAGTATTTTTTTATATCTTGGTTTTTTTTAATTATTTAATTCACAGTCTTATATGTTTGCTCACAATGGTTTTGCTTTTGTTTGTATATTTCTTAGTTAGGCTTTAGGATTATTGTGTTTGTTTCTACATCTAATCTACTGTAAAACATTTTTTTGAAAAGTTATTTGTCTCTGTGTGTGTGTTTGTGTTTGTGTGTGTGTGGGGGGGGGGGTTTAGGTGTGTGTGTTTGGATGCCAAATGAGACCAGAAGAGAACACCAGATTCCCATATGCTGGACTTATAGGTGGTTATGACTGACCTGATGTAAGAGCTGGAAACTGAACTCCAGTCTTATGCAAGAATAGACAGGGTTCTTAATTGCTAAGCTATCTCTCTAGTCCTCAAGGGCATTTTTTATTAGACTTTTCACCCATATTTCACATACTTTTCCTACATTGTTCCATCTTTCTCTCATCCTTCTGCCCTCCTCATTTTATCTTGAAGAAGATATCAGAAGATGGAAAGCTCTTCCATGATCATGGATTAACACAGTAAAAATGGGCATCCTACAAAAAGCAATCTACAGATTCAGCACAGTCTCCATCAAAATTCAAACACATTTTTTTACAGACCTTGAAAGGACAATTCTTAACTACATATGGAAAAACAAAAACCCTGGATAGCTCAAACAGTCCTAAACAAACTGTTGGGAGATCTCATCTTATACTACAAACCTATAGTAATAGAAACAGCTACATCAGGTTTTTTTGTTTTTGTTTTTGTTTTTTGTTTGTTTGTTTGTTTGTTTGTTTGGCTTTTTGAGACAGGGTTTCTCTGTATTGCTTTGGAGCCTTTCCTGGAACTTGCTCTGTAGACCAGGCTAGCCTTGAACCCACAGAGATCCACCTGCCTCTGTCTCCCAAGTGCTGAGATCAAAGGTGTGCACCACCAAAGTTGGCTTAGACACATTGATTAACTGAATTGTGAATTAAAGACCCAGAAATAAGTTAAAAATCCTGTAGTCATGTCATTTCTTTATTTTTTAATTCATTTTACATACAAACCACAGCTATCCCCCCCTCCTCTCCTCTCTCTTCTCCCCCCCCCCAATTCCCATCCCCCATCTACTCCATAGGGAAGATAAGACCTCCCATAGGGAGTCAACTAAGCCTGGCACATTAAGTTGAGGCAGGGCCAAGGCTCTCCCCACTGCATCAAGGCTGAGCAATGTATCTCACCACATGGAATGGGGCCCCCAAAAGCCAATTCTTGCACCAGAGATAAATCCTGGTCCCACTGCCAGGGGTCCCACAAATAGATCAAGTAACATAACTGTCACCCACATTCAGAAGGGCCTAGTTTAGTCCTATGCAGGCTCCCTAGCTGTCAGTCCAGATTCCATGAGCTCCCACTAGCTTGGGTCAGCTGTGGATTTCCCCATCATGATCTTGCCCCCCACTCCTTGCTCATATGATCCCTCCTTCCTCTCTTTGACCAGACTATAGGAGCTTGGCCCAGAGGTTGGCTGTGGATCTCTGCATGTTTCCATCAATTATTGGGTGAAGATTCTATGGAAACAATTAGGATAGTTTACATCTATGGCCAGTTCATGTACCCTCTCTATTATTGCTAGAATTCTTGTTGAGGTCATCCTTGTAGATTCTTGGGAATTTCAGTAGTGCCAGGTTTCTCCCTAACCTCATAATGGCTCCCTCTATCAAGATATCTCTTTCATTGCTCTCCCTCTTTCTGTCCCTCCACCAGTTTGACCGCCCTATTCCCTCATGTTCTCATCCTCCATCCACATCCCTCTTCTTCCCCACCCCCAGTTTACCCAGGGGATCTTATCTATTTCCCATGCATGTCCTTCTTTGAATTCTCCTTGCTACTGGGGCTGAAACATGTGATTTTTTTTTTTTAATAAAGCAGCCAGAAATACACACTGGGAAAAAAAGCTCAGCATCTTCAACAAATGGTGCTGGTCAAACTGGATGGATGCATGTAGAAGAATGCAAATAGATCCCTGCCTATCACACTGAACGATCATACAAGTCCAAATTGATCAAAGACTTCAGCATAAAACCATACACACTGAATTTGGTAGAAGAGAAAGTGGAGAATAGCCTTTAATGCATTGGCACAGGAGGCAACTTTCTGAACAGAACACCAATATTGCAGACACTAAGATCAACAATTAATAAATGGGACCACATAAAACTGAAAAACTCCTATAAGACAAAGGACACTGTGCCCTATGGGATGGGAAAAGATTTTTTACCAACTCCAGATCCAACAGAAGGCTAATATCCAAAATATATATATAAAGAATTAAAGCCAGGCAGTGATGGAACATGTCTTTAATCCCAGCACTTGGGAAGCAGAGGCAAATAGATCTCTGAGTTTGGGGCCATCCTGGTTTACAGAGCTAGCTCCAGGACAGCTAAGGCTGTTACAACAGAAAAAAAAAACCTGTCTTGAAAAACAAACAAACAAAAAACCAACAACAACAAAAAAGCAAACAAAAAAAAGGAACTCAAGAAATAAAATATAAAAAGCCCCCAAATAATCCAATTAAAAATGAGGTGCAGATCTAAACAGAATTATCAGTAGAGGAATCTCAAATGGCTGAGGAACACTTAAAGAAATGTCCAACATTCTTAGCCATCATGGAAATACAAATAAAAAGTACTTTGAGATTACATCTTACACTTGTCAGAATGGCTAAGATCAACAACAGAAATGACAGTTCAAATTGACAAGGATGTGGAGCAGGGGGAACACTCCTCCACTGCTGGTGGGGGTGCAAACTTGCATAGTCACTATGGAAATTAATATGGTGGTTCCTCGGAAAACTGGGAATCAATCTACCTTGAGACCCTGCTATACCACTCTTAGGCATATACCCAGAGAACATTCCATCTTACCACAAGGACACTTGCTCAATCATGTTCATTACAGCTATATTTGTAATAGCTATAAACTTGAAACAACCTAGATGTTCATCAACAGAATGGATAAAGGAAATGTGGTACATTTACCCAATGGAGTATTTCTCAGCTGTTAAAAATAATGGCATCATGAAATTTTCAGTCAAATAGATATAATTAGTAAAGATCATCCTGGGTGAGGTAACCTAGACCCAGAAAGACAAATATAGTATTATTCACTTATAATGCTAGCTGTTAAGTAAATGGTAAAGTATAATCCACAGCCTTAATGGGGTTAGGTAAAGAGGAGAGCTATAGGGAGAATGCATGGACCTCCCTGGGAAGAAGAAATAGAATACATTTTGTCAGTGGACTGACCGTGGGTGGGGATGGGAACAGGAGGGGTTGGGTTGTACTGGTAGAGACAGCTAGAATTGGGGGGGCATGTAGGGAGTGATGTAGAAACCTGCTGTAGTGGAAACTTCCCTATAACCTATGAGGGTGGCCCTAGGAAGGACTCCTAGTAACAGAGGATACAGAGTCTGAACTGGCCATCTTTTGTAGCCAAGCAAGGCTTCCAGTGGTGGGACTGGTTGCATTTGGTTGAGCTGTTTACCAAGGGGGTGTCCCTAAAGAACCCAGAACCATGCTAGGACAGAAGGTAACTGTCTGGAAAATGATGGGGGTACACTTCCAAGGGCAACATCCATACTGCTTGTGGAACATAGACAGCCTTCGCCCCCATGTGCTAGTCTCTTTGCTGGTTACTGGAAGAACAACCTGGATACCAATGCAGCCACAAGACCCATGACCTACAATCTGTCTTGCCTGAAAAATGCTCTGGTGCAGTGGTGACACAGACTTGTGGAATTAGCCAACCAATGTTTGGTTTAACTTGAGAGGGAGCCCATGCAATACACTACTAGGATGGCCAGAGTATAGCCAACTGGAGACTGCATAGCCCATAGACTTGGGGTAGAGCCAAACATGACTATCAGGAGGAAAAAAGAAGAAATAAATTAAATGGTCCTGACTGCTACACTCATCAGTGCCTTGTGCAATTGTCATCAGAGAAGCTTTCTCCAGCAGCAGATGGAAGAGGTACAGAGAACCACAGCCAGACATTATGTACGGAGAGTGTCTAAATCAGAGGTCAAGTCCCTCCCCTCGGAGCTCGGGGAACTTCACAGAAGAGGGGAAGGAAAGGGTGTAGGAGTCAGAAGTGATAGAGGACACCAAAAGAACATGGGCCCCTGAATCAACTAAGCAGGGCTAACATGAGATTGCAGAGACTGAATCAACAAGCATGGAGCCAGCATGGGTCTGCACCATATCTTCTGTGTGTGTGTGCTATGGCTGTTAGTGGTTTTGTGGGACACCTAACAGTGGAAGCAGTGTGTCTCTGACTCTTTTGCCTGCTCTCAGGACTCTTTTCCTCCTTTTGAGTTGCCTTGTCCAGCCGTGATATGAGGGTTGGCTGTTGTCTTTTGGTGGCATTCTCTTTTTCCTGAAGAGAAAACAGGAGGAGTAGATCAGGGTTAGAGGGGAGGCGGAGGGTAGCTGGGAGGAATGGAAGGAGGGGGAACTGTGGCTGGAATGTATGTATATGAGAGAAGAATCTATTTTCAACAAAAACAAATATCACATCTTTAACAGTTTCTAAAGTCTGTGGACTCTTAACAATTGTCTAACTTCCCCTGCCCCCAATACTTGACTCCACTTTTTCTTCTGTCAATCATCTCTATCCTCACTCACCAAATTTTCCCCAGCCCCAGTTACTTTATCCCATTTATTGTCTTTTAAATGATAATCTGCCACTCATCCCTATCCTCACTCACACTATTTCCTTCCCAGCCCTAATATTAGCTAAATCAGATTATACTTCATACTGTTCTTGATTGTGTATCTTCCAGAAGTTATTGAAGTCAAAGGGGTCATCATTACTAACTGACTAGTATGACACTTGCATGGTGAGAATATCTAGTAGCTATGTTGTTCTCATAATTAACATTCCACTTTGGGAAACTATAAAGTTTGCACTAGGCATCCTATGCTCTTGAACTATTTTCTGAACTGTAAACCTCAAATGTATCGTTGCAAATCCTTCAACCAAAAGAGTATAGTTGATTACTGGGCAGAGAATTGACACCAAGATGCATCAATCCTATTGAAGAAACCCAAAAATCCAAAGCAATACTCCTCCAAAAACGTACTGATCCTGTAGTAATGGGATCTAGCTACAGGGAAATCCCAGACTGATAATTCAAAGAATGATTATGAGTATTTTTAACAAAATAAAAGAAGAAAAATAAGTTCCCAGTGAGAACACAAACAGCTGAAGGAAATGAGAAAGGTGAGGTGAAATATGAAAGAGAAATTCGGTAATCACACTGAAATATGAGGAAAAACAAATCTGAGCTGTCAGAAATGAAAACAACACTAAGTCAAATAAAGAAGCTCCATGGAAGGTCTCTCCAGTAGAGTGGATCAGGAAAGTACCAAATATCTGAAGATGAAATTTAGGAACTAGAAATGTCAAACAAGAACAGAGGTAAAATACTAAGAAGGTACTTGGGGAATTCCAAAGTTTACATAGTACTCTGGAAACATTGAGTGTTGAGAAACAGAAAGAGGTTAATCTTGTTCTACAATGATAGAAATAATTTTCTTTTTTATTTATTTTATATAACCAAGTCCATTTAAATGAAAACAAACATTTATAGACAATATTTAGGAATTTGGGCGTCATTCTTTCCAAACTACTTCCTGCTGGTAAGAGGCGCTGTCACCGGGGATTCTAAGAAGATGCAGAAATCCTGGCTGTAGTCTGTAAGGCTGCTTTGTCCAGCTGTTTTGAATGGAAGATCACCTGGTACTCTGTTTCAGGCAGTCTGGCTTGATCAAACCACATTAGTCTGGAAGGAATCCACAGCTTTTCATGATAGAAATAATTTTCAAAAGAGCCACAAAAAAAATAATCCCTAGAGTTATAGAAACAAAAACAGGTCCAGATACAGGAAGCATTAAGATACTAAGCAGGCAAGGCCAGGAAAGAGCCTCCCACTACCATAGTATAATTAAAACATTAAATACAGAGAACAAAGAAAATACATTGAAAATGGCAAAGAAGAAACACCAAGTCACACATAAAGACATGTTATCAGAGCTGGGCTGTGGTGGCTCATGCCTTTGATCCCAGCACCAGCACTCAGGAGACAGAGGAAGGCAGATCTCTGTGAGTTCAAGGCCAGACAGAACCAGTGCCAGTGCCAGGACAGGCTCCATAGCTACAGAAAAACCCTGTCTTGAAAAAACAAACAAACAAAAGGACATGTCATCAGAATGACAGCATACTTGTCAACGGAAACTTTAAAAGCCAGAAGGCTCCGAAGCAATTTATTTCAAGTTCTGAAAGCCACGACTGCCTACATAAACTAGAAACGAAAGCACAACATACCAAAAATCTATGGTGTACAAGAAAACCAGTCCTCTGAAGAAGGTTTATAGGTGCTCGTTTTTAAGACATCAGAGCAATCTCGGATAAATAACTTAATAACATACTTTGGTGCCAAGGTAAAAGAAGAGTAAGTCAAAGCTAAAAATGAGAGAATGGAAAGAAACCATTGAGATTAGGGCAGAAATCTGTGCAATGGGAAAAAAAGAGCAAAAATGAGTGCAATGGAAACCACAACAACAGAAACAAAATACAAAGGTCAGTGAAACAGAGTGGGGTATGTGACAAGAAAAAGCAAGAATGACTAACCCTTAGTCAAAGCAACCAAAAGAAAGAGAGCAAAGACCAGAATTAATTTAATTAGGAATGAAAATGAAGCCATTGAAACACATACCAATGAAATTCAGAAAATTCACTGGGTTTTGCCTTTTAAGAACTATGTGTACTAAATTAGAAAGTCTAGTGTATGGATTAGAGAAATGTATAGATTTCTAAATGCCTAGGGCCTGCCAAAATTAAACCAAAATAAGATGATTACTTTAAGAAGTCTACAATGAGCAGTGAACTTGAATCTCTTCACCATCACAAAAAGAAGGAGGAGGAGGAGAAGGAGAAACAGGTGTTCAGGTCCAGAAGTATTCACTGATAGAGTTTACCACACTTCAAGGAATTGCCACCAACGCTTCTCAAAGTACTCCATACAGTACAAAAGGAACATTACCAAATTCAGTGAAGCTCCTATTACACTAATATAAAAACTGATCAAGATGTAATACAATTTAAATGCCAAGTTAGTTGCCTTTCTAGATATCTATGACAAATATATTGAGAAAGAATCTAAGGAAAGAATTTGATGTGCCATCTTGATACAAGCTACAGTCATCTCAGAAAAGAAAGGGTCAATTTAGGAATTGACTCCATCAAATTGGTTTGGGGGCAAGTCTGTGGGAGAATTTTCTAGATTTTCAGAGGGCCTAGTCTATTATAGGTGATGGTATCCCTAGACAAGTGGTCCTTCGTTGTTTAACAAAGGTAACTGAGCATCCCAGGAGAAGTCCAGCCATCAGTGTTCGCCCAAGGTCTCTACTTTCAGTTCCTGCTCTGAGTTCCTGATTTGGTTTCCTTCAGTAACATGGAAATAATCATTTGCTCCCCAAGTTTCTTTTGGTCATGATGTTTTATTAACAAAAATAGAAATCCTAACTAAAACCATGATGAAAGAAATTGAAAAGGACAGAAGATGGCAAAACATTCTATGATCCTAGATTAGAAGCATCAATGTCATGAATATGTCCATTCTATCAACATCCATCTACAGGTGCAATACAAGTCCCATCAAAAAGTCTCTACAAAAATAGAAAAAAAAAAGCAATCAAAAGACCCCAGATAGCTGAAGTAATGTTGAGCTTAAAAGAACACTGCTGGAGTTATCACCATACCTGATTTGAAGTTGTACTATAGAGCCATAGTAATAAAAACAGCATGGTGCTGGCACAATAACAAACTCATTGATCAGTATTTGAAATAAAAGAACCAGATACAAAGGTATGCGACTTTCTAAAGAGATCAACAATTCATATCCGAGGAAAGACAGTAATTTCAACAAATGGTGTTGGGGGAATTAGATATGTACATGCATAACAAGTGAATTTGATCCTTATCTCTTACCCTGTATAAAAAAATCAACCCCCAATGGATCAAGAACTTCAACATAAGGCCTGAAATTCTGCAACTCTTAGAGCAAAAACCCAGGAAGTACACTTTAAGATATAGGCATAGTAGGTAAGGCCTTTCCGAACAGGACTCTTACTACTCAGGAAATCCAATAATCAACAAAAAGGACATTTGGAAATTAAACCATTTATTTACAGCAAAGAAAACTGTTAATTGAGAGAAAAGGAAGCTCACAGAAAGGTAGAAAATCGGCTAGGAATCCAACAGAGAATTAGGATATACACAGAACATCAAGAAAGCAATCCAATTAAAAAGGGGGACTATGGGATCGAACATAAAATTGTCAAAATAAATACAAAGGCCTAATAAACATTTTCCAAAGTTTTCAGTTTGTTATAGGAAAGTAAATGAAGAAGAGGACATAAAGGTTGGTGTGATATGTTCATGGTTCTGGGAGACTTGGAATGGAGAGTTGGTAGTACATATAATCAAGATGCATTATTTAAAATATTCTTTTAAAAGATACATGCTTACAAGGAGACTAGGAGACCAGCTTCCTTAATTTTGCTTGTTTCAAGAATTACTAGTGTCAGATAATATATCAGAACTTAATTTTTCCTCTTTGTTTAGAAATATTTCATCTTATGACTATATCACCTTTACTTTTTTTCATTCATCAGTTGAAAGGTATTTAGTCTTTTCTGTTTTGTTTGGTTTTGTTTGTTTGCTTTTTTTTTTTTTTCAGTCAGGGTCTCATTATGTAACCCTAGCTGGACTGAAACTCACAAGGTAGACACACAGCCTCAAACTCATAGGTAGTCTTTCTGCTTCTGCTTACTAAATGCCTGTTAGGATGCAGGTATATGGCACCCAAACTGGTTCTATTTATTTATCTACTTATATTTATTCATTTGTTTATTATAACACAGGATCTCATGTAGCCTAGATTAGAATCAAATTTAATATTTAGCAAGGCTATCTTTGAATTCAGTGTCCTTCAGCCTCTACCTCCCAAGTGCTGAGATCATAAACACGTGTCACTACATCTGTCTGGCTACTCGTTAAAAAAAAAAAAAAAAAAAAAAAAAAAAAAAAAAAAGACATTTTATTTTGTATGTATGAGTATTTTGGCTGCATGCATAATTTATGAGCCGTGTGCCTAGGAGGTGCCTATGGAGGCCAAAAGAGGGCACTGGATCCCATGGAATTGCAACTGCAGATTGTTGTGAGCTACCATGTGGGCCCTGGGAATTGAACCTGGATCCTCAGCAAGAACCACAAATGTTCTTAACTGCTGAGCCATCTCTCCAGCCAAGATTAGTTGATTCTGTGGGTTTTCTTATAGAGTCGTTGACACCCTCCCACTCCCCCACCCCACCTCTGCCTTCCACAATCCTTCCTGCCCTTCTTCTGCAGGATTCCCTAAGCTCTGCCTAGTGTTTGGTTATGGATCTCTGCATCTGTTTCCATCAGTTGCTGGATGAAGCCTCTCTGATGAAAACTGGGCTAGGCACCAATCTATGAGTATAGCAGAATATGATTAGGAAACATTTCATTGATTTTTTCCCCCAGTTATGTTTGTTTCTCTGGGTCCCTGAGCTATCTAGCCTTAAGGTCCTAGTTCCCCATGTAGTGCCATAGGTGGATTCCCTCCCAACCATGGGTCTCAAGCTAGCCGGTCATTAGTTGGCCACTCCCACAATTTCTGCACCACCTATATCCCAGCACATCTTATAGGCAGGACAAATTGTAGGTTGAAGATTATGTGGCTTGGTTGGTGTCCTTTCCTTTCTATTGGAAGTCTTGCCTGGTCACAGGACATGGCCAGTTCAGGCTCTACAACTCCATTGCTAGGGGTATTATTTAGAGTAATTTTCATAAAGTCCTTGGAATTTCACTGATCTAGGTTTCTAGCTCATCCTCGAGATGCCCCCCAATTCCAGTAGTCTCTCCCATTACCTCTCTCCATCCTACCCCAACCTGATCCCTCCTGTTCTTGTCCCCCTCTCCAGCCAAGTTGTGTATTCTATTCCCACTCCCAGTGAGACTCATATGTTCCCCTTGGGCTGTCCTTTTTTCCTAGATTCTCTGGATCTGTGGATTGCAGCATGATGATCCTTTATAGCTAAAATCACTTATAAATGAGTACATGCCATGTTTGTCTTTCTGGGGCTGGGTTACCTCATTCAAGATTTTTTTTCTAGTTCCATCAATTTGCCTGAATATTTCATGATGTCATTGTTTTTAATAGCTGGGTAATACTCTATTGTGCATATGTACCACATTTTTTTTTTTTATCATTTCTTCTGGTGAAGGACATCTAGGTTGCTTCCAGTTTGTGGCTATTATGAATAGAGCTGCTGTAAACATAGTTGAGTAAGTATGGTAGGATGGAGCATCCTTTGGGTATATGCCTAGGAGTGGTATAGCTAGGTCTTGAGATAGAACAATTTCCAATTGTCTGAGAAACTGTCATATTAATTTCTAAAGTGGCTGTACAAGTTTGCACTCCCACTCCTACCAGCAGAGGAGGAGTGTTCCCCTTACTCTACATCCTTGCCAGCATGAGCTGCTGCTAGTGCTTTTAATCTTAGTCAATCTGTCAGGTGTAAGATGAAATCTCAAAGTAGTCTTGAATTACATTTCCCCGATGGCTAAGGATGTTGAACATTTGTTTAAGTTTTTCTTGGCCATTTGAGATTTTTCTGTTGAGAACTGCCTGTTTAAATTTTTAATTGGATTAGTGCCTTCATAAAGGAATTAGAGGGATCTCATACTAGCAACTTAACAGCACATCTGAAAGTTCTAGAACAAAAGAAACACACTCAGGAAGGAAATCAGTAAAAGAGAAACAAAGAGAACAATACAGAGAATCAATGAAACAAAGATTTGGTTCTTGAAGAAAATCATCAAGATAAGAAATCCTTATCCAAACTAATTAAAAGGCAGAAGGCAATATCAAAATTAACAAAATCAGAAACAAAAGGGAAGCATTAACAACAGATATCGAGGAAATTCAGAGAATCATAAGGACATACTTCAAAATCTTATACCCCACAAAATTGGAAAATCTAAAGGAAATGGGCAAACATCTCGATAGATACCATTTATCAAAGTTAAATCAAGATCAGATAAATGATTTAAATAGTCCTTTAACCCCAGGGCTAAATGGTTTTAGGGAAGGATTCTACAAGATTTTCAAAGAAGAGCTAACACCAGTAATCCTCTAATTATTCCACAAGATAGAAGCAGGAAGAAGATTGCCAATTTCATTTTATGAGGTCACAGGCGCCCTGATACCCAAACAAAACAAAGATTCAACAAAGAAAGACGATTACAGACCAATATCCCTCACAAGCATTTATGCTAAAATAGTCAATAAAATACAAACTGAATTCAAGAACACATCAAAAAATCATTCACTATGATCAAGTAGCGTCTTGATCTTGAGAGCTCCTGGTCTCCGTCCAGAATTCCAGAAGAGAATGTTCACTGGAAAGAAGGGGACTGCTGTCAGCACAAAAGCGCAGCTCGCACCTCACATGGGCTAAAAGCTAGTTTGTTCTGCAGCCAAATATGAATGACTATGGCCCTGTAACACAGGTTTAGGTTGTGACATAGAAGCAGTTTCAAAAAGGTTTTATACTTTTACAGAACAAAAGGAAGTTGTAAGTCAAAGTACTTTTCAAAGACGTTGGTGGGAACGTCAAGGATTACAGCCCACACCACCCCCACCCCACCCCAAAAAAAGTCTCAGCTAGAGGTTTCAGATGCTGAAAACGTTCTTGGTCCTTTGACAGGTTGAAAACTGGATTTTGTCAAATTAATACATTGCACAAGCTTGCATCTGATAGTCACAGGATTTTAGGTTTAACACAGAGGTGCAAAAACAGTGGTTATTTATGGGTTATAGATGGCCCACATAAGTGGTAGTTTCTGGAACAGCAACATTCTAAACTCCCACATCACTGAGGTTCTAGTCAGTAAGCCTTCGCTGAAGGCTTCTTTCTGGGAATTCTTATTCACAGCTCCCCCTACTGACCAAGCATCACACTTCCTATGTGCAGGAAGCCACATACTTATTCCCATACAGCTAGGATTCTAATCCCTAGGATCTGATGTAGATGAGGCTGAGTGGAGGGCAGTACAGCAGCCTTCAGCTGGTAAAACCATCAAGAAAGAAAGTCCTGACTCAAATCAAGTAATTAGCCATCATGATATGGGTCAGACTCCTTTCTTTTGTCCTCCAAATATGACATAATGTGACATACACAATTATTATGCTTAAAATTAAAATTTTAAAGCTGAATTTGTTTTCACCTGTCCTTACAGTTATCTTATAATCCCTATAGGTATAACCAAACATTACATTTTATTTTAATGGTTGCAGATGCAATGAAACTTTAGAAGGAGTCATTGTAGTTAGTATTGCTCATTTCCTTTATATTAGCCAAATACAAGGGCTGTGTAATCTATTCTTTAAAAATCCTAGCTCATTATACTACAGACACCTTAGACACTAATTTAATCAGGAAACATCAGTACCTATGGTATAAAACATCATGAATGTTGTTGTTCTTGGAGATTGAAGTCTTTTGTATAATTTGATAAGAAGAGTTAATGCAAATCTTTGGGTATCTTTAACTACAGTAAGCAAAATTAAAGTTTGTTAAACATCTGAGTATATTATAGGGCCTTTTACAATGTTTAATTTGTTTCATATTCATAGTGATAAAAATGGCCTGGCCCAGTACACACACATACAAATACACACACTTTAAAATGGAAATGAATTTATTTTCTTTGCTATAAGAATTTGAATTTAAAATATAGGACCCCAAAATGGAGTTTCTTTCTGAAGATTTAAAGTAAGTTTTTGTCACTTTAAAAATTAATTATTCTTGTTATCTCCAAAGGAAATTTAAAAATTTGAGTCTGTGACTATGATTTTTAAAAAAAGGGGAGGGGGGTATGGTGCGGTCGGCTGTGTGAAGATGAAGCTGAATATCTCCTTCCGCGTCACCGGCTGCCAGAAGCTCATCGAAGTGGACGATGAGTGCAAGCTTCGTACGTTCTAGGAGAAGCGCATGGCCACAGAAGTAGCTGCTGATGCTCTGGGTGAAGAGTGGAAGGGTTATGTGGTCCGAATCAGGGGTGGGAATGACAAACAAGGTTTTCCCATGAAGCAAGGTGTTTTGACCCATGGCAGAGTGCGCCTGCTGTTAAGTAAGGGGCATTCATGTTATAGACCAAGGAGAACTGGAGAGAGGAAGCACAAGTCTGTTCGAGGATGCATTGTGGATGCCAATCTGAGCATTCTCAACTTGGTCATAGTAAAAAAAAAAAAAAGGAGAGAAGGATATTCCTGGACTGACAGATACTACTGTTCCTCGTCGGTTGGGACCTAAAAGAGCTAGCAGAATCCGAAAGCTTTTTAATCTCTCTAAAGAAGATGATGTCCGCCAATATGTCGTGAGAAAGCCTTTAAACAAAGAAGGTAAGAAACCCAGAACCAAAGCACCCAAGATTCAGCGTCTTGTTACTCCACGTGTCCTGCAACACAAACGCCGTCGTATTGCTCTGAAGAAACAACGTACAAAGAAAAACAAGGAGGAGGCTGCAGAATATGCTAAACTTTTGGCCAAGAGAATAAAGGAAGCAAAAGAAAAGCGCCAGGAACAGATCGCCAAAGGACGCAGGCTGTCCTCTCTGAGAGCGTCTACTTCCAAGTCTGAGTCCAGCCAAAAATAAGTCTCTAAGGGTAACAAATAAATAATCATACATTGAAAAAAAGGGGAGTATTAATAGCATGTGCTTATTATAACGGTTACCAAGGCTGGACTAATAATGTATCAGAGTTCTATTTATTAAGGTTAAACCTTGAACTTTGAAATCAACATTATATCTAATCTTGAAGTAGAAATATAATTTTTACATACTTTGAATCACTTCCCAAGACAACAGCATGGTAGCTTGAGTTTGCTTTTACATTGAACTCTGATTTGTGGTTTTGTCTTTCTCAGCATATAAGCTGTAAACAAGGTGAAAACTGTTCAAGTTGCCTTTTCTCAATGGGCAAGCTAGTAGAGAGACCCAGTCTAGGCAAAATGAGGCCATATTTTTACATATTAAACCAAGTTAGGCTGGTAGGTAGTTGAGACTCCACCATAAATCTTTGTTTTTAAATTTAAGAAACTCAAGTAATTTAAACTTCTTCCATTTTTTTTACTTGTATTATCAAGTAACTTTCTATCTTTTGTACCCAAACTTATTGTAAAGCCAAAAAAATTGTTAAAGTGAAAGCAGACATTTTAGTTATGAATGGACTAACCTGACAGTGTAACTTCATGAGAGGGACTGGCTGAGGTCTTCTTGATGCTGCTAAACTGTTTGATAAAACTAGAGTCCTTCATCAAGGCCATCACAGAGATCTGAGGATACATTTGACCAGGGAGTACAGATCAAGTGGCCTCTGTACCAATTAAAATGACAGAATTACCCACTTCCTGGACACTCAGCCTGGGATACTCCATGGTAATTTCGATGTCTTTGTTGGGGGCAGAGGTCATCCATCTGCGGTTGTCACAAAGGCAGTGCTAAGTCTACCAGCTGCCACACAACGCAACGTCAGCCTTTGGCCACTTTATTAAACACTTTACGTGCCATATTCAGCAGATCTCTCTAAATATAACTGGTTTTAAAACTTTACTTGATTTCTGTCACTTGCTTCAGGTTTAACCTTGGCAGCATATACAGAAGGCTAAAACTTGTCTCTGTAAATGAATTACATTTGTATTTAGCATGACTTAAACAGTTCCAAGCACTTTAAGGAATGTGATCATTTATAAACAGACCATTAACATTTATGTCTTGATTAACAATTGACAAGTTAGTAGCTTTCATAAGCTTATGATTTTACAATTTCATCCCTGTTAAGTTTGAGCCTTAAATAGTTTGAATGGAAGAAACTTTAGCACAGAGAAACTAGGAAGCTTATTTTCCTGATCACAGTTTCAGTTGAAGATTCTTTAGTGTGGTTGATTGCTTTTGTTCTTTTATGGAGGCCACCACCCAGCCCCCACATAAAATTACATGGAGGCTTATTCTTAGTTATGAATGCCCGGACTTAGCTTGGCTAGCTTCTTGCCAGCTTTTCTTAACTTAAAGTGTCCTATCTATCTTTGGCCTCGGGGATTTTATTATTCTCTGGACCTGGACTTTTTGTTTTACTTCTTCCTCCATGTCTGGCTGGGTGGCTGGGTAGTTCAGTGGCTTGTCCCTGAAGTCCTCCTCCTTCCTTTCTCGTTCTGGATCCTCAGCTCCCTTCTCTCAGATTTCACCTCGTATTTATCCTCTCTGTCTGCCAGCCCCCACCTACTCCTCTCCCCTGCCTCAGTATTGGCTGTTCAGCTCTTTACCAGGTGTTTTAGACAGGCACAGTTACACAGCTTCATGGAGTTAAACAAATGCAACATAAACAAGTAACACATCTTAAACTATTATTCCTCAACACTTTGGTAACACAATAAAGCTTTAAAACATAAATGCAGTCCTCGGAGAGACTGAAAACCTGTTTTCCTGGTCCTTTCAATAGTGTTCCTACACAGAATATCTATTTCTTGTATGATTCAGTTTATCCAAACAGTTAAGGCTTAACAAAGTTGATAATGACAAAGAGTCTAGACATACATCTTCAAATCAGTTTTTGCTAGCTTGAATAAACTTAGGAATTTATAAAACTTATTCACTTATTTATCAAACAGACTGTGTTCTTTATTCAGTTCTTTTGTTTTGGGTTTTTATTTTATTTTATTTTATATTTTATTTTATTTGAAGCACGGTGTTGAACACTGTTAAGAAAGACATACATCTCTAAGTTTCTGTTAACCTGAGCAGACCTTTACAACCTCAGGAATAAAAAACTTTATTTACCAAACATTTGTTAGTAACTTTTATTTTTATGACCAAGAATTGAATTCAAGTTATACATATACTATGCTGTAGCAAACCTACCTGTTTGGTTGTTGTTGGTTTTGTTTCTCTAGACTGAGTTTCTCTGTGCAACAGCCTTAGCTATCCTGCAACTAGCTTTGTAGACTGACCAGGCTGGCCTCAAACTCATAGAGATCCACCTGTCTCTGCCTCCCAAGTACTGGGATTAAAGGTGTGTGCCATCACCACCAGGCAGCAAACCTATTTTTTAAAAAAGAGTTGAATCCAAGTTACAAACTAGTATTACAAGGAGTCCACTGGAGTTGACCACTCAGACACAGTTTATAGGCATTTGAAAGTCTTTATCCAGCCATTGGGACTACACTCAGTTGTTTAGGCACCCAAGTATGATATGGAATGTCCAGAGCATGGGGTTTTGAAGGCAAACAATCATGTTCTGGCATCTCCCTTGGCAGCTGAAGTGGGGAGGCTTTGTGTAAGTAAGCATTTTAACATAAGCTACAATCTAGCTGGAGCATCTTACCCTTGGGTCCCTAGAAGAGGGTTGGGTAATTATCCAAGGGGCTTCTCATGGAGGAGATAAAATTCTAGTCTAGTCTCTGCAAGATCATAGGATGGAGCAACTCCTGCACTGTCTTGTCCTGCTTCAGCCAACCAAGACTGGCTATGTATAGGTGGTTTAATGACCAATCCCTTTTGCAACAAGCTTTAAATTAATGTTTTCTTATAGATTTTCCAGATCTTTTAACAATGACCAATAAACTTACAAATCCTGAGACAGAAAGTTGAGATGTTTTTCAAGAACAGAGAGTGAAGAAAGCTTTGAGACTTTCAATAGTGGAGAGCAGAGAAAGTAAAGAGACCTGTGATTTGGGGGCTCATTCACTTGTGATGTGGCAGAAGTTGTTGTCTGTGAGAATTTGGAAACCAAGTGTGCCATTTGGCCATTGTGACTGATTGTCTCGTTTATACTGAGGCCAAGCTGTTCACAGGAAGACAACGAGGCTTTACTGGGATCTCTGAGTTCAAGGAGGGAAAGAGATTAAAAGGCAGTGAATCTAATAAGTCAAAGAGTCTAATGAGAGCCTGTGCTTAGTTTAGTCTCAAGTAGGTGAGTGAGATATGGAGCAAGCTCCAGGAGTGAGCTGAGAGACAGGTGGGAAGGGGCAGGGGCAGAGCAAAGGTGAGGTAGGAGAGGGTTATGGAAAAGGAGGGTCACAAATAGGAACTCTGCCACAGAGAGTGAAGTATGGTGGGTGGACAGAAGCCAGCAGAAGCAAGGACTCAAAATCTTAGGAGGGTCAAATCAGGAGCTTAGTTTGGTTAGGGGCAATGAGCCCCCTTGTAATGGGCGGAGGCATTTGTGCTCCACTCAGGTCTTCAGCACCAGATGTCTGCAGAGGGCAGGGGTAGGGGCAGAAAATTACCAAAATGACCACTCCATTAGGGGAAAACTTTTTACTGGGGCGAGAGAGAGAAAAAATATACAGAGGCATGAGGAAGAGTCCAGAGCAGAGAAGAAAAGCAGATCGGACATGGCCAGGGCAAGGAAAGCATGAATGACAAGGACTAGCAAGAGTGGGGTAGTAGGAACAGTCGGTTATATGGAGGAATGGGGGGGGGGAGGCTGGGAGCTGGAACAGGCCTGGGGGTTTAGGGTGGGGCAGTAGGTCAGAAGGGCTAGGACACTGCAATGTATAATGGGTATTTGCGGATAGCGACTGCAGGAGCCTGGAGCCAGCATGGGCTCCCATGTGCAACCACAGTATGTGTCAATACAGAACATACATCCCTTCTGCCCTAGGCAAGGGAAATGGTTTCTATTGTCAGACAAAATCCACTTCACAAATTCCTGAGTAATGCTGGCTTTTGTCTAACCGCCAGAAATCTGTCTATAATCTGGTTCAAGCTGGGCCAAGACACGTGCACTGCATTTTGGAGTTTGGGGAACTGGCGTTTCCCTTGGACCTGACAATTCTTAAAATTCAAAGTATGCTGAATAATGAGAAACACTTTTTATAGAGACAGTGACAAAGCTTGAGATATTTAGACACTAAAACCAGGCTTGTGTAAAATGGGAGTCCTGGGTAACCAAACGATCCCAGTCAATAAGATGATTGTGAAAGGACATAATTTCATTACATGTGTCATTTCATTAAAACCAAGATTAGCATTATTTAATCTCTGAAGAATATATTGGGTGCTCTGTTCCCCAGATCCAGTCCCCAGCCTCATCCCCAGCTGAATCAGAACACCAGTGGGAGCTTTCCCCACTCTCTGCTCCCATCTGTAGCACCAATTCTAGCTGGTATTAATAATAAAAACCCAGAGACAGATGTGTGGGTTAAAGCTGAAGATCAGAAAAGCAAAATGGCCAGCCACTGGCTCTTACCTCTCCCTGAGACCAAATCGGGCGATCCTGTCTCCATGAATCCTCAGACTGCAATGCTCAGTCTGCAATGCCCAACCTCAGAGGGCAAATGAGCTCCTATTTCCTCCCACCTCTCTCTAGTGCTGGGATTAAACGTGTGGGATCCCAAGTGCTGAGATGGGATCCCTTTGTGTGAGCTGTTTCTCTTTTAGACCGGATCAATTTCATGTAGCTCAGTGTGGTCTTGAAATAACGCAGATCCATCTGCCTCTGTTTCCTGAGTGCTGGGATAAAAGGTGTGTACCACCACTGCCTGACCTCTATGGCTACTTAGTGTGGCTGCTAGGATTAAAAGTGTATGCCACCTCTGCCGGGCCTCTATATGGCTAGCTTTGCACCCTGACCTTCAGGCAAGCATTTTGTTATACCATAAACAAAATATCAGCACACTCATCTCCTGTTGATGTCACAGATCTTCCTTTTCCAACCTTCTTCACCCTACTCATTGATTTTTCTAAGACCTCAACCCTAACTGGCACCCCTACTAATCCAAGTGCCTCTCCTCTCAGGGCAACAAGTAGGCTGAAGCTGGATCCATACCACTCTTGCTGTTCATGAGATCCAATTCCCCAGTCTCATACCCAACTCTGTAGCAGAAAATATGATGGACTTTTCCTTTCCTTTCTGATCCCCATCCTCAATCACAAAGATCTCCTCTCACCTTCTTTCACCAACTCAACCTATTATTCTACCCTCCACATCAGCTGAGCAGCCCAGGAAAATGGGCAACACACAGCTATCACACTCCACAAAAGTTCGTAGAGGAAACAGAAACAGAGGACCAAACCTTCATCTGACAAAGACAAATGCAGAAATCAGCTATTTGCTATGGTCACTGCATTCCATCCTTGTCAAGCCTGCTAGCCTAGCCTAACCTCTGATTGATCCTTTATTGTATGGGGAATATCTTTTGTTGTTTTGTTTGTTTGTCTAGTTGGTTTTTCAGTAATTAGGGCAAGGTAGGGCAAGGTCAGGGGCATGGCACATCCTGCTGAAAGAGGGGCCTACGTCCTGCTAGGTCTTTTCTGCAGCCTGTCATGACTGCAGAATTGTCTAAGCAAGGGCCTGGGTGTGAGCCTGAGCCCTTCAAAAGGTACAAGAAGTATACAGAACATAAAATAGGTTGAACCAGAAAAGAAAATCCCCTTGCCACGTAATAATCAAATCATTAAACATACAAGACAAAGAAAGAATATTAAAAGCTACAAGGGGAAAAGACCAAGTAACATTTAGAGGCAGACCTATGAGAATTACACCTGATTTCCCAATGGAAATTCTAAAAACCTTCATGGAAAGATGTCCCGTATACTCAAAAAATGCCAGACCAGAGTACTATACCCAACAAAACTTTCAATCACTATAGATGGAGAAAACTGGATATTCAATGATAAAGTCAAATTTACACAATTTCTATCTCCAAACTCAATCCTATAGAACATGATAAAAGGAAAACTCCCAACTAAGGAGGTTAACTACAACCATGAAAACACAGGGAATAAATATACCCAGACCAGCAAATTGAAAGAAGGAAAATACAGAGACACAAAACCACACACACACACACACACACACAGACACACACACCACCACCACCACCACCATCACCACCACCACCATCACCACCAACACCATCAGCACCAGCAAAAACAACGAAGTAACAGGAATCACCAATCATCAGTCACTGATATTTCTCAATATCAGTGGGCTCAATTCCCCCAATAAAAAGGCACAGATTAACAGAATGGATGCAGAAACAGGGCCTGTTCTTTTGCTCATAACAGGCTTTCTTTTGTGCCACCAACCAGCTCCAAAATCATGACATGGAGACTTTGTATTAGTTATGAATGCTTGGCCTTATCTTAGGTCCCACTAGTTCTTACAACTTAACTTGCTTCTCTTCATCTACATTTTGCCTTAGGCCTTTTCACCTCTTTCTCCTTCTCTATATCTTGCTTTCACTACTTCTTGTGTCTGTCTGGCTAGCAGCTGACCAGCTTCTAGCCCCAGGCATGTTCCTCTCTTCCTCCCCCATTTCCTCCCCCTCTTTCTCCAGCCTATATTTTTCCTCTTACACATTCTCTACCTGCCAGCCCTGCCTGTCCTTCTCTTGCCTAGCTATTGGCTGTTCACCTTTTTATTAGACCAATCAGGTGCCTTAGGCAGGCAAGGTGAAACAAATGTAACACATCCTTACACAATGAAGCAGATGTAGCACAAACAAATGTAACACATTTTTACATCATTAACAAAGGCAGCATAAACAAATGTAACACATCTTCACATAGTTAAAGTAATATTCTGCAGCATAAATAAATGTAGCACATTTTTGGCTAATTTAAATAATCCACAACATTTGCTACATCTAAGAAACATACCTGGACATCAAAGATAAACATTAACTCAGGGGAGGTATTGGAAAAAAAATATCCCAAGAAAATAGACCTAAGAAACAAGCTGGTGTAGTCATTTTAATATCAAACAAAATAGACTCCAAACCAAAATTAATCAGAAGAGACAGAGAAAGTCACTACATACTCATCAAAGAACAAATCCACCAAGAGGACATTGCAATTCTTAACATCCATTCCCTAACCACAAGGGCACCCGAGTTTATAAAGGAAACACTACTGCAGCTTAAATCACATATTCACCCTCACACACAAATAGTGAGAGACTTCAAAAAACCAATCTCACCATCTAGACAGAAACTAAACAGAAATGCTAGTGCTATCAAATGTTTTAAACCAAATGGACCTAACAGTTATTTACAGGACATTACACCCAAACATAAAAGAATATACCTTCTTCTCTACATCTCATGGATACAAGAAAACTGAGTAACACTCTGTATTCTATCAGACCACCAAGGATTAAAGTTGGATATCAACAACAACAGAAAGCTTACAAATGCACATAAATAGAATAACTCTCCACTGAATGAAAGATGAGTCAAGACAGAAATAAAGAAACAAATTAAAGACTTTCTAGAATTGAATGAAAATGAATACACAGTAAACAATGAAAGTGGTTCTAAGAGGCAAGCACTAAGTGGCTACATAAAAATCAAACAAAACTGGAGCCATGTCTTACCAGCAACTTAGTAGCACACCTGAAAACTCTACAACAAAAAGAGGAAATCACACCCAAGAGCAGTAGACAGCAGGAAATAATCAATAAAATAGAAGCAAAGAGAACAAGACAAAGAATCAGTGAAATGAAGAGTTGGCTCTTTGAGAAAATCAGCAATGTAGAAGACCCCTTATCCAAATTAATTGTCAAAGACAGATTAACCAAATTAATAAAATAAGAAGAGAAATCAGACATAACAATACTCACAGATGAAATCCAGAGAATCATAAGGACATATTTTAAAAGCCTGTATTTCACTAAATTGATGATCCCCTAGGGAGTGGATGGGGGGTGAAATTGGAGGGGGTTGGTGGGAGGCATGGGAGGATGGGAGGGAGAGGGAACCAAGATTGATATGTAAAATAAGATTGTTTCTAAATAAAAAAAAAAAAATAAAACTCAAGACCAAATGAATCAAAGTCCTCAACATAAAACCAGTTACACTGACCTGATAGAAGAGAAAGTAGGGAATAAAGGCATTGGCACAGGAGAACTTTCTGAATCGAACCCCTTATTGCAGGCACTAAAATCTACAATTAATAAATGGGACTTCATGAAACTGAAAAGCTTTGCAAGGTAAAAGACACCCTCATTTCAATAAAATGGCAGAATGGGAAAAAATTTTACCAGCTCCAGATCAGATAGAGGGCTAATTTAGAAAATGTATTAATAACTCAAGAAACTTGATATAAAAAACTAAATAACTCAATTTAAAGATGGGATACACACACACTTATGTGGAGAGAGAGAGAAAGAGGTCTCAATAGAGGAAACTCAAGTGTCTGAGAAACACTTAAAAAATGTTAGCCCTCAGGAACATGCAAATCAAAGCTACTTTGAGATTCCATCTTATACTTGTCAGAATGGCTAATTTCAATAACACTCATCTATTGCTGGTTGAAGTGCAAATTTGCACAGTTACTATGGAAATCAGTATGATGGTATCTCAAGATCCAGTTATATCACTCTTGGGACATATACCTAAAGGACACTTCATCCTACTACAGGGGCACTTGTTCAACCATGTTCATTGCTGTTCAATTCATAATAGCCAAAAAATTGGAAACAACCTAGATGTACCTCAAGAGAGAATGGATAAAGAAAATGTGGTACATTTACACAATGGGGTATTACTCAGCTGTCAAAAAAGCAAATTTTCAGGTAAATGGACAGAATTAAAAAATAAAAAATCCTGAGTGAGGTAACCCATGCCTAAAAAGATAAATATGATATGCATTCATTTACATCTGGATATTAGCAATTCAATTATGATACCAAGCTACACTCTGTAGACCCAGAGAGGTTAAGCATAGAGGAAGGGACAGGGGCAGGGGACATGGCTCTCCCTGGGATAGAGAAATAGAATAGATTTTATGGACGGGCTGGAGGGGGGATGAGAATGGGAGGATCCGGTGGGAAGTGGGGGGAGGAGATGGGATTTAGTGAGGAAATGAAGGGACAGCTAGAAGTGAAGAGCTTGTCAGGGCAGTATGGAAACTTAGGTCAGTGTAAACTTCCTAAATTACATGACAGCAATCCCAACGAAGTCTCCAAATGAGGGAGACAGAATCACAGATGGCCATCTGTTCTCCCCAGAGGAAGCTTTCAGTCCAGGACCAAGTTTCATCCAATTGAGTTGTTGGCTGAAAGGGCCCCTATGAAATTCCCAAACATCCTAGGCTGTTGCCAAAGCTATAGGTTACAATCAACAAACTGACAGCGAGGGCTGCGTTGCTGGAGACAACCACCACACAATTCATTGAACATAAAGAGAGGTAAGGCTGGTGCCTACATAGATCCCTCACCCCCACGTTCTAGTGTTTTAAACACGGATCGGTACTCTGCAGGCTACCAAAAGACAAACATTAACACCAACCCAGCCACAAATTTTTCCTGCCTGAAAAACATGCTAGGGGGTGGTTATACAAACTTTGTGGGAGCAACCAACTGATTTGACTTAATGCCTACTCCATGAGATAGAACCCATACCTGAAACTGCTTAGGCCACCATGAACCAGGATCACCACAATCTAGATAGCCCAGAAACCAAATAGCACTTGCCTTGAAAATAAAAATAAAAAGGAAAAAAGAAACATGGAAACAATAAAATGACTCTTACAGATAGATATTCGGCAATACTTATTCAGCAGTCATCAGAGAGGCTTCATCCTGCAGCAGATGGGAACAAATACAGACACCCACAGCCAGACATTATGGAGAGAGAGGGGAGAAAAGGAAAAGGAGAGGGGGGAGGGAGGGAGGCAGGAACAGCTGTAAAAGCGGCACCTCCATTAACTTCCTCCCCTCAGAGCTCAGTGAACCCAAATCCCACAGAAGAGAAGGCAAAGGGGGTGAGGGAGACAGAAGGGATGGAGGACACCAGGAACACAAAGACCCTCTAAATCAACTGAGCCCACCCACATGGATTTGCACCGGGTCCCCTGCTTGTGTGCCATAGCTTTCAGTTTAGAGCTTGTATGGGACTCCCGAATGTGAGAATGAGAGGATATCCGATTCATTTGCCTTCTCTGGAGCTCTTTTATTTTTCTGTTGACTTGGCTTGTCCAATTTTGATATGAAGGTTTTCATTTCTCGGCAACTGGACCGTGCCCTCAGCCTCTGCAACTGGACTCTGTTTTGCCTCTGAAGTTGGACTCAGTTGGACAACAGCCTCTTCCTTGCAGCTTAGCCCAGGGGTTTATTATTGTATTCCAGTAGGTTTTCCAGCTCTGGCTTTCTAGGTCTCTTTGAAACTTCTTACCCTTTTAAATCCTCGTGCACACTCCATTGTCTATATATTATACATATAGATAGATGGATTTACCTTGTGATGTTTAATGTGTGATCCGAAAGTCAATAAACAAGACTGGCATAAAAGAACCTCAGCGAGGGTTGACGAGAAAAGCAGAATCCATGAGAATTGGCTGCCACTGAAATTGCTATACCTTGTGAATTTATTGTCACTTAATAAATATATCACAAACCTAGCAATTTGCCCAGAGTAGCAGGACTCACAAGTGCCTTAGTTATGGAGGAGATACTTTCTATTTCCTGGTCTCCTCTGCTACTCATGCACAGGAAACTCACACAGCCAAGTTTAAGAGGACCTGAGGGGGAAGCCCCGTGGGAAAGCTGTTGGGGGCACCAGACAAGAGGATACTCATTCGAAAGAAAGAACCGTGACATCAGAGATAGGGCAGCGTTCCTGGGAGGAGTTAAGAAGCCCGGCCACTCACTAAGAGCCCATTTGACCTAGCTGTCATACCAGAGTTGCGGGTGGCTGGGCTCTGCAGAGATGTACTTCCATTGGGCTGCGGACTCACCGCAGCGTCGGTGGCTGAGGGAGAGAAATGGCCTTAAGCTCTTGCAGGCAGCCAGTGGAGAGCGCCACTCTCTGCTATTGTTCAGCAATCACCAGGTGTACTCCTGTGGGGACAACAGCTTGGGCCAGCTGGGCCAGAAGAGAGGGCAGAATACCAAACGGCCAGGTGAGTACTCAGCCCAGGAGTGGGTGCCCGGGGATGAGATGTGGATGGCTCTGTTGCACTGGGGATACCTCGATGCTGGTACCCGGCTTTGAGCTGCAAGTCAATGGTTTCATTTCCCGGAGCTCTAGAGTTTGCGTTTGTTTCGGTTTCCAGTTCCGCTTCCTTGAGAAACTGAGAGCTAATCAGAACTGCATTCCTGTAGACAGAAGTAAGGTCCCTCCCCACCTCCCCCCCACCCCACCCCCCGGACTTCCCAGACTTTCTGGGGGAGGTCTGTCTTCCAAACCGAGTGAGTTGCGCACCTCTAACTAGCTTAGCAAATCCCCTGGAGCATCTTTCCTCCTAATTTTAAACAAAAGTATAATAGCACTTTTGGGTTAAGGCTATTGTAGGAATATAGAAAAGAAGCCACCTGCAGGATCTGGAGAGATGGCTCAGTGGTTGAGAGTTCAGTTCCTAGCACCTTTGTGGCAGTTTACAATCACCTTGTGATTCCATTTCCAGAGCATCTGATGCCTCGGTGGGCACCAGCACACACACACACACACACACAACACACACACACACACACACACACATGCACACAGGGATGTACATGCACATACAAATAAATAAAAATAATAAAGTATTTTCAAAGAAGCTACCTGTAATCACACCAAGAGGCAGCTCTAATAACAGGGCATAGTTCATGCTTGCCTTATTTTTCTGTGTATGTAAATTTGATCCTTATAGAATCGCGACATTATAAAGTATTGTATTTGTATTTAAAGAAGTTGTGCTTTTATCAAAATATATTAACCTATTAGATTATTTTAAAAAATATATGATACTGATTGTATTTTTGTAAGTAAGGATCTAACTAAAACTCTAGTTTGTTTTTCTGCTTTTTTTTCTTTTATTCATTTTACATGCTAGGTAATCACTCTACCATTGGGCTATATTACATTCCCAAACCTTGACCATAATTGATTATGTGTTTAGAATAGTTTGAAGAACTGTGTGGAAAATGAAAACTAGTCCTTTGTCCTTGTAGACACAGTTCCTGGAAACTGAAACAGGGAAAAGAAACTAACAGAAAAACAAAAACAAAACTTGTAATATTATTCATCTTTTACCTAGAGAGCAATTGTGTGCATGGGAATTTACAGAAAGTAAATGGAACCCAAAGAGGTGCTTAGATTCAGGAACTATGTACTCTATTTAACAAATGAAAGGGGGTTGAGACTTTACTGGATAATAAATTGTGTGGAACCATCAAGAAATAGTGATAGAGCACTTGCAGGCAGGAATGGGACCCTGGGGTCAAACCCTAGCATTGCAGAAACAAAGCAGAACACAGAAGAAGCAGAAATAAAAAAGATAACCTGAGTACATTAATAACCTAGAGTATTAATTGGGGCATTTTGTCACTCATGAAGAAACCAGCACCAGGACTCAGGCTGCACTGAGGGATTGAACAGATTCCAGTCAGAAATTTCCATAAGCGTATACAGAGCTGTTCTCTGTGGAGAGGTTAGCTGGACGTTTCAGTTTTGTTTCCCTGGGCTTGTGACCCTCATTTTCAGCTGGGTTTCAGTTTGCTTATGTAGGAACTTGTGGTGCTCAAGCCTTGCCAGCCAAGGTGTGTCCAGGTAGTCAGTATAACGTAGCTGTTTCCACACACATAGTATGAACGTGATGGATTGTTTCCTCTTGATGTTTAGTAAGGACTTCAGATTTTGGCTTAACAGATATTGAAGGAGTAAAAGATTCTGTATAAACCCTTCCTTTTTTGAAGGTAATAATTCTCGTAAACTCTTAGACACATATAATCTGATGGGAGTTTTCTATTTGTTTTTGTTTACAAAGAACCAATTAAGGCTTTGGATACTCTGCATGTCAACCTTGTGAGCTGTGGGAAGGAGCACTCCATAGCTGTCTGCAACGAAGGAACTGTCTTTGCTTGGGGAGCAGGTTCTAAAGGGCAGCTGGGGATTGGAGAATTTAAGGAAATAAGTTTAACGCCTATGTAAGTATTTAAATCCACTCCTTTTACCAATATTTTTGAGTGCTAGGTACTTAAAGACCAGTCACAAAGATGACTACAGCTAAGGCATCCCTAGCCTAAGGGTTAAAATGTGAGGACAGGAGTGGTCAGGAAATCATTTGTAGAACCTGCTGATTAATTAGAGCCCATGAAGGAGAAAGTAAGAATGACATGTCGTATAATTCTTGAGTTCTGATTGTATTCATTATAATATACATATGGGGGCACACTTGGGCTCCTACAGTAAATCAAAAGCAAAGACAAGCATTTTAAGTACAAACATCAAGATATGAAGGATTCCGAAAGAAATTTCACTTGATGATCTTGTATCTGACTAAAGCAGAACCTCTCACATTAACCACACTCTATGTATTTTCCAAATATTCAGTGAATGAAAAAAGCCTAATGGAACCCACCATTCTCTTCCATTGAAGCTCTGAAACACATAGACCTTCACGAAGATAGCCACAGGAGTTCAAAGCCATCCTCAGTTACACAGGGAGTCAGAGACCAGCTAGATCTACATGACACCCTTTCACACCCTCCTCCTCTTAAACACACACACACACACACACACACACACACACACACACACACACACACACACACGCCCAAAACAACTGATACAATGTGATTTTGGCCATGTGCTGTGTATTAAAATTCGATTAGGAAGGAGTGGGTCCTCCTTGGATAGTCGGATGTGTTGTCACTTAGTGACTCATGAACGGGATTAGATGACTGAGATTCCTGTTGTCCCCTGCACTGTCCAGGGAAACCTCAGCCATGGCAGTGGCATTAGCAGGGTCACTGTGAGAAAGAAGATTCTGTCTAGCCTGACGAAGAGATATGAGAGACGCGGAATAGGTGGGAGACGCCCATGCTACTCTGTCTTCAGAAGGGAGCAGAGGTGTGGAGTTCTTGGGGGTTGGGAGTGAAACCATTCCTCTCAGTAGCTAAAAGTCACAACAAGAAGGAAAGAAAAAGCAGCTTAACACTTTGAAAATGGCATTGCGGGGCACAAGAGAATAAAATTGTTTCCTGGGATGTGATGTATTATCTAGACTATGTGGTGATGTGTTGTTTGTGATTTATTAAGACCACTGAAGATCAGAGAGATCAGAGCAGTAAAATAGCCAAGCCAGGAGTTCTTAACCTCTACCTACATGAGCCAGCAATCTTGTCTCCATGAATCCTCAGAGACAAAAAGGCTCTCAGATCTTGTCTCCTCCCCCTTACATTCCTGTCTCCGCCCAGCCATATCACTCCTTCCTAGTGCTAGGATTAAAGGCATGTAACCCCAAGTGTTGAGATCATCTTTGTATGAGCTGTTTCTTTTAGACTGGATCAATTTAGTGTAGTCAGTGTGACCTTGAACTAACAGAGATTCATCTCCCCCTTAATCCTGGGCCCTGGGATTAAAGGTGTGTACCACCACCTTGATTCTACAGCTAACTAGTATTTGCAATTTTTGATCTCCAGAGGCTTTAATAAATCATAAACAATATATATCCACAAGAATATTTTTAAAATGTGTGTAGTTTCTTTGATAATTCATCCTAAACAAGGTTTAACAGACTTTTGTGACTTTTTCTTACAGGAAAGTAGAAGTTCCAGGTGGTGTAAAAATAATCCAAGTTTCCTGTGGACACGACCACTCCTTGGCATTATCTGAAGGTAAAGAATATTTTGGGGACCTCTGAATGTCACTAGGAAATATTTTTTTTTTTTTTTTGAGACGGGGATTTTCTGTGTATCCTTGGCTGTCCTGGAACTCATTCTGTAGACCAGACCTTGAACTCACAGAGATCCACCTGTCTCTGCCTCCTGTGTGCTGGGATCAAAGATGTGCAGCACCACTGCCCGGCTCATTCTCTCTCTTAGTGATCACACTAAGTATTAAGTTTTGTTACGACTCTTTTCATGCTGATTTATTTTCTGCCCTGCTTCTCTTCCCTTTTCTCAACCCAATGCTCAGACCTCACACTCTCCTACCACAGTAGCCTTCCTTCTGTTGTGACACATGCATTCTATTCTTCTGTCCTTAGGCGAAGCCAAGGTGTACATCATTTCTCGCTGCTACTGAACTGTCTTTTCACTGGTCTGGAGTATTGAAGCTGTATAAAAGGCATTCCATACATTTGCTACAGTGAACTCTATGTCTCTACAGACATTTATAAGAACTTCACATTTCATGACATGTCCTCAAAAGTAGCTTTTAGAGAAATAAGTACATTTAGAGGAGTCAAAAGTTTGCTATAAATAACAGAAAATGTTGAGGATGCATTGTTATTGCCTTTGTTATTTGTGTATTTAAGCACTGGAAATGCTTAATTTTAAATATTCTTGAATTACATTTTTTTAATTGGTTTTCGTTTTGTGTACATGTGTGTGGGCATGTGGGTGTCGGAGAACAAGTTTCAAGAACTGGTTCTCTCCTAACATGTGAGTCCCAAGGATTGAATCCAGGTCACCAAGCTGTGTGACCAGTGCCTTCATCTGTGGAACATGTGACCAGCATAGAAGAGCTAAGTTCATCTCACATAAATGACTCAACTCTGGTCAAATCCAGCATAGCTGCTGATGTGTCTCACCCTAGTCACCCATAAACATGTACTGAATGTCTGAACATTCGGACGAAGAAGAGAAAGCAAGGGACAACTCCTGTTCTGGAGGAAGTAGAGATAAACCAGGAATCACATGGATACAGCGCTATATAATAAAACAAGGAAGAGAACAAAACAGACCTTTAGGGGACAGAGGCTGAGTACTGGAGTGGAAGGGAAACGTCTTTCTACTTCATAAAAGAAGTTCTTAGTTCTAAGGATTGAAGTACAAGGTTTGCTAAGCAAGGGCTCTTCCACTGAGATATCTCCAAGTCCTGGAGACATACACATATATGTATTTAACATATAATCTGTAAACTATGTATTGCTATAACTATAATATAATTTTATTTAATTAAAATAGAATCACATCATTTCTCCTCTCTTTCTCTTCCCTCTAACCCCTGCCATGTTCCCTTCTCAAACTCATGGTCTCTTCAACTTTAGTTCTTATTGTTATATATGTACAGCTGTATAAGTAGAGAAATATATAAATGCTGATTCCATTTAGAGTTACTTGTATGTATATGATTTCAGAGCTGAGCACTTGGGATTGGATAAACATTTAGGGAGCTCATCCCTGGTGAAGACTAGTTTTTCTTCTCTTAGCAATCTTTATTGCCTGCAGCTCTTTTTCTAGGGGTAAGACCTCTAAGACATTTCTCCCTTCAATTTTGGCATGTTAGCTGGTATCATTGTTCAAGTCCGGTTTAACAGTCATATTGAAGCTTCTCTGTCTTATCTAGAAGACACACTCTCTCAGTCGATTTCCCGCCATCTGGCTCTTACAGCATTTGTACCTCTCCAATGCTCCCTGTACCCTAGGAGTCAGAGTTGTGTTGTAGATGTATCAGTTGTGGTTGGGCACACAATAGGCAGATATTCTCTGCTTTATGACTGGCTGTTTATAACATTCCACTTCTTAATTGTTGATCTTAATTCATGGACCAATGGAGTCTTAGTCAGAAAGTCATTTCCAACCTATGAAGGGTACTGCCTGTTTTCTCCAAACAGTTTTAGTGTTTTGGGTTTGAAATTGAAACTTGAATCCATTTGGAGTTAATCTTTGTAGTGGTAGATATGGGTGTAATTTTATTCTTTGTGTGACATCCAGTTTTCCTAGCACCATTTGTTGAAGGTGCTGTCTTTTCTCCAGTGTATATTTTCAATTTTGTAAAATATCAGATGGCAATAGTTATGTGTAGTCATGGTTGGTATTCTATTTTGTTCCATTGATCTATGTCTATTTTTGTGCCAATACCATGCTGTTTTTATTATTGTATCACTTTAACATAGTTTGATATCTGGAAAGATAATCACTCCAGGTGTGTGTGTGTGTGTGTGTGTGTGTGTGTGTGTGTGTGTGTGTGTGTGTGTTTCCTGTTTATTTGAACAGGGTTGCTTTGATTGCCTAGGATCTTTCTGTTTCCATGTGAGTTTTTAAAATTATTATTTTTTTGTTTTTGTTTTGATGAAGACTGTCGTGGGTATTTTGCTTAGGATCGCATTGAATCTGCTCATTGCTTTTGGTTGTGTTGTCATTTTCACAATATTATCTCTACCTACTCGTGAGCGTAGGATTTTTTTATTTTATTTTGTTTCATTTTCTAATATCTCCTACCTTTTCATTAGAGATTCAGAGTTTTCACTGTAAACTCCTTCACATTCTTGGTTAGGTTTATTCCTAGATATTTATCATCTTTGAAGGGATTGTAAAATGGGCATATGTCCATCATCCCTTCCTTAAACTGTTTATTGTTGGTCTTTAGAAAGGCTACTGGTTTTCATGAGTTGATTTTTGTTATGTTGCCATTTTGCTAAAATTATTCTTTCTAGAAGTTTTCTGAAGGGGTATTTGGAATTTCATGCCAAATACCATGTTATAAGTAAGAATAATGTTGCTTTTTTTTCCCCTTATTTTTGACTCTTTCATTTCCTTCTATTGCTTTATCACTCCAGATAGTGCTTGGAGCACTATACTGAAAAGGAGTAAGGACCATAGACAGCTCTGCCTCATTCCTGATTTTAATGGGAGTGATTCAAGTTTTTCTCCATTTAGCATGTTTGTCATATGTAGCCTTTATTAATGTGATGTGTGCTTTCTCCAGTCCTACCCTTTCTAGGACTTTTACTATGAAAGTATGTTGGATCTTGTCAAAGCCTTTTTCTGTATCTGTTAAAATGACCATGAGATTTTTTTTTTCCTTACCTCTATATTACTTATTTACTGACTTACATATGTTGATCTATCCTTACATCTTTGGAATAAAGCCAACTTAAGTGATCTTATGAAACACACGCCACCATAGTTTTAAAGTATTTTATTGAACATTTTTTGTAACTATATTCATAAGGGATATTGGCTTGTGGTTTTGGCAAATTTGTCCTGTCCTTACCCGGTTTTGATGTGTAGTGATACTGGGTTCATAAAAGAGTGTGTAAGTTTTCTTTCTGTCTCTTTCTTTTTGAATAATTTAAGTACCAGTTGTACATCTTCTTTGAAAGTCCAGTAGGATTTTTCTATGAATTCATCTGGGCCTAGGATTGTTTTATTTGGTAGGGTTTTTTTTTTTTTAATTACAATTACTAACTCCTTAGTTCTTAGGGGTCTATTTAGGTTGTTGGTCACTTCTTGAATTAACTTTGGTGGTTTGGATGAATTACAAGATTCATCCACTTCTTTTAGATTTTCTGACTTAGTAGAGTACAGGCTTTTCAAGCATTTCCTTATAATATTCTGAATTTCATTGGTATCTGTAGCAATCTTTCTATATTCATTTCTGATTTTGTTCATTTGGAATGTGTCTTTCTTTCTTTTAATTTGTTGGATCAATGCTGTTCATCTCGTTTATCTTCTCAAAGAACCAGCTCTACGATTAGTTGGTATTTTGTATTCTTTTTGTTGGTTTGTTTGTTTGTTTCTATTTCATTAATTTCTGCACTGATTTGTATTTTATCTTACCATCTGCTGGATTTGGGATTGGTTTGTTCTTGTATCTCCAATTCTTGAGTTGCATCATTAAGTCATTTATTTATAATCTTTCTAGTTTTCAGTGTAGGAGCTTGGAGCTATACATTTCCCTCTGAGGATTGCTTTTAATGTAGACCAGCTGTTTGGGGTGTATTGTGTTCTCTTTTATTTCCAAAAAGTTTAAAATTATTTTTCTTGATTTCTTCTTCAGTCATTCATCACTCAGTAATGAGTTGTTTAATCTCCATGTGTTTGTATATGATAGAGATTTGTTTGTTAGTAATTTTGTTTTATTTCATTATAGTCAGATAAGATACTGAGTTGTGTAAATTTTTCTGAATTAGTTGACAATATTTTTTTTGTGCCTCAGTATATGGTCTATCTCATAGGAGTTTCCATAAGCTGCTGAGTGGAATGTACATTCTTTTGTGTTGGAATGAATATTCTGAAGGTATCTGTTAGGTTTATTTGAAGCATGATGTCATGAAATTCTGATATTTCTGAATCGTTTTCTTCAGATGGCCTCTATATCTCTCTATATTTTAAGAAAGTGGGGTGTTAACATCATCTGCTATTATTGGGTTGGTTTTAATCTGTGTCTTTTATTCTGAATTTATAGGTGCTATGAAGTTGTGTGCACTAGAGTTAGGCACCTCTATGTTTAGGATTGTAATGTTTTATTAGTTAATTGTTCCATTGATTAAAATGAATAGATTTCTAATTTCCTTGAGTCTTGACTATCTCTTTGATTAGTTCCAGTCTGAATATTTTGTCAGATACTATGATAGCAATACTTGCTTCTTGTCTGGCCCCATTTGTTGGGAATATTTTTTTTTAATCTCATCACTTTAGAGTTGTTCCTTTCCTTAAAGCTAAGATTATTTTCTATAGCTAAGAGAAATATGGATTTGTTTTCTTTTTTAATCCAGTCTCTGTCTTTTAATTGGACAAAGCCCATTAATACTTCAAGTTGTTCTTTAAAGGTGTGTGTTGATTGCAATCTCCTTTCTTTGCTGCCTGGGTTCTTATTCTTAGTTTGTGTTTTAGTAATTGAACCTTCATGCTTTTCTTCTTACAGACTGTTTGCTATGTTTATTCCTGTCTTCAGTCTGAAGTATTTCTTCCACTATTCTGTGCATGTTTGTATCACACAAAGCTTTTCTTTCTACTTCATATATGGCTGATAGTTTCACTGGGTACATACATACAGTTTGGCATTAGCGGTCTTCTAGAACTTGGATTCATTGCTCTAACCTCTTCTGACTTTCAGAGTTTCCATTGGAAATCAGCTATTATGATGATGGGTTTTCCTTTGTATATGCTTTCCTGTCTTGCAACTTTCAATATACTTTCTTCTCTGTATGTTAATGTTTTAACTATTGTATGCTATGAGGAATTTCTTTTCTGGTCTTGTCTATTTGGTATCCTGTTTCTTGTGTCTTTCTGTTGGGGCTGTTTCCCTCTGTGATCATGCTGACGTTCTGGCCTATGACACTCACCTGGGATCTATCTCCTATGCCTTAGTTCCAAGATTTGATCTTTTTTGTACTTTCTCACAATTAATGCCTGTCCCCTTCCTGTCTTAAAATAGGTTTCACATCCTTTGCTTGTGTTGTTTAATTCTTCTATTTTTAACCTTAATAGTCCATTTTTTTTTTCTTGATCCATTCTCCTTGTAAACCTTTCCTGACTTCTCTCAATGGGTTATTGGGTTTTTGTTGATTTTTTTTTTGGTTTGTTTGTTTGTTTCCTATCTCCATTTCAGCTTGAGTTCTTTTCAATATTTCTATCTTTTTATTGAATTTGAATCTCAAATCCTTTATTGTCTTCATCATTTCTCACTCATGCTTGTTTTCCGTGAACATCAAACAGGTGTTTATTCTTTAAGTTCACTACACTGTGTCTTTTTTTAAACTCCTTGAATTCTTTGATGAAGTTTATGTCGCTGTCTTTAGGTTCTGTATCTCAGTGCCCATATATATAATTTTCACTGAAGAACATTCCTATAGGACTGGTAGATTTGGCGGTGTCATGATCTTTTATATTGGTTTTGCAAGAAGACAAGGGCCTGAGGACTTCTTTCGTCGCTTGTGTTTCTGATGTGGACACAGCAGGCTGTGAAGCTGGACTCTAGTACAGGATGTATATACTGGGCTTGGACTAGAGAATGGATCTAATCTATACCAGTTTACATGGGGTGACCAGAGTTAGGAAGGGTCATGCCAAGGCATGCAGGAGGCTTACCTGTGCCTCCTCATCACATGGACCTGCTAGAAGGTCCTTGGGGGAAAGGAGCCTGTTATCTGGCGAGAAGAGTGGCTGGAGCAAGGCAGGGTGCCAGGGTCCCTGACAGGCAGCTGCAGGGTGACATAAGTTGGGAACTGGACTTAAATGGTTAAAAGTTCCCTCTTACCACCTTGGTAAAAAAAGACTTTTGGGAGCAAGGGGATGGAATGTGAGATAACAGTTTGAGGCTACTAAAACTTCCCTTGGTGACTTAACTAAAATGGTAACAATTGAGAGGCGAGAAAAGGTTATATTCTACAAAGATTTGGCAGCAGGGGGTGAGGGTTTAGGATTTTCTAGTTTGAATCATATTAAAAACACAAGTCAAGGATAACGCCAAGTATTTGGTGTCAGAAAATCTGTAAGAACGCAGTTGCCTTTGCAAAGGAAAAGAATGGGCTTCATTTTGGAGGGACTCTTAAATATGAATTTAACATGCATGCCTTGCCTTTTCATCACAAAACTTTAGTTCCGTTTTCTCTCATACTCATGTTTTACTTTTTGAAGGTTTGTAGAATTAAGTACAATACAGAATAGGAGAAAATCATGCATTTGCAACACATGTAGTAGTAATTTAAGATAAACATACTTACCAGATGCTACCTGGCATACATGTAAAATTAAAAGAAACTGGATTCATAGAAACGGAGTAGAATGGTAGTTATCAGGAATGTACAGGTAAGGGAGATGAGAGGTCCAGAGGCTACAAATTCATGTTGACGAATGACGTCTGGAAACCTGTTGTCCCATAATGTACCTATCATTAACAATAATGCTTTCTATACTTGACATTTACTAAGAATGCAGCGTTTTGTTTTGTTTCACTTTCCTGTTTGCTTATTTACTTGGAACTGGCCATTAGACCCAATACCTTACTTAGTCTGAGCACACTCTAGAGCTATATAGTCCAAGCTCTGCCAGCAGAATTTGAAAACAACACCATGAACAAAAATCCTGGGCGAGGCAATTTGATCAGCTAATCCTGGCATTTGTTTTAGAGAGTGTATGTACATTAGAATATTGCTTTAACATTTCAAATGTAGATAGGTTTGTTTTGTGGAACTGAGTGTGATAGTGTTTACTATTGTGGTAATTCAGTGGGCGTACAATTATAAATGTTCTTTATTTTTGTAGATAGCCAAGTGTTTTCATGGGGAAATAACAGCGAAGGGCAGCTGGGCCTGGGGAAGACCATCAGTTGTGAGGCCAGCCCACAGAAGGTGAAGTCCCTGGAGGGAATTCCACTGGCTCAGGTGGCTGCAGGCGGCACTCACAGCTTTGCTCTCTCTCTCACGGGGACTTCATATGGCTGGGGGAGCAACAAGGCTGGGCAGCTGGCCCTCAGTGGCAAAAACATCGAAGGTAAGAAAATAGTGTTGTTGTCTTTTTGCGGCTGGAACACTAGCCTACCAAAGGGCACATCACAGCGGTTTCCAAACTGCCAATTGGCATTGCCAGGAGAGCGGCTTCTGTTTCCTATTGCTTCTGGAATAATACCACAAAACTTTCAGTGACTTAAAACAATGCACTTTTTATCTAGAGTCAGAAGTCTGTTATTTGGTCTCAGCCAGCAGAGTTGCTTTGCTTCCTGAAGGTTCTTGGTGAGAATCCACTCTCTTGTCTTTTTTAGCTTCTATAGGACACTGTCATAGGATATTCCCTGTGTCTTCAAAGCCTGTAGTGGCAGATAAAGTCTTTCTTAAGTCATGTTATTGTGACACTGGCTATTTTGCCTCCAGTTTCCTCAGTTAAAGGAATAACATTGGTCCACCTGAATCATCCAGGCTAATCTCCCTACTTTAAGGTCAACTGATGAGCATTTTTAATTCTACTGACTATCTTATTGTGCCTTTATCTGGCAACTTATCATATTTACAAAGCTCTGGGTTTGAGATGTAAACCATTTGTCTACCTTTAAAGCTCTCTTTGCCCAGGTTGGCCTCCATGCCCAGTACATCAGAATGTCTGTGAGTGACGGTTAGGCTTCAGCCATTGTTAATGGATTTGGGACTCACTGATCATATTAGAGGAAATGACTAGCTCCTGTGATAAGGAAAAAAAAGTCTCTGAAAACTGTCCCTCTAAAATACAATCCCTTAAGAAGTCTTCTCCAAGAACTCCATTTTCCTGTTTATCTCTTTGCATTTGGCTAATAAATACCAGTACCTACTAGGTTCTAGAACTTTAAAGAGTGTTTATAGCCCATCTCACCCTCTTTTATTATTATTATTTTCTTATTTTATATATCGATCCAAGTTCCCTCTTTTCCTTCCTCCCTTCCATGCCCCCTGACCCCTCTTCTATCCCATCCCCCTCCCACTGCACAGGAAGCCTGATGCCTTCCAGGAGGGATCATCCTCCTGGAAAAATCTATCAAGTCATTTGGAGTATGGTCTAGACCCTCCCTTCTGCCTCTAGGCTAAGGGAGTATCCCTCCATGGGGAATGTGCTTCCAAAGCCCTTTTGTGCACTAGGGATACATCCTTGTTCCACTGTCAGAGGTTCTTAGTCTGCCCAGGCCTTCTAACTGAGATCCACGATCAGGGGGTTTGGGTTGGTCCAATGCTGGTTTCCCAGCTATCAGTCTGGGGTCCATGAGCTCCCCCTTGTTGAGGTCAGCTGTCTCTGTGAGTTTCTTTGCCTGGTCTTGATTCCATTTTCTTATCATTCCTCCCTCTCTGCAACTGGATTCCAGGAATTTGTGTCAGTGTTTAGCTGTGGGTGTCTGCTTCTGTTTCCATCAGCTACTAGATGAGGGCTCTATGATGGCATATACATTAGTTATCAATCTTATTATCATGGAAGGGCATATAATGTAGCCTTTCCACTGGTGCTCAGATTGTTAGTTGGGGTCATCCTTGTAGGTCTCTGGACATTTCTCTAGAGTCAGATTTCTCTTCAAACCTATAATGGCTCCCTCTATTATGGTATCTTTTTTGCTCTCGTCAATTTGTCCCCTGACTCAATCTTCCTGGTTCTCCTCTCCTTCTCTCCCATTTCTCCTAACCCCCTCTCCACTTACTGCCCCCCTCACTCCAAGTATGCTCAGGAGCTCTTTTTCCTTTCCCCTTCTGTGAGGGACCTTGTATGAATCTCTTAGGTTCCTCCTTGTATCCTAGTTCCTCTGGCAGTGTGAATTGTAGGCTGGTGATCCTAAAACCCATATGTTCCTCTTTTTGTGACTGGGTACCTCACTCAGGATGTTTGCTTCAAGTTCCATCCATTTGCCTGCGAATTTCAAGATTCTATTGTTTTTTTTTTCTTTTGAGTAGTATTCCACTGTGTAAATGTGGCACATCTTCTTTATCTATTCTTCAGTTGAGGGGCATCTAGGTTGCTTCCAGGTTCTTGCTATTACAAATAATGCTGCTATGAACGTAGTTGAACAGATGTCTGTTCCATCTCACCCTCTTAGGTATGTTCTCTCATTCCCTGTGTCACTAACATATGATCAGCCACCTATTATGTGTCAGAAATGAATACAGAATTAGGAAAACATATTGGGAGCTTGGTATGCTCTAAGTTAATAGCTGTATATGTTCTAGAAGGTTAAGGATAGAAATATTAGAGTGTAGATTCCCCCCCCTCAAATCATAATGTTTTTCGTTTTAATACTTCTGAATGTTCACTTTTAAAAATATGTTGAGTTGTAAGACAGAAATGTAGAGATTGCAAAAGCTATAAAAATATAAAGAAAATTCTGAGATACATACTCCAGAGTCTCACTTTGTAGTGCAAGTTGGTCTCAAGCACACAAACCTGCGTCTGAGTCTTTTTCTTCTATCCTAGAAAGTCTGCTTTCTTTCAGCCATGCAAATCTACAAGCCTCATGCAATTGGTGCCCTGAGAAATCTAGGTGTGACTTATATCAGCTGTGGTTATGAGCACACTGCAGTACTTACCCAGGTAACTCAAAAACGCACTTCTCCTTTTTAGTCATCAGTTAACTAGTAAAAAAAAAATATGTGTGTTGCTTATTGTTGAAAACAAGTGATCTTGGTCTGTCCAGGTTACTGTCACGACGCCCCATCAATTGGAAGCTTATAGACATACTTCTGACAGCTTTAGAAGCTGGGGTGTCCAAGATCAAGGTGCCAGCAGGTTTACATATAGTGATGGGTAACACTCTGACTCTAGGTGACAATTGCTGTGTTCTCATGTTGAAGGTGTCCGAGTGTCCTCTCTCGAGTCAAGAGAATCATTTTATTAATGAAGGATTTACCCTCATGATTGAACCATCTATCAAAGGACCCCATCCTACCCCCTAACAGCACTATGTTAGAAATTAAGTTTTGTTTTAAAGATTTATTTTGTGGGTATGAATGTTTTGTCTGCATGGATGTCTGAGTGCCACACACAACGTTCATGGAGACCAAAAGAGGGGCCAGATCCCCTGGAACTGACATTACAGACAGTTGTCAGGTTCCTTGTGGGTCCTAGGAACAGACCTTAGTTTTTCTGCAGGGGCAACAGGTGTTATTAACTGCTGAGTCTTCTCTCTAGCTCCTCGAAATTAGGATTTTAAATTTATAAGTTTTGAAACACAAGTGTTCAAATATGACATACGTTGAATTTCAGTATCGAAACCTATTTAATGTACGAATGTCTAAAGTAGAAAACTGAACTAAATATAAACTAAAAGATATTTCAAGATACTGTAGTCGAAGCTAACATAGGAGCTAATCTTTTAGGTCAGGATTCACTCACTGTCAATGCAGGTCTACAGAAAAATTTGTTTTGTCATTTTCAATAACCCACTCTGCAGACAAGAACACACTTTGTTACATTCCTTGCTTGATTCAACAACCAGCAAGTTTTGTTAGTGTTTTCCTCTACCTCTTGTTCTGGCTGTCCAGTGTATTTCAGCAGGTTTGATTCCTCTGCTCATCATAAGGAACAGACTTGAAAATGATGTCTGTAATTTAAATGCATGCTTTGAAATTGCATTCTGCAGGACCAAATAAGAGTATCAATGACAGAATGCTAGCCTTATTGGATTTGATTTTCAGTGCCTGAAAATGATTTTTAAATTTCACTATTATTATTAGCTACTAGTATTTTCAATAGATAAAATGGAGGACCTTAGAAATGCTAGATGAGCGCTTTACCACTTAGCTATATTCCTAGTTCACCAAATTATTATATTATTTTTAGTATTTGTTTTAAAGCCATGACTTAAGTTAGGAAACCTCAATTGCTTGAATTATATTAATCTTAGTCGACAAGAGGAAGCTAGCTCTGTGTGTGTGTGTGTGTGTGTGTGTGTGTGTGTGTGTGTGTGTGTGTGCGCGCGCGCGCGCAAGTATGATAGGATCCAGATTCCCTGGAACTAGAGTTATAGGTGGTGGTGAGCTGTCTGACAGGGGTAGTAGGAATCAAACTCTGGTCCTCTGTAAGAGCAGTGCATCCTTCTGAGTGCTCAGCCATCTTTCCAGCCCCTCTCTTTGCAATCTTAAGTGTGTAATATATTTTTAACATCTTTAAAGTGCATGATTTTAAAGAAAATTCCACAAATAAACTAACAAATAATCTTTGAAATAAATAAATAATTTTGGAATAATTTCTTAGAAATTTGTAAGTAAATGAATGTAAATAATTTTGGAATACATTGTGGAAATTTATAAGTCAATTTATAAAATATACAAACCAATTTCACCTATTGCTTTCATCTTGTGATAGTTATATTTTAAAACATGAAATTAATCTGATTTCTTATTTTTAAACAGGATGGGCAAGTGTTTACATTTGGAAAAAATAGCTCTGGGCAGGCACAGGAAAGCCCCAGTAAGAGAAGAGACCCACAACTCGTGGAAGGAATTGATGGCCAAGTTTCAAAGATAGAGTGTGGAAGGTATTGAGTCTTTTTTAAAAGTTTGAATAGAAAGTATTATTCTTATTACTTATAAACCAAAAGACACGTGGCTATACTTTCAATAAAGCATTTTCTTGAAAATTTACTTATTTCAGATATACTTTAATTCAAAATTCTCATTTCTATTAATAATTATGCAACAAATAGTTAATAGAAGTTTAGTATGTATAGGGCACCGTACTATGGGGAGAGGGTAAGAGAGAGGTAAATAATAAATGTTTGTCATCTTCAGGAGATTAGACAAATTAATCTCAGGCATGCAGAACATGCTGACTATTTGTATATACTCAGGGTTTTGGATAACCTAATTATGAGGGCATTTTGAGTATTTCTGTATCTAAACCAGCACATTAAAAAATAAAATGCTTGAAAAAAATAAAACAAAATGCTTGAATTCAGAACACATGGACTAGAATATGAGACTCAGAAATAAATTTACACTGATACAGCACCATACAAATGGTGCTAGTAAAACTGGATATCCACCTTAATAAAAATAAAATTAAAGTTATATCTCTTACCCTGCACAAAAAAAATAAATAGTTCAAAGTTAGTCTCTGGAAGGTAGCTCAGTGACTAAAGTGCTCAAAGCACAAGCATGAAGACCAGAGCTCATATCCCCAGAACACATGTAAATGCAGGGGGGGTGGTAATGGCAGTCCACTTGCAATTCCAGCCTTGGAAGGCAAAGACAAGGCATCCCCAAGAGACTAATCATATCAGCAGTCTGTGGCTGGGTTCATTAATAGATGCCCACCTTAATGAACAAGAAATAAAAGTGATAGAGGAAGATTCCCAACTTCAGCCTTTGGCCCCCATAAGCACACACACATACATTGCCCACACTCATATGGGCATGCATACCTACACACATGAACACCATACATACACAGACACAGGAAAAAGAAAAGCAGCAAAGTCAACTCAAGTGGATTCCAGACCTTAATTTGAAACCTGAAACCCTGAAAATGCTAGAAGGAGGCAAGAGTAAAATCCTTCAAGATGCAGGCATGGTCAAACTTTCTGAGTGGGTCTCTAATAGAACAAACTTTCTGAGTGGGTCTCTAATAGAACAGAAATAGCTCCAAGAATTAACAGATTGAATCGGGTGGCATTTGAAAGCTTGTGCAAAGCAAGGGAATCTACTGGCAGAGTGAACAGACAGCCTACGGAATGGGAGAAAATCCTTGCCAGCTACTTCAGACAGAGGGCTAAGACCTAGAACATAGAAACACACCCAAACTGCTAATAAATGGGCCATGAATTGAGCACATTTCTCACAATAAACAACACAAATGACCTGTAAACATTTTTAGACATGTTTAACATCTGTTACCTTTGAGATCCCACCTCACCCCTGTCAGACTGGCTGTTACCAAGGGAAAAAGGCACAGGGAACTTGGTGAGGGCGGGGGGGGGGGGGGGGGAATCCAGTGCTGGTGGGAATGTAAACTGGTGCAGTCCCATGGAAACCAGCACAGAGCTTTCTCAAACAGTTAAAAGAAGAACTACCATTTGGCCCAGCTGTAGCACTCTTGGACACACACACACATGAAGAACTCCATAGCTTACCACAAATACTTGCAACTACTCACAAAAGCAGGGAAATAATATCAGCCCAGATGTCTCTTGATAGACAATAGGGAATGAGAATGAGATGCGCATATACAATGGATTCTTTCTGCAGCTATCCAGAGAAATGGAATATGAAATTTTCAGGAAAATGGATAGATCTGGAAATTACTATATTAAGAGAGGTGACCCAGTCACAGACGAGTGTGTGTTCTTTCTCATTCAGATCTTAGCATCTACTGTTTGTCTGTCTATATACACGTGGGTGAAAGCGTCATGAAACTATAAAGGGAGCCAGAAAAGGGAGAAGAGACGCGTTGAGAAAGGAGAGCAATGGAGCACAGGTGACATGAAGGCAGAAAAGACCATACAGGTGTGGGAGTGTAAGGGAGGAGGGACACAGAGGGATGAGGACAAGCATGGCAAAGAGGATCTACAACCGCAACAACGAAAAACGTTTGAGGGCGTCATGATGCAGCCACATATTTTGTATGCTAAGTTTAAAAATTAAGAATAAATGCATAAAATCCACAATCTGTAGCTAAGCTGGTAGAGTGCTTGGCAGTGGAGTAAGGGTCTGAGAAAACGCTGAAGGAAGATCCCAGACTCGGACCGTGTGCAAAAGCAAAGAGCATTTATCTGCAGAAACAGCCAGCATATGCAGGGTCAGCCATGTCGACCGTGAACAAAGGCACTCGGGTGCTTTTAAGCAGGTGGGGGAGGTTGAGGAGCAGTTGGTCATCTCAAACATAACTGGTTAAGCAAGCAGCAGTCACATTAGTGCCCTTTTCATTGGCTGAGTTTAGTCTTGTCTTTGTCTTGCTCAAGCTTGGACAAGTCCGGACATGACTCAGAAGGGACTGCAGGAATTGTCCTTGAGACATTGTGGGGCTGACTAAGGCCTGTATGTCTTTTCCCCTCATCTCTGAATGAAAGGATGTTGTGGATGAAGGGCCCTTTGTTGTGAGAGACACCTGTTTTGCACCTCTCAGAGATCTGAAACCTAAATTCAGTTGTGAGAGTGAGTGAGTTTAACCCCTTCATTAGCACACACTAAATCCTGGATTAGATCCTGAGAATCACAGTCTAAACATGGTGGTAGTGGTGGCAGGTGTGATTTTGGTGACTAGAGAGGGTAAGGCAGCAGGATCAGAAAATGAAGATTATCCTGTGTGTAGCACTTGTATGGAGAGATAGTTTCAAGCCTCGGTTTCAAAACAAAAAACAAAAAAGCCACACTATAGAAAGCATAGTAACTCTGCAGCGCTAATGCTATTTTTAATATTACCAGTAAGTTAATGACACTGTTTAGTGCCATCATCTTGTTTGTTGCAACACTAACACTGAGTGGTCGTGAAGGTAAATCTGTCATTTTGTTTGTCCTAGAAATCACGAGTATGGTTCTTTGGAATATCATATTATCATTGCATTGTATTTTGTGTTGTAGTTATCACACCATTGCATATGTCTACACCACTGGTCAGGTGGTATCTTTAGGCCATGGACCAAGTCCCACAGGTAACCAAACTCACCAGGAGGCCCCAGCAGAGAGCTCTGATGTCACCTGCCTGCTCTCTGCAAAAGGTATGAGGGCTCCCACTAGCTCAGGGCTGACTTCCGTAGGATCCCACTGAGCTATGCTTATGGTTCCTAGCTCTTTTATTTAAAATTGCTGCATTGCATTTTTTCCCCTGGAGTAATTGGTAATCATTTCTAAAAATTTAACCAATACAAAAGAAGACATCAAGTTGATTACTTATGTATCTTAACAGCATGTTTGATATATTTAAGCAAACATCTAAGCATGTCAACCCTGGTTCATTGTGGAAGTACCTAGATAATCAAAACATTTTTTTGAATGAATAACATTTGATGTGGTCAAAACTAAATTCTTTGTGCTATTTGTAATAAAAAAAAATGGGAGAGTATAAATTTTCAACCAATTAATAAATTTGACTTTGCTGTATATAGATTAATTTTCCCCAGGTAAAACTCTAAACATGTATATTTTACCTTTTTTTAGGCCTCGTGGATATTCAAGTCAAAGACATTTTTGCTGGAGCATATGCCAACTTTGTGACAACTCATCCAGTATCAGTATGTGTTCTTTTTAAAAGTATTTTTTACTCTAGAGCTCAGGAATGATTTCTTTTTACGCTGCTGAGGAAGCAAACTCAGAGCCTTGTACTTACTAGGCAAGCATTTTCCCCTGAACCATACCCACCTTTTCCTAAATTTCAGGCTAGTGTTTGAGATGTTGTATTTTTCATGTTTTCCGATTCCTTACTAAATTATTGTGTTCCTCTGTTAAAATGGTTCTAAACACTGGAATGGTGGGCAATTTAATAAGACCTGGTCCCCAAAAAATGAACAGAGGGCTGGGATATAGTTCCGTGGAAGAATACTTGCCCAACAACACAAAAGCCCTAGAAAAGCCCTAGATTTGATCCCAAAGTGAGGATGCCAGGAGATGGCGGGGGGGGGGGAGGGGGGGGGACGCTAGGACAAAAGAAAAGAGGGCGATGGGACAGGGGACACGCCTGAAAGAGAAGAGGGAAGAGAAGAACAAAGTCAAGCTGTGGGATAATGTGGAACGCAGAGGAACAAAGAAGACATCTAAGAATGGTTTCTGACACACAATCCCGGAGGTGGCTTATCCACAGAAGCAACAGCACACAGAAGTCAAGTCAGAGGCACACCCAGTTTAATTTTCCTTTGGGAAGGGAAGATAGTGTTATTTTAACAAAGAGCAAGAAAACTGCCTGGGGTGGGGTCAGAACAAGAGGAGGAGAGGAAGCTTTGTGACAGCTGAGCCGTTCTGATGGAAAAGTAAATTAGAAGATCGCGGGAGGGTTTCTCATGACTCACTGAAGGAGTAGCAGAAGAATGTCCCAGAGCAGGAGGGAGAAAATGGAGTCCGGTGGGGCATCTGCTCCTCTGTGGCTGTGATGAGACACAGTGATGGAAAGCCAACAGGAAATGAAAGGGTTGAATCCCCTTGCAGCTTACAGCCCATGGAGAAGGGAAGTCAGGTAGGCACTCAAGACAGGACCTCAGTGACAGGAACTCAAGTAGAGACCATGGAAGCACACTTACTGGCATGTTCCATACTTTTCTCATAAATCCCAGGCTCACATGCTTGGGGATGGTACCACCCACATCAATTATTAATGGAGAAAATGCTCTAGAGACACCAAGTACAGTCCAATCAGATAGAGTCGACTCAATTGAGATTACCTAAGCTTTATGTCAAGTTGACAAAAACTATGGCAAGTGCAGAACTGAGATGTCTGAGCAGAGATATAGACTGTTGTGACTGCTAGTTGGGGGTAAGCTGGTGGTTAGTTATTGCTGATGACTAAAGCTAATGTGAGTGGGAGAGAAGTAAAGGCAAAAGAAGATGTGTATTGTTATCTTGAGGGGGGGAGAGAGAGGAGAAAGGGAGGGAGGAAAAGAGGGAGAGATGGGGAAAGAAGAAGAGGAGAGGGAGAGGAAGGGAGGGAGAGACTGTCTTTAGAAATATCCATTTGAAATTTGTGGTCATAGACTGAGTTTCCTGGGTCAGCACCCTGTGAAGTTGTCCTCCGTGGTGGTAGACATTTGGAATTGACTTTGGATTAACCCGGACGGGAACATAGTGACAGCTGGAATTTTGCATTACCATAAAGGAGTTGTGAGAGCGATTAGAGCAGTGAAGCATAGGAGATGTTGATGGAGAGTAAGATAATCATGAAATCTGAGATCTGAGTACAGGAGAGGATGCTGCACCCGGGGCTTCACTCTAAGAATGAATCAAGAAAATGGCGTGTGATGGTCAGAAGAGCTGTTCCAAACTCACCCTTAAAATAGAGCAATTGTTAATGATCAGGTCTAGTTTATGGCCTAGAAATAAAGTGGGGTGTGCCAAGTGTGATTTTGCATCCTAGCAACCGTTTGGAGGTGTCTGCAGATCTTTTCGATTGGCGCATTGACAGTGACGACTCCTGGTATCTAGTGGGCAGGGGCTAGGAGCAGTGAGAATTAAATATCTTATTATGTGCAGGATCCTTCACAACAAAGAATTATCCAATCCCAGGTGTCAATCATTTCAGTTTAGAAACCTTACCCAGATCATGAAGGGCTAAAACAAGAAGAGACAGGAGTGGAGATAAGGTTGGGAAAGGAGATACTAGAATAAAAGATAGAGTGCTTCCATCAACTTTGAAGCTGCCAAGAATGAAGACAAAAGCATGATGACAGGAGCAGTGGGGGGGGGGGCACACAAGCGATGCGTGCTTATTAAGTTTCCAAGGAAGGAGGGGCAGAGGGCACAGTCCAATATCCTGCACATAGAGGAGCTCAGGGCTTCGAGTAAATGACATGTAAATGTCAGTAGGTGGCAGCACGTTGCACTGAGATCCTTGGATGTAGGAGAAAATAAACCTTGCTATTGATAAACTACAAAGATACTAGGATTCAGATGAAGGAGCTCAGGTCGGGTGTTGAGGTGTGACTCAGTGGCACCTCTGCTTGTGCGAACAAGGCTCTGGCTCAGACCTCATCACTAGGAACTGGTTGGGGGGGGGGGGGCTTGCAGCATAGTGGTACAAATATTTTTCGAGAGGATTTTATTTGATTTCTGGGGAAAAAAAAAAGTGATATAGAGTTTTGCTAGACATGTCAAGTTCAAGTTCAGAAGAGATGGAGGTCACTTTTATACAAGTTTTCACTGTGTATCAAATCTGATCTAGAACTAGGATCTTCTTATAACAGCCTCCTGAGTGCAGAGAGGACAGGCATATGCCACTATGTCCAGCCACTTCAATTTATATATACATATATATCACATCACCAAGTACCCAGTGTTCAGGAGACTGAGGCAGGAGGATCTCAAATTTCAGGCCAGTCTGAACTGTACAGTGAGGCCCTATCTCAAATTACATATGTGGTGCATGCTACCATTTAAAACACATTGCCTAAAGTATTCTGTGGCATTAATTGCATTCATAATGCCATCAACTATTTTCACTACCTCTCAAACCTTGTAATCAGCCCAAACAGACACCTGATGTTTATTAAACAATAATTCCTCACTCTCCACCTCCTCAGTCTTAGGTAGTATTTGCTTTCTGTAAGCTGGTATATTTTATACAAGTGGAATCTTATAATGCCTTCTGTCTTTATTTGATTTATTATAGCATGTTTTATTATACACCCACCTTATATTAGTTTATCAATTTCTTCAATGCTAAATAATGTTTCATTGCATATTATATATCTTTCATATTGAAAATGCACTCACCTGTTGATTGATATGTGCTATTTCCATCTTTTAACCATGTGAATAATGGTAAGATTAATTTTTATTTATGAACACCCACTTTAGTCTCTATTTTCAATTTCTCTTGTCTTACTATACTTTCTAAAATGCAGACCAAGTGAAATGGCCCAAGTCAGAAAGCCAAATGTCCAGGCCAATCTGATGCCAAAGCTCAACCCATCAAACACATGCCCAAGAAGGCAGAACTTACGTGTGCAAGATGCTTTATTGACTGTTACTCAATATGTGTGTACATTTGCTGGTCACTTTTGCCTTTATTTTCTTCCTTGAAGCATACCAGGTCCACAAGTGTTTCCATGAAAATCCTGCCAAAAATTAGCCACATCAACCAGTCGCTAGCAGAGAAATGGGTAGCAGCAAAAAGAAAAAAAGAACACAAAGAAACCAAAAGGTGACCCAGCTTGATGACTTACAGCCACTTCCATCTTTTAAATGCTGATCACATTGTCCTAGTTGTAAGAAAGAAAGTTTGGCTTTGCTGTGACAGAACAATTCTCTTTTACTATCTCTTGGTTGGATCCATTGTTGATGTACACAGCAATTAATCTTTTATTTACTATATGTAAGGGCTACAGGAAGAATGTATACCCCACAAGACTGAATTAATGTAGGTTGTATTGCTCTCAGGTCTTCATAGTTGACTCACTAGCATTTCAGAATTTAGGTCTTCAGAGTGATGGATTTTATTTAAATATCTAGAAAATCAATTATGAAGAGCTTTGATGAGACTCAGTAGTAATAACCACAAGTAGTATACTCATAATCTGGGTATTCATAATGAATTTAGAGCTCCATATTTTACTCAGGCATAAGATAAAGGAGGCTTTAGGTATATCTAGCCTGCAGCCTACATGCCATGTAAATCCTAGGCTAGCTATAAGTACTACCCAATATATGTGTATATGACAGTGGCTCTCTACCTTCCTAATGTTGCAACCCTTTAATACAGTCCCTCATAGTGTGGTGACCTCCAACCATAAAATTATTTTTTTGCTACATCATAACTGTAATTTTGCTACTATTACGATTTATAATGTAAATATCTGATATTTCTAATGGTCTTAAGTGATCCCTATGAAAGAGTCATTCAACCCAAGAGGGGTCATGGTCCACAGGGTGAAGACTAAGTATATGACAATATTACCTCACAATGTCAGAAGACTGAACACTCTTGTCTGGTTTTGAATTTGCCTTTGTTATTATATTTGCAGGAAAATCAGCATAATATTTTCATCTCCTGCTTGTTTGACTGCAAGCTTTTTGAAGAAAAGGTAAAAATACAATGGGAATTACCATAATTTAAAATGCTGGGTGGTTATTTAAAATGAAAATTATAGAACCAGGTTGCGTAAGAAGTATGGTTTTTCCGCCTGCCGCTGCTGGTCTTGTCCCGCCGCCGCGCCAGCCCCAAATAATGCACAGAGACTCTGTATTTGATATTATGCTGTTGGCCAGGTGCTAGTTATTTTGTGCATGGTATGTTTAAAAAAAAAAGCAAGTAATATCATCTGCAGTTTTATTTTCATTTGTTTATGTGGTTTTAACATTTATTGTGTTTACAGAGATACTGAAGAGAATTTTATTGATGTGGACTTAAAAATGGCAAGGAATGTCTTCAAGAAGTTAACAGCAGTGAAATGGATTTCTTCCTTGGTAACAGCCACTATTTATTTGGCTTACTTGAGATACAGCATAATCACACTTCTTTATAGGAATAATATAATAATGGCTCAGTTTTGGTGGGAAGTGGGTGGCAAGGACCTGTGGACAGGGTTGAATAGGGGCCAGTCTCCATTATGAAGGTACTATATAGTTCAGACATTGTAAAAGGTTGTGTCATTTAATTCTTTTTAAACCATTAAATGTGCGCTGGATGTAGTCTTTTTTGCTTTCAAAATGAGGAAAGTAATGCTGAGACAGGAATCTAGTAATACATGTGAAAAGAATGGTGTGGGTTAAGAAGCAGTATACCCTCTGGTGAGTGGTTTTAAAAAAACAATGTCTGTTTTGAGATGAATCCTGGGTGTGTGCCTAATGAATCTCTGCTACTGATTCATCCCTTCTCTTCTTTAGGTAACATTTTCTTTAGTTATGATTTTAGTTTGATTTAAAGTCTGTGGTTCTGGGATGTGTAGAAAGGAAACTACAACTTGTGAGTACAGGAATTACCAATTACCTGCCAATTAACAATAGACAGCTATCAGGATGTCTTGGTACATTGGGACACCACAATATTGTGTAGCATGTAGTATGGGTGTCTTATAAACAAAGGAAATTGACTTTTTATAGCTTTGGAGCTGGAATATTTGGAAACTCTAAGATTAAGCTGCCAACACAACTAGTATCTGATAAGGAGGAAATTGATAGAAGACTGTGTCTTCATTGTGTTTTCATGTAGTAGAAGGAAAGGGCTAGGGATTTTACTTATAAGACCACTAATCCCATTGATGAGGACTCTATTTTCATGACCTAATCATCAACAAAATTCTTTGCTGCATTGAAAGGTAGGATTTCAACATATGAATTTTGGGGAGACACAGACAATCTGTTGCACAAGAAAAAGGAAGACAGGATGATTCACTTGCACTGAAGGCTAGGGACAGCATTTGTGTACTAACTTATTGGGAAAAGAAAGGGAGAAAAAGGACATCTATGGGCGGAACAAATGGGTTTCTACAGAGAGAGATGGGAAACATGTCTACCTCCTCATTCATGTGTATGTGGTCTTGAGTGCTCAGTTTCCTTCTCGGTAATGAAGCGACCTAGCAGGGATTTATGACAGCTTTGCTCCCAGGAGTCTCCACATGAATCAGATGTAAGAGGAGCTCCAAAACGACTGTTTCTGCCTTAGCTATATCTCAGTTGACCTTGGTTTAAAGTAATCTTCAGGGTTGGTGTAGCTCAGTACCAGTGTACTTGCCTAGCATACATGAGCCATAATTCATTCTCCTTTACCATATACACAAGTATATGTGTGGCTAATCTCTATACCATTTAAAAGGATCCAAGCACATTCTACATTTGGAAGAGAATGGGGGAACTTTTGCTTACTGTGTAGTACATACTGTACTTTTATTTTTAAGATAAAGAATAGTAGATGATGTTCAGTACCTTTGGTCCAAGAATTTATTTAGATGATAGGGAGATAGTGCCAGGTGCTCTTCTCCATGCAATTTCTGTGGCTGTGGCTGTGAATTTATGACCATTTTCTCTATCTTTGAGTGTTGCACAACCATATCTGGTTTAGATGGTGCTATGGGTCAAAGCCAGGGCTTCAAGCACACTAAGCAAGCCAAACCCTCACCCAAATTGAGTTGGAATTTGTGAACTCAAGTGACCCCCCCCCCATCTCAGCCTTCTGAGTAGTGGACTCCACACATGTACTAGTGCAATCAGCTTACAGAATTGTTTCTGGGGAACTTTGCCTTAGTTTCAAGCTATTTACTGTGTGTATCTGTTTACATGTGATTTCACTTTATTTTCTTAATGCATCCTACAATAAAATAGACAGATGGCTCAAAAGAGTCCTGCCTCAAAGGTACATAGAATGTTTAAAGGTTGGTGGTGTTTTATCAATAAGTTCAGGACTTAAATGGACTTCCTAGTTAGAAGATAGTAGAATGAAACCCACAGACATAATTTGTACTCAGTCACAATACTGTGTCTTCTATAACCCTAGCCTTATTCTTTGTCCCCTTTTGACCACAGATAACCACATGTCTTAAGGATAATCTGCTCGGACGTCTTCCATACCATTCTGTACATCAAGATGCTCTATTGATTTTTCTTTTGCTCCCAGAATGTCTACTGATGCAGAATGCTAAAAACTGGGAAACCCTGGCATTTGAATTTGCAAAGGCTATTTGTAAAATGAATGAGAAATCATTAGCAATCTTGAGTAAGTTTTATATCATTTTATAAATATATTCAGTAGAATCACTTTTGCAGTAGAAATTGGAGCAGACATTGGATGGATTTCATACCTATTTGAGTATATGGTACATGAAGTTTTGCAAAGGCTTGAATGGGACTTTAGTCTTAAACTTTGTTAGTTAACCATACAGTGTCCAGTCAAGGGAAATCATACTTTACAATGCTCAATCACTTTTTGAAAACTTCAAACATTTGATAAAGAGTGATTTTAAAAAATTAAGGTTAAATTTATCACTGTTATTATATTCAAAATTAAGGTATGTTCATAATTTTAAATGAATGTTGAATGTTGGATGCTTTAAAACCACAAAGGTATGTATGAGTGGACTATAAATGATCCCTGTAGTACTTTAGAAGGAGATTAAAGACTCTAAGTTTTATGAGTAAACATCAAAACCCCCCTTTTATAGTAATTTGGGAGATGGGTAAGTGCACATGTTCCAGCCCTCAGCACCCACATGAAAAGGTGGCGTAGCTGTGAGCACCTCTAACCCCAGAGTCTGGAGGAGCAGGGGAAGGAGAAGAGCTGAGGCTTTCTGGCTACTAGACTAGCTCCAGATTCAGTGACAGACCCTCTCTCAAAGGAATAAGGCATAGAATGATGAATCAAGACAATGGGCATCCTTCTCTGACCTCTGTGCATGTGCACACAAATGTACACACACACACACACACACACAAACATTTATAATAACACTCTCTCAAGAAATACCAAGTGTTGCTTAAGGGTTACATTAAACTAACTCTTAAAGTTCCCATCACTTTCACATTGCTAGTGCACAGTGCACAGGCCTAGGGGAACAAACTCCAGTCCAGAAGATGGAATGTGCTATGGACAGTTGCTTCCATTCTTCTGCTGCTATAATAGTAATGCCAGGCATTTCTTCAGTGTATATAAACTTACATGTGCAAGAAAAGCACAAAGCACAATTACAGGATTAGGTTATTAAATTATATGTGCATTTTATTGGTTGAATGAACACTGTATTTTGAAAATTAAACATAAAAACTATGTGTGTGTACTTTAAATGAATTAATGCACATCAAGGGTGTACCAGAGCTGATGGAGGCATGGAAACAATATCAGATGCCCTGGAACTGGCCTTATAGACCATTGTGAGCCATCGTGTGGGTGCTGGGAACTGAACCATGAAGCCATCTTTCTAGCTCCAGCATTTGCATTTTTTTTCCAAGAGAATTTTCTGGGTGTGGGAGTGAACATCTGTAGTTCCAGCACTTGGAAGTTAGAGGAAGAGGACCAGGAGTTCAGGGACCACCTTGGCTAAATTGTGAAGCCTGGGTTACATAAGACATTTTCTCAAAAAGTGCTTTTCTTTTATTTGTTTATTTATTTTATATAACCAAGTCCATTTAAATGAAAACAAACATTTATAGACAATATTTGGGAATTTGGGAGTTGTTCTTTCCAAACTACTTCCTGCTGGTAAGGGGCACTGTCATGGAGGATTCTAAGAAGATGCAGAAATCCTGGCTGTAGTCTGTAAGGCTACTTTGTCCAGCTGTTTTGAATGTAGAATCACCTGGTACTCTGTTTCAGGTGGTCTGGCTTGATCAAATCACATTAGTCTGGAAGGAATCCACAGCTTTTCATTTTCTGTGGCAACAAAAATAGAAATCCTTTTCCCCAGTAACTTGTCCTTGAACTTAAATTTTGGAGTCAAAGCATTTTTTTTAATTTAATTTATTATTTTACATGTCGATCCCAGTTCCCTCTCCCTCCCTCCGTCCCTCCCTCCCTCCCTTCTTGCCTCCCTTTTATCCTCTCTGCCCTCTCACATGCACTCTAACCACCCTCCCCTCCCATCCCCACCCCAATTCCATATGTAGGGGAATGCCATCCAGTTGGGGTCATATAGCTCTGACAGGTCATGTGAAGTAGGGACTAGGGCTTCTCTCCTGTCTCTGGATTAAGGCAGTTATCCCTCCATGGGGGATGTGTTCGCAAGGTCCTTTTGTGCACCAGGGATACATCCTGGCTCCACTGTCTGAGGTCCCTTAGACTGTTCAGTCTTTCTGGCTGAGACCCATATTCAGGGGGGCCTGAGTCAGTCCCATGCTGGCTTCCCAGCTATCAGTCTGGTGGCCCGTTAGCTCCTCCTTGTTCAGGTAAGCTGTCTCTATGTGTTTCTGCCGCCTGGTCTTGTCCTCTCCGTCTGCATCCTGGCAATCCCCCTCTTAGGCATATACCCAAATGATCCACATCCATGCAACAAAGGCATCTGTTCAACTATGTTCATAGCAGCACTATTTGTAATAGCAAGAACCTGGAAGCAACCTAGATGCCCCTCAATTGAAGAATGGTTAATGAAGATGTGGCACATCTACACAATGGAATACTATTCTGCAGAAAAAAATAATGGTATCTTGAAATTCTCAGGCAAGTGGATGGCACTTGAAGAAACCATCCTGAATGAGGTAACCCAGTCACAAAAAGAGGAACACAGTATGTACTCACTCATATATGGATTTTAGACCTAGATCAAAGGATCACCAGCCTATAATTCACACCACCAGAGGAACTAGGATACAAGGTGTATTCTAAGAGATTCATATAAAGTCCTTCACAGAACCAGGAAGGGACAAGTCCCCCAGAGGACAGGGGAAGTGGGGGGGGTCAGTGAACGGAGAGAGAAGTAGGAGAAAACGAGGGGGAGGAAAGGAAAACATGTGCGACCAGGAAGATTGAGCCCGGTTAGGAATAGAAGACAAGAGAAAGAGAGAGAGAGAGAGAGAGCATAAAAGAGGGAGCCAATATTGGTTTGAAGATAAAATTGAACACAAAGAAAGGTCTAGAGAACTACAAGACTGCTGCCAACTAACAATTTGAGCTTCCGTGGAAAGGCTACCATAAATGCCCTTCCCGGAGAGAGAGATCAACAACTAACTTATCCATGGAGCCCTCAACTAATGTCTGTTAGAAACAGGAGCAAACACCCATACATAAACACTGAGTTGAAAAAGTGCTTTTCTTTTCTAGATCTAGGAGTCATATTTCAAAAGGCCTGCCTTTCTCTCCAATTAAAAAAAAAATGTTTCCATGTTTCTAACACGATTTGTACATGTTTGTGTGTACCTATGATGCTGGGGACTGAGCCTGGCACCTTGCACAGTCTACTACTAAGCTATATCCCCAACACTTCATATTATCATTTTTATTTATTTGTAAAGATATTTTAATTGACAAATGGTAATTACACATACTTGTGAAATACAGTACTTTTTTATCTTCAGTTTTTTTATGTACATGGGTGTTTTGCCTGTATGTGTGTCTGTGCACCACATTCATGCCTGTGGCCAAAGAAACCAGAAGACAATGTTGGAACTGGAGTTACAGATGGTTGTGAGATGCCACGTGGGTGCTGCAAATCAAACCCAGTCATCCATAAGAGCAGCTAGTGCTCTTAACTGCCGAGCCATCTCTTCAGCCCCAATATGACATTTTTATAATGCATACAAATCAGATCAAAGTAACTGGCATATTTATCTTCTCAAACACTTCTTGCTTCTTTATGTTGGAGACATTTGAAATTCTTCCTACTAGCTATTCTTAAACAATGATTTGTTATTAGCTGCTTTACAATGTTGGGATGTTGGAAGTCTTTCCAACTGCATACTTGTGATAGTTAATTATCCTCCTTCCTCCTATCTTTATGGGATCAACACTTTTAGTTTACATTCAAGAAAGCATCACATATTCCTAGCTTATTGAGCAAGTTCTAGAGTTCTATAAATGTCAGAATTTCTTTCCTCTTATAATTTTCATGTTTAGATCTTTGATCCATACGATTCATTGATATTAGATTTTACTTTTTCTGACAAGTTTTCAATTGTCCTTTCACCTTTGTTAAGTGCTAAGTTTTATTTTCAGAATATGCAGTGTACTAAATTTCTAAATTTCTTGTATACTTGAGTCCATGATCAGCATGTTTTGCATCTAGGTATTATCACTTAATTGCATTAGCTTGAGAATTTATTTTATCCTTTTTGGTGGTTGTTTTCTGAGATGGAGTCTTTTGTAAGCCAGGATGGCCATCTTCCTGTCAATGTCTCCTGAGAACCAGGATTTTAATATTTACTGAAGTTATTGTATGAGAATGCCATTTTATTTATTTATTTATTTTAATATATTTTTCTTATTTGACATATCAATCCCAGTTCCCTCTCCCTCCAACCCTCCCTTGCTCCCTACAATCCTCTCATCCCATCTTTCATCTACTCCCCAGGGAGGGGGAGGCCTTCCAGGAGGGATCTTTGTACATTTCCCTAGTGCCAGATTTCTCTTTAGACCTATAATGGCTCCCTCTATTAAAGTATTTATTTTCTTGCTCTTCTCTATTCTTTGCCCAACTCAATCTTCCTGCTCCTTCATGTTCTCCTCTCCCTTCCATTTCTCCCTTTCTCTTTCTCCTAACTTCCTCTCCTCTCACTCCCCACCCCCAGCTTGAAATTTGATCAGGAGATCTTGTTCCGTTCCCCTTCTGTGGGGGACCATGTATATATCTCTCTTAGGATCCTCCTTATTTCCTAGCTTCTATGTTGGTGTGAATTATAGACTGGTGGTCCTTCTCTCCCACGTCTAAAATACTTATATTAGTGAGTACATACTGTTTGTCTTTTTGTGACTGGGTTACCTCACTCAGAATGGTATCTTCAAGGTCCATCCATTTGCCTGCGAATTTCAAGATTCCGTTGTGTTTTACTGCTGAGTAGTACTCCATTGTATAAATATACCACATCTTCATTATCCATTCTTCAGTTGAGAGGCATGTAGGGTGCTTCCAGGTTCTGGTTATTACAAATAATGCTGTTATGAACAGATGCCTTTGTTGCATGGATGTGCATCTTTTGGCTATGTGCATTAAGAGTAGAATTACTGGATCTTAAGGTAGACCGATTCCCATTTTCCTGAGGAACCACCATACTGATTTTCATAGTGGCTGTACAAGTTTGTACTCCCACCAGCAGTGGAGGAGTGTTCCCCTTTCTCCACATCCTCTCCAGCATAAATTGTCATTGGTATTTTTAATTTTAGCCATTCTGACAGGAGTAAGATGATAACTCAGAGTTGTTTTGATTTGCATTTCTCTGATGACTAAAGATGTTGAACACTTTCTTTTTTTCAGAATTCAACCTTTCCTTTATTACCTCAATATTACTGCTTCCTAAATTTAAAAATCTTTTTTATTTTTTAAAGTTTTTTATTAATTTTTCTTATTTTATTTTACATATAGATCCCAGTTCCCTCTCCCTCCCATCCTCCCATCTCCTCTGACTTCCCCTCTCATCCTATTTCCTGTATGTGTGTCTGTGTTTCACAGGGGAGGTGAGGCCTTCCAGGAGGGATCATTAAAATCTGTCAAGTCATTTGGGGTAAGGCCTAGGCCCTCCCTCCTGTCTCTAGGTTAAGGGAGTATCCTTCAATTGGGAATGATTGAGCACTTTCTGAAGTGTCTTTCAGACATTTTAGATTCCTCTATTGAGAATTCTCTATTTAGTTCTGTACCCCAGTTTTTAAATTGTATTATTTGGTGTTTTGGTGACTAGCCTCTTAAGTTATTTGTATATTTTTGAGATCAGCTCTCTGTCAGATGTGGGGTTGGTGAAAAACTTTTCCCATTCTGTAGGCTGCCCTTTTGTCTTGTTGACTGTGTCCTTTGCCTTACAGAAACGTCTCAGTTTCAGGAGGTCCCATTTATTAATTGTCCATCTTAGTGTCTGTGCTACTAGTGTTATGTTAGGAAGCAGTCTCCTGTACCAATTTATTCAAGGATACCTCCCACTTTCTCTCCTAAGAGATTCAGTGTGGCTGGATTTATGTTGAGGTCTTTGATCCATTTGGACTTAAGTTTTCTGCATGGCGATAGACATGGATCTATTTGCAGTCTTCTACACACCAGCATCTAGTTATGCCAGTACTATTTGCTGAAGATGCTTTCTTTTTTCCATTTAGCTTCTTTGTCAAAAAGCAGGTGTTCATAGGTGTGTGGATTAACATTGGTCTACCTGTCTATTTTTGTGCCAATACCAAGCTGTTTTCAGAACTATAGCTCTGTAGTAGAGCTTGAAGTTGGGGGTGGTGATGCCTCTGCACGTTCCTTTATTGTACAGGGTTGTTCTGGCTATCCTGGAATTTTTGTTTTTCCATATAAAGTTGAGTATTGTCCTTTCAAGGTCTGTGAAGAATTATGCTGGTATTTTGATGGGGATTTCATTGAATCTGTAGATTTGCTTTTTGGCAAGATTGCCATTTTTTACTATGTTTATCCTATGTATCCAAGTTCATGGGAGATCTTTCTATTTTCTGGTATCTTCTTTAATTTCCTTCTTGAAAGACTCGAAGTTCTTGTTATACAGGTCTTTCACTTGTTTGGTTAGCATTACCCCAAGATATTTTATGTTGTTTGTGACTTTTGTAAAGGGTGATGTTTCTCTGATTTCTTTCTCAGCCCCTTTGTCATCCATATATATTAGGGGTACTTTTTTTTTTTTTTTAGTTAATCTTGTATCCTGCCAATTTGCTGAAGGTGTTTGTCAACTGTAGGAGCTCCCTGGTAGAGTTTTTGGGTCGCTTATGTAAACTATCATATCATCTGCAAATAGTGACAGTTTGACTTCTCCCTTTCCAATTTGTATCGCCTCGAGCTCCCTTTGTTGTCTGATTGCTTTAGCTAGAACTTCAAGTACAATATTGAAGAGGTGTGAAGAGAGTGGGCAGCTTTGTCTTGTTCCTGATTTTAGAGGAATCCATTTAGTTTGATGTTGGCTGTTGGTTTGCTGTATATTGCTTTTATTATGTTTAGGTATGTTCCTGTTATCCCTGATCTCTCCAAGACCTTTACCATGAAGGGATGTTGGATTTTGTCAAAGGCTTTTTCAACATTTAGTGAGATGATCATGTTTTTTTCCTTTACAGTTTGTTTATATGGTGGATTACATTGATAAATTTTTTTTTTATGTTGAACCATCCCTGTATCCCTGGGATGAAGCCTACTTGGTCATGGAGGATGATTTCTCTGCTGTATTCTTGGATTTGATTTGTGTTTTAGTGAGTATTTTTGCAGCAATATTCATGAAGGACATTGGTCTGTAGTTCTCTTTCTTAGTTGTATCTTTGTGTTTCTTGGGTACCAAGGTAATTGTAGCCCCTTAAAAAGAGTTTTGTAATGGCCCTTCTGCTTCTATTGTGGGGAACAATTTAAGGAGTTTTGGTATTAACTCTTCTTTGAATTTCTGTTAGAATTCTGCACTGAAACCATCTGGCCCTGTACTTTTTGATTGTGAGACTTTCGAAGACTGCTTCTATTTTATTAGAGGTTATAGGTCTATTTAAGTTGCTTATCTGTTCTTGATTTAATTTTGGTAAGTGGTATCTACCCAGAAAATTATCCATTTCCTTTAAATTTCCCAATTTGTTGAGCGCAAGTTTTCAAAGTGTGACTTGAAGATTCTCTGGATTTCATCAGTGTCTGGTGTTATGTCCCCCTTTTCATTTCTGATTTTGTTAATTTGCAGAGAGATCTGCTCAATTGACTAGTTTGTATAAAGGTTTGTCCATCTTGTTGATTTTCTCGAAAAACCAACTCTTTGTTACATTGATTCTTTGTATTGTTTTCTTTGTTTCTACTTTATTGATTTCAACCCTCAATTTGATTATTTCCTGGAGTCTACTCCTCTGAGGTGAGTTTGCTTCCTTTTGTTCTAGAGCTTTCAATTGTGCTGTTAATTCTCCAATGTGACTATCCTCCATTTTCTTCATGTGGGCACTTGGTGCTATGAACTTTCCTCTTAGTACTGCTTTCAAAATGTCTCATAAGTTTGGGTATGTTGTGTCTTCATTCTCATTGTATTCTAGGAAGTCTTTAATTTCTTTCTTTATTTATTTCTTCCTCGACCCAGGAATGGTGCAATTGTGTATTGTTCTGTTTCCATGAGTTTGTAGGGCTTCTGCTGTTGTTGAATTCTAACTTTAAAGCATGGTGGTCTGCTTTATGGGGTTATTCCAGATTTTTGTACCTACTGAGGTTTGCTGTGTTGCCGAGTATGTGGTCAATTTTAGAGAAAGTTCCATGTGGCACTGAGAAGAAGGTATATTCTTTTGTGTTTGGATAGAATGTTCTATAGATGTCTGTTAAAGTCAATTAGGTCTCTACTTATGTTAGTTCTTTTGTTTCTTTGTTAAGTTTCTGTCTGGTGGTCCTGTCTAGTGGTGAGAGTGGGGTGTAGAAGTCTCCCACTGTAAGTGTGTGAGGTTTTATGTGAGATTTGAGTTTTAGTAATGTTTCTTTTATGAACGTTGGTGCCTTTGTATTTGGGGCATAGATGAGAGCTTCTGTTTAAAGTACAAAATTCCATTGTAATCTCAATAATGTTAAAAGTGAGGTATCTGTTATTTAAAATAAGCATATATGCGTGTTAAAATTGTTTATGAAATCTGAAAATGCATTATTTATTTTTACATAAAACTGTCAATAATATTGATCCGTATAGTTTTAGATTTTAGCATCTGACAAAACTGCTAGTTTGAAGTCAGCATGTGATCTTAATGTGAGCACCTAAATGGTGAAGTGGGAAGCCTGATAGAAGTTCAGGGCCAGCCTGGACTACATAACAATACCCTATCTCAGAAACATCAACTCGTATAAAAACAACAACTGTGAAAAAAACTAATCATAAATATGCACCATTAGCAAGTTTCTTCAAATCCTGAGTTTGGGTTCTTTAATTTTAACGATTCTTTTTTTTTTTTTTTTTCCAGAATAAAGCCTTCCCCTACATCTGTTGAGTAGTATGTTATCTGTGATAATATTCATAGAAGAATTTTTATGATTATGATGGTAGATATGTTGTAAATAACCCAGCAGAAACATCAGCCTGTGAGGCTGAGAGGAGGAACAGATTTACCATGTTTGATTTTCACGCCCACAGAAAAGTGTTGGCAATCTTTGGAAGCTTCTTCTCTGGATACACTGGTCCAGATGCTAAAGAAAGCTATCATCACCATCTCTCAACTGCGTGATACAGCCTCAATTAGGCAGCATGGATGTAATCTTAAAGATCTTTTAGAAGTGATGAAAAAAGTGCATGAGGTAAGGTTTCCTCTAAAAGAATGTATATACTGACTTATTAAATGACAATTCTTTAATTATTAGTCTGAGCCTTTGCATTACATAGTGCTGCATGCCAACTTTCGGCACATGTCCTGAGCTTTAAACACTTTCTATATATCATTGTGCTTCTTGCTTTCATCTTTTCTGATGCATAGAGGGGGTGGTACATGACACTGCTTCTTTTTTGTTTGTTTGCTTCTGTTTGTTTGAAACAGGATTTCTCTGTGTAGCTCTGACTATCTTGGGACTCACTCAGTAGACCAGGCTGGCCTTCAACTCAGAGGTCACCTGCCTCTGCCTATCCTGGCATAGTGGTATATCCTATAACTCCAGCATTTGATAGAGGAGGAAGGAGACCCAAAGTTTAAGCTCATCCTCAGCTATCTATATATAGGAATAGATGTCATGTGTGTGTATGTGTGAGTCTGTGTTTGTGTCTATTTCTGTGTGTCTGTATGTGTACACACACACACACACACACACACAACCTGCTATCAGTTTCAAGCCAGTCTAAGCTACATGAGTTCTTAACGTCTATTTGCTCTTAAAATAGTTTTCAGAGATTCTTCCATCACCATAGGCTTCTTTTAAAGCACTTGTGTCACCTTTTTTGAGGCCCATCCCTAAAGTTTCTTATTGGAAAGGGCCACTGTGCTCCTACCATGACCTACACTACCTCCATCATTACTCTGACATGGAATAAAGTCCCCCTCAAGATTATTTTTTAATTTTAATTGAATTTATTGAGATCTTTGTAAAATGCCCACAGATGCCTTATATTGGTTGTATTTGGGATACCTACAATATTTCCTTGAGTATTATAAATATATATATATGAAATTAAAATAGCAAGAAAGACACACAAATACAAATTGACATACAACTAGCATTTATAGACATAAGTAAAGGAAAAAATTCATTCTCCTACAAATGTACAGAGGGATTCGCACTAGAAAAGACACCATGGGTAAGCCAGAATTTTCTTTCTTAGTGACTGATAGATACCATGTGGAAAATTCTTGATTGTTTCAGTGAAACATGCTGAGTGAAGTTTATCCCCTCCAAGTCAGCTTGTCTAAAACACCCTTACTCTATCACAGACAAGTATATATTCAAATATGCATATAAGTGTAGGTATCACACATTACATCATTTATTAATAGAAAGTAAAATTTCAGCTCATGTTCTCTTTAAGGCTAACTGCCAACTTCCAGCAAGTGCTTTCGTCATACCTGAGCTTTCTGCCTTATTAAACCCTAATGTAGAGGAAATCAAACTGATCTGCCGGCATAACAATCAGGTAAGTGTGACGCATTCCCTTGTGAGAATGCCTGTGACATAAAGCAGTACGTGTAGGAGCTGTGCTATCCCTAGATTAAAATATGTCCTTATGACAACACTAACTTGGCTAAATTGCATGGCCATTGAAAAGTTATCCATTTTAGTCACAAAACAAATGTATTTTCTTATAAATGTTCCTGTAAGGGCTAGGTCTGCAGCTCAGTTGGGAGAGTGCCTACTTAGCATGAATGGAGGCCTGCTCTCTTGATCCCTAGTACCACATAAGCAGGTGTGGCAGTGCGTGCACCCGCTGAGTGGCTCACAACTGTCTGCAACTCCAGTTCAAGGTGACAGGTGCCCTCTACTGGCACCTTTGGACACTGCAGAGACTGCATACATCTAGGGTACAGACATACATGCAACAAGAAAACACTCACACACTTAAAATAATTTTTTTTAAAAAATGGAATTTAAAGCAGTTTTTTAAGAAGGAAGTACGAGTTCATCCTCTGGTCCATAGTGCGTTTGAGGTCAAACTGGGATATATGACATTTTATCTCAAAATCAACGGAGAAAAGACGGGCAGACACACTGAGGACAAAACGAAGAGGGTGCCCATTGGTAATTAGATTATTAAAAATAGACTCATAAGATCCTAGCAGTAAGCTTGGCCATGGTGGAGCAAGCCTTTAATCCCAGCACTCAGGAGGCAGAGGAAGGCAGATCTCTGTGAGTTCAAGACCAGCCTGGTCTACAAGAGCTAGTTCCAGGACAGGCTCCAAAGCAATACTGATAAACCCTGTCTCTAAAAGCAGAACAAAACAAAACAAAAGATCCTAGCAGTAAATAAAGTGAAGGAATTAAGGAAAGGAATGAATGTTCGTTGTCAAATTGTTTATTTCTCTTTCCTTTTTTCCCTTAGTTATCAGAATCCCAACAACTTGTTTTCAGTGACTTTCTATTCAGCTTTGAATTGTCATCCAAAATTATATTAATGAAATGTGACTCATCTGCAAGACTGGCGGTATGTATGTTTTTGTTACCATGATGAAATAACTGAGACTATATACTTTAAAAAGTGTTTTATACTTTTAAGGGATCTTAGACATTTTTACTAACTGTTCATGCCCAGTCACTAATGTTTGCCCATGAACACTAGTTGTCACAGTTTGTTTGGTCCTATAGTTGCATTATCTTACATTGTAACAATTCAATAATACCTTTCTTAAATTACAAATGTATAGAGTGTTGACAGCAAGGCACAAAAGATATTTTTACTAGAAACATTAAATGTACGTCAAACCTGGTGCTTTGTGCCTATAATGCCAGCATTCAGAAGGTTGATGGGGGGTATTATGAGTTCAAGGTGCATGGTGAGACCTTTTGCAAGAGCAAAGTCAAAAGAGCAAACAAATTCAAGGGTTCTATTTTATAAAAAGATTGGGAATCAGGCAGCCTGGGCTAGAGCTAGAATTGATCTTGACCCTGGCATATAATCAAGACCCTTGAATTTCTTTCTGGAACATGTTTACATGGATGTGCTGCATGTGTGTGTGCTGCTATGGAGTTGAGAGGATGACTTCCCTGAGTCAGTTCTCTCCTTCCAGCTTGACACTGAATTGCAGCTAGGAGGCCTGGCAGCAAGCTCTTTGCCTTCTAAGCCATCCCACCAGCCACAGACTTTGAGTCTCTCATTCCCCAGCTTCCACCCTCATGAATTGCAGGCCCGCTGCATCATTCACACTTTTATCCTCCATAGTCATAACGGAGAACCAACTGAAAATTTTCTTTTTCTAAAAGTATGAAGCCATGACATCTCTAGGAAGCTTGAGAACATGTTTAATACTGAAAGTCAGACGAAGTCACCTGGTTGAAGACACCATACGGCAATTAAGTCATGCTGAATACAAGGACTTTAAAAAACCACTAGCGGTAAAGAAAAATGTCTTGCTGGACTCTTTTTTTTTTTTTTAATTGTCGGAGGGGACATTCATAATTAAGAAGCTGCTTTCACAACCATGGTGATTAAGGTCTTAAGGTTTTCAGAAGTCCACCTTTCCCTTAAGGGAATGGAATGTTTAATTATGTATTGAGTTGAGGGTTAACTCATTTATTGATGATAATAGCAAATCATCCCAGTGCTTAATGTCATAAATTTACTTTCCAAATTTTCTAGTCCAGCTGAACTTCTGGTTATCTTATTTTATGAACATGTATTTGTAAGTACAATGCTAGGAATAAAACCACAGTTTCCACACATGCTAAATAAGTACTTAACCACTGAGCTACATTCCAAGCCATATGGATATTTGTTTGAATTTGTTTACATATCTGAAAGTTAGATAGGGATTGGCTGCAGTATGCTGATACTAGCTGAGGACATTGAGTTATGCTTTGTATGTCCTTCCTCCTCTTGGGACCATCACGCATGTTCTTCTCATAGTACTACTGAAGGTGCATGCTAGCAATCATTAAATATTGTTTAAATCAAAGAAGAGTCATGAATGCACCCAAGCCAAAGGCTGGGAAAATATATTAACCTCTTAATGGGAGAAACTGCGGAATCACATTCAAAAAGAAAATTCAACCAAAAAATAGTAAAGACTGGGGCTGTTCATGCACTCGATAGGTAGCAAGTGTAATAGGCAATTTCTCCCATATTGTGTTTTTAGAATTTCTACTGAGTAGGTTCCAATTACAGGCACTCTTTATCGAAACCTTTATGGATGCCTATTGAGTATTTATTGTGTGGCACCTCAGGTCATTTGCCATATTGCATGTTTAATAGAACACTGACTGATGCTGTGGGTAAGAACTGGAACCTGGAACTCCAAAGGGTAAGTGGTACTCTCCCAAAGACAACACATCCTGGAGGATAGCGCTTAGACCAGAGAGGGCGACTTCTCAGCATGTGATTCAAATCAAAAACAGAGAAACAATTTTATTTTAGAAACCAGACTCCCTTTGTAGTCTTCTCATACTTTGTGAGGGAAATCTATAGAACATTCTTCCCTCTAAATGGCTATCCTTCAAAAGGAAGAAGTTAACTTTAAGACAGAGACAAAATAGATCAAGCATGATAAGACTATCCTTACTCACCCTTGCCCTCACTGTGAGTCCTGAGCAGGCCAAAGAGTTTGATCGAAGGTCAGCAGGAATGCTCTCAGACAGAGTAGAGGAATAAAGCTTATGGAGGCTCACATTCATAATACAAGGTCCGGGAGTGGTAGAGCATAAGGGCCCAGTTCAATCCCCGGCACCAGAAATCAGATAGATTTATCTGATAGATTTATGAGATAGATAAATAAATGAAAGAAACAAAATCAGCGAGAAAAGGAAGTAGAAAAGGAATTGTCAGAGCACCAAGGGTAAAATGAAGTCAGTGCCGGGCCATGAAATTCAGAGGCAGGGAAAACTGTTAAAAAAAGAGGAACTGGTTAATGTATGTGTTGCCCCGGTGCTATGGCAACAAGCTTACTGTAATGGTACTTAGCCCACACTCGTTGAAGGGCTGCTTGCTGGAAGTAGAGGCTGGAGAAACCAAAAAAGCTATTCATTAGAGAGAAGGTTGCAGTCAAAAAGATAATATGAAGACATGCAGTAAGGTTAAATAACTGAAAAATGTCTGGCTCAGGGGGTTGAAATATATCGAAATTTATATTAAGATATTGCTCCTTCTTCTGGAGCCGAGTGTGTCAGTCTAAAGGATCCGTGCATTCGCTGTCTTAACAACCTGAGGATCAGTGGGCTTCTGGCCTTTACTGCCTGCCAGCAAACTGAGGGAAGATAGGGTGTGGGAAGGTAAAGCGGTGCATGGGTCTGGCAGTTCTAAAGAATTCTATGATGGTCAGGACAGGCCCAAGACTTTCCCATAAAGGGCAAAGAGATGTATTTTAAATAGGTTTTCTTTCTGTAGGTTCAATTTATTAAAGAAATCCGTGCTGAGGGTGGAGGGGTGACTTCAGAGTTTTTCCAGTGTATATTTGAAGAGATGACAGACCCCAAATATGAAATGTTCATGTATCCTGAAAAGGGTTCCAGCATGTGGTTTCCAGTCACTGTAAGTTATGTCTCTCTCATAAAACATAGTAAATGCAAACTATAGATGATAGTGTAAAGTTAGGACTCTACAACCTAGCTTCTCTATTTTAAGTAGTACCATATCACCCATGGAGCAGGAGCTATGCCATGGCGGCATGATCTGGCAGCATGTAGAAAACCAGACTTATCTAGGTATAGTATCACATACCTAACCCCAGTGTTCAAGGCACATGAGGAAAGGACAAAGCTTGAGGACAGCTTGAGCTCTTACTGCTGAGCTCAGGAACAAACAAACAAGCAAACACCCTGGTCCTATTCAAGATCTACAGAATAGGAACTCATAACACATATAAAATCCCTTCAATGATTCCTATACACATTAAATTTTAGTATTAGTAAGGCGTCATCAAAATACAATAGACAACACAAAAATGCCCAGTTTGGTGATATGTGTATACACGAGTGAAATGATCCTCATTTGACCTCAGTCAAAATAATAAACATGTACCTCATCACCAAAGGCTTCTCTCACACTCCTTTCTTCCATCCTTCCTAAGCAATCACTGATGTGTTTCTTGTCACTGTAGAGAGAACCATGGTCTGCTCCTATCATTTTATATAAATGAAATTAAATATGATCAAATTTAATATCTGCCTTTTTTCATTGAATTACTCTGAGATGCATTCATGTCATGGCATGTGTCCATAGTTCATTGCTTTTTTTTTTCTAACTGTGGAGTGATATTCTATTGGGTGGATATCCTAAGGATGTGTCCTTAATTTTAAAAGTTATAGTACAGAATGTTTCAAATTAATAGAAACTGTTGATAAAATACCACAGGTAACTTAATTCTAAAGAGTTGGGTGAAGTGGCTGAAATGTTTTTCATTTTTATCTTTTTATACACTGTATTATACAGTGTCTTACTGTATATGCCAGGCTAGCCTTGACCTCACAATCCTCCTGCCTCCAAGTGCTTGGATTATAGGAATGCACCACACTCAGCAAAGCCCTCACTTCTAACGTATTCATACAGTTATGCTTAGTAGAAAACAGATACACACATACCCCTAATTTAAAAATGTATGTGGCTTGATAAATAACCAAGTTGAAACAGAGTACATATTACAAATCTGGGGATATGTTAGGAGAGGTCTTTGAAGACCATACTCTGCCTTTAAATCATTTCAAATTCCATCTGAGGAGTAAATAAGGCATGGTGAGTGAGGAGAATGAATATTTTGCAAACTACTAATGCTCACCAACCTGCCAACAGCAAGAATGTCACTGGAGAAGAAATCTTAGAATTTCGCACTTGCAACACTTCCTCTCCTGGGCTGTAGTTTGGGCCTGGAAAGTTTTGTTTTGTTTTTCTAACCAGAACTACAAGAAGCAGAGAAGAAAAGTAAAGGCAGCTACCATTAGTCTGTTCTTGTTATTGTCACTTTAATGAACTACCTGAGTACTTTGTTAAGGAGAGTAAGTCTATTCAACTCAGAGTTCCAAGGGCAGGCGCTGATATTCATTACTTCTCACAAGGACTCCTGGCACAAGGCATTATGACAGGATCTTCTGCAGGCTAGGAGACGACATAGGAAGACAGGCTATGAGAGTGGAAAAGGGTCCCATGAGAGCTATTCCAATGGCAGGCCTCCATGTGGGGCTGCATTGCTAAATGAAGACATCATTCATGGAACACTCATCTGGCCTTTGTTCTGTTAAGCTGAAGCATCAGTACAGAACCACCTTCCTTCCTCAGGGTTGCTCTTTTCCATCCATTGGAAGGCAAGGACCTTAAAATTCCACATGAAAACTTTGTAATTGCACCTGAGCATTTGTTTCTACATTTCAATAACAGAAACTTCTTCTCTTAATTTTCTGTATTGTTAATTTATATTAAAAATTGTGCAAGAAGCTGGGCATGGTGGCACATGGCTGCAATCCCACACTTGGGAGATTCAGGCAAGAGGAGTTCAGTGTCACCCTTAGCTCTACAGTGAGGTTTGAGATCATTCTGTACGTCTCAAGCAAGCAAACAAACAAACAACAGAAAGACCATTATGGAAGAAATTTAAATTTTATTATAACTTTAGAAAGAGTCTGACATGTTTATTCTTTTGAAATCTAGTTTGTGTCTAACTTGGTATGTTAATTAGAAAAGGGAGCTAAAATTTGTTCTTTATTAGTCTAATTGTGCTTTTGTATAACTGATTAATTATAATAAATTGGGAAATTTTTTTCATTTTACTTTCCAGCCTAAGTTTGAGAAAAAGAACTACTTCCTCTTTGGGGTCTTATGCGGACTCTCCCTATCCAATTTAAAGGCTGTCAACCTTCCTTTCCCACTGGCTTTATATAAAAAACTTCTGAATCAAGAGCCATCTCTGGAAGATTTAAAGGAACTCAGTTTCCCCTTGGGGAAGTAAGTATGTGTTTGCTCGTTAGGAACAATATTAAGGCTCAGCTGTTTAGGCATAAATAATATCCCACACTAAGAGACACAGGCAAAGTCTTCAGTTTTAATGTCATGTGCCCTTTAGATAACCTTCATTTAGCATGCCGTGTAATAGAGGAAGCCTTCAAAAATGAAGAAAAGCCAGATCTCCTCTGATCATTAACTAACTGACACACCAAGCTCTTTATCAAGGTGAAAAGTACTTAGGGGAGTTGTCAGGATGAGCATCAGTTATCCTTTTTAGCCTATAAATACAGATAGTGCTGAAAGTGCACATACATATATAGATATGCCTTATAAATAAATTAATGTACAAGTGCAAATGTATATGGTTTATAAACAGATACAGTGTTATAAGTTCTATACGTGTAGTTTATAAATATAGTGCTATAAGTGTACATAAGTATAGATAAGTGGAGTGCTGTAAGTCCATATTCATAGAAGTAATTTATAAATAGATTCAGTGCTATAAGTATATATATATATATATGTGTGTGTCCATACATATATACAGAGATATGATTTATAAATGTAGTGCAATAAGTACATTATATAAATAGATGTGGCTTATAAATAAATAAAATGCTATTAGTGTGTGTACATACAGAGATGATTTATAGACAGATATAGTGCTATAAGTTTATAGAGATAAATGTGTTTTATAAATATAGTGCTTTATGTGGTATATATTGTTTATTAATTGATTTAGTACCATAATTGTGTATACATGTGGTTTATAGATATGCCATAAGTACATATATGTGTACACACACACACATATATGCCAGGTCCTTGGGCAGGTAGGGCTGTGGAAGGGCCAGTCCAGCCTGTCCTTCCTTGGGGCTGAGCGGGATGGAGAGTGTTGATGACCCAGACCTCCCTTCTAGTCACCCATGAGAATCACACTAAGTTGGGAACCTTGTCAAAGCAGGAGATCATTATATTGTAAAAGGCATGCACTTATATAGCCTTGAGAAAGAGGGTGGGGGGCCTCAGGATGGGGTAAGGTGTGAGGGTCAATAATATTTCACCATGTTAGCAGTAGCTGGGTAGAGGCAGTTTTGCTGAGTCATTCCTATGTGGAAGTGATAGGCCAAAGACAGTTCATCATACTCTAGCCAGGCTCAGGAAGTTCCACTAGGCCTTGCGTCCTGGCCTTTTTAGGGCCAAGACACACACACACACACACACACACACACACACACACACACACACACATATATATATATATAAAACCAAAAAATGAAAGCATGTTCACTAATAACTGAGTGAATGTACATGAAATGTCCTTTGTCTGCCAACAAGTTTCTTTAAAGTGTTGACAAAAAAAATTGAGGAAAATTATTCTTTTTCATGGACTATAAGGGCAAATTTTTATTAAAGCAGAGTTCCTCAACATTGGGAATCTTGACATTTTGAGCTTTCCTGCTTTGACTGTATTTGGTGGGGATCCAAGCCTAGGCCTCCTACCTCTTAGATAAGAGCATCTAACCACAGGCATCTGGTCACTTGAATTCTCTTTGCGGGAGGGGAGGTGGTTCTGGGCACTGTGATGTGTTTAATAGTCTGGAGCCACCACTCACTAGGTGACAAACCTTAACTGATAACCAAAGACATCTCCAGACTTTGTAAAATAAATCCTCCCCACACAAGAGGTAAGGGCTCCTCTTTAATCATTTTCACAATATGCAGCAGTATTAACAAGGTAGAGTATACTAGCAAATCAAATTTGAAATTGGGATAATTCTAGGAAGATGAGTGGGAAAGAGTAGGAATGGCAATTTATATTGAATTTTGTGCATGGCTACATTACTTAATTTTTTTCCCATTAAATGATCATTCCTTGGAAATTTTATATCAAATGTGTAATTTTATTAAATTTTTCAATAGGAGTTTGCAAGAAGTTCTAAATTGTAAGGCTGGTGATGTTGAAGAACTTTATATACATTTTTCCGTGAGTAACAGAAAAAACTAGATTATAGCTTGGCTTTAATCTCTTTAATCTGCTTTCTTGGTGGGGAGTTGCTGGAGATTGAACCCATACCAAGAAAGTATGATACCACCAAGATATGCCCTCAGCCATTGTCTTTTATTCTAAAAACAATTTTATTCCAGAACCTTTAATATGAAATATTTACATTTTTAAAGATAATTTATTTCTGTGAAATTTTTCTCCAACTTGATCTTCATTTGTATATCTTATATCTACAGACAAACACCTAAATATGTATATAGCAAACATTCATTTAATGCAAACAATGTCCTCAACTAAACAGGTTTATTTGTGCTTGAAGTATATACATCAACATGCATTAAGCAGGGTTTAAAATTTTTTATATGGCAAGGCATGGTAACTCCTGCCTTTAATTCCAGCAGTTGACAGGCAGAGGCAAGGGATCTCTGTGTGTTCAAGGCCACCCTGGTCTATATAGCAAGCTCCAGATCAGTGTGTGTGTGTGTGTGTGTGTGTGTGTGTGTGTGTGTGTGTGTGTGTGTTGAGTGTAGTGGTGCATCAGAGAAGGAGGTATGGGCAAGACAACAGCAGGTATGAGTCCAGCTTGGGCTACATAAATAGACTGTCACAACAAACAAAAGGCTGAACTGAAAGATTATTTTCTATCTCGGGTCATTTTAAATGTTATAGGGAAAACGTACTGACAATAATTACAGACTTATGTTCAGCTGATTGCATTTTGGTTACAGATATACTGGGATAAAAAAGATGCTGAGTTAATTCCCAATGGGATCTCTGTACCTGTGAACGAAACCAACAAGTAAGATTTAAGACCTAAAATATCTATTTCGAGTAGGCATAAAATGTTTGTAACAATACAATTTAAAATATATTTGAACTTCTCAGATGTTCATTTTAGTTCCTTGTCTTTTAGAATGCTAAACAAGTAGGAGAAGAGAAGAAATGATTTAAGAATAAATCTTTCTGTCATCTAAGATACTTTTAGTCCCTATTCTATGTTATACTGTCTTCCAGATACCAATGATAAAAAGCTGTGAAAAATGTAATATATCAGAATGTGTAGAAAGCTTATACCTAAATAGACCATCATGTAATATATTAAACAAACCAACTAGTACCAGCTTATGGGATCTGACTACAAATTTTTCAACAATATTCAAAGGTTATTATTTAAAGTATTAGTAACCTGTAGTCAGCTGTAGCAAGAGTTTTTAGAAAAATTGGCAAATGTTACAAATGAGGTTTTCCTTTCTGTTTTTTTTTTTTTTCTGCCCCCTCCCTCTCCGGCCCATCATGCACCCTTTCTCTGTATTTCTTCTCTTCCTCTGTTTCTTTACATCCTGCTCTCCCTCGCCTTCCTTTTGGAAAAGTGGTTGTTAAGCATATGAGTAGTTATGGTGAGGACAGAAAGAGATGGTTTAAACAGGTTAGTTCACAAGGACAGTTCAAAGGGGTTGTTGGGGTATGTATGTGTCCAGGTTTCTAGTAGCAACCCTACTTAGCCTACTTTTCTTTACTATAATGAACTACCAAGCACTGGGTGACTTAACAGAAAGCAGAGCTTTACTTACCTAACAGCTCTAGAAATTCAAGGACCACATATGGCAGTGGCTTTCTCGATGGCAGCATCCTAAATGTGAGAGGGAAGCACCTGATACTACATAAGGAGCATGAACATGTGTCTCTTTTGGTCTTTCTCTTGTGCCTTACAAGGCTACCAGAGTTGAATCAGGGGCTCTGTGTGGTGATTCTGTGTAACTCAAACCACTCTCCATAAACCCCACCATAAACAGTATGGTCAGATCGAGTTTCTGCCTTCTTTATACCCAACAATGGGAGAAATAAATGTCATAAATGTCAACACATAAATCCTTGCGTGACAGAGTCAAACCACATCTACACTGTGTCACTTGCCACCAGGAAATCTATCATACTGTGGAAAGTGCATTCTATAATGCAAGGCAGACCTTTCAGAATTTATTTCCACAAATGAGTTCTGCTAGAAGAGAGACGGGGAGGTGCAAAGGCACCAGACCTCAGAACATCACCTTTTGTATGAAAACCTGATGTCTGGGTAGAAGTTTGTAGGTAAAGAGGAATCATACCATGCTAAAGAGAATGTTTACACTGCATGGTCCCCTACAAACAAGAGGGCTCGAGATAAGAGTGGCAGAGAGGAATGTATTATAGAGGCGAAGAAGCAAGGGTCAAATGTTGGACTTCTGTCAACCCTCAGTTTCCTGTGATGTGGAAGCACCTGGCATTCTGTAGTCATCATACTCCACAAATTCTGGGGTTTTAACTATTTTCTAAGCTAGTTACAAAAAATACAATACTTCCTTATGATGCTTGAGAGCAGCCAGTGAACGAAAATGGCTAAGCTATAATTTTTAATAGATTAGATGTATTAAATGCATGCCCCATATTTAATGAGCTTATTAGGTTATATCCCTTATGTTCAGATTGGAGTTACAATTGCTCCTTGCAATAAAGAAAATGAGAACATTCTAAAGTCTGAATCCTCCTCTTATATTCTCTAAGAACCTTTCTTCTAGTTTGGCCAGATTTTCATCTCCCTGTGTTGTATAGACTTGTAGGCTACACAGAAGAAATATACTTTTCTTTCTCAACAGAGTAAAAAGAGAAAAATAGATGATATTGTAGTCACTTATAAGGTATGTTACTGTTTTTTTTCTTCTTCCCTCAAGGAAACTCTATGTTTCTAAGTATGTTGATTACATTTTTAACACCTCTGTAGACACAATTTATAAGGAATTTTATAGAGGATTTTACAAGGTGTGTAACATGGATATAATTATGAAGTTCCAGCCTGAAGAACTAATGACAGCAATAATTGGAAATAATGATTGTGACTGGAAACAATTTGAAAATGTAAGTGACAACCTAAAAGTACCCTTTAACTTTTCCAAATTACTGATACATATCCCTCCTAAAACTTTCTCTATCTCTCTCTTTTTTTTCTCATTCTCAAGAGTTCACTATATGAAGAAGAATATCACAAATCACATCCAACTATTCTACTCTTTTGGAAGGCTTTCCATAAATTAACTTTGGACGAAAAGAAAAAATTCCTCTGTAAGTATTGTAAGGTTTTTCAATTTTAAATTTTTTAAATTTACTTTACAAACCAACCCTTCCCCCCCCCTCGTTCCAGTCCCCCATTACTCCTGCCCCCATCCACTCCTCAGAAAGGGTAAGGTCTCCCATGGGGAGTCAACAAAGCCTGGCACCTTAAGTTGAAGCAGGACGAAACCCCTTCCCCCTGCATCAAGGCTGAGCAAAGCATCCCACCATAGGAAGCGGGCTCCAAAAAGCCAGTTCATTCACCAGGGATCAATCCTGGTCCCACTGCCATGGCCCCTCAAATAGACCAAGCTACACAGCTGTCACCTATATGCAGAGGGCCTAGTTTGGTTCCATCAAGGCTCCCTAGCTTTCCATGAGTTCAGGTCAGCTATTTCTGTGGGTTTCCTGTCATGCTCTTGCCATATAATCCCTCTAGGCTTTACCTGCCCCTGTGTAGTTTTCTCTGAACAACAACAACAATGAAAAGTGTACTCAATATTTATTAAATACAACCATTCATTTCTTCTTATTTATCTTGAGGGTTTTTTTTTTTTAGATGAAATATCTTAACAAAACTGTATTCCTTTCTAGTATTTCTTACAGGATCTGACAGGTTTCATGTAAAAGGCCTGTACTATGAAGGAATAAAATTTCGTTGTCCTCAAACTTTCACTGAAAAGGATAACCCGAGATCATTGACATGTCACAATATTCTAGACCTGCCTAAATATTCTACAATGAAAAGGATGAAGGAAGCACTTCAAGTGGCAATCAACAATAACAAGGGGTTTGTCTCCCAAGGATGATGACAATCACCTCCTAGCATCATAATCACTGGCCTCAGGAATTAGATCTTTGCCTTTTGGGTTCTTCTGTCTTTCCTTAATCTAATTAGTACAAGAGGTTAAAGAATTTCACTTAGAATTAGTTGGGTAGTTTTTTAGATAAGGAAGTTATGAATTAATATTTGTTAGTGAAACAAAATTCTGTAAAACATTTGTTATATCCCTAATTTTGATATTAGAATGTTTGCTTTGGCTGAAATATTTTCTGAAGAACAATTATCATTTAATAATATACCAAATATTTAAAATATTCAGTACTGGGGCTAGAAACAGAGCTCAGTGGTTAAGAGCACTGGCTGCTTTTCCAGAGGACCAGGGTTCAATTCCCAGCATCCCCATGGCAGCTCACATCCCAACTGTAAGTGCAGTCCTAGTGAATCAAACATCCTCTTCTGGCCTCCAAGGCACTGCCTGGGTATGGTACACAGACATACATGCAGACAAAACATGCACACATGTAAATTAAAAATAAATAATGTAGCATTTATTTAAAATGTTATTGTACCAATAATAAACTATTGATCTGAAAGAATGCATAATTGAAAAAGCTAGCAAAATATACACTGCTTTCAACATGTTTTTGAGGCATATAGATGTATGTTTTGTATTAAGAATTATATTTAAAGTTTTTGATCTTAGTAAATCCTAAATAATTTATTTTTTAAAATCTATGTGTTGAAATTTATGATTATTTGAAAGTATACATATGCTTATTACAGGATTCCTGAAGTCATTTTAAATGTAGATACTGCTATTTTGGTAAAATACTGAGTCAAATCAGGAACCCATACCCACTGTCATTAGAAAAATGTAAAGAAGTTAAAATATGTCTTTGTATGATGTTACAGAGTAAATTAAGCAATGTAACTACTATGGGAAATGACTAATACATCTTGTATACTGGTTTTACTTAATGTTAAAACATAAACTGTATGCAGGTTTGAAATAATTTCATAAACTCATATAGTTTGTCCTAAGAATGGCCTATATGCTGCTGTGACAGACCCTCCTCATAAAAGTCCCTTTCTTTTACGGATATTGTATAATGCCTTGTGAGACTTTGCATGTAAGTTGTTTACTGAACTCCAAAAAAAAAACCAAATAAAACTAATGAATGTAGAAGATCATGAAATGGTTGTCATCAACAGCAACAACAAAAACAAATAAATCACTAGAAGAGTGAACACTACAGTTAATTCCAGCATTGCTCCCGTATCAAACACAGAGGTTGCAGAGAAAGACAACTATGGGAATCTTAAGTAATCAGACACCAACATCCTTTGCTACATTTTAATGTACTCAGCACATCCAATAAAACAAAGACAGAATAATGCCTCAGAACCAAACAGAAATTAACCCAGAAATGCATTTAAAAATCAACTACAATTCACCACATTAACAGGTAAGGATGTCCATATAACACCTCAGAATAGGCAGACAAGAAACTGAGCCAATTTTTTTTCAGTTGAACCAGTAGTTCTCTCTCTCTCTCTCTCTCTCTCTCTCTCTCTCTCTCTCTCTCTCTCTCTCTCTCTCTCTCCCTCCCTCCCTCCCTCCCTCCCTCTCTCTCTTATATATTTTATTTAAGTTATAAATAATCTTATTTTACATATCCCAGATCCCTCTCCCTCCCATCCTCTCATGCTCCCCCAAACCCCCCCATCCCACCCCATCTACTACCCAGGGAGGGTGAGACCTTCCATAGGGGATCATCAAAGTCTGTCACATCATTTGGGGCAGGACCTAGGCCCTTCCCAGTTTATTTAGGTTGAGAATGTATCCCTCCATGGGGGAATGGGCTTCCAAAGTCCATTTGCCCACTAAGTAAATACTGGTTCTACTGCAAGAGTCCCCATAGATTGCCCAGGCCTCCTAACTATCACCTACCTTTAGGGGGCCTTGTTCGGTTCCATGCTGGTTCCCCAGCTGGCTGGCTGGGGTCCATGAGCTTGCTCAGGTCAGCTGTTTCTGTGGGTTTCCCCAACATAGTCTTGACCCCTTTGTTCATCACTCCTCCCTCTCTACAACTGGATTCCAGGAGTTGGGCTCAGTGTTTAGCTGTGGGTGTCTGCTTCTACTTCCATCAGCTACTGGACAAAGACTCTAGGATGGCATTTAAGGTCATCATCAATGTCATTTTATGGGAAGGGCATTTAAGGTAGCCTCTCCACTATTGCTTAGATTCTTAGTTGGGGTCATCTGTGGATCTCTAGACATTTCCCTAGTGCCAGATTTCTTTAAACCTATAATGGCTCCCTCTATTAAGGTATCTTTTCTTGCTCTCCTCTATTCATCCTCCAACTCATTCCTGATCCCTCATGTTCCCCCTCCTCTTTCTCCTCCTTCTCCTCCCCAGCCCCACACCCCTCTCCCAATTCAATTTGTTCAGGAGCTCTTGTCCCTTCCCCCTTCTCCAGGTGACCATGCATGTCTCTTAGGGTCCTCCTCTAGAAACGGGGCCAAATTTAACACCTAGTCATGCATGAGAAAACAAACAAGGAAATTGACAACGTGATAAGCCCTACATACTTTTTCATGTCAAAAGACTGAATGCTTCCCACTGCCAAGGAAATGAGAAGGCTTTTCATGTCCATGTAACACTGTATTCAGGATATGTATCCATATTATAAAGTGAAGAAAACAGAAGACACCATTTCAAAAACAAAGACCAAAATTGTCTGATATTTAGACTATATTAACTATGTAGAAGAGTCTACGAAAGAACAGATTAAGTAAATACAGAAAGAGCTCAGGACTCCAGATTACAATAATGTACTAAATTGAAAAAAGTATCATTTACAATATAAAAAATAGCAGAGAGCAATTTTAATAAAAACTTTAATATTTACAATGAGAACTATATTGTTGAAAGAAACTAAAGAAGTCTTAAATTAATTTACACAGAGATTATGTTTACTGATAGCAACATGCCATTTTTCCAATTTTTTGTGTTTGTGTGTGTGTATCTTTGTGTATGTATGTACATATGGTGCCTTTGTGTGTGTGTGTGTCTATGTCTGTGTATTTATGCTGTATGTGTTTGTCTCTGTGTGAGAGAGACAGAGAGGCAGGCAGAGAGAGAGAGAAAGAGAGAGAAAGACTCGCTATGTTGTTTACTGTCTTGAGAGATTGTTTAATCTCAGACCTAGAAAAACTGGGACTCCTGACCAGCACATGTGAGCAAATGAGCACCTAATTTAATCCCAGCAATTTATTCTGCAGAAATGATAAATTGATCCTAAAACATATTATGTAGAGGGCTCAGAATAGTCAAGATGTAACTGACAAAGAGCAATGTTGAAGGGTATGGTGATTTGAATGAGAATGACCCAATAGGCTCAGATATTTGAATGCATGGTTCACAGTTAGTAGCCCTGTTAGAAGGTGTGGCCGTGCTGTGTCATTGGGGGTGGACTGTGAGGTTTCAAAAGCTATGCACCATTCCCAGTTTGCATGGTGGGCTTACTGTTTATAAGTCAAGATGTAAGCTTCCAGCTCCAGCGAAGATGCTTGCCTGCTTCTCTTTTGCCATACCTCCCCACTGTGATGGTACTTGTATACCTCTGGAACTATAGCTCCAAATAAACCCTTCCTTCTATAAGTTGCTTTGTTTGTGATGTTTCATCATAGCAATAGAAAAGTACTAATACAGGGGCTTTGTGTGTGCTGATTTTGTGACTCACTTTGAGTACATAGTGAAAAACAGAGTATCAAGTAGAAAACAAAATTTACATGTCAATAGATCAGGAGTAAGTCCAGCCACAAATGGCCAACCTAGAGCCCCTCCCTTCCAGCTGGGAGTAAAACCTAGAACTCTACATGCTAGGCAAGTATCTTGCCACTGAATTACCCTTGGTAAGAGTACATGCCTGCATCTTTCAGCCAGATCCTACAGCCAGAATCAGACCATGCCTCTCTGCAGTACTCTCTGGGACACAGAGTTAACATACAGTCTGCACTATAGCCTAACAGCAACTCCTGAGTTATGGTCCTAACCAGCCAGTAGCTGGCTTCTCCATGCTTTTTATCACATACACTATGTTAAACCAAATCACTTGGTGTGAAACTTCAGCTACCCCTAAAAGGTTATAAAAAGTCAGATGATTCCTTTCTTCTGGGGATTGAGCTGAAATGCCTCAGGAAGATTTTCTGGGAACGGTGTCTCCCCTACACACAAAGGCACTCTCTGAAGAGGTTCTTTGGCATCTGCCATTATCCTTTTCATGCTCCCCACACCAGCCCATTTGTTACTGAAGTTGCTCTCCAGGCTTTCTCATCCTTTGACTTTAACTACTTTTTATTTTGCCTGTGTGTGTGTGTGTGTGTGTGTATGTGTGTGTGTGTGTGTGTGTGTGTGTGTGATGCATGTATGTATGTGGGTATGTGAGTGTATTTGAATGTGCATGTCTGAATAGACCAGAGGTTGAATTTTAGTGTCTTCCTCTACCATTCTTTACTGACTTTTTGAGAAAGAGTCTTTTATTGAACCTGGACTGGACGTCTCTGTTTTATCTAGACTGGCTGATCATCGAGTCTCCGGAATCTGCCTCTGCTTCCCCAGTAGGCTTACAAGCACACACCTCTGTGTCTGGCTTTTGGGTGGGATCCAACACAGATCTTCATACTTACATAGCAAACACTTTGCCCATGAAGCCACATCCCCAACCCTGAATTAAAGTATTTCTGTATATTTCTATTTAATAACTGTCTATATTTTAAACAGCACATAGTAGAGAAGTCATTCGTTTTGGTTTAGATTATAACAAACTTTGTGTTTCTGTTGTTCTTTACTTTGAGATAGTCTCCTACTTTTACCCAGACTGGCCCTGGACTTAGGGGTTCAAGACAGCCTCTTGCCTCAGTATCTGAGAAGTTGGTACTACAAGTGCAAGCCATCACAGCTGGCTTCTTTGAAACAGCTGTCTTTATTCTGAGATGTTTTGGAAGGTTTCCCCTTAGTTTTTGATCTTCAGGTAGTTTTGTTATAATGTACTTTGGTTTAATTTCTATTTAAACACTGCTTGATATGCTCGGTTTTGATAAATATTTGGCTTCTTCTAGTTTTCAAGGCTAGGTGAATGCGGACTTTATAGCAATCTCTGGGTTTGCACTCTGGACTCTAAGTACATGTCTCCTCTACAGCCTGGAGTTGTGTAGTCTCTTGCCATTTCCCATCCTTGCTTCATAGAGTTTTCTGACACCTCAAAATCCTCTAACCTCTTCAAGTACCTTAGGTTCTCTGCATTTTTAACTTTAGTTGTTCCATTTTTAAGGTATAAGATTTTAGTTTCCTCAGGAATTTTTTCATATTGTCATTGTATCTGAACAATTAATCATATATATATTTTATTTTTTAATCGGATACATTACTTGTACAAAGAAATGGGTTCCATGATGACATTTTCATAAATAGAAAATAGATTCTGTTCATATCCAATCCCTCTATTATCTTTTATTTTATTGGCTGAAGCATTGGCTGAGCAGTTAAGAGCTCCTATTAATCTTTCAGAGAACCTAGATTTGATGCTCTGTTCTCATATGGTAGCTGACAACCCGTTGTAACTCCAGCCCCAGGGGACTTTATGCACTTTTCTAATGCCCTGGGCACAACCACGCATGTGGTACACATACATACACGCAGACAAAAACACACATGAAATAATAAATCTTTAAAAAAATTAAATTTTCCCCACCACTCCCCCACCTACGCTTTATCCTTGGTTGCCTCTTTTCTCTCCATGTCCTTCTTTTCACTCCCCTAAATCCCATCTGTTAGAGGAAATATGGCCTTTGCCTTTGTGAGGCTGGCTCATCTCACTTAGCATCATCACATGATTTGGTCATCTTTTGGCATTTCTCTGCTGTTTTCTGTGTCCCTTTTCGCAGTATACTGAGTCATGAAAACAAATCTATACAGGTCTGGAATGATGATTTCTCTGAGGAAGACACCAGGTCACAGGAATAAAGAGGGTTGGCACCACCTACTGAGGACTGTTGCAGGCATTAAGGCCCAGTCTGTTCCAGCGTGCCTGCACACTTCATCTGGGGCTTTCCTGGGACTGACTCAGTGACTTCCTCACCCTCTTACTCTGAGTCTTCACCTTTGAGAAGCAGTTGTCTTCATTTTCTTGTTTTTATGAGTCACATGTATGTTGGAAGACGCTCAGACTTATAGGGAACCCTCCATGAGGGTCCAGCCTATTTCTGAACTCTTGGACGGCTGGTCAATCTTCTTGGGGTGTTGCATTCTCCCTGTTCTGTGGCATGTTTATGTTCTAGGGAATTTATTTCTTCCTTGGCTCTCATACCTTACATATTTTTTTTTCTTTCTGTTTTTCTTTTTCTATACAAGAATTAAACACAGCTGTGTGATTTCACTTTCCACAGTTTCACTGAATGTATACCCAACCATAATCTAAAAATATTAAACAGAAATAAACATTCCATATAATTTAACATTCTAAGTAGTATGGTGAAATCACGTGCCATCTTAATCTGTTTCACCAAAATATAAGCCATCTTTTAATTTTTCACATTGACTGGGAGGTATCACAGTGCTTACATTCAAGTAACATCCACAATATGCATATTGATATACTTAATCACTTTTAATTTTCATATACATAAGTCACAAAGCAGGTCCTTGAAGGAAAAGTTTAAATGTTAGCTCATGTACCATGTTTGTATTGTGGTCATACTGCCAGGGGCCCCCTGATAGTCCAAGCTGTACAATGGCCTCCCACATATGGGGGGGGCCTAGATCAGTCCCCTGGAATCTCCACAGTTGTAGGTCTAGAGTTCATGGGTTTCCATGAGCTTGGGTCAGCTGTCTCTGTAAATTTCTCCATCATGATCTTGACCTCCCTTGTTCATAGGTTCCCTCCTCCCTCTCTTCACCTGGATTCCTGGAGCTTGGCCTGGTTCTTGATTGTAGATCTCTGTGTCTGGTTCTATCAATTACTGGATGAGGGTTCTATGATGATAGGGTAAGATGCCATGCTCAGTGGCAGTATGTTCACAGTACAATCTTGGTACATGAGCTGGCTTGTTGGAGCCCATTCCCTATGGTGGGGTGCCATGCTCAGTCTTAATGCATGGAAGAGGGGCTGGGCCCTGTCCCAATCTATTGTGCTAGACTATGTTAATTTCTCATGGAGACCCTTAACGATGAGGAGGAGTGGACTGGGGTGGGCTGGGGGAGGTAAGGGGGTTGGAGGAAGCAAGGGGGTGGGGGAAAACTGTGGTTGGAATGTAAAATGAAATTAAAACTGAATTTTTTTTAAAAAAAGTCTTTATAGAGGTGTGTATGCATAGGAAAACACAACCTACATACTATTTCAGATGACTGACATTCTGAGGCCTCCACATGTTGCCATCCTAAACATTTATGCACCCATTATTAAAAGAGATACTACCACAACTAAAATCACATATTTATCCTCACATGGGGATAGTAGGTAACTTAATCATCCCACAGTCACCAATAGGCAGGCCCTACAGACAAAAACTAAATGGAGAAATGCTGGAGTTCAATAACGTCATAAAACAAATGGAACCATCAGATAGCTACAGAACATTTCAGCTGAACAAAAAAGAATAAACTCTCATCATAGCAGTTCAGGAACTTTCCCTAAAATTGGCCACATGCTTGTACATGAAATGAGACTCAACAGACATAAGAAAACTGAGATAATAACCCACATGTTGTCTGATGATAATGGACCAGCTACCAACTATCAACAGCAGCATTGTTGGTGATAGTGTGACCTTGTATGGCCACTATGAAAGTCAGTGTGATAGTTCCTCAGGAGGCTGGAAATAGATCAAATAAAGATCCAGCTATTAGGCATATTCACAAAGGACTATATCCTAACTACAGGGACTTGCTAAACCATGTTCATTGCTGCTCTATTCATAAGATACAAAAATTGGAAACAGCCCAGATAGTTCCAACTGTTGAATAGGTGATGGAAATGTGGCATATTTACACAATGGAATTTTCAAAAATAAAATCATATTTTAAAAAAAGAAACAAAAAAATCATGAAATTTTTAGGAATGTATGGAGCTAGGAAAAAAAATCATTCTTAGTGAGTTAACTCGGATCCAAAAGGATAAATATTGTGTGTTTTCTCTTATACATGGATGCTAGCTTTTAGGCTTTTGATGTGTGTGCTACAATCTCAATAGCCACCGAAGTTAGGTATCTAGAAAGGGATTATGGGGAAGGAGATGCTCTCCCAAGGGAAGGCTAAGTAGAATATACTGTTATAGAAAGACAAAAGGAAAATTGCAATAGAAAATTAAATTGGTAGGGGGATGAGAAGAACTGTAAAAGAGGGAATATGGTGAGGGACAAGTAACACTAAAGGCCATTTGAAAAACTGTATGGAAACCTGTTGCTAGAGAAGCACTGAATACATACATACATACATACATACATACATACATACATACATACATATCAAATAATAGGGAGGCAATGCCACAACTAGACATGGCACCAAGTAAAATTTCCAGTGCCAGTTATGGGTTATATCTTGTTGTCATTGCCTAAGTGACAAATTAGGAAGCCCCTGTGGTGGTTTGAATGAGAATAGCTCCCATAGACACATAGTTGAATGCTTAGGTCCCATTTAGTGGAACTCCCCATTTGGGAAGGAATAGGAAGTGTGGCCTTGTTAGAGAAGGTATGGCCTTACTGGAGGAGGTGTGTCATTGTAGGTAGACTTTTGGATTTCAAAAGTCATGTCAGGCCCAGTCTCACTCTCACTCTGTCACCAACGTATAGATCAGATGTGAGCTCTTAGCTACTACCCAGTGCCATGCCTGCCTGCCTGCTGCTACACTCCCCACATGACGATCATGGGCTAACCCTCTGAAACTATAAGCAAGGCCCTGATTAAGTGCTTCCTGTTAGAGGTTGCTTTGGTCTTTCCTCACAGCAATAGAACAGTAAATAAAACACTCCCAAACATCACAGGGTATTGGCTGCTCTCTATAATTTGATGGTAAGGTTCTATTTATGAAAACACATCATAGAACACAGAGAAGTTGAGCTGGTGCCTAACTAGAAGCTTCACCCCTAGTGACTAATGTTCATGGTTCTGGAAGGTACTCGGTATACTTGGAATAATTGTGAACAATTCTTCACTACAAAACCTGCAACTTGCAACAACCATCTGCCTGTAAGACATACTGGTACAATAGTGGTACAGATGCTATGGGAGAAAACAACTGCTTTCTGATTAGATTTGTCTCACTCCATGAGTTGAAACCCATACCGGACACTACTGAAGTGGCCAAGAACCTGAGACTAGATAGATCATGGGCATAATGAGAAAACTTAATACTATCATACTATTAAAGAAACATAGGTATAAAAGAACTCCTAATGACATACTGCCATACCCATAGATCAGTGCCTCATTCCGGACACATCTTCCTTCATAAGACAGGAAATAATACAGAAACTCAAGCCTGGACAGCATGCATAGAAAGAGTCAGATCCTTTGGAGCACTCAATCCTAAATGGGATACCTTCATCAAAATCCTCCCTCGAGGCTCAGGGATCTGTGCAGAAGATGAGTGGGTTGATTTATATAAACCGGAAGTGATGAATGACTCCTAGGAAACAGTATCTTCCAGACACGACAGGCCTAATGCACATACGAACCCATAGAGACCGTGGCAGCACACACAAAACCTGCACAAGTTCCAGCTAGAAAGGGTCCCAGCACTGGCAGGGGAAAGTAGGCACAGGCTGCTTGCACAACCAAGAAGCTATCTATAGTAGCAAAGGAAAAAAAAAAAAAAAAAAAAAAAAAAAACCAGGATCTTTCCAAGGGAGTTTCACTGGGTATATTAGCCAAACTTTAGCCCCATCCCCAACAGTAGACAGCCAACACAAACACAAAATTAATTCAATGGTATTTTTGTAGAGTTTTTGCTTTGTTTGAGCCTTTATTGGTCCTTTGCTTGCTTATTTAGGTTCCCCTTTTGGTGTTCTTATATGTAGGTGTTTTTTTTTTTAATTCAAGTATATTTATAGAACTGATTACATTAACTTTATGATTTCTGATTCTCTTCTCTGCCACTGTGAATTCAAGTTACCAGCTGTTACCATTTGCTTGCTCTGATTACAGCTTTGTTCACATCTGCTTCCCACATAGTTAATGGGAGTGCTATGCTATAGCCTCCCCCAAAGAGCTATATATAGTTGGGATTTTCATATGAATTTATTTATTTTATATCCTGACTGTTTTCCCTCCCTTCTCTCCTCCAGACCCTCCTCCACCCACTCTGTTCCCACTCCCTATACACAGTTTCCTACAGTTGCTCCACACATCAGTTTGAGAAATCCATGTGTATATTCTCTTTAATAATTACGTGATTTTTCTGGTGACCTGATCTTCCCAGGAGCTACTTTAACCTTTACCTGAGAATTCATATGGAAGGAGGCCTGGGTTCTTGGCCACACCCTTCTGTAGTGGTCATCACTCCAGAAAGATGGAAAAAGAAAACTGTTGGTGTTCCAGACACTAACAGCTCACTATTCTGGCCGAGGTTTTCTTAAATGTTTCAAGTACAAAATGCCTATGGGACAATTTCTGTTTTATAAATTCAACTAGGTAGGCTTGTTCCCCCTGGAGAAATGGTTTGTGGTGTTCCACACAGTATCATTATACAAGTCAGTGTCTTTATTTATTTTTGAGACAAAGTACCTCTATATAGGCCTGGCTATCTGGAAACTCACTATGTAGACCAGGCTAGCCTCAAACTTACTAGCCTCTGCCTTCTGCACGTGAGGATTAAAGGCATGTGTCACCATGCTTAGCTCATTTAATTCTTTTCCTTTTTTACTTTTATTTAAAAAGTTGGGTATTTGTTTTTTACATCTCAGCTGCAGTACCCCCCCTTCCCACCTCCCACTCCACCCCTCCTCCATCTCTGTTTAGGAAAGGGCAGGTCTCTCGTGGATACTAACAAAATGTATATCAAGCAGCAGGTAGACAAAGCACCTTCCCATATATTAAGGCTGGGCAAGGTGACCCAGTATGGGGACTGGGGCTCCAAAAACCAGTAAAAGAGTAAGAGACAGCCCCTGCTCCCACTGCTGGGGTCCGACAAGAGGACCAAGCTACACAACTGTAACATATATGCCATGGGCCTAGGTCCATCCCACGCAGGCTCCATGGTTGTAGGTCCAGTCTCTGTGAGCCCGAATGAGCCAGGCTAGTTGATCCTGTGGGTTTTCTTGGGGTGTCCTTGATCCCTCTGGCTCCTACAACTCTTCCTCCCACTTGTCTTCAGGATTCCCTGAACTCTGCCTAATGTTTGGCGTGGGTCTCTGCATAATAATTGGGCTGGGCACCTATCTATGAGTATAGCAGAGTATCATTAGGCGTCATTGTATTGATGTTTTCCCTTTCCAGTCATGTTTGGTTCTTTCCTAGGTCTCTGGGTCATCCAGTCTCTGGGTACTGGTGATCCAGGTAGTATCAGGGAGGGAGGTTGCTTTCCTAGCACAGGCTTTTAAGCTAGGCCAATCATTGGTTGGCCACTCCCTCAATCTCTAGGCCATCCTTACCCCAGGATAGACTGTGGCTGGGATGGTTTCCCACTCCCCCCACTTGAAGTCTTGCCTGGTCACAGAGGATGGCCAGTTCAGGCTATGTAGCCACTATTGCTAGAAGTCAGCTGGAGTCATCCTTTAGATTCCTGGAAAATTCCCTTACATCAGGGTTTTACCTGACTCTGAAATACCCCCTTTCCAGTAATCGTTTTCATTACTTTCCCCCTCCATCTATTCCTCTGATCTGATCGCTCATGTTCCCATCACCACCTGCCCTCAGTCCACTAATGAAATCTCTTTAATTTCCTCTCCTCAGGGAGATCCAGGCACCACCCGCCCACCCCACACCCCCCCCCCCGGCCCTCCTTGTTTGCAGGTCTCTGTGGGTCTGTGATTTATAGCATAGTTATGCTTTATTTTACAGCAAATATCCACTGAGGAGTGAGTACATACCATGTTTGTCTTTCTGGGTCTAGGATGATTTGTTTCCCTAGTTCTATTTGCCTTCAAATTTCTTTCTGTCATTGTTTGTAACAGCTGAGTAACACTCCATCATGTAAATGTACCACTATTTCTTTATCCATTCCTTGGTTCAGGGAACTTTCACACTTGAATTTCAATTTGATTCTTAGAACTTTTAAGAATGTTCTGTGTACGTTGTGTATATATATGTGTGTGGACACACGGGTGTGCCTGGGTGCATTTGCAAGGAGGCTGAAGCCATTGGACGGCCCATTCTATCACTGTCTTATTACACCCAGGCAGTCGCCACTGAATCTGGAGTTAGGCTACCAGGCAGTCAGACTCAGCGCACCTCCTGCCTCTGCACTCTGAAGTGCTGGGGCGACAGAGGGTTAGGTAACTATACCCATGTTTTAAATGTGGGTTTTAAGCAATTAGAATAAGGTCTTCATGCTTGAGAAAGTACCTTACCTGCTGAGCCAACTCAGGAACCTCACAACTTTATATAAGCAGGTTTTCTAGCTCTCAAGATGCCATCTGAGCTGAAATTATAAGACTTGCTGGTAAGTTCCCCATGCTTATTCAGGCAGAACTAATTTAATTCAGTGGGTTATTTTAAAAAAAAAAGTTATGAAGGTGTGAGGGCCATGTGTCTGGGAGAAATTGGGGGTAAATATGATCAAGGAGAAATGGGGGGTAAGTATGATCAAGGTAAATATGTAGTATATTTTATATGCTACATATATAGAATATATATACTATGTATATATAAAATTGCCTAAGAATAAACAAAGACACTAAAAATTAGTAAGGCTTGTCTGAGTCATGTGTTTGCTCAGGAAATAACTGCCTGCTTTGTACTAAGCAATATTTTAGAAATATCGTGACAGCCAGGCGTGATGGCTCATGTCTGCAATCTTAGCACCCAGGAGGCAGGAGGAGTTGGAGGAGCTTCAACCTGAACTTAGAGACCCTGCCTTAGACAGGAGAGACACCTCAGGAGTTAAGAGCACTTACTGCTCTGTCATACGATCAGAGATCCCAATACCCACACATTGGGTGGTTTACACTTACCTGAAACTCCAGGTCCAAGGGACCCAATGTGCCTTTTGAGCTTCCATATCACCTGTGCACATATGTGAGCATATTCACACATACATACATACATATTTAAAAAGATAGACAAATAAAGTGTTGTAATGGTAATCTACCATACACAAGGCACTGGGGTTCAATTGAACAACCAAAAGAAAGCAAAATTTTGGACCCGAAGTTTACTTTCTAGACCAGTGGTTCAAAGCCCCTCTGGGGGATAGAACAACCCATTCACAGGGGTTGCCTAAGACCACAGGAAGACACTGATAATTACATTACAATTCATAATAGTCTCAAACTGTATTAAAGGGTCACAGCATTAGGAAAATTGAGAACCACTGGTCTAGACTGAAAGCAAAAAACAGATAATCATAATACAATGTACAATATTAAAATATAAGGTGCCTTTTAAATTGACATAAAATTACAACTACTTAAGAGGCATGATATGTGTATATATTATACTATGATCAAATACAGAAACTAATTTCCCTCTGCTATAACATTCTGTTATTAGAGATATTCCTTATAATTTATAAAATGCCATCCATTTAGTCACCCTATTGTGCTACAGAACAAACTGCTCAGGTCAGTATTAATGTGCTTGTTTGCCCATTTGTAAAATGGTGCTATTAGCTCCTCTCTAGGTTCTGAGATTAATGACTGTGTACTATGCCAATAACCACACCTGGGGTAGTTTGTACACAGAGATTCTATAATGAGCTCCCTCAGAGACAACTTGTCAGCTTCCTAAAATGATTAAGTTCAAAAAGCCACAACTGAATTATCAGAGTAAGACTAGCTTTATCAGCAAAACTGTTCATTTACATTGTTCAGTTTCCAGATAGTTAAATGTGAAATTCAGGGTTAAAAACCCCACTTCAGGAACTGAGATGCTACATGGTCTTCTAGCTCAGCTCTGTGTTGCCAACGGATAATTTAAGAATGTGACTTACACTTATATTGACAATAAAATAGGAAACACATGACAGGTTGTAATTTTCTCTTGACAGGAAGAATCATTGTCAATCTTTTATGAAACTACTTTAGGATGCCGGCTCATTAAGGATTAATTGGGGGACAATCAGATGACAAAGGTCTCACCTCCAACTCTGACCACCTGAGCTGAAGCATTCACACTGTGCAAGGAGAGACTCAACTCCACACAGCTGTCGTGTGATTTCCCCATGCTATGCTACCCCACATAAATAGAAAGTAGGTTAGTAAACTAGGGGTAGACTATTTCTGTGGCTGCACCCTTGCCTAGCACGCACAAAGCCCTGGGCTGAGGTGTGTGTAACCAATTAACTTAACCAATCTTAAGTTTCTTTAAGGTAAGAATTGAAACATGCCATGCTTCTAAAGTAGACACTGCATCATCCAGTTCTTTAGGACTTACCAAATTTCCCAGGGCAGAAATAACTGAGTGTACCTTGAAACATGACTCTAAACTTAAATGGACACAATCAGCTTCCCATTCCTGACCTTATCCACCGAAGGTACCTTGTTTTTCTGAAAAATTACTCATGTTGAATATTAAGTACCTCCGAAAATAAAATGTAGTTACATAGATTATTTCCACATTTCCTCTTACTATCAGACTCTTGAGACAAAAACATTCATTCAAGCAGTCACCCTTCCACCCCAGCAAACTGGGTTTTGTAGTAAACTGTCAGCATCTTATTTTATTATTGGTGAAAGCATGTGATGCCAAAGTAATGGAAGTAATTTTACACACTCAGAAGTCTCTAAGTTCTGAAGCTTACGACTGATCTTGAAACCAAAGGACATTTCAAATGACTAACTTTTAAATGCATGGGATGAAAGACAGGCCTCAGCTGATGACTGAAGCTGTTCATCTGCACTGAGATATTTCTCTGAAGGCTTCTGAGTGCAAAGCTTCAAACCATGAGGACAGACATGGATGAAAAGCTCCCACAGCCCGCCCCACAGTCCTAAGCCCGAGAACAAGACAAAGTGTTTTTGTTAACCAAATGGGATTGTATGCAGTTTTCACAGATGTTGCCTCAGACCTCTTATGTCAGCCAGCCCCTGGTTACACTAACAGACCCATCCAGGTCGGAAGCTGGAAGAACGCACACACACATACACTGGCCTGGCCGTAAGAGCAGACTGTAAAAGCAAAGCCTGGCTGTGCTGGTGCAGCCCTTGGGGGAAATTCTCCTCCTGAAAGCAGGTCAGCCAGTCCTGCTAATGAGAGTCAGCAGCCAGAAGAGAGTCACTGTTCTTCCCTGTTTTAAAGGTACACAGTATCACGAGAAGTCAGTAGTTACACATTTAACAATCATGGTCTAAGGCTGCTCAACCTCTTCTTGCTTCTTATTTTGATGTATTGTCCTTGCTGCCTGTGGTATCATATTAGGGATCCCATCGATGATTGGGTATGCTATTCCCAACTCTTCATTAATCAATTCATTTGTCGATTCGTCATATCTGAGGAAGAAAAAGAACACAATGAACTATGGGAAATCAAAGGTCAGAGGAGCTTGCTAATAAAGACCGCCTATCCAATTCTTGATAGAGTTATTCCTCTATCAAGTTATTTAGTCTTAAATGCACTAAACCATTTCTTTTAGGAAATCATCTTACAACCTGTAGTTATTTCCATTGGAATCAGTATACCTCATATTATCTTTTAAAAGTTCATTCCCAAGTTATGCTTAACTTTTTTTACTAGCTAGAAAGGATGTCTACATTTCATGCCAGTATTCCTTCCTTGCTATGGTCAACTCCAAATCACTCCTCAAGGAAGAAAAGGAAAAAAAAAGAAAGAAAGAATTTCCTGTTGATGTAGATGCTAGAGTGACTTATATGACACAACAGACAGAAATAACTGATCATCTAAACATGCAAAGTAAAAGCGCGGAAGATGGCCAGGTGGCGGTGCATGCCTTTACTCCCAGCACTCAGGAGGCAGAGGCAGGTGGATCTCTTGAGTTTGAGGTCAAGCCCAGTCTACAAAGCGAGTTCCAGGAAGGGCTCCAAAACTACACAGGGAAACCCTATCTCGAAAAAAAAACAAAACAAACAAACAAAACCAAAGAGCCCAAACGCTGGTCCTGATACTGAGGTTCAAAAGGCCCTGGGGACGCCGGTCTGAGAAACCCCGGTCTTTGCTTCGGTCATGGGCGGGACTGACCCCACCCAGCAAGGGCGGCCCGGGGACCCGCCGGCTGTGGCCACTGGGCCGCCACCCTCCTCCCGGGCGAGGCCACAGGTGAGTCTCACCTGAGCGGCTTCTTGGAGAGCGGACACACCAGGACTCGCAGCAGCGCCGGGTGGAAGGTGCGGGGCTCCTCCGCCCTGCCGCCCTGGTCAGCCAGGGACCTGACCCCAGGCGCCAGCAGACACCGCCCGGCGACGGCGGACGGTGCCCGCGGACCCCGCAGCGCCGGGGCGAGCCCGCGGCACGTGGCGCTCAGCATGGCCGCTCCGACAGCCAACGCGGCCGCCATCCGGCCTCCTCCGCTGCCTCCACGACACCGAGTCGCCGGGTCACCCTGGCCTGGCCCGGCCCCGCCCCTCTGTGCTCTGCAGAATGCAGCCCCCCCGGCACAGCCAGCGCCAGCGTTGTGGTTCCGGGAGCCGGACTGAAGTTCCGGGTTCAGTGGCTACGCTACCCTTTTTAGGAAACTGGGAACTAAACCAGTGCTCATTCGGTGTCCAACTTTTCTGCAAGGCTAATGACAGAAGCCAGGGGCCGGACTCCAGTCACACAGCGCTAGGCTTCGACTTGGGCGGTTGTCTTCAGAGTCTTCAAACACAAGCATATCGAGTGTGTTAGAAGCAACAGCTTGCTTAGTGTTAATCGTACAGACTCAGTTTCTGTGACCTTCTTTGGATTCCATCCCCATTCAGATATTTGAAAACCTGGAAAGAATGGCTTTGTTCGCTTACTCTGTTAACTGTGAAGGCTTTTATGATCTAGGCGTGTTAATTGTAAATACCACTATTAAGCACAACTAATTAATTCCTGCAAGTCAGAGTTCTCAACCCGCGATTCAAGACCCCTGTGGGCTGAGTGACACTTTTGCAGGGGTTGCCTAAGACCATCGGAAAACATATTCACATTAAAATTCATAGCAAAATTACAGTTATGAAGTAGAAATGAAAATCTTTTTATATCTTTATGTTGGGGGTCAACACAACATAAAGAGCTGTATTAAAAGGAAAGTTGAGAATCACTGCTGTAAGTGAACCTGAAGGCCGTCTGGGAAAGTAATCAGACATATGTTCATTAGTCAAATGGTCCTCTAGGATTATTCAGTGGGTTTTTATCCCAACTTTGCATGGAATTGATACCTGTTTGATTTTCCTTATGCAGTAGTGAGGTGGACAAGAACTTGCACCCAGACAGTTTGTTGCACACCTATAAGCCAGACAACTCAATCTCCTTATTGTTATAATAAAATAATTCAGTTTCCTTATTGGTATAGTAAGATTAATATTTGTCACAACTATGAAACTGAAGTTGGAGTGGGCATAGGGAGAGCCTAATCTATTTTAAGATTGTACAAGACTAGCCAGGCATGGTGGTGCACACCTTTAATCCCAGAACTCAGGAAGCAGAGGCTGGCAGGTCTCTGAATTTGAGAGTTTGAGTTTGAGGTCAGCCTGAGCAATACAGAGAAACCCTGTCTCAAAAGAAAAAAAAAAAAAAAAAGGTTCTACAAAGCTGATGGACAGATTAAAACTTTCCATGATTGTGGAAAATTGGAATGTTACAGGTCCAGAGCCAGATTAACTTCAGCTGTCTTTAGATGCTGTAACAGCTTTCATTGCCTACCTCTGTCTGACCTAACATCTTGGCGACTATGGGTAATTCCTTTGGGAATGTACTAACAACCCACTGTCAGCTAATATGAAAGACAATTCCTGGAAGAAGACAGGTTGGCTGGTTAGAGCTTCAGTGCTGCAGACATGTTTTGGGGCATTTCTACCTCCCCCATTTATTACCCTCCTCTGGACATGACCGGACACCTTTGTGGCCAAAAGGTAAATTCTTTAGACTATATGAACAGACCTAGCTTCCCCTGGTCAGAAGGATGCTGTCAGATATCAGCTAGGGCCCATAACAGCTTTCCTTGCTTTGGTGTAGCCCACCTACCTGATGTACCCACTAATATATTTTATATTATGACCTTTGAAATATATTTTTAAAAGGTCATAAATTTGCTCCTGAATGAGAATTAGAGGGACAGGAAAAGTGAAAATTGCTCCCTAAGATGGTGGCTTCTTGTTTCCAGACAAGAATAGGCTGCATAGGGTATGTATCTACACAGGACTAGTAGAGAAAAGAGAAGCTGGCCTTATAAAACACCCAACTGAATGTCTGTTTAGCACATTCCCATCTTTGTGGCTTCTCAATCCCAAAGGGAGCTGATTGCAATAAAATCGCTACTTTGGCTTTCTCCACAGACAGTCTTGTCTTTCCCTGACATTAAATTCTTTTTTTTTTTTTTTTTTTTTTTTTTTTTTTGTCCCATTGAATGAAGTCAGAGATCCCTTAAATGACTACCAGAACCCCATTACATCTCTTGGGGGTTCATCTGTGATTTGAGAAGGACTCAGAAGTGGTCATGACCTTCTGGTACTCCAAAGGCTTTGGAGTGAGGGAACCCTGTGACCATAACTGACATGGTGAGACAGCCTCCACCTCTACTAGGAGTAAGGAGGGTAGGGAGATACGGCTCTGATATAACAGCACACCTTGCTCTCACATGGCTAGATGGAGATTTGCCCTTCAAAAACTAGGGCAGGGCTTATATGCTTTTATCGCCATTTAAGTGGCATTGCAAACTGGACCCCAAGGAAGCAAACATCTTTCCAGGGAGAGAAGAGGGCAGATTTCTCACTTGATCCACCTGCAAAGGCCCATGGGGAAAGTCACTCTGGTTGATTCATGCCTGGCTTTTGAGCCCCGAGAAGGAATGGCTAAGTGTAGGCACCTGGGCCTAGGCTGTCTGGGGAAAGAATGACTCACTCGATTTTCTCTATTTTTTGAGCCGCCCTAGCACATAAGTGAGTCTTGAAAAGTTTTGATTTACTGAAAAGAAAGTGACGCCAAGCTTGCTTTGGAGGTGGGGATGTGCCTGGAACACGAATGGAGGTGGCCAAAAATGAGCAGGTGTGTAGGGAAGCTCTCCTGGGTACTGGCACTCCTGAGGGGCCTTGGCTGTCGGGGGGGGGGGGGCACATAACTGCTGAAACTTTGTGCTTCCTTAGAGCTCTCAAGAAGAACAAACATTTTCCCTCAAAGCTTTGCCACTATATACGGCATGTGAGGGAAGGGACACAGGTATCGGAAACAGGGCCTCCTTTAGCTGAACTGTTCATAAAATGACAACACTGGCCTATCAAATACTCCCTTCTGCACACACCCTTTCTCTAGCCCAGGCTCCACCAAGTCCCCGAGTGTGTGCAAAGCTCTCTGCTGTCTTTGTCAAAGACACTGGGTTCTTTAGGTCCCCCAGATGGTGTGGAAGTGAGGAAGAAAATGGCAAGGAATGCTAACAGTAAGGCTGTGGGTGGGACTCAGCAGAAGACTAACACGCGCTAAGCCCTGAGTTCCAGCCCCACGACTGAAATAAAAACAAATTGCAGCCAAAATATCCATAGCTACGAGCAGGGGTAGGTGTAGGTTGAGAACTAACTGCACTGGTTTCTTGTTTTGTGAACCTTACATGGATGCTGCAGGTTCCTGTGTTTCCTAACTGTTGTCAATAAGGGAAGCATTTTCAGAGCACCTTGCAGGGGAGGGTACATCAGTTATAGCAGAAACCATTCACTCACTGGAGTTAGGCTGGGTGTGGTGACACATGCCTTTAATCTCAGCACTGGGGAGGCAGAGACAGGCAGATCTCTGTAAGTCTGAGGCCAGTCTAGACTATAAAGCAAGTTCCAGGCCAGCCAGGCCTATACACAGAAACCCTGTTTCAAAAAGCCAATGCCCTCAAAATCCAAAACAACACCAAAACAAAAATAAAAACAAAAAACCCCAAAACATAAAACAAACAAACAAACAAAACCCCAAACTACAACAACACTGGGGTTAATTACTCTGAAGTCAGACTGCTGTGTTCAGAGTATCTGGGATGATTCTCCTCCCACGTGCTCACTTCCCATGGCTAAGGGGGCGGTGCTGGTATCTAGTTTCTCTACCTAAATCGTTTCCACTCTGCTCCTGACGCTACCTTCCTATCTCAAACCCCACTCCTTAGCCTTCCCAGGCTGGTTGCTATGGCCAGGGGAAGTTGGAGGATACTGCCATCCTAGTAGCCAAAAGTGCCCTTGCAGCCATCCACTGGCTGTACCAGGAGCCTTCCTATCCTGATGATCCTTGGGACTCTGGGTACTTTCCTCTCAATTAGATCTTCCTACTATAACCGGGATGGCATTAGGTCTTTTCCCTGTTGAGGATCCAACCTCTCTATGGCTGATTTGTTTCTTACAAGAAATTAAATGTCACATCAGGAATTTCAAGGGATGGTGGCATCAAAATTGTCTTGGTTGTAGAAGCATAGGTGTTAGTATTTAGGCATCTGTACTGCCTGTCCTTGGGGCTCTGACGGGATATGCCCTCAGCCGCAGCTTCACTATGTTCCCTATTAAAAAGGCCCTGCCCAGCTCCCATCCTCCTCCCCTCTTTTTCTCTCCCCTTACCTCTCTTTCCTCTCTCCTGCTGCTCCTGTCCCTTATGTTCAACTTTTCATTTATCTTCAAGAACACCCTAAATTGGGCTACAATTACCAGCTAGATCCCACTATTTTAATGGTCTATGGTTCTGCTTCCCTACCTCTGAAATAAAGTGATCACATACTTAATCAAATAACCCAGCCACCTCAGTCCTCCATCCCTGGTTCCTACAAAAGCCATATATTACAATGACTACCCGGGCTCTCCTGGATTCTTCCCCACCATACACCAAAGGGCCTTGGAGAGTTCAACCCAAAGCACCCAACCCTCACCTCCACAGGCCCCTGGAAGGCTTCCTTCGGAGATGATGGGAAAAATCAGACGCTCCTATGGTAACAGTGCCTTCTCATTAGCAGAGCTTAAATGACACACAAGGTACACACTTATTGAGCTCTGCTCTGGTATTGCCCATCCAGTCCCTCTAACATGGCATCCCGTGAATGACTACTTCCAACAACCCAAGGATGCACTTACCGAGCATTGCTCTGGTATTGCCTACCCAGCCCTGATTTTCCTTGTATGTCATTAAGAGAAAGGAACTTCCCCGAGAATTCTGATCTAGCTGATAGGATGGACCCATGCCACAGTGAGATACCTTAGCAAGGAATTGAACTAGGGGCTAAGGGGTGGCCAAGATGCCTAAGGGCAATCAAAGGCACAGTATTCCTGGTCCCTGGATGACATAAATTAACACTGGGAAATCACCGCACTGTATATGCCAACATTGGGGACATAACCCAAAAGGACACTCATAGCACTTGGGCAACAGGATAGTGAAATATTAAGCTCATTTAACAGAAGGCCCAGAGATGACATTTACAGTCTGCCTCTCCCTCAACCCTGCTTCTTACCTTCCTGATGGGGCAAGTCTTGAGCATGTATACCAGGAGGTCTTGCTAGAAATCCGTGCTTCTAGTCCTTACCTTAAAGACTACTCTATAGAAAACTACAGCTGTTGATGGGAGTACAACCGCATAGGACAGAATTAATAAGGCAGGCAGGAAATGAATGCTGTAACAGAATACAAGACTCTTGAGCCCAACACCCTCCATATCAACACTGCTTTTCTAGTTCAGAGTTCTAAAGTCTATATTCCTCAAAAAAAAAAAAAAAATGGCCTGGTTGTTCACATGTTCACAGCAACAACAACATCAACTTCTACATTAGTTACTTTTATATTGTAGTGATAAATCAAAGGAAATAATTCATAGGAGCAATTTTTTTTTTGTGGGGCTTGCAGTTCCCGGGAATAAGAGTGTGTTATGACAGGGAAGCAAGCTAATAAAAAGCTTTCCTTCACAGTTCTTGTTTCTGCTGCAGCTTGAGTTCCTGCCTTGATCTCCCTGTTGATGGATGGTGATCAGGATGGGCAACCACATGACCCCTTTCCGTTTCACATTGATTTTGGCCCAGAAATGTTTATCCCAGAAATGGGAAGCAAACTGACATTTATGTATTTCTTGTACTGAACACTTATACAACTATCTGGAAGGAAACTGGTATTATTAACAATCTTTGTGAATGTCATAAAACATTCCAAGAAAACTTTAAAGGCTCCTCGTACGAGAAAACAGTTTATTATGTTGTCAGGCTTTTAGCAAATTATTATCCAAATGCCAGAGCTCTGAAAGTTACAGACATGAGGCTTTTACACTTTTTAAAATTTATTTTATTATTATTATTTTGCTTCTCTGTCTTCTGAACATGGTTACATATTCTGATTGGACATTTTATAGTCCTTGATAGTAATGGCTAGTGATGAGGGGAAAGGAAGAGGGCTTCAGGAGGGATGTGTGGTCAGTCCACGTAGGGAAACTGAAAATTCTGAACTCACACGCGGACATCGATCAGCTTACATAGCTGTTTCCAAATGGCCTCTCCTCCTCCTACCACATTCCCTCCTTTGATGCTCAAACCTATCTTAGTATCAAATAGCATAATTTTTGTTTGAAGTCTTATAACTTCACCATGGGTGGCCACCCCTGCTCCCCCAACTTCTGTAAGGCTGGAGAGAAACCTTGTGTCTAGGAAAACTATGTAAGGTAAAATCAAGCATCCTTCCAGAATTGTGAGCATGACATAAATATTTTCAATCCTCCGAAAGTTGAAAACCATTTTCTAAATAAACTGTCTGGGTTTTAGCCATTTTAGATTTGAACTGGTATGTGGGTCATTTTTGCTTAGCGTGTGATCGATCTCTTAATGATATTTTAATCATTTATTTGGAACAAGTAGTTGTTTAGATGTTATTTATGGCTCCACATCCATCAAAAGATAGCATCAGTTGTCCTGATTAATGACTTGTGTTGACGGTATGATCACCTTCCTTCTTATGGGTCTTCTAGACTGATTGATATTCATTCGCGAGGCTATTGCAGGTCAGAACATATGTATTGTTATCCTTTGTTGTTGATACAGAATACATGATTTTATTATGCCTACCAGTTAAGAAAAATGAGTTATGGTGATATCCTGTCCTAACAGAGTAGTAGGAGGACTCTGAAATTACAGAAGGGAAACACTCTTTGTTCACAAGCCAGCCAGAGGAAGAACTATGTCCCAATGATTTCAAAGTTGTGAGGACTTGCCAGACCACCTTGCTGAAGACGGAGAAATGGACACTAACATGGGCCAGTGACAGGTCAGGTCACACCTGGACCTGAGCTCCTTAAGAATGCATACAAATTTCAAGTCCACCACTTAAGCCCAAGCCTTGGGTTAGGCAGGATCTGAACAGTTGGGCAGGTAGGTGTGTGCACGCCTGTTTGTGTTTGTCATTGCCTCTCTTTGTCCTTCTTTCCAGTGTAGGCACATTGAATAAACCTCCCTTTTCCACTTTTCACTGCAGTCTCTTAATTGGATATTAAGGCTGGTGGTGGCGGAGCCTAGCTATTTAGGGCATAGGGTCTGACTCTTAAAACCCTGATCTAAACTTTCACGATAATGCTGGGTGGGGGGCAGTGTTTTGCATATATGACAAAGAATGGGCATGAAAACCTAAATCTTCTCCACTTTACTTCCTTTGAGACCAAGGGCAGGAGTGACGGAGAACTTTGATGTTTGGTAGTGTTCCATTATGCCACCTTTGGCGTTATGTTCACATGTTCCTTGCTTGGACCCAGGAAAACTACACAATTGGGCTGCTCTATGATTCTTGGCTTTCTTGCCTAACTTGATTTCTCCAGGAGCAGAAACATTTTGTCACCAAGTACTAATGTTTATTATGTGAAAGACAATTGGGATAATATTATTTCCTTTTAAGATAAATCATTACTCAGATTTGTTTCTAGGTAAACGGTTCGAAAACCACAGAGCCAATAAAGGCTGTAGATTTACATATCGTGACTATAGAAATGCAAAGATCTATTGACTTGTGTCCTCTTTGCCATCCATGTTATTCTGCTGGCCAATTATGTTAATCCGTGATCATAGGACTCTCTGGTCTAAAAATACTTAGATGATTAATAAGCATTCTTCCATATTAATTCTCGTTACCAAAGATGTGCATGTACTCAAAACAAAGAGAATGAAAATAAAACATAACAAAACAAAACAAAGGCCTGTGGCTCCTCCTCCAAGCAACCCCCCTCCCAGTGGTGATGAATGGGATGGACTGTATGCCCCCTCCCTCGGGAGGCTATCCTTTCACTGTTTTAGGCCGTTTTGCAATTCTTTTCTTTAGAAGATATACATATATTTAATCAAACAAAGCAGCTGCTTTTCCTGTGATTGGCGCAAGACCAGGGGGCGAGGACACGGACGGGCGGCAAGGCTGGGCTGGTGGAAATGCAGTCAGTTTGATGATGGAGCGGCTGAAGATGCGCTTTTCCCTGCTCTGCTCACACTTTGAGTGAACCCATCTTTACAGGCTTTCCCTACCGCAAACGGGAGCTTCGCGGGCGAGCGGTTTTTCTCTAGGACCTCTCGGTAGGACACAGCCACCGGAGGAGAGGCGACGGTAACTGGGAGTCTTGGCGGGTCTGCGGGACGGCTGCGAGCCGCCGCCGGGAGGGCGTGACTGGGCAAGGCTGGAGGTTCGGCTTCTTCGCGCCGGCGGCATCCAGATGTGCAAGGCACCGGCCGCCAGGGAGGCTTCGCCGCGCAGCCCCGGCCCGAACGCCCTGCAGGAGGTTTGTCCCTGCCTGCGCGCCGTGCCCTGAGCTCTCAAGCAGCGAAAGCGCGCGGACATGGGCGAGACCATGTCAAAGAGACTCAAGTTGCACCTCGGAGAGGCGGAGATGGAGGAGCGGGCGTTCCCCAACCCCTTCCCGGACTATGAGGCCGCCGCCTCCGGCGCGGGATCCGTCGCTGGAGCCGCGGAGGAAACCGGCCGAGTTTGCCCTCTCCCCACCACAGAGGACCCGGGCCTCCCCTTCCACCCCAACGGGAAGGTGAGTTGGCTGCCAGGGCTGCCAGGGCCCCGACCAGCGGTTGGGAGGGTGAGGCCACCTCCGCCAATGGTAGCGTCCGGCGGGCGGTCACGCCCTGGGGTGCGATGACGTCATCGGCGCGCGTCCCCGTCTGGTGCGGGTCCAGGGAAAAGGCGGCAGGGCGAAGGGTTTGATCCCGTAGGCACGGCTTGGATCTGTTTGTGGCTGAAACACTCCGGCGGAGCACTTTGATGTCTCTTGGGACTAAAATGTGAATTAGTTGTTGCTGTTAGGTAGATGTCTTTTCTTTCTTTCTTTTTTTTTTATGACATCTGCCCGTGGGTGCGCGCTTACTTGGGCCAGAAAGACTTAAAGTCATACCTTCTAACATCTTTTTCTTTTCAGTTAATTTTGTTCTTTAACAATTTCATACATGTATTTTATTTAATGCATTCTGGTTGCTCCCACCCCACTGTCTCTCATCTCCCCCGAACCTCCCCAGCCCCGCCCAATCGCTGTCTCCCTATTTATGTCTTTGTTTGTGTCCCTCTGGGCTTGACCAGGACTGTCTGTGTGAATTATCCATTGGAACCCGGCTACTCCTACCCAGAGTGAATCTGTAGCTAATAGTTAAGCATTAATGATTAGGGTCCCATGAGCCCCTCCCCATCCATGACTACCTGTTGCCTGTTGGAAGGGCCCTTCTTGTGCACATGCAAATAATTATAGCAATTCTGAGCTCATGGTTACATTGGCTGTGTCGTATCTTATGGCTCTTGGATTTATTCTTTTCTTCTTCTTTTTTTTTCCCCCCACCTCTGACCATTCCTCAACGTGCTCAAATTTTAGAGAGTGTAGCCCAAATAGCTTGTTTAGGGCCAAGCTGTCATCTGTTACATGTAGTAATATGGAACCTTTGGATATATGCTATTTATTTTTGAAACAGAGTCTCTCAGTGTAGCCCCTGGTTGGCCTGGAACTCACAGATATCCACTTGCCTCTGTCTCCTGAGTGCTGGGATTAAAAATGTGCTCCACCATGTTCAGCACATTAGGTATTTTCATCTCCAACTTTTGAGAACCCTCTAGATTGATTTCCAGCAGTGTAAACGGGCACCATTTTCTTGACAACCATGTGCTAGCATTTGTTATTTGTATTGATGAGCATTCTCACTGGGGTGACATGGAATTTTAAAGTAATTTTAATCTGCATATCACTTATTGCTGAGGGTGTTGAACCCTTTTAAAAACGTACACTGTTTGCAGTCTTTGTAGTACTCTGTTTGAGAACCTTCATTTTTTTTTCAGTTGCATAGGCCCCTCCACCTTTAAAAAATCATTTTATGGAAGTATTTTTCCTTCCTGATCACCCTGTGCTTGCCTAATACTCAGGAGGTCAGAAGAGGGTGCTGGATCTTTCTGCAAATGCAGTGTGGACAGCTGTGAGCGACTGTGTGGGTGCTAGGAACCAAACCTGGATCCTCTGCAAGAGCAGCAAACACTCTTAATTGCTGAATTGTGATTCCAATCCCATGTAGCCCATTTTTAAAAATTTGTTGTCTTTTTTCGTGATGCTTAGGTTGATTTTGTTCTGTTTTGTTTTTTAGGTCTTTGTATATTCCAGATACTAGACACTAGTCTACTGTTGAATGTGTAGAAAAGATTCTCTCCTATTCCATGGATGCATCCCATTTTTGACTGTGGTCATAATGCCTGTGATATTGGAGTCTTACTTGAAAAGTTCTTACCTACGTCTATACATTGACGTATACTCCCTCCTTTTCCTGGAGCAGTTTTAAAGTATGAAGTCTTATATTGAGGTAGTTTTGTGCAGAGTGACAGATGATGGTTAGTTTTCTTTTGAAAGATACCAATATTCCCAGCACTGCCACGACCCGCACAGCTTGGGGTTGATCTGATGGGGCATTAGGGGAGTGAAGAAACAACAGACATGTTACAGAAAAGTCAATACCCGGTGTGCTGTTCTTAGCAGCTCAGACTGGGTGCATTTATTAAACAGAGCTGAGTGAGGAGGTGGATGTTCAGTCTCAAGCCCAGGGCAAAAGGCTGAGGTCCCTAGTTAACTCATCAAAGTGGATGATGACCACCAGGCTTTCCCTGTAACCCTTAGTCACTACCTTTTACAGGGCCATCCTGGCTGGCATGCTTCACCCCTACCCTAAACTTCTCCAGCCCTGGGGCTTGGCTGCCTTTCCTCCAGTTGCCCTTCCCTATACAATAATCTAACCATTTTGCTTACCTGGCCTTTTTCATCTACTCTTCCCTTTCCCTTCCCTTTGTCCCCATATGGTCCATCTCAGACCCATCATGTCCACTCTGGACTACCCCAGATGACCCTGCCTCTGACTATGCTCTCCCATGTATTTATAATAAACTTTTTCTTCCACCATACCTAGGGAAGCCAAGTCCTTTACTTTTATTTTATTTTATTTTTCTTTCAGTGGGGTTATTATGTGGAGCTGAATGAGGAGGTGGGTTGGGTGATTTCTGTAGGGTTATAGTCATTCAGGGAAGGCTATGCAATTTGTATGGCCTGAGTCACTGGACCCCATGAATTTTGCCGTGTTAATGTCAATAGGACATACGCCTCTGGAATTTATGTGCTGCCCTTCATAGCACCATCTGTTTAAGAAGCCCTCTTTTTTTCCAGTGGGGTTTTTGGTTTTTTGCATTTTTGTTGGAAAACAAAACAAAACAAAACAACAAAAAACCCATATAGATGTAGTAGCATGGATTTATACCTGAGTTCTCTATCATGTTACATTGATCTACATGTCTGTTTTGCTCCAGAACTGTGATATTTCTACTAGCATGGACCTGTAGTCAAATTGAAATCAGGTGTGTTGTGCCCAGCAGTCCTCTTTTTGTTCAGGATTTGTTTGGCTGTTCTGTCTTGTTTGTGTTTCCATATAGATTTTAGCATTATATTTTCTGTTACTGAAAAGGATTGCTTGAAATTTTGATGAGGATTGCATTGAATCTGTAGATTGCTTTTGGCGAGGATTGAATTGAATCTGTAGATTGCTCTTGGTAGGATGTCCGTTTGTACAATATTTATTTTCCCAATCCATATGCATGGGGGTATTCCCATTTTCTAGTATCTTCTCCAGTTTATTTCTTTGGGGCCTTAATATTTTCACTATAGCAGTCTTTAGTGTACGGTCTCATTTATTCATTTGTGCATGCATGCCAGTGTGTGTATGCATTTGTGTATGTGTGTGTTGTGAATGAGTTTAATTTGTGGTTCCTTTTTCATTATGTTTGTCATTGGTACATAGAGATTTTTGTGTGTTAGTTTTGTATGACATTGGCAGACATGCTTATCAGCTCTCAAGAGATTTTGATAGCGTCTCTAAGGTCTCTTTGTGTATAGGATCTCATCATCTGCTAATACTTTTGGCTTTTCTTATTGGTTACCATTTATTTCCTTCTTTGTTGTATCTGAAATTGCTATGTCCATCCAGTTCGGAGCTATCAAGTCTAGTACGAGGAGCTGGGTTATGGTAAGTAATCTAATAGTTGTGGAGCTTAGATGGTTTTCTAACCAGCAGCATCAGTTTTATGTGGTATCTTGGGAGGGTCCAGTCAGAGGAGGAAAACTGCACCAAATTGATTGTTATTAACTCTAATGAGATTGGTGTAATGAACAATGTCTCACAGGGAGTAAAAAGAACTTAGAGACTATAGGAATGGCAGATATGAGGAACAGTCTGAACTGCTAGGACCAAGAGAGCATTTGAGGACAAGGCTCTGGGTAGTAGCTATCTGATGCTGGATAATAAATTACCCTGAATTTAGCAACTTTCAAAACACTTATCTCACACAGTCCAGAGCCTCATAACACTGCAGTTAGCTGTGTGGTTCTGACTCAGAGTTTGTCATGAAAATGCAGTCATACCAGAGCTCAGTAAAGTAAAGATAGTCTTCTAACTTCCTTCACGTAGTTGTTGGCAGGCCTGACTGGCTAATTGTTTTCCTTTTATATTTGTGCATGCATGAGTTTGTGTGTGTGTGTGTGTGTGTGTGTGTGTGTGTGTGTGTGTGTGTGTGTTAGTTAGTGCACACACACGCACCATGGTTTTCTCCTATCATGTGGTTTCTGGGAATTAAATTCAGGTTGCTGGCTTGGCAGCAAGTGCCTTTACCAGCTTACCCCTCTCACTGTCTCCAAGGGTTCAGTTTCTCACCATGTGGGTCTTGCCATAGAGCTGCCCTTATGACACAGCAGATTACTTCTGACAGTGAGTGGTCAAGGAGACACAAAATGTTAAAGCATGTTCTCACCGAATTTGAGGCTGAAAAGTAAATAGGGACAGTTTAGAAAGACTTGATTACTCTGAAGAAAATATAAAATTAGAGAACTTTTACTTTTTATTTGTAATTTGACCTTCTTGAACAATGGTTTATTTTACAGTTACTTAATATTCCATAGCTTAAAAAAATTGATGGGTTCTCTCTCATTTCAAAATGTATTTCACATCTTAACATATTATAGAAATAGAAGGAAATCAGTACTTCTCAATTGCTAGGAGAATGACATTTCATTCAAAGTGGACAGTTAGATACCTGAACCTCTAGCTACCCAAGTGACTGAAGCAGAAAGACAACTTGAGCTCAGGAGTTGGAATCCAGCGTGAGAAACTTAGATGAGATTCTGTATCTCAAAAACAGATAAACTGAAGCACAAAGTAAATAAGCATAGTGTGTGGCCATGGGGTTATGGATGGAGGGGTGACACCTACAATCCTTGTCAGAGTGATGTTTGTGGTTAGGCATCAGCACTTCAGGATACCTGTTAGGAATACAGGTCCCACCTCAAACCTGATAAACTACAATGTCTTTAAATATTCTTGTGAGGCACATAGGGGAAAAAATAATCTCTTGACTCTTTTTCAAGAACATAAAGGGGATAATTTGTATGCTTATGTGCCACCCAAGTCTGTATGCCCAGCCCATCTCTATCCCTTTTGATGCCATCATGGTGGTGTTGATTAGGGTTGCAGGAATGGATTTGTTCTCTTCATCTATTTAAAGAGTAGCAACACTCAGCCACATGTTATTGAAAGCACGCACACACACACACACACACACACTGATTATGTTTTCAATTGAAACATCAAGATTGACATATGATTGAAGGCAGTTTGCAGAGGAAGACTGGAAGTCCTTTGCCTGGGCTTCCTCTAGACCACGACAGAAAAAAACCTCCAATATACAAACTTGAGGGATTCCGGTGTTGTACAGATGTCCCAGAAAGGGCCTTAGCCACATGGCCCAGTACATTTGGAACTCTTTTTTTTGGGTCCTTACTCTATGTCTATTCTTGGGAGTACTTTGCCTTCCTTAGTCATCTGTCTCATTTCTAACCATGTGCCCCTGGTGCATTCCTTTGCCCTGAGACACAGGAGTCAGGAATCAGTGCCCTCTGCATGCAGATCCACAGCCTTGCACTAGACACCATGTGTGAACTGAAGTTCCCAGAAGGAGAAAAAAGGAAAATGTGTATGTGACAGGGGGAGGGGTTGGGGCAAACTAACTGCACCTGGAGAGGAAAGCGTCACCACTGTTAAAGAGTCCATGAGGCCAAATGAAATGACTGAACTTCAAGGTTATCAAGAGTTAAGATGTTGCAGACAGGAGACCAATTATCTGGGGCTATTTTTAGTTTCATTGAAAGCTACTTATACTTCACATCTGTGTCTGACCTAGTAATAGCCTGTAACTTTGACAGTCTTATATTAGCTTTCACTGGTTCAGAAGCTGAGAATGTTAACAGCATCTGAACCTGATAAGAGTTTCCCCCGTTTTGCTATAACCTGCCTACCTGTGGCTCCCACTAATGGATTTGTAGCTGCTTTGATTTGTAACTCTTTAATACGTGGGCAATAAAAATCCCATATTGTAACTACTTTCATAGTGGAACATGATTTTGGGGAGACCAGAATCCATGTTCCTGGGCTCTGCTCACTCATATTTGGCAACAGCATAAATGCTGTCTTATTCCCTTTGAGGTGAGAACTATGGTTTTGAATCAGTAGTTATAACCGGTTACCAAATGTGGGGCCCCAAGGACAATCCATGATCACTGGTGGAGTTAGTGGGCTTGGTGTCAGGGACCAATAGGAGGCTCCTTATTCCCAAGTATTGGGCATGCCTCCTCAGGTGGGTACCGTGAGTTCTGCATGGGGCTCAGCGCTCCGCTCCTTGTGTGGTTGGTGGTACATCTGTTTATTGTGAGATGGTGTGGGATCTTGTTGGATAACCTTTTGGTTTCTTTCAAAATGTTCCATTGAAAGAGTTCAGTTTGTTTACTTGCTTTGGAAGCCTTTTAGTGTCTGACTGTTTATTTATTTTGTTTTCAGACCTCTGAAATAATTATTGTTTGATAATTTGGCAGCAATCTATTTTCTTTTTCTGGACACTCCTCCCTGTACCTAATCTGAAGGAAGGGGAGACACATCTAGAAAAATATTGTTATACTAGCTGGATATGTGTTTGGTAATTTACAAAAATTAATAGGACTTATGCTAAAAGATGCTAAATACAAAAGTAATTAAAGTTTTTAGAGGGTATGTCAGAATTAAAGAAAAACTTCCAAGAACTCTATTGTCAAACTCCTGTTCTCTTTTACCCTTTTCTGGCCTTATCTCTTCCTTGTTTATCTCTAAACAGAAGAAAACTCTGTGTCAAAGAAGAGGGTTGTTCTGGCTTGTTCTAGGATAAAACCTAGAAGCAATCCTATTTTACATTAAGAACTCCCATTTGTAACAACTCTGGCGATTAACTCCTGAGCAGGGATGATATTCCAATTTAAATAAACAGGTGTTCTGGGTTCCTGTCTGTCATGATACAGCACTCTGATCAAAAGCTGTTTGGGAGGGAACAGTTCTTTTAGCCTACATTTGCTTGACACAGTCCTTCACTGAAGGAAGTCAAGGCAGGAACTTTCACAGCAAGAGCTTGAAGCAGTAACTGTGATGGAACAGCTGTTAGCTAGCTTGTTCTCAGGTTCATGCTTGGCCAGCTTTAATATCTGCCCAGGGAATAATGCTGCCCATAGTACAGTAGGCTAGTTACAGTCAAGATAACCCCCTGCAGACATGACCACGGGCCAGTCTAATCTGGGTACTCCTTCAGGTGAGAGACTCCCTTGTCTGGTGATGCTAGGCTGGGTCAACTTATCAGTTAAAGCTAATGATGACAAGAAGATTTCTTATGTCTTAGAAATAAAATGATGTGAAATTTCTCCTTTGTTTTACTTCATTCTCGAGAGAAGGTCTCACTGTGTAGTCTCTGCTGACCTGGAACTCACAGAACTCCACCTGCCTCCCAAATACTGTTAGTGCTGTGATTAAAGGCATATACCACCATACCCAGATGCTTTATTAAAAAGTACACTCTAAGTATGATAAGAGTCCCATGGACTACCAGGGTACCTTCACAATAATTGTCTTTGCCATCTTGTATGCCCTGAAAGAACTGAGTAACAAAATTATTTTTTGATAATCATTGTATTTTCAAGGCTCTTGAGCAACATGCATTAAGACATGTGCATGTTTCTGAATATTTATGTTTTCATATGTGTGATTATAAGCATTTTAGTGTAATTTTTTTTAGTATTGCTACTACTTCTGAAAAATGGATCCTTGTATTTGGCAAGCTGCGGTAACTGCAACTCTAAAACATTACAGAGAAAAGGGTGACTTTACACCTGCGTAAAACCTTAGAAAGCTCTCACTAATGTGTCTCATCACATCAAAGATATACCTCTTTGATTGCATGTATTTGGGACAGTAGCTTACATAAACAGATGACCCAAAAGTAAGTAAGATACAGATATGCCTGACTTTGATTTTGCTTTTTGGTTGGATTGAGGACTCAAATTAAAGGACAATGAATTTGAAAACATGCAATATTTATCCACATAGTTCTGAGTTAGTTCACTCAATTTAATATTTTCTAGTTCTGTCCACTTATCTGCAAATGCCACAATGCCATTTTTATTCATAGGTGAATAGTATTGTGTATATAAACCATTTTTTAAAATTATCCATTCATTATTTTAAGGACATTTGGGTTGTTTTCATTCCGTAGTTATTTTAAGTATAGTGGCAATGAACATGGCTAAGCAAATATCTCTAGAGTAGGATGTTGAGTCCTCGGGGCATATTCCAAGTACTGGCATAACTGGGTCATATGGGAGATTTATTTTTAGCTTTCTGAGATTTTTCTACACTGGTTTCCAGAATGGCTGCATCTGTTTGCATTTAGCAGTGGCTGAGGGTTCCTGTTTCCTAGGACCATTTTTGAAAGATGTTATCTTTTCTCCAATGTATATTTGTAGCTTGTATGTCAAATACCAGATAGCTGTAGTTATATGTACACATGTTCTGTTTTGTTGTTTTGGTCTACATGTCTGTTTTTCTGCAGTATCTTGCTATTTTTATTACTGTGGCTCTGTAATATAATTTGATATCTGGAATGGTAATCCCTCCAGCATTGTTGAAATTGCTCAGGATTTTTATTGTTTTGAATAAGTGCAACATTTTCCTTGCATCCTTAACAGTATGTGCCATCATTTGTTTATTGATTTTTGGCCACTCTGACTGGTGTAACATGTAATCTCAATGTGATTTTGGTTTGCATTTCCCTAGTGGTTAAGGATGTTGAACTTTTGTTTCTGAGTTGTTTGTGCTTCGTCTTTTGAGAACTCTGGTTAGTGAGAACTCTCACTTTTTAATTGTTATTTGTTTTCTTGATATTTAGTTTTTTCTTTATGTATTTTAGATACTAGCCTATTAGATGAATAATTGGTAAAGATATTTTCCTATTCTGTAGGCTGCTGAATTGCCCAAATGCTGTGCAGACGCTTTTCAACTTCATAAAGTGCCATTTATTAATCGTTATTCTTAGTGCCTGTGATTTTTGTGTCCTGTAAAGCCCTTTCCTATGCCAGTGAATTCAAGTTATTCCCACTTTCTCGTCTATTAGGTTCAGTGTATCAGGTTCAGTGCCTTCTGTTGAGATCTCTGATCCATTTGAGGTTAAGTTTGTGCAGGATGATAAGTAATTCTACATGCAGCCATTCTGTTTGACAAGCAACATTTGTTGAAGATGCCGTATCCTTTTGTAGTGTTTACCTCTGACTTTATCAAACCTCAGGTGTCCATGGGTGTGTGGATCCATATCTGGGTTTTTAATTTGATTACATTAATCAACATGTCTGTTTTTATTACTGTATCTCCACAGTACAATTTGAGATACTTCCAGTGGTTCTTTTATTATTCAGTTTTTTTTCAGCTGTCCTAGATTTTTGTGTTTATTTATGAAATTGGAAATTGTTTTTCAAGTTTCTATGAACAATTATCTTGGAATTTTTATGTAGAGTGCATTGAATTTGTAGATTGCCTTTGGAAGAATGGACATGTTTACTATATTAATTCTGTCTATCTATGAGCCCAGGGGATCTTTCCTTCCTCTGGTGTCTTTTTACACTGGGACTTGTACTTAGGAATTTGTTATTTGGTTGTTATTTGTTGGGTCTCATTGCTTCTTTTAGGTGGGTGTGTTTGTGATGAGGACGAGGTTGCTGTATAGTCATTTTCCATGTTCAGATTGTGTGCAAGGTACCATGCTGTATCACTAGACCTTCCCCTAGGGTAATTACTGGCTGCAGCAGTAGGACCCCTGAATTCTTAGGTCTACTTGATAGCTTGCACATTTTTCTACTTCCTAGAAGTCTTGGCTTGCTGCCAGGAGATTCTCTGTGATGGATGTCTCATACTTATATTCTCCATTTCTAAGGACTATCTGGACCAGTGTCCATGTCTTTCTCCATTTCTGGCGTTGGCTCCCCTGTCTTTGTGGTTCAGACTTTTTGTGGGTGGTGCTTCTATTTGTGACTAACTCTGCGTGTGTGTTCCTCTTACCTTTTTGAATGAGCTCCTGCATGTCTGTGTTCAGTATTGTGTTCTTTGTAGACGTAGCTTCTTTTGGCTTGGTTAGGTACTATGAGCTATGTGAAACTAAGTTGTAGAGAAAATGGTGTTTATGTGCAGGTAGGTAGCTGTAGTTATTTACAACTAACTAACCTTACTTGGTTAGTTGTAGTATAGTCTCAAACCTCAGGGGAATCTTTGTTGATGGGGCAAAGATGAGTTTGAGCCAAGGGATGGCTTTTGTTTTCATGGGGGTGTTTCAGGAATGTATGGGTTGGGGAGACTCAGGCTGCAGGCAGGCATTTCTGGCCTGATGAGCTTGCTCTGATGGGATGTGGGGACAGGGGAAATTAATAGATGAGAGGGTGCACTATCCCTGGTCTCACTGGGATGTCTCAAGTGCATGTGTGAGCTCGGGCATACAGTGTCTGACCTCACTGAGGCTATCCCATGGCATATGGGTGGAAAGAACCTTGAGAGTGTGTGGGTGTGTAGTCCCTGATAAAAAAGGGGTAGTCAGGGGGGAGGGGGCAATAGGAGCCTTTTATTTGTCTTGTTTGTTCGTTTTTAATTTGAGGAAGGCCCAGCAGAGGCCAGGCTAGCCTTGAACTTAACTATGTAGCTAAAACTGGCATTGAACTCTTTTTTTTTTTTAAAGTAGTAATCCATATAAGGTGTTATTTCATTAAAACATTAACTCTACAAAGCCAGAACAGGTTCAGGCCCCCTAAGAAGTGCCAAATAAGGTCATTTTTCTCTACTATGTTCAGGGCAACTTTCTACTGCTTTCATGAAGCTCTCTTCTTGTGCAATTTAATTTCTTTCTTCTTTGATTTTTAGATTGTTCCTAACTTTATAAAGCGCATCCAGACCAAAATCAAAGATCTTCTCCAGCAAATGGAGGAAGGACTGAAGACAGCTGACCCTCACGATTGCTCTGCGTATACTGGTTGGACAGGTGGAGTAGGAACCCTTATGTTCCATTCCTATATACTGTATACTTATATACTATGGTATATAAGCCGAAACTTGACGTTTCCTCCTATTTTAAAACAGTGACATTCATACTCTTGAAGCATTAGACAGTTTTATTATGAGTCATTTTGTAGTTTTGTTTCTGAAGAAATACTGTCTGAAAGTTTGATCTTTATTATGTAGTATATTTTTATAACATTTAACCTCATACAGCTATGCACATCTATGGCAAGAAAAGGTCTACTCTATGTTATTTTGTTGGTTTGGTTTTGTTCTAGTTTTCTTTTTGTCAAACTGTGATTAAATGGTGTCTCTGGTCTGTTTCATAAATGGTTACCTTGTTGGTTGTACTTAATTTGCTTCAAATCGTTTTAATTATTTATATACATAAACATTTTCTTTTAATGATAGATTTATTACATCATTTAAACAAAAAGTCATGTAATTCAGGATCTGAACACTCACCTGCTTTAACTGACTTTACATTTTTGCTGTTCTAACTCTGGGCTCTCTTCTTCCTGGTTCTCTTGATCGATGCTATAGGAGCTCAGATGAGATACACAAAGCAGAGTTTAGGAAATAGCAGGTGTTTAGTACAGATTAAAGCTGAGCACTTTGTCAAGGGGATGGAAGTAGCAGCCCAGGGATCACTTCATAGTGTAACTACTGTTAAAGGGGATGGAAGTGGGTAGTGGCCACAGGGGTCACTTCATAGAGTAAGTACTGTTAAAGGCTCTGCGTGAACAGTGAACAAAGTGGTCATTGTGCAGTCTATGTCATAGGCCAAATGTATACTATTTCCAGAACAGATAGCTTTTTCTGAGGGCCCTTTTCTGTCCAGGGCATGGACAGTCTGTTTGGATAGACTATTGGAGCTATGTTTGTCCTTTATGAGGGTGCCTGATAGATAGTAATCCTACCAGGTTTGGGATCCTGGGATGAGGTTTAGGTAACTATCTGTTACTGGCACATTCTTTTGACTAGTAGTTAGTTTTAAACCTTGAGTATGCAAGTTTTAAATTAAGGCATGGTCAGCTCCAATGTGCCCCAGGCCTACAATACCTAACTGGCTACTTAACATTACCAGGTAGTCAGAACATTTTCGTAGCTGTATGAAGTGTATAAAGTAAGACAGACCTTGTTCTCTGAATTATAGTCAAGTCTGATTAGCATGCTAATAATTCACATTTAGAGACTTTCCTTTTAGCTTTAAAATAATATTTTACTTATTCTTTGAGAATTTTATACATTCATACAATGTATTTTCATTATATATACCCCCTATTACCTCTCTCCAGATTTCCAGGGCCTGGAACCTGTCTTTCTCCTAACTTAGTGTATGCTTTTATATTATTAATACTAATGATAATAATCCCCTGAGTCAAATTCATGTTGAGTATGTGTACATGGATTTGTAGTCATTCACTAGGGCAAGGGCAGTCTACCAGCCGCCACTGTGACTGCAAAGTGACTCAGGGCCATCCTCCCCATCAATGCTGGAGTTTTAGGTGGCTTAATCGTACATATAAGTCTTGTATAGACAATCAAGGCTACTTCGAGTTGCGGTATGAAAACAGCCATGTCATCTCCAGAAGACAGCGTTTCACAACTCTGCTCTGCATCCTCTAGCTCTTACATTCTTTCAGCCTCTTCTATGATGTTTCCTCAGACACAGAAGGGGGGGGGGATTGTTATAGATAACCTATCTCAAGCTGAACACTGGCAGTTACTTATTTTGGCACTTTGATCAGTTAGGACTTTCTGCATTAAGCACTGCAAATAAATAAATAAAAAAGCTTCTCAATCCAGGTTAACATCAGCACAAACCTGTTTGCACAAACATAAATGTTTATAAGACAATTTGAAAATATTAACATTTAATGATACAAAAATAGTAGACTCTTCCTAGGGCTTATATAACCTTCCATTTATGGTCTTTGACTGAGTTTGCAGTGGGATATTTCTCATATTTTTCAAGTCTCATGCATCTAAAGTTGGTTGTAAGGTGATAGATACAGGTCCAGTCTCGTTCTTTCGCATTGGACATCCAGTTTTTGTAGCACACTTCTCTTTGGCTCATGGTTTTGGCATCTTTGTCAACAATAAATAGCTGAGATTACGTGTATTCATGTTTGGGTCTTTAGCTTTGTTTCATTGGTCTGCGTGTGTGTTTTTGGACTGTTATCATAATGTTTTGTATCACTCCGCATTCTTTTTGATCAGGATTGTTTTGGCTCTCGAGTTAAATTTTAGGATAGTTTTTTTCCATTTCTGTGATGAATGCGATAGGAATTATATTGATTCTAAAATAGCTTTTTGGAAAATGGTCATTTTCACAGTATTCATTCTACAAACCACGAACGTGTCTTTCTTCAGCAGTTTGAAGTTGTTTTTTAAATTTTCTTTTTATTTATTTTTTGTGTCTTTCACATCATGTATCTTTTTAAAATTTTTTTTTATTTTACATATCGATCCCAGCTGCCCCTCCCTCCCTCCCTCCCTCCCTCTCTCCCTCTTTCCTTCTGTCCCACCCTCACATGTACCCCGACAACCCTCCCCTCCCATCCCCCACCTCCACATGTACCCCGACAACCCTCCCCTCCCATCCCCCACCTCCACATGTACCCCGACAACCCTCCCCTCCCATCCCCCACCTCCACATGTACCCCGACAACCCTCCCCTCCCATCCCCCACCTCCACATGTACCCCGACAACCCTCCCCTCCCATCCCCCACCTCCACATGTAGGGTGATGCCCTCCAGGAGGGGTCATCTAAATCTGTCAAATCATTTGAAGTAAGGACTAGGACTTCTCTCCTGTCTCTAGGTTAAGGCAGTATCCCTCCATGGGGGATGTGCCCTGCAAAGTCCTTTTGTACACCAGGGATACGTCCACTGTATGAGGTCCCTTAGACTTCTCAGGCCTTTCAGCTGAGACCCATGTTCAGGAGGTCTGAGTCAGTCCCACGCTGGATTCCCAGCTATCAGTCTGGGGGCCCGTTAGCTCCTCCTTGTTCAGATCAGCTGTCTCTATGTGTTTCTGCAGCGTGGTCTTGTCCTCCCTCTCTGCATCTGGATTCTAGTTCAGCTCAGTGTTTAGTTGTGGGCCTTTGCTTCTGTTTCCATCAGGTACTAGATGAGGGCTCCATGATCACATCATGTATCTTGTATTCATTTCCCCATTCCTGAGTGTCTGCCCTCTGCCCTTGCAATCTCCCTCCCAAAATAAAGTAAAATTTAAGAGAGAGGAAGAAAGGAAAAATCTAGTTATGGAAGGTGTAGTACGACAGTGAGTCATACAGTAAACCCTTTTGTCCATGTATCTTTACTTGAAAGTGTTCCTTGCAGAGACGCATTGTTCTGGTTCAAGGCTTCTGGTCTCTGCTATACTATCGGTGCTGGGCGCTCACTGGCGCTCCTCTTGAATGTCTTGTTGTTGTGCTGTATTATACAGATCTTTAAGCTTTGGGTCTGCTGGACCAAAGTGCTCTAGCACATCATAGATGGGTGGATGTTGGGGTGGGCAAAGTCATAACCCTGGTTCTGGGCCTGGGTAGTTGCAGGGTTGGTCAGCCCACCAGCTCTCCCCACCCTCACCACCAGGGTGAGCTCTCCAGCATCGCCCTGGCCAGTTCACTCCTTCCAGCAATGAATAAGGGGCGGGGCTACTTCTCCTGCTTTCACACCCTCAGGATCAGTCCAGCCACACCTGAACCATCAGAGCCAGATCTACCCCGTTGCCCCGATGAGGTGCAGGGTCCACACTCCCAAGTGCTGCCGCTGGGGAGGGATAGGGAAGCTCTCTCACCCGTCTCAGGCACAGAGTGGGGCATCTCTCACTGCCCACACCACCTTGATCAACCTGAAGATGAATTAACTACTAAAGAATAAACAACTAGATATTTAGAGAAATTTAAAAATTAAAATAAGAGAATACAGATCAGATTATTAGGTAAATTAGATGAAGTCTAGAGTATTAAAGATCTTCAATTTTAGATTAAATGAACATCTTATTGACCCACTCTAACAACATTTATTTTAGTACTTTATTGTGCAGTGTGCTCCTGTTACATTGATTCCTTTTTTACCTAGTTATCATGCCGACTTCCTTTTTTTTCCTTTTTTTTAAACCATTACATATTAATTGAACGGATTAATGGGGTTCAGTGTGACACACTGCATGTACTGGTCAAATCCATGCACCCTTCTCCCATTGTCCCATCGCTCAGGAGTCAGAGTATGCTCTCGAAGGAAGTTATTCTTCAAAGGGTTTCTGCCAAGAACTCTCAGTACAATTGGTTCTTATCCTTCGTGAGGGGAGACTTTGACAGAGAATCTCAGTGTAGCCGTTCTGACCTCAGAGTCACTGTCATGTAGCTGAGAACGTCTTTGAATTGCTGACACTGCTGGATTCATCTGCTAGATGCTGGGATCACAGGCGTGAGCCACCACACCTGGCTCCGGATTTCTGTTTCTGTTTTAGAAGATGTTGGTGACAGGCAACCCAGTGTACCATGTCATGTGGTATTCCCTAATGGGGATTGGACTCCCCTGGTTAGATGCCTAGTTGTTTGATGAGGAAAGTAAAAACATGAAAGACTGTAGAAAATATAAAAATGAGAAAGGAGGCAGAAATTTCAGAAAGATAATCACTTACTGTAGAATCACATAGAAAGAAATTATTTGAGGAGAAGCAGAAAAGGAAGGAGTTACATTAGCTTGAGATTCAGGAGGACTGAGGATAAGCTGGGAGGATATGAGTCAGGACTGTGTCTTTTCTAAGCATAAATTGATGACTCACCACCTTGGGCCAGTAACAGAACGATAAGTTTCAACCTAATTTTTGTGTCTTGTTTTCAATTTTATGAAATAAATTACACTTTCTGTTGTTATTGTTCATGATGTCCATTTCAAAACTCACAATCTTTGTAGAAGATGTTTTGCATAATTAGAAAATTACTTCCTGAAGGTAAAAAGGAAGATAGTAATGCTTTTCATTTGGGGGTGGGACTCATTCCAGGCATAGCACTTTTGTACCTGCAGCTGTACCGGGTCACTGGTGACCAGACCTACCTGCTCCGATCCCTGGATTACGTGAAGAGAACCCTCCGAAATCTGAGTGGTCGCAGAGTCACTTTCCTTTGTGGAGATGCTGGGCCCCTTGCTGTGGGAGCTGTGATATATCATAAACTCAAAAGTGAATGTGAGTCCCAGGAATGCATCACCAAGTGAGTTTTAAAACTTGAAAATGTCTCCAAAGGTTTTGTTGAAGAATTACTGAGAAAAGATGTTCAACCATTAGCCATTTTCTAATCTGCAGTTGCAAACAGGTCTGTCTGAAAGTGAAGTATGTTAATCTTAGTGGTGGGATCATATGAGTGTGCCTTAATTTCAGTGGGACTTTAATAACCATTCTCAACAATTTTTGATTGCCTTCAGTGCGTGAAAGTGAGTTCACATCCATGAAAGTAGTTTGAGAATAACTAATCCTGAGTTCAGTCTTTAGCACTTAGTTATAGTGACGCGGGAATGATGATGGACCGTGAAGGTTTTTGCAGTGGTTAGTTTATATTCTTGAACAAGCAGAAAGCAAGGTCTCTTCCTTGGATCTGGTAGAGTATCTGGGCCATGAGGACATTTCATGTTGCTGGAGATGGAGTGACTTAGTCTTGCCTAAGAAGTAACACCCTCAGCTCCATCTTACCTAGACTTTACACCCCTTCCTTCTGATCTAGATTTTAAAGTATGAACTCTGGTTTTACGGTATGATTTAGTGACATAGACGTGAACATTTGGAATCTGTTTCAGAGCTGGAGATTGAATGCAGGACCTCAAATACTTTTAACACCGACCTACATCTCTAACCTATATGCTTTTATTCTTAATTTTGTTATTTGAAACAGGAGGTAATAGAGAGGTTTGACTATTTTATGAACTTGGGGTTATTTTTCAATCATTGAGAGATTTTTTTAGACATTTTCTGGGATAATCCTTTGTCTTGTTGGTTAGACTTCTACAGATGCATAGAACCGTTGTCTGTCAAGAGTCGGAGCTTCCTGACGAGCTGCTGTATGGACGGGCAGGTTACCTGTATGCCTTACTGTACCTGAATACAGAGATTGGTCCCGGCACTGTTGGTGAGACAGCTATTAAAGAGGTATTGTGGGCCTACTGGATCTACCTATTTTCAAAGCTAGCTGATGACATACAGTTCTGGTAATACCTGGAGCCTCTGCTTCTAGGTGGGATTAATTTTACTTTTAAAGTATCTCATAAAATATTTTTCAGAAACAGCTACTTTTCTTCTCAAACTTTAAAAATCAGTGGTCTTATTGGTTAGGTTGTATTTCATTGGAACTATATAGTTCAACTTTGAAAGGTTAGAGGGAGGTGATGATAATTGGGTATTTATAATCTGTTCATTCTGGTCGCTGTCCTCTACATATACCCTATCCACATAACTGAATGTAGTTTGGTACACTTAGCCTGCTTGGAAAGGGAAAAGAAACAGCTGCCATTTACAAGATGCCATCCTGTCTGCTCATGTCTCGTTCCCCTAGCTTAGATGGCTGGCCACAAGGCTGGGTGCCCATCTAAAACTTGCAGCATTTTACTATCGTGAGTCTTTGCCACAAAGTCATTCCAGACATTAGACCATAACACGGAAGACCACATTTCCTTAGCTCCCACTTCATCAGTGAAGCTAGTACATGTCTAGGAGATGTCCTTGCTGCCTTTTAGAGAAAACTTGACAGCTATGAAGCAAGTAAGAACTTGGAAGAGTTTTTAGTAGGAAGGCTCTATAGGATTTAGTAACTTTTCATACTAAGAACTTCAGTTCCATAGACTTCTTTAATATGTTTTTCTCCTCAAGCATTACTTTGTGATTTTCTCTGACTGAATTATTAAATGAAATAAATTGTTAAGATAATGGCCGCTCAATTTTTTTTTCATTAAGTAACTTCTCTGTGTTCCCCTACACACCAATGTTAATTGGAGTAGATGGAGATGCTTGTAAGTTGTTTTGATAAGATGATGCCTTTTTGTCTCTACAGGTAGTCACTGCTATTATTGAGTCAGGAAAGACTTTGTCAAGGGAAGAAAGGAAAACTGAGCGCTGCCCCCTGTTATATCAGTGGCACAGGAAGCAATATGTTGGAGCAGCCCATGGCATGGCTGGAATCTACTACATGTTAATGCAGGTACATAAAATATGTACCTGCATAATGACCATATTATAATAGATTAGACCAATATGAATGGGGCATTAATTCTTCATAGGGACCAGATGGGCTGGATTGACTCACAGATACTTAACTTGCCTTTACAGCAGTGAATTCCTGAAAGTACGTTCTGTATATAGTTGATACCAGAATTGCTGCCTGTCAACCACAGCTTCCTTCTGTTCTGGTCCTGCTGATGAAGTGGGGACTCGTTAATGATGATTATGGGCTTTAGATTCAGATACTTAGGCTGATTTTGTTCTTTAAGGGAAATACAAATTACGAAAACTTTATTTACTTGTTCTTCAGGTGAAGTACACAGAAGCACTATATAGTAACAGCTGTTTAGAAATATGTGATAGCCTTTACAGACATAGCTAAGTAGTGTGATGAAGCTGGCTTGCTACCTTTTTCGGAGATGGCTACATGGCTTAAGAGCTGTATGTACATATCCTCTGGCCCATACCACAAGTCCTATGGTCATGCCATCTCTCAGTTGTCATCTAGAAGACTGTCATTTTAGTCTATGAAAACATTTCCAATTGTATTTGATAAATGGAAGTCCAGTTGTACAGTGGTAGGACAAAAATATGTTCTCTGACAAATCCTTTCTAAGTAACAGTAAGAACAAAATCAGAAATTCCAATTCTTTGGTGGAACTAGGAAACATATAGGCCCCCATAAAAAAGTATAAATTGAAAATAAGTTTAAAAATAAGCAAATGATCTAACAGGACAGAAGATCACACAGAAATGCCAGAGGAGACTGTCAGCAAGAAACTAGCTCATTTCTTCTGCAGAACCATAGAACTGGCAACTCAGGTGCCGTGGAACACAGAAGCTACACCAGGCGTGTGTCTGTGTTGAGATGAAGCCAGTGCAGTGGAGGAAGGGGCTTCTTCACACATCTCTAAGGAGCCTTTGGATTTGTCAGACTCTTCCTTCCAGTAATTCCTGTAAGGAACAAAAGGAATTGGAGCTTGAAAAACAAATCATCTGTTTTGATTAGAGAAGGCCAGGCTAAGAAGAGAGCAAAGGGAGTTGAATTCCACATGACACATGGGACTGGACAGAGACTGATTCTTTAGCCTAGGCTTTATCAATAATGCAATATGTGAGGGCCTCATAATAGGTCACACGAAAAGATATTTAATTAGTGTCACTTGCAATTTGTTGCCACCATTTTTTGATGAGAATTTGTATGGTATCTTGAAACCCTTTGAATGTTTTTACATTTCACTACTTTTATAAAACAAAATAAAAGTCCATCAAAATAGTAAAATAATTTCCAATTGTTTGTAGTTGTAACTCCTTAGTAAAACTGTAATGCAAATATGATTCATTTTATGAGGTAACAACTAATGAATGTTTCTAATAAGTAATAACCATTATACAAATTACTGAATGACAAGCATATACTTTCTTTTTAAGCATATACTTTTCAATAGGAGCTAATTATTCTGATTACCTTATAAAGAAACTGAGGTTAAATAATTTGGCCAAAGTAAAAAAGTAAATTGATAGATTTGTGAGATGCATTGTGCCTTTAAGGAGGAAGTAAGAACCACATGGGGGCAAATGAAAGATTAGTATTTAGGCAGCATACACACACACACACACACACACACACACACACACACACACACACACACACCTTTCATAGTCCAGGGTTTATCAGAGAGGCCCTCAGCTCTTCTCTGTAGGATGGTTTGATTTCAAGTGTTGGTAGTGTTGGTCGATTCATCAAAGAATAGAGTTTAACATATTGAAACACTAATATATTCAAGATTTCAAAGAACTGAAACAAACAAAAAAGCTGTATCTGAAAAAAAAAAAAATCCGCAAGGTTGAATTCTAATTTTGCGTCTTCCTTAGTGTTATGGATAACTAATACTTTATTAGATTAGCCTTTTTAAAGTGTTTTAAAAAAACAGAAAAAATAATTTTATTATTTGTGTGTGTGTGTGTCTCTAAAGCCAGAAGCAAAAGTGGATCAAGAAACCTTAACAGAAATGGTGAAGCCTAGTATTGATTATGTGCGCCACAAAAAATTCCGATCTGGAAATTACCCATCTTCATTAAGCAACGAAACAGATCGATTGGTCCACTGGTGCCATGGGGCTCCAGGCGTCATCCACATGCTCTTACAGGCGTACCAGGTTAGTAATTCTGTATTGCCCTCAGGGTCCAAGGGCATAGTTTCCACCGCCAAGTTTTCAGATTGCTTCTGCAAAGCCTGTTCAGTTGTACAGTGAAAACTAGTTTTACATTTTGATCTCTGTGTTAGTGTGAGTACACACATGCCAGGTCATATGTGTAGAGCTCAGAGGGCAGCCTTGGATGTAATCTCCGTGTTTGTGTGAGCACGCACGCATGTGCCAAATGAAAGGGCAATCTTTGGTGTTGGTCTTTGCCTTCCATCATGTGTGAGCAGGGTCTGCTGTTGTTTGCTGCAGCACATGCTATGCTGGCCGGCCTGTGTGCTTCTGAGGGTTTCTTCCCTCTGCTTCCCTTCTCCTGATAGGAGTGCTGAGATTACAAATGTGCATCGTCACAGACACCTTCACGTGGGCTCTGGGGATCTGAAATCGAGGCCTTATGCTTATGCAAGTGCTTTACTGGGGAACCATCTCCCCCACCTCAGTTTGTACTTTTTAATTTAATTATGTGTGTACATTGTGTGATCATACATACATGTGTCCGTGTATTTATTTAAGGGCCAGTGGTTAGCCTTGGATATGGTTCCTCTAATACCATTCATATTGTTTTTTTCTGGATTCCTTACTGCCCTAGAACTCACTGAGTTCTAGGCTAGACTGACTGGCCAGTGGGCTCCAGGGATTAGCATTTCTCCACCTCCACAGTACCAGGATTACAAGCCAACAAATCTGACTTATTTTTTAAATGTGTGTGTGTGTGTGTGTGTGTGTGTGTGTGTGTGTGTGTGCTTTTTGAGATTATAAAATAATGATATTATTCTTCCCTTTACTCCCTCTAGTACCTCCTCTGTATCCCCCAGCTTTCTTTTAAATTCATGGCATCTTTTTCCTTAAGTGTTGATATATACATATATATGTTCCTAATATATAAATACAGTGTGTTCACTCTATATGACATTTCTTGTAAATGTATTTTTGGACTTGACCATTTTGTGTTGGATAACTAATTTCTGTGCTCTTCCCTGAGGATGACTATTTCTCCTACTCTCATCATTGCTTAGTTTAAAATCTGGAACAAGCCTGGGCATGCAGGTGTACTCCCTTTCTCCCAGCAGAAGCCAGCAGATCTCTGTGAGTTCAGGGCTAGCCTGGTCTACATAGTAAATTCTAGGCCAGCCAGGGCTACGTAGAGAGATCCTGCCTCCAAATAAAATAAATAAAATCAGGACTGAGATAGGGCTGTTCACTCTCTCCACTTATTTTCATTTAGTGTCTGAATCACTAGTTAAAGCAGCAAGAAAAAGCAGTAAAGAGATACAAGTCAGAAAAGAAGTCAAACTAACCCTCGTTGCAGATGACATGGTTTTATACATAATCGATCCCAAAGATCCCACTAGAAAGCTTCTAGAAATGACGAACACTTTGAGCAAAGTGACAGGACACAAAATCAGCTTGCAGAACTTAGCAGCCTTTCTATACACTAACAACAGACACACTGAGAAAGAGATCATGGAAGTGGCACTGTTGACGGCAGAAACAACAACAACAACAAGACAAGGAAACGTAGTAATAAACCTAAATAAGGAGGCAAAAGACCCCTACAGTGAAAACTCTAAATCTCTGAGATTGAGGACGGCATTATAAGATGGAAAGACTTCTTATACTCACAGATTGATAGAATAAACATTGTAAAAATAACCATTCTACCAAAGCCAGTGTACTAGGAAACAAGTATATACAGAGGGATGGATGAGCGGATGGACGGATGGATGGGCAGACAGGCGGACAGACGGATGGACGGACGGATGCAGCACTGGACTAGAGTGTATATAGATGGTCTAGTATATATCTTAGGTCCCCTTGACCTCTCAAGGCCTTTTCACACAGGGACTGCCTGCCACATGTTGCCTGGCCTAGGTGGCTCTCTGAAATTGTGAAGGAAGATGCAGCAACTTTTTAATAGTCCTTGCTGTAACATTGTTTCAAGTGTTCTTTTATCTTTAGAGACGTTTGCATTTCTGTGTGCCCCACTGCTCTTGTTCACTGTAGAGCTGCATAATAGTCATCAATAGTGATCATGCCAGAGACTCAAAATTATCCTGGCTTCAAATACTCTGCCAAAGAAATGAGTCATAGAGTCACTCTAAGGTAAGTTACTACACATGGGCAGAAGGCAGCCAGCTTCTTTACCAATATCATATAAATGGGCAATTAACTAGGAAACAAACCAGTGTATATATATATATTCCCTTTTGAGACCTCTTGAACCCTACTGCTACAGCCTACTTCTCTCTCCATAGTCTTTCAGATCCTGCTAGGGTAGACGGTTAAGCCCCGCTTACAGATTGAACCACTTTTCTATTACAAGGTCCCAAAGATTTCACCATTATTTGGGAAAAAAAAAAAAAAAAAAAAAAAAAAACACCAGATACAGTCAGGTTTTTCACAATAATACCTACACAATAATTCTGGTACCAGTTTCTTCTATGTTCATTTACTTTTCTATTGCTGTATAAAATACTGTGACCAAAGCCACTTATAGAAGGGATGGCTTGTTTGGCTCACAGTTCATCATGGCAAGGGCCACGCAGCAAGCAGCACACATGGTGGTTGCAGCAGAAGCTGGAGGCTCACATCTTAAACTGAAGTGGAAAGCAGAGAGTGTACCAGGAAAGGCATATGGATTTGGAAACCCAAAAGCCCAGTGAGGTATTTCCTACAGCAAGGCTGTGTCTTCCATGCCTCACTGGACAGCACCTCCAACTGGAGACCAAGTATTCAAAGTTCAGAGCCTATAGGGAATATTCTTATTCAAACTACCACAGGAAGGAATTCTTGCATGACACAATAAAACTAGCCTACTATCCTTGGCAGGTACACCCAAGGGCCCTAGGGATAACCTGTTATTGCCACTTCTCTAAACCAGTATGGTTTGTAACCACATTCTAAATCTTCTACTCACAGATAAGCATAGCTCTTGTATCTCATTTTAAATATTTATAAAAGCTCATGTTTTTCAGTAGCCAAAGGCCATTACAGAAAGACACAACTGGTCAAAATTCAGATAAAAACTCTCTGTGGTGTTCTTATCAGCAACGGATACATCTGCAGTACAACCCCTACACCTGATACTCAGAACAGACACCGTGAAGTGGTGGTGGAAAGGCTTTACAGCCAGAGGACCAGGACATCTGCTCAGCTGCAAGATAATTTCTTGTATTAGGTTTGGGAAGCTACAGCCATGAAATTTCAGTAACATGGATTCCTAAACAAGACCTGATAAAGGACAACACTGGCATGCCACTGTGACTGGGGAAATTTCACAAGGCCCTGTCCTTTATGAGAGCAGTCCTGTCTTCTCGAGGGACAAACTCCCAGATAGGGTTCCAATCCAATGCAGTTAGCCCCACGCATTCACATGTGAGCAACACTAAATGGTGTGTGTGTGTGTGTGTGTGTGTGTGTGTGTGTGTGTGTGTGTTGGGTAACATTGGAGCCCTGGCTGTCCTGAAACTCATTCTGTAGATCAAGCTGGCCTTGACCTCTGGGACCCACCTGCCTTTGCCTCCCAAGTACTAAGATTAAAGGGCATCCCACCACCCATCTGTAACAATAATAGTTTATGATGTAGAGGCCATGAATTTGAGAAGGCACTGGGGGGGGGGGCTGTGGAAGGAGTGAGATGGGGAGAAAAGGAAGAAATTATGTAAATACAGTACACACATGAAATTCTCAAAGATGTTTTAAAAAATTGACATTTAAAAACCCAGCTGGTATTCTGATGGGAAGCCTTTTAAAGTAACTTGTTCTTTCTTACAGCTTTCAATGTCCTTTATGCTATGAATTTAGTGTTTTGACTGTTACATGACATGAGGACTTTCTCGTCTGGTCCTGTCTATTTGGTGGTTTGTGTGCCTTTTCAACTTTAATATGAATGTCATTCTTTAGATGAGGCAAGTTTTCTTATATCATTTTGTAGAAAATATTTTCTTTGCCTTTGACCTGGATTTCTTACCCTTCTACACCTATTATTGTATGTTCAGTTTTCGTTGTTGTTGTTATTGCTGCTGTTTTTGTTTTTTAAGTAGCGTTCCAGTTCCTTCCTGTTCTGTTCATGGTTTCTCTCTTGTAATGGACTTGACATTTTCTGTGACTCAGTGATCACGCTCCTCTCCTTTGATTCAAAACCTGATACTCAACTTGATCCAGTCTAGGGATGAGGCTGTCCTCTGAGTTATTTCATTTTGCCTTTCTTCTGAGATTCTCATATAAGTTTTATTTTCATATCTTGTATTGTTTGTGTTATTCCACTCAAGTTTTCAGTCTTCATCCTGGTATTTGTTCATATCTTCATTGAGTTCCTTGTTCACATGTACTACGCTGTTTTATATCATTGTTTTGTGTAGCATCTGATTTGCTTTTGTTCAGGGAACATCACTATAGGAGTGGTGCTTTTTTAGTGATGATGTATTCTCTTCTGTGGCTTGTGCTGTTGCAATGGGACACAGATATCTGAAGTTACTTTGGTGATAGTGTTTCTTGGCATGGAAATTATGTCTCTCTATTGTTGACTTGATGTTTGGATCTCAGTTTCCAATGACCTGAAGTTGTCGGATTGTCCTGAGCAGAATGGGGTTTAGGGTTCAGTCTGGGAACAATTTAGTGTTCATGCTCAAACAGAAGTAGGTGGGTCTCAGCTCAGGCTGAGTGAAGCACCTAAACCCAGTAGAAGACCTTCTAGTTAAAAATATTTTGACTAGTTAAATGTCCTCAGGAGTCTGGAGTGGGGGGGGGGGGGGAAGGTGCTCAGGACTTGTGGAGAGGAGAGGCCCAGCTTAGAGATTAGTTACCATCTTGCATAGGTGGCCAGGTAAGGGTGGACACTGGATGTGGGACCCAGCCTAGATCTGGTGGATTAAGGAGGATGTGTTGGGGGGCTTTTATTGAGCTAGATCCTGGAGGAGAAGGATGAGCTGGATCTGGCTGGGTAAAGAGAATCTTATGTCTGTTTAACCATAATGCCTATTCAGTTTTTGTAATATTGTATACTTTTCTAATCAGTGGGGATAGAGTTTACTTAATTCTTCATTGAAAGAATATGCTAACACTATTTTATTTCCCCACTTTCCAGGTTTTTAAGGAGGAAAAATACTTGAAAGAGGCCATGGAGTGCAGCGATGTGATTTGGCAGCGAGGTCTGCTCCGGAAAGGCTATGGAATCTGCCACGGCACCTCTGGAAATGGTTATTCCTTTTTGTCCCTTTACCACCTTACACAAGATAAGAAGTACCTCTATCGAGCCTGTAAGGTGAGGACACCTCTATCCCCACAGCTCCAGAACTTCCCAGGACAGAGTCCAAAGCACAACTCCTCTCCACTCTTTGAATCCACTCCTCCCAATCTGTGCTTGAATCTACTTCTTCTGGCCTTGTCCTTGACCCTCTCTCTATTCTGTCTATGAGATGAGGGCAGCAAGCATAAAGGTTACTCTGAAGAACACAAGTTCTGGAATCATATTACCTGGTCAGAATTACTGCACTGCGTATAAGCATTATTTACGTGTTGTTGGTTTGCTTTCTGAAGAGTCTGAGCTAGCACAGATGGGCCTTGGTTTTGCTGTTGTTGAGGTTGACCACTCCCCTTCCCCAAGTTCTAGGGTTTCAGGTCTTTGACATCATACCCAGCTTATATAGAAGTTTTATTGTCTTAAAGTACATCGATTCTTCAAGTCTCCATTTCTTTATTGAAAAAAAAAGTGGGAAGAAAATGACTACCTATCTACCAAGGATATTTCAAGAATTAATTGAAATAACATGCAGACTATCTGCAATTGTTAAATCCTTCATTAGTTTCACATTCAACTGCACGTAAAACCTACACTCCTCTCGCAAGTTCCTGCAGTCCTGCACACTTGACCCTTGTCTGTTTCTCTACGTTGTCTCATCTTAACAGATATACCACCTCACGGTCTTCCTTCTCAATAGAATCAAGTCTAAACTGTTAGTGTCTATTTCCTTCCCTGCAATTTACAGGGGAAATTGCTATTCCAGTGTTTAACTATGGCAGTCTTCAGGATCTTTAAGACAGCCACATGGAAGAGTCGTCCAATTATTTGTTGAGTGTATTGCTTATAGCTTGGCTTCAACTGGTGAACAATAAGTTTCATGATTGTCCTTGTCTAGGTTACTCTCCTATGAGCATCAGTAGCACATAGCCCCAAATAGAAACGATTAAATATGCCTTGAGTACATTTTCATGAATGGTAGCAAGCTACACTTGGTAAATGCTTGTATATGTTTTTATTACTATGCATGTTTCTCATGGTGTAATTATGTGCACACCTCAGGAAGCCACTGAGCTACTCCTGAGCCCCCTCTTCAGTTCTTATGAATTCATTAAAGGGTCCCATTTATTGCCTCTTCAGAATTTCTATTCCTAAAAAGAATTGTCTTTCTTTTTAGTTTGCAGAGTGGTGTCTAGATTACGGAGCACATGGGTGTCGCATTCCTGACAGACCTTATTCCCTCTTTGAAGGTAGGACAGTATGAAAAACAAAACTGTACATTTGAGTATTTGGGCCAGGGAAATTGGGCTAGTTCTCTGTTCTGAGGACTAGCATTAGTGCATTTGATGTTGCTTGAGTAAAATTACAGAACTAAAATAAAATGATAGCAAGCCAGTTTATCTTTCCTACATTTGCTTCTGCTGACGTCTCCACTTCTTTGATGTATATATGCAAACAAAGTCTGGAAGGCTTAATGGATGGGAGAAGATAGTAAGTTTCCTCTTCTGCATTTTGTCTATAATAATACACACACACACAAACACACACACACACACACATATATTTTCACAGGAAATTTAGTTATTTAAAATACACTTAGTTATTTAAATTATATAAAGAATTACTAGTAACTGATTATTAATTGATAGTAGTAATTGGGTAATTGGGTATTAATTATTAGAAAAATAAGAGTGAATATTAAAGGCATATTAATGTTCTTATGGATGGTTATAACAAGGCCCTTTGTAGAAACAACAATAATTAAGTTTGCCCAGGTTGATAAATATATAAGAATGTAATATAATTAATATAATTATAGTTGAAGTCCTAGAGAGGTAGCAATCCTTTTTTGCTTGTTTGTTTGTTATATATTTTTCATACAGAGTCTCTCTATGTATCCCAGAATATCCTGAAACTTGCTGTGTAGACCAGGCTTACCTTAAACTCACAGAGATCTGTCTGCCTCTGCCACTCAAGTGCTGGGATTAAAGGCATGCATCACACTTGGCCTCCCAAATTGTGTGTGTGTGTGTGTGTGTGTGAAGTCTTACATGTGCATGCTGGCATGCACACATACATGTTTCAATTAAATGATAAACCACAGTGCAAAGACTTCATAGCATTATGATAAATTGATAATAACTTTAAACCACATTTTTTAAACTATGCCCCAGCATGAATTTTAGAAGCAATAAGGATTGAATTATTTCAAGTCAAGTAGATAGGCGATGGATTTTGTCAATTTTTTTTTCTGTATCAGTTGAAATAATAAGGAAAAAAATCTCAGAATAAAACTTTAGATTTTTATGTCACTAAAACCTGTGGCAGGCATGGTGGTCCTTGCCTGTAATCACATCACACTGTTGGCTAAAGCATCAGATTATGGGTAGGAGTCTGGCCTCGCTCTATATTGAGGCCCTGTCACAGAATAAATAAACAGGAGATGCATTTACATCAGACCACAGGAGTCAGTGTCTGACTCTAAATGGAGGCCACTGATGCTTATACATTCAAGTTTAAAATAGCAACTTTACCCACTGGATCAAAATTCCACTTTTGAACAGTTCCCCCATGGCTAGGAAACCAGCAGATTGTGTCTGTCCTGTGCCTCATCAATGCATGGCAGACAGAACTAGCAATAACTATTAACCAAGTTCTCATCTAGGAGTCCAACAGATAGTTCTATCCATAGAGAACACTGGCTTTATCTGCTGCTTTCCATGAGTACTCACTGTTAGAATTTAGGCATTTTACTGATCTGCCTTTGGAGTTCTGACAAGATACGACCTCAGCTGCTGCCACTAAGAGAGCCTCCTGTGCCTATTCATTATGTTCTTTTTTAAAGGTCCTGCCCACCTCCCATCCCTTTCTCTCTCTTTCTCTCCCCGTCCCTGTCTGTCCCTCCCTCCTTCCCTCCCTCCCTCTCTCTCCTCTCTGGAGGCAAGTCTTCCCCCTCCCCTTCCCCATTTTTATGATCCTTTTCCCTAAATAAAATAGCTATCCACTTGAACTGTGTTACACGGGCTCTTTCTCTCTTGAGCTGCTTTTTTTAAATTACAACATTGGTTCCCTGAATCACCGAGGCGGCTTATGCCTTGTCTCATAAAAGCCGCTGGATCTTGTTCAACCTCACTTATGGAGAATGAGCCTATCAAAACTCCACTTCCTGGCACTTTGTAATCACTTCACACTGGGACCTACCCACCTGCTTCACCCTCAGTAGATCTGCTCTTCTTCACTGCAACAAATCTGCTTTTTCATTCGATGATGGCTTTGCCTTCCATTCCACCAAAGGCGGTATCCTGTGGGACCGGTGCCTGCCTACGAAACCCAGAAACAGGCATTATAAGGGCCTCTTTTTGTTTCTAATGGGTTCCAATAGGTACATGTATTATTATTATTATTATTATTATTATTATTATTATTATTATTTAAATAATAAAGTGTCTAGAACCCTTTCATCAAATAAAAACTTACAGAGAAAGCTGGGACTGACCCAAATGTTCTTCAGTAGCAAAATTAGGACAGTCTCTGTCGCACTACTCAGCAAGAAGGGCAGACTACTGACTGACACCCCCAGACAGACATCAACTGCAAGAACCCAACTCAGTGAGGAAGTCAGTCCCCAGAGGCCACCCATGCTCTGAATCGGACAAACTCAACTATGTCAGTTACCTCTAACAATGGAGTGCAGGGACACAGAACCTTGCTGGGGTGATAGATCATTCCAGAACTTGATAGAAGTTTGTTCTATTCCAATTTGCACAATTGTCAAAATTCAAAGAGTTACATCTAAGATTTGTGTATTTGTTTGTGTGTGAATTCTGTGGCAAAAGCAAACCTAAACTAACTGAAACTCAGAGTGGAATTCCTCTGACTAGGTGGAGACATAGGCCCTCAGTCCCCACCACCATAAACGTTCCTGTCAGTCAACTCTGAAAGCTGTTGTTACTCTATTCCCCGCTTTTGGAGAGGGGGTACCTTTTGACAAAAACAAATGTGCACTTATTTGAAAATTGCTTTCTTAGAAACTAAAGAAAATGTAAAATGTGAGATTATAAAAGCTCTGACAAGAAAATTTCATTTGTAGACATACAGTTGGCAACATCCTTAAATTCTTCAAGGGCTTTTATTTTATCATTGGATTAAGGTACTTGACCCTCACACCTGTTAGCTAAGGACTGTTGCCACATCCTACATCTACATCCATATCTATCTGGTAGATGCTGCAATTAACATCTTAACATTTCATATGCAAGATGAGAATCCAAAATCCACTTCTTAAAACACAATATAGTAGAGTTGAAGAAATAGGTCATAGGCAAATTCACTTGTCACAAAGTGTGAGAATCTGAGTTTGAAGCCCCTGAACCCAGATGTGTAGATATGTAGCTTAAGTGTGTAATCCCAGCACTTTGAAGAGGAACTGGGAGGTGAGGCAGGAGGAACCTCGGAATCTTGTGAGTCAGCTACAATGGTATGTATGCAATAGAAAACGATGGGGATCCTGTCTCAAACAAGGTGGAAGGCAGGACTGACACTTCAAGTTTCTGCTGTTATCTGTATTCACAGTGCATATGCCTGAATTCAAACATTCACACAAGACAATAAAGAATGGTTATTGGGTACTGTCTGAAAGGATGTCACTTAAATTGGTGATTGCACTTTTCCTTATGTCCTCACAGCCCCTGTAGAGGAAGGGATTAAATGTCACCTTGCTCTATTCACTAACGTATACAGTTCTCAAAAGATGCACATTTTGCTTTGCAGGTATGGCTGGTGCTGTACACTTTCTCTCTGATATCTTGGTACCAGAGACATCACGGTTTCCAGCATTTGAACTTGGCGTTTTACAGAAAGATTAAAAAGGTGCAAAAAGACAACTAACATACCCGTTGGACCAAAAGCCACCTGACTGATTAGTGCCTGACACAGAACTTACTGAGAAATCCTAAAAGACAAAGAAAAATAAAAGGGCAAAAGTCTCCACAGGCCCCTTTTGTTGCAAAGATCCCCAAATTAGAGCATGAGCGATAGAAACTACATCATCAGCATTTTGTGACTGTGTTTCCCTTAATGGTGAAATATGAATTCTTCATATCTAGGCTCCCTGTAGTGTGCATGTTTCTTGGTGCTTGTCTATAGGTGTAAACTGACTAACTAGAAAAGCCACACTTGTCACACGAACTCTTAGCTGAGCACGTGTGTTTAAGGCAACAGCCCCACATTTTTGTACATAGTATCTAGAGTGTCCTCTCTATCAACAAAGAAACAGTTGTGTGACGTGTCTTAAACATCAGCTAGCAAATCTAGATACCCTGTGAGAAAACCATGTTAGCATTTCCCGTGGGCCATTTTCAGAAGAACACGAGTGAAAGACAGCTCCCTGAACCGGAAGGAAAGTGTGCGAGTCAGCGTGCACTGTGGAGCTCGGGAAGGCACAGCTGCCTCCCTTATTGTTATCTTACAGTCAGCACAGTTAGTGACTGAACATTAGCAATTCCCAGACATGTTATTAAAACACACTCCACCTGTCAGTCAGCACTATAGCTTATTGCTGTGTAAAACAGAGTAGATATAATGCCAGCCCGATCCACCCATGCCCCTTCAAAAGTTTATTTCACATTTTGATAAAGTTATGAATTTCAAATTAATACATTCCTTATTTTCATACAAATTGAAGTAATAAAATAGATTCTACGCTGAATTTATACACATAAGGAACAAAGTATTGTAACCAAGACATATTTATCTAGGTGATTTTTAAATTATTTTTAAGGACATTAAGTTGGATTCATCTATGGTTAGTAACCCTGTCACATAAATTTCAGAATTTGGTTATTGTACATGATACAAGTGTGCTAGATTTCCTAAGCATGTTTTGTTGTGGAAATAATGTCATAAAAGACAAAGCAGGATTGTGTAATAATCTGGACCTCAGTACTTTCAGACTGTGGCCATGCATGGACCATTTTGAGTGTTGGACCTTGCTTGTGGGGCTGGTACCCTAAACATCCAGCCTTCAGTTTCCATCCAGGTGATGCCTGAGTCTCTTCACACATGTACTCTTGATTCTAAATCATGACTGTTCTGTTCACCGTGGGTTGATTACTTCCACGTGTATAAATCCCTAGGATTATCCTTTAACTCACTTCCTGAGCCTGATAATGGGCTTCTCGGGGCTGTCCAGTAAGTACCTCGTTACCTGAAGGTAGGGCAAACCATCCCAAACAGGCTGAGGGGAAGCCTTTGTGCACAAGACCTCATGAGCTGTCAGTCTCATCTGAACCAAACATTTTTCATCTTCTTAACCATTTCATCAAAAATAATACACGGCAGAGCTAATCTCTGGGACCCTGATTGCTTACTTTCTTGAAGGAAGCCCTTTTCTGAGTCAGGGTGGCAGCTTGTAGGGATTTGACCAAGGCCCTCAGGCGGCAGTAGCAGTGGTGAGGCTCCCCTTATGTGCACTCATACCTGTCCCTTTCTGACCAACATGGCTGGCGGGAGAAAAATAAAACACCCATGGGGTGAGTGGGGACGGCTTTGTTTACAGATTTCCTTTAAGACAGGTGGATTGTTGCCTTCCTCCTCACCTTGGTGAGTCGACAGGTGTGCCTCTTGGTCTCTACATTGACGTCTTCCCTCCTACTCTGCACATGGCTGCTGTGCTACAGAAGCTGCAGCCCCTTCCCATGAGGCAAAGGAGAATGGCTTGAAAACTGGGACTGTGGGCTCACATTTAACCATTTGATACCTTTAAGTGATTGAAATCAAATTTAAGAACATCTCACTTTTGTTTCTTAGGCTTGTTTTATGTCAACAACTGTATTATAAATGTGGTGAAAATTTAAAAATGCGTACACACAGAATACCATTAAAATCTGGAGGGAAAAAGTTACTGTCCACAGAAAGTGTTTGGGGTTCTTTGGTTTTGTTAATAAAAGACAGTTTTGTGGTGATAATTTATGGAGTCTTTATATGTGTTCTCATTTCTGTCTCAGTTCAACAGTGTCAAAGTGAGTAATTCTGTGATTATCTTGGTCTTTACCTCTTGGTCACAGTCGAGCTTCTGTAGTTATAATGATCAAAATGATGTTACCAGGCATGTGGCAATACCAGTGACTTCAGTCCTCTTCATGAGAAAGACAAAGCCTTCCCAGAATCCCTGAGAGTGGTGTTTTATGGCCGTTTCATAGCCAGAATTTGTCATATCACCTTCTTCCACCATAAGACCTGGGGAAATTAATATATATGGTTCTTCCTGGTTATGGAAAAGGCAAGGCTGGAGTTAGGAGTGAGGGGTTAGAAATACCAAGTGCCCAAAGAGTTGATCCGTGATTCAAATAAGGAAGCATTTAAGAATGGTAGTATGTAGCAGGCTGCGGTGCGCCTTTAACTGAATTGTGAGTGTCATAATTACTTTCTATTGCTGTGACAGATCACCATTACCAAGGGTAAAATAGAACCTTTAATTTGGGGCCCATGGTTCCTAGGGGTTAGAGTCCATGACCATTATGGCTAGGAACAGGACGGCAGGCAGGCATGTCGGCAAGCGCAGTGCTCAAGTAGTAGCTGAGATCTTACACCCTGATCTGGGAATGGTGTGACTTTTGAAACTTTGAAGCTCATCACAAGTGACACACCTCCTCCAACAAGGCCTAACCCTTCCCAAACGCGTGCGCGCACGCACGCACGCGCACACACACACACACACACACACACACACACACACACACGAGTCTATAATGGGCCATTCTCATTTAAACCACCACAATGAGTAATGCTTAAAATACAGTGAGGACTGTGATACTGCTTCAGTCAGGGGTTGACTCAAACACTTAAAGCATCTGCATATCCTCAAAAAACAAGAAGTGTTTTGCCCTGGACATGAGTGCTTCCACTTAAAATGAAGTGACGGCAATTCAAAAGGAGAGTTGCCTGAAGCTATGTTTGGAAGTGGAGAGCTATTTGGTGAACTCCTATGTGTGTACTTAATGCTACATTTCATATATGCATGTATCTCACATAGTTAATGCTATGTTTCATATTCTCTCTGTAATCCTTATATGTTAGTCAGCTTCCCATCATTATGGCAAAATGCTCAAAAGAAACAATTTAAGAGAAAGTTTACTTGGCTCAGGACTTCCTAAGTTGCAGTGCATGGTTGGCTAACTCCGTTGCTGTAGGCCTATGCTGAGGAAGAGCATCCTGGCATCGGGTGCCGCCACTAAGTGCTATCCTATAGCTTTTAACCAGCATCCAGGGGTCATTAATTACAAAGCCATTGGTAGGAAACCCACAGGTTATGATGATGCCCACAGGATCTAATGAAGAACATTTGCTCTTATACTGTAATATATGGCCTCTAGAGAACATTTTAGATACATGATACTTCATGCTGCCAGTTTTGGTTTGTCAAGCCTTTTCAAGAAAGTGGTGTGTACAAATACTGAGAGGCCCATGTAACAAAGGAACAAACATGGGGGCTTCTTTACCTTTCACATTTGCAATCCTAAGTGGGCCAAATCAACACATACCATTATAACAATGATTCTATAATTCATTCAAAATTAGCACTCCCCATAGTGCTACATTATTATGGCTACAACAGTTTCCGTGTATAGTCGTGCATAACCCAAGCAGTGCTGGCAAAGGCTGATAGGGAGAATCAGTACGCTATGTTGAACATGGTAAAAAAAACAAACATGAGGACTCATACTTTGATCTAGCAACTTGTTTCTCATATTTTATTTCAAAATATAGGCATTCATAAAAAGAATGAGAATTACACAGCACAATAGGAGCCATAACAAAGAAAGAGTAACAATGTGAACAAAACAAGTTGAAAATGTACTGTGATTATAAAGTTCAAAATGAAGAATAGGGCAGAGCAAAACATAGTAAAATCATAAATAAACTAACGGAATTGTTATCACAAAATTTGAAATAATGATGGGCCATGGGAGGAAGAGGTCCACAGGGGACTCTATTCAAGAGATAGGGAGGGAGGACCTTTAGGTCCCAGTAAGCAGACTGGTTCACTGGTTTCCTAAATCTTTAGGCAATGAGGTCCTGGCTTTCTCCCTGGGGCTGGGACAGGAGGGCCCACAGAGTATAAAAACTGAGCATTGGCTAGTATTGGCCATATGTCATCAAAATCATACTCATAATTTTAAATGTATAAAATGTTATGTTAATTTCAAGTAGAAGAGTGTGTTTAAAGGCTTCATCAAATGTGGCTGGGCTGCAGACTGGTTGTGTGCTGTGCAGTCCAGGCATCAGGGAAGACTGAGTGCTGTGAAAAATACTGCAGGAAACTGGGCCACAGATCTCTGTTTTAACCCTGAGTACCTCTGGAGAGGGGGAGGCAGCAGAAACACCCCAAATGCTACATAAACCAGGCTCTCTAGCGCCTTCCATGCCTCTTCACTCGACATTGTATGTATTGAGTGTGCACTGTTTTCTGAGTAAGAGAAACAAAGCTGATTTTGCCTGAGATTTTTAAACCTTTAGACTCAGGCTGTTACCCAAGCACCTTTGGCCGCTCTATCCACATGGTGGCCAACACTTGGAGAGCCCTGTGCATTGTTCGGGGCCACGGTAGACTGTGTATGGGGCAGCCTTTGTCTGCTAGCTCCTCTCTCCACTGCCCATCTCCAGATGACAGCCCATCCCAGAGTCTTGTCCACCACACTGTGGTGAGGGCTGGAGTTGAGATCGCCTTCAAGCCTCCCCATGCCCATGTACCTCGTCATCCCGCCTCTACTGGAGGAAATGGAGGTGACTTGATGTTGGCTTTTTTTTTTTTTTTTTCTTTGCTTTTCAGGGCCATGACACCCAGCTCCCAAATAAATACACGGAGTCTTGTTACATTCGAATGCCCTTGTGGCTAGCCAGCTTTTCTTAAGTTATCCCATCTATTTCCTATTCCTTTTCTATTTTCTATTCCTTTCTTCCCTTCTTACTCTGTGGCTGGTGGTGTTTGCTGGGCGGCTGGTACCCTGTCACCCTCCTCTACGCCTTTCCTCAATCTCTCTTTTTCTTTTATCTATTCTCTCTGCCTGGCAGGCCCACCTAGCCCTCCTACCTAGCTATTGGCCATTCAGCTTTTTATTAGACCAATCAGGTGTTTTAGATAGGCAAAGTAAGACAGAATTAAAGAAATACAACATAAAGGAATGCAGCACATCTTTGCATCATGAAACCCATGTAAGCATAAACTAACGTAACACATCTTGAACCAATGTTTCACAACAGCCTGAGCCTATCACCTCAACCTGGGCCAGCACCACAATCTCAACAGCAAACAGGGCTCTCTCTCTCTCTCTCTCTCTCTCTCTCTCTCTCTCTCTCTGACACACACACACTTTAGGAGCATCTCTCCAAACCTTTATACCCACCCTCTAGAGGCAGAGGCCACACTCAACAGCTCCCACCATTGTTACCTGCACCCCATTGGCCCCTGTCCACATGGTGGCCAACACTTGGAGAAGCTTTAAGGCCTCCTGTGTACCTTTGCCAGTGCTCCTGACTTCACTGTATTTAACCCTGACACCTTTTAGAGCTTTTTAAACACTTGTTTCCACTGTAACACCGTGGTCCTCCCCACTCTCTGGCTTCTATAGTGGTCCCAATGGGCTGCATCTCCACTGGTACTTTAATTTTAGCTTTTTATTTATTTATTTGTTTGTTTATCTATTTGAACGCTTCTAGACCTCTGGGAGAAAATTTCTGTGTTTCATAAGCTGAAAGGACTAAGATAAGAATTGAAAACACTAAGGATCGTTTTTTGCTAGGAAATGCCTCCGCAATTAGATAGGAGGGCTGGCGTAGTCAAGGACAGCCCTCAGGGTCAAAAGTGCAGCACACAAGGAGGAAGAGCACTGTGGCTGTGTCTCCTGGAAAGCATCTACAGGGAGGTGATAAGAGCCTGGGGTCACTCTCTCCAGCCTATGAGGTTTCACTTTGCACAGCATCTCCCACTCACTGGGACGACAATTCAGCTTTGCATTACTGTAACAAATAGCAAAGAAAACCAAACTAAGCAAGCAGGGTTATTTTGGCTCAGTTTTCCAGGTTTCATCTCATGATGAGGCGTCGGTCTGATCACTCTGGGCCAGTGATGAGGCATTAAATCATTCAGAGGCATACGGTAGATATCATGGCCAAGGACAAATATATACTTCAGCTTTAGGAGCTGAAGTCCCAATACTCAATTTAAAGGTCCACTTAACAATCAAGATCTCCCACCAGATCCTCCCTCTTCTTCTGCCACCTCATAACACAAGTGTGGACCCAGCCTTTAACACATGGGCCTTGGAGGCTGTGTATTTTAGATTCAAAGTGTAGCAGAGATCTAGAGATTGTGGGAAAGCCATAAAAGTCCTGGGGTATGAAGACGTTAATAAAAACATTGAGTAACTTAAAGTCATTTCTTAAAATCGCATAACGATGGGGAGTATAGCTCACCTCTCAGCACAGTAAGGGTCTCACCACTCACTCAGGGTGTGCTTGGTGAGGAGCAAGCTCCTGGCCCCCGGCGTGCCTGCAGCATCCCCAGGTGTAGCCCACTAAAGTTCTCTCAGGTTCTCCTGTCAGAGCCAGTGTGTGCCCTTCCTGCCCCTCCTGTGCTCTGGTCAACATATCTCATCAGGCTTTTATTTCAGAGATTATGCCATGTTTTTATTCTAGTTCTTTTTGCTTTGTTTTGACAACTATTATGGATATTTGGGAGCTCACTGGGATTTAGAAAGAACAGATGAAAGTGAGTTCTAGATTTTCCATCTTAAGTCATGGGAGAGGCTGGCTTGTGGGGGTTACCTTTCCTGCCTAAGAATATGTGCAAGTAGGCAAACCTCTTCTGTCTTGTTCCTTGTCTACCTGAATGGGTTGAGTGAGAGCAGAATTTGCCAAACCTATCCTTGCAATACTCCTAACCAAATAAAACTAGGCAGTCATGGAAACAAATTGCCTCTGTCAGTGTTCTATTGCTGTGAAGAGACTCCATGATGGAACCAACTATTATAAAGAAAACATTTAATTGGGGCTGGCTTACAATTTCAGAGATTTAATTCATTATCATCACAGAGGAAACATGGCAGCATGCAGGCAGACGTGGTGATGGAGAGGTAGCTGGGAGTTCTACATCCAGTTCAGCAGGCGGCAGGAAGACAGAGCGCCTTTGGTCCTGGCTTGAGCTTCTGAAACCTCTAAGCCCACTGCCAGTGACACACTTCCAAGGCCACACCTACTCCAACAAGGCCACACCTCCTAATCCCTCTCAAGTAGAACCACTTCCTAAAGACCAAGCATTTAAATATATAAAGCTATGGGGGGGGCATTCTTATTCAAACCACCATCCAAATTAGTGGGCCTTCAAGAAGGCTCAGTGGGTGAGACACTTGCCACGTAAACCTGGCAAGTCAAGTTCTATCCCTAGATCCAAGGTAAAGGTGGGAGAGGCGACTCCACAAAGTTGTCAGCTGACCTCCACATGTATGGTGTTACACGGACACACACTCGAATTCAGAAATTTAATACATTTTTAAAAGCATGGCTAGTTACACACTGCAAACTAAAACACTTATAAAAGGTTTTATGGGCCACTGGGGCCTAGAACTCTCTCCGAGTAGCTGAGGGTGGGGTTGCAGAGTAAGGAAGTAGGCCCTTTTCAGATGAAGTGATGTGTTCTAGAAATTTCACATCAAATGACAGATCTGGGTGGTACTGCAGACAGAACTTAAAAGTGGCTTTAGGAGTAGTTGTCTGTAGAAGTCATCAGACTTGGCCTATGGTTTAGAGGATGTCCCTACCATAATCTAGTAAATCACTGCTACCAGGTTTAAACAGCCATGTCCAAAGATGGGCATGGGCCTTAAATGCACAGGAGTAGCAGCAAGAACATAGTACCACTTCAGAGGAAGTTGGTACTCTATGGGCTGATTTCCCAGGAACCCTTGGAACTACGGGCCTGAGAGGAAGTAAGGTATCAGGTAGTACTATACTTTGGATTATGAACATCCCTACAGAGCCATGTGTTAAAAGTTCAGTAACAGCCCACAGTGCTAATGGAAGGTACTGTGGATCCTCTGGGAGGCTGACTGTAGTGGGAGGAACTTAGGTAACGAAGGGCATGCCCTTGAAAGGAATATTTGTAATCCCTGAGGTAAACATGGCCTCTTCCACACCATGCCCCCCATCATTTGTTGTGGGACAGGTCCAAGTGAACATGGATGGAAATCTCTCAGACTGTGAGTCCAAATAAAACATTTTCTTCTTATAAGTTGATTCTCTCAGGCATTTTATCATAAAGCACATTAGCAGTGTGCTTAGACTTGAGTCCAGAAATAGTTAAAAAAAAAAAAAGGGGGGGGGGATAAAGACTATTACTGACCAGGAAGTAGCGATGCACACCTTTCATCCCAGCAGTCAGCAGGCAGAAGGATCCCTGTGAGTTCAAGGCCAGCCTGGTCTACAAACTGATTTCCAGGACAGGCTCCAAAACTACAGAGAAACTCTGGCTCAAAAACAAACCAAAACCAAACCAAACCAAACAAACAAAAAAACCAACAAAGAAAAACAAAAACAAAACAAAAAACCCCAAAACACAAACAAATAAAAAGCACTTCCTTATTCTGTCAGTGCTTTAAGCTGTAGCACAGCAACTGTCATAGAATGTACACCAACTATTAAGAAATTATTTTAAAATACCTGAGTTATAAAAACCAAGTGATGGATTTATCGGTTTTCTCATAATTTTTTTTCTTTGTGTCTTATTCATGACAAACCATCTCAGCGCATTTTCCCGTGGTCCTGCATTCTAGGAATCCTGGTGTCAGGGTTAGTTGTTTCTAAGCTCAGTCTATTTGGTAATTTATTTTGTTGATTTTCATAGATGCACATTTATTAATTTATCTGCAACAGAGTCCTAGTGTGTTGCTCAAACAAACCCTGTCCTCCTGGGCTCCAGTGATCCTCAGAGCCTCAGCCTCCTGAGGAACTGACATAGCGCCTGTGTACAGCCACACGCAGTGTGATCCCTCCCACAGTGTAACCCCACACGCAGTGTCATTCACACTGTGTTTAAATCCATTTCACATCCGTGTGTTGCTCTGAGGCTGTGCCTTTAATCTTAGCTAGTTTTAACATGAGTTGTGAGTTGTACCTTATTGATGACTATATGTAAGCAGTATAAGTGGCCCTTGAAAGTCCCATGTACTGCCATGTATTCAGCAGATGCGTCTGTCAGATGAGCCATTTTGTAATAAGTACCGAAGAAAGCACTTTAATAGAAGGTCCAGCCACAGAGTATGGAATAAAGAGATGGGAAGACCGAGCTTTTCTTAAGTCTTCCTCTGGAATCACCTATCTTTGAGCAGAAGAACTGCAATACCTCCAACCCTGCCTGTCCTGCCTGTTTCTCCAAGAAGATGATATAATTTGCAAATTTGTAAAGTAGAAGATAATACAGAATGAAGATGCTTCTCGGAATGTTCAATTAAAATAACATGGTCTTGCTAAGGCCCTGAAACAAATAGACCAAATGTGGGTCTATAAATAAAGGCTTCTAAGACAAGGATTTGAAGAAGTCAGAATATAAAACTCTAAAAACACTGTGTCTTTTAGCAATTCATCCAAAAATGCAGCTTAACTGTGGCAAGTAGAGCCTCAGTCACACCCAAGAGGTACAATGCCCGACTACACAGACCAGGACATTTACAGTCCTGAGATGAGAACGATGCTCTATCGCCTTGCCTGTCTTGAACTCCTACAGTCCTTTGGCCTTGGGTCTCTGAGTAGCTGAGGTGACACCTGCAGAACACAACACACAGTTCTAGAGTGGTACTTTCTCAGCCTCTTTGTCGTCTGTAAATAGCAGGGCCACTGATTGTTTTGAGTTTATCCTGCTAATTTGCTGAAGGTGTTTATCGGCTGTAGGAGTTCCCTGGTAGAGTTTTTTAGGTCGCTTATGTAAACTATCATATCATCTGCAAACAGTGACAGTTTGACTTCTTCCTTTCCAATTTGTATCCCCTTGAGGGAAGGCCAACTTCCTGTGGGAAAACAGAGCCACATTCCTGGACAACACCTGCATCCCCTGTTGGGTAAATAATTCTGCTTCTCACTTGCTTCTGATGACTCTTTCCTATCGAAAATGTGTCATTTGGACCAAAGGGAACATAAATTCCTGGGTAACGTTTAGTTGGCTTCCAGCTGTGTAGGTGGGGGGCATCATCTACCTTACGCTGTTTCCTATGTGAGTTCATGATCTACTGTACATCATTTCTCATTAGAAACCCCATCTCCATCCTTTTCCTACCCCCCCCCAGAAAATAATCACAGCACATGACCAAATTCCCTTTTATTTTTATACATAAGAAACAGGATCCTATCAAAAGAGAACAAAGAAGAAATGTGAGCCGAGTGTTGCCAAGAAAAAGCATGCACAAGTCTGCTTCAGGTCTGTCCCCAAGCACCGGCTCTGTAGGACCTCAGCACACATGAGTGGAGCTGCTGGAAGGGGTGAGCATTACTCACTGAAGACAAGAAAACAAGAATGCTGGGAACTGTCCCCAGAAGTGCAATTTCCATAGGCGTTGCCAGTGTTTGCAGCGGAAGGAATTTCAATGCAGGCTTAATGGAAACAAAATGTATCTTACACAGACACTGGAGTATAAAATTGCTGAGCCCTATCAGTCAGTCAGTTGTTCAGTTTCTCAAAAGGATTTGCTATCAAAAAGGTAAGATGTAGTCAAGGACCCCCAATGCCTGGATTCAGCTGTCCCTTGGGGCAATCCCAGGAGCAGCTCTGACTGTGCTTGTTTTAAAAAGGAAAGGAGGAAACTGAAGTTCAAACCGCAAGTGATAGAGGGGGCAGAAATGTTTGGACCATATAGTTGTCTTGATTGTAAACAGCAGACATTGTGCTTTGTTGTCGTATTTAAAACAAGGACCCGAACCTGGAGGGGTACTGGATCCAGGACAGGATGCCAGACACACAAGGGTACTCAATAATTTGGGCAGCAGCACTGTGTCCATGAATTGCCTTAAAGGGTGCTCACTCCTTCCCTGAAATTTCCTACGAAACTGTCTACCAAGTCCCCATGCTTTCCGTCCTTAAACTAAGCCTACGCCGCTACTGTCCTGATTCCTGAACCCCTGCCCCTATAAATACCCCAGGAACAATTCATCTCCACTCTAGGGAGATGTTTGGATGCCCAATTCAACAAGTGACAATTTATCAAAAGGCTCTGATTGGCTCGTTTAAAATGCCAGTCCCCCTAGTCCCAGCCCACTCCCTACAATACTACACATAAAGTAATCTAGACATCTTGGCTATACTGCCTTCCTCTTAGTATACAAGGTCTCAATCTGGGTCTAAACACACATCAACGTGACTAACTACGCAAGGGAACAGCACTCCTCACTGTTAAGAACTCTCTCCACTACTTGGAAATCTATAGGCGTGCTGGTTCTCACCTGGGAAACAGCATCTCTAACTACACCTTCTTTCTCTAATTTTGATTATGTGGTCTGTGCAACTAAGTAGGTTTCCATCCATTGTTCTATCCATAAATTTCCCCTCTTCTGAGCCCAGCACATCTCTGCTTGGATCAAATACAACCCTAGTTCTTACGCAGCAAAGCTGGTCTTGTTTTGCTGGGCTATTTTAGCTGTTCTCTCCCGCTCCAAGGGTCAAATGTAACCTTTGCTCTGAACTGTCCATGAAACCCACCACCAGAACTACCTAGGGGAAGGATGTTGAAGCCCTAAGCAGTGACCCCAAGGGTTCACACTCGCCGCCATCTGATCACAAAGAACAGGACTCTCACTTCAATAAATACACTAAAAGAAAAAGGAAACTTTTCTTTTTTCCATCTGAAGCCAGAGCATGTTTTATAAAATGCAATGTCTCCATTTGGAGCAGTGAGTAATTTTCCCTAACTTAAAAGACTTTCCTCTCTTTAACGGTCTTTAGTTAACTGCAGGTGTCCAGTTGGGGCCAGATGCTGACCCTCATCTTGCAGCGGAAACAGCATACACTTGGGCATTTCCTATCCCTGCAGAGGGAAAGCCTACTTTCAAAATGTGAGTGGAGACCAAACAGCGTCAACAGGCCTCCCCAGCACATTCCCACAGCTTCTATTAGGATGGGCTAGGACAGTGGGTAGCGGCCGTTCGGACTTCTCTTCCCGCTACTGCATCGTGTGAGCCTTATCTCAGCCTGACCCTTTCTTGATCTGCCCCAACACAAAGGCTATGCCTTCCTTTCCTCTTAGCCTCTCTCCCAAGGATCTACATCAGCTACCTCAGTAATTTCAACCCTCGGGGGCTGCTGCCACACTCTCTCAGAGAGCACAGACTACATCAGAAACAGAAGCAACAGAGGAGACAGTGTGAAATTCAAATGTCCTCCACAATAAACTTGAAAGAGAGCTGGGCTTGCTTCGAAGACATCAAAGAGCAGTTTGCCCTTGGACCACCCTATTAGCAAGTATCAGTGAGGATGGGGAGGACACACAGAAGGGCCTGTCCAGCCTCTTTGCCTTCTGTGTAGCATTTTGCTACTTGTCCTTCACCACCTGTTCATAGGGAGGCGGGGGCGTGTTGCAGTAGGAAGGAGGGGGTGGGTAGGTTGTGCCTCCGTGGGGTGAACTGGGTTGGACCTGGAAAGCCATTGCCATGGTGTTGCCAACAGGATTCATCCCCGGTCCTCCAGGGTCCGTGTAATATGGCGGCCCCATCTGCTGGACCCCTGAAAGACAGATATCCATATGTGAGGGAAAAAAACCACTATTTGGCACATCTCCGTACTAGCATGCATTGCACTGCTGTAGTTCTAGGAAGAACCAAACCCTCCTCAAGACAGTAAACACCTAGACTGGGTAATAAGCAAGAGAAACACACGGTCCTGTCCTCGGGGAGCACAATTCCTCTGGAGAAGTCTATTGCTGAAACATCATCGGTCTCCGGAGTGCAATGAAGAACAGGAGCATGAAAGGAGGACGGAGTACCCTACAGAGGCACAGACGCCCATCACAGACTCAGATCTGAAAACAAGGCAGCTCGCTCTGAAGGAGCTGCGGAGGCTTGTGCTGTAAGTATGTTTGCAGGGGTGTGCCCAAGTCAAGGTGAGGAAGCTGGTCTGCAGACAGCTGTCACTGTGCCCTGGCTGTGAGGAGATCCCCTAAATAACCTGGTCCCCTGACTCTTGGTCCAGATTCACCATAGTCCCCTCCACACAGTTTGAGTACAATTTACTAGAAATGCACGGTATCTGAAGTTAAGGTCTCCATTCCTGCTCCATTTTTTTGAAGGCAAAGAGTATCTGTCATCCTGGTGGGCCAAAGGTCTCGGGCAACTCCCACAGGCCCATGCTGGGTAGAGTTGTCAGTTTCCTGAGCTATGCCTCCTTCTTCTGTGACAGAAGGAAGTGGCTATTATGCACACTGAGGCTTTTGCTCTTGAGGACCAGAGGGGGGTGGGGGCGTGTTGCCTACCCCCTCCTTCCTACTGCAACACGCCCCCGCCTCCTATGAACACGCCTATGACAGGTGAGCACAGCGAAGGCTGTTGTCTCTGCGCCACAGCTTGGGCTATTTGTAATGCCCCCACAGTGGAGCTTCTCAAATGAACACTGGAGTACCAGCTCGTGGATCTTGTAGGAATTGGCATGCTGGGTATATCTTAATTTTTTACAAAATAATTGAGAGAAATACATTTAGGATATTAAAAAAAAATCAGAGCAAACAAAAGGTGGGCAAGCTATATCTATCACGAACATAAATCCTTTAATGAAGAATCTTGACAACCTCCAGACTTGAACATGGTGGGAACCTTGTGGTTGAGGCTATAGAGACAGCAGCAGCAGCAGCGTCTACTAGTGGTCTACTAGTGGTTAGCAGCTGAAGGCTCCCACCAGAGAGACGACAAGGCAGGAATGGGGACAGCTTGGCCAAGGGCAAAGGTTCTCAGAGTGGGTGCACACTGCTGCCTCTCTCCACAGTTTCGATTTAGCTGGAAGATCTAATGCCAGGCACTGCCCAAGTTAATCACTCAGGCTCCCTCAGAGGGGAACTGAAAGATGACGGATTCAGCTGTGACTGAAGCAGCCATGCATACTCAGGGAACTACAAGCAGAAAGACGGCCCTGCATGTGTGAAACCCATGGAGAGAAGGCTGGCAAGTTAGGCAGATGTCCCCAGACTTCAGAGACCTGTTCCCAAATGTACACATGACTCCATGGAAATGAAAAGCGCCTCAGAACTACAGTCAACTACACCACAGATGACATAGTTAAGAACAAAAGTTCCCAAGGAAATCCGTGCAGTCCATTGTAAAAAACAAATCTCCAAAGCAGGGTTACAAATACAGATTAAAACTGTGAAAAATAAAGCTTCAGGGAGGTAAACCACAGGGCAAAACTGGACAAAGACTTTGAGGTGAATAGAGGTGTTAACACAAAAACACAGTTCTCATCGCAAAGGGAATAAGGGAGAGTTTATCCTGGAGCCTAATCCGAGTGACCATGACCCAGGAACATAGAGCTAGGTCACCCAGTTTCTCTGTTCTCGTGTGGAAACAGTTCTATGGGTTTTTATAAGAACAGAACAAAGCAAGTCATAAATGAAAGTGATTTTAAAATAAGTTGGTAAGTACACCAAGGAAGCAGGTTGAAGCCACACAGATAGACATTAGCTGACATCATTCTTCGCTGGCTCACTGGTGGGGGAAGGGGTTTAGTTAATGCACTCCAAAGGTTTTTATCTGTTTATCAGGATGGTAGGTCTGATACAGGTGGGCAATGAGTGGCTGTCAAGGGAGCTAAAGATGACACAAAAAGAATTGTAACTGGGCTATGAACAGCAACGAACTCTACCCCATCACTGAAGTTTTTACGGGTTATCAGCCCATGCAAACAGCTTTTTCCCAGAATCCTCTTTACCAAGGATAAAGATGAAGAACTGTTTAGGAAATTCAGCCTCTCTTTTAGCACAGACTTAGATCAACCCCCCAAAAAAAGAATATGAGAGAAATCAATATCTCACCTCAATTACAAAAATCCAGTTTGAGAATAAAATGGATTCATCTATTTCAAAATTGTTATTGTTCTGATATAACCTAGAACTTAACTCCTGTGTCTAAAGCAACAGGATATTCTTAAAAGAGACTGTCTTGCTCTTAATAACATTTTGTGATAAACCTAATCACCATTCTTGTTAGCTTTTCAATATACTGAAAATCTCAATGCCTTAATGCATCTTTGGTAAAATAATCTCCCATAGCATATATAAATACATACTTGTATAAGTGGTTAACTTTGATCTCTGACAACTTTCTACTTGTCTACTCTCACTTAGGCCTCTCTGGACTCCCTTCTATCACTTTCATCATCCTTCCTCCCTACAGGTCCCCCTCCTATATTCATACCATTTTGTTTTGTTTTGTGTTTTGCAATCCACTCGTCTCATATAGGTCAATCTGTGGCCACAGATACTGACCCTGTATTGGAAACGGGTAGATTCACCCTTGCACACACAACTGAAAGCAATGGTTGCTCCTCTCCCAGAATCTATCTGTTTCCAAGAGTTCAGCAAGGGGTAAGGTCCCATGAGCCTGCCTCCAAGCCACAACTGGCTGTTTACAGGGCTCATCTTATTTAGGCCCAGTGCAGGCAACTGCAGCTGCCATGGCAAGAATGCAGTGGCGACGCCATGCCCTAAATGTAGCATTTTCCATTTTCCCCTGACCCCTGACTGCGACATCTTCCCACTTCCTCTTCTGCAATATTCCCCGAGTGTTAGAGGAGGTATCATGCATGCCCTATGTCTGGGCACACTTGGCTGCCAAGAGTCTCTCTCTGTATTCACTATTGTCCACTGCAAAGAGAAGCTTCTCTTCATAATGATGAGAGTAACAGTTGTATATCGGCATAAAGATAGACGCTGAGACCACAGGTTGGTGTCTTCTCAATTTAGTTAAGCAATAATTCTGAGATCCTCGCTAAAGTCTTCCTAGCCAGAGGTTTTTGACTGAGTTTACAGTGAGAGACGTGTGTTCTCTCCTGGGAAGTGGGACTCATATCTCACCCGAGATCAACAAGTGTGCTGCCATTATTGTATCCCTGGGTACATCTTGCCTAACAGGTTGAGACTCTATAGGTCATAACTCAGTAAGACCATTGATACCTATCTTTTGCAAATGCCTGCATAGAACCTTCCAACACTGTGAAAGCTAGCCAGCTTCCAGCTCAATTCTTGCTTCATAGACTGCCATTTTCTTATACAATTATATTATTATTATTTGTAGTAGTAGTAACAGTAGCAGTAGTATCCACAGCATCTTATATATCTCTAGCCAACCTCAAACTTGCTATATAGTCAATAATGTCCTTGAAACTTCTGACCCTTCTGCCTCTAACTCCTGAATAGTAGAATGACACTCAAAAGCCATCATACCTGGTATCATGTGGTGCTGGGGGAAAGAGCCCAGGGCCTTGTGAATATCAGTTAAGCAAGCACTTAACTGAGACACATCCCGAGTCTTATAAACTGTGTTGCTATGATCCCAACTGTGGACTTTTGTGTTGCCATATAATATTCCACAAAGAAGACAGGCCCCAGTTCATCTTTGATTTTTATGACCTAGACTATCTCCTCACATTCAGCCACTAGTAAGCTACATGGGAAACATGTCTCTCTCTGGTCTTTCTGAACCTAAGCTCCTTGAACCAAACTTTTAGAATTTCTTCCATTGGCTCTTTATGTTTCTAAGGGGAGCTGGAACTGTTAGCTAATATTTATGAGAAAGGAAATGAATGGATGGAGTTGGTGTTTCTTTCCTGCATTGAGGCCATAAGGATGGTGGCCCAGTCAGCAACAAGGATTTGGGGACTGTGGGATTTGATGAGGCCCTTTCTTCTGTGCACACAGACAAAACCATGGGCTTCTTTCCTTCATGTAACTTCTTTTTTCAGGCAAGGTACTGACCCTCAAAGGGGCCAGTGACTCACCTTATGTCTCAGACTTTGGGTTTCCATATCCCATTCAGCATCATTTTTATTCTCAGAACTTCAACTACTCAACACTGCTCTCTTGTCATCTGCTGTGCATCCCAATAATCCCCAAACTTTCAACTAAAAACATCTGCTCACCCAGTTTCACACGGAGCATTACCTCTGAACCTCAGTCTCCACAGCTGTGTTACCCATACCTTCTGATTCCCTCAAAGTCCTGCTCAATCCACAAAAAAGCCCCGAACTCTGATGCTAGACCATCTCTCCAACCGCCAATCAGCAGCACCTTTTCGGTGTGTGCCTTATCAATGATTCTGGACATGAAGGCTGGCCCTAACAGCTAACCCTCACACACCAGCATTCAAACGGCTGCCATCTCCTGCCCTCCAGGGAATGAATATCCATCTTAGCACTGATGAGGCATACCTCTGTGTGCCACCAGGTTCAGCTAAGTTTACATTCTTAAACAAGGAATCTGGGACAACTAGTAGAGACCTGGGGACCTAAACCTATGTTCTACAACTGGGATCCTTTAACTCCAAGGGGGTCTGCAAATCTAGTGGTGGGGGGAATAAAATAGGGCACTTGTGTTTCTGAATGCTTCCAGGTACCACTAGAGCACGGACAGGATGGTATCAAATATCAGCTCCCTCTTAGCCTCTTAGCCCCATGGTGATAACTCTGATCTAAGATGTAGGACCTCAGCAGCCCTTGGTCCTTGACGCCCTCCCACTGGCGATTAACCAACAGCCTTTGCTGCTTTCTTTTTTTTTTTTTTTTAACTTGGTGCCCCACCTGATGTAGATTATTACCCCACTGGGATGACAGTGGCTCTCTGAAACTCTAGAGTCATGTTAAAGAGGTTGACGAGATGTCATTTCCACATAGTCTGCTCCACTATTCTTGTCTGCAACTCCTTCTCCAGCCCAGTTTCTGTACACGCTCATACTTAATCTTCCATTCTCTGAGCACTGAATGAGGTTTCCATTTCACTTGGTTTATAAGCACCCTGACTTTGTCCCCTGCTATGGTTGGTAAATGTTAGGGTTACCACTGCTGTGATGAAACACCAGAACTAAAAGCAACATGGGGAGGAAAACTGCAACTTCTTCATCATAGTTCACCTATAGAGGAAGTCAGCACAGGATTCAAGACAGGGCAGGAACCTGGAGATAGGAGTTGATGCGGAGGCCACGGAGAGGTGCTGCTTACTGGGCTGTTCCATGGCTTGCTCATCCTGCTTTCTTACAGAACCCAGGACCAGCAGCCTGGAGATGGCCCCACCCACAGTGGGCTGGGTGGAATGAATGAACATACTCTTCCCAGGCCTCCAGGTAGAAGCTGTGACTGGAGCAGAGCGATGTGAACACACTGACCCCCAAGTTCATCAAACATAAAAGCTTTAGTCCACAACCAACAAAATCACTAGCAATCATAAAATACCAAACAAATGACCATGTAGTAACATAATATTAAGAATGGTAGGGTCATTATTGTTCATATATAAAAATTTATACATTAAATAACTGTTTATAAAAAAGAAAAAAGGCATGTATGCATATATGAACGATGTATCATTCACACGGAGTACATCAACAATAATGTAAACACATGAGATGACAGGCACAGAATATACTTCAGTGCTCCCAGCAAACATAAAAAATAATGACCAAATAGCCTGATTTATTTCTTTTAGCACAGCCTGTGGCACTGTAAATGCCTGAAGAGAGCACACCAACTATGAGGACAGACAAGGATGAGGCCGGCTGACCTGGAGCGGGGTTTGGTGGCTGCCTGGTGTAGGACACATTGAACGTGGGCTCCTCAATGAGTGGTGGTGGATACATGCGCCGGCGGATGAAGAAACCAGCTCCGCAGCAAAAGAGCACACCCATCATCAACAGGAACCTGCAAGGAAGAAGACATGAGGCCATGATTCAAGCCTCGGCCGAGGCCAGGCTCTAGAATGATAACAAAAATGGCTGCGGATTCCCAGGGGGTCCGGGAATACCAATCCCCAATGGCAAAGCAGAGAGATCCAGCAAGCTATGGGAAGCCTCCAGCCATGAAGGCATGTGACTAACCGTGGTCCGCTCTGGATTGTTTCACCTTGGGACATTCCTTCTATGGATGATATCAGCAAAATACTTGCCCTGAAAATTCCTGAGGTATCCCCAGGATAGGAGCTGCTAACACTGAGATGCTTGCTAAGAAAAATCTGCGTCTTGGTGGCTACAAAGGATTGATTTCAAAGGATTGTTGTACTGCATTTTCAGTTATGTCTCCAACACAACACAATATTTCAGTCAAAACAGAAGGTGCTGGCGAATCCAGCCTCTGTCATTCTGTCTCCACATTTGCAATTCTTGACTGTCAAAACCACAAAAATGCACCTTTCTATGTTATGGAATGAACATTTAAGAATAGTAAAAAACATCTAGAACACTACTTAATTACTAGAAAAATATAGGCAGAGAGAGGAAACACAGTCAACAAAACAGAAAAATATTCAGAAAACTCCTGGCTGTAAACATTGCTGATTTCTCTCCATATCTTAGAGATAAGACATCTACCCAATCATCTACGATAAGGGCAATACCAAGCAAAACTGATAAATTCTTACCCATCTCTGGCCTGTGGAACTCTTTCAACATCATACAAGTCCATAATATGGGTTTTGTGTGGGTCAAGCACACAGCAAATTTGGTAGGTCACAGCCAATGACACCAGATAATATGTTTAAAAAAAAAAAATTAAGACCACGTGATAGGGCCTTTGAGAGTAGGAAGACAACTAAGTGCAAGACCATCGGTCACAGACAGAAATAACTCAAAAAAAAAAAAAAAAAAAAAAAAAAAGGTATAATTAGGGTCTTTGTGTTCTTTCTTTTAATTAGTCATTTATTCAACAAGTTTGGCGCCTTTGATGTCCATAGCACCACAGGGAGGAAAGTAGGTATGCTGGTTGGTTTTTGCCAATTTGGCACAACTTGACATATCCGCGAAGATGGATTATTAATTGAGAAAATGTCTCCATGAGATTCCCTGCAGACAAGTCTGTGAGACATCTTCCTGACTGATCAGTTGATGTGGGAGGGCCCAGCTCACAGTGGGCATCCCTGGGTAGGTAGCATGCTGAAAAGGCCAGGAGGAGCAAGCCAGGAAGCAGTATTGCTTCATGGTTTCTGCATCAGTTCCTGCCCTGACTCCCTCAGTGACCCAGTGTGACCTGAGATGAAATACACCCCTTCCTCCCTCCCCAAGTGGCTGTAGTCATGGTGTTTTATCACAGCAGCAGATAACTTACCAAAGACAGAGGCTGAGTCCCTTCCCCACACCTCAATGAACTTAATTTTTAATAGAAGAGAAAGAAACCGACTGGCAAGAATACACAACTATTTATTCATAATAAATAAGCGGTAAGAAAGAAAACTGAAGGCTGGAAGAGCAGCCCTGTGTAAAATATTACCTACCAAAATTATATACTAAGTATATAATTCAGTGCACTGGGGGTTTAAACTGAGATAGTATTGCACATAAAAATGGACAAATACTCTCCTCCTGCCATATTTGAGTAGGTTCTAAATGAGAAGGGGCTACATCAGGAGGGGACAGGAAGTCTGGTGAGAAGGGTGACACTTGCAAAGAGGCCTAGAGCAGGGGAAGCTCAGGGGAGAGATGCAAGAGCCGAGCTGGAGCTGGCAGGACTGGGAAGTGGGCTCAGAGGTTTGGAAAAGTAAGGGACCTCATTAGCGAGGATGCTGGAATCACAAAAGGGACAGTCTCTCTCTGTCTCCTCTTCCCTCCACTCCCTGTCTCTCACTTCCCTTCTCCCCTGCGCTCTTCCCCTCTCCCTCCTCTGTCCTGGCCTCTCTCTTCCCTCTCCCACTCTTCTCCCATCTTTACAAGTATAGTCCTATAGCGCCAGACCCATTTCCTATGGTTTACTTTCGGGTAGGGTCTCACTAGCTTGCTCAAGCTGGCTTGAATGCACTCCATAGTCCATGTAGGTTTTGGAGATGTAACTTTCTTGCCTTAGCCTCTTAGGCAGCTGGGATTACAGGACAGTGCCACCAGGCACAGCCGGACTTGCTGCTTAAAGCTTATCATCTTACCATTCAATGCATAATCTGAGTCCGGTTATGTAAAACCTGGAGAGGTGGAATGTGCACGGGGATTTACTGCTGGCCAGGCCAACAGACCTGGCTCTCTGCTTTCCAAATAAGTCATCTCAGGTCTTCACCACGAAGAAGGGCCAAGATGGTTATACTGCCAAATGGATTTTCTTCCCTCCTAGATGAAAAATGACTCTGTACCTCACACTTCAGAAGCAAGGATAGCACAGTCACTTGACAAGAGGCCAACTTGTGTCTCTGGTGTCACATGTAACTGATCTGTTCCTTATTGAAGCATTAGTCTAAGGACTTACCACTAATAAGGGGGACTGACAAAGGCCAGGAAAATGAACTTCATCCTAGCTGGGCTATCAATGAGAAAAGTCGTTTTCAGAGGACTGTATCGTATCCATAGGCAGGTTGCCCACTGCAGTCTTCTGCTGTACAGCATAACTGAGCAGCTTCCCGAGGACTAGGAGGGGAAGTTGTTTTCATATTCCCGAGGATTAGGAGGGGAAGTTGTTTTCATATTCCTGAGGATTAGGAGGGGAAGTTGTTTTCATATTCCTGAGGATTAGGAGGGGAAGTTGTTTTCATATTCCCGAGGACTAGGAGGGGAAGTTGTTTTCATATTCCTGAGGATTAGGAGGGGAAGTTGTTTTCATATTCCCGAGGACTAGGAGGGGAAGTTGTTTTCATATTCCCGAGGATTAGGAGGGGAAGTTGTTTTCATATTCCCGAGGATTAGGAGGGGAAGTTGTTTTCATATTCTAAAGTCGGAAATAATTCAGTTTCTTTAACTCAGTTTGCCTTTTCTTTTTACATGGCAATTTTCCATCCTGCAAACCTTCTGGTGACAGAGAGCAATAACACAAGACCCTGTTGCCTGGATCCATATTCAAGGAGAGGTATGGGAACCTCAAGTAGCAGGCTCATCTATACAGCTACCCCTGTCCGTCTTTTCCATTTGGCAATATGTGCTTTATAATGCTATCTAGGGGTAGGAACTAAACTCAACAATTTCACTCATACCTGGGCTTAAGATTCTACAGCTGGCAGGGCGTCTTAGAAGCATTCTCCTCCAAACCACAGGAAGGAAACGGAGGGACCCTGAACTGATACCACCGACTTTCTCTCTCACTCAGCCTCAGACCTCTTCTACTCAAAATGCTGACCCCATCATGCTGGGAACAAACTCACTGAAAGTGCTAGTCAAAAGCTTTGCAGCTTTCCCCCAAATTCCTGGCATTAGGAGTTTTGTGGCGGGCTGTAGAGAGATGGCTCAGTGGTTAAGAGTGCTGATTGCTCTTCCAGAGGACCTGGGTTAAGTTCCCAGCACCTACATGGCACCACACAACTCACTGTAACTCCAGGACCCATCACCCTCACACAGACATACATACAGGAAAAACACCAATGCACATAATAAAAATATTTTTTAAATATGTTTTGTGCACTGTCTTCAGAGTACTCCCATACAATGGCCTACCTGTTACTGAAGGGGTAATGGCCTAAAGGCCTCAGGTAGACTGAGCAAGTCCAAACAGTAAAGTTGACTTGACTGCTAACACCTGTGGGCTGTTGGGATCCAGTTAACTCCTGACAAGGAGATGAATGTACCAGATCTGCTGGTATCTACCACTTTGAGGCTGCAGAGAAACTCACCTGACGATGTAATCTACCCTCCTCCTTTGTTGCTCTATACACACAAAAGCCCCCTGTATGCTATGCACACAGCTGGAAGGTTGCAGGTCCAGAAGCTAATTACTTTATCTCAGGCTAGCGTTAGCCCCTAAACAGCCATCCCTCTCCTACCTCTACATCAGGACAAACACCCTGTGACTAATAGAGGAAAACCTTTTGAAATCTATTAACTTACCAGACGCCTAGCTTCCATCAATCCAAAAGCTAGGAATGTCATCAGACAGGCATCTAATGCTTACGGGAAAATTTCCCCTATCTGGTTGTAACAATCTCTCTGATGCACCCACCAAATGCATCTTAAAATTGTCAGGACCTATGACTGTCTTTATTCTATAAAACTACATAACACTGTTTCCCTTCCCCTTTCTGAAACAGGAGAGAGTCTAGAGTCAATTCCAGAGGACTCAGCCTCCAGGATCAAGGAGCCCCTCTCCCTCGCCCCCATGATCTCTTATTGGAAGTGGAGGACAGCTTTTCTGAGGCTCTCACTCCTCTGAAACCGCCCTCACTACAAGGCAAGCATCTCCTGATGTAGGCTGAGCTCTCTGGAATGGACACGAGTCTCTCATGCTCTGTTCTGCTAAGTCCCTTTTCTGTCTCTGTTTCTGAAACTAGTATATTTTAAGGACGGCTGTTTGTCAACAACCCTCAGTTTATGATCCACAGAGTTTAGCAGTCCAGGCATGGGTGTTGTGAAATAGCTTAAGAAGGGTCAGGTTGTCCCTTGGAAGCCACATTTGCCTGTAAACAAATGTCTTCTCACTCCTCTTCATAAAGTGCTTTACAATACCAGAAGGGCCCACCTTCCCTGCTGAGAAAGGGTCCTGATACAAAAACCAGCTTGGCCCCTCTTGAGGAGAGGCCTTGTGTGATATTTTACCAGCTCAATGGTCACACTTAGCCTACTGCAGCCTTTTGACTATTAAAAAAAAAAAAACAACAACAACAACAAAAAAAAAAAAAAACAAAAAAAAAAAAAAACAAAACAAAACAAAACAAAAACCTACCTTCTTTTGTCTCTGCACCAGGAGTCTGAGGCATAAGTCTACTCCTGGCAGGCTGGAGAACTCACTATACTCTCAACTGGCTTAATAAAGCATGACAAACTGTAACTTTCTCACATAGATTGTTTCAGTTGAAGCCCCAGCAAGATCTCCCACGCCAACACAGGACTCAGGATCACTCTGGGCATTCCTGGCCAGAGGTTGCGTGTGAGGATCCCCTGATAAACATTCCAGGGCCACTGACTGCTGTGTTCCCAGACAAAATGAATGAGTCCTTCTGACACACTTAGGGTAAGTCTGTGTACTGAATCCGGTCTGGGTAGAAAGTTTATGCCTCTTACAGGTCTCTTAGAGTGGAAGGACCCTTTGTTGGGGAAGACTGTGCAGGCCTTTTGGGGAGCCCATCTAAGAATTGAGGAAGATATCCCCTTTGAGAAGCTTTAAGGTTTCTGAAGAAAACTTGTAATGGGGATCCTATCCTTGTCCTCCTGTGCTAAGTTGGGATACGAATAGCAGAGGGTGTAATTTTCTGATCCTACCTCTCATGAGAGATCTGGCTTGGTAGTCTGGGAGAATGATGAGCCAACTATATACATGACTCAGTGCACACTGACAAGGATCAAGAAAATGAGGTTCCCAGTTTCCCCATGGACTGTATTTACAGTTTAAAATGGATTTTGGTACTAAAAGAGCTTCAGTTCAAAATTGTAATTTAAAGGCTTAAAAGCTTAACAGATAAAATTATAAAATCTTAATTTTATGAGAGTTGCTAGTCTATTGTAAACTGTTAAAACAAAGACAACAAGGACATGTTAATTATCTTATAATGATCAAATGTCTTTAATGTGCCCAAAATTTGTTTTTAGTCATATACTAAGCACAAATCTAACTTATTCACAGAGGCAGGATTAGAGGGAGAAAGCAATGAATCTCCCATTACATAGTCTTCTGTAAATGTTGTCAGAGCTAAGCCTAAAGCAAGTTACTCAAAATAAGTTTAAAATAGTTTGTTCAATATAAAATAATAGTCAAACCAGGTGTATTTTTAAAAGCCTGTTACAGAAAATTGAATGCTTGAATAAAATAGGTTAAATCTATAATACACTTACATGACAAGACATCCCCAGTCTCAGGCAGTTCCCTTCCCCTTGAATAGATAGAGACCCCCGTCCAAGTAAATTTCATACTAGCATCGTTACAGGATAAGAATGCATGGGAAAGCGAATTTGTCAGAGTCTGTTGCTCCTGGTGTATAATCCAGGACAAGGAACACCTCCTCCTTATCTATAGGGAAGACGATTTCCCTCATGCCTCACATGACAGGGGATGGCTTCTCTCACCCAGTGGAGGACCTTAAGAGTCTACACCCACATCTTAAACATTTCCAGCAATAAAGAGGCAAACAGAAATCACTCTACCCATAATGCTGCCAGAGAAACCTGGTACCCAAGCCTACCACCCGACTGGGATGAGACCTGCATACTAGTGTACTAGTTCAGTTGGCCATGACCATGACCTTGACTTTAATTCTCTTAAAAAACAAATCCCCAGGGCTAAGAGGCAATTACTTGATGTGTAGTAAGACAGCAAGCCACTTTTAGACAATGTAAGTAGAGCCTCTGCCACAGGGCCGTCAGCATGGCAGGCTAAGCTATGGGCACTCATTTAAACACTAAGATGCAGGGACCATGCCTGACGAGAAGACCTGGACTGTGACAGTCTACCCTGACAGCTTCTTCAACACTGCCGGCACTGGAATTCAACATGTCTCCACAGGGCAGAAGCTTGAGGAATTCAACAGGGGATATCTGGAGATAGGGATGCCTACGGCCTTTCCTCCCTTTGGACTCATGGTAATATTAGTCATGAAGCTTCCTGGAGGACTAGCCACCCACCTTGGCTCCCTAAAAATGGGATAACTGCTACATCTGTCTGTGGAAAAGGAGAAAAGATCAAATCCACAGCCATTCAATTAAATCAAGCTGTACTTGGGGGTGCATCCAGGACTGGCCAGCCAGCTATCTCACACTAAGTTGGGATTTGAGGGAGAGGTCTCTTTTATAGGAGAGAAAAGGTGTGCACGTAGGCAAGAGTTGGTTGTTATATATGGTTGGGAAAATACAATGAAAGGGCAGGAACAAGGGTAAGGGTATCGTGTGGGTGGGTTGCAAGTAGTCTATAACTGAGCGAAGAAATGGAAGCTTACTCTTGATTATAAATCAAACCTTACCTCCCAAAGACTTAACACGGGACAAACAGGAACTTATTCTTAACTACAAACAGAAACTTAGCAAGGACTTCACATAGGAGAAACAGGAACTTATTCTTACCCGTCTTAGCTGCAAACAGTCTCTTGCTCCTGTTTCAGTCTCCCATGAACTCCCAAGGCATATTGTTCCTGTTTTGATCTCCCGTTAACTTGCAAAGTATTTTGTTCCTCTCTTGATCTCACACAAGCAAACCAAGTAGATGAGTTCAAGAAACGCTCAGTGTCTTTTACAGAAATCCCCTTTGCAGCGCTGTGCCATCCCCCACATGTGAAATGCCTCTTGGCTACAGAGCACAGCGCATCTCCAGAGACTTCCAGGGGCCTCTCTGAGAACAAAGACTTGCACAAGGCTACTCTCTAAATGACAGTATCCCTCCCAACCTTCTCTTACGGTGCAATTGATCGATTTCATATGTTCCCCAGACCTCTGTGAGGAACCTGCGGAGGGTGAGGATACAGGGTGCCTGTCTTGAAAGCTAAGATGCAGAAGATACAGATGAAGGGAGGTTTTCGGGCAACAGAAACTTTGTCACAAGTCCCAGGCTACTGATTCTGACTCCTCAAGACAATCAGCCTGACAGCATTTCAGAAACTGGCTAGGGAGCTGCTCAAGGGTGGGGCTGTACCTCACCAAGCTCTTCTTAACTCAGTCAGTGACAAAGGAGATGGAGAAAGGTTCTGTAAACTCCTACCCCAGCAGTCCTGGAGGAGGGCAAGCCCAATGCCCAGGCTGTCCCACAGACCTCATGACTGTACTGATGGCACTGGAACTGAGGTTGTGACTAGACTGACAGTGGGCACCTGGGGACCGGGGGCAATGCTAGGAAAGGGCGCTCAGAAGGAGAAGGAATTGTAACCTACCAAAAATACCACAGCCTCTGTATGGAGAGGGCCCGCACACAGCACCTGGAGCCACAGCAGTCTTCATAGGAACGGCATCTGCAGCGGAGAGGATAAAGTCTGGGTCAAAGCGTCTCTGAGGTGACTTTCACTAGTCTAAAGCTAAGATCTGGTCGCTCACATCTTCTGGGGTGAAACAAAGTTGAACAAATGACCACTTTTTGCGTCCAACTGTACTATTTGGTACCCTGCACTGATTGATTTTACAAGGTATAAGTGTCACATATTTACTGTGTTCAGCTGCTAGGGGTGAGTACTGTTTCCTGTCCTGACCGCTCAGGGGCTGTGGGGAGCCGTCCCCTGCTCCTGTGACACAATTGCAAGATGGTGGCTCCAAGTCTCCTTCTCCAGGTTTTACCTCAGCTCTAACAGGAGCAATTCTTCTCTGCCAACCAGAGAATTTGTGTATGTGGCAACAATAAATCATAATCTCATTCTGTCATCACCTTGCTGATGGAGCCCATTCAATCCATAACTTTATATAAAAGATGTGATAGGCGTACACTGATACATTTAATGATCCATATTGTGTTTCACTGATCATCCTTATAAGGAAACAGCCCTTAACCTAAGTCTTGACATCCTACAGAGGAAGCAGGAAGATGGGCCAGCTAATATACATATTTAGAACTCCTTGCCTAGAATTCTGGAAGCTCTTAAATATTGAATATTTAAATAAATAGGCAACTATCACCTGCATTTGCTAATATAACAACACACGGTCCACTCAGTCTGAAAACACATCTACCCCCGAATATCATGAGCACAAAGGGTTGTGAGTTCTTAACTCAGATTCTTCCTTTTAGCAAGACTCAGCATCCAAGTCCAAGTTAAGTTTTCAGTTTGGAAATATCAGCTGCAAATACACACTGTGAAATGACTGCTTTCTTTTCTCGAAACACAAGGCATTTATTGTGGCCCCTTCAGCCAGACATCCATTCATTCCTAAGCATCCTTAAGTCTCCTCTGCATCTCTGGCCTGACTCTCCATGTCAGATGCTGGCTAATGTTTTCCACTCAAAGGAACACACACTCACCCCTTTCCTTTTCCTGCTTCCTCTCCATAAGACATGGTGTTCTGGAGAGCTAGGCACACCCAACTGCATTCCAAATAGTGCCAATTATAAACAAAATGTTGACTACAATCTTGAGGTTAGTTTAAAGCGGGGAATGTACCTGGGTGCTGTGGTATATTAAATAACCCCATCCTCTAACAGCCTAAGTACTATGGCTGGAATATGTTTCCAAAGGAAGTCATTAATACTAAACTGGGTACGGAGCTTCCGTCTCGTTCTACTGTGGACCAGATACACAAATTCTCAGACTGGCAGGAGAAAAGAACACCATTCTCACCCTCACCGAACTCGTAGGTAAGCACTTCTAATTATATGGGCCCAGAGCTTCTGTCTGGCAAAAATGGACAGCTGAAATTGCTTTCTGTTAGACAAGGACTTCTCGCTGTGTTCTCAGATCCAAATACAGATAAGAACAGAGAACGAGACACAACCCCCTGAGAGCAGGTGTTAATCTGTAATTCAGTATATTCCAAAGATAACATCAGGGTGTCTAAGGTTCCCTCTCTGGATAAATGAAAGTGATGCAGTCCTTAAGGTGTAAAATGTGAAAGGAAGAATAAGTCTGTGTGCCTGTGAGCCATGAGTTTGCAGTGTGTGCCAGCAACGTTAAATAATAATAAAAATAAATGAGGTCCTTCTGCCAAGATTTCAAAGATGAAAAATAAGTATGTGTCATTATTAGCAATGTCCAGAAGTGAAGAGGGTCTAGCCTTTAGACACATTTATCCTACATATAGAATAGAACAGGAGGACATATTAGGTCAGAGAATGTTCAATGTCAATAAAATACAAATATTTCTAGTTTGAAAATAGCCTTTTGGGCTTGGGTTTGATTGGTGGTCCACACTCGGAGGCAGACTGGGAGATCCTGTGATTTCTTAGAGAGTCTGGTCTACATAGTGAGTTCTAGACCAACCACCACTATATAGCAAGACATGTCAGAAAAACGAATTCCTTTTCCTTTTGGTTACTGTGAGGACTAGCTGGACTTGTCCTCTCCCATGTTTCTGCAGAAAATTCCATATTCAGAAATGCTAATCCCAAATGTGATGGCATTTGAAGGCAAGCCTTGGCAAGTTATCAGGTCATTAAGGTGACGCTCTTGGGAATGAAATTAGTGGCTTTATAAGGCCAGGCAGGAGTCAGCTTGATTCTTCTCTGCTCTTTATATGGAAGATGGCTGTCTACAAACCACACTGGATCAGCTGGTGCCATCATGGCTTTCTAGCCTTAGGATTAATAGGAATATAAATGTTCGCTGTTTTAAAGCAACCATTGAAATTGTTATTGTAACACAACCCCAGGCAGATATTAAATAGTTATTAGTTAAAATGATATGTAGCAATTTAACTTTGAATGTGGTAAAGCAACTTTGAGTTCAGGGTAAAATGCTATCATCATTGGGTAGTGTTAGATGACAGGATATGCCTAATAATTAAACTTTATAATTGTATCCTTTTAAGTACTATCTGACTTAACAGCTCATTCTCAGCCAAGGACAGTAGCATATTTGTGGTGCCAACTAGTTAGGAGCCCAAGGCAGAAGAATGATTTGAGCCCAGGATTTCCAGTTCAGTCTGGGAAACACCACGACACTCCAACTTCTTAAAAAAGAAAATGAAATCCTTTCCCTGCATATAGCATTAAATCGTCACATTTCTGTGTTTGCCAGAATAGTCGGGTTGTTTTTGTTGTTGTTGTTATTTTTGTTTCTTTCTGGACTTGTATGTTTCGCTGCAATAGACGTGTTTTTATTGTTTATACAACTCTACCAACTATCATTCTTCTTCTCCCTGGGAGACCATGCCTAAGTTGGGTACAATTCTACTTCCTCCTATCAGGAAGAATCCCAATTTGTTCCCATTTCCACATAACCTGTTAACATTTTTACCAACTGTAACACATGGTAAAGAACCTTCTACAATTCCTGCACACAAAAACCCCAGCTCCCATCTTAAAGGGAATACAAGAGAGTTTATTCTGGAGCCATTCTGAGTGACCATCATCCAGGAACACAGATTTAGATTATCATGTTTCAACATAGGAGCAGTTTCATGAAGTTTAATAGTTTGATAGAATAAAGAAAGCCATAAATCCTGACAGTTTTAACAATACAGCGGTGATGGGGGATGTCCTTCTGTAAGCTGTGAATATATGTTTCTTTTATTTGTTGGTCAATAAAACTGTTTCGGCCAATGGGCAGGAAGGATCTAGCCAGGCGGTGAGTACAAACAGGGACAGAGAAAGGCAGTAGGCGGAGTCAGGGAGACACCATGTAGCTGCTGAGGAAGCAAGAGACCAGATATCACCAGTAAACGTGGAGACACACAGATGAATAGAAATGGGTTAATAATTAAGAGAGAGAGAGCACCAATAAGAAGCTTGAGCCATCAGCCAAATGGCTTATAATTAATATAAGACTCTCTCTGTGTGTTTATTTGGGACTAAAGGGCTATGGGACCAGGCAGGACAGACGTTGGTGAGTACATCAGAGGGGTGGTTACAGCAGAACAGGGGAAGCTTTTCTATAAGCCTAAGATGCCTATCTGATGACATTCTTAGCTTTTGGGTTGGTGGAAGCTAAGAGTCTGCTAAGTTAATAAATTTAAAAGGGTTTTATCTATTAGCCCCAGGATATTAATTCTGATACAGTGGTGTGTAGGTCTACCATTAACCTCTAATCTGGTTTTCCTATAACAAGCTTTTTCATGACGATGCAACTTTATTATTAGATTGTCCTTCCAGCACAATCTAAAGGATTACATCTCTAGCCTTTCTTTTAGGGTGTTTTCCTACCCTACTGAAGTTCTTCCCATTTGTTTGAGGTGGCAGGAAGTCCCACCCATGTAGAACCCCTTACCTGTGGGAATAACGGGCAGGGTGGAGCTGGGCAGGTGTGTCCCCTGCTTCCAGTGATAGTTTTGTGCGAAGCAACCTAGGAAGCAATGGTTCTCAACACTGGCGGCTCTTGTTTAGGAGTCATTCCTTAGACAACCCTCAGTCAGGAACAAGAACCAACGACCTAAACTTGGAGATTTGAACCTGTTTTCATTTCCTACACCCAGCAGGTATGTGTGTATGGGGGTGGAAGTGTGGAGTCCAGGTGGATGGGAAAGCTGTTTTGCTTTTCTGATCAGTTTAGAAAAATTATTGAGGTATAACTGATATACAAAGAGCTGCCTTTATACGCTTTGATTTCTCTATTTTGATAAGTTTGGGGAGAATGTGGATGCATGAGATCTTCCCTATAGTCCATGGAACAGACATTCTGATCATTTTAATAGTGTACATCTGTGCAAATGTAACGTTTATATTTTAAAAATAAATAGCACAAGGTGTCAGAGCTCTTATCTGTCTTGCTGTCAGGTCAAAGTGTCACAGATTGAGGATACATTTCTGATTATTTTTCTATCAATATCAGTTGACTCTAAGTCAGTATCTTGGTTTCCCTATGAGAAAGGGCAAGCTTGTCTTGAGACATACTACAATGGTCATTTAATGCACATTTGATCAGTATATCCAAGGTCAAAGCCAACAGGGTGGCTTCAAGGAGAGACAACTGGCTGCCAGCCCTTTCTTACTTACTAGCAGCAGACACCTCCTCAGATTTGAATAAGTCCATGTATTTAAGGTGGCTTGTGGCATTTGCTTGAAGAAATTATACGTCTGCTTCTATCCTGAGGGAAAGTCTCATAAATACTGTAAACCCTATAATTACCAATCCAGATGCATGGACAGCTCATGTTCTCATAATTGGTATCTCTTGAATAACCCAGCTACAATAGGGTTGAAGGGAGCCAATGGAGGATGGACCAGCAGGTCTTCATACGCCTCTGAGTTCTACAGGATTTTTGAAAGTCTAGATTGTATTTCCAGGATCCAGATTTTTCTTCATTTTAGAAAATAGCTGCTTCTTTAGAATCAGTTTGATTCAGGTCTGCCTTTGGAAACAGTCTTTCTAGTTTCTGACTCATTAAGATTCAGATTAAGATATGGTAAAATTAAGAAATATGTGAATAGCGGGATAATATGAGAAATGAAAAAGAAGAAATCCTCCCAGAAGCTTGTAATATTTAATGTGATAACAAATTTACAACCATTGAAATCACACAGTGCATAAACACAAATGGAGTAATGTGAATCTGCCAATGAGATTTGAAAGGGAGACCAATTCTATTGCCCCGACCTCAGAATCTGAATTTAGGCTGATGACTGACATTTTTCTCAGCTTAATCCTTACTTGCACGGCTGTCTCAGTCTATGTGGGCAGTTTAAGAAAATAGCAGAGGCTGGGTAATTTATAAGCAGTCTATCTCCAGAGCCGGCTCCATATGCCTCCCCAGGCTGGTAACTCAGCTGTTTGATCCACCACAGAGATCGGGGTCTTGGAAAGCAGGGGGGAGTGGGAACTAGGGATCACACTGGGACAAGAGCTTGTCTCCACTCCCTTCTCTTCCTTGCACATCTCCAGAGTGAGGAGAGATGCTGTTCTAGTTACTTTTCTGTGACTGTAATAAAATACCATGACCAAATAAAGAAAGGGTTTACTTAGCTTCTTCTTCTAGAAGGATAGAAGGACAGAATTTGGTAAGGAAGGCCTGGTGATAGGCAGGGAAAACATGCAGGAGCTGGCTGATCACATTTTCATCCACTTAGAGGACACAGAGAGAACAGGAAGTAAGGCAAAGCTATAAAACCTCAAAGCCCACCCCCAATGACAGACTTTCTCCAACAAGGTTACACCTCCTAACATGACATGCACGTACAGGCCACCAATGGGAAACAACTGTTCAAATTCATGAGCCTAGGAAGATCATTTCTCAAATGACTAAAGACCCATAAGCATCAGGCCCAGTGTCACACTGGAGCCATAAGAGGTGGTTATACCCTGTGCCTGGGTCTCACACTGGTACCTCCCACTCGAGAAGACGGGTAAAGTGATACTACTGGGTACTGGCTCACAAACCTGTTCCTGAACTCCTGGTCAGCAGTGTTGCAGGTTCCTAACTAAAACACTCCCTCTTACAGGGAGAAGGGGGCTCCAAAGACCCAGAAGCAAACAAAACTTTCAACTCTCTGGAAGCTAAAGTCTACAATATTCTCAAGGTTATAAACCATCAGATAATTGCTGGTGGAAAGGTGTACTGGTCAAGCCACCTTCAACTCTCTTAGGGAGTCCCAGAGATGCAAGGAGTCATCCCCAGTGCTGAGGTGGGCTTTTCCATGGCAACACTGTCTGGGAGTCACTCATCTCCTGTAAGAAGCCCAAAAGTCTCACAGGCTCACTAAGCTACACCTGAACAATATAGTTTCTTTGGTTGACTGTTAGCATCCTATCTGCAGTAAGTTGACATCTCTGCAGGAAAAGCTATTCAATGCAACATGGCCCCCACAAATGATAAATTACTCACTCGCCATTGTTCATAACACAAAAGACAACTAAGTTCCTGAAAAGAAACTTCTGTCCAACTTGGGAACTGGGCCTTTTAAACGGCCTGGTTAAACTCAACAGTACTAGAAGGAAGAGGTCCTGTCAGGTGCTAGACAAGGCAGAGACAAACCTAGCTCCCTTTCATCTTTGATCAAAATGCTACCTATCCCATACTCCCTTCCATCCTTTTCCTCAGCTACTTAGTGTGTGGCTTCCCTTCCAGTATTAATGACTTATTTTCAAAGAGGCATCTTCATGGATTCCTTCATTCCTTTAAGGACATTTACATCTGAACCAGAACCAAGAGCCTTTCTGTCACTGTGACCCATCAGTATGGAAGCCAGAGATGTTACTCAAACATGCAGAAGGCCTCTGAAGATGTTCGGGTCCAGGGTAACAGCTGGTCCAGTGGTCTGTTAACGCATTGATCTTAAGGATGCCTCAGCATTCTAAGGCAAGACAGTTAAGTCAAGCACCACCTTTGGGGTAAAACCTTTTCCACCTGCCAGCACTTACACGACTATGGGGCTACATGCTTTTTAAAATAATTTGTGTTAAGTCAAGATGACTCAATCATTAGCCAGGCAGTAGACAAACTTGAACAGGAGCACTTGGCTTCTTGGATGGGCAGTACATAAACAGTATTCGATCATTTCCCTGCCTGAGCCAGGGTACAGATATAAATCACGTGGGTGATCCATTAGTTTAGCTCCTGATACCCCAGAGAATTGATCAATTCTAATGGAGTTTACATCAGCCTTTCTCCACTTTCTCCCAGGCCATAAAAATACCTTACATAATGGAATACAATGGCTTTTTCCTCCGTTTGGAACCCCTCTCATCCTCAGAAATCTCTCTTACTTTCCTTAAATTATCATTTTTCCTCAATTGTGGCGATGCAGTATTATGAAAATATCTCATATTCCAAGAGACTGGAACCTTTGCTGGACCTCACAGCCTTGAAGTCAAGACCTATCTCCTACTGTGTACTCAAACTATCTGCCTTTAAGAGAACAATGTAGTAACCAACCTTATTTGCCTTGGATTCCCCATGTAAACTTTCACAACCTAAGCTGACACATGGCTGTAATCTTCTATGTACTCTTCTATGCTCCTGACCCTGACAGTGCATGCATATCATTTGCTGAAAGCAGCAAATACAGACGTTGAAAGCAACTTCCTAAAATAAAGCATAAGGATGAAAGCGTCCATTCAAGATTCCGGGTTAATAAACAATGACACTCGCTATCTGGGTCAGTTGGGGTCTACTGGAATCAGGGACTTACTCCCTTGTGAAAACTCAAAAGATTTCCCTAAACTATCCCCTTCCTTCCCCATGGGATGCTTTAAGTGCTGTTCAAAACACACAAGAGTGAAGCCCTTTGTTAGGAACAGACACACATATAGATAGAAGACACACTGACAAGCACAGACTGAGAATCATACAACAGACAAAGGCTGGAAGACACAAGGAACAAGAAAGAGAATTCAAATCTGGACTTGCTCTTGGGTAAATGACTCCAGGTGGAAGTGTTTTGATTACTTTCCTTAATGCAACACCAATGTGTTATTGGTGACTTAGTTAATCATTAACACATAGAATTTATGCACTCAACTGCTCATTTTGGAATAACTCTTTTTGAAAATTTTAAAATTTCATTCATGTGTAATGTATTTACATTATTTCCCCCCTTGTCCCTTCAACTCCTTCCATGCTCTCCCACATCCTCCTCTAAATTCACAGCCTTTGTTTCTTTAATAATTGTACACACACACACACACACACACACACACACACACACACACACACACACGGTGGTTTGAATAAAAACGTTCCCCCTACAGCCCATAGGGAGTGGCACTATCAGGAGGTGCGGCCTTGTTGGAGTAAGTGTGTCACTGGGGATAGGCTTTGTGGTTCCAGATGCTCAAGCCAGGCTCCATGTTTCAATCTTCCTGTCACTTGAAGGTTCAATATAGAACTCTCAGCCACCTCTCCAGCACCATGTCTGCCTGCACACTCTTATGCTTCTCATCATCATAATAGACTAAATTTCTGAATTATTTGCCAGCTCAAATTAAATGCTTTTCTTTATAAGAGTTGCAATGGTCATGGTGTCTCTTAACAGCAACAGAAGTATGTATGTTCCTGTGAGTGTGTGTGTGTGTGTGTGTGTGTGAGTGTGTGTGTGTGTGTACTTTTTTGAGATAACCACTTGGGTTTAGATAACAAATTAGAGGCCTCACATTTGTAGCTCTTCATGTAGAGTGGAACCTTGTGAGCTTTCCCCCATCGATGCCAGTATGTCAACTAGTGTTGTCATTGCGCAGGTCCTATTTAGGAAACCATATCGTCCAGATTTCTTGGGTACAACTAGCCTGGCATACATAAAAGACACAATCTCCCAGGAGACAACCTGGTACTTCAGAGCTTACTATCTTTCTGCCCCTTCCTCCTTGTGCTCAGAATCTTAAGAGTAGGGGCTGTGTTGTAGATGTGTATTAATTCAAGCTGAGAATGGCAACCAGCTGATTTCTTCATTTTGACCAACTGCAGATTTCTGTCAAAGTCTCCATTTGTTGCAAAGAGAAGCTTGTTTGATGAGGGGTGAGAGCCACACTGTCTTTAGGTGCAAGGATTTAGAAAGCAGACAGAATGTGTGTACTAGATTAGGGAGGCGCAGTAGTGGGCTCTCCCCTAGGATCCATGACCTCACCAGCCATAGGTAGCTTTGCAGCACCAGGCATGAGCTCCCTTCCACTGAACAGACTTCCAGTCCAATTAGACAGCTGTTAGTTGTCACCAGTATACGAATGCCACTGTAGCACCTTTAGGGATACGATGTCACACTGGTCACTGACCATGTTCCACGCTTCACAGCTGAGTAGGACTACTTTACATTCCTCTGTTGGCAGGGTGCATATCACCATCCTGTACTACAAAAGGCAGTCAGGGCAGGAGGCTTCCAACCTCCAAGTCATGTGCCTGATTTGTGAGGTGTCTTCAGCAATAGCCTATATTGTTTTCAGATTCCCTTGATCAACAAGGGAAAAGGTTTGTCATGTCTCTTACCATGAGTTTGTTAGATATCGATGGCTCTTAGTGGTGAGCATTATCACCTCAAGTAGCGCGATTTCATTTAAACAATAAATGTGTATATACAATTTTATGCAAACATGATATAATGATCCCTGGATTAAAAAAAAAAATCATTGCTCTCTCTCTCTCATTATGTCCTTCTCTCAAACCCCCAATTAAAACCCTCCCCCATATTTCCAATTTCTTATTTAAGGACAATTATGTCCTGTTATTTACTTCTCTAAAGCTCCCATGGACAGTCCATGTTTATTTTCCTAGTTTCTGCAATTTCTCCCGGTTATATTTTCACATCTGAACCACAAGTAATAGGGAATAGGGGCTAGATTACCACACTCAGCACACAATTCCATCCATTTACCTGCAAATTTCATAATATTACATTGTGTGTATGAACCATATTTTCATGGCCACTCATCAGTCAAAGAACAGTTAGGTTGCTTCTATTGCCTAGTTATTGTAGATAGAGCTGTGCAAATATCTGTGGATAAGACTTTAACTTCTTTGGGCCTATGCTAAGCAGTGCTATAGATGGGTGACATGGTGGATATATTTTTGGCAATTCTCCACACAACTTTCCAGAGAGGCTGTACCAGTTTGCTATACCACCAATGGTGAATGAAGGCTCTCTTTTCCCATATCCTCACCAGTGTTTGCTGTTAGTTATTTCTTGACCACCCCATCCATTCTGAGTAGGGTGAGACGAAATGTCAAAGTTGTTTTAATTTGTATTTTCCTAAAGGCTTAGGATTCTGCATTTTTAAAGATATTTCTGAACATTTTTACTTCTTCTTTGAGAACACTTTGCTCAGATCCATAGCATATAGGGAGGGAGTGAAGTACTGAGCCAATGAAGTTCTGACTAAGTAAGTGCCTGCTGTTTGACATGAGCTCATCATGTCAAGGACCCCAGAACTGGACCCATTGGAAATTGGCAAACCTTTCTTCCAGATCAGGTTCGGAAAGGCAAGGCCATCCTCTGCCCAAGTATGAGTGTTTGAAAACGACTGACCAGTGTGTACAAACACTGGCAACTCTAGCTTCTTTCTCCAGGGAGACTGTGCCTGAGGCCCCTCCCTATAGAGACTTTACATGGAAACCAGCAAGCCCCTATCCTTGTGCTGTACATAATAAATGTGCTGAAGTTATGAGCTGCAGAATTTCCTCAGAGTTTGGATAGCTCACTGACCCTGGCCTTTCTGTCATGTATCTGTCCTTTCTTGATACCCTCAATGGCCTAGTCAGTCTTCCAGATTCAAGCCTCATGAGTGGCAGAGATAGCCTAGTTTTCAAATACATCATTTGTTTTGATTGTTTGCTTTTTGAGTTCATATGTGTGGTTGTGGTTGGTGTTGGGGTGTGTGTGTGTGTGTGTGTGTGTGTGTGTGTGTGTGTGTGTGTGTGTATCCCGAATATTAACTCATTGTCAGATATATAGCTAACAAAGATTCTCTCCCACTCTGTGGGGTTCTTCACTCAACTGACATTTCCTTTACTTTATAGAAGCCTTTTGTTTTTTTTGAAATCTTTATGAGGTTTTTAAATCGTGTCATTTGTTAGCCTTAAATCCTCGACAAACAGAGTACGATTCAATTCAGAAAATGCTTTCCCACACCTAAATCTTGTAGGGTACTGAAAGAATTTTCTTCTAGAATTTTCAGTGTTTCGGAATTAACACCAAGTTCATTGCTTCATTTGGAGTTCATTTCTCTGCAAGTGGGAAGACATGGGTCTAATTTCATTCTTCCACATATGGACGTCTGCTTTTCCCAGCACCATTTGTTGGAGATGTTGTCTTATGGCCAGTGTGTATTTCTTGGCACCTTTTCAAACATCAGAAGGTGGTAGTTGTGTGTGCTCACATTTGGTTTTTCTATTTGTTCTATTGGTCTACATGACTATTTCTGTGCCTAAACCATGCTTTTTATTTCTGTAACTAAGCAATATATGCCACAAATTTCAAGTGATAATCCTTCCAGCACGGTCCTCTTTTGGCTTGGGGTTGCTTTGGCTACCTAGGAAATTTTATGGTTCCATATGAGTCTCAGGATATTTTTGTCTGTCTCTGTGAAATATGTTGTGGCAGTTTTGGCTGGGATTGCAGTGAGTCTGCAAGTTGCTTCTTTTAGAATGGTTTTATATTAATTCTAAAGAGCATAGGAGGTTTTCCTGTTTTCTCATGTCTCAATTTTTTCAGAGATATAAGGTTTTAATTGTAGGTCTTTGACCTCCTTGGTTAGATTTATCACTAGATTTTTCTGAATGGGAGTATTTCCATAATCTCTTTCTCAGCATGTTTGTTGATGATATATAGAAAGGGTACTAGTTTTTGTAAGCCGACTACTGTCACTTTGCTAAAATAGTTAATCATGCCCACAGGTTTTCTATTGTACTTTTGGGGGTCTCTTATGTATAATATCCTCTGCAAATAGGAATAATTTTACTTTTTTACTTTTTTGTGTTTGTTTGAGACAGGGTTTGGAGCCTGTCCTGGAACTTGCTCCATAGACCAGGCTGGCTTCAAACTCACAGAGATCTGCCTGCCTCTGCCTCCCAAGAGCTGGGATTAAAGGCGTTCGACACCAATGCCTGGCTTAATTCGACTTATTTTTATCTCTTTGATTTTCTTCTATCAGACTGCTGTAGTTCTAGAGTGATTAACTGAAAAGGAATGGGGATAGTCAACAGCCTTGTCTTGTTCCTGGTTTTACTGAGGTTCCTTGCAGGTTTTCTGCATTTTGTACAAATATTGGCTGTGAATTTGTTATGTATTACCTTGAGTATGCTGAGGTATGCTCCCTCCAGCCTTAGACTATCTAGAACTATAATAATAAAAGCATGTTGAACTTTGCCAAAAGTTTTTATTGCATCTATGGAAACAATCATGGGCGTTTTGTCTTTAAATCAGTTTTCATGAATTATTGCACTTATTAACTTATGTGTGTCAAACCATCCCTACATAGCCAGAATAAAGACAAATTCTGTTAAGAATTTTCATCAGGAAAATTCTGGTTTGTAGATTTGGGGTTTCATTGTGATTTTAACTGCGTTTGGTGTTAACATAATACTGGATTTATAGAAGGTATGTGGAAGCACCCTTCCATTTCTATTTGTTTAAATGATTTAAAAAATATTGGCTGGAGATTTAGGAAAGTCTGATAGAATTCTCATTCTTGTTTGGGTCTGGGCTTTTTTTAATTGGAAGTCTTCTCTTATTGTTTCAATCTTCATACTGGTTAGAGTTCTTTACATTGTTGCTCTCGGTTAAATTTTGGTGATTTTGAAGAATCTAGAATTTTTTCCAACTCTTGTATTTTAAAGTGTTCCTCTGTAATATTTCGAATTTATTTGGTATTTGCTGTAATGTTTCTCTGTTAATCTCTGATTCTGTTCATTTGAGCCTTTCTTTCTTTTGGTTAGCGGGGTCAGCCGTCTGCCAATCTTGTTCATCTCCTCAAAGAAACAGGCCTTAAATGCACTGATTCTTTGTATTATTTTCTTTGTCCATATTTTGTTAATTTTTACTATTTCTTCTCAAATACTGGATTTGGGATTGGTTTGTTCCTTTCTGTCCTATTTTTTGATTTGTATTAAGTCATTTGTGTGTGCTCTCTGATTTTTTTGAGTGTAGAAGCTTAGAGCTATAACTTTCCCTCATAGGACTGCTTTTCAATGTGTCCCAGTGGTTTTGTTTTGTTGTTTTCATTTTCACTTAGTTCCAGAAAAACTCTTCTTTTTTGATTTCTTCTTTGACACACTCATTATTCAGTAATGTGTTGTTTAGTCTTTATGAGTTTGTGTAATTGAAATATAACAGCACTTTGGTTACATGAGATACATAAAGTTCTTTCAACTTTCCTAAATTTAAGATTTGTTTTGTGTCCCAGTATGTAACCTATTTTAGCAAAGCTTCCACCAGCTACTGAGTACAATGTGCATTCTCTGGTGTTTAGGTGCTGTGCTCTGTAGATATTGCTAGGTTCGTATGTTTGATGTCAATTGATTCTAATGTTTCTCTGTTATTTGCTGTCCAGGTGACCTGTCTTTTATGAGAGACAGGGTTGTTTGTGTGGTTTAATTCCTCTATTCTGTGTTTGAGGGATGTATAATTTCTGGCTACTTCCTGGAAGCACCCAGAGGATATAAAGTACAGTAGGTAGTATGGTCAGAAAGGATTATTCAAGACACTACACCAGAGCTGAATGTGGGAGTGCCAAGTTCCAGCTGCTGGAAGGATAATGCATCACAGAAGTCTTCCCAGAGAAGGAGGGTACCCAGCAGGGGGTCTGTGACATCATCAAAAGTCACCAGTGGGTAGTGAGGACTGGAAGGAAGAGGCTGGTTCACCCTTCAGGAGTGTGTTGCCAGTATTTAAGTCATTGCCCTCATGGCATGCAAAATAAAGAGAAAAATCACTATTTTCTTATTTTATCATTATTATTTTGGGGGTGGGGGGTTGATACAGGGTTTCTCTGTGTAGCTTTGGAGTCTGTAGACCAGGCTGGCCTTGAACTCACAACGATCCACCTGCCTCTGCCTCCCAAGTGTTGTGATTAAAAGCGTGCAGCAACATTGACTGGGGAAAACCACTATTTTAAAATGGGCTAAAATGTTGAACTTTGCTTCAGATGTTTTTAAGCAGAAAAGGGACATGAAAATTTAAAAACATGTGAGAAGTGGACTAGAGAAAAGCCTGGAAAAAAGTCTTTACACCAGTTCCAAAAAGTACCCAAGGAGGTGGTTTCCAGATGGAGTCATGGTCTCAACAGGCACCAAGGTGAACATTTCCTGGTGGAGTCAGGAGAGAGACAGCAAGAGCAGAGGCAGAGGGCTGGAAGCCATGGGTTTTTAGGGGCGGCTGTGCAACTAAACAAGTTAATTTTCGTGGTGGGTAAGGGTAAATACCACACTTATATTAAGCACCCAATCCAGAATTCTAATCATTAGAGTGTCTCAAGTTTCAGAATCCAGCAACCGAGGGTTTCAGGGCCTTCTTCCCACCACTGAACGAGAAGAGGAAAGATAAGAGCAGGATACCACTCTGCAAAAATGCTCTGAAATTATTAGTGAATAAGTCAATGATATAGAAATAAACTAACAAGTAAATACAATAGTAGCTGCCACTACCAACCTTTGACAAGCTTACAAGAGAGAAAGCATGTTTTCAAAGAACAGTGTGTTGAAAGAAGTAGCTATTAATATGCATTAAATGAAGACACTGAATAAAGGAAACAATGTCCAGCAATAGAAATGTTTCACTCTGAGAAGTACCAAATACTTTATCTCCTCATTGATCCTATAAACAGTTTCCAGCACAACAGATCTTCAATACAAGACAAAGTCCTGATATTGCTACTTAATTTTCCCAGTAGGTTTGGCCTTTTTCTAGCTATGAAGCCTTTCTTTCAGAACCCACCCCCAAAAGCAGGCAATTAAGGTCTCCTTTTCGTTAGTAGGAAACCAACGAAACACACTGACAATTTCCTATGCTCCACAGCAACATTTCCTGTCCCACACTGCACTCCAGTAACAACAGACAGGTCAGAAAAGTGTGGCCAGGACAATTAAGAAATAATGTTTGTTACAAATGTCCTCAATTATCTTTAAAGACCCATTCCATGAGCCCCTTGGATGACAAAATGTAAGGATGCTCAAATTTCTTATAAAATGAATTACCATTTGCATACAGCCTGCAAACATCTGAAGTAAATATTGGATCATCTCTAGATTGCTTATGCCTAACACAATATAAATTGTACCTGGATAGCACTTGTATTGTTTAGAAAACAGTGATGGCATTGCAAAGACTGAACATTTGATATTGTGCATTATTAAAATATGTTCTGAGGATTACAAAACCCATAATACAGATGACTGACTATATTATAGATGTCATGTTCAATTACTTCACATGTCCATATACCTCATAAATACAATGTTTCTGCTACCATAATTTATGTGCATTTCTGAAAATTCTCATAACTGACAAAATTTAACAATAAAATAGCAGAGCTTTTAAGGAAATTTGTTTGGTTTATCTGACCTCAAATGTATGGAACCTCAAAGCACAATTCAAAACAGTAGCCAAAACAGTAGTATAAAATCCTATAAAACAGAGAAAGAGGTAACAATGATTAATAATTACAGTGAGCCTGACTGGTGTACAGGATGGAGTATATCCCATTAGAGCCAAGGCCATGACTATGCCTATCTTGGAGGAAGATGACCATTGTAAAATCTCAAACTCTCCCTCCCTCCACACAGACACAGATACAGACACACACACACACACACACACACACACACACACACACACACACACACAGAGGAATCAAGTTGAGGGAGGCCCTTCCTTCTCAAGCTCAAGGTTATGAGTCTACTCCCAACACCATGTCTGTCTTCCACAGACATCTTCCTGATTTTCACCAATCCTATAGGAACTACTTGCCTAGCAAAGCAGGGCATACCGCAACTCATACTCTTAGAGTAACTTATCTGACCAGGCTGAATGGCCCTCGTGAGGGGACTATTGTCCACGAGCAAAAGCAGACATAAAACCTTGTGTGTGTCGGGGGGGGGGGGGTGTCAGGGACAGGCTGGGCCTGAGCTTTCCCTATCCAGTGATTCAGTCCTATAACTACTAAAGAAACAAAGTTGAGCACAGTCAAATCAGCAGCATAGCACAATACTTACATATAGTATGTGGGATAGAGTCCTTCAAAATACCAGCAATGTTTTTTCGCTTCTGTGCACTAGAAATAAAATAAAAAGAGAAAAACAAATGTTGTCAGTGGTAAGTAACTTGCACACTACTGAGAAGGCCTCACGGAAGTTAACAAGGAAAGAATGGCAATGGAGGAAAGTATAAAAAGCTAGCAGATGAGCAAGCAATAAAACACGGAGAATCCCAACTCCTCCCTTCCTCGATGTTTGCATCGCCAACCATTTTTAAAGGGGGGAAACAGCAGCAACTATTTTTATAGCTTTCCATACCTCTAAATACACTTTGTACAAACATTTTCCTACAAGGGCAAATGAGAGACAGTCCTTTGCAGGAGGGGGTGGGGGAGCAGGGAGTAGTTGGTGCTAGAAATCAAACCTACGGCCCTGTGTACTCTAGGCAAGCACTATAACCACTGAGAAACACCCCAACCCCATTTTAAAAACATACACTTCAGAACAGTAAACAATGGTTAAAACAAAGCACCAGGAACACTACTTCCCCAAAACTTTTGTATGTGACGGACATCACCCCCATACTGTCACCATGCCTAGGTCTTTACGCTCTGCAATATCATGAAAGTCACATTCAAACTATTCACTCTACAGTGGTGCACCCTGTCTATTGGACACGGCAAGCCAGGTTTCCTGGGCAGCACACGAGAGCCCCAGCCCAGGTGTTCCCTTAGATGCAAAAAATGAGAGGCTTGCCTCTACTGCCTGCCTCAGTCCCTCCTCCTATCCAGCTGCATCTCCTTGGGGCTGGGCCACCAAGTGGCTTTGACACAGGCTCCCCCTAGTTGTTCCTGCCCTCCTCAGCCCATTTCCTCCCAGGCCAACTCTATTCCTTTGGGACTACCACTGTGCATGGCCAGACCCAGGTACACACAGTTCTCCCTCTGCTGTCCTCCACAAGACCTCTAGAATCACTGACCTTCCTCCTAACGTCTTTAAGAGAGTGGTGGACAGTGCTAAATCTCTGATCATTATTCGCCAGTATTATGTGAATTGTTGACTGTTTTCTTTAATTCTACTAGACTGTGAAGGATTCTAAGCATTATACTTTTTTCTTATTGCTTATGAAAAGTCTCATCCTCTAACTTCTGAAAACATTGAAAAGTGCTTCTGGAAAGGAGAGTGTCCTTAGAACCGAGACTGAGCAGTTAGCACGGAAGTGATGGATGGAGAGTCTAAAAGAAGAGTTAAACCAAGCTGTTTCTATCACTAATAGCACTTCAGAGACCTTGATGACTTCTTACAAGCAGTATTTCTTCAAGTCAAGCACTCTCTTAAAGATTATGGGGGACGCACACTGCAAAATGCAAGTTAGTCCCAACTGCACACCCCTGGAAAACTACTGTGAGCACACATAACTTTGTGAATACATTTTCTTCTGCTTTTGTGTTTTAATTAAAGAGATGGGTGAAAGCAGATACTGCAAGGGCCTGTACTAGATTAGCTAAAAATCAATAGCCAAAATTAAGGCCCACTCCACCTGTTGAACCCTCTCTGTCATCATTATCAGGGCCAAGAACCCGTGGCTAGACAGGTCATAGGCCCTATGAGAGAAGCAACTATCATTACTGTGCTAAATGGGCCTAGCGGTAAACCACTCATAAGGATTTACTGTTATGCCCACAGATCAGTGCCTCTCTTTGAGAAGCCGCTTTTTATTGACTAACATGGAGACCCACAATTTGTCAATGTGCAGAAATTACGAGACATGTTACAAGACTACTCAGTCCAAATGGGGACATCTTTATCTCAGCCCCTCCTCCCAAGGGATCACTGAAGTTCAGGGGTAGAAAGATTTCAAGAGCCAAGGCAATGTATTCCTACAATGAAACAGTATCCTACTGACCCAGGAAGGCAGCTGTACAAATTAACTCACAGCAGTTGTCATAACATATGCAAAACCCTTGCATGCTCAAGCCAGATAAAATTCCAGCATGAAGAGGAGGGGTGGGTAGAAAGTACCACTCAGAGCTAAGGATCTACTGGCAACTGATAGCTAGCTCCTAGGAGAGAAAGAATCACTCTTCTGAAAGTGTAGCCCTTGGGGGGTAAGCCTGCTCCAGTGGAAGGCCACACATCCAAGAGTATATGGGCAACAAAACTGTATTTTATAGGCTTTGCAAACATGAGATCTCAAACTTAGGGAAGGATGAAATGAATCTGGGGGGATTTGAGGAAGGCATGAATAGAACAAAACTCCACTGTTCAAATTTATCAAAGAACTAATAAAAAAGTTTTTAACTAACCAAACTTTCCAAAATAAAAATCAGAAATTTATAATTTAAGGCATATAAAATTCATATTATACTTTCAATATAATTTAGCTAACAAAGTAGGCTGGCTAGTCTTATGTCAACTTGACACACAAACTAGAGTTCCTTGAAAGAAGGGAACCTCAATTGAGAAAATGCCTCCACAAGGTCTACATGTAAGGCATTTTTAAAATTAGTGACTGATGGAGGAGGGCCCAGCCCATAGTGGGTGGTGCCATCTCTGGGATGGTGGTCCTGGGTTCTATAAGAAAGCAATTTGAATATGCCATGGGAAGCAAGCCAGTAATCGACTCCCTTCCATGCCCTCTGCATCAATCAGCTCCTGCCTCCAGGTTCCTGACCTGCTTGAGTTCCTGCCCTGACTTTCTTTGGTGATATAAAAGTACAAGCTGAATAAACCCTTTCCTCCCTGACTTGCTTTTAGTCATGGTATATCATTGCAGCAATAGAAACCCTAACAAAGACAAAAAGTTGACATATACCCAAAGGAAACAGTATAAGGCAGCCACCTTCATATTGTAACTTAAGAATATTCTAAGAAAGCCAACAAAATGGCAATTGCAAAGTTGCATATTTTTCTTATACATTAAAAGAGAAATGAAATAATATGGAAAATGTCAACAAGAAAACACAACTGCCAGCTCAAACTGGATAAGAAATAGTTTATTCCGGAGTCAAATATGAGTGATCACGGCTTAGGAACACAGATTCAGATTACTACAAATTCCAAGTTTCAATGGAGTGAAAGGTTTATCAAGGTTTTTATAAATACAGAGCAAAGAAAGTCATAAATCAAGATAAAGCAAAATGGAAAATCTCAACTACTGAACATAGACACTATGTAACTGCATCTTTCACCTTTTGTTTGGTGGAAGCTAGTGGTCTACTGATACATTTGAGGGGTTTTACCTGTCAGTCATGAGGATGTTAGGTCAGCGACAAAAGTGGGTAAAAAAAAAATGGCTATTAATTAAAGGGATAAAGACAGCCTCAGATAAACTGTGATTAGATTACAGACCTGGCACAATCTAGCCATTCTACAATCACACAGGTTCTAATCAGTTCATCGTCCTAGAAGGTCCAGTGAAAGGTACACTACCTTTCCAGAAACATAGGTTGAGAGCCGGACCAATCCAAGGCTTTCTCAGGCCCTGATAACAGAAACAAAGAAAACTAGTTCTGTGTCTTTGCCCAGGCGCAGACTTAGCAAGGTCTAGTAGTGGGCTGGAACTTGGGCTTCAAAGGAATTAGGCTTGGAGCTTTTCTCCCTGGAGAGACTGGAGTTATCAGTTTTAGGTCACTGTATGCTGTCTGCAATGCTCCTGAGATAGCCTATGTTCCCCTTGTGCAACGGTGCTCATTGGTCTCTTGATGTCTTCATCACATCATATGACAGCATTCTACTGATGCTGCCCTATAACCTTATATAAGACTCACAATCCCAAACTTCCATCTCATCCTCTGACCTCTGGTACTTTCTCAGGACACTGTCACTGAAGAACAAACAGCTAGCCTGAATCAATGTACCAAAATACTCAAGAGAAGTTACCTTTTATATGGTAGCAGAGATGTTTTCTAACATATATTTTGATACTCTGCAAGTTCTTTTAGAAACTTTTTTTTTTTTTTTGGTTTTTTGAGACAGGGTTTCTCTGTGTAGCTTTGGATCCTGTCCTGGCACTCACTCACTCTAGCATCAAACTCAGAGAAATCCACCTGCCTCTGTCTCCAAAGTGTTGGGATTAAAGGCAGGAGCCACCACCGCCCAGCAGAAACTCTTAGTGTTTTGGTTTTTTAATTACATTATATTTTAGAATCTATTAAAGAAGTAGAAAATACAAATGAAGAGATATTTCAGATATAAAAACAGAAGCACTGGATAAAGAATATCCCAATGTTACCGCTTTGGAAAGAAAGATATCCTCAGGAAGTCAGGTGATACCTGGAGCTGCAAAGGGACAGCTCTGAAGGGAAAGGTACCCTGACTCATCGGGAAGTCAGGGATACCTGAAGCTGAGGTGTGGTGGGAGATGGTCTCCTCACAGGATGTAGCAATCCTGTTCTGCTCTCCTAGAGCTCTTCTCTGCTCCCCTAAGGGAAAGTCCTAGGGGAGTCCTGTTTCTTCTTCTGCTCTGTTCAGCTCAGGCCCAAGATGCTACTTCTGCTGCTTCTCTCTATTAAAGGAGAAGCACCTTCAGAATGTAGCAATCTCCTCCAGCTCAGGAGAAAAGTTACTGTCTCTTCTGGTTTTTTCTGCTCACCCCCACCCCAAACTCCAAAGGGAATGTCTCAGGAAGGAGGAGTTCAGGGGTGGCTGCTTCTGCCAGAGTGGTGAACGGCAGCCTGTAACAGAGCCAGCAGAAGGGCTTATACAGGGCTCCTCAGCAGTGGAGTTTCCCCCGGGGAGATTTTTGTTTTTTGTTTTTTTTTGCTCTAGTTTTGGGGCTAGGGCGTATTTCTTTCACTGGCTCTGGTTCCAGGATCAAAGTGTTTCTTTGGCTCAGGTTTCAGAGTCAGGGTGTATTTCCTAGGTTCTGGGTTCAGGTCTAAAATGCAAAGATTATGAAAAGTAATAATATGTAAGGGTAGAAAGATGTCCCAAACGATACTCTATATAGTCAGCAACTGAAACTGTAAAAAGTCCAAAATGGAAAGTGTTCATTAGTCAACTTAAAATATTACATATTTTTACTTTTAACTTTGTAAAAATTAACATTCATACATTTGATAGTCATTTTTGGGTGCCATAATCTCTTTAGAATTACTTTAAAAATACATCTTGAAAATTGAAGTTGGGGAGGGGTTGACTATTTTGCACCCATACTCTTGCTTTATGTTGAAAATCTTCTAACACTAGCCAGAATATGCTGTGTGAAAGACAGAAGGGACATAAGAATGTAAGTCAGTGCAAAGGGCGGGAGCCGCTGAAAAGCCCAAACTACACTCAGGCACTTGGAAGGACTACTCATGCCCTTGTGAACAGAGTTCTCCAAATCTTTTTAACACTTTTTAAAACACAATTATAAAACATAATTCAGGAGACAGTTGGGTGAAGCAAGTTCCACCTCAATTTCCTGAGCTTTAATTTATATACCATCCACACCATCCATCAAGTAGTTTGATGAACTTTAGAAAATGGGTCCAGGTGTACCCTCTTCACTGCACTCCAGTTCCACAGCATAGCTTTCTGTCCCCAGATTCTACAATCAACTCCATCTCCTAACTCATTTCTGGCTTTCTATTCTATAGAAATCTTGCCTCTGCTACAAGACTCAATAAAGTAAAATCATTTTAAGTTACATTTTCTTCTGCATTCTATCTGTTACTGCGCTTCATTCAGTTTTAGTACTTGTGCCCCACTGAGTGGGAGCATCACTCACTAGTTGGCAGACATCAGTGTTGTTCTAGACTAATATGTCTGCTGCTGCTACTGATGACAGGCAGTTGAGAGATAGAAGCCTCGATTCATGTCCTTGGACAGAAACAGGAAATGTCTTAGGTTTACACTGGCTGGAGGCCAGGGGTTGCAAAAGTGCTTTGGGGCTCTGCTCCTTGCTTGGATTTCTAAATGGTTTTAGGTTACGTCTTCAGAAGGGAGGGTTGGACCCTAAACCCCATTTCCCTGGTAGCACTACAAAATGAAACATCAAATTTGCTACTCCTTAGAACTTAAATTGCCGTGTGAAAAGGTGGCCTTTTCCGTAAGGCAAAGTCAAAAGAATAGGATTTAAATTTAGCATTCTGCCCTGGATACAGAACGAAACACATTGCTGTCTCCTTTTAAGAGTCAAGCCAAGGGCTAGAGAGATGGCTCAGTGCTTAAGAGCACCAACTACCCACCTTTCAGAGGACAGGGTCTAGGTCCCAGCACCCACAAGGTAGCTCACAACTGCTAAGTCTACTTCCAGGGAACCTGGCGCCCTCCTTTGGGCACCACTCAAATGTGGTGCAGACATACAATAAGGCCTAAACACCCATGCAGGAGTGTGATGGCACATGCCTTTAATAATTACCGTGTGTTTGAGGCCAACCTAATCTACACCGCTCTGCGATCTCATCAGTCTCCAGCACAGCCACCGCTGCAAAAGTCCTGGCCTCCTCCTTCCCTCTGTTCCATCTGCCTATTCTAAACAGCTACCAAGATTGCAGCTTGCCTACTGGAGGGATTCTAGGCAGCCTGAGCATGCCAAACATAGCTCTGGCAAGTCTTACCCTTCTCCCCCATATCCTCTACCTTGCAAAAAAAAAAAAAAAAAAACCTGTTAGGATTACATTCCTAAAGCTAGCCCTGCAAGGCCCACTCTTAACTGGCCACTTCCTCCTCCTGAGGCTGACCACTAAGATCCAGCTATCAAAGTACTGAAGTCCAGCAATCAAAAGCCCCCTTTGGCCCACCTAATCAACATGCCTACTTAAACTTAAACAACTCACTCTTTATAAACTGCCATTGCTATGGGCCATGTCTGTGTCCTCTCTATCCAGAGGCAGTCCTTCACCCATCTGGGACAAAGACCCCTTCCTTCTCTCCCTTATTCCTTTCCCCTTCTCCCTTGTCCTCTATTTCCTGTCTTTGTCCCTCTGGGGCAAATAAATCTTCCTTGTGCTGAGAACTTGGTCCTGGGTGTCCTTTACCTTTCCTGTTGTTTGCTCTCAAAGTCAAATAAAATTATCCTTGCGCTCCCTTCTGAGTCCATTTTTAAGTTATTGTCTTATTAAGACAAGAACTCAAAAAGGAAACCTCAGTTTCCCTGGTAACGTGACAAACATTTGCATAAATGTCCTTACATCCTGGGTAGATGCCTAGGAATAGAATCCCTAGGCAACAAGACACATCATATATAACTTTTCAGTATCTCTTCTTTTAATAGTGACAAGGTTTTGAACCTACTGGGCTGAGGTGACCCTGCCACCTCACAGCTTCCTGATTACCTAAGAAATCGGATGTTCCTCACTTCTCACAGCTTTCCTCATATAACTTTCTGAGAAACCATCAAAAGTTTTCCTCAGCAGTTACATCACTTTATATTCGTACCAAAAATGCACCAGAGCTCGTTTTTCCATATCCGACTCCTATCATCTGTCCATTTGCTATTAACCATCTGGCACTATGCTAGTATCTCATGGTGGCTTCTCTGCCATTCTCATAATTCCTAATAATGTATGCTTCTTATTCCATTTAATATGCTATAGTAAATGGGGGATAGTAACTGATATTATGTATGTAAGGTGTGTGTGTGTGTGAGAGAGAGAGACAGAGAGAGAGAGAGAGAGAGCGAAAGAGAGAGAGAGAGAATGATGATCACAGATGATTTTCATAGGAAACCCCACTTAACATCATGGCCACTCTGGCCACTCTGAGAGTTGGTGGAAAATCCATTTATAAACAATCAAAGGCCACAAAAAGGTGACTTGAAAATGAAATGCAGGAAAAAAAACACAAAATTGGAACAAGTTATGGTGGTTTCAAATGTCTGTGTGTTTTCTCTAAACAGTGTGTAATTTCTTGTGCTACCAAACCAATCATCCTACCTTTTAGAATATCTGCCACATCCTGCATAGGAACTGGCATGAGATTTGTTACAGGTATTCACTACAAAAAAGGAAACTGATATCTGAACCCAAATGAAAGAACCTCAACTCCAGTGGCCTTTGTGACTTATTAGTACAATCTCCCAGCACCCTGGCCATGACTTGAATGAGAAGGAGTCCCACAGGCTCATATATTTGAATGTTTGGTTCAAAGCTGATGAAACTGTTTGGGAAGTATTAGGGGCATGAGTTTGTTGGAAAAATTTGTCATTGGGGGCAGCCTTTGATGTTTCAAAGTTCCAGGACATTCCTAGCTAGTTCTCTCTGCCTCACACCTGTGGATCAAGATACAAGTTCTCAGCTACTATCGGTACCATGTCTGCCTGACTGCTGCGATCCTTAGCGCCATGACTGTTATACACTCTAACCCTCTAGAAACATGAACCACAAATTAAATCCTTTCTTGTATAAGCTGCCTTGGTCATGGCACTTGAAAAGTAACTACAAACAGAAGTTAGTACCAGGAGGTGGGCATTGCTGTTAACAGCTGATTTAGGAACAAATGTGGAAGACTCCTGACTAGGACAGTGGCAGAATGCTGAAAGCAGGGCTAAACAAGCCATCAAGTAAGAGCTTGGAAAACAATAGTGCTAAGAACACTGGATTATGGAGACCCAGCTCAAGAGGTTTCAGAGGGGGAACAATACCAGCAGCTAAGCTAGAGATCATTCTTAGGATATCTTGGCAAAGAATATGGCTGCTTTGTGCCATGTTGTAAAATGTTGACTGAAGCAAAACTGAAAAGCTTTGAACTAATTTCATTGGCAGGGGAGATTTCAAGAAATTATCATATTGACTCTGTAGTATGGTTATTAGTAATACTCCTTAAGCAGCCCTACAACAAAAGGAAAGAAAAGAAATACAAAAATGCACAGATTGAAGCAAAAAAAAAGAACACTAAGCAATTTACCATTTCAGACAAGGTTTATTCTGAAAAGAATAGGCAAGGCCTCATTCTAAATGGAATCAAAGGTCCAGTATTTCTTCATTGTGATCCTTCCCATCCCTATTGGGATAGTAATATATATTCTATGCCACAGTATGCCCAAAATATGTGATTTGCTTATTGCTTTTACAGGGAGTTACAATTAAGATACTGCTTTGAGTCTCAAAAAAGACTGGATTTTAAACCATGTTGAAACTGTGAAAGATTCTTGGGACATTTCAGGTTGATATAAATGCATTGTGCACTGTGATATGGTCACAAGCCTATGTGTATCAGAGAATGGAATACTGTGGTTTAAATGAGAATGGGACACAGATAGGCTCATATATTTGAATTCTTGGTCCAATGCTTGGGAAGAACTGTTTGGAAAGGCTTGGGAAGTGTGACCTTAATAGAGGAGTTATGTCACCAGCCAGTGCTGTCTCATTCTCATGGATCCAGATGTAATCTCCCAGCTACTGCTCCAGTGCCACATCTGCCTGCTGCCATGCTAACTGCCATGATGGTCAGGTTCTAACTCTGTAGGACCAGCCCCATACTAAACACTTTCTTTTATAAGTTGTGTTAGCCATGGTGTTTTGTCACAACAAGTGAAAAGTAACTATGACAACACCCAAACAAACCGCTATCATTTACCATATCTCCAGGAACAAAAACAAGGCGGCAGATACATAACAACTTTGTTAAGAGAACCATCATTCTGAGCTCAGAAAGACCAATCCTCAACCTTCCTCCATAAACAACCATGGAGAGAAAGAGCCAAAAGCCCATGCAGAGGGCAATTCATGAAAAAACTTCCTCCTTCTCAAAAAAGAGGCCTTAACATAAAAAAAAAAAAAAAAAAAAAAAAAAAAAAACAAAGAGAGAGAGAGAAGAATTTAGTATTTCAATATACAACAGTTATTTTATGTGCATTTGTATGTTCCTGCATGTGTGCATGTATACCATGTACATTCAGAAGTCAGAAAAGGCTATCTGCTCCCCTAGAACTAGAATGACAGAGTGTGGGAGCCACCTTGTTAGTGATGACAAATGAACCCAGGTCCTCTGTAAGTGTTCTTACCTGATGAGCCATCTCTCCAGCGCCCACCTACTGATGTAATTTTGGCCACTAAGTAATGTGAAATTAATGTTTGGGCTTCAGCTAGAAAGGTTTATATAATAAATTTTACAAATGCCACAAAAAAACCCACCATCCCTTTTAAAACTGAATACTAAAATTTGAAAGCTGTAGTGAGACAAATGAAGAGAGTATACCTTTACCCAGGCACAGGGGAAAGCATTTAAGCATTGCTAAAGATCTGTGTAAAACCCTTACTAGTGTCAGGGCCTGCCTATGCTTCTAATGGAAGCATTCCTGGAGTTTATTTTCCTATAAATAGGTAAAAACAGGGGAGACAGAACAATACGCTCCCTAACAAGTGTTAGACTCTGTCTTGCTGCCCAACGTGCCTTGAACAAAAGAACTATGCCAGTGTTAGCCATCTTGAGCAACCTATGAACGCCCTAAGACAAGCGCCCAGAACTGCAGCTAACTGTCCTGGCTTTTTCACGAAGGACGAGTCCCAGTCAGGGCTGTTTAAACTAGCATAGCAAACTTTTTGCAAACAGAAGCTTCTATGAACCATTGTCACCTTGCTAAAAGGGGAGAACTTCCCCTGGTGGAAGGGCTACTGTGGTACTATAGTCTAAGGTGGTGACTGGTCTGAAACACATGCTTTATGAATCTGATTGGCGAAAACAGCAAAGGGAAATGGCATCTGACATTGCTGACAACAAATGATTAAAAATCAATCTTAATTTGGTTCCAGTTCTAATAGACACACTGAAGACACCACACTTTCCTATGCTCCCCAGAATCTACCCCAGTAAACCTACCCCTTTGACGTAATCACATAGAGCACAACCAATACATTAGAGAATAAGGCCCACATGTCAGTTTTACAGCCTATAACCAAGGCACCTGGCCTGGTGATCTCACAGGACATGACTGAGAACTGTGCAAGGTTGGTGATTTCCTTTATGCTCTGCCAGTCAATCCACAAACTCAGCTAATCCAAACTGAGTCAATCCGTAACTCAGATTGAAGACCAAAAATCAGCTTTCACCTCTTGCAAATAGAAATATCAAAAAAAAAAAAAAGATAAAAAAGACAAAATGCATGCCCCCTCAAAAAAAAAGTGTAGATAAAGCACGCTTTGTTTTATCTCCCTCTGCTCATCATCCGCCGAGTTATATTTCAGAAAGAAAGTGTGCCATAGCTTCTGATGGCACATACATTCCTGAAAGCCTAGAACTCTCACATGAAGAAAAACAACAACAACAACAACAAACAAGCAAAACCAAAAGCTTCTGAAATGAGATTAGAAATTAAAACATGCCTTGGGCTGAGTAAATGATGGCATCACTCACACTTAGAGACAGCATGACCTCCTGGGATGAACAAATCACATTACCCAGCATGATACTTACTTCTATGCCTCAACAACAGAGAAAGATTCTAGTCTGGTCACCAATTGCTTCTGAGCGTTGAGTTGTTCATCTACAAAGTAGTAAGAAGTGGGCTAGTATAATCCCTAGGTGGTATTTCAGGTGACATTACAGGTGTCTATCCACAAGCCTGATGACCTGAGTTCAATTGCCAAGACCAACTCAGCGGGAGGAGAGAACTGACTCCCACAAGTTGACTTTGACACCCACACGTGTTCCATGGCACACGTTTGCACACAAGTATTATACACATAAAGAAATCAAAGTGAAGAGAGAAGCCATTTGGGCTTACGGTTTCAGAGGGTTAGAGCCCGATGGTCAGCCACCGTGGTGTCAGGGCTAAGCAAAGAGAATGAATTTGAAGCGGTGTGAGAAAACTCTGAAAACCTGCCCCCAATGCCATACTTGCCCTAACAAGGCCACACCACCTAATCCTACCCAAGCGGGGACCAAGTCCCAAACACTGAGCCTACATAGACTTTCTCATTCAAACCACCGCAATGGGCTGTGAAAAATGCTTGTGGCTGAGGGGGGGGGGACAAAGAAGCTGAATAATTCACAACTGGATAGCTGAGAGCCAGCAGAAGATTCAGGCCAGGATGAAGTTCACATTTGCTCAAGCGGTCTTGAGGTAGGACAGAAGTCTTAGAGTGTATGACGGAGAATGGTGACAGCCAAAAATCGGGTCAGTAAGTAGCTGCTTAGCCAGTGAAACCGATGAAAGCTGGGTAAAGACACACACATCACTTACATGAACATGTGTATACAGACGTATATAGGTACCTGCGTGAGTGTACATAGATGCAGACATGCATGCACATTGTGACGTTTCTGTGGTTCACATATAAACATCCGTACAATAATCCCCAGGAAATTGAATAGCTACCAGGATTCTGATCACTGGTGCATTAATACAAATGCATTCCCAACTGCTTGATAATGCAGTACTTACTGCTTATTATCTCACAGCAATGACAGTATACATTTCTGGTTGGCTGGCGGATTTTTGTTTAGTTCCTAAAATAAACTCACCCCCTCTCTGGCTTTATGTTACTGAAGTGGGTGCAATGACAAGCAGCACAAATCACAGAGAACTGCGTGCTGGTTGTTGTTGTTAATTGTTTGTTTGTCTGTTGTAAATCTGACACGAGCTAGGGGCATCTGGGAAGAGGGAAGGTCTGTAGGCCTGCATGAGCAGCATTCTCTTGACAGATGACTGATATGGAAGGAGTCAAGCCCAGCCCACAGAAGGGAGCACCACTCCTGGCAGGTGGTCCTAAGTTATATAAAAACACAAGTTGAGGAAGCCAGAGCTGCAAGATGGTAGCAGAGTTTCTCAGCATTCCCTGCTTCTGCCCTGCATGGGGTCCTGCCTTGGTTTCCTTTGATGACAGAGTATGATTAGGACATCCAAGTCAAATAAACCCCTCCCCCCCTTCAAGTTGGTTTTGGCCAAGGTGTTTATCACAATGAAAAAGTAAATCCAGATGTTGGTACCTAAGTGTGTGGACGGACTACTGCTGAGGCAGGCCTGGCCATATTGTTTAGGGGGAGGACTGTGGAAGTGTTTTGGAAGTTGGGTTGGAAAATCCATTGAGTGTGCAAAGCTTAATAGGCCATTGTGTGAGCCTAGAAGTGAAGGATTGAATGTAATGTAAACAACGGGCCCCAGCTTGTGAAGTTTGAAAGGGAAGCAAAGACTCTCAGTATCACTCGTATGATATACTTGAACTAAGAATCTGTGGTTTCTAGTCAGCTGGGGCTACAGAATCAGCTTTGATTAACACCAGCACTAATGAGGTGAAATCTTTTTGGTACTCAGACAATTGATGGTGGTGAACTGGGGCTGAAAAGCAGCCAACCATGATTAAGAAGACCCCAGTGTCATTGTGGGTAAAATCATCTGCGAATCAGCAGGTCCAAGGCTGGGAGCTGAGCTTAGTAATGCAGAGTCTTCCACCTCATGGCAGTTTTGAAAGCATGAAGGGGTCAGGGACAGCAGAACACAAAGTAGTAGAGCTACACAGAAACCTGCTTATCCATATTCATTACTAACCTATTCATAGTAACCAGAACATGGAGACATCAACTGATGAATGGGTAATGACAATGTGGTACATTTATACAACGGACTATTATTCAGCTGTTGAGAAAAATGAAACATTGAGGGAAAAGATAGAACTAGAAAAATCCTCCTGAGTGAGGTAACTCAGACTCAGAAAGACAAACACTGGATTTTTCTCTTATTTGTGGATCTTAGCTTTTAAGCTTTAAATACATGTGTTCCATTCAGAATACAGGTTAGCTATTCTGTGTACTTAACCCAAAGGTTAGGGCACTCGTAAGGGATCATGGGTGAGAAGGGGATCGTCCAAGGAAAGGTCAATACAGAGGAAATTGGGAGAGCAAGAATTAAATGTGTTGAGGATGGGGGGCGGTGGTAAAAGAGACTATGGAGAAGGATAACTACCACTAAAGGCCTTTTCAAAAAAGCCCTGTGAAAACCTACTGCTGTAAAAGCTTCCTAAAATATTTACATAAACAGAATTTAAATGGAGTTAGTCTATGACTGGAAAGAATACCCAAATCACACACCATATGCTGCTAAATAAAAGCCCCAGTACCAGAAAGAAGTTAATCTCTTTCTTTGAGTTTGCGAGGGCCCGCAAAGCCCCAAACATTACAGGCTATTGCCAATGCTATGGTTACCCTCCACAGCTTGATGGCAAGACCCTGTTGCTGAAGACACCACATGCATTATGTCATACAACTTGGGGAAATCTAACTGGTACTCTCCCAGAAGCTTTATCCCTACTGACTAGCATTTATAGCTTTGTAATGTGCTATTCAAAGAGAAAAACAGAGAAAAACAATCAACTTTGCCCAGGTATAAACCCTGCATGATACAATAAACCTACCTGTCAATTTACACACATTGGTCCAATATTGTCACTAATGTCATAGGAGTAACCAACCACTTTTGTCTTTTGGACTTAAGGCCCTCTCTGTGAGATGGAATTCCTATCTGATATTGTTGATGAGGCCAAGAACCTGAGGCTACATAGTTAATGTGTTCTAGGGGAAAACCTACCACTATTATCCTACTAAATGAATATAGCAATAATAAAATGTTCCTAATGACACACTGCTGTGTCCACAGATCAATGCATCACTCAGTCCTCATCCGAAATTCTTTCAGTAGATATAAATTAACATAGAGACCCACAGCTGAAAAATGTACAGAGATTAAGAGACTTGGTGCTGCTCAGTCCTAAATGGGATGTCTATACCACAGTTTTCTCCTCAGGGCGCTGGGATCTATGCAAAAGAGGAGGCAGTAATATTCTAAGAGCTAGAGGTGAAAGATGACTTAAAGGAAACCTTGTTTTCCGAACACAGCATAACAGATATGCGTAGGAACTCACAAAGGCTGTGTCAGCATGCACAAGACCCACAGGAGCTCAAGCCAAACAAAAATCCCAACATGGAGGAGGGGAGGAAAGCACAAAGCCCAATCCTGAGCCAAGAAGCTATCAGCATTTTATTGTTGCTATGGGGGATGTGAGGCGGGGAGTTAGTTTTCTTCAGTGGAGTGATACTTGGTATATGTTAGATCTCAAAGAAACCCAGACAGGTGGCTGACTGAGATGCCTATTTGGCATATCAATGAAATAACTCTATGTGTCCTATTTGTCTATAATGCAATAAAACTTAAAATGGACACCAAATAAATCCTTAGAAAGTACACAAATTCATGGAGATTACTGAATAATGAATGAGTCAAAGAAGAAATGAAACAGGTCAAAAAAAAAAAGTATGTTAACTAAGTGAAAATGAAAACACACAACAAAACCTCTGGGGCACATTAAAAAGCAGTCCTATGAAGAAAATCTATAATCTCTAAATTCCCATTAAAAACCCAGAAAGAGCACAAATAAATGACTTAATGATGTGACTCAAAAATATAAAAAAACAAGAACATACCAAATCCAAATTTAGTAGATGGTAAGAAGTTAGAAAAATCAGAATGAATCAGAATGAATGAAATTAATAATGAAAAAAATAATGCCAAGAATCTGAGAGCTGGTTGTTTGGCTGTTTATTTGTTTGTTTTTGAGAAGATAAACAAGATCAACAGACCCTTGGCACAACTAACTGAAGGATGAAAGACGCATGTCAAATTAACAGAATCAGAAATAAACAGAGAAATATTGCAATAGACAGCAAAGAAATCCAGGATACTGTAAGGGAATACTTTAGCAACCTGTGCATCATCAAGTTTAAAAGTATAAAAGAAATGGATGAATTTCTAGACCAAAATAAAACTAAGAGGTCAACAATCTAAACAGGTCAATAACAAATGAGATTGAAGAGTAATAAAAGACTTTCCAGATAAGAAGAAGTCCAGGGCCAGATGGATTCACAGCAGAATTCTATTAGATTTTCAAAGATCTACAACCAATACTTTTTAAATAATTCAAAAAATAGAAACAGAAGGAACACTTCCAAACTCCCTGCTTAAAGCTAATATTACTCTAATGCTAAAATCAGGTAAACACACGCACACACACACACACACACACACACACACACACACACACACACACACACACACAAAACTACAGGTCAATATCCCCGATGAACAGTTGAAAAAGTCTTCATAAAATATTTGTAAGCCAAATATAAACATATATCAAAAGACCATCCACCATGATCAAATTGGCTTTATCTCAAAGATTCTGGGGTAATTCAATACATGTAAGTCAATGAATAATATAAACATACTTAAGGAAAATAATCACATGATTATTTCAATAGATTCAGAATAAGTCTTCCACAAAAATCCAACATGCCTTCACTATAACAGTCCTAAAGAGAATAGGACTGGGGGAACAAATCTCAACACAATAAAGGCTAAAAACCTGAAACTAACATTGTCCTAAATGGAATAAAACTCCAAGCAATCCCATTAAAATCAGGAACAAGACAAGGTTGCCCATTATCCCCAATTATTTTCAATACAGTGCTGGGAACATTATCTGGAGCAATAAGGCAAGAGAAGGAAATTAAAGGGTACAAATAGGAAAAGACGTCAAATTATCCCTTTTTGCAAATAATATAATACACAACAGATACTAAAGACTCAACCAGAAAACTTATAGAAATGATCAATAATTTCACCAAATCAGCTTACAAAAACCAGAAGCCAAACAAGAAAAATAAACAAAAAAGAGAGAATATAAACACTCAAAGCCTAAATAAATAAATAACCAGAAGCCTTCCTATGCAACAACAAAATACACATTCCCATTCACAAAAGCCTCACAGAAGTAAAATATCTAGGAAGAAATCCAAAAAGGTGAAAGACCTCTACAATAAAAATTTTAAACCTTTAAAGCAGACAATGAAGAAGACACTAGAGTAGAAAGACTCATGGATTTATAGAATTGCTGCTGCAAAACATGACCTTTCTACCCCAAAGCAATCTGCAGATTCAATACAATCCCAATCAAAATTCACACAACAGTTTCCATAGACATAGAGAGGACCATTCTAAAATTCATATGGAACTACAAAAGACCCCAGATGGAAGAAGTAATGCTAAGCAAAAAGAACAATGCTGAAGCAGTTACCAAAACTACAGAACTAGAGTAATAAAAACAGTAAAGTATTGGCTCAGAAACACATATATTGACCAAAACTGAAGATCCAAACATGAGTACACATAACTACAACCATCTGAGATTTGACAGAGATGCCAAAAACATATGTTGAGGAAGGAGAAAGAAACATCTTGCCCAAGGCATTCTGTGGGCAGGCAGAAGCATTCCTCTGAGGGGACTAAATAGAGTTCCACATGAACAAAGTACACACAGTAGGAGTATATAGAAAAGTCTATTATATGCAGACTACAAACATACACTGGAGAGAAGAAAGCATCGCCAACAAATGGTACTTGGGAAGCTGGGTATTCACATGTAGAATAATGAAATTGATCCATACCTAGCACCCTGAATAAAAACTAACTCCAAGTGGATCAAGGATGTCAATGTGAAACCTGAAATGTTGAAACTTCTAGAAAAAAAAAAAAGCAAGGTGGAACCATAGAATATAATTTTCAGAATGGAACTCCATCTACCCAGAAATTATGGCCATCAATTGACAAGTGGACCCTTATAAAACTAAATTGCTGTGCACAGCAAAAGAATCCCTGCCATCTATATATCTGACAGAGGATTAATATAGACACTATATAAACAACTCAAAACATAGTCAAGAAAACAAACAGTCAGGTCTTAAAAGAGGCTAAGAATCTGAACAGAGAGTTCTGAAAATAAAAAGCGGATCATCAGCCATAGCAATTAGGGAAATGCAAATTCAAACTTTAAAATTTCACTTTGCCCCAGTCAGAGTAGCTAAGAAAAGGATGTTATGAGCCAGAGGTGGGTAAATACTCAAGCCAAAATGATCTTCTGTACAGGATAGGATATCCTCATGAACTCACAGCAACTGTGAAGGCCGCATAACACTGGCACAAGATCGAGCCAGCCAGCCTCTTACAGGAGTGGAAAAGGATTCAGGAACCCCACCTGCAAGTCCTCTAAGTTAGAAGTTATGAACAGTTGCTTGGAGGGGCTGGGGATCCTGGTAGGCCCACCACCACCAGATGGATGGTAACACCCATAAGGCACAAATTGGACTTGATGGGTCCTTTTCTTTTTTAAAGGAGAACAATGAAGTTGGGGGAGAATGTAGAAAGGTGCACATGAATGCTGAATGGGGAAGACTGGGGAGTGAATATGACTAAAACACATTGTGTGAAATTCTCAAAGAATAAAAATATGTAAGTGAAATCCTGGCACTCTAACTATCTCAGGAGTCAACAAAAATTTCAATACACATAACAAGGATTAGTATGAATTAGCCATGAATTTGAAGGGGAGTGGGAGAGGGTTGCTTGAATCCTAAAATAGAACAAGGGCCCTTAGTAGGAGGAAATAAAAATTAAAAACTTAACAATTATGGCAATGTCCAGTTTTACTTTTGTTGTTCAAACTTGCCATGGCAAAAATGTTCACAGACAGTAAATTAGGTAATTGCTACACATAGAACTCTGACTAACTTTTACAACTTTTCCAAATCTAAAAATTATTCTAAAATTAAGTTAATGTGAAAAATATACAAGTACTTTGTGTGTCTCACCATATAGCCAAAAGCCCAAAAGCTGACGAGAACCTGAATTAAGGCCTCTGGCTTGGAGAGCGAATAGCAGGGTAATGAGGCTGAGGCATGAGGGCTGAGATCACACAGATCCCACAGTGTGTGAAGGGCTGAGCCTTGGTTTTTACGGCCATAGGCAGCTCCTCTAGGAACATGGGGCTCCCCTGCTCTGTCTCTGTGACACAGAAGGGAACTCCTTGACTTGCAAATGAATGAGACAGCATCACACTCGACCCACATCACACCAACTGTTCTGCCTGGCAGAGGGCCAGACGTATCATAATCCCACTGACCTGTAGTGATGTTTTCTTCTCTTTTGCAGGGCCCACCACACAGCTCCCAAATGAATCACACAGGGAGGCTTATTTTTAATTATGAATGTCCAGCCTTAACTAGGCTTGTTTCTAGCCAGCCTGTCTTATGTTTAATTATCCCATCTACATTTTTCCTCTGGGCTTTCATCTTACTTCTCTGTATCTTACTTTCCTTCTTACTCAGTGACAGGCTTTCCTAATCCAAGGTCCAAAAGTAGTCCACATTCTTAAAAAACAGGGCCATCGCAGTACTACCCGACTCCTGGTACCAACTTCTGTCTTAGTGATTTTTCTATTTCTGTAATAAAACGCTGCGACCAAGGAAACTGATAATGGAAAGCATTTATTTAGAGTGTGAGCCCACGGTTATCATGGTAGGGAGCCTTGCAGCAGGCTGGCAGAGATGGCACAGTAGCTGTGAGGTTACATCTTGAGCCACAAGTGTGAGGCAGACAGGTTAACTGGGAATGGTGTGGGCTTTTGAAAGCTCAAAGGCATCCCCAGTTATGCATCTCCAACAAGGCCATACCTCCTCATCCTTCTAAAACAGTTCCAACTACTGAATTATTGCAACACATGAAACCTATGTGGGTCATTTTTACTCAAACCACTACCTAAGGCAAGTAGAAACTTTGGGGGATAATAGGTTTCACATATACATGGCAGAGGGCAGCATGGCTATATTGAACTTGTGAAGTTGCATACATCAATTACACGTAGTTTTCCAAATATCAAAAGAACATTGGTTTTTTTTTTAATGTTAAATATACAAAAAGATTAAGAAAACTGTTCCATCTTTTTTGATGTTTACTTTAAACTCTATCCAGTGTCCAACTGGTTAGAGTTATCTGAAACCTTAACTGAAAAAAATTGCCTCCATCAGATTGTCTGTGGGTATGTATATAGGGCATTTTTCTTGACTAACGATTGATGTGGAGACAGTACCACACTGGCAGGTGGTCCTGAGGTATAGTAAATGTGGTGGTCTGAATGCTTAGTCACTAGAGAATGGAACTGTTTGAGAAGAATTAGGAGTAGGCGGTGTGGCTTTGTTGAAGTAAGTTATGTCCTTACTGGAGGAAGTGCGTCTCTCGGGGTGGGCTTTGAGGTTTAAAACCCTCATGCCAGGCCCAGTGGCCTCTGCGTGAAGGTAAGGATACCATTCTCAGATACCGCTCTACCACCATGCCTGCCTGCCTGTACCACTCTTCCCACCATGACTGTCATGGACTAACCATCTGCAACTGTAAGCACGGCCCCGATTAAATACTTTCTTCTAAGAGGCGCCTGCCTCGGCCACGCTGTCTCTTCACAGTCCACAGCTTCTGCTTTGGTTTCTGCCTCGAGTTCCTGTCTTGACTTTCCTAAGTAACGGAAGTGTAAATGAAATAAACCCCTCCCTTCCCCACGTTGCTTTTGACTGCAGTACTTATCACAAAAATAGAAACCCACATCCAGAGAACTAAATATAATGTGTGTGTTTCATAGTTGCTAGGATTTTCAAGCATAAATTGTGTATCTGTTACAATAAAATTCTTTAGGAAAAGTAGAAGGTCAGAGGTTTAAGAAAATTACATTTTCAACTGGTGGAAAAGGTATTTATGTGTTTTCATAGGAATAATAATCAATATCAAATTATTAATGGTAGTTAGACTCTACTAAATATATTTACAGATTAATGCTATAATTTCACTTCCTATTTTTATAAGACATGAGAAATCAAATCCATTACAATTCTTTAAAACCAAAAATAAAAGGTTGCATATTGACATCCAGCCAGACCAATGACTCATGGCTATGAACACTTGTAAGAAAAGATGCATGGACTAAGGGTAAATTGTGTGACTCATCAGGACACACCACAGCTTCCACAACAAAATTCTCTCTCTCTCTCTCTCTCTCTCTCTCTCTCTCTCTCTCTCTCTCTCTCTCCCTCCCTCCCTCCCTCCCTCTCTCTCTCCTCCTCTTCCTCCTCCTCCCCCATTTGCTTGTTTTGGATTTTCTTTTAAAGTTGGTTTTGTTTGGGGAGTAGGTTGGCAAGGGCAGATGCCAGGGGACGAGGAGATAAGTGAGATTGGAATGCATGATGTAAAATCCACAAAGAATGACTGTAAGTTTAAAAAATTGACATGAAAGTAATACAGATTTGGGGCAATTCTTAAGGGAATATAAAAAAGGGTTCCAGAGGAAAGAAAAGACGGGGAGAAAGAGAACAGGGGGAAAGGGGAGGAAAGAAACAAAAGAATGAAAGAGAATAAAAGTATTTCAATTGAGAAAATATGAAGCATCTTGAAAAGGAGCATCCCACAAAACCTGATACTTAGTAATCAGAAAAGGTGACTGCTTGTTGGGGTTAAGCAATCAGGGCTCAGGGAAGACAAGGAGATCATGGGTATTCACATACTTGTACACATAAAATCCATGGGAGCACAGCTGTGCACTTAAAAGATGTTTTCATAAGAAAACTGTGTCCCCAGACTACAACAAAGAGATGTTATTTTATAAATGAGATTTGAAATTGATTAGTTACTTGCTTGGAGCACAGGAGATATCTGGGTAGTATTCAAGTCCCATGCTTGGATGGTTCTTCATGTAATAGCTAGGAATCTTTGTATAAATTATAATTTAAGCTCTCACTGGCTCAGTTGATTCATGTGTGAAAGAGAAATGCCTTGACCCTGACAGAGCTCTTTGGAAAATCCCCATGAGGGATTTAACTAGTTCCACAGGTTGGATTAAGAGATTCTGAATAGGAGCCAGAGAGATAGCTCAGTTAAGGGAGCATACTGTTCTCGAAGAGAACCAGAGTTTGGCTCCTAGCACCCATTTGGGTGGACTGTGGTTGCTTTTAACTCCAGCTCCAGGGGATCTACTATTTTCATGTGACCTCCCCCTAATATGCACATAATTAAAAACAAAAATAAAAAATGTAAATGAGATTATGAATATCATAGCAATTCCCAAGCAAGATTGCTATGTACTGGTCCCTACCAAGATCTGCTGCCCACCCACAAGACTGAACTCCAGTTAATCTTTTAGTTAAAAGTTGTGCTTCTAGTAAGTTGTCCACACTCCGAAAAATAACTCCACATCCGTGCTCATGCAAGAAGCCCTAATTAATTAATGGGTGACAAAAAGCAATAACAACACACACACACACACACACACACACACACACACACACACACACACACACAAGAAAACCAAAGTAACATGCAAATAGAAGGGGACTTACTGGGAAGAAGGGGTTCAAAGATTCAAAGCGTGGGAGGGATGTTAAGAGGTAATGAGTGGAGATGTCATTAAAATACATTACATGCATTATGAAGTTGTGGAAGAAATGAGAATAACGAACTACTAGCTTAGAAGTTTAGTATGTCAGTTATTAGATTAAGATACCTGGTCACAATCTACGATGATGGAAAGGATGGTTGTGGTTACTGTCACCCTGGCTCTTACTTTCTGACTCAGGTAAACCAATAAGACAAAACAATCCTCTCTCTGTCTGGGATGCCATGGCAGGGTCAAGCGCAAAGCATCATCTGTTCACGGGACATACTGGCTACCAATGAACTGACAGTAGAGGGGAATCATACACTCTAGTTGGCCACCATCTTGGACACTTGCAGTTCTATGTGTTTCATTGTCAAAAAAAGACCATGAGGCTGAACTTTGATGAGATTGCCTTTCTGGATGGTTCTAGCAGCTGGTTCTTCTTTCATGTGAATAGAATAGTTTGATACTGGGCCCCGGTCTTAGTCTCTGTTCTGTGCTGTGAAGAGACACTGTGACCAAGGTGACACCCTCATGAAAGAAAGCATTTCATTGGGGCTGGCTTACAGTTTCAGACGGTTAGTCCACTATCATGGAGGGGAGCGTGGTGGCATGCAGGCAAGTGTTGGAGCAGTAGTTGAGAGCTGTACTAAACCTCAAGTCTGACCTATTACAATTTAGGCTATACTATCCTCCAGGTTAAATCCTAAACATCTCAGAGTCTACTCTGCTCAATATTTTTATTAGTCAGTTGGGTAAAACCAATGGGATATTACAAGGCTGTCAAGGACACATAATAATAGATTCAAAACTTTATTACACGGCTAGATTTTGATAGGGCTAAGAAGACAAATAAGTCTGAAACACAACCAATTTATATTTTTAATATAATAGACAGCTCCAAGACTGTTACATTCAGTAACACGTGGTGAAAAGACCGCAGCTGCACCGCAATTCAACGTGAACCTTCTTTGTTTCAGAAGCTGAGGTGAAAGGTAAGATCGCAAACTAATACAATCTTAATAGCACAAGGACCATGAGGGGAAACGGTGCTACCACATCAGTCATTTCACACTTACAGAACAGAGTGTCTTAACTATTCACTTAAATGTCCACAGGGAAGAATCAGGAAGCAAAGGCTTCAGGACAGAATGTACTCAGCAGTGAGTGCTTTCCTTCTAAAACGGCCCACTTCTCACTAACACTTAGCTCTGTAACCAAACTGGCCACAGAGTCCCAGCAGAGCACAGAAGAAATGAACAGCAAAGCAACCTTACTGACCTCACAGGATACAATACAACACTGTCCTTAAGAAAGAGACAAAAAGAATTTGGCAGTTAAGTTCGGCAATGGTCTAACACGTATGTAAGGAAAGTGATATTTAAATAAAGACTGATACTGGGAGGTGGTGGCGCACGCCTTTAATCCCAGCACTCAGGAGACAGAGGCAGGTGGATCTCTGTGAGTTGGAGGCCAGCCTGGTCTACAGAGCAAGTTCCAGGATAGCCAGAGCTTCACAGAGAAAACCTGTCTTGGAGGGGAAAAAAAGACTAAGGAAGTTGAAAGGGAAACGGGACTGACTAGAACAAATAACTAGGATGACGATGGGTAGCCCTCAGTATGAACCAATGTATCTTACAAGTTCAACAAATTTCATGAACATTGCACAGGCGCCCCCTCTTCAGAGCATTTTCCTTCCTGCCAGCTCCTGCCATTTATCTGCTTACCCCCTCAAATATTCACTGTTTGTATGATGTGTCAGGCAGGCACTGTATGCATGCATGTATGCGTGTGTGTACTGATGGCACTAGAATAGACCTCCACGCTGTACATAAGCAACACTAATTAACACTTTACCACTGACATGCATCCCCAGTCTCCTATGATATTCCAGTTAATAAATGATAGTAAAATGTTTGTCTCTTTACTTGTATGGTAGATGATAAATTCCATCATACTTTGAAGCTGATATATACCAGGAAGGAAAGGGATTCCCAGGAAGACAAAGGTAGTTAGGAGGGCACCTGGGGTGGTAGTTATTAGGTTGGTCAAGATAGCTACACTAAGGAGGAGACATTTGAGAGGCTGCATAGAGAGAACGCAATGAGTGCTAGGAACTTTAGGTCCCATGGACCCAATTAAGCAGCAGCCATGACTAGAACCCTATCCTTGCTGTTAGCCTAGTAGAGCCCCAGCCCTGGCATGTGGCCACAGCCATTCCCCATTTCAGAACAATGCCATTCCTCTCTCTCCTGGAACCCACCCAGCCCTCCCTGGAGCTTCTAGAGGTAAACCAGAAGCCTTTTCCACTCAAGTTGAATTGTTGCTCAGATTTTAAATGTTCTTTGAAGTAAGACATTTGAAAGGTTTATTTTAGAAATCACACAGATTGGAATTCCAGGGCAAGAAACATTTGACAAACAACAAAAATCCTTTACTCTCAAACAATAAAGTTCTAATTTTGAGATTCCGGAGGATCAAAACACATAGAACTACAGAAGAAGAAGAAGAAAAAACACCCACTGGTCCTCTTATTTTCCTAATTTCAAAAGGCAACATTCACTTCCTCACCTTCTCTCACCCAGGGATGACCACTTTTTCTTCCCAGCCAAGAACAGCTGTCTTTTTGGAGAACAGCCTTGAAGCAAAAGGCAGCCTCGTTTAGTGAACAGCTTTGGTGCCAGGGACGGACCAGGAAGATACTGAGGCTGGCCCCACCTACAAAGTGAGTTCATGCCCTGTGAACAAACACAGATGAACTTACAGACTTGCACTGGTGACTCATATTAAATAATACTCAAAGACGGGGATGTTGATGAGGCTTAGAAGCATAGCCTTTGCTGGCATGTACAAGGGCATGCATAACACAGCCAAAATGTTAGTAAAAATTTATATATATATACATACACACACACACACACACACACACAAGTAAAATTTTAAAGTATACATCTCAGGAAGGATAGAGCCCTTCTAGGATAGAGCCCTTCTAAGAAAGACTAAATATATTTCAAAAGTGTCACCAAATTAACTCCTAGAAAGAGACCGCACTGAAACAATGAGCTATGGGCCTCCACAATTGGGGTCTAACTACTCCCGACTCACACAGGGTGCAGTCAGCTTTTTAGTTGTTTCTGCAGTTTACTGTGGCCCAGTGAAGGCCACTAGGAATTATCCCAGCAGCAGTGACAGGAGCTGGATCCCTGTTCTCTTTTTCTACAAGGAGCTCTTGTGAGCCAGCCAGCCAAACTGAAGCATCAAACCTTAAAATCTGAGGACTCAAAGGGGGCTTTTAGAGCCTCCCGTTCGAGGGGACCAGTCTGGGCCCAACCTACAGAGTATGGTTCATGTCTGACCTGTGTTTAACCTGGTATTTAACTAGGTGTCAGACAGTGAGTGGAAGGTTTGGGGACAATAAGACAGGGAGTTCCACAGTTGGTCATGTAATTTACAGGAAACTAAATGGGGGGGGGGGGTCAAGAAATGAGCTTCAAGATGCCTCCATGGAGTAGGAAGATGCTGCCTCTTCCTGTTTAAATCCTGACCGAGGAGTCCAGTGGAACAGCCAGGATTTCTGGGATATTCATGCTGATACCTACTATCCAGTACACATCCAGCTTCCCCCTCTGAAATGTCACATTGAAGTGCTAAATTAGATTATCCCTCTAAGGAGGACTGACTTCTGTTTCTGGAGGAGTTTTGGTGGCTTGCCCACATCTTGGAATGCACACCTCTGCAAATCTCTCTGGGCTAATGCAAGGCGTATGTTCCTTCCCTCCGTGTCCCCACGTAAGCAGACTTGGGGGCGGGGGGGGGGGTGGAGAAGGGGAGTGGAACCAGGTGCCTGAATTTACATCTCAACCCCCTCACTTAACAACAGCGAAACCTGGGACAAATTATACAAGATCTCCCACTTGAAAGAACCATGGGCATGAGGATAATTGTCAGGATGAATCATGAACTAGCATTAGTAAAGTGCTCAGAGCAGGGCTTGGCCACAGAGTAGGTTATTCTATAAACGGTCACTAAACAAAAATACAAATTTGTTTAGGATGTCAGGATGGGACAGGAAAGCCCCCTTCAAACTGTTAAGACTCTCTTCAATGACATCTGGCTAATAAAACTCCTATGCCTGATAATCTTGAGTCCTTGAGAGCATTCATTGACAAAAGGTTGCCAGAAGGCAGAAACAGGATAGCCACTGCCACAAAACATATCCAAAGTCAACTACAAAACAAGTGTACAGTTGAAACCATCTCAATCAGCTAAAGGAACAAAAACAGTCAGCCAGTCAACAGTCAGAAACTGGAGCCGTGAAATGTTTTAATGTCCTCAGGAGGAACCCTCTGCCTCCTCAAACACACTGCCCCTGTCCCTGTACAGATCAGCAGGTGATACAGGACAAACAGGGACTATGGCTGGATAGAGTACTTGTTTAGTATGAGTAAGAAGCCCTAGGTTCAGTCTCCAGCAGCTAAGAAAAAAATAAATAAAATGAACAGGAATGCAGCTCAAAGGTAGAGTGCCGAGTTCGACTACTGTGTTCAAGGCACTGAGGTCCTGGGTTCCACTCTTAACACTTGAAAAAACAAACAAACAAAAAACAGCTTACTGGATAGGACAAAACCTTCTACACTAAAGTAATAGGCGCTAGACAGACAGATGCCCAGCAGGCAGACAGACAGGGAAAAGAGGTTCTAGGTGGATTAGTATACTTTTCACTAGACCCTTGAAAACAACTGACTTCTGTTCCTTCTCCCTCACCAAGACTAAGTAGTCAGCTTTCAAATCTCCCACAGATGGATGGGGGCTCCTACAGTAGGAACCAATCAGCTTCTGTTTCTTTGTCTGGATTACCCAATCTCCTGCACAAGCCCAAACCTGCGAATTAGGAGAGAAAGGGGGAACTCAACCCATCCCCAAATATAAAAGTTTTAGCTCTCCCAGACAAACTCTGGCTTTCAGGTCTGCAACCCCTCCCCACTGGGAGACTGTCTCTTTGTATTCATTCTCTCTCTCTCTCTCTCTCTCTCTCTCTCTCTCTCTCTCTCTCTCTCTCTTTCTCTTTCCCTCCCTCCACTCTCCTCTCCTCTCTCTCCCTTCCCTTGCAATAAAACTTGGCTAAGTGCTAAGACCTTGTTTTTACTGCCTTCTTATTCTTTAAATCAGCAGAGGAAAAGGGGGGAAAAAGAATCCATTCCTGCAATTCTAGACAACACCACCATAAGCAATAGATTAAAACGTTGAAAATAAAAACTGATGACAAGCAACAATCATAGGTTAACCATCATGTTTGAGGTTACTTTGGTTCCCCCCCCCCACCGCAAAAGCTAACAGTTTTTTCCACTTCCAACCCTTGAAGATGAAACCCTTGGCTGTTGGCATGCCTGGCAGTAATCACCTGTTAGTTTCCTCAATAACATCACTGGAATACAAAAAGAAAAGGAAAAATAAACAGCAAGAACACCCCACCCCAGCAGCCTTTTAGCTTAGATACACAGGAAGCTAGGAAGGACACACAGGACTGGTAGGAACAGAAACAAGAGAACCTAGATCTAGATAATCTTATCAGGCAGTGTTAACACACACACACACACACACACACACACACACACACGAGATTACTGGATTACAAAACTTGACAGGGGTGGGTTAAGGTAAACACATGTTTATGTTTGTAAACTATGGTCTCTGGTTGGCTTTTCCACAACCGGCAATGTTGAATCACCACCCTGAGGATCACGTTTCTAAGATTTCTAAGACGTGGCACACCTCAAGACATTAAATGCCCGATAAGAAATATTTCAAAGAAAAGCAAGCAATCTTTGCTCCGTTTTGGAACTTGGAGCAAGGAGAAACTGTTCCACTAACCTTCCTTTCTAAAGAACTAGGACTTTCTCCCTCCAAGAAAACCAGTAAGTCTTCCCAGCACTGCTGACTCCACGGGTCTTGAAGACAGGACCGCGACAGCCATTACCCACTTACACTGACTTTATTAATTCCTTCCAAACAGTGAAGCCGTGGGAGAGCAAGCAAACCCCGATTCGGATGTGACACACCAGAAGTCCACTGTTTCGCCTTTGAATGAACCCGCGGGAGCAGGAAGGGTGTCTGGCGTCACAGGATGTCGCGGTTCAGTCCCCGGCAAGCGCGGTCTAACCCTGGCTGTGCTTGGGCGGCGCTTCCACCCACCATCAACTTCGCGCGGCTTCACCTCGGTACACCCACCACCCAAGCTCCCCGAGGAATTTTCTCCTCGCCTCTAAAAGCCGCCACTTCCTTTCCAAAAGCAGAAATGCCCCCCTCCCTCCTACCAGCCGCGGGTGGTGCCGGCCCAGGCCCTGTGCAGCGGGCAGCCGGTGTGGACACGCACAAAGGTCCCTTCCCCATCCCAACCAAGCGGCTGGGCACGCAGGCGGGCGCAGGCAGGGCCGGGGGTCCCGGCTCCAGGCCCCTCGGCCACCCCACACCGCAGATCCGCGAGCCCCGCAACTGCCCTTCCCGCGTCCCCACTCCAGGAGGCGCGGAGAGCGGGCGGCCCTACCTCCACCAGCAGCCCGAGCAGCAGCGCCGCCACCCTGCCGAGCCGGCGGCTCATGGCTTCCGCGAGGCCCGTCCGAAGCCCGGCTGCACGGCGGGCTCCGAGCCGGTCCACACCCCGGGACGGGACCGGCGTGCAGACTCCGGGGAAACCGGCTGACGCCGGCACAAGGACGCGCCGCAAGCCGGCGGAGCGCGGGGACGTGCCGGGCCGCCCTCGCCGCGCGCCCCCGACCCACCGCACGGGCGCGCGCTCGCGGGCTCGGAGCCCGCCAGGTCTGTGGGGCGCGCTGCGGGACGCGGAGACGGCGGGCGGGCCGGGTGCGAAGACTGCCCGGAGTGTCCGGCCCCGGCCCCGGAGGAGGCCTCTAGTCTAGTCTTCCTTAGTTCTGGCGAGGGTTTTAAAGGACGCCGAGGTTGGGGGATACAGTGGATTGGGGATGGATACGAATGAGCCCATCCCTGGGGAAGTCCTGAAGTTTTATTACGCTCTCGAGACGTTCTCACCTTGGTTTCTATGGGTGAGGTGGGCAGCTCACCCTGCCCCAGCCTGATGGAAAGCACAGTTAAACCGCAAGGAAAGGACCGCTGACAGCAAAAGGTTGGTGTAAGGTTTGTGCCAACGCCTTTTTGTCCGACTCTGTTAGGACCCCACGATGTACATCAATCACCTCTGAAGTAGGCCCTTTAACCACAGAGACCTGCGGGTGGCAAGGTCCACTCTCACTTGCTTCCTTCGCAGACACTGTCTTTTGCTTTTGCACAAGGCTCAGCTGCCACCTAACACCCCGTAAATTACTGAAGCATTGGTTGAAGTTGTAAGATATCAGAGCCAAGCAGGAGGCCAAGTACATAGAGGTGGACAAGAAAGCAGCTCGCGGAGCCTAAAGAGATCTAGTTTAAACAACTGTCATACAGGGTGCTGAGTGCAGAGATCCAGAAAATCGAGTCCATTGGGTCCAGAGGGAGCCTTCACCAGTTAAAAATGCTGGCCAGCGAAGCCCGAGGAAGAGAATTCCACCCTGCAGTTCTAAGACAGGAAGAATCAACTTACTGAACTCATTGTGGCATATGTGCATGCCTTCATACAAACACATCACAAGCACACATACACACTCACAATAATGAATTAAATTAAATTATTTTTAAGTAACTGGAGTTGGTTAAATGACAGAACCCCCTCCAACAGGCATGGAAGGAAGGAGTTTACGAAAATATATTTCTCATTAAGCAAGTCTTAAATACTTTGCCAGCTTTACGTACAAGCGCTTATTTGGTTAAGATAGAGAATGCACCATGAAACTACACCTGTTACAACTGTCAAGTGAGGCAGAAAAAACAAACAAACAAAGCCCTCCTGATTATCCCAAATTCCATATTCCAACACAGTAAGAGTTTCATGAAGTTTTATAGTAACAGAATAAAGAAGGGCAAAAAGTAAGACCTTTGGCGCAAACAGTAAGTGGGTAGGTTACAGCGAAGCCCAGAAGTCTCTGCTTTGGCCCTGATGATATTCTTAGCTTTCTGGTTGCTAGAAGTAGTTTCTTCGGGGGACTTTTGTGTGCACACAGGACTGACTCAAAGCCTGCAAAGGGTTATTGGACTGTGGTAACTGCCTTCTTTATAAATCTGTTTTAAATGAATTTTAAAAAGAATTGCATATGTAGGTATTACATATTAACATTTCCACTCCTCCATTCCCCCTCTCCGGTCCCACTCGCTTGAATATATATATGACCTCTGGAAAGGGACTTCCTTTTCTGCTGCCAGCCCCAAATGGCAACATGGAGGCTTCTTATTCATTATGAAAGCTTGGCCTTTAGCTTAGGCATGAACCAAATAGCTCTTAATACTCAAATCAACCCATTTATATTAACCTATGTTCTGCCAGGTGGCATTATCTGTCTGTCTTCTAGCACATCCTGTTTCCTTTCCACCTGCCTGGGATTTGCTCTTCTCTCCTTCCCAGAGTCCTCTCTGTCCCGGGAAATCCCACCAACCTAGCTATTGGCCATTCAGCTTTTACTACACCAATCACAGCAATATGTTTTCACAGTGTACAAATATCCCACAACAGACTTCTTCAATTATTATTGTTACATTTATATACACACATTATATTGCATCACATTATAAAACATACTGAGTGCACTTAGTGTTGATCGGATGAACACCTTCAGGGCTGACCACTTGGGTTTGGATAGCCTAAAAGGGTACTTGTTCCTAGAGAAAATTTAATCTCTCTCTCTCTCTTAGCTAAGAGTGGGACCTTGCGGATTTCCTCCATCCCCTTTAGCACATCAAATGGGGTGGACATTATGCAGGTCTTGTTTGGGCAACCTACTGTTGAGATTCCATGGATATAGCTAGAATACACTATGTGTCCTACTCTATGATGTTCACAGAACTGTAGGAGTTGTTATATATATATATATATATATATACATATATATATATATATATATATATATATATATATCAGTCAATTTAAGTTCAACTGCCACCATCACTTATTCTCTGGCTTTTGGTCAGTTGTGAATCTCTATTGTGGCCTCCATCTATCTACTGCCAAAAGAGAACCTCCTTTAGTCAGGCAGCAAGAGCTACACTTATCTATGTGTATGAGAATACATTTTTAAGAGCATGGTGGGAAACTATATTGACTTGGGAGAATGGCAATAGTGGGTTCTCTTTTAAGGTCTATGATCACTCTACCACAGGAAACGGTCTAGGTTTACAGTACCAAGAATTCCCACCTATTGAGTAGGCCTTAAGTCTGATCAGACAGCTGTTGGTTACTCCAAAGATTAAAGTGCCATCATTGGGAAGATCTTTCTGTTCCAGTCATTGTTGGGGTTTGCAGGATTTACATCTGGGTGGGACTTTTGATTGCTTTTCTTCCTGTCAATTTACATCACACCTTCTGATGGTACAGCAGCTAATCTTCAGGGGAGAAGCTTCTAGGTCAGTTACAGCTCAGTTCCTCCAAATCCTGTGTCTGCAGCAATAGGGTCTTACCTCCAAGCTCTGGGATGCAGCCAAAGACATTGAAAGTAGTCTATATTATTTGTGGACTCCCCTGAACAACATATTGAAGGGTATTTCCCACACCTGGCTGTCTTAAGGTTTTTATTGTTGTGAAGGGACACCATGACCATGGCAACTCTTAAGGGAAACATTTAATTGGGGTTGACCTACGAGTTCACAGGTTTAGTTCATTATTGTCAGGGTGAGAAGCATGGCAGCATGCAGGCAGATGTAGTGATGGAGAAGGAACCACAAGTTCTACATCTACATTGTCAGGCAACAGGAAGGTTGTCAGGCAACACGGGGCCTGGCATGAGCACTTGAAACATCAAAGCCAACCCCCAATGGCATACTTCCTCTAACAAAGCCACATCTCCTAATAATGCCACTCCCTGTTGACCAAGCATTCAAACCTATGAGCTTATGGGAGCCATTCATAATCAAATCACCACACTGGTATGAAAGTTTCTGTTAGTCTATGATTACTGGGGAAGCATTGTCATCCCCTCGAGGTATAACTTCATTTTAAATGTTAGATACATACACACATACTCTGTGTGTGTGTGTGTGTGTGTATGTGTGAGTGTGTGTGTGTGCGTGCGTGCATGCGTGTGTTTGTGCGTGTGTTTGTGTGTGCGTGCGTGTGTGTGCGTGTGCGTGCATGTATGTGCATGCGTATGTGTTTGTGTGTGTGCGTGCGTGTGTGTGCATGCATGTGTGTGTTTGTGCGTGTGTGTGCGTGTGTGTGCATGCGTGTGTGTGTTTGTGTGTGTGTGTGTGATTGACTTTTTCCAACTTCCTTAGTGTTGTTTTTCTCCTCCTCCCCCTCTTGTATTACCCTCCCTTCCCCTGGCCCATTTAACTCTCAGCTCCCCCCTGTCTCCCTTTCCCCCTTCTGCCTTCACAGCATCTGTGTCTTATCCTCACTTTGAGCTTCTTCTCCCCCACCACCCATGGCACCTTTCTATTTTTCTGTCTTCTGCAGTTACTCCTAACTATATATGCAAACATAAGGATTTGGTCAAGGGTCTGCAAATAAGGAAGAATATGTAGTGTTTGTCTATCTGGGTCTGAACTACAAAACTCAATATAGTACATTTTGTGGGAGTAGTTCAAGACAGGGTTTCTCCTTGTAGCTTTTCAAATATAGTACATTCTAATTCCATCCATTTACCTAAAAGTTTCATTATTTCATTTTACTTTACAGTGGAATAGTATTGCATTGTATGTATGTACATTTTCATTTTCCATTCTTTAATTAAAGGGCATATAAGTTGGTCCTCATTTTCTGGCTATTGTGAATAGAACAACAATGAACGTGGCTAAGCAAGTAGCAGAATATTGTGTCCTTTCCATATATGGCAAAGGGTTGTAGAGCAGGGTGGGTGTACTTTTAGGTTTTTGAAAACTTTCCACACTGATTACCTGAGTGGTTGTTCTAGTTTGCAAACCCACCAAGCACTGACAAGGGTTCCTTTTCTCTGCATTTTCACCAGCATTTATTGTCATTTGTGTTCTTGATCTTAACCATTCTGATAAAATACTTTTGAGGGTAAAGTCAGGACTGGGAGTATAGCTCAGAAGTCCAGTACAATGTAGCATGTAGGCACATGAATTGATATCTTTTCAATTCAAAGAACTGATAATTCTTCTCAATTTTATATAATGATGTTATATAACAGAGAACCCAAATTATCTTCTCATGACTTTGAAAACAATCTTAATCTGTAAAATGTCAAATGACCTATGCTAACATCAGAACCTTAGTCAGTCCTAATTTGTTGATCTCATTTCTCTATACACACACACATACACACACACACACACACACACACACACACACACACACACACCTACTTCATTGGCCACATATGTGTCAGTTGCCTATAATGAACTTTGAAGAAGCTTTGTCATCTATTTTAGTTCCTTTTTCTGTTGGTGTGACAAGATACCATAAGAAAAGCAACTTCAGGAAAGAAATAATGACTTTAACTCATAGTTCAAGGTAGGTCCATCATGAAGGAGAAGCCAGAGCAGTGAGAGCCTGAAGCAGATGGCCACATTACCCTCTCATTTGGAAGAATAGAACAGAAAACCCCCGGCCCCAGCTTGCTGACTTCACTTTATATAGACCAGAGTCCCTGCCCAGGAATGGTCCTACCCATGGACAATACGGGTTTTTCTACATCAATCAAGACAATCCCTCAGAGGCAGGCCCAGAGAAACAACTATTGGGTGATCCTGGACCCTGTCAATCAGATAGTTAACACTAACCATGGAATCATCCTACAGGTTCCTCACTAATAGGTTTTAATTCTCTTTTATTGTGTTAATGACTTGTGATATTTTGTATTTTCAAATGGGATATAATGGGACTATGTTGAGCTGAAATGTAACATGAATTGGTTTAAGTTTTAGAAAAATATTGTCCCAAACCTGTCAGCTCATAGGGTAAAGCTAAACTGATCCTTTGTTGCTCCAAAGTCTGTACATATTCTTTGCACTGATGGTCAATTCCATTCAGAGCAGGAAGCCAGGAAACATTTCCCTACTCATGAGTTCTTTTTTTTTTCTTTATATTTATTATTTTTCTTTTCTTTTTGACATTATAATAAAATTACATCATTTCCCTTTCCTCCATCCAAATGCTCCTGCATGCCCCTCTTGGATCGCTTTGAAATCCATGACCTCTTTTTCATTAATTGTTGTTACATGCATATATGCATGTATATTACTGATCTAATCTGCTCAACCTGTATAATGTTATTTGTATGTGTTTCCAGAGTTGACCGTTTGCTATTGGATAGCCAATTAGTGTGTTCTTCCCCTGGAAACACTATTTGTCCAGCTCTCTGCATTCCTCAGTTGCCTACAATTCTTTCATAGGGTTGAGGTCTCATGATTTATTTCCCCCATCCACTTTGACATGTCTATTATTGTCTTTGTTCAACTTATGTTTAGGCATTCCAGTTACGGTTGTAGCTTTTGACATCACTAGGAGATAGAGTCTCGAAGAAAACTCCCCGACCTCCTTGTTCTTGCACGGTTTTCACCCCTTTGTCCAGTGTCCCCTGAGCCTTATGTGTAGAAGCTATTTTATAGATGTATCTATTGGAATTTGATTAGTTGTGGGGTTATTATAGTAGTTGCCATCTGTTGCAAAGAGAAGTTTCTGTGATGAGTATAGCACGAAAAATAAAAACCCAGAGATAGATATAGGGGTTCAAGCTGAAGATCAGAACAGCAAATCAGCCAGCCATAGAGAGTTCTCACCTCTTACCAATGCTCAGATTAAAAGGGAGATCCACTGAACCTCAGATTGCATCTCCAGACTGCATTCTCTCTACCAAGCCTCAGACTGCTCTCTGAGGCTGCACTGAGCTCCTCATACTCTCTCTAGTGCTAGTACTAAATGTGTGAGCCGATTCTCTTTTAGACTGATTCACTCTCGTGTAGACCTTGAACTCACAGAGATCCATCTGCCTCTGTCTCCTGAGCCGTGGGATTAAAGGTGCGTGGGCCACCACTGCCTAGCTTCTATAGCAAACTAGTGTGTGGCTGGCTTTGCTTTTTGATTCTTCAAGCAAGCTTTATTAAAAAATAATATATTACCACAGATGACTGGAGAGGACTAAATTTATCTATGGGCATGAGGACAAATATTTAAAATGCACTTAGGGATTGTCTATTGTCCCCCAAAATCCATGAATTTGCTAGCCCTGGGGAGTTGGTTAGGTTCACAATACAAAACATGATTTTCTTTTCTTGGGGTGAGCCATAAGTTCAATTAGAGAGTTGTTGGTTAACGTAAAGGTATGTGTGCCAGTATTTCTCCCTTAGGTTCATTGTGCAATTCTGGTCATTGTTGTGACTCATAAGTGTCATATCTGGGTAGGACTGGTGGGTGATCCCCTTCTTTAGAGGCTAGCATGGTAACTTATGGTTACCTCAAGGTAACCTCAAGGAGTAAACATTTAAATCAGTTCCAGTTCAGAGGCCTCTGGGCCCGTGTATGAAGTAAGTGCATGGTGTCTTCAGCAATAGGGGCTTCCCTTCCACATCTGGGGGACAACCAAGGGCAATAGCAATAGTCTGTAATGTTTGAGGAGTCTGTTAGACAACCATGACCAACAATTGAAGAAAGGTTTCTCATGCTTGATGTTGGGAGTTTTGTTAAGAGGTCTATAGCTCTTGGAGGGAACAATGCCAGCTCAGATAAGAAAATTCCATTTAAATTATATCTATATTTATACATAGATTTACATGCATTATAGGGTTTTTTTTATTTTTGAGGAGGGGTTAGACAGTGAATAGTATTTCTTTTTTCAGACATCCTTACTGTTGTTTTACCCTCCTCTTCCATCTTCTATATTAATCTCCCTCCCCTTCCCCAATCAGAGACCCTCACTTTTCCCGTTTCATCATTCAGATAACTTATAACCTGGTATTCCCATCACTATTTCTCCCTGCAATGGCCCTAGCAATGGCCCCTTTCTCCTTTCATGATTTCTGTAGTTGCTCCAGGTTATATACTCATATCTGAAGAATAGGAACTACACCTCAAATGGGAGACAATATGTTTGTATGAATGTTTATACTTCTGGGTCTGGGTTACGTCACACAATATGATCTTCTCTAGTTCCATCCTCTGACTATTTGCTTTTAGCCTAAATTGCATCCCATACAGTATTTGGGATATATTAAATCTATCCCATACCACTTTTTCATTGTCCATTCATTTCTTCAGTTGAAGGACATTTAGGTTGTTTCCATTCCCTAGCTATGGTGAATATGGAAGCAATGAATGTGTTGGGGCAAGTACCTGCGGAGTAGGATGTCAAGTCTTGTGACATGTGCAAATATATGGTAAAGCTGGGTTATACTCTCTTTTGTTAATAGTTTGAGAAGGACGAGCCCTGGATCTGTTCTGAAAGTCTTTTAGAATTCTACTGTGAATACATCTGGCCCTGGATGTTTTCTTTAACTGGAATATTTTTATTACTATTTCAATCTCATTTGTTAGTGGTCTGCTTTTGTTGTTGACTTCTTGATTTAATGTTTATGGTTTGGCTGCATCTAGAAATTCATCTGTTTCTTTTAAGTTTTCCATTTTAACAGATTATAGGTTTTTAAAGTATCTTTTACAATGTTTTAATTTCTTTGGTCAGTTGTAATGTTTCCTTGTTCACTTCTGATTCTGTTAATTTGGGACCTCTGGTTTTTTTTATTAATTGGTCCAAGAATCTGTTCAATCTTGTTTATCTTCTTAATGAACCAGCTCTTATATTTATTGATTGTTTATATTATTTTTTGTTCTATTTCATTGATTTCTGCTCTCACTTATTATTTGTGACTTTCTACTACACTTGGTTTTGATTTGTCCTTGTTCACTTAAAGTTTTGAGTTGCATCATTAAGCAATTTATTGGTGCACTTCCTGGTTTTTTAATGTAGACACTTAGAGCTACAAATTTCCCTCACCGGAATGTTTTCAATGTGTCCCGGAGATTTTGCTGTATTGTATTTTCATTTTAATTTAGTTCCAGGAAGTTTTTATCTCATTCTTCATTTCTTCTTTGATGCATCATCATTCAGTAGTGAGTTGTTTAATCTCCATGAGTTTTATATTTACTAGAGAATTGTGTCCTGTCCATTTCAAGTTTTATGGCATTGTGATCAAATAGGATACAAGGAGTGATTTTTGACCTTTTTGAATTTATAAAGATTTATTTTGTATTTTAGGACACAGTCTATATCAATAACCTCAGCATCAAGTGAACATTTACAATATAAAGTGAAAAAGAAGAGAGTAAGAGAATTCCTGTGGAAATACCAACTTATGGTGTACAATGAACTCAAAGGAATCTATAGCACTGGGCAGCAGAAATGTCACAAGAAAGTACATAGGTAATACAAGAAAATTTTATTTCAGTCACGTGAACAATCTTGCTTTGCTACTTGAACTCTTATACAGTTTAAGGAGAATCTGTTTTTAGGGAAAAAAACATATTGGTGCATCACCAGCATGACTCACTACAACCATCTGCATATCCAGTTCCAGGGGTTCAGTGGCCTCTTCGGGCCTCTGTGGGAACCAGGAAGGCACACAAGCACACAAGCTGGTACAACACTCATGCATATTAATTAAACTAAATGAATTGGGGTTTTTCATTGGTTGGTTGGTTTTTTTGTTTGTTTTTGTTTTTGTTGTTGTTGTTGTTGTTGTTTTTGAGACAGGGTTTATTTCTGTCACTTTGGAGCCTGTCCTGGAACTCACTCTGTAGGTTAGGCTGGTCTCAAGCTCAAAGTGATCCACCAGCCTCTGCTTCTCCCAAGCACTAGGAAAAAATGCATGCTCTACTATGGCCCAGCTAATGAATTGTTTTTTTAAAGAAGAGAAAAATTACCCCTTTTTAAAAATCTTGTGGCACTTTGACCACAAGTTTGTCAGCATATTGATTATTCTTTTATCAGAACTGATTTGCACAAAAGGAGTAATTGTGGGATAGGCATTCATCACAAACTTCTGAACAGTCAGGATGACTGGGTGGTACATCCATGACAGAACTGCGGTGCATGAGATGATGAAGTCCACCCAGTACATAACTACAAAGACAACCACCAGCATCAAGATGGTCTGGGTGGCCCTTTTCTCAGGGGATGCTCTAGGGTGGCTGAGGCTGTGAAGATGCTTACATTGCCTCTGATGTCTGAACAAGATAATCACCATGTACCCACTTGAGGTCAGCATAACTCCTACAAGAAATACATCTCTGGAGGTTGTCACTGTTAAACTCAGTGCTCTGATGATGCTGTTCATGGGGAAGAGTGAGCAGGATTTGGTGACCTTCATCTGGTTGGTCTCACTTGCATTGGTAAAAGCCCCAACATAGAAGATCCACCTACTACTGAATAACAAGTTGAGAGACCAAATGTAGAAGAATGCATAGGTCATGTATTTTTTTAGCTTAAGTTTAAAGTTTGCCAGCAAAGAGGTATTGGGACTGATAGTGACAGCCTGGAACACACTCAGGAGGCAGGTGATGCAGATGGAGAGGCCTCTCATCAACCTGTTTATGTAAAAAGTTGTCTTACATTTGAAGTCACTGTCAATGCTCAGTGATCCAAATACATCTGTAAGCCCAATATCCCCTCCAGTGAGGACCAGCACAGTGTGGATGAGGGCCAGTTGACAGGAGATCATGTCCATGGGCTTATTTCTATGAACTAGAATTAGGAAAGTGTAGAAAAAAAGGAGAACCATATTGGCTAGGACTCCAAGTCCAGCTTGGAAATAAAGGACATTCTTCAATGAGGACATATATGGAAAGTGTATTCACCTTAACATCATAGTTGAAGCATATTTCATATACCTGGAAAAATAATAGACATTAAACTGTGGTTCACTGGTCAGTATGTCTTTATCATCATTCTGCTTTACCTACTTATTCTTGATTAACTTGTATCTTTAACTTTTGATGTTCCAGACTGTATATCATAGCCTCCATTTCTATATACTTCTCCATGTATCTACCTGTATATATAGCATGCTAGAGATAATACAGTCACATTGTATATAGAATGCATACTTTGTGCCTGTGTAGCACCTAAGTTTCATTCCTTAGAAATCCAATCCTATTGCTTTACATTGTTTCATTCTATAGTTAACAGTGAATATAGTAGTGACAAACACAGAATATTAATAACATTTCTACAATCGAATAAAAATTATATTGACCTGGGAAAAATCACACAATAAATCCAAAACTGTGAGGCAAGTCAGACTCATATTTCATAATTTTAATAAGCTATATTTTGCAACCATTCATGTTTTGACTTATAATTGTATTGAAATCGCAATGAAAATTCATGAATGATAATCCCACTATTTTAGTCCACAATATTCTCAATCCATCTATTTTTATGTCCCCTTTTGCATGAAATCTTACATCCCCAGGATCTAGAATTAAAGACGTAGATATAATAGGAGGCCATTACTACACTTGCCTCACCCTATTAACTATATAACCAGTGTGGTTATAAGTGATCCTAGATGTCTCACCGTTTATGTCCCATCCCATTTAAAACTTTTGTGAACTTCACCTCAGGTTTAAAGAATTGACCCCCAGTTATCAAGACAAACACTATTTTACCTTCCTGGTGGTGTGGGGGGTGTGGGGGGAGTAAATGGTTAATGGCATGATCCCTTATAGCTTTTTCGGTCATCCTTTTTGTATTTTACCTACCTACCTCCTGGATTTACCTCCCTGTGAAGGGGCCCCTCCCTGTTCCCATTTTTCCTCTTAGATCAATTGTATCCGGCTATCACCTTTGACTCTCCTCCTACCTTCTTCTGGATCCACCTCCCTCTTGCTCCCCAACGAGCTCCCTTTGCCCCCTTTACTTGATTGGATGTTGTGTATCCTACCATTCCCCTTTACCTTCTTCCCACCTTCTTTTCCATCCCCTTCCCTAAGGAGCTCCATTTTCATATCTCCCTGACCAGACTGCTTGTAACCATCTATTACTTGTCCTCTCTCCATTGTTCCCTACCACCCCACCCCTATCCTGGCAATTGTCCTTTTACTTTTCTGCTACAGATCATGTAATCTGAAGATGTGAAGCTCAGAGCCTCCAACAAGAGAGAACATGTGACATTAAGACAAACACTATTTTCAACACATTGCGACAAACATGAACTTGCTGAAGATGACCATATAGTGACCCTGTTTGGGAACTTCAGTTTTAAAGGAGATTCCTTCCCATGCACTGGAAATCAAGGTCCCCAGTGTTATCATATGTCATCAATACACAGACAGCTTTTACAGTTCCACTCAACAGTCTTAGCTTTGGTGTCTCTGGTAGTGATTTGGCCTGGTGACCAGTGTCATGATTTTATCAAAGTGTTTCAATTCAGTGCTTTAAAATCAGCTTTCTGATAGAGAAATAGAAAGCTGCTACTCTCACTCAGATTATTGTGAGGAAAAACAGTGCACAATTATATTGTCAAGTTCACATTTTTGTTTCACACATATACGTACATACATTCAGGCATGTATAGAAACAATTCAGAAGTTAGTGGCTTATAGCCCTCCTAAACCTCCCCATGAATATGACACAATAAAACACATGTCTGATATTTACACAAATTTTCTTCTTTAAAAGCTTAATCTAGTAAAGGAATAGATTCATCCCAATTGCCAGAGTCAAACATCTGATTCTCCTCCCACCAACAAATATCTACAGTAGCTGCACTGTGATGTTCTGGTTTTTGTTTTTTGTTTTGTTTTGTTTTGTTTGTTTTTTGTTTGTTTGTTTGTTTTTTGTTTTCTTAGGTTCCAGGATATTGGCTGGAGAGGTAGCTTAGTGGTTAGAGTCCCAATATTAACATGGTGGATCATAACCGTCTGTAACTCTAGTTCCAGAGGATCCATTGCCCTCTCTGACCCAAGCGTGAAAGCGGAACACAGACATATATACAGGCAAAACACTCATGTAAAATGAAATAAATCCTTCTTAAACTTTTCATTGTTCCGTCATATATTACGTCTAAACTGCAGTTTCCCCCTTCTCCTATCCCTCCCCCTCTTCCCAGAACCTCCCTCCACCTCCCCTCACTTTCAGATCAACTCCTTCTTTGCAACCCCACCCCCAAAAACGCAAACTCCAGAAAAAGCCTTTCAGGGATATCCACCTAACATGACCTAACAAGATACAATAAGAATAGGCACAAATTCTCATATCACAAATGGACAAAATCTTAAATAAATAAATGTATATGTAAATAAATAAAAGCCTGGGATAATAATCCAAGTGCTGGTTTCAAACTGAAAAAATATGTAGCCCCATCACAACTTTAAAATTGCAAATTGACAAACCATGTTTATACAACCATTTATTTTAATTAATTAACCCATTATTAATAGACTAATCAGAGAAATATAACACTTCACAATAGCCACAAACAACATAAAATATATTGGGGTAACTGCAACCAAACAAGTGAAAGACCTGTATGACAAGAACTTTAAGTTGCTAAAGAAAGAAATTAAAGAAGATACCAGAAAACGGCAAGATCTCCCATGCTCTTGGATAGATAGGATAAACGTAGTAAAAATGGCAATTTTACAGATTTAATGCAATCCCCATCAACATCCCAGCACAATTCTTCACAGACCATGAAAGAACAATACTCAAGTTTATATGGAAAATCAAAAAAAGCAGAATAGTCAAAACAACCGTGTACAATAAAGGAACTTCCAGAGGCATCACCATCCCTGACTTTAAGCTCTACTATAGAGCTATGGTAATAAAAACAGCTTAACAGCTTGGTATCAGTACAAAAAACCAATGGACTCGAATTGAAAACCCTATATTAACCCACACACTTAAGAACATCTTACTTTTGACAAAGAAGCTAAATTATACAATGGAAAAAAGAAAACAACTTCAACAAATGGTACTGGCATAACTGAATGCTAGCATGTAGAAGACTGCAGATAGATCCATCTCTATCACCAAGCACAAAACTCAAGTCCAATGGATCTAAGACCCCAACATAAATCCAGGCACACTAAACCTCCTAGAAGAAAAAGTGGGAGATACCGTTGAACAAATTGGTACAGGAGATCACTTCATGAACATAACACCAGTAGCACAGACACTGAGATCAACAATTAATAAATTGGTCTTCCTCAAATAAAGAAATTTCTGTAAGGCAAAGGACACAGTTAACAAGATAAAATGGCAGCCCACAGACTGGGAAAATATTTTCACCAACCCCACATCTGACAGAGGGCTGATTTCCAAAATATACAAAGAACTCAAGAAGCTAGTCACCAAAACATCAAATAATCCAGTTAAAAAGTGGGGTACAGAACTAAATAGAGAATTCTCAATAGAGGAATCTAAAATGGCTGAAAAACACTTAAGAAAGTACTCAACATCCTTAGTCATCAGGGAAATGCAAATCAAAACAACCCTGAGATACCATCTTGTACTTGCCAGAATGGCTAAAATAAAAAACACCAATGACAGTTTATTCTGGAGAGGATGTGGAGAAAGGGGAACACCCCTCCATTGCTGGTGGGGGTGCAAACTTGTACAGTCACTTTGGAAATCAGTTTGGAAGTTCTCATAAAAAATGAGAATCAGTCTACCTCAAGATCCAGAAATTCCCAAAGGATGCACCTTCATACAACAAGGCCATCTCTTCAGCTATCTTCATACCAGCATTGTCTATAATAGAACCTGGAAGCAACCTAGATAAAGAATGGATGGAGAAAATGTGGTACATTTATACAATTGAGTATTACTCTGCAGAAAAGATAAAAGAAAGGAATCTTGAAATTCACAGGCAAAGGGATGGAACTAGAAGAAACCATCCTGAGTGAGGTAACCCAATCACAGAAAGACAAGCATAATTTGTACTCACTCATAGATAGATTTTAGACATAGAACAAAGGATCACCAGCCTACAATTCACACCTCCAGAGAAGTTAAGAAACAAGGAGGACCCTAAGAGAGGCATGCAATGGTCCACCAGAGAAGGAGAAAGGGACAAGATATCCTAAGCAAATTGGGAGCACAGTGTGGGGGGGGGAGGAGAAAAAAGGAGGAGGGAGGAGAACATGAGGGACCAGAAAGACTGAGTCAGGGGAAGAATAGAGGAGAACAAGAAAAGAGATACCATAATAGAGGGAGCAATTATAAGTTTAAAGAGAAATCTGGCACTAGGAAAATGTTCAGAGATCCACAAGGATGACCCCAAATAAGAATCTAAGCAATAGTGGAGAGGCTACCTTAAATGCCCTTCCACAATAATGAGATTGATGGTTACCTTTAATTCCATCCTAGAGCCTTCAGCCAATAGCTGATGGAAGCAGAAACAGACACCCACAGCTAAGCTCCGAGCCGAACTCCTGGAATCCAGTTGTAGAGAGGGAGGAGTGATGAGCAAAGGGGTCAAGACCATCCTGGGGAAACCCACAGAAATAGTTCACCTGAAAAACGGGGAGCTCATGGACCCCAGCCAGTTAGCTGGGGAACCAGCACAGGATGGAAACAGGTTCCCTGAATGTGGGTGACAGTTAGGAGGCCTGGGCAGTCTATGGGGCCTCTTGCATTGAAACCAGAATTTATTCATAGTCCACAAATGATCTTTGGGAGCCCATTCCTCCATGGAGGGATACTCACTTAGCCTAAATACATGGGGGAGGGCCTAGGCCCTTCCCTCAATGATGTGACAGACTTTAATGATCCCCCATGGAAGGACTTACTCTCCCTGAAGAGTGGATAAGGGAGTCGGTGGGGGGCATGGGAGGATGGGAGGGAGAAGGAACTGGGATTGATATGTAAAATAAGATTGTTTCTAATTTAAATAAAAACATTTTTAAAAAAGAATGATTAAGTTACTTCCAGATGACAAGATTCATGGTGTTGGCCTATGTACTGTCCACTGTCAGCAACATTAATAAGTGTTCAGGAATCTCAAGAAGACAAAAACCTAAGCCACTCAAATTAGTTCCATGGAATTTTATAAAATAGATAATGCCAGCAGGCATAAATAGTGATTACTTATTTAAATTGTTAATTCATAGTAATTGCCTGATACTCTTAAATAATTTAGTGTATACATGATTCTTTGGAAACTGAGTTTAGCACAGGTGAACTGGAAGCACACAGACCCTGACTAGAATGTTACGTTCTTACACTTACAAGCCATCTCCCCTGAGATGAAGCAGCAGCAGCAGAAGAGTCTGTCACTACAGAGACTGCAGGGAAGCAGTCAGACCCAGAGCTTGATCACATGTCACATGGCATTTGAGTCTGGGAAAGACAAAAAAATGTTCACTGGGAATGTGCGTGTGTTCATGTGTGTGTGATGACTACCAGGACTAAGAATACATCAATAGAATATTGTGTACTGGGGCTGCTAACATAAATATGTGCACAGCACTTGAGTGAAAAACTGAGAGTTATATCAAATATGTTCATGAAATAAATGAACTTTAAGGAAAATGGAGTTTCCTGCATGACTGGATCAGATCCACGAGGGCCCTGCCTCATCACCACTGCAGACTTTCAATGTGAATTACTCAAAACAAACTGAAAACTCTATAGTGCTTGCAGATATAAACTGATGTTTCCATCATTTGCTTTTCATGGTGTGAATGTTCTGTGTCCAGTGACTAAATAACATTTACTGGCAACATTTTATTCCACTATTTAAAAAAAACAATGATTTCATAATTCTATATTTTCTGTTTGACACTATAATTTAATCTTGTTGTATTGTGTGTGTAAGAGAAAGGGAGACAGAGAGGGTCTCAACCTGTAGTTCAAACTGGCTTTAATGAAAATCATGATGCTCCCTTCTTAGGCTCCAAAGTGCTGGGATCACAGGTGTGTGCCATCAAACCTGTCATACTTTCCATTTAGTCTCCTGTATACATCAGTAAGTTATATATTCCAGCAAAATAAAAATGGACTTATGACATTCAGCAGCTAAATTTAAATTTACTTGGCACTTTTTGTAAATGCGTATTTTAATGAGCATTTATATTTTGTAACTCTTAGGGGAAACATGGGGGATATTTACTTTAAATAATTTTTTTTTTTTTTTTTTTACTATTTAAGAATTGAGAGCGTCGGTGGCACACACCTTTAATCCTAGCACTCTGGAGGCAGAGGCAGGCAGATCTCTGTGAGTTCGAGGTCAGCCTGGTCTACAGAGCGAGTTCCAGGACAACCTCCAAAGCTACAGAGAGAAACCCTGTCTCAAAAAAAAAAAAAAAAAAAAAAAAAAAAAAAAAGAATTGAAAATATTTTCTCACTGCTAATGAAAAGCTTAGTCAATATTAGATTAGTATCAGTGGTACGAGATTCAATACAGAAAACTTGAAATAGTAAAACTGAATTTATTTTAATTTAAACACTGAAATGGCTGCTAAAATTTGACAGTTTATATTTTGGTAGGGATAAATTTACAAAGGTTTCATGAATAAGTGAGATGAGGTATTCAGATACTTCCAAAATAAACAGAAAAGATATATTTTATTAAAAATCATTCAATAGAATAAACAAATCTATGTAAAATATTTTTAAAATTTACTGTGTGCTATTAAGAACATCTTATGTGTTACTAGGCCATGAGTTGAAACTTTCCTGAAAAGAAATATATGCAAACTTAACAGAGTGGGAAATTACTGATAAATTCTAAATTAGTTAATATCTATGGTATATTTGTAGCTTGTCTCGTATAAACCAAGGCATACACCCAGTTAACTTGAGAAAAGCAGTAAAATGAGAAAATACAAAATACATTTTAAATATATTTTAATATTATAAATGTGTTCCTGCAAACCAATAAATGTGTGTTCTTTGTTTTTCACCCTCTAAGTCATTTTTGGTGTTTTGTGACAGGGATGGAAAACTAATACTTTGGCATTAGCTAGATGGAGTCATGTTCTTAGAATGACAGGGATAGACACTCAGGAGAATCCATATCCAGATATGCTCACTAAAACATTCCATTTGTGCCCACTTTTATGTATGTATTAGTATACATTCATTGTAAAATGTAATGGGTTTCATGGCATTTTCATTCACTATATACTACCTATTGATCTTCTTTGCCCTATTCGCCCTTTCGGTCTCTGTCTCCACTTCTGTTCCCTTCCCACCAGTCCTTTCTAGGGTTACATATATTATATTCAGAGATCATAGAAATTGAATCTATGTTCTTTAAAAAAAAAATCATTACACTGATAATTTATGTCTACAAGCATCTGCTATGTTGGTTATGATACAGTAAGTTTCAAAAGTAAAATTCTAAGCAGAGATTCTTCAATTAAAGAAAATCCTCCTTCATTCTACACTTACAGCTCTCACTACTAATGAATAGAAAAGCAAACACTCACCTGGCTGGGCCTTTGATAAACACCCATGTAGAATGAGGCTCTACAAAGCAGTTATAAGGAAGAAATGTCATTAGTTCATCTCTCTCTCTAGACCCATAATTACCATGTCATCTGTAGAGGGCAGCTCTGACCTTGAGGTTGTTAGAAAGTTGTACCATCAAATGGAAGAGTGAACTTTCCTAATTCCAGGAAACAGCTGAGCTCTGGATTTCCCATGTGTAAAATATTCTCCCCAGGCCATACCTATCTGTGTGAAGTAGCTGATCCCAGCCTTGGTGAATAAAACAAAAGTAAAAATAATAATATCCCATTTAAAAGAAGTAGAAAACCAATTTCGACTCCCCAAGGTATCCTTCCTGCTTCCAAAAATACTCTTGATAGCCTCCTTACTTACTTAACAGTAGCTTCAGGATCTCACCTAAAACTTAACGACAGTTTTGTTAAAATTTTAAAAAGGTACCTCCTCCAAACACACTTAAGAACAGTAATCTTTCTTACAGAGGACATAGTCATGAGGTAACGTAACTGTGTTTTCAGCAGAAAGTGGGATGTGGAAGTGCATTCTTAGAAATTACTGTATTGAAAGGCACCATGAAAATATCAAACTTTCAAATTCATATGCACAGCTTAGGGTGAAAAATCTCAAGTCAATGGCAAGGACCAGATAATCAATAAAATCATAGAAGAAAACTGCTCCTAGTTAAGGTAAGACACATGCATGCAAATACAGGAAGTCATTTTTAAAAATGTTTTACATACTTCCCACATCTGAGATCACATGCCTTTAATCCCACCACTAAAAGACTATAAGATAGGAGCAGGGTCTTCAGTAGTCAGAATCAGGGAATCATTCTCCAGCCACCTTGAGGATAAGAAGACATGGAAGTCTCAGGATTCTCCAGCCATGTAGAGGAGAGGCAGCAGTCTGAGCTTTTGGTGGAGCCAGGATCATCTTTTGGTCTGAGGTAGAGTGAGAGCTAGTGCCCAGCTGCTTTTCTGATCTTCAGCTTGAAGTTTGAACCTCAATATCAGTCTCCAGGTCTTTTATTTATCATAATACATAACTCCAGCTAAGACTCCTAGCAAGAGTAGACAGGGTGTCTGAACTGCCATTACTCTTTATTCAGATTAGTGACTACCCTAATGCCCATCATAAAATAGACATCCAGTAACTTATGGAAGAAGATGCTATGATTCATAGCCAAGCCCTGGGCTTAGCTCTTGGAATTCAGTTGAAGAGAGGGAGGAGGGATCATATGAACAAGGTGTGTGTGGGGAGGGGTGGTCAAGATCATGATGGGGAAAACCACAGAGACAGCTGACCCAAGCTAGTAGGAGCTCACAGAATATGGACTGATAGCCGGGGAACCTGTATGGGACTGAACTAGGACCTCTGAATGTGGGTGACAGTCACATGGCTTGATCTGATAAGGAGGCCCCTGGCAGTGGGACTAGGATCTATCCCAGGTACATGAACTGGCTTTTTTGAGCCCATTCCCTGTGGTGGGATACCTCGCTCAGCTCTGATACCGGGGTGGGTGTGGGGTTGGTCCTGCCACAACTTGGTATGCCAGACTTTGTTGACTCGCCAAGGTAAGGCCTTATCCTCTCTGAGGAGTGAATGGGTATGGGTTGGGAGGTAGGTGAGAGGGCAGGAGAAGGGGAGAGAGGGAGAACTAGTGTTGGTATGTATGTAAAATGAAAAGAACGTTTTTAAATAAAAAAAAAAAGAACTCAAAACCTGTACATCAAGGAAACAAACCAATTAAAATATGTAGTATAGATCTAAACAGAATTTTCAAAAGAGGAAAGCCAAATGGCAAAAAGAAAAAAAAAAATCACTCAAAGAACCATTCAACATCCTTAGTCATCAAGAAAATGCAAATTAAAGCAACTTTAAGATTTCATCCTACACAACTTAGAATGACCAAGATCAATTAAATGCATGATAGCTGAAGCTGATGATGATTGATGATATGGAGTAAGAGGAACACTCATCCATTGCTGGTGGGAGTGCAGCTTGTACAGCCACTATGGAAATCAGTGTGACAGTTTCTCAGGAAGCTGGGAAACAATCTACCTCAAGATTCAGCTATACCACTCTTGGATATATATACCCAAAGGATGCCTCATTCTACTGCAGTGGCACTTGATCAATCATAGTCATTGTTGTTCTATTCATGATTCCCAGAAATTTGTAACAACATAGATATCCATCAACAGAAATAAAGAAAATATGTTACATTTACACAATGGAATATTACCTATCCCTAAAAATAATGAAACTGACAGGTATGTGGATGTTAACTAGGAATAGACAATCATACTGAATTTAGTAACCCAGACCAAGAAAGAGAAACATGGTATGTATTCACTTTTTAATGTGTGTTTTAGCTGTTGAGTCATTGATAAGATTGCTTGCTACAATCCATATTAGCACAAAGGTAAGATATAGGCTAAGGGACTTGGTGAGACTGATGGATCTCCCTAGGAAAGGGAAATAGACTCGATCATTATAGATGGATTGTGGGTACTGGAATGGGAGGATCAAATGGGAGAGAAGGGAATGGGCAAGGAAGGGTATGTGTGGAGGAACAGCTAAACCTAAGAACATTTGAGTGGTAGTAATACAGAAGTTTCCAGAATTCGGGATAGGTTACATCTAATTGAGTTGTTGGCTGAAAGGGCCCCATGGGATCTCCTGAACAACCCAGGCTATCCCTAAGATTATTAGTTGCTCTCCATCCACTGACAATAACATTTATTGCTGAATATAACACATACACATCTCATTGATCTTGGAGAATTAGAACTTGTGCCTATCTAGAGCCTTTATTCTTACTGGCTGGTGTTCATGGTACTGGAAGGTGTTCCATCAAAGGAGAAAGGTAAACACCAACCTTCAGTCTACATTGGTGACCTGCGTACAATATGTGCTGGTATGATAGTAGCACAAAGCTTGTGGAAGTCACCAACCAATATTTATTTGATTTAAGGCCCACTCCATGAGATGGAACCCATAAATGATGTTGCTCAAGTGGAAAAAACCCTGAGACTAGATCTGCTAGGTGGAAGGACTCTAGTTGGCCATAGAAGGGCAAACATGGCTGTGGCAGGCCTTGCCCTTCCCCCTCATTCCCTCTGCCTTGCTAAAAACTGTTAGATTACATTTCTGAAGCTGGCCACCAGGGTCTGTTCCTTTACTTGGTCACTTCCTCCTCCTGAGGCTGACCACCAAGGGATAACTAGCAAACAATTAAGTCCAGAAATCAAAAGCCCCCTCTGGCTCACTTAATTAGCTTGACAAATTAAAAACCTCACCATAAAGGATTTCCCCTTTTCCTCTTATAAACCCCCATTAGTCTAAGGCCATGTCTATCTCCCTTTTACCTAGAAGTAGTCCTTCGTCCACTGGAACAAATACCCCTTCTGCTGTCCCTTGTTTCTCCCACACCCTCATCTTTTGTCTCCTTTCACAGTCTCTTTTCCCCTGCCCTTTGTCCATTTGGGACAAATAAATATCCTTTGTGCCGAGAACTTATTTCTGGAGTGTCTTGAGTAAATATAGGTACATTGGTTTCATAACTCATATCCGCCTACAGGACCCCACTCCCCACCCTTATTCATGAGGGCCTTTAGGTGCTGACCTTCTCCGTGCAACAGTGGCTAATTGGTGACTTTCCCTTAAAACTCCCTGCATTCCTACACTCTTGTTAAGCACATTCTATTAAGTTCTGTTTGGTTGACAAGCTTTCCTTTCACTGTTGGTTGTGTTACTGCTAGACGATGGTGCCCGTTCCTTAACCATCCAAAAACCCTGTTGACAGTTCCCTGGACTCACTGGGGTGTTGTGGGATATTTTGAATGCATTCTGACAATAAAGCTTGCTTTGAGTCGGAGGAAGGAGCTAGCCACTAGTTGACCAAAATTAACCATAGATGTTTTAGAGTTCTGATGACAGAGAGGAGACAGGAAGTAGTAAGGCAGAGCTGAGAGAGGATCTCAGCCCTTTGGGGATGGATGAACAGAAGAGAAAGGAGGTCACTGGTGGCTTCTCCATCATTTCTCTGATCTCTCAGGTTCTTAAACTGATATCTGACTACTTTTTTTTTTATTGATAAAAAATAATAAGATGGATTCATCATCTGGCACCCAGTGTGGGGCACAAAATTCACAAGATAGCCATTCACCCCTGCCTTTGCAGCCACCACCAACACTGCCACAGCTGCCAGAGCTGACTGGCATTTCCTCCATTGCCAAGTCATCTGAGCGAGTCTGGGATTTGCCTATTGCAGACTCTCCACAAAGCTTTCAGCTGCCACCCAAACTCCACAGGCCCCAAACTCCACAGGCCCTTGGGCTTAAAATGGCACTGGAATTAGCCACCCCCTGGCCAGCTCTGCCTTCAGGCAGCTCTGCAACTCACTTCCTGCCACATGTGCTTCTTCTGTATGTTCCCTAAAAACTACTATGTGCTTACATTCTGTTTGTCAAGTGAATGATTACAGCAAATACAAGTAAAACACAATATGTTCTCCATGTCCCTTACATGATTGAATATTTGATGTACTACAGGTGAAAAACAAATTATCCCCAAGAACCCCCACACAGTTAAACATTTATCTCTTAGACTTCTCATACTCAGGAGCCTTTCAGCCACAGCCATTTACAGGGACAGTATTTTTATAATGGCCAGAAAACAAGTTACTAGTTTCACTTTTCATATTTAAAGTTCCGTCCAATTATCTTAACTAACCCTCCAATTCTTCGTTTTCTAATTACATGAAGTCAATTGTTTAAAGCTTTGTTTTGGCTAAGATGCACATGAAAACCCACGGTAACCATATTTCCCAATATCAAAAAGAAGTTAACTCCTGGGACTCAATTATTTTCCTTAATCATTAACTGAAGTCACATTCTATTTAACTTCTTATTAAAACTCATAAATCCCAGCTTCGTGACACTTTCTTGTTCCTAATTTTTATCCTTTGCAGCCCCTGATTTATGAGTAGTGGGGGCAACACTATATTCTATCTTTACTTATATATATTAATTTTCCCACTAAACTAACCTCTATCCTGTAACGAGTAGGGTTTTTCCGCCTGCCGCCGGTCTTGTCCCGCCGCCACGCCAGCCCCAATTAGCACACAGAGACTCTGTATTAGATATAATTCTGTTGGCCTGGTACTAGTTTCTTATCGGCTAGCTCTGTCTTAAGTATTAACCCATTTCTATGTATTTCCACGTGGTCTTACCAGCAAGAGGCGGCTGGCAGTTCTGCCTTCTTCAGACTCTCCATCTTGGCTCTCCTTTCTACTTCCTATTTCCTCCTTGTCTCCTAGTCCCTCCTATCTTCCTTTCCTATTGGCCAACAGTGCTTTATTCATTAACCAATATGAGAAACATATACAGAATGACATCTCCCATCACTATCCTAATCCTTTACTACATTTGTTAAAAATCCTTAATCATCAAAATCCTACTTAAACCAACACCATTATTGCATAAAATTATTATTTCAATTAAACAGTTCAGTTTAGGAAATCATCTTCATATCCACAAATGAAAATGCCCAGTAGGATGGGAAATTTACATGAGACAATTACACTACATTAAAGACAGTGGAGATCCCCCCTACACCCATTCACATCATGCCAGATATCAGAGAAAAGTGTCAGTGGCAAACATGTAAAATCATAGAAGTAGCAAGAGACGTTCTGGAGCCAAAGCACTCTGGCCCTTGTCTATCTGAGATTCATCCATCAATGCCTTACATTCTGGTAGGCTGAACTCCTGAAGCTCAAGTACTATCTGATGCTCCTCTGATATGGCAACTGGCATTCAAGTATAAGAAAAGAAAAGGATTCAGGATCTAGTTCAGTTGGTATCATGAACAAAGCTATGGGTTCAATCCCCAGCAATACTTAAATTTTATATGGTGGTATTCCTGTAGTTCCGGCACTCAGGTTGTAAAGAACACCAGAACTTCAAGTTTATTTTCAGCCATAAAGAAAGCTTGGGAATCTGTCTCAAAAATAAAAACAGAAACAAATATAACAAAAATGAAATCACTTCTATCAAGTCAGGATAGTCAAGAAAAAAATTTTAACATGATTTTTATAAAATCTTTGGGAGTGTCACATCTTGAACCCTAATCCCGCTCACTTCCCAGTCCTCCTACATCTGCCCTTCACTTTTGTAACCTCCCCCCAAGAAGAAAATAAAAGATAAAAATTAAAAAAGAAAACAAAAGAAAAATCATCTTGCCAACCCCTCTGGGCAATGGCCTTTTCCTCTATCAACCACAGTCTTCTATGCATGTACCATTGCACCCCTCCATCTTTCCCATCTCTCCATCACATAGTCCATCATACTGGCGCTGGAAACTGTGGTGTGTCACATAGTGCACGCATTTGCCCAGACATCCCTACTTGTAAATGATCATTGCAAAGAGTCATTAGTCTAGTTCAAGGCCTATGGCTTCTGCTACACCAACAATACTGGACTCTCTTAGAGACTCTCAGATATATTCTTGTTACCCTGAGTTGTGGAGATCCTGTGGCTATGGATCCACAGGACCAGATCCTTCACAGATCATAGATGGGGAAGATGTTGGGGTGGGTCAACTCCGAGCCTAGGATATGGTCCTTCATGGTAGCTGAGTTGGTCAGTCTACATACCTACTCCATCAGTGTTCACTATTCCCCTGGCCAGTTGAGGGATGGGGCCAGTTCTCCTACTCCCCCATGCACAAGCCTCCAGGATCAGCTCTACGTTCCTCCAAGGCAAGGGGCAGGTACAACTCTCCTGTACCATTGTCATTGCTGAAACCACCCTGTGATGGCTGCTGAAGGGCAGAGCTAGCTCTGTGTGGCCCTTGGACATCAACATGGCTTTAGGCTGCAATACAGACATCTGCATAATCTCTGGCAGTAACACAGGTCATGGACCCCAACTTCAGTAGTATCATGGACCAAGACATGACCCTTAGTGGCAGTGTGGGCCTTGACATCACCATGGCCTCAGATGGCAATGCAAGCTTTTCCTCACCATGATTGCATTTCTGGTTCTGCCTCTCTTCATATGGGACAAACATCTCTACTTCCCTTCTCTCCCATCTCTCCATCACATACTTGCTCACTGACCCACTCCCCCAGAATAAAAACCCTCACCCACCCAGGGTCTGGTCCTAAATCTTAAAAATCCATTTTCCTCAGTAATCCTAAATATCTACTCCTTTTTTGCCTTCATATAGATGGATCCTGACACTCAACAATCCAAACAACCAACCTGGACTGTCCTCCTCCAAGGGATTCAGAGATAGGCAGTCCCACATCTTTGGCTAGGAACTCCTATAGCCTTGCCTGCCTTCTACCTTCATTATATAGATGACCTCCTCCTTTGCAGTATTTCCTGCTCTGATAACCAATCTGACAACATTCCACAATTGTTGTTTGATAAGGATCAGGAAAAACAGGCTGAATAGATGTTTATTCAGGGAGAAATATCTTACAATAGAGACAGATGAACACCAGCAGGTTACTGATCCCAAGGATGTTTCTGGATGCTCTCCTGTCCCCTTACTGCAAGCAAGAGTGAGCTCTGGTGCCCCTTCCCCAGACATAGTTCCCCCAGGTAATGTCCACCCCTGTCCCCACCCTCAATGGTCGTGGTCAGTGCCACAGGTGGGGACAAAGTGAATACCTCAATTCCCCTTTTAGTCTAAAGAAAAGATTTAGGCTTGATACAAAACTATATACAAAACAGTGAATAACAAGTGTGCTCTAAGAAAAGGAAAATGGAGAACATACAAACTTTAGACCTACAAATATAGTCCTAGGGTGAAGGCAAAACGGAGTTTATAATAGAGTTGTCCTAAGCCGGAAATCTTAAGTCTAGGACATAATATATCTAACTAGGAAGAGAGAATAATAGTTGTGATAGCTTAATCTTCAACCTCATCAAAGGTATGAGAAGGAAGATAACAATACTAGGGTAGGCAGGAAGTGTGGATGGGCAAGTTCCAAATGGTGCAGCAAGGACAGAAACAGCAGGCTACCTGGACAGTCACCCAAAGTCTCACAACAACGTTGGTACAACCAGTTTTGGCTAAGGCCAAGAGTACCTGACAGACCACGACAAAAGCAGGGAGGTAGAAAGGCTGTCTTACCCTGACTTGGCAAGTTTCAGCAGTCTTCTATATTTGTCTCCTGCAAGCACATAGGACTGCATAGGACTGCATGACCAAATCAGTGGTCGAGATGGGGGCAGTTCTTTGCCCAAGAGTCCATTAGGCAAAGCGGGGCTGGACTCCAGAAGGAGCAGCAACAGTGTCCAACATATTTTCTGGAAAATGCAAGGTGCTGTCAGGAGCAATAGTGTCTCATGTCAATGGGGTACTAATATTAAAACATTTAAATGCCATGTTCTGCAGGTCTATGAAGTATCTGAAGATTAAGCATCTATGCCTGACTAATCTCATAGTTATAGGAAACATGGGTGAAGATAATACTCAGGAACCTAGCTATAAAACTGATTGAAACTTCCCTGAGTAAATCAGGGGCAAATACCTAAACAATATAACTATGTACATATATATGCACGTAAATCCCTAAAACAGAGGTAGAGTAGAAATGTCTTGACCAGAGGTAGAACTATAAAGTGCAGCATGATAAAAATATCCTGAATTGTATCAATATACAAAATGTCTTGAACATAAGTAGAAGTATACATATCTAGAATATGGTAAGGATAATGTGCATAAAACATCATAAATGGAAAGATTTTACACAACATGACAAAATATAATATACAATTCATCTGGGAAGGGAATATAGGTTACCACATATAAGAATCTATAACAATGTAAGCTGTATAATACTAATATCTCACTATTACTAAAATAATTCACAAGAAGATAGGCTAATCTACCTATATCCTATCTAAACCATACCTTCCCCAACCATACCCTATACCTGTCTAAAAGAGATATCCGAGTCTTAGCATCACCTTTCATACCCAACCCTAAGTAACTAAAACAAACCCTACATAGATGAATATTATCCCTAAAAGCCAAGAGTAGGGAAAGGGGACATCGTTATCTTGAGATTACTTCCTGCTGAAATGGGATGATGATTGTTCCATGGGATCCTATAAGGAAGAAAATTTTTAGCAACCAAATTTCTCGACAGGGCTGGCTGTGACATATGTAGCTAGTCTGGTATGGCAGGAAATGCTTGACTGGAGTTCTATCTGAAATTCTAGCCAGGATGTAATAAGAAAGTGCACCATTTCAGCTAGACAGGAGTTGTCTTGAGCAAAACAGTCCCAAACTGGTTTTAGGGTGATGTTTGTAGTCCAGATGCATCAGACTTGAGTCAAGTGAAAATGATGAAGTGGAACCCCATCTTCTTTTTGGAGAGTTCAAAGATTGATGTTAGAAATTGTTATTATTCCTTCTGGAAAACTTAAATATCAATATCAATGTAAAATTTTCAATGTTTAAGGTATGCATATAGGGAAAGGCAATAATAAGAATGAAAATGTATTTGAGGAAAATTAGGATTGCAGAAACAAAATTGCGTATAGGCAAATGAGTCCCCAGATTTTGTTTTATTCTGCCTTACACCAATTGGCTTCTTGATACAAGGCAGAAACTGTGAATTTAATCGTAACATGCTTGAATTTAGAGGAGGAAAGCTAAATCCAACTCCAAAGCCAGCATTGGTTTACATGAACTGGGACTACAGGAATACTAGATAGTAAGGAGAAATAGGTTTCTGTATAGAAATAGTTTACTAGAATTAAATTTTTTTCTACCATAAATTAGATTCCTCTTCATAAAATGGTTCTTTCTAGTGCTATCTTCTCTTCTGTATGTACCTACATGTTCAGTGTCTTTTGGCTGTTTGAGGATGGATATTTTCTGTTTTCCTGTAAGAACAAGAACAGAACACTTCCCCTGCCTTTGAGAGGTCTCTGCACAACTCATGGGAACTAATTAGTTGGATGACTTGTCATTCCTCTTCATTAAGATGTTTCTCTTGTTCAACTCAGATCTTGACCAACTTAAATGGTATCCACAGCTTTTCTTCTCCTGTAGATACAAACGTGAAACCCCTACCCCAGCGTAATACGTACACTGGTTTCCATACTGAGGTCAATATATCCTTGAAGTACACCGGCTGATTTAGTTCAGAAGTTTTTTTCTATTGTCCAATGTCTTTCTGCAGCTGTTTTTCCTTTTTCATCAGCATTTAGAAAGTTTAATGTTAATAAAGCATTATGTAATCTGTGTTTGGGTGTCTTGGTTCCTCCTGTTTATAGAGCATTTCCTTTAAAGTACGATTGGATCTCTCAACTACTGCTTGTCCTGTAGGATTGTGTGGTTATGTTATAATACTCAAAAAACTGCTTCAATTTGCTGGAGACATGCTGGAGCTTATCAGTTTTTATTTGTGCAGGTATGCCCCAAATGGTCATTATTCTAATAGGTGTGTGATAACAGAATCAGCCTTTTCAGAGCTCAGAGCAGTGGCCCATTGAAACCCTAAAAATGTATCTATAGTGTGATGCACGTATTTTAGTTTTCCAAATTCTACAAAATGAAACACATCCATTTGCCATGTTTCATTCCTATTTATACCTTTAGGGCTACTGCCTGGTGGTAAAGATGTTTGGTTATAGAATGAGCAAGCAGGACATTCCCTTACTATTTCCTTAGTTTGTTGCCAAATGATAGAAAAATCCTTTTTTAAACCTTTGCTGTTCACGTGGTGTTTCTTATGAAACTTTGAGGCTTCTAGCACAAGTCCTATTAATAACCAATCAATTTCATCATTGCTTTGTGCCAGAGGACCTGACAGACCCGTACAGGATCTGATGTGTGTTATATATATAGGATGAGTCCTATTTGTGATAGTATCTTGTAACTGTATAAACAATGAAGTTAATTCTGTGTCGTTGGGAATAAATTCTGCATCTCAATGTGTAAGACGACTCTCTCTGCATATGGAGAGTCAGTAACTATATTAAGGAGTTCTGTAAAATCCATAAGTACCATGAGAATGGTGTACAATTCTGCCTTCTGTACAGAAGTATAAGGGCTTTGAACTACTTTATTTATTTTTCCTGATTTATATCCTGCCTTACCAGATTTGTTTACATCAGTGTAGAATATAGGAACTCCAGAGATAGGTGTTTTTCTTACAATGATGGAAGGATCCAAATCATTTCTTTTATGAATTTGATTCTTTCACTTTTGAAATAATTGTTGCTAGTCATTCCCAAAAAAATTACTGCATGCTCTCTGCCAATATTCATTATCTTTCCATAAAGAGGAAATTTACTCATTAGTTAAAGGTACTATAACTTCTGCTGGGTTGATGAAGTCTTAATTTACCTTTTATAAACAAGTCAGAGATCTTTTCTATATATGGTTTTAGTTTTTCATTCTCTTTATGTGTAGAAATATCCATCCTAATAGTATATCTTCCCTGTGCATCAAAATCGCTGAAGGATATTCTCTAGATGGTAATATAATCAGAATACAGTCTAGTTTTGGATCCACACGGTCCACATGGGCTTCTAGTATTCTCTTTCTACCCATTCTAATTCCTTTGCAGCTTTAGCTGATAGTATTCATGGACTATTCAAGTCCTTGTCCCCTTTTAGGGCCATTTTTTAAGTTTGTCAAATCATGCCTTTCTACTTCAATAATGGTTTGTAATTGAGAAATATCTCTTAGTAATTTTTGAAGATCATTAAGAGTCTGGTAGCAATCTCTCCTGATCTGTACTTTTTGTGGTCTAATTTTCTGTAGACCTATTTTATACCCTAAGTAGTTGATATAATCTCCTTTTTTGTATTTTTTGGGTGCAATTGTAATCCCCAGTGAGGTAAAATTTCCCTTACTTTCTCAAACATTTTTTCTAAAATTTCTACTTTAGAATCAGCTAACAATATGTCATCCATGTAATGGTAAATTATGAATTGTGGAAACTGTTTATGAATTATTTCCAATGGTTTTTGCATAAAATATTGGTACAGGGTGGGGATATTTTTGCATTCTCTGTGGCAAAACCTCACATTGACATCTCTTCATCAGCTGAGAATTATTGTAACTAGGTACCATGAAGGCAATTTTTCTTTATCTTTTTCTTGTAAAGATATAGTGAAGAAGCAATCCTTTAAATCAATAACTATACTAGGCCATTCTTTGCTTATCTAAGAAGTCAAGGTCATTCCAGGCTGTATAACTTTATTTATTGCTCTCAGGTTTGTAAGCATTCTGTTTTGGTTATTGAGACAGCAGACATGGAACAAATTCTGTTTTCTAGTTGGTCATTTTTATGTTCCATGTTTTGTATTTTACCTGTCAGATCTCTATTGCCATCTTCAATATTCTGACCCTTTTTTCCTAAGCATTCTATATTTTGTGTTCTATGATTTTCAGCTCTCCATTGTCATTTTCAATATTCTGCATCCTTGTTACTAATTCTCCTATGGTTTATACAAGTTCTTTATTTTTTGCTCTAATCTCAAACCATTTCTTTAAGAATATCATAATAATGATGAAACCCATTGCTATTACAAAAAATAATGTGTATACTGGTTAAGTCATGATTTTTTGATTTTCTTCTGATAAAATTCCTTCTATATGTGAAATAAAAGAATTCCTAAAGTCCTGTATCGTAAGATTATCCACCAAAAGTATGGCACAATTGATCTCAGATATTATATCAGCTCAAATTTTCAAGGATGTTGTAATTACCTTAGATATAATCCTGCTGTCCTGGAACTTTGATGCTTTTAGTTGTAGATCTCAAATTGTAATTATTATGCCTGGAGGTGTACCACCAAAAACGATGCTTCTGATCCTGGTCTCTGTAGAATAGCTCTTAACAAACTAAGGCAAGAAAAATTTTGTTAAATGAAGGAGTGAAACAATCCTCATGCAAATTGCTGGGACTGCAGGGCTAACAGGTGTTGCCTCCTCTAGTATTAGGAACCACTGGTGCCAAGCAGGATGCAAGTTGGGGAATGGGCTGCAGCGACAGTGGAGATGAGCAACGGTGAGGGCAGTCTCAGAGCATAGGCAAATGTCCCACTAGCTGAGGTGTGTCCACCTGGCTTAGTCAAAGGACCGTTCCTGTTCTGGGATAGTGGTGGTGGCGGTGGCGGTGGTGGTGGATGGTGGCAGCGGGCACACATGAGCGCCTGCACCACTGGAGCAAGGAAACCACAGCACACAGGTATAAGGAACAGACCCCGGAGCGGAGCACGGGGACAGGGAAGTAAGATGTAAGAGAATGCCAAGTCTCTGGGGTGGGGAAAGGAAGTGGTGTCTGCAGCCTGGGTGAAACCTAATTCCCCAGGTCCCTTGAAAACCCGGATCCCACTTCTCACACCAGATATTGTGGTTTAATAAGGATCAGGAAAAAAAATAGGCTGAATAAATGTTTATTCAGGGAGACATAACTTACAACAGAGACAGATGAACACCAGGAGGTTCCTCGTCCCAAGGGTGCCTCCAGATGCTCTTCTGTCCCTGTGCTGCAAGAGCGAGCGAGCTCCGGGACCTTCGCCAGACCTAATTCCCCCAGGTAACATCTGCCCCTGTCCCCACCCCCAATGGGCTTGGTCAGTGCCATAGGTGTGAACAAAGTGAATATCTCACTACACTCCACATCTCAGTTTCCTTAGCTCCTGACCTCACCTTTCAATGCTCAGCCCTCTCCCCAAGTCACCTATCTTAGATTCTCTCTCATTTCAACTCATGGACACCTAACTTTATACCACAGTACCCATCTCCACTCCTTATCCCTGACCGCATGGCCAACTTCCTCCCATCATAGATCCCTGAAAACTCACTTCTGATGCATTCCCTATACCAAACCACTTCTGTACCTCTGTCTTCCTCCCATCCTCAAATAACTCCTTAAACTCAATATATTTCCCTTTCTGATCTAGCCCTCAAGCTCCCAGATCAATACTAACTTCTCCATCCTTACACTTCCAAAACACATAAACACTTTCTAGTATCAAACTCTACCCCCATTTCTTACTTCCCCCCAAACTCTACATAGCAATGTCCCATGGCTCACCTTCTTGTCTATGCACTCTTGCTCACCTAGAAATCTAACAGACTCTGGGATCTCATCCCATAATCCATTGATTCTCTCTCACAATCTATTCCCACCAATATCTCTCAGCTCCCAATTTACACAGGACTCCAAACTCTTCTACTCAGATTTTATTCCTCCAAACTTCACTTATCAAAAGCTACTACTTCCTCCTCCCACACACAAGAGGGCCCTCTAACTATTTATGACTACACGTTTTATGCAGATGGCAGCTCCTTCCTGTCAAATAGCTGAGTTAGACCTTCCCTGCCAGTCATTAACAATACAACATACCTTCCTTAACACAGGATAATCTCTTAATCCCCTCTTTGCATATTCATCCTCACCCTTTAGTTTTTGTTCTGTCAAGAACACCCATTTCCCACAAATCTCATCTCTCTTCTGACACTCTGACTTTTCCTGTGCCCAGATGATTGCCAAATCTCCACTGCTAACTGACTCCCCTAAATTCATTAACTGTCTAGATGTTCTCAGATATCAAACTCTGAATAAATCCTACACTTCCAATTACAAGACATAACTAAACCCAAGCTCTCTCTCTCTCTCTCTCTCTCTCTCTCTCTCTCTCTCTCTCTCTCTCTCTCTCTCTCTCTCTCTCAAGTCCTCCATTAGCTTCAGTCCCTCTCACCCCCAATACCCTAATTACCAATGCCCTACCCCCCACTACTGACTGCTTGTCCTCTTAATCATGCAAGACCCTTTTGGGGAACCAAAGCAAAGGTCTTTCAACCTTTCAACACCAACCCCAAAAACTTGCTACAGACCTCTCATGGTTTTCCAAGATCTTCCACAATCATTCTTGTTCCTGAAATATCTCAATTTTGAAACCCACATAGATGAAGGGACTCTAGCCAGCCCAAGCATGGCAACCATGGCCCTGGCTGGCCTTGCCCTTCTCCTCCAATCCTTCTGCCTTGCTAAAATCCACTAATTATACTCTGGAAGCTGTCCCCCCCCACCCAAGGACCATTCCCTTAGTTGGCCACTTCCTATTCCTGAGGCTGACTACCAAGGTCCAGATATCAAAGCACTGAAGTCCAGCAATTAACCCCAGCCCTTTGGCCACCTTAATTAACACATCCAATTAAAATTAAACACCTCATCCTAACAAGAGATTCCCCCCACACACACACACTTTTTTTTTAATGTGTTTTGGGGTTTTGCCATTATGAGGATGTCTTCTATCTTGGAATTGGAGTTACAGACAGTTATGGGTTGCCATATCAGTGCTAGAAATTGAACCCTGGTCCTCTGGAAGAACAACCAGTGCTCTAATCATAGAGCCATCTCTCCAGCACCCTCCCCCTCTTTTCCTTTATAAACTGCCATTTGTCTATGGGTCACATCTGTCTCCTCTGTATCCAGAGGCAGTACTTTTTATTCCCCAGGACAAAGATACCTTCCACCTGTTCCTTGCTCCTTTCCCCTTCTCTCTCACCCTCTGTCTCCTGTTTTGGTCTCTTATTCCCTGCCCTTTGTCTTTCTGGGTCAAAAAAAAATTCTCCTTTGCACTAAGAACTTTATCTTGGAGTGTCTTGAGCTGATACAGCTCCCTGTACCAGAGACCTAGCAGAAAGTCAAATACTCCCATTCAGCATTAAGGGAACATTTATAATTGAAAGTAAAACGGAAAGGATAAGAGAATTCCTGTGGAAATGTCAACTTTTGGTGTACTAGGAACTTAAAGAATTCTGTAGTATTTGACAGCAGAAACATAAAAGAATGCTTATGTGTTATAGACAAATTTAGTTTATATCATAAGAAGAATCTTGCTTTGCTATTTGAATAGTTGAAGTTTAAGAAGAATATGGTTTTTAGGAAAAAACAATTTATTTAGACTGCAGCAGAATGGCACCATCCGTAACTCCATTCCCAGAGGAAACAAAGACTTCTGGACCCAGTGGGCAACAGGAATTCACACATGCATACATGCTGGCACAACACACATGTACAAGGGACGTAAAAGAGAGAGAGAGAGAGAGAGAGAGAGAAATTCATCTTTTAAAAATACCTAATGCATGTTTTTTTCAATATATTGATTATTCTGTTATCAGAACTGATTTGTACCAAAGCAGTAATTGTGGGATAGACATTCATCACAAACATCTGAAGAGCTATGATGGCTGGGTCCAACATCCACAACAGGACTGCGGTGCATGAGATGATGAAGTCCACCCAGTACATGACCACAAAGACAACCACCAGCAGCAAGATGGTCTGGGTGGCCCTTTTCTCAGGAGATGCGCTCAGGTGGCTGCGGCTGTGAAGATATTTGCATTGCCTCTGATGTCTGAACAAGATGATCACCATGTATGCACTTGTGGTCAGCATAACTCCTACAAGAAATACATCTCTGGAGGTTGTCACTGTTAAAATCAGTGCCCTGATGATGATGTTCATGGGGAAGACTGAGCAGGATTTGGTGACCTTCATCTGGTTGGTGTCACTTGCATTGGTAAAAGCCCCAACATAGAAGATCTGGTGGCTATTGAATGACAAGTTGAAAGACCAAATGTAGAAGAAGGCATGGATTGTGTATTTCTTTAGATTAGGTTTAAATTTTGCCAGCACAGAGGAACTGGAACTGATAGTGACAGCCTGGTACACACTCAGGAGGCAGGTGATGCAGATGGAGAGGCCTCTCATCACTCTATTTATGTAAAAAGTTGTCTTACATTTGAGGTTATTCTCAATACTCAGTGACTCAAATACATCCATAAGCCCAATATCCCCTCCAGTGAGAACCAGCACTATGTGGATGAGGGTCAGTTGATAGGAGATCAGGTCCATGGGCTTAGATTTATGAACTAGGATTATGAAAGTATAGAAAAAAAAGGAGAACTACATTGGCCAGGACTCCAAGACCAGCTTGGAAATAAAGGACATTCTTTAATGAAAACATATGGGGAAAGTGTACTAGCTTAAGAGCACAGTAGAAACTTATTTTATATACCTGAAAAAAATAACAGAGTATTCATCAAACATGTGACTCAGTGGTCAGTATGTCTATATCAACAATCTGTTTTACCAACTTATTCTTGATTAACCTATCTTTTAAATTTTTTGAAATTCCACATTGCAAATGTCCTATATTTCTATATAACTTCTGTAGTGAGGTAGTCCTTCTGTAGCACTGACCACGCCCATTGGGGGGTGGAGCTATGGGCGGAGGTGACCTGAGGAAGGAGGTCGGAGGGGGCCAGGAAGGCGCTCTCTTTCTGGCGTGACTCGGACAGGAGAGGATCGGGTTGAATTTCCTGGTGTTCATCTGTCTAGGTTGTAAGTTATTTCTCCCTGAATAAACATCTATTCGGCTTATTTGTTTATCCTGATCCTTATTTACCGCAATATCTGGTGTCAGAAGTGGGATTTACCTGGGTTTTGCCCCCAGGCGGCAGAAGCCGCCCCCCTCCCCCACCTTCCCCAACGGGCAGGGTTTAACCAGGTGGACTCACCACAGCTTTGGGACATTTGCCTCTTCCTTACTGCAAAGGAGATCTTTGCCGCTAAAGCAGACCTGAGAAGGCACTTACCGCTTAACATTTTTTGCCCATTTCCGCAGGGGACTTTGCATTCGCGCAGAGCCTCTCGGCGGCACCCGCCCGGCGGCACCCGCCCGGCTTGCACGCGTTTCGTCTTGTGTTACAAGTAACTCCAAAAGTCCCCTTTTAACAAAATTCTGCTTGCCATAGTTTGTTAAGAACTTTTTACAGGAACCGGGATCAGACGAGCCTGGGCGGCTAGGCGCTATTTGATGACACACCTCCAGGCGTAGCTACCACAAGCTGAGATATACAACTAAAAGCATCAAAGTTCCAGGACAGCAGAATTACACCTAAGGTAATTGTAACATCCTTTGCAATTTAAGCTGATATAAAATCTGAGATAAATTGTTCTATAACTATGGCAGATAATTTTACTATGCAGAACTTTAGGAATTATTTTACTTCATATGTAGAAGGGATTTTAGCAGAAGAAACTTATGACTGGACCAATATATACTTTTATTTTGTAATAGCAATGGGTTTCATCATTAACATGATATTCTTAAAGAAATGGTTTGAGATTACAGCAAACAATAAGGAACTTGTACAAACCATGGGAGACTTAGTAACAAAGATTCGAAACATTGAAAATGATAGAATTCAAAGCATAGAGACAAGGATTCAAAACATTGAAAATGATGGAATTCAAAACATAGAGACAAAGATTCGAAACATTAAAAATGATAGAATTCAAAGCATAGAGACAAGGATTCAAAACATTAAAAATGATGGAATTCAAAACATGGCATTTGAGTCTGGGAAATGTAAGGAAATTTTCACTAGAAGTGTGTGTGTGTGTAATGACTGGACTATTGGGCCTAAGAATCGACCAATAGCATATTGTTTACTGGGTCTGATAACATAAGTACGTGTACAGTACTTGAGTGAAAAACTGAGAGTTGTATCAAATATGTTCATGAAATAAATGAACTTGAAGGAAAATGGAGAGTGTATCTCTGTTTCCAGCGTGACTGGATCAGATCCACGAGGGCCCTGCCTCATCACCACTGCAGACTTTCAATGTGAATTACTCAAAACAAACTGAAAACTCTATAGTGCTTGCAGACATAAACTGATGTTTCCATCATTTGGTTTTCATGGTGTGATGCTCTGTGTGCATTGACTAAATAACATTTACTGGCATCATTTTATTCCACTTTTTAAAAACAATTATTTCATAATTCTACCTTATCTGTTTACCACTATAATTTTGTTGTATTTTGTGAGGTGGGAAATAGTGATACATAGGGGTGGTCCCAATCTATAGTTCAGATTGGCTTCAGTCAAACTCAGGATGTGCCTGCCTTGGCCTCCAAAGTGCTGGAATCACAGGTATGTGTGACCACACCTGCCTTCACTTTCCATTTAGTCTTACAACATTCACAGATAAACTTAAATTAACTTGGCATATTTTGTGAATGCCTATTTTAATGAGCAATTATATTTTGGAACTATTAGAGGAAAACTTTGGGATTTTGACTTTAAATAATTTTACATTACTCAATAATTAAAATACTTCTCACTGCTAATGAAAAGCATATTCAATATTATATAGGAATTAGTGTAACAAGGTTCAACTTTAAAAACTATTACAAATGAATTCATTTTAATTAAAGCACCCAAACTCCTACTGAAAATTACCAAGTTTACATGTTTTGTAAAGATAACTTTGCAGGAATTTAATGAATAAGTGAAGTCAGACTTCTAGATATTTTGAGATGCCCAAAAAGATCTACTTCATTAGAAATTATCATAATAGGATAAGCAAATCCATGAAAAAATGTAAACTTATTTATATAATGTTAAGAATGTCTTATATTTTACTAGGCCATGAAGTGAAACTCTCCTAAAAATTTGCAAGTATGGCTGGGTGGTGATAGTACTTGCCTTTAATCCCAGCATTCAGGATGCATAGGCAGGAGGATCTCTTGAGTTCAAGAACAGCCTGGCCTATAGAGTAAGTTCCAGGACAGACTCCAAAGCTACAGAGAAACTCTGTCTCAGAAAACAGCAACAACATCAAAAGAATTCCTAATTATATATGCAAACTTAATAGAACAAAAACTTACTGATAAACACTAAATTAGTTAGTATTTGTTGTATATTCCCAGTTTAAAGTTTCACATAAATCAATGCATAGGTTGAGAACAGGAGTAAAATGAGAAAATATAAAATGTAATTTTAGTGTATCTTAACATTACAAATGTACTTCCACAAACTAATAAATGTGTTCTTTGTGCTTTACTCTGTAAGCCATTTCAGGCATTTTGTGAGATGGATGGAAAATTAACACAGCTGTCTTTAACGAAGAGGAACCATGTCTTTAGAATTACAAGAGTACACACTCAAGAGAATCCATAGTCAGATATGCTCATTCAAATATTCCATTTAGGGCCACTTTTTACAGAGATATGGACACACAGTCATTGTAAATAGAGATGGGTTTCATGACATTTTCATTCAATATTTAATACCCATTGGTTGTCTCCACCCTGTTACCCTTTCCTGACTCTGTCCTGTCAGTGAAATCTACAGTCTTTACAAATAATTACAGTGATATTTTGTGTCCACAAGCATCTATTGTGCTTGCTAATGACACATTATAGCTCAAAAGTAAAATTCTAAACAGAGAATTTTCTAATGATTGTATTACAGAAATTCCTGCTTCATTCTACCACTTGCTTACAGTTATTACTATTAATGAAGAGAAAAAGAAACACTCACCAGCCTGGGTCTTTGATGAACATGGATGTGGAATGAGGCCCTAAGAAGCAGTTATAAGGAAGAAACGCCATCACCTCATCTCCCTCTACACCCATAATTACCATGTCACCTGGAAATGGGCAGCACTGACATTGAGGTTGTTAGAAAGTGGTACCATCAAATGTGAAAGTTCACTTTCCTAATTTCAGGAAAATAGTGGAGTAGGAACAGCTGAGCTCTGTGTGTCCCATGTGTGAGCTATTCTCCCCAGGCCATACCTGTCTGTGTGAAATAGGTGATCCCAGTCCTTGTGGACAAAACAAAAGCAAAAATAATATCCCATTCATAAGAAATAAGAAAAACATTTTTGATTCCTCAAGGAATCCTTGCTGCTTCCAAAACATTCCTAATGGTGTGCATACTTACTTACAGTGGCTTCAGAGTCTCACCTGAACAAAACTTATGTTTTGTTAAACATAAGAAAATGTCACCTCCAAACACGCTTGATGAAATTTACCTTTTCTTACAGAGAGCACAGACATGAGGTAATATAATCAAGAGATAGTGAGCTGTGGGGATGGGGTTGCAACTCAGCTGGTAGAGTGCATGTAGAGAAGGTACTGTTTATGTGAGACAGCAGGGAAAGAATTAAACTTCTGGATTAGAGGAACAGGTTAGGTAGTAGAATCCCAAGTCAATGGCAAAGACAAGACCTTCAATAAGATCATAGAAGAAAACTGCTTCAAATGTAGGAAAGACACAGCCATACAAATACAAGAAGCACAGAGAACACATAAGAGACAAGACCAGAAAAGAGAATTTTTCATGGCATCTCATAATTAAACCACTAAGTATGCAGAACAGGAAAGGTGTACTGAAAGCTGCAAGAGAAAAGCTACAGGTCACAAATAAAGAAAACCTGTCCAAAGAACAGCTGACTTCTCAAAGGAAAATTTCAAAGTCAGAAGAACCTGAAGCAATGCAAGTAAAGTTCTAAATGAAAGCCAAACTAAAATAGTATGTCCAGGTAAACTACTGCTGTGGTTAAAGGAGACCAAACCATTTTCCACATCACAGACAACCTAAAATCTTTACATTCAACAAACCAAACCTGAGATAATATGGGAAGCTTTATTTTGGGAGTAAAAGAGGAATAAACAAAACAAAGGGACTATGGTAGAAAGATGAGCCATAATTAATAAAACAAAAAGTACCACTGAGAACACAACACTAAAAATCAACAACACGATGACAAGAACTAACACACACACGTTTCAATAATTTTTTAAACATGAATGGCCTCAATTCTCTACTCAAAAGTCACAGAGTGACTAAATGGATCAAGAGACAAAATCTGTCTATTTGGGGCCTACAACGCATTAGTTATAAAGACAGACATGACCTTAGAGTAAAGGATGGACAAAGTACTCCAAGTAAACTGAACCAGGAAGTAAGCAGGAGGCACTAGCCTAACATCTCACAAAATAGATTTTAAACTAAAACTAATCAAATGAAATAAAGAGGAAAAGTGTATTCCAATCAAGGGACCAGGTAACCAGGAAGACATCACTACCCTAAACATATTCACATCAATCTCAGCAACATACAATTTCAAAAAAATCGATTTCTACATTAAAAGACACAGATTAACACCAATCTGTTGATGGTAGGTGAAGTAAATACCCAATCACAATACTTCACTTAAATCTATAGTACACAGCCATGCTAAGAAAAATAGCATGGCAATTTCACCAAACCTGACAGATAGACAGAAGGTACAAGCATGGGGTCTTTAAGCTGCAGCCACTGATCTTTGGCAAAGATGTGCACCTGAGAAAAGCCAGCCCTTCACCTTTCAGTACATGAAAAAATTAAGTTCACATGTAAATTACTTAATATATAGTTCCATCTCTCACAGAAACTAATTCTAGGAATCTTACAGACATTTACATAAGACCCTAATCTCATGATTAAAGCGAAAAGTAGGGGACACTTCAACATATAGATGGGCAAATTTCCAATTCAGACTCCAATTGCACAGGCAATAGAGAATTCTCAATAGAGGAATCCAAAATGGCTGAAAGACACTGAAGAAAGTGCTCAACATCCTTAACCATCAGGGTAATGCAAAACAAAACAACTCTGAGATACCATCTTATTCCTGTCAGAATGGCTAAAATCAGAAACACCAATGACAGCTTATGCTGGAGAGGACGTGGAGAAAGGGAAACACTTCTCCACTGCTGATGTGAGTGCAAACTTGTACAGCCATTTTGGAAATCAGTATGGCAGTTCCTCAAGAAAATGGGAATCAGTCTACCACAAGACCAGGCAATTCCACTCTTAGGCATATACCCAAATGATCCACATCCATGCAAAAAAGACATCTGTTCAACTATGTTCATAGCAGCATTATTTGTAACAGCAAGAACCTGGATGCAACCTAGATGCCCCTCTCAACTGAAGAATGTATAAAGAAGATGTGATATATTTACACAATCAAATTCAACTTTGCGGGGGAGGGGGAAACAATGGAATCTTTAAAGTCACAGGCAAATGGATTAAACTTGAAGAAACCATCCTGAATGAGGTAACCCAGTCACAAAGAGAGGAACATGGTATGTACTCACTCATATATATGCATAAAGCAAAGGATCATCAGCCTACAGTTCACACCGCCAGAGGAACTAGAAGGCAAGGAGGAACCTAAGAGATTCATATAAGGTCCCTCACAGAATGGTAAAGGGACAAGATCTCCTGAGCATACTGGGAGCAGGGGGATAGGTAGTTTGTGGAGAGGGAGTTAGGAGAAAGAGAACGGGAGGAGAGGAGAACATGTGGGACCAGGAAGATTGACTCGGGGGTCAAATAGACAACATCAAGAAAAGAGATACCATAACACAGGAAGCCATTATAGGTTTAAGAGAAAACTGACTCTAGAGAAATTTCCAGAGACCTTCAAGGATGACCACAACTAACAATCTGAGCAACAGTGGAGAGGCTACCTTAAATGCCCTTCCCTGATAATGAGATTGGTAACTAACTTATATGCCATCCTAAAACCTTCATGTAGTAGCTGTTGGAAACAGAAACAGAAACCCACAGCTAAGCACTGAGCTGAACTCCTAGAATCCAGTTGCAGAGAGGGAGGAGTGATAACCAAATGGGTCAAGACCAGGCTACAGAAACCCACAGAGACAGCTGACCTCAACAAGGCAGAGTTCATGGACTCCAGAGTGATAGGTGGGAAACCAGCACAGGACTAACCCAGAACCCCTGAACATGGATCTCAATTAGAAAGCCTGGGCAATCTAAGGGTTATCTGACAGTGGAACCAGGATGTATCCCTGGAGCAAGAAAGGAATTTGTGAGCACATTCCCCATGGAGGGATACTCCCTTAGCCTAGAGATAGAAGGGAGGGCCTAGACCCTACTCCAAATGACTTGACAGATTTTGATGATCCCTCCTGGAAGCCATCACCCTCCCTGTGGAGTGTGTAGGGAATGGGATGGGAGGAGGTTCTGGCAGCATGGGAGGGAGGGAGAGGGAACTAGGATGTATAAGTAAAAATAAGAAAAAATAATAAATAATTTTTTAAAAGATACAGCTATATCATTATTGGAAATATACCCAGAGGCCTCTTCATCCTATTACAGAGACATTTGTGTATTCATAATATCCAGAAATTGGAAACAACCAGATTTCTTTTAAGCAGAAGAATAAATAAGGAAAATGTGGTACATTTACATAACAGGATATCACTCAGGCATTAAAAGTAATGAAATTTGCATGATGATAACCACAGAGGTTCGATAGAGTTATGGAATAGAGGTCAGTGATCTCACTAGGAAGTGAAAATAGAGTTGATAGTTATATATGGAAGAGGAGGTGATGAGAGATGTCATTCTGTATATATGTTTCTCTTATTGGTTAATGAATAAGCACTGTTGGCCAATAGGAAAGCAAGGTAGGCGGGACTAGGAGACAAGGAAGATTCTAGGAAGGAGTAGGGAGGGGTCAACATGTAGAGATTTGAGAGAACAAAGGTCCGGGCCCACTCTCCCGTAAGATGAGACCACGTGGAAATACTTAGATTAATAGAAATGGGATACTATTTATGACAGAGCTAGCTGATAAGAAATTCTAATAACAGGCTATCAGCTTTATATTTGAAACAGCATCTCTGTGTGATATTTGGAGCTGGCATGGCTTGGGACCAGGCAAGCAGGAAATACCACTCATGACAAGAAGGTCTAAAACAGAGGATGGGGGAGTCAAATGGAGAAAGGCAGGGAGAAGAGCAAGAAAGGGAATGCAGCGAGGTACAGCTAAAACTAAGGAACATTTAAGGACCCATGGGAAAAGGTAATACAGTAAATGCTTCCTAAAGTATATACATACGGAAAAAGTAATGTAAATGAAATTGCCAAATAAGAGTTAGGACAGAGCCCCAAATGAAACCGCTCGTCACCAAATGAAGCTTCTAGTACTGGGAGTCGGTTATATCTAATTGAGTTGTTGGCCAAAGGGGCTAATTGAGAACCTGAAAACAACCCAGGGGATTGTCAAGGCCATTGTTTGCTCTATAGAAATCATAGACAACACCGGTTGTCCTGAGACAATACCTACACAACTAACTGGCCGTGAAGAACTCAAGCTGGGTCTCTTCTAAAGCCTTTACCCCTTCAGATTATAGTTTGATGATCCCTCCTGAAAGACATCACCCTGCCTGTGGAGTGGGGGGGGGGGGTTGGATGGGACGGAGGAAGGGAGAGAGGGAGAGAGGAAGAGGGAACTGGGATCGATATGTAAAATAAGAAAAATAAATTTTAAAATGTGCTGCATGAATAAATTAAAAAAAATACACAAAGTGAAAAACCTTACAAAACTCATCCCAATACTAAAGTTTGCATCAGATTCTTTTCCTTGGTCCCCATGGAGGGATACTCCCTTAATGCAGAGGCAGGAGGGAGGGCCTAGTCCCTACTTCAAAGGACTTGACAGATTTTGTTGACCCTTCCTGGAAGGCACCACCCTCCCTGTGGAGTGGGGGGGATGGGATGGGAGGGTGGGGGGCAAGAGAGGGAGAGAGGGAGGGAAGCAGTGAGGAAGGGAGGGAACTGAGATCGATATGTAAAATAAGAAAAATAAATAAGTAAATAAAAAGAAAAAATCCTTTCTTACGGAGCTCATAGAATTCTTTGGAAATGATGGCAGAAAGATTGTAAGAGTTGGAGTAGACAGAGGACACCAAAAAACAAGGCCTTCTAAACAAAGAGCAACAGACTCACATATAAATTCAGAGAATGTGTAAGCATGCACAGGTCTGCACCAGATGGGCTCCTAGAAAGAAGTGGATACAGGATCTGTCCCAAACCCAGAAGCTACCTCCATTTCAAATGAAACAAAATCTTTTTCCAAGGAAGTCTCACTGTGGAAACAGACCACTCATAAGGATAGGCACCACGCCTAGCAGTAGATGCCCAACACAAAATGAACTCAATGATGACTCCAGGACCTTTGCATATATTTGGACTTCTGGTTTTATGATTTTATGAGACCCCTATGTGTGAACTTGTGCTTCTATATCTATGTGTGTTTCTGTTTCTTTGGCTGTTTTTCTTCCATTTGTTTTGTCTTCTTGTGATTAGTTTATTTTTGTTTAATAAAGTTGGATTTTATTATTACCACTTACATGTTTGTTTGTTTTCTAAGGAGAGACAGAAAGGGTGTAGATCTGGAGGAAAGAGGATCTGAGAGGAGTAGGGGAACAGGAAACATTATTTAGAATGTATTGCAGGAAAAGATATTGTCTCAATAAAAGAAAAGCACAAATTTGAATGGGTGGCGTGTAGCGGTGAACGTCTAATCACAGAGCTGGGGACACAGAGGAAGGAAGATGACTGCACCTACCATCTTGGCCTATTAGAAGCTCCAGGTCATAGTGAGAGAGGAAAACAGCATATGAATAACAAAAGTCAGGTCTCCTGGCCTCCATTGGCATGTGCACACATATTCTTCCTCTGTGCACACACACATGCATACACACATTCAAAAAAACACACTGTACATCATGTATCTGCAGATAAATAATTCTGAGCCAATGATAATGTTTCAATAGGTGTGGATGACATGAAGTAAAAATACACAGGAAATGAAATTTAGACTCGTGAAGGACCTGTAGTTAAAAATGGAATGTTCAAATTCATGTCATATTCATGATCCAGAGAAACTATGCTTACGAAAGAGAATTAAATTCACAACAGGATATTTAAACTATTCTTGTTGACAGCAGGTAGATTAAAGTTCCTCTAAAAGAAAAGCTTAAAAATTCATTATCAATAGGGAGATTCCTTTGAGCAACCTCAGCATAAAGGGAATATTTATGATATAAAAGAAAAGGGAGAGTGTAAGAGAATTCCTATGGAAATTAAACTTACAGTTTACAATGAACTTAAAGGACTCTATAGCAGTAGGCAACAGAAATGTCACAAATGTACATGCAGAATACCACAAATTTAATTTAAAGAATTTTATTTAAAGGAGAAACTTGATTTGCTACTTGAACTATTAAATACTTTAACAAGAATCTCAAGTTTGGTAAATAATAATAATAATAATCGCAGCTGCACCAGAATAACTCCCTATAAACATCTGTATTTCCACTGCCATGGGAGGAGCAGCAATGACCACTTCTGACCTCTGTGGGCACAAGGAATTCACTCATACATACATGCTGACATGATATTCACAAATACAACTAAAAATGAATAAATCATTTTATTAAAAATATGAAAAAATTACCATTACTTAAAAATCTTGTGGCACTTTGACCGGAAGTTTGCCAGCATATTGATTATTCTGTTATCAGAACTGATTTGCACCAAAGGAGTAATTGTGGGATAGGCATTCATCACAAACTTCTGAACAGTCAGGATGACTGGGTGGTACATCCATAACAGGACTGCAGTAGATGAGAAGACAAAGTCTACCCAGTACATGACCACAAAGACAAAAACTATCATCAAGATGGTCTGGGTGGCCCTTTTCTCAGGAGATGCTCTCGGGTGGCTGAGGCTGTGAAGATGCTTGCATTGCCTTTGATGTCTGAACAAGATAATCACCATGTACCCACTTGAGGTCAGCATAACTCCTACAAGAAATACATCTCTGGAGGTTGTCACTGTTAAAATCAGTGCCCTGATGATGTCGTTCATGGGGAAGAGTGAGCAATATTTGGTGACCTTCATCTGGTTGGTCTCACTCACATTGATAAAAGCCCCAACATAGAAGATCCGGTTGCTGCTGAATGACAAGTTGAGAATCCATATACAGAAGAAAGCACGGATTATGTATTTTTTTAGATTTTGTTTAAAGTTTGCCAGCACAGAGGAATTGGGACTGATAGTGACAGCCTGGAACACACTCAGGAGGCAGGTGATGCAGATGGAGAGGCCTCTCATCACCCTGCTTATGTAAAAAGTTGCCTTACATTTGAGGTCATTCTCAATGCTCAGTGACTCAAATACATCTGTAAGCCAGAAATCCCCTCCAGTGAGGACCAGCACTATGTGGATGAGGGTCAATTGACAGGAGATCAGGTCCATGAGCTTAGATTTATGAACTAGGATTATGAAAGTGTAGAAAAAAATGAGAAACACATTGGCTAGGACTCCAAGTCCAGCTTGGAAAAGAAGGACATTCTTTAAGAAGGACATGTGTGGAAAGAGTATTCATCATAATAGCAAATTGGAAACTTGTCTCATATATCTGAAAAGAAAATAACAGATTATACATCAAACTTGTGACTCAGTGGTCAATGTGTATTTATCATCATTCTGCCCTATCTACTTACTCTTGATTAACCCATCTCTTTAAATTTTGAAGTTCCATATTGGATATGGTCTGTATTTGTATATACCCTCCACATTATCTCTTGTGTATGTATAGTATAGTGTGCATAATAAATTCATTCTCAGCCATATTAAAGGCAGAATGAACACTTTATGTTCCTGTATTAAACTTGGAACTCATGCCTTAGAAATCAAATCCTATTGACTTACATTGCCTCATTTAATAGTTAACACCTAACACATTAGTGATGGGAGATGTCAGTCTGTAAATATGTTTCTCATACTGGTTAATGAATAAAGCACTGAAGGCCAACAGGAAAGCAAGATAGGTGGGACTAGGAGACAAGGAGGATTCTAGGAAGTAGTAGGGAGGAGTCAGCATGGAGAGTCTGGAGAGAACAGAGGTTGGCCCAATCTCCAGTAACATGAGATCACATGGAAATACTTAGATTAATAGAAATGGGTTAATAATTAAGACAGAGCTAGCCAATAAGAAACAAGTAACTGGCCAACAGCATAATATCAAATACAGAGTCTCTGTGTGTTATTTGGGGCTAGTGCCACCATGGGTTCAGACCGGCAGGAAAAACCTACTCGTAACACATTAGTGACAAACAGAGAATATTAATGATAAATATAAAAATTATGTTGACCTGGAAAAAATTTACAAAAGAAATACAAAATAGTGAGATGAGTAAGTCTCATGTTGCACAATCTTAAAAAGCTTTATTTTGAAACCAACTATGCTTTCACACATAATTCTAATGGAATAACAATGATAATGCACGATAATCCCACTATTTTAATCAGCAAGATGTCTATCATGGTTCAAATTTTCCTTTTTAGTTTTGTTTTGTTGTTGTTGTTTTTTCTTTTTTGTTTGTTTTTTTGAGACAGGGTTTCTCTGTGTATCTTTGGAGGCTGTCCTGGAACTAGTGCTGCAATCTATGTTGGCTTCGAAATCACAGAGATTTGCCTGCCTTGGCCTCCCGAGTGCTGGGATTAAAGACATGCTCCAACAACAATTGGATCACATTTTCCTTCTTTTATGTCCCTTTTTCTACAAAATATTACATTCCCAGGATCCAGAATTAACATACAGTTGGAGGCATTTTCCACACACAAAATAATTGTATATCTAATGATTATTGGTATAAGTGATCCTGGATTTCTCCCATTTTAGATCCCATTCCATCACATTTTGGAACACTCCACTTCAGGTTTAAAGAAAAACTGTTCTTATTGTGTGTGGGGGGGGAATGGGGGTGGCAGTTCATTAGCACTATGATTCCTTATGATTTTTTCTTCTTTTCTTCTGTCTTTTTGAGCCAACCATGTAGTTATTTTATCTACTAACTCCTTCTTTTGTATTTATCTCCCTGCTCCTTACATGAGAACCCCCATTATCCCATGTTCCCTATCAGATTGGCTGCACTCTGCCATTCCCCTGTATCTTCCTCCCACCTTCTTCTGTCCTCCCCCTCCCTAAGGAGCTCTCCTTTCCCATCTCCCTGATGATATGCACTGCCATTCTCCTCTCTAATGCTACGCACACCACTCCAATCCTGGCCATGGTCCTGCTTTGCTCTGATATCTGTAGTTGCTACAGGCTACATACTCTTTCTGAAGATGTGGAGATAGGAGCCTCCAACAAGAGAGAACATGCAACACAAATACAAACACTTGTTTTCAACATTTGTAAGAAACATGAACTTGCTGAAGATGACCATATACTGACCCTGTTTGGGAACTTCATTTTAAAGGAGATTCCTTCCCATGCACTGCACATCAAGGTCCCCAGTGTTATCATATGTCATCAGTACACAGACAGCTTTTACACTTTCACTCAGCAGTCTTAGCTTTGGTGCCTCTGTTGGTAATTTGACCAGTATCAATTTTTAATTGAATTAATTTAATCCAGTACTTTGGAATTAACTTTGTGACAAAAAAATAGAAAACTAATACACTTACCAAGATTCCTTTGAGAAAAAGATGCCCAATTATATTGTCATGTTCACTTGTATATTCCATATATGTATAAAAATGCAGAAGTTAGGGTATAAGCCCACCCTATAACATACCTGGGAATATGACAACATAATTCACACATTTTATACTTGCTTTAAAGTATCTAGATCTAGTATATGTATAGATGCTTCTAATTTGCCAGAACAAAACATTTGATTCACCAGCCAACATGTATTTACAATAGCTGCACCATGGTGTTATTGCTTTAAAAAAAATCCAGGATACAAGCTGGAGAGATGGCTCAGTGCTTTAGAGCATGGTTTACTCTTACAAAAGACATGGGTTAGATTCCCAGCAATGACATAGTGACTCAGAACCAACTGCAACTCTAATTCTGGGGGATTCACTGTACTTTGGGATCCAAGCATGCAAGTGGCACACAGACGTAAACAATAAAACTCTAAGCATTGAATTATCCACTCATTTGAATCACTTCACTGTGGCCTACTTACAGCTCTCTCTAAAATGAATGGAAAAGCAAACACTCACCTGGCCAGGCCTTTGATGAACATGCATGTGGAATGAGGCCCTACAAAAGCAGTTATAAGGAGGAAATACCATCACCTCATCTCCCTCTACACCCATAATTATCATGTCATCTGTGAGGGCAGGTCTCACCTTGAGGTTGTTAGAAAGTGGTAACATCAAGTGGGAAAGTTCACTTCCCTAATTCCAGGAAATCAGCAGAGTAGATGCAGCTGAGTTCTGGGTTTCCCCTGTGTGTGAGCTATTCTCCCCAGGCCATATCTGTCTGTGTGGATTAGCTGATCCCAGTCATTGTGAAGACAAAGGCAGTTTGTTTCTCAGTGGATAAATTTTGCCACAAAGAAAGCAAACTCTAAAAAGAGGTTCTTTGATGCCCATCACTTGTCTGAAGTAGATTGGTGTTTACAGAGGTATACATATCTTCTTGTCATGAAAAGTCTTGTTATTAAAACATCTTAAATGCCATATGCTGTAGCTCTATGAAGTGTTTGAATGCTACTTGACTATTTAAAAGATATCTCTGTTTGACCTTGAAAGCATACCTAACAAGAATACATCTTTCATTGATATAGATGACCACAATCATTTATTATCCTGAATAGAGTGTTACGTTAATGTTCAATGACTAAAAATTTACATTAAATTGATAAATGATTTGCATATGTACAATACATTAAAAAAGTGGAAATATATGTACTGAATTTTCTAGCAAAAAATAACCTTAAATTAGTTTCTATATACAAAAATGCATTAAAAAGAGTAGAATCATATATGCAGTATAACTAAAATAACCTTAAATTTATATCAGTATACAAAAATCTAAATGATATAAAATAAAGACTGTTAGTTTAAAAGTAAATTCAATAGTCTTCCCATTTATCCTATCATTCTTTTAACTACCTTTTTCTTGTCAGAACAAAAATCCCTAAATCCTACCACCTTTGTTTAGTTTCTTCCCTGACTATGATCAATAACAACTTGTAATCAAACTCCCCTAAATGACAACAACATCCATAATCCACCAAACAACTAAAAACTACCCACCTCACCTCTTGGACATGTGGGTGTCTTGTTTTCAAGACTGCTTTAGGTGACCCTGAGAAAATTGAGATAATTTCCAAGTCCTGGAAGAACTAGATGCTGTCCAGTCTCTGTGGGATGGACAAGTGTTCAGCTTACCCAAAGTCCTAGCTGGAGTATTCTAAGAGGCTGGACCATCTAAGCCAGACATCTTGAAATTGTCCTGCACAGTTTGTAATCCAAAGCTGATCTTTGGGTGGTATTGGTCAGCTTAGTGGTATTACCACATCCAATTACAATCGTCATTGTGGGGCCTCATCATCCTTTAGGTGACTTCAAATCTCACTGTTACAAATTATCACAGTCCACTGGAGAAAAATTAAACATTTTAAATGTCATATGAGCAAATCAAGGAGTGTTTAAATAAAGGTAATTTCTTAAGTACATTCAGGATAAACAAACTTAATTCCTAGTTTCCTGTTTCAGACACAAGCCAAAAATGGACAAAGAGTGAGATGAAACCTGATTTTAGAATTACTTAGTACTCTATATTACCATTAATACCACAACGGAAAGTTTAAATATTTATTAATAGTCAATTAATATATATTAATCTTGTAAAAATTGAGATATTTATACTTTAGGAAAAGTTTTAAACAGTCAAAATATAATCAAAGGATTATGAGATTAATGGTAACAGAATAGTCCATTAATTTGGGATTATCTTTCATCCATTATGAGATGGCTCTTCTGACATCAGACAGAGATTTTGGATTTTACTTTAATAAGCATGCTTGAGTTTAGCAAAGAAGAGAGCTTTGCTCCAACTCCATAGCTAGTTTTAAATTTTAATTAAACTGGAACCACGAAACAACCACAGGTCTTTTATGACAGTAGAAAACATCAGATACAGACGTTTGGAAAGTTTTATGAAATTGTATCTTGCTGAAAATGTGTTATACCATTAGGTCAATTTACTCTTTTTCTTACGACATTTTCTCTGGATGATTCATTCTTTTTCCTCAGATGTTTCATCTTTCCAGTTGTCTTTAGATTTCTTAGTTGGATGTGTTTATTCTCCTGGAAAGACAAAAACAAAACCACACCATAATTATAACTTTGGCCAGTTTCCATATTTGGTAGGATATATCTCATCAAAGGAAAAGCATTTGTTAGTCTTATAAGCTATTTTAGATTGAATGACTATACTTTCTAGTGAACTATCTCCTCTTCTTCTAATTAAGAGATCTCTCCTACTGGAATCTAATGTTTATGAAGTTGGATGGTATCCATTGATTTTTCTCTTGTGGAAAAAAACTCAAAACCTCTTTTCCAATGTAGCACATACCCTAGTTTACATTCTGAGGCCCACATATCTTTCAAGTAGGCAGGCTGGTTTAATTCAGGAGTTTATTCTACTATCCAATGTGGCTCTGCAACTGTCATTCTTTTCCGTTGGCATTTAAAATATATATTGCCAATAAGGCACTTTGCAGTGTATCCCTGGGGAACTTTATTGCCCCTTTCTATTTATTATGCATATTTTTAAAGTGAAATTAGATACAGGTATACTGTTTGGTATGACTGTAATTTGCATTATGTTGTAATAAGTAAAACCTGTTTCATTATACTAGAGACATATCTTGGAGTATTAGTCTTAATTTGTAGAGGAATCCCCTTGATGGCCATATATTCTACTAAATTCTACTAGAGAATCAGGCATTTTAGATCTCAAAGCAGTTGCTCATTGAATTTCTGAATATTAATTTATGATATGGAATAACTACTTTAATTTTCCAAAGCTTACAAAATAAGACATATTAGCCAAATTGCATTTCTTTGAGTAATCTTTGGGTTAGTACCTGCAGGTAATGGAATTTAGTTACACAAAGAACAAGTAGAATATTTCCTTATAATTTCCCTGCCTAGATGACAAGAAATAGAAAAATCTTTCTTCAAATTCTTGCTATTAAATATTTTTTTATAAAATTTTGAGGCTTCTAGCATGTTTCATACCCATATCTGAAAATATTCACCATTACCTCATGCTAAAGAGCCCAGTAGATATGTGTGGGATATGATATTTGTTATATCCAAGGTTTGATTTCTGTTTCTATTTCTTATAATGGAATAAATAACAAAGTTAATTCTACCTCATCAGGAATAAGTCCAATAATTTCAACAAGTGAAATAACTCTTTTAGCATGGTGAGAGTCAGTAAGAAGATGTGGAAACTAATAATTTCATGAGAATAGCATATAATTCTGACTATTGAACAAAACCATAAGGTCTTTGAGCCATTTTACTTAAATTTTCTGATTTATAACTTGTCTTTCCTGACTTATTTGCATCAGTATAGAATGTTGGGACTTCAGAACTTTGTGTCCCTTGTACCAATATGTGAGAGGAGACCATCAGTTTCCTTTAGAAATTGAAGTCTCTTGTCTTGGGAATACCAAAATAATTACTGCAAGCTCTTTGTCAATGTTCACTTTCTGTCCATAATGGGGAAATTTCAGCATTGGTAATAGTTACCTCAATCTATGCTGTGTCTATTTCTGCTAAATGATGATGTGTTGGGAGATGTCATTCTGTCAATATGTTTCTCTTATTGGTTAATGAATAAAGCACTGTTGGCCATTACCAAAGCAAGATAGGTGGGATTAGGAGACCAGGAGGAGAGAGGCAGTAGAAGCAATGAGATTCAAGATAGTGGCCTGCCAGTGAGAACCCCAGCCCCTCTCTCCAGTAAGATGATACCACATGGAAGTACTTAGATTAATAGAAATGGGTTAGTATTTAAGACAGAGCTAGCCAATAAGAAACAAGAAACTGGCCAACAAAATTTTATTTAATACAGAGTCTCTGTGTGTATTACTTGGGGCTGGCATGTTAGAGGGACCAGGTTGGCGGGGAAAAACCTACTCATAACAATCATGTCTTAATTTTTCTTTCAAAATCAAATCAGAAATCATTTGTACATAGTATTAAATTTTTCTCTTTGTTGTAAAAATATCTATTCTATGATAATATTTTCTCTATATATAAGAATTCCCGAGGAGAATTCATAGAAGGTAAAATAACCAGAATACAAGCAAGCTCAGGATCTATTCAATTCATAAGAGCATCCTGTAATTACTTTTCCACTAAAGCAAATTCTGTCTCTGTCTTGGCTGATAGTTTCTTTGGATTCTTTAAGTCCTCACCATCCCATAAAGTTTGAAATTAATTACTTAGTTCCTGAGTTGTAAATCCAGTTGTGGGTTAGGAAAAAAACAGTCATTTGAATCAATCACTATAATGGACCATCCTTTAGATAATAGAGAAGACAAGGGAATATTAGACTGCAAAGAACCCATTGGCTGAATCACCATACTTATGACTTCAATTCTGTTAAAATTCTCCACATGATAGAATTATTTTTAATGACAAATATAGAAGAATTCTAAGGACTACTAGATTCTTCAACATAATGAGGTTTTAGCTGTTCCTGTACAAGCTATTCTAAAGCCTGTACTTTTTCTGATGCCAAGGCCATTGTTCCACCCAGAAATGTTTGTCATTAGTTAAACATTTTAACGTTAGGGCTGTTCGTACTTTGCCAGCCAGCACTTGATGTGTTCTGCCTATGTATAACCTGAATTATGAGTGACTGTTCTTTTTTAATTTTTAATTTTTCATTATTTATTTATTTTTCTTATTTTACATATCAATCCCAGTTCCATCTGCCTCCCTTACTCTCTCCTTCCCATGGCCCTTGACAACCCTCCCATCCCATTCCCCACACACACACTCCACAGGGAGGGTGATGCCTTCCAGGAAGGATCAACAAATTCTGTCAAGTAATTTGGAATAGGGACCAGGCCCTTCCTCCTGCCTCTAGGTTAATGGAGTAACACTCCATGGTGAATGTGCTCCCAAAGTCATTTTGTGCACCAGGGATCTATTCTGGTTCCAGACAGAGGTCCCTTAGACTGCCCAGGCCTTATAACTGAGACCCATGTTCAGAGGGTCTGAGTCAGTCCAATGCTGGTTTCCCAGCTATCAGTCTGGTGGTCCATTAACTCCCACTTATTCAGGTCAACTGTCTCTGTGGGTTTCTGTAGCCTGGTCTTGTCCCCATTTTCTTATCACTCCTCCCTCTCTGCATCTGGATTCCAGTTCGGCTCAGTGTTTAGTTGTGGGTGTCTACTTCTGTTTCCATCAGCTACTACATGAAGGCTCCATAATGATAGATAAGGTAGTCTTCAATCTCATTATCAATGAAGGGCATTTATGATAGCTTTTACACTGTTGCTGAAATTGTTAGTACTAGGACGGCACTATCTAGGGAGAGAATATCTCAGTGACTGTGCTTGATAATACCATTTACTATTTCAGAAGCATACATTAGTTATGCTTTGTTTCTCATGCCAGAGGAATGTTAATCTGAGTATTCCATTGCTATAACAAATCACATACCAATATATTCACTGCTATGTTAGCCATATATGACTTGGGGTTTCCTCTATTTCCTTCTACTTTGTTTACCTGAGATAAAATCCCAGTCCCAAGAAGTCGAACATTTATCTACTGAAGAGGATAAATTGGATGACAAGTTTTTGGTGCAATTATTGTTAAATCTGTCCCTGTGTCTACCAAACCATCACTTTCAATGCCATTCACTTATATTTTTAACTTTGGTATTTGATCATTTATATAAGTTTGCCAAAGTAATTGTTTTATAGCCTCTCCTGACAATTCTGCTTTATCTAATGAAGTTGTTCTGTCATACAGAGCAGTATAGTTATTCACATCAGGCATTAAGTCTTTAATTAATCTATGGAGCAGGTTTCCCAATGTTGTCAAGGAAAGATTGAACCAAACTTGACACATGAGCCTGTGAGAGAGTGCTCTAAGGCATATCCTGATGACAAAAGTTTGCCTTGCCTGTTCCATGTTGATCTGCATTCATTAGTACAATGCTGGCCTTGGCCACACATTCAGGATATTCCAGAAGGCTGACATTCTATTTGGATTATCTCCAGGAAAAAGAAATATTCCTACAAATGGCTTCCCTGCAATCCTTTTTCAAATGACCTGTTTTACAAGTAAAACATCTAACATTTTGATTTTTCTTAAAACTTTTAGAAAACATTTGTACTGTCCAAGTATCGTCATAAGCATGAAAGTCAATATCACCTGTATTTCTAATCTATTCATCTATTGGTGCTGATCTTGCCTATAAAGCTTAGTCACTCTTTTGCATTCTGAATTAGTATTTTCAAAATCCAAAGATTGAATTACTATCTGTATAACTCCTGAATCTGATATCATTCTATTTGCCCTGAAGTCAGTCTTTGTAAAGAATCAGCAAAGGCTTCTTTGGGGCCATGTATAAAAGGAGGAAATGACCCAGTCTTCTCTACTCTATCACCAGCCTTCTCCCAAGCATCCAAAGTTGCGGCACATCATAGACCTAAGGTATGATTATCTAATGTAATCTGTCTTTGTAAATCAGCAAATTTGCCCTTACCAAGAAGCTGTTCTTCCATACCTCTAATCCCACTTTCTTGTTTCATAGCCCTAGCTTACTTGCTTCAACATAGTTTCCAATGTAGCTGAAGACCAGCATCCAATCCTTCTGTAACTAAATCCTTCAAGTCTTACGGAATAATTCTGTTTCTTGGGACCCATTAATTTCACATCTGCTTCATAAAAGATGAATGCATACTACATGAAAATAGTACTTTCTTAAAAATCTTCAAATACGACATTTATAGGACCACAGTTAACTCTGAATAGTGTTGTGGGTGCATGTCAGCTGGCAGTCATTCTTGAATGGTAACTGGATGAATGAAGTTTCAGTTTTTAATAGCCTTAGGCTGCTCCTCTTCAGTTTCATATTGCAATGGTATAGTAGGTTCTGCTCTATCCCCTCTGTGTGTGAATATTTTTCTCAGTTTCATTTGTAGATCTTTCTATGGGTTGTATCTTATCAGTCAATTTGTCATATTTGGTTATGATATCAAACAAATTTTTAAAGAATAAATATGAGTTACCGAACTTATAATGATTATGATGAATAGTATGCCAATCCCAGCTAAGTTGATTATCCCTTCATTTAATTATTTTCATATTCAAAGTGTACAAAGTAGAATCATACAGAGAACTAACTCTCTGTATCTTAATATTGTTATTCATCCTTAATGAGGGAAAAACTTGGAAGAAATACCGCCTCCCTTTAAGGAATCCCAGGAGTCTCTCCAGATCTGCTGGTGATAAGAATAAAGTGTGAGGCTGCTTATGGTTGTGTAGTACTAGGCAGAAATCATGAGTGGTACATGACTTGTCTGAGTGCCACTTCAGCTGTTCAACTGTAGCTGGGGAGTTGAGTGACTGTGGCAGTTGCAACAGCACTAAAGGCATAAGCAGGTGTATAGGCAGCTGACATGCTGTGACAGTATCCTAAAGTGAGGGTTCAGGGGAAGCCTGCAGCCCACAGGGGAAAGTGGATACAGGAACACATGCCCAAGAAGCCCACGTGGTAGGAAGCAATGGCACAAGGACCACCTAAAGGCAGAGCCAGGCAGCCCTGGGAAGCTACTTCCTGTCAGGTTGAGGCCCAGCCACCTATGGACTATGGGGCCAGGGACAGGAAGCAGCTAGAAAGTGCTCTGGAGAGGCTGCAAAGAGAAAAACTCCAGACTTACTCAGAGGGCCTGGGGGATGGAGGGAAAAGCCAACCATGGTGTCAACTGCAGTAGGTGGCAGCTCCTGTGACTGAAAAGCCAGCACGGTGCGTGATCGTGTGCCCCACTTTGGGCACAAGATGAAGCATTCATCTAATTATTCTTTATAAAAACAATTGGGACTCAGATGTCGGGTAAGAACCTGATAAGAGAAGGAGCAGAAAAGTGACCAGTGACATCCCCTCTCACTAGCTCCTTGATCCAAAAACAGCCAAGACTCTCTCTAAGACCCACCCTAGTACATCCTGTGCCCCTGTATCTGTCCTTGGTACTCCAAAACCTCTATAGATAATCTTGGTTAGCTAGCAACTACTTCTGTTCTCTGATTCAAAGCAAACTTTATTGCCAGTCTCATGAGCATCAGAATGGAATCCAAATATCCCACGACAATGGGGAGGTTGAAGAGTCATGGCCATGAGGAAGGAAATATTCCATTGGAGGCTGGCTTTGAGAGTTTAACGATTTATGCTGTTTCCAGTTCTCTCTGGTTCATGCTTGTGGTTCAGGAGGTAAACTCTCAGCTTTCTGCTCTTGACAATGCTGCCGTACAATGTGTTTAAAATATATAGAGGCTTGGTGGGAGAGAGCAAACACAGAGCCTGTACTGTCTCAGAATTAAAAAAATATTGTTTTAAAATAATAAAATGAATTATAGGCTGGTGATCCTTTGATCTAGGTCTAAAATCCATATATGAGTGAGTACATACTGAGTTCCTCTTTTTGTGACTGGGTTACCTCATTCAGGATGGTTTCTTCAAGTGCCATCCACTTGCCTGTGAATTTCAAGATACCATTATTTTTTTCTTCAGAGTAGTATTCCATTGTGTAGATGTGCCACATCTTCATTAACCATTCTTCAATTGAGGGGCATCTAGGTTGCTTCCAGGTTCTTGCTATTACAAATAGTGCTGCTATGAACATAGTTGAACAGATGTCTTTGTTGCATGGATGTGAATCCTTTGGGGATATGCCTAAGAGGGGGATTGCCAGGTCCTGTGGTAAACTAATTCCCATTTTCCTAAGGAACCGCCATACTGATCTCCAAAATGGCTGTATGAGTTTGCACTCCCACCAGCAATGGAGGAGTGTTCCCCTTTCTCCACATCCTCTCCAACATGAGTCATCATTGGTGTTTATAATTTTAGCCATTCTGGCAGGAGTAAGATGATATCTCAAAGTTGTTTTGATTTGCACTTCCCTGATAGCTAAGGATGTGGAGCATTTTCTTAAGTGTCTTTCAGCCTTTTTGATTTCCTCTATTGAGAATTCTTTCTTCAGTTCTGTACCCCATTTTTTAATAGGGTTATTTGGTGTTTTGTTGACTAGTTTCTTGAGTTCTTTGTATATTTTGGAGATCAGCCCTTTGTCGGATATAGGATTGGTAAAAATCTTTTCCCAGTCTGTGGGCTGCCGTTTGGTCTTGTCCACTGTGTCCTTTGCCTTACAGAAGCTTCTAAGTTTGAAGAGGTCCCATTTATTAATTGTTTCTCTCAGTGTCTGTGCCCCTGGAGTTATGTTCAGGAAGCGGTCTCCTATACCAATTTAGGAACTAGGATACAAGGTTTATTCTAAGAGATTCATATAAAGTCCCTCACAGAACCGGGAAGGGACAAGTCCCCCAGAGCACAGGGGAAGTGGGGGGGGCAGCGAATGGACAGAGAAGTAGGACAAAACGAGGGGGAGGAAAGGAAAACATGTGCGACCAGGAAGATTGAGCCAGGTTAGGAATAGAAGACGAGAGAGAGAGAGAGAGAGAGAGAGAGAGAGAGAGAGAGAGAGAGAGACCGAGAGACCGAGAGACAGAGAGACACAGAGAGAGAGAGAACATAAAAGAGGGAGCCAATATTAGTTTGAAGATAAAATTGAACACAAAGAAAGGTCTAGAGAACTACAAGACTGCTCCCAACTAACAATTGGAGCTTACGTGGAAAGGCTATCATAAATGCCCTTCCCGGAGAGTGAGATCAACAACTAACTTATCCATGGAGCCCTCAACTAATGCCTATTGGAAACAGGATCAAACACCCATACATAAACACTGAGTCTAACTAGAACCCAGAAGCAGATGGAGAGGACAAGACCATGTGGCAGAAACACATACAGAAAGCTGACCTGAACAAGGAGGAGCTAACGGCCAGTAGACTGATAGCTGGGAAGCCAGCATGGGACTGACACAGGCCCCCCTGAATATGGGTCTCAGCCAGAAGGACTGAGCAGTCTAAGGGACCTCAGTCAGTGGAGCCAGGATGTATCCCTGGTGAACAGAAGGACTTTGCAAACACATCCCCCATGGAGGGATAACTGCCTTAACCTAGAGAGAGGAGAGAAGCCCTAGTCCCTACTTCACAAGACCTGTCAGAGCTACATGACCCCAACTGGATGGCATTCCCCTACATATGGAATTGGGGTGGGGGGATGGGAGGGGAGGGTGTTTAGAGTGCATGTGAGAGGGCAGAGAGGGTAAAAGGGAAGGAAGGAAGGAGGGAGGGAAGGAGGGGGAACTGGGATCGACTTGTAAAACAATAAATTAAATTTTAAAAAAATGCTTTGACTCCAAAATTTAAGTTCAAGGACAAGTTACTGAGGAAAAGGATTTCTATTTTTGTTTCCACAGAAAATGAAAATGTGTGGATTCCTTCCAGACTAATGTGGTTTGATCAAGCCAGACCGCCTGAAACAGAGTACCAGGTGATCCTTCATTCAAAACAGCTGGACAAAGCAGCCTTGCAGACTACAGCCAGAATTTCTGAATCTTCTTTGAATCCCCCATGACATCGCCCCTTACCAGCAGGAAGTAGTTTGGAAAGAACAATGCCCACATTCCCAAATATTGTCAATAAATGTTTGTTTCCATTTAAATGGACTTTGTTATATAAAATAAATTTTAAAAAATTAAAAAAATAATAAAATGAAGCCCTTTAAAATGGATTAAAGTAATTAAAGCTACATACAGAAATAAGCCACATAAAGATGGGAACTACACAAAGAGTCTGGATCCTATATGTTATTGTGTGGTGATTGATCTCTATTTTTGGACTGTTAAATAACACTGGTTTAGGGAAACTGCTGGGTTGCTGGATTGCACCCACCTATATAATTTAAAATCATCTTGCTTATAAAATTTAAGTAAAAACCTGTTACTTTGGGGAAGAGGTTTTGCTTTTATTTCCACAGGAAATAAGACACTAAGGATTCATTCCAGGTCCAAGAAAATCAGGTTTGATTGAGGAAGACTCACTGAAAATCCTGACTACAAGAATAAAAAAAATGAACCAGAAAGAACTACAGGACACATGATGTACATTTTACCTGCTCAAACAAATGACAAAAAAAAATCATCTTTGGCTGACTTATGTATAATACACAGTCTATACTTATATTAATACAGATATGTATGTTACCTTTAAAGGTTTATGCATTTTTCAGAACAAGGGGATCAAAGAAAAGAGATGGTCCATGTGATCCAGCATACAAATCAGCTTCAAGGCTGCTGACTGAGATGCCTCACAGAATGCTCCAGCCATGTCCTAACAATTATCCTGATTTTCTCAAGGTTTCCCAAAGATGGCAGTATCCCCAATTAGCATGAGGTAGTCTAAGGAATTATGACAACATTTCCAAAAAATAGGTTATGGATGTTCACTTTCATTTAAGGTGGGTTTATATTGGTAATGGCCAGGAAAATAACTGAATAAAAGAAATAGATTCAAGTATCTCATTCTAAAAAGAAATGAGCTACAGAAATGATAAGATAAAAAGGTAGATTATTGAACCTACTGTAATGCCAATAAACAACTATTAATCTTAAATATTTTACATCGGTATGGATTTTGATTTATTGATACAAGCTTAGAACTAATTTTGTTAAGGTGTATGTACGTTTCTACTCTTGTTTGGATTATTGTACTTATGCAACTCGTTTAAAATGTGATAATTAACAAACACAGATTGTCATCATTAATAGTCAAGCTCATAGTCATGTTAGACATGTTTTTATAGTCATACACAGATATATTTAAATAGATGGACTTCAAACACTTCAAAGGCCTACAGAATATGGCATTTAATATGTTTAATAACAAAATTTTCATGACAATGAGAGTTGTCTGTTCCTGGCAGCAGCAATCTACTTTAGAGAAGATAATGGGCATTGAATAAGCTCTGAATGGATTTTGATTTCTTTACCTAACCACATGGGAAAAGAACTTCCCTTGCCTCAATTGCTGACAATATACCATCCAAACTGAATCATCAAGACAAAAAATGGCATCTGCTAAGCTTTGCCGAGACAAGGTAGGACAGTTTTTGAAAATTCCCTGCTTCACAGTCTGTCAGATATGGCCCATATTCCAGCTGTCCAGCGGATAAGGAGGTGGGTCATCTCTTCCACCTGTCACAGGTGGTCAGAGGTGAGTGGCTGGAGGACATCTTTCTCTCCCCCACCACCACACTGCAGACAAGGGAGACAGGACCGGCTCTTCCAATCTCCTACCATCAGAGCTGTCATGCCAGTGCCCACAGGATACATGTTCAGCTCATTGTGTTGCCCAGGAGTGGTGCGGGACCAGCTCTTCTGAGTGCTGCAGGCAAAGAGGGGCAGTGTTCATTCTCCCTAGTGTTGCAGGCAGTGAGGGGCGGGGCCGACCCTGTGCAGCCCTGTCCTCTCTGCCTTTGGTGGCATCAGGAAGCATGCACATCGATACAGACCCTGGCTGCAGCAGGACCTTCAACACAGACATGGGTCTTGGCAGCAGCCCAGGCCCAGATACCATCATGGCCCTAGGTGGCAGTCAGGCTACTCACCTCTGCCTGCTTCTCACCATCTTCGCCTCCTCACATATGCTCTCAGCACAGGAAATGACGCCCCTTCACCTCCCCTTCTCATTTCCCCTCCTCCACCCTCCCATATGCTCACCATAATGGTGCCTGACCTCATGGCTTGTGGGCTTCCTTCTCCCAGTCAGACTTAATGGCATGGGGCCAGATTTGTTTTGTCCTCACCACAGTGAGTCACTTGCAAGTGAAAAATCAGTTTTCTTCAGGGGAGTCTCCCTGGGAAGGAGCCACTGTAAAGGGTAGACCCCGTGCCCAGCAGGAGCTGGCAAACACGAAGCAAGCTCAATGGAATCTTTGAAGGTTCTTTGTCTGTTATTGTCCAGTTTTGTTTTGTCTTAATTTTAAATTATAGGTCCGTTGCCTACACGTAGTTAAATATTAGGGCCTCTGGTTTTGTGCTTGTATGAAACTCCTGTGTGACTTGTGTGCTGCGACATCTTTCTGTGTCCTTTTGACTTTTCTTTGCCTATTTTTCTCCTCTTTGTTTCAACCTACTCCAGTTTGTTTTTGACTTATTATATTTATTTTACTTTAACTTATGTATCTATTTGTTTACTAAGGAGAATAAAAAGAGTGCATATCCAGATAGGAGAGGAAATGTGGAGGACTTTGGATGGATGGGGACAGAAAACTTTAATCTAGACATGTTGTATAGAAATACAATCTTATTTTCAATAAAAAAATATATTTTACTGAGCAGTCTCAGGGACCTCAGACAGTGGAACCAGGATGTAATCCTGGTGCAAAAAAGGACCTTGTGGACACATCCCCCATGGAGGGATACGTCCTTAACCTAGAGACAGGACAGAAGGCCTAGTCCTACTTCAAATGTCTTGACAGATTTACATGACCCCACCTGGATGGCATTGCCCTACATGTGGAATTGGGATGGGGGGATGGGAGGAGAGGGTGGTCAGGGTGCATATGAGGGGGCAGAGAGGGTAAAAGAGATGGAGGGAGGGAGAAAGGGAGGGACGGAGAGAGTGAGGGAGCAGGAACTGGTATTGAAATGTAAAATAAAAAATAAATAATTAAAAAAAAAGAAAAAAAAACCATCATGGTATACAATGACCATGCTTGTATGAAAGTCCTGTGTGACTTGTGTGCTGCAACATCTTTCTGTGTCCTTGTAATTTTTCTTTGGCTATTTTTCTCTTCTGTGTTTCATTCTATTCCAATTTGTTCTTGACTTACTAAAGTTTATTTTACTTTATTATTAATACTTATGTATTTATTTGTTTACAAAAGAGAATAAAAAGAATGTGTATCCAGATGGGAGAGGAAATGTGGAGGACATTGGATGGATGGGGGATAGGAAACTTTAATCCAGATATATTGTATGGAAAAAACTCTTATTTTCAATAAATAATGTTTTAAAGTGATATAGTGATGCATACTTGTAATCTCAAAACTGGAGGGTGAGAGACAAGAGAATCCCTGAGGCTATTGCCTTTACCTGTTGGTAAGATCCAGGTCACAGTGAGAGATGCTCTCTCAAAACACAAGATGAATGGCTTCTAGACAACAAGAACCAAGGTTCTCTCTTGCCCTGCAGTACACATGCACACACATCCCTCACTGTGCACACACTTATGCATACAAACATCATAAAATCACTCTGACAACGTGTGTGTATATAAACGATTTTAAGTTACTGAAAATACTTCAATAAATGCAGATGAAATAAAGAACACATAGGACTCATAAAGTAACTGTGGTGAAAAGGAAAAACATAAATTCGCATTGTTTTATGGAGCCATGTAAATTGAAATTAGGACATATAATTAAAGCTACAATGCGATATTTCAACTATTATTAATGACTTAGGGAAATGCTTTGTTTTCTTTTGTTTTGATAATTGCAGCTGCACCAGCATTACTCCCTATAAATATCTACAATTCCAATTCTGGGGGATCCAATGACCACCTCAGGCCTCTGTGGGAACCAGGAATGTACAATGCATACATGCTGGCACAACACACACACAATTAAAACATACATATTTAAAGAAGAGAAAAATTACCCTTTTTTAAAAATCTTGTGGCACTTAAACCACAAGTTTGCCAGCATATTGATTATTCTGTTATCAGAACTGATTTGCACCAAAGGAGTAATTGTGGGATAGGCATTGATCACAAACTTCTGAACAGTCAGGATGACTGGGTGGTACATCCATAACAGGACTGCAGTAGATGAGAAGACAAAGTCCACCCAGTACATGACCACAAAGACAAAAACTATCATCAAGATGGTCTGAGTGGCCCTTTTCTCAGGGGATGCTCTCGGGTGGCTGAGACTGTGAAGATGCTTGCATTGCCTCTGATGTCTGAACAAGATAATCACCATGTACCCACTTGAGGTCAGCATAACTCCTACAAGAAATACATCTCTGGAGGTCGTCACTGTTAAACTCAGTGCCTTGATGATATTGTTCATGGGGAAGACTGAGCAATATTTGGTGACCTTCATCTGGTTGGTCTCACTCACGTTGATAAAAGCCCCAACATAGAAGATCTGGTTGCTATTGAATGACAAGTTGAGAATCCATATACAGAAGAAAGCACGGATTATATATTTATTTAGATTATGTTTAAATTTTGCCAGCAAAGCGGTATTTGAACTGATAGTGACAGCCTGGAACACACTCAGGAGGCAGGTGATGCAGATGGAGAGGCCTCTCATCACCCTGTTTATGTAAAAAGTTGCCTTACATTTGAGGTCATTCTCAATGCTCAGTGACTCAAATACATCTGTAAGCCAGAAATCCCCTCCAGTGAGGACCAGCACTATGTGGATGAGGGTCAGTTGACAGGAGATCAGATCCATGATCTTAGACTTATGGACAAGGATTATGAAAGTGTAGAAAAAAATGAGAAACACATTGGCCAGGATTCCAAGTCCAGCTTGGAAAAGAAGGACATTCCTTAATGGGAACATATGTGGACAGAGTATTCATCTTAAAAGCACATTGGAAACTTCTTTCATATATCTGAAAAAATAATAGATTATACATCAAACTTCTGTGAATATGACTTTATCATCATTCTGTTTTACCTACTTATTCTTAATTAACCTATCACTTTAAATTTTTCAAGTTCCACATTGGATATGGCCTATATTCTTTTTACTACCCATACACATTTTCTCATTTGCATATATAGTATATGTGCATAATAAATTCATTCACAGCCACATACAATGCAAAATGAAAACTTTAGGTTGTGTATTGCACCTACGTGTCAGGTGTTAAAAATCCAATCCTATGGATCTACTTTGCCTCACTTAATAGTTTACACCTAAAACAGTAGTGACTAACACAGAATATTAATCTCATTTTTACATACAAATAAAACTTATGTTGACCTGGAAAAGATTCACAGAAAATATCTAAAATATTGAGGTGAGTCAGTCTCAGGTTGGGTAATCTTAATAAGCCTTATGTTGCAACTACCTATGTTTTCACTAACAGTTCTAATGGATTCACAATGATAATTCAAGATAATCCCACTATCTTAATCAGCAAAATGTCTATCATAAATCATAATTTCTTTTTTTTTTTTTTTTTTTTTTTTTTTTTTTTTTTTTTTTTGGTTATTCAAGACAGGGTTTCTCCATGTAGTTTTGGAAGCTGTCTTGGAAATAGCTTTGTAAACCAGGCTGGCCTGAAACTCACAGAGCTCCACCTGCCTCTGTCTCACAAGAGCTGGATTAAAGGTATGTGACACCAACAACCGGCTCATATATTCCTTTTTTTATGTCCCATTTTCTATGAAATCTTACAATCCCAGGATCCAGAATTAAAGACGTATATAGAGGTGGAGGCACTTTCCACACAGTATTAATTGTATATCCACTGATTTTGGGCATAAATGATCCTAGATGTCTGCCAGTTTACATCCCATGCCATGAGGGTTTGGAAGACTCCACTTCAGGTTTAAAGAACTAACTCCCAGCTATCCAGAAAAACAGTGTTCTTTTCTTATTGTGTGCGTGTGAGGGGTGGGGATGGCAGTTCATTAACACTATGATTCCTTACGATTTTTTCTTTTTTTCTTCTGACTTTTTGAGCCAACCATGTAGTTATTTCATCTACTAACTCCTTTTGTATTTATCTCCCTGCTCCTTACATGAGAACCCCCATTATCCCATGTTCCCTATCAGATTGGCTGCACTCTGCCATTCCCCTGTATCTTCCTCCCACCTTCTTCTGTCCTCCCCCTCCCTAAGGAGCTCTCCTTTCCCATCTCCCTGATGATATGCACTGCCATTCTCCTCTCTAATGCTACGCACACCACTCCAATCCTGGCCATGGTCCTGCTTTGCTCTGATATCTGTAGTTGCTACAGGCTACATACTCTTTCTGAAGATGTGGAGATAGGAGCCTCCAACAAGAGAGAACATGCAACACAAATACAAACACTTGTTTTCAACATTTGTGGGAAACATGAACTTGCTGAAGATGACCATATACTGACCCTGTTTGGAAACTTCAGTTTAAAGGAGATTCCTTCCCATGCACTGCACATCAAGGTCCCCAGTGTTATCATATGTCATCAGTACACAGACAGCTTTTACACTTTCACTCAACAGTCTTAGCTTTGGTGCCTCTGTTGGTGATTTGTCCTGGTTACCAGTATCAATTTTTAATTGAATTAATTTAATCCAGTACTTAGGAATTAGCTTTGTGACAAAAAAAAATAAAAATAGAAAACTACCACACTTGCCCAGGTTCCTTTGAGAAAAAGAGTGCCCAATTATATTTTCAAGTTCACTTGTACATTCTACACATATAGATGCATGGATGCATGCATGTATAAAAATAATGCAGAAGTTAGTGTATAAACCCACCCTATAACATACCCGTGAATATGACCACATAATTCACACATTTTATAGTTACATAATATCTGGTTTAAAAAATCTTGATCTAGTAAAGTTATAGACACATCCCAAGTGCCAGAACCAAACATCTGATTCTCCCACCAAAATATTATTACAGTTGCTGTTCTGTTTTGTTTGTTTGTTTGTTTTTTAAAACCTCCTAGATACAAGTGGAAGAGAAGGCTCAGTGGTTCAGAGCGTGATTTACTCTTAAAAAGACCTGGATTAGATTACCAACAATGACATGGTGGCTGAGAATCATCTGTAACTCTAGTTCTGGGAGATTCACTGCCCTCTAGGACCCAGGCATGCAAGCAGCACACAGACTTACATGCAGGCAAAAACCTCATATATGTAAAATAAATCTTAAATAAAAACAGCTCCAGGATAACACTTAATTCAGCCTTGGAATCCAAACTGAAAGATTAGGAGTCTATTTCAAAATTTCAACCAGCAAAAGAACAAACCATATATGTTAAATAATTTTCAGTAATTATTCATTTACATTATATCAATATATTACATGCACCATAATATCATATCATAATATCATAAGTTCAAAGGTAATAGTCTAAAATGATATTTTCCTTAACCCAAAGATATGTTCTTCAACCTGGATATTTCATATGCATCCATTTGTGAATATTGATGACTTACAGAAAGTGATTCATCTTATAATTCATTAGTGTAATCTTTGGAGCTCACCCTACCTAAGACTGAACCAGAAAAGACCATAGCTTCCCTTGAGACAAACTGAGTTGTTTACATATACATGCATTGAGAAAAGTTATTTGTTTTATTTGAAGAATATTGCAATGCTGAGGGCTTATACGTTAAAGATTTTAATATTTACTTCAAGTACAAAAACCCAAAGTGTACCCATAAACATAATGTGGAGAGGACATCACTATTAAATTGACTCAGATCTGATGACCAAGTAGTCTGCAGGCAGCTGTCTGAAGACATGTGCAGCAATGCAAACCAAGAGCTGTTTTATGCATGCATAGCTCTGTATTCTTTCAAGAAAAATCACTTTAACCCCTCATTATCACAGTATTTGATTTTAGAACAGTCTTGTTTTAAGGACATATGGTGATCTTTGCATTCTTCTTGGTGAAGATTTAACAATATAATGAACATACAAATATATTAGCTCAAGTATCATTTTAATTTTAAGTTTTGCCATTTTTAGTGAATAATGATCAAGAAGCAACATGACAGCTCAGAGAGGACATAGAGTGATTTTGTTACTTCCAGATGACAAGATACATGGTGTTGGCTGAGGGACTGTCCACTGTCAGCAACATTAATAAATATTCAGGAATCTCAGAAAGATCAAAAGATAAGCCACTCAAATTAGTTCCATGAAATCTTTATGAAATATAATTCCAGCCGGCATAAATAGTGATTACTGAGTTACAGTATTAATTCATAGTAATTGCCTGACACTCGTAAATAATTTAGTGTATACATGATTCGTTGGAAACTGGGTTTAGCACAGGTGAACTGGAAGCACACAGACACTGACTAGAATGTTACAGTCTCACAGTTATGAGCCCGTTCCCCTGAGATGAAGCAACAGCAGCAGCAGGAGCAGAAGAGTCTGTCACTGCAGAGACTGCGGGGAAGCAGTCAGACCCAGAGACTGATCAAATGTCACATGGCATTTGAGTCTGGGAAAAACACAAAAATGTTCAGTGGGATGGTGTGTGTGTGTGTGTGTGTGTGTGTGTGTGTGTGTGTGTGTGTGAGTGTGTGTGTGTGTGTGTGTGTGTGTGTGTGTATGTGTGTGGGGGGGCCTTTAATGACGGGACAAGTGGAACTAAGAATACATCAATAGAATATTGTGTACTGAGGCTGCTAACAAAAATATGTGTACAGCACTTGAGTGAAAAGCTGAGAATTATATCAAATATGTTCATGAAATTAATAAATGTTAAATGGAGAGTGTATCTCTGGTTCCTGGGTGACATGATCAGATCCACGAGGGCCCTACAGAGACTTTTAATGTTAATTTCTCCAAACAAACTGAAAATTCTGTAATGACTACAAACATAATCTCATACTTCCAGCATTTGTCTTTGGTGGTTTGGTTGCTCTGTGTCCAAGTGACATTATTAGCATATTTTGTTCCATTTTCAAAACAAAATTTTTATAATTTATGCAGAATTCCACTTTAATTTTCGTGTGTGTGTGTGTGTGTGTGTGTGTGTGTGTGTGTGTGTGTGTGTGTGTGTGTTGGGTGGTGTCTCATCCTGTACTTCAGACTGATATCAATTAAATTTACGATGTTCCTGATTTAGCCTTCCAGTGCTGGGACCACAGGTGTGTGGCACCACACCTGCCTTCATTTTAGTCTCCAGTATACATTAGTATGTGATATTCCCGCAGGGTAAAAACGGACTTATGATGTTCAGCAGCTAAACATCCTTCACATATTTTGTGAATGCATATTTCAATGAGCAATTGTATTTTGTAACTAATAGAGGAAACCTGGGGGATTTTGAATTAAATAATTTTATACTGTTTGAGGATTCAAAATATTATTCACTTCTAATGAAAAGCTTATTCAATATATGAGTTTCAGTGTTACAAAATTCAATTTAGAAAACATGAAATAGTAAACTTAACATTGTATTAATGAAAACATCCAACTAAATTCCAGCTTATATTTTGTAAGCATAATTTTACAAGGATTTAATAAGAGATATCCTAGTTTTGTAAATACTCAGAAAATATTTACTTCAATAGAAATAACTACATTACAATAAAAATTGTGAATTTTTAAAAACTTATGTATACAAGTAAAGCACATCTTACGTTTTACTAGTTGAAATTACTAAAGTTGAAACTTTTCACATAATTCCTAAGTACATACAAACAAACAGAACAGAATATTACTGATAACCCCTAATTTAGTATTTGTTAATTATTTCTGCCTTAAGTTTCATACAAATAAATTCATAGTTCGTTAACTTCAGAAAAGTAGTAAAATGGCAAAATACAAAGTATATAATTTAATATGATAAATGTACTCCTGCAAATAAATAAATGTGGGTTCTCAGATTTTCACCCTCAATTATTTCAGGTATTTTGCAAAATGGATTGAAGGCTAACACAGTTGTCATCTCTTGTGTTTACTTGTGATACAGTTTGGCTCAACAGTAAAACTCTAAGCATTGAATTATCCACTCATTTGAATCACTTCACTGTGGCCTACTTACAGCTCTCTCTAAAATGAATGGAAAAGCAAACACTCACCTGGCCAGGCCTTTGATGAACATGCATGTGGAATGAGGCTCTACAAAAGCAGTTATAAGGAGGAAATGCCATCACCTCATCTCCCTCTACACCCATAATTATCATGTCATCTGTGAGGGCAGGTCTCACCTTGAGGTTGTTAAAAAGTGGTAACATCAAGTGGGAAAGTTCACTTCCCTAATTCCAGGAAATCAGCAGAGTAGATGCAGCTGAGTTCTGGGTTTCCCCTGTGTGTGAGCTATTCTCCCCAGGCCATATCTGTCTGTGTGGATTAGCTGATCCCAGTCATTGTGAGTAAAATAAAATGAAAAATTATAATATCCCATTTAAAAGAAGTAGAAAAATATATTTGATTTCCCAAGGTATCCTACTTCCTAAACATCCCCGATAGCCTCTATGAAGTGTTTGAAGGCTACTTGTCTATTTAAAACATATCTCTGTTTGACCTTGAAAACATACCTAACAAGACTACAACTTTGATCAGTATATGTAACCCCAAACAATCATTTATAAACCTGAATAACTTGTAATTTACATTAAATTGATAAATGATTTGCATAGGGACAATAAATTAAACAAAAGTCGAAATATATGTACAGAATTTTGTAGCAAAAATTATCTTAAATATGTATCACAATACAAAAATGCCTTAAACAACAGTAGAATCATATATGCAGTATAACAAAAATAATCTTAAATTTATATCAATATACAAAAATCTATAATAATACAAACTAAAGAATAATCGTTGCCCTGTTAGTTTAAAAGTAAATTCAATAATCTTCCCATTTATCCTATCATTCTTTTAACTACCTTTTTCTTGTCAGAACAAAAATCCCTAAATCCCACCATCTATGTTTAGTTTCTTCCCTGATTTCCTGACTATGATCAGTAACAACTTATAATCAACCACCCAAAATGACAATAATATCCATAATCCACCGAAAAACTAAAAACTACTCACCTCACCTCTTGGACATGTGGGTGTCATGTTTTCAAAACTGCTTTATGCAACTCTGAGAATATTGAGATAATTTCCAAGTCCTAGAAGAACTAGATGTTGTCCAGTCTCTGTGGGATGGACAAGTGTACAGCTTACCCAAAGTCCTAGCTGGAGTATTCTAAGAGGCTGGACTATCTAAGCCAGCATCTTGAAATTGTCCTGCACAGTTTGTAGTCCAAAGCTGATCTTTGGGTGGTGTTGTTCAGCTTAGTGGTATTACCACAATCCAATTACAATCGTCATTGTGGGGCCTCATCATCCTTTAGGTGACTTCAAATCTCACTGTTATGAATTGTTACAGTCCACTGCAGAAAAGTTAAAGATTTCAAATGCCATATGAGCAGATCAAGAAGAGGTTAAAAAAATCAAAATTTGCTAAGTACATTCAGGGTACCCAAACTTAATTCCTCGTTTCCTGATTCAGTCACAAGCCCAAAATCATGGACAGAAAGTGAGATGAACCCTTTTTTTACAGTTACTTAGTACTCTATATTACCATTAATACCACAACGGAAAGTTTAAATATTTATTAATAGTCAATTAATATATATTAATCTTGTAAAAATTGAGATATTTATACTTTAGGAAAAGTTTTAAACAGTCAAAATATAATCAAAGGATTATGAGATTAATGGTAACAGAATAGTCCATTAATTTGGGATTATCTTTCATCCATTATGAGATGGCTCTTCTGACATCAGACAGAGATTTTGGATTTTACTTTAATAAGCATGCTTGAGTTTAGCAAAGAAGAGAGCTTTGCTCCAACTCCATAGCTAGTTTTAAATTTTAATTAAACTGGAACCACGAAACAACCACAGGTCTTTTATGACAGTAGAAAACATCAGATACAGACGTTTGGAAAGTTTTATGAAATTGTATCTTGCTGAAAATGTGTTATACCATTAGGTCAATTTACTCTTTTTCTTACGACATTTTCTCTGGATGATTCATTCTTTTTCCTCAGATGTTTCATCTTTCCAGTTGTCTTTAGATTTCTTAGTTGGATGTGTTTATTCTCCTGGAAAGACAAAAACAAAACTGCACCCCAAACCTAACTTTGGGGTGTTTCCATTTTTGGTGGGATATAACTGACCAAAGAAAAGCATTTGTTTGACTTATAAGCTATTTTAGATTGAATGACTATACTTTCTAATGAACTATCTCCTCTTCTTCTAATTAAGAGATCTCTCCTACTGGAATCTAATGTTTATGAGGTTGGATGTTATCCGTCGACTTTTCTCTTGTGGAAACAAAATCAAACCCTCTTCTTCAGTGTACCTTCGTTTACATTCTGAGGCCCACACATCTTTCAAGTAGGCAGGCTGGTTTAATTTGGGCATTTATTCCACTATCCAATGTCTCTCTGCAGCTGTCATTATTTTCCGTTGGCATTTAAAATATTTAATTGCACTGTGCAATCTCTCTCTGGAGGACTTTATTGCCCCTTTCTATTTATTATGCCTATATTTTAAAGTGAAATTAGATCTTTCTATAAACAGGTATGCTGTTGACTATACCTGTAATATGCTTTATGTTGTAGTAAGTAAAACCTATTTCATTATACTAGAGACATAAGTTGGAATATTGTTAGTTTTAATTTGTATAGGAATCCCCATGATGGTCATAAATTCTACTAAATGTGTCACTAGAGAACCAAGTATTTTAGATCTTAACATTGAATTTCTGAATATTTACTTATGGTATGTGTTACTTTCTGCAGGTATTGGAATTTAGTTATACAAAGAACAAGTAGGATATTTCCTTATAATATTCTTGGCTTGATGCCAAGAGATAGAAAATCTTTCTTCAAATTCTTGCTATTAAATTGTTTTTTAGAAAATATTGAAGTTTCTAGCATGCTTCGTACCTATAACTGATTAATTTCACCATTACCTCATGCTAAAGAGCCCAGTAGACATGTGTGGGATATGATATGTGTTATTTCCAAGGGATGATTTCTATCTTTTTCTTATAACTGAATAAATAACAAAGTTAATTCTAACTCATCAGGAATAAATTCAATAATTTAAACAAGTGAAACAACTCTTTTATCATGTTAAGAGTCAGTAACTATAGTAAGAGGATCTGGAAACTAATAATGTCATGAGAATAGCATATAATTCTGACTATTGAAAAGAACCTTAAGCTCTTTGAGCCATTTTACGTAAATTTCCTTATTTATAACTTGTCTTTCCTGACTAATTTGCATCACTATAGAATGTTGGGACTTCAGAATTTGGTGTCCCTTGTACAGTGTGACAGAGGAGACAATTAATTTTCTTTATAAATTGATGTCTCTTGTCTTGGGGATATTTGTTGCAATCTCTACAAAAATAATTACTGCAAGCTCTTTGACAATATTCACTTTCTCTCCATAATGGGGAAATTCCAGCAGAAGTGAAAGGTACCACAATCTATGCTGAGTCTATTCCTGCTAAATGATCATGTCTTAATTTTCATTTCAAAATCAATAGTACATAGAATTAAATTTTTTCTCTGTGGGGTAAAAATATCTATTCTATGATATTGTCTTCTCTCTGCATAAGAATTCCTGAAGAGAATGTACAGAAGGTAAAGTGACTAGAATACAATCAACTCTGGATCTAAGCAATTCACGTGTGCATCCTGTAATTACTTTCCTACCAAAACGAATTCTTTCTCTGCCTCAGCTGATAGATTCTTTGGACTCTTTAAGTCCTTATTACCCCATAGTGTAAGAAATAAACTACTTAGTTCTCGAGTTGCCAATCCAATTTTGAATGGTAACCAGTTAATATCTCACAGTAAATTTTTAAAATCATTATGAGTTTGTAATTCATCTCTCCTCATTGTACTTTCTATGGCTGAACTTTTCACAAACATGGCTTAAATCCTCCGTAATTAATAGATTCTCTACTTTGTAGTTTTTCAGGATCAATTTGTAATCACCAACAAGGCAAAATTCCTTTACCTTTTAAAACTCATTTTCTAAGGTAAATGAGTCTGGATCTGCTAGTAAGATATCAACTATATAATACTAAAGTATAGACTAAGGAAATAATATTTGAATTATTTCCAATGGTTGTCATAACAAATATTGAAACAAATAGGGATGCTCGATATCCATTGTGAAGGAATGGCTGTCTTTTAACAGGCTGGGAATCATTGTTTGTAGGGACTGTGAAGGCAAATTTCTCTCCATCCTGTTCTTCTAAAGGTATAGGGGAAAAAAAGCAGTCATTTAAATCAATCACTATAATAGACCATCCTTTAGATAATTGAGAAGACAAGGGAATTTTAGACTGTAAAGAACCTATTGGCTGAATCACCTTAGTTATGGCTTCAATTCTGTTAAAATTCTTCCCATGATAGAAGTATTTTTAACAACAAATATAGGAGAATACTGAGGACTATTAGATTCTACAACATGTTGAGCTTTTAGCTTTTCCTGTACCAGCTATTCTAATGCCTGTACTTTTTCTGATGCCAAGGCCATTGTTCCCCCAGAATGGTTTGTCATTAGTCATTACCATTTTAAAAGTAGGGCTGTTTGCAAGACCTGCACTTGGTGTATTCTGCCTGTGTTTAACCTGAAAGGTCAGTGACTGTTCTTTTTCGTTTTTTTCTTATTACTTATTTATTTTTCTTATTTTACATACTGATCCCAGTTCCCTCTGCCTCCCTCCCTTCTAACGTCCCTCCCTCTATCTCTCACATGTCCCCCCACCCCCGACTACCCTCCTATCCCATCTCATTTCCCCAACACACACTCCACCAGGAGGAGGATGACTTTCGGGGGATCAACAATATCTGTCAAGTGATTTGGAGTAGGGCCTAGGCCCTACCTCATGCCTCTGGGTTAGGGGAGTATACCTTTGGGAATGTGTTCCCAAAGGCATTTTGTGCACCTAGGATCCATCCTGGTTCCACTGTCAGAGGTTCCTTAGAATGTTCAAGCCTTTTAACTGAGACCCATGCTCAGGGGGTCTGAGCCAATCCAAAGCTGGTTTCCAAGCTATCAGTCTGGGGATCCATTAGATCCCCCTTGTTAATGTCAGCTGTCTCTGTGGGTTTCTGTAGTCTGGTCTTCTCCCCATTTTCATACCACCCCTCTCTCTCTCTGCATCTGGATTCCAGTTTGGTTGAGTGTTTAGCTGTGGGTGTCTTCTTCTGTTTCCATCACCAACTAGATGAGGGCTCCATGTTGGTAGATAAGTTAGTCATCAATCTCATTATCAGGTAAGGGCATTCAAGGTAGCCTTTCCAATGTTGCTTAGATTGTTAGTTGTGGTCACCCTTGTAGGTCGCTGGACAATTCTCTAGAGTCAGTTTTCTCTTCAAACCTATAATGGCTCAATGGCTCCCTCTTTAATGGCCTCTCTCTCTCTCTCTCTCTCTCTCTCTCTCTCTCTCTCTCGCTCTCTCTCATTTCATCTCTTCCTCCCTGCCTCATTCTCCTACTCCTACATGCTTTCCTCTACTGCCTTTCACTTTCTCCTAGCTCCCTTTCCACTCACTACTCCCCCAACTCCCAATATGCTCAGGAGATCTTGTCACTTTCCCATTCTGTGAGGGACCTTGTATGAATCTCTAAGATTCCTCCTTGTATCCTAGTTTCTCTGGTGGTATGAATTATAGACTGGTGATCATTTGCTCTGTGTCTAAAATCCATATATTAGTGAGTATAAACCATGATCCTCTTCATGTGACTGGGTTACATCATTCAGGATAGATTCTTCAAGTTCGAACCATTTGCCTGCAAATTTCAAGATTCTATTTTTTTTTTTCCTGCTGAGTAGTATTCCATTGTGTTAATGGGCAACATCTTCTTTATACATTCTTCAGTTGGGGGCATCTAGTTTACTTCCAGGTTCTTGCTATTACAAATAATGGTGCTATGAATATACTTGCACAGATGTACTTGTTCCATGAATGTGGGTCATTGAGTACATGTCTAAGAGCTGAATTGCCGGGACCTGTGATACACTGATTCCCATTTTCCTGAAGAATTGCCATACTGATATCCAAAATGGCTAAACAAGTTTGCCCTCCTCTCCAGCATAAGTTGTCATTGGTGTTTCTAATTTTAGCCATTTTGGCAGGAGTAAGATGGTATCTCAAAGTTGTTTTGATTTGTATTTCCCTGATAGCTAAGGATGTGGAGCACTTTCATACATGTCTTTCAGCCTTTTTGATTTCCTCTATTGAGAACTCTCTCTTCAGTTCTGTAACCCATTTTTAATAGGGTTATTTGAGTTTCTTGAGTTCGCTGTATATTTTGGACATGAGCCATCTGTCAAATGAAGGATTGCTGATTATCTTTTCCCAGTCTGTGGGCTGCCGTTTGGTCTTGTCAACTGTGTCCTTTGCCTTACAGAAGCTTCTCAATTTGAGGAGGTCCCACTTGTTAATTGTTGGTCTCAGTGTCTTAGCTACTGGAGTTATGTTCAAGAAGCAGTCTTCTGTACCAATTTGTTCAAAGGTACTTCCCACTTTCTCTTCTAACTCATTCAGTGTGGCTGGATTCGATTTGCCAGTATTTTATTGAGTATTTTTGCATCAATGTTCATGAGGGATATTGGCCTGTTGTTCTCTTTCTTAGTTGAGTCTCTGTGTGGCTAGGGTACCAAGGTAATTGTGGTCTCGTAAAAAAAAAAAAATCTACCTTTAATTTCTTTATTTCCTCTTTTACCCAGTTATGGTGCAATTGCACATTGTTCAGTGTTCATGAGTTTGTAGGATTTCTGTAGTTTGTGCTGTTGTTGAATTCCAATTTTAAAGCATGGTGGTCAGATAAGATACAAGGAACTAATACAACTTCTTGCATCTGATGAGGTTTGCTATGATGCCTAGTACATAGTTGATTTTGGGAAGGTTCCAAGTGGAGCTGAGAAGAATGTATATTCTTTTGTGTGTGATGGAATGTTCTGTAGATGTCTGGTTAACCCAATTGGGACATAACATCTATTACTTCTTTTGTTTCTTTGTTAAGTTTCTGTCTGGTGGTCCTGTCTAGTGGTGAGAGTGGGGTGTTGAAGTCTCCCACTATGAGTGTGTGAGGTTTTATGTGAGCTTTGAATTTTAGTAGGATTTCATTTACAAATGTGGGTGCATTTGTATTTGAGGTATAGATGTTCAGAATTGAGACTTTGTGTTGATGGGTTTCTCCTGTGATGAGTATGGAATGACCATCTTCATCTCTTTTGACTGATTTCAGTTAGAAGTCTAACTTGTTAGATATTAGGATAGCTACACCTGCTTGCTTCTTGAGTCCATTTGATTGGAAGAACTTTTCCCAACGCTTTACTCTGAGGTGATCTGCCTTTGAAGCTTAGATGTATATGTTCTATTCAGCAGAATGATAGATTATGACTTCTTATCCATTCTGTTAGCCCGTGTCTTTTACAGGTGAGTTAAGATCATTAATGTTGAGGGGAAGTAAGGACCATTGATTGTTAATGCTTGTTTGTTTTTGATTTGTTACTGCAGTTGGTATTGTGAATAAATTTGCCCTGCTTTATCCTTGGGTTTCTGGTGAAATGGGATTATCTATTACCTATGTGTTTGTGAGCATAGTTAACTTCCTTGGGTTGGAGTTTTCCTTCCAGAACTTTCTGTAGGGCTGGATTTGTATATACATATTGAAAAATTCTGGCTTTGTCATAAAACATCTTGCTTTCTCCATCTATAGTGATTGAGAGTTTCCATGGAGAAATCAAGTGTAATTTTGATAGGTCTGCCTTTATATATTACCGGGCCTTTTTCCTTCTCTGCTCTTAATATTATTTCTTTATTCTGTATGTAAGGTTTCTTGATTATATTGTGTCAAGGGGTCTTTTTTCTTAGACCCAGTTTATTTGTTGTTCGATATACTTCTTATACTTTAATAGCCATATACTTCAGATAGGAAAAGTTTTCTTCAAATATTTTGTTGAATATGTTTTAGGCACCTTTGATCTGGGCTTCTTAGCCTTCTTCTATGCCTAGTATTCTTAGGTTTTGTCTTTTCACAGTGTCCCACATTTCCTGGATGTTTTGTGTTAAGGATTTGTTGAATTTAAGATTTTCTTTGGTCGATGACTCTATTTCCTCTAGTTTATCTTTGGTGCCTGAGAGTCTCTCTTCCATCTCTTCTATTCTGTTGGTTATACTTGTGTCTTCAGTTCCCTATGGTTTGCCAGGCTACTCACCTCTGCCTGCTTCTCGCCACCTTCGCCTCCTCACATATGCTCTCAGCACAGGAAATGATGTCCCCCCTCTCCTTCCCCTCACACTTCCCCTCCTCCACCTCTGTCCCATACCCTCACCATAATGGTGCCTGACCTTCTGGCTTGTGGGTTTCCTTCTCCCAGTCAGACTTAATGGCACTGGGCCCGATTGTGTTTCCTCCTCACCACAGCGAGCTCCATTTGATAGCCACTTGCAAGTGAAAAATCAGTTTTCTTCAAAGGAGTCTCCCTGGGAAGAACCACTCTGAAGGGTAGATCCCATGCCCAGCAGGAGCAGGCAAACACTAAGAAAGCTCAATGGAATCTCTGAAGGTCTTTCTCGGTTAATGTCGAGTTTTGTTTTGTCTTAATTTTACTTTGCATGTATTTTGCCTACATGTTGTTATATATTAGGGGCTCTGGTTTTGTGCTTGTGTGAAATTCCTCGGTGTCGTGACATCTTTCTGTGTTCTTGTGCTTTTTCTTTGGCTATTTTCTCTTCTGTGTTTCATCCTACTCCAGTTTGTTTTTGACTTATTATAGTTTATTTTACTTTATTATTAATACTTAAGTATGTATCTATTTGTTTACTAAGGAGAATAAAAGGAATGTGTATCCAGATGGGAGAGGAAATGTGGAGGACTTTGGATGGATGGGGGATAGGAAACATTAATCCAGATATATTGCATGGAATAAACTCTTATTTTCAATAAAAAATATTTTAAAGTGATATAGTGATGCATACTTGTAATCTCAAAGCTGGAGGGTGACAGACAAGAGAATCCCTGAGGCTACCGCCTTTACCTGTTGGTAAGATCCAGGTCACAGTGAGAGATGCTCTCTGAAAACACAAGGTGAAAGGCTTCTGGACAAGAACCAATGTTGTCTCCTGGCCTGCAGTACACATGCACACACATCCCTCATCTGTGCACACACTTATGCATACACACATCACAAAAAACTCTCTGACAACATGTGAGTGTATATAAACGGTTTTTAGTTACTCATAATACCTTAATAAATAAAGTTGAAAAGAAGAACACATAGGACCCATTAAGTAACTGTGGCAAAAATGGAAAACATAAATTCACATTATTTTATGAAGCCATATAAATTAAAATTAGGACACATAATTAAAGCTACATTAAAATATTTAAACCATTTTTAATGACAGAATAAATTAAAATATTGTTAAACAAAGCTTACAAAGTTACTGTCAGCAAAGAGTTTCCTTCAAGAACTTCATGTTCAAAGGAATATTTAGGATATAAAATAAAAATAGGACAGTGAGGGAATTCCTCTGAAAATATCAACTTATTGTATAATGAACTTACAGAACGCTATACTACTGACAGTACAATGTAAATGTGTTATAATAAAAATTGTTTTTAATTATGAAGGATATTACTTTGCTACTTGACTATTAGACTGTTTCAGAAAATAATGTTTTCTTTAGTTTTAATAATTACACAACACCAGCATGACTCCCTATAACCATTTGTAATTCCAGTGCTAGGGGATCCAATGACCACTTCTGGCCTCTGTGGGAACCAGGAATGCACAATGCATACATGCTGGCAAAACACGCACACAATTAAAACATACATAATTAAAGAAGAGAAAAATTATCCCTTTTTAAAAATCTTGTGGCACTTAAACCACAAGTTTGCCAGCATATTGATTATTCTGTTATCAGAACTGATTTGCACCAAAGGAGTTATTGTGGGATAGGCATTCATCACAAACTTCTGAAGAGTCAGGATGACTGGGTGGTACATCCATAACAGGACTGCAGTAGATGAGAAGACAAAGTCCACCCAGTACATGACCACAAAGACAAAAACTATCATCAAGATGGTCTGGGTGGCCCTTTTCTCAGGAGATGCTCTCGGGTGGCTGAGACTGTGAAGATGCTTGCATTGCCTCTGATGTCTGAACAAGATAATCACCATGTACCCACTTGTGGTCAGCATAACTCCTACAAGAAATATATCTCTGGAGGTCGTCACTGTTAAACTCAGTGCCCTGATGATGTCATTCATGGGAAAGAGTGAGCAATATTTGGTGACCTTCATCTGGTTGGTCTCACTCACGTTGATAAAAGCCCCAACATAGAAGAGCAAGTTGCTACTGAATGACAAGTTGAGAATCCATATACAGAAGAAAGCACGGATTATATATTTCTTTAGATTTTGTTTAAATTTTGCCAGCAAAGAGGTACTTGGACTGATAGTGACAGCCTGGAACACACTCAGGAGGCAGGTGATGCAGATGGAGAGGCCTCTCATCACTCTGTGTATGTAAAAATTTGCCTTACATTTGAGGTCATTCTCAATGCTCAGTGACTCAAATACATCCAGAAGCCCAATATCCCCTCCAGTGAGGACCAGCACTATGTGGATGAGGGTCAGTTGACAGGAGATCAGGTCCATGAGCTTAGATTTATGAACAAGGATTGTGAAAGTGTAGAAAAAAAGGAGAAACATATTGGCCAGGATTCCAAGTCCAGCTTGGAAAAGAAGGACATTCTTTAATGAGGACATATGTGGACAGAATATTCATCTTAAAAGCACATTGGAAACTTCTTTCATATATCTGAAAAAATAATAGATTATACATCAAACTACTGTCAGTGTTTCTTCATCATAAATGTGTTTTACCTACTTATTCTTAATTAACCTATCACTTTAAATTTTTCAAGTTCCACATTGGATATGGCCTATATTCTTTTTACCACCCATACACATTATCTCCTGTATATGTGCATAATAAATTCATTTACAGCCACATTCAATGCAAAATGAAAACTTTAGGTTGTGTATTGCACCTAGGTGTCATGTGGTAGAAATCCAATCCTATGGATTTACTTTGCCTTATTTAATATTTTACACCTAAAACAGTAGTGACTAACACATAGCACATAATATTAATCACATTTTTACATCCAATAAAACTTACATCCAATAAAATTTTACATCCAATAAAACTGAGAAAGATTCAGAAAAAATCCAAAATATTGAGATTTGTCAGTTTCAGGTTGCATAATCTTAATAAGCTTTATGTTACAACTGCCTATGATTTCACTAACAGTTCTAATTGAATCACAATGATAATTCATGATAACCTCACAATTTTCATCAGCAAAAATGTCTATCATAGATCAATTTCCCTTTTTTTTTTTTTTTTTTTTTTTTTTTTTTTTTTTTGGTTTTTCAAGACAGTGTTTCTCTGTGTAGCTTTGGAATCTGTCTTGGAACTAGCTCTGTAAACCAGGCTGGCCTCAAATTCACAGAGAACTACGTGCCTCTGTCTCACAAGAGCTGGATTAAAGGTATGTGACACCAACAACTGACTCATATATTCCTTTTTTTATGTCCCATTTTCTATGAAATCTTACAATCCCAGGATCCAGAATTAAAGACGTATATAGAGGTGGAGGCACTTTCCACACAGTATTAATTGTATATCCACTGATTTTGGGCATAAATGATCCTAGATGTCTCCTAGTTTAAATCCCATGCCATGAGGGTTTGGAAGACTCCACTTCAGGTTTAAAGAACTAGCTCACAGCTATCCAGAAAAACAGTGTTCTTTTCTTATTGTGTGCGTGTGAGGGGTGGGGATGGCAGTTCATTAACACTATGATTCCTTACGATTTTTTCTTTTTTTCTTCTGACTTTTTGAGCCAACCATGTAGTTATTTTATCTACTAACTCCTTTTGTATTTATCTCCCTGCTCCTTACATGAGAACCCCCATTATCCCATGTTCCCTATCAGATTGGCTGCACTCTGCCATTCCCCTGTATCTTCCTCCCACCTTCTTCTGTCCTCCCCCTCCCTAAGGAGCTCTCCTTTCCCATCTCCCTGATGATATGCACTGCCATTCTCCTCTCTAATGCTACGCACACCACTCCAATCCTGGCCATGGTCCTGCTTTGCTCTGATATCTGTAGTTGCTACAGGCTACATACTCTTTCTGAAGATGTGGAGATAGGAGCCTCCAACAAGAGAGAACATGCAACACAAATACAAACACTTGTTTTCAACATTTGTGGGAAACAAGAACTTGCTGAAGATGACCATATACTGACCCTGTTGGGAACTTCAGTTTAAAGGAGATTCCTTCCCATGCACTGCACATCAAGGTCCCCAGTGTTATCATATGTCATCAGTACACAGACAGCTTTTACACTTTCACTCAACAGTCTTAGCTTTGGTGCCTCTGTTGGTGATTTGTCCTGGTTACCAGTATCAATTTTCAATTGAATTAATTTAATCCAGTACTTAGGAATTAGCTTTGTGACAAAAAATAGAAAACTACCACACTTGCCAGATTCCTTTGAGAAAAAGATGCCCAATTATATTGTCACATTCACTTGTGTATTCCACACATATATAGATGGATGCATGTATGTATAAAAATGCATATTTAGTGGATAAACCCACCCTATAACATACCTGTGAATATGACAACGTAATTCACTCATTTTATATTTATATTATATCTGCTTTTAAAAAAATCTTGATATAGTAAACTTAGAGATTCATCCCAAGTGCCAGAACCAAGCATCTCATTTTTCTACCAAAGTACATTTACAGTTGCTACACCGTGGTGTTCTGGTTTTTGTTTGTTTGATTGTTTTGTTTTTTGTTTTTTGTTTTTAAACCTCCTGGATACCAGTTGGAGAGATGGCTCAGTGGTTCAGAGCACGATTTACTCTAACAAAAGACCTGGATAAGATTACCAGCAATGACATAGTGGCTCAGAAGCATCTGTAAATTTAGTTCTGGGGGGATTCACTGCCCTCTGGGACCCAGGCATGAGAACCGCACACAGACATATATGCAGGCAAAAACCTCATATATGTAAAATAAAATAATTAAATCTTAAATAAAAAAGCTCCAGGATATCACTTAATTCAGTTTTGGAATCCAAATTTAAAGAAGGGGAATATACTTCAAAACTTCAAACGGCAAAAGAACAAACGATATATGCTAAATAATTTTCAATAATTATCCATTTACATTATATCAACATATCACATGTTTTATAAGCAATATGAAAGGAGGGCATTTTAAGGTAAAAGGCACTAATCTAAAATGACTTCTTCCTTAACCCAAAGATATGTTCTACAACCTGGATATTTCATATGCATCGATTTGTGAATATTGATGACTTACAGAAAGTGATTCATCTTATAATTCATCAAGTGAGCTCTGTAGCTCATTCTAACTGAGACTGAACCAGAAAAGACCATAGCTACCACTGATAAAAACTGAGTTGGAAACATATACATGCATTGAGAAAAGTCACTGGTTTTATTTGAAAAATAAATTTCAGTGCTGAGGGTTTTCACGTTAAAGTTTTTAATATTTACTTCAAGTATAAAAACCCAAAACATAATATGGAGAGAGCATCCTTATTAAATTGACCCAGACCTGAAGACCAAGTAGTCTGTCTGCAGGCAGCTGTCTGAAGACATGTGCAGCAATAAAACCCAAGAGCTGCTTTATGCATGCATAGCCCTGTTTTCGCAGTATTTCATTTTAGAACAGTCTTGTTTTAAGGACATATGGTGATCTTTGCATTCTTCTTGGTGAAGATTTAACAATATAATGAACATACAAATATATTAGATCAAGTATCATTTTCATTTTAAGTTTTGCCATTTTTAGTGAATAATGATCAAGAAGCAACATGACTGCTCAGAGAGGACACAGAGTGATTTTGTTACTTCCAGATGACAAGATACATGGTGTTAGCTGAGGGACTGTCCACTGTCAGCAACATTAATAAATCTTCAGGAATCTCAGGAAGATCAAGACCTAAGCCACTCAAATTAGTTCCATGAGATATTTATAAAATATAATTCCAGCCGGCATAAATAGTGATTACTGATTTACAGTATTAACTCATAGTAATTGCCTGACACACGTAAATAATTTAATGTATACATGATTCTTTGGAAACTGGGTTTAGCACAGGTGAACTGGAAGCACACAGACACTGACTAGAATGTTACAGTCTCACTGTTATAAGCCCGTTCCCCTGAGATGAAGCAGCAGCAGCAAGAGCAGAAGAGTCTGTCACTGCAGAGACCCAGAGCTTGATCAAAAGTCACATGGCATTTAAGTCTGGGAAAGACACAAAAATGTTCAATGGGAATGTGTATGGGGGGGCCTTTAATGACGGGACAAGTGGAATTAAGAATACATCAATAGAATATTGTGTACCGAGGCTCCTAACAAAAATATGTGTTCAGCACTTGAGTGAAAAACTGAGAATTATATCAAATATGTTCATGAAATAAATGAATGTTAAATGGAGAGTATATCTCTGGATCCTGGGTGACTTGAATATATCCAAGAAGGCCCTACAGACATTTAATGTTAATTACTCCAAACAAACTGAAAATTCTGAAATGATTGCAAATATATTCTCTTGGTTCCAGCATTTGTCTTTGGTGGTTTGGATGTTCTGTGTCCAGTGACTTTACTAGCAGACCTTGTTCAATTCTTAAAAGAAAATATTTTAATTAAGGCAGTATTCCACTTTAATTTTAATTGAATTTAATATGTGTGTGTGTATTTGTGTGTGTGTGTGTGTGTGTGTGTGTGTGTGTGTGTGTGTGTGTGTGTGTGTGTGTTTGGTGGTGTCTCATCCTGTGCTTCAGACTGATATCAATTAAATTTACGATGTTCCTGACTTAGCCTTCCAGTGCTGGGACCACAGGTGTGTGGCACCACACCTGCCTTCATTTTAGTCTCCTGTATACATTAGAAAGTGAAATTCCGGCAGGATAAAAACGGACTTATGACATTCAGCAGTTAAACATCCTTCCCATATTTTGTGAATGCATATTTCAATGAGCAATTGTATTTTGTAACTAATAGACAAAACATAGGGGATTTTGACTTTGAATAATTTTATACTGTTTGAGGATTGAAATCTTATTCAATTCTAATGAAAAGCTTACTCAATATATCAGTATCAAGGTAAGAAAATTCAATTTAGAAAACTTGAAATAGTAAGCTTAACATTGTATTAATGAAAACATCTATCCAAATCTTTCCAGTTTACATTTTGTAAGCATAATTTTACAAGGATTTAGTAAATAAGAGATATCCCAGTTTTTTAAATACTCAGGAAATGTTTAGTTCACTAGAAATAACTACAATACAATAAAAATTGTGAATTTTTAAAAACTTATGTATACAAGTAAAACACATCTTATGTTTTACTAGTTGAAACTACTAAAGTTGAAACTTTTCACATAATTCCTAAGTACATACAAACAAACAGAACAGAATATTACTGATAACCCCTAATTTAGTATTTGTTAAATATTTCTGCCTTAAGTTTCATACAAATAAATTCATAGATCGTTAACTTCAGAAAAGTAGTAAAATGGCAAAATACAAGGTACATAATTTAATATGATAAATGTACTCCTGCAAATAAATAAATGTGGGTTCTCAGATTTTCACCCTCAATTATTTCAGGTATTTTGCAAAATGGATTGAAGGCTAACACAGTTGTCATCTCTTGTGTTTACTTGTGATACAGTTTGGCTCAACAGTAAAACTCTAAGCATTGAATTATCCACTCATTTGAATCACTTCACTGTGGCCTACTTACAGCTCTCTCTAAAATGAATGGAAAAGCAAACACTCACCTGGCTGGGCCACATGCATGTGGAATGAGGCCCTACAAAAGCAGTTATAAGGAGGAAATGCCATCACCTCATCTCCCTCTTCACCCATAATTATCATGTCATCTGTGAGGGCAGGTCTTACCTTGAGGTTGTTAGAAAGTGGTAACATCAAGTGGGAAAGTTCACTTCCCTAATTCCAGGAAATCAGCAGAGTAGATGCAGCTGAGTTCTGGGTTTCCCCTGTGTGTGAGCTATTCTCCCCAGGCCATATCTGTCTGTGTGGATTAGCTGATCCCAGTCATTGTGAGTAAAATAAAATGAAAAATTATAATATCCCATTTAAAAGAAGTAGAAAAACATTTTGATTTCCCAAGGTATCCTGTATAATAACTGCTTCCTAAACATCCCCGATAGCCTCCATGCTTCCTTGACAGTGGCTTCAGAGTCACTTCAAAAAATTAACAGCACTTTTGCTAAAATTAAGAAAGGGTCCATCAAGATGCATTCTTCCACCTACAGATTCCTGCATGTTGGATGTGATGGGGTAAGGGTGGCCTAGAGTTTGAAGGAGTGGTCAACTAATAACCTATCAAGCCTTGCTAAGAGAGTAATCCCACCAATGGCACTGCCTAAAACAGATTTAGACACATAACTAAATATTAGGCAATAAAAGCAAAAGAAGAATAGAAAAGAAAATGTCTGTATATAAATACTGTGATTTTCTATGATTTCTACAAGAAAGCCAGAAGCAGAGACTTTAAGGTTGCTAGATAGGGACTAAGATATGAGGTGCACAAAAGATGATCTAAATTGACCTGAGCTGTATTAGATTAAATGAGATGTCCCCTGGAGTCACTGGACATTTCAACATTCAGTTTCCAGGTGATGCTGATGTTTGGGGTGAAGCATTTATATACTTATACTTTATTAATGAAAACTTGGGAGCCTGATATTAGGATACGGATCTGAATGATCAGAGAAGTGGCAGAGAATCAACTAGTGACTACTTCTCTTTCATTCCTAGATTGCAAAAGCCAAGACTCGCTCTAAGTCCAATCCTACTACCTTCCATGTCTCTACCTGTCCTCATTCCTACAAGAACTCTACACATAAATGTGGTCAGAGAGTAGCCAGTTACACCTTCTAATTCAAAGAAACTTTATTGTCAGTCTCGGAGCATCAGAATGTGATCAAAATATCCCACAACATTCTGCCATTTGTCTAAATAAAACGGGATGGTTTTACCTCTAAAATAATAAAATTATATACAATGAGAATAATTATTGGGTGAAAATTACATTCACGAGGTCTAGTCCATTTGAATTTTGCAAATTAAAGAAAATACTCCAGTACCAATTGTATCTTGGTGAATCCAAATTTGTACCTAATACACTTTCTACCCTAATTTGTATTACCAACCTCAAAATATTTTTTCTTTCTTTCTTTTTTCCTTTCTTCCTTTCTTTCTTTCTTCCTTCCATCCTTTCTTTTTGACTTATTTATTTTGAGGACAGGGTTTCTCTGTCAAAACATTTTCTTAGATAAACAACTTAAGCCTTTATGTCTCTTAACCTCATATACTTCACTCCTCTTCTGTGAGTTTCTTTTCGAATTTTGTAACTAGGAAAACTGTAACTATCACTATCTAGTCTTCACCTCAATCAGAGACACAAGAAGAATATAATATTACCTAAGAAAAGAGGTAAGAAAAGAGGAAGTTAAGAGCAAACAACTTCTAAAACTATGACAAAAATAATTTGGCAACCTGGACATTCACCCACAAGGTTCCTCTGTAATGATGGGACATGCATCTTTGACCTACAGGCCTAGAATATTTGACAGACTTTTCTGTGAAGCAGGAATTTCGAAGGACTATCCTACTTGTCTTGGCAAAGTTTGTCAGTCACTTTCTTTTGTATCTTACTTGCCCAATTTGAACAACACACTATCAGCAGTCAAAGCAAAGGCACTTTGTTCCTCACTGCCTAACTTTTACCAGAAAGAAATCTAACTCCAAGCGCAGGTTCTGTGATCCCCGTCATCTTGTTTGATGTATATTGGTGTCTCCAGGGGTAGACGTACCTCCTTGCCATGAAAAGTCTTGTTATTAAAACATCTTAAATGCCATATTCTGTAGCTCTATGAAGTGTTTGAAGGCTACTTGTCTATTTAAAACATATCTCTGTTTGACCTTGAAAACATACCTAACAAGACTACAACTTTGATCAGTATATGTAACCCCAAACAATCATTTATAAACCTGAATAACTTGTAATTTACATTAAATTGATAAATGATTTGCATAGGGACAATAAATTAAACAAAAGTCGAAATATATGTACAGAATTTTGTAGCAAAAATTATCTTAAATATGTATCACAATACAAAAATGCCTTAAATAACAGTAGAATCATATATGCAGTATAACAAAAATAATCTTAAATTTATGTCAATATACAAAAGTCTATAACAATACAAACTAAAGAATAATCGTTGCCCTGTTAGTTTAAAAGTAAATTCAATAGTCTTCCCATTTATCCTATCATTCTTTTAACTACCTTTTTCTTGTCAGAACAAAAATCCCTAAATCCCACCATCTTTGTTTAGTTTCTTCCCTGATTTCCTGACTATGATCAGTAACAACTTATAATCAACCACCCAAAATGACAATAATATCCATAATCCACCGAAAAACTAAAAACTACTCACCTCACCTCTTGGACATGTGGGTGTCATGTTTTAAAGACTGCTTTATGCAACTCTGAGAAAATTGAGATAATTTCCCGGTCCTAGAAGAACTAGATGTTGTCCAGTCTCTGTGGGATGGACAAGTGTACAGCTTACCCAAAGTCCTAGCTGGAGTATTCTAAGAGGCTGGACCATCTAAGCCAGACATCTTGAAATTGTCCTGCACAGTTTGTAATCCAAAGCTGATCTTTGGGTGGTGTTGTTCAGCTTAGTGGTATTACCACAATCCAATTACAATCGTCATTGTGGGGCCTCATCATCCTTTAAGAGACTTCAAATCTCACTGTTATGAATTGTTACAGTCCACTGCAGAAAAGTTAAAGATTTCAAATGCCATATGAGCAGATCAAGAAGAGGTTAAAAAAATCAAAATTTGCTAAGTACATTCAGGGTACCTAAACTTAATTCCTTGTTTCCTGATTCAGTCACAAGCCCAAAATCATGGACAGAAAGTGAGATGAACCCTTTTTTTACAGTTACTTAGTACTCTATATTACCATTAATACCACAACAAAAAGTTGTGGTATTAATATTTATTAATAGGCAATTAATATACATTAATCTTATAAAATTTGAGATACTTTTTAAAATTGAGATATTTATGCATTAGGAAAAGTTTTATACAGTCAAAATATAACAAAAGGATTGTGAGATTAATGGCAAAAGACTAGTTCCTTAATTTAAGATTTTCTTTTCTCCAATATGAGATGGCTTTTCTGACATGAGACAGAGATTTTGGATTTTACTTTAATAAGCATGCTTGAGTTTAGCAAAGAAGAGAGCTTTGCTCCAACTCCAAAGCTAGCTTTAATTTTAATTAAACTGGAACTACAAAACAACTCGTGTTGTATATGATGATAGAAAACGTCAGATACAGACATTTGGGAAGGTTTATGAACTTGTATCTTGCTGAAAATGTGTTATACCATTAGGTCAATTTACTCCTTTTCTTACGACATTTTCTCTGGATGATTCATTCTTTTTCCTCAGATGTTTCATCTGTCCAGTTGTCTTTAGATTTCTTAGTTGGATGTGTTTATTCTCCTAGAAAGACAAAAACAAAACTGCACCCCAAACCTAACTTTGGGGTTTTTCCATTTTTGGTGGGATATAACTGATCAAAGAAAAGCATTTGTTTGTCTTATAAGCTATTTTAGATTGAATGACTATACTTTCTAATGAACTATCTCCTCTTCTTCTAATTAAGAGATCTCTCCTACTGGAATCTAATGTTTATGAAGTTGGATGTTATCCGTCGACTTTTCTCTTGTGGAAACAAAATCAAAAGCTCTTCTTCAATGTAGAACATACCCTGGTTTACATTCTGAGGCCCACACATCTTTCAAGTAGGCAGGCTGGTTTAATTTGGGCATTTATTCCACTATCCAATGTCTCTCTGCAGCTGTCATTATTTTCCGTTGGCATTTAAAATATTTAATTGCAGTGCGCAATCTCTCTCTGGAGGACTTTATTGTCCCTTTCTATTTAGTATGACTATATTTTAAAGTGAAATTAGATCTTTCTATAAACAGGTATGCTGTTGACTATACCTATAATATGTTTTAAGTTGTAATAAGTAAAACCTGTTCATTATACTAGAGACATAAGTTGGAGTATTGTTAGTTTTAATTTGTATAGGAATCCCCATGATGGTCACAAATTCTACTAAATGTGTCACTAGAGAACCAAGTATTTTAGATCTTAACATTGAATTTCTGAATATTTACTTATGGTATGGGTTACTTCCTACAAGTGGTGGAATTTAGTTATACAAAGAACAAGTAGGATATTTCCTTATAATATCCTTGGCTTGATGCCAAGAGATAGAAAATCTCTCCTCAAATGTTTGCTATTAATTGTGTTTTTTATGAAATTTTGAGAAGGCTTCTGGCACGTTTCGCACTATAACTGGTCAATTTCACCATTACCTCATGCTAAAGAGCCCAGTAGATATGTATGGGATGTGATATGTGCTATATCCAAGAGATGATTACTATTTCATATAACTGAATAAATAACAAAATTAATTCTGACTCATCAGGAATAGGTTTAATGACTTCAACAAGGGAAACAACTCTTTCAGCATGTTGAGAGTCAATAACTATAGTAAGAGGATCTGGAAACTAATAATGTCATGAGAACAGCATATAATTCTGACTATTGAAAAGAACCATAAGGTCTTTGAGCCACTTTACTTAAATTTCCTTATTTATAACTTGTCTTTCCTGACTAATTTGCATCACTATAGAATGTTGGGACTTCAGAATTTGGTGTCCCTTGCACATTGTGAGAGATATAATTTTCTTTATAAATTGATGTCTCTTATCTTGGGGATATTTGTTGCAATCTCTACAAAAATAATTACTGTAAGCTCTTTGACAATATTCACTTTCTCTCCATAATGGGGAAATTTCAGCAGAAGTGAAAGGTACCACAATCTATGCTGAGTCTATTCCTGCTAAATGATCATGTCTTAATTTTCATTTCAAAATCAATAGTACATAGAATTAAATTTTTTCTCTGTGGGGTAAAAATATCTATTCTATGATATTATCTTCTCTCTGCATAAGAATTCCTGAAGAGAATGTACAGAAGGTAAAGTGACTAGAATACAATCAACTCTGGATCTAAGCAATTCACGTGTGCATCCTGTAATTACTTTCCTACCAAAACGAATTCTTTCTCTGCCTCAGCTGATAGATTCTTTGGACTCTTTAAGTCCTTATTACCCCATAGTGTAAAAAATAAACTACTTAGTTCTCGAGTTGCCAATCCAATTTTGAATGGTAACCAGTTAATATCTCACAGTAAATTTTTAAAATCATTATGAGTTTGTAATTCATCTCTCCTCATTGTACATTCTATGGCTGAACTTTACATAAACATAGCTTAAATCCTACGTAATTAATAGATTCTCTACTTTGTATTTTTTCAGGATCAATTTGTAATCACCAACAAAGGCAAAGTTCATTTACATTTAAAAACTCATTTTCTAAGGTAAATGAGACTGGATCTGCTAGTAAGATATCAACTATATAATATTAAAGTATATATTAAGGAAACAGTATTTGAATTATTTCCAATGATTGTCATAACAAATATTGAAACTAGATAGTGATGCTCGATATCCATTGTGGAGGAGTGGCTGTCTTTTAACAGGCTGGGAATCATTGTTTGTAGGCACTGAGAAGGGCAAATTTCTCTCCATCCTGTTCTTCTAAAGGAATAGAAAAAAAGCAGTCATTTAAATCAATCACTATAATAGACCATCCTTTAGATAATTGAGAAGACAAGGGAATTTTAGACAGTAAAGAACCTATTGGCTGAATCACCTTACTTATGGCTTCAATTCTGTTAAAATTCTCCTCATGATAGAATTATTTTTAACAACAAATATAGGAGAATACTGAGGACTATTAGATTCTTTTTTTAAATTTAATTTTTTATTTAATTTATTATTTTACCTGTCGATCCCAGTTCCCTCTCCCTCCCACCCTCCCTCCCTTTTACCCTCTCTTTCCCCTCACATGCACCCTAACCACCCTCCCCTCCCCTCCCCACACCCCAATTCCACATGTAGGGCAATACCATCCAGGTGGGGTCATGTAGATCTGTCAGGTCATTTGAAGTAAGTACTAGGACTACTCTCCTGCCTCTAGGTTAAGGGACTGTCCCACCATGGGGGATGTGTTCTCAAGATCCTTTTGTGCACCAGAGATACAACCTGGTTCCACTGTCTGAAGTCCCTTAGACTGCTCAGTCCTTCTGTCTCTCTCTTTCTCTCTCTTGTTTTCTATTCCTACCCTGACTCAATCTTCCTAGTCACATGTACTTTCATCTCCTCCCCTCTCTTTCTTCTACTTCTCTCTCCATACATTGTCCCCCCCACTTCCCCTGTTCTCTGGGGGACTTGTCGCTTCCCCCTTTTGTGAGAGACTTTATAAGAATCGCTTAGAATACACCTTGTATCCTAGTTCCTCTGGTGGTGTGAATTATAGGCTGGTAATCCTTTGCTCTAAGTCTAAACTCCACATATGAGAAAGTACATACCATGTTCCTATTTTTGTGACTGGGTTACCTCATTCAGCATGGTTTCTTCAAGTGCCATCCACTTGCCTGCGAATTTCAAGATTCCATTATTTTTTCCTGCATAGTAGTATTTAATTGTGAAAATGTGATACATCTTCTTTATCCATTCTTCATTTGAGGGGCATGCTATTACAAATAAAGGTGCTATGAACATAGTTGAGCAGATGTCTTTGTTGCAGGGATGGGGGTCATTTGGGTATATGCCTAAGAGGGGTATTGTCGGGTCCTGTGGTAAACTAATTCCCATTTTCCTGAGGAACCGCCATACTGATCTCCAAAATGGCTGTATGAGTTTGCACTCCAACCAGCTGTGGAGGAGTCTTCCCCTTTCTCCACATCCTCTCCAGCATGAGTTGTCATTGGTGTTTGTAATTTTAACCATTCTGGCAGGAGTAAGATGGTATCTCAAAGTTGTTTTGATTTGCATTTCCCTGATAGCTAAGGATGTTGAGAACTTTATTAAGTATCTTTCAGCCTTTTTTATTTCAAAAACCATCCTGAATGAGGTAACCCAGTCACAAAAAGAGGAACATAGTATGTACTCCCTCATATATGGATTTTAGACCTAGATCAAAGGATCACCAGCCTATAATTCACACCATCAGAGGAACTAGGATACAAGGTGTATTCTAAGAGATTCATATAAAGTCCCTCACAGAACCGGGAAGGGACAAGTCCCCCAAGAGCACAGGGGAAGTGGGGGGGGGGGGTCAGTGAATGGAGAGAGAAGTAGGAGAAAACGAGGGGGAGGAAAGGAAAACATGTGCGACCAGGAAGATTGAGCCAGGTTAGGAATAGAAGACGAGAGAGAGAGAGAGAGAGAGAGAGAGAGAGAGAGAGAGAGAGAGAGAGAGAGAGAGAGAACATAAAAGAGGGAGCTAATATTGGTTTGAAGATAAAATTGAACACAAAGAAAGGTCTAGAGAACTACAAGACTGCTCCCAACTAACAATTTGAGCAACCGTGGAAAGGCTACCATAAATGCCCTTCCTAGATAGTGAGATCAACAACTAACTTATCTATGGAGTCCTCATCTAATGCCTGTTGTAAACAGAAGCAAACACCCATACCTAAACACTGAGTCGAACTAGAAACCAGATGCAGATGGAGAAGACAAGACCAGGCTGCAGAAACACATAGAGACAGCTGACCCAAACAAGGAGGAGTTAACAGGCCACCAGACTGATAGCTGGGAAGCCAGCATGGGACTGACACAGGCCCCCCTGAATATGGGTCTCAGCCAGAAGGACTGAACAGTCTAAGGGACCACAGACAGTGGAGCCAGGATGTATCTCTGGTGCACAAAAGACCTTGCTAACACATCCCCCATGGAGGGATAACTGCCTTAACCTAGAGAGAGGAGAGAAGCCCTAGTCCCTACTTCACATGACCTGTCAAATCTACATGACCCAACTGGATGGCATTCCCCTACATATGGAATTGGGGTGGGAGGATGGGAGGGGAGGGTGATTAGGGTGCATGTGAGAGGGCAGAGAGGGTAAAGGGGAGGGAGGGAGGGAAGGAGGGAAGAAGATAGGGAGGGGAAGGGAACTGGGATCGATATGTAAAATATTAAATTAAATAAAAAAAATGCTTTGACTCCAAAATTTAAGTTCAAGGACAAGTTACTGAGGAAATGATTTCTATTTTTGTTTCCACAGAAAATGAAAAGCAGTGGATTCCTTCCAGACTAATGTGGTTTGATCACGCCAGACCGCCTGAAACAGAGTACCAGGTGATCCTACATTCAAAACAGCTGGATAAAGCAGCCTTACAGACTACAGCCAGGATTTGTGAATCTTCTTCGAATCCCCCATGACAGCGCCCCTTACCAGCAGGAAGTAGTTTGGAAAGAACGATGCCCAAATTCCCAAAGATTGTCTATAAATGTTTGTTTTCATTTAAATGGACTTGGTTATATAAAATAAATAAAAAAAAAATTGACATAGAAAAAAAAAGGTTTCTTCAAGTATCATCAATTTGCCTGCAAATTCAAGATTCCACTGGTTTTTTGTGCTGAGTAGTATTCCATTGTGTTAATTGGCAACATCTTCTTTATCCATTCTTCAGTTGAGGGGCATCTAGGTTACTTCCAGGTTCTTGCTATTACAAATAATGGTGCTATGAATATACTTGCACAGATGTACTTGTTCCATGAATGTGGGTCATTTGGGTACATGTCAAAGAGCTGATTTGCCGGGACCTGTGATACACTGATTCCCATTTTTCTGAAGAATCGCCATACTGATATCCAAAATGGCTATACAAGTTTGCCATCCCACCAGCAGTGGGGGAGTGTTCCCCTTTCTCCACATCCTCTCCAGCATAAGTTGTCATTGCTGTTTCTAATTTTAGCCATTTAGGAAGGAGTAAGATGGTATCTCAGAGTAGTTTTAATCTGAATTTTCCTGATACCTAAGGTTGTTGAACACTTTCTTACATGTCTTTTGGCCTTTTTGATTTCCTCTATTGAGAACTCTCTCTTCAGTTCTCTACCCCATTTTTAATAGGGTTATTTGGTATCTTGTTGACTAGTTTCTTGAGTTCTTTGTATATTTTGGAGATGAGCCCTCTGTCAGATGTAGGATTGGTGAAGATCTTTTCCAGTCTGTGGGCTGTCTTGTCAACTGTGTCCTTTGCCTTACAAAAGCTTCTCAGTTTGAGGTGGTCCCATTTATTGTTGCTCTCAGTGTCTGTGCCTCTGTAGTTATGTTCAAGAAGCAGTCTCCTGTATCAAGGTTATCTACCACTTTCTCTTCTAACTGGTTCAGTGTGGCTGGATTCGATTTGCCAGTATTTTATTGAGTATTTTTCCATCAGTGTTCATTATGGGTATTGGCCTGTTGTTCTCTTTCTTAGTTGTGTCTCTGTGTGGCTTGGGTGCCAATGCAATTGGGGCCTCATAAAAAGAGATTGTTAATGAACATTCTTCCTTTAATTTCTTTATTTCCTCTTTGATCCAGGTATGGTGCAATTGTGCATTGTTCAGTGTTCATGAGTTTGTAGGATTTCAGCAATTTGTGCTGTTGTTGAATTCCAATTTTAAAGCATGGTGGTCAGATAAGATACAAGGAACTAATACAACTTTTTGGATCTGGTGAGGTTTGCTATGCTGCCTAGTATGTAGTCGATTTTGAGAAGGATACAAGTGGAACTGAGAAGGTATATTCTTTTGTGTGTGATGGAATGTTCTGTAGATGTCTGTTAAAACCAATCAGGACATAACTCCTGTTATTTCTTTTGTTTCTTTGTTAAGTTTCTGTCTGGTGGCCCTGTATACTGATGAGAGTGGGGTATTAAAGCTGCCCACTATGAGTGTATGAGGTTTTATGTGAGCTTTGAATTTTAGTAGGATTTCTTTTACAAATGTGGGTGCATTTGTATTTGGGGTATAGATGTTCAGAATTGAGACTTTGTGCTGATGGATGTCTCCTGTGATAAATATGAAATGACCATCTTCATCTCTTTTGATTGATTTCAGTTAGAAGTCTAACTTGTTAGATATTAGGATAGCTACAACTGCTTGCTTCTTGACTCCAATTGATTGGAAGATCTTTTCCCAACCCTTTACCCTGAGGTAATGTCTGTCTTTGAAGCTTAGGTGTGTTTCTTGTATGCAGCCGAACGATAGATGATGTCTTCTTATCCATTCTGTTTGTCTGTGTCTTTTATAGGTGAGTTAAGATCATTAATGTTGAGGGAAAGTAAGGACCATTGATTGTTAATGTTTGTTTGTTTTAAATTTGTTATTGGTGTTGGTATTGTGAATATATTTCCCCTGCTTTATCCTTGGGTTTCTGGTGAAATGGGATTATCTATTACCTATGTGTTTGTGAGCATAGTTAAATTCCTTGGGTTGGAGTTTTCCTTCCAGAACTTTCTGTAGGGCTGGATTCGTAGATACATATTTTAAAACTCTGGCTTTGTCATTAAATATCTTGTTTCGTCCACTTATGGTGTTTGATAGTTTTGCTGGATATAGTAGGCTGAGTTGGTGTCCGTGAACTCTTAGGACTTGTAGAACATGTATCGATCCAGAACCTTCTGGCCTTGAGAGTTTCCATGGAAAAATAAGGTGTAGTTTTGATAGTTTTTCCTTCGCTGCACTTAATATTCTTTCTCTATTCTGTATGCTAGGTTTTTTGATTATATTGTGTCAAGGGGTCTTTTTTTTTTTTTTTTTTTTTTGGACCAGTCTATTTGGTGTTCTGTATGCTTCTTATACTTTAATAGCCATGTACTTCTTCAGATTGGAAAAGTTTTCTTCAATGATTTTGTTGAATATGTTTCCTGTACCTTTGAACTGGGCTTCTTCTATGCCTAGTATTCTTAGGTTTTGTCTTTTCACAGTGTCCCACATTTCCTGGATGTTTTGTGTTAAGGATTTGTTGAATTTAAGATTTTCTTTGGTCGATGACTCTATTTCCTCTAGTTTATCTTTGGTGCCTGAGAGTCTCTCTTCCATCTCTTCTATTCTGTTGGTTATACTTGTGCCTTCAGTTCCCTATGGTTTGCCAGGCTACTCACCTCTGCCTGCTTCTCGCCACCTTCGCCTCCTCACATATGCTCTCAGCACAGGAAATGACGTCCCCCCTCTCCTTCCCCTCACACTTCCCCTCCTCCACCTCTGTCCCATACCCTCACCATAATGGTGCCTGACCTTCTGGCTTGTGGGTTTCCTTCTCCCAGTCAGACTTAATGGCACTGGGCCCGATTGTGTTTCCTCCTCACCACAGCGAGCTCCATTTGATAGCCACTTGCAAGTGAAAAATCAGTTTTCTTCAAAGGAGTCTCCCTGGGAAGAACCACTCTGAAGGGTAGATCCCATGCCCAGCAGGAGCAGGCAAACACTAAGAAAGCTCAATGGAATCTCTGAAGGTCTTTCTCGGTTAATGTCGAGTTTTGTTTTGTCTTAATTTTACTTTGCATGTATTTTGCCTACATGTTGTTATATATTAGGGGCTCTGGTTTTGTGCTTGTGTGAAATTCCTCGGTGTCGTGACATCTTTCTGTGTTCTTGTGCTTTTTCTTTGGCTATTTTCTCTTCTGTGTTTCATCCTACTCCAGTTTGTTTTTGACTTATTATAGTTTATTTTACTTTATTATTAATACTTAAGTATGTATCTATTTGTTTACTAAGGAGAATAAAAAGAATGTGTATCCAGATGGGAGAGGAAATGTGGAGGACTTTGGATGGATGGGGGATAGGAAACATTAATCCAGATATATAGCATGGAATAAACTCTTATTTTCAATAAAAAAAAAATTTTAAAGTGATATAGTGATGCATACTTGTAATCCCAAAGCTGGAGAGTGACAGACAAGAGAATCCCCCAGGTTACCTCCTTTACCTGTTCCTAAGATCCAGGTTACAGTGAGAGATGCTCTCTCAAAACACAAGGTGAAAGGCTTCTGGAGACCTAGAACCAATGTTGTCTCCTGGCCTGCAGTACACATGCATACACACATCCCTCACTGTGCACACACTTATGCATACACACATCACTAATACACCTAGACAACATATGAATGTATATAAACAATTTTCAGATACTCATAATACCTTAGTAAATGCAAATGAAATGAAGAACACATAGGACTCATAAAGTAACAGTGGGGAAAATGGAAAACATAAATTCACATTGTTTATTGAAGCAATGTAAATTAATATTAGGACACAAAATTAAAGATACAATAAAGTATTTAAACTATTTTTAATAACAAAATGAATTAAAATATTTTCAAACAAAGCTTACAAAGTCACTGTCAGCAAGGCTTTTCCTTCAATAACCGCATGTTCAACGGAATATGTAGGATATAAAATAAAAATAGGTGAGGGAATTCCTATGAAAATATCAACTTATTGTACATTTAATTTAAAGAACTCTGTACTACTGGCAGTACAATGTAAATGTGTTATAATAAAAATTGTGTTTAATTATGAAGGATATTACTTTGCTACTTGACTATTAGGCTGTTTCAGAAAAAATTGTGTTCTTTTATTTAAATAATTGCACTGCACCAGCATGACTCCCTATAACCATTTGTAATTCCAGTGCTGGGGGATCCAATGACCACTTCTGGCCTCTGTGGGAACCAGGAATGTACAATGCATACATGCTGGCAAAACACACACACAATTAAAACATACATATTTAAAGAAGAGAAAAATTACCCTTTTTTAAAAATCTTGTGGCACTTAAACCACAAGTTTGCCAGCATATTGATTATTCTGTTATCAGAACTGATTTGCACCAAAGGAGTAATTGTGGGATAGGCATTCATCACAAACTTCTGAAGAGTCAGGATGACTGGGTGGTACATCCATAACAGGACTGCAGTAGATGAGAAGACAAAGTCTACCCAGTACATGACCACAAAGACAAAAACTATCATCAAGATGGTCTGGGTGGCCCTTTTCTCAGGGGATGCTCTAGGGTGGCTGAGGCTGTGAAGATGCTTGCATTGCTTTTGATGTCTGAACAAGATAATCACCATGTACCCACTTGTGGTCAGCATAACTCCTACAAGAAATACATCTCTGGAGGATGTCACTATTAAAATCAGTGCCCTGATGATGCTGTTCATGGGAAAGAGTGAGCAATATTTGGTGACCTTCATCTGGTTGGTCTCACTCACGTTGATAAAAGCCCCAACATAGAAGAGCAGGTTGCTACTGAATGACAAGTTGAGAATCCATATATAGAAGAAAGCACGGATTATGTATTTCTTTAGATTATGTTTAAATTTTGCCAGCAAAGAGGTACTTGGACTGATAGTGACAGCTTGGAACACACTCAGGAGGCAGGTGATGCAGATGGAGAGGCCTCTCATCACTCTGTGTATGTAAAAAGTTGCCTTACATTTGAGGTCATTCTCAATACTCAGTGACTCAAATACATCCATGAGCCAGAAATCCCCTCCAGTGAGGACCAGCACTATGTGGATGAGGGTCAATTGACAGGAGATCAGATCCATGATCTTAGACTTATGGACAAGGATTATAAAAGTGTAGGAAAACATGAGAAAAATATTGGCCAGGATTCCAAGTCCAGCTTGGAAAAGAAGGACATTCTTTAATGAGGACATATGTGGACAGAATATTCATCTTAAGAGCACATTGGAAACTTCTTTCATATATCTGAAAAAATAATAGATTATACATCAAACTTCTGTGAATATGACTTTATTATCATTCTGTTTTACCTACTTATTCTTAATTAACCTATCACTTTAAATTTTTCAAGTTCCACATTGGATATGGCCTATATTCCTTTTACCACCCATACACATTATCTCCTGTGTATATATAGTATATGTGCATAATAAATTCATTAACAGCCACACTCAATGCAGAATGAAAACTTTAGGTTGTGTATTGCACCTAGGTGTCATGTGTTAGAAATCCAATCCTATAGATTCATTTTCCCTCATTTAATAGTTTACACACAGTAAAAATAGTTTGACACTGTAGTGACAAACAAAAATATTAATCACATTTTTACATACAAATAAAACTTATATTGACTTGGAAAAGATTCACAGAAGAAATCCAAAATATTGAGGTGAGTCAGTCTGTCACAGTTTGGGCAATCTTAATAAGCTTTATGTTGCAACTACCTATGTTTTCACTAACAGTTCTAACAGAGTCACAATGATAATTCATGATAATCCCACTATCTTAATCAGCAAACTGTCTTACTTAGATCATAATTTCCTGTTTATGTTTCCTTTTCTTTTTTTTAGACAGGGTTTCTCTGTGTAGCTTTGGAATCTGTCTTGGAACTAGCTCTGTAAAACAGGCTGGCCTCGAATTCACAGAGATCCACCTGCCTCTGTCTCACAAGAGCTGGATTAAAGGTATGTGACACCAACAACCGGCTCATATATTCCTTTTTTTATGTCCCATTTTCTATGAAATCTTACAATCCCAGGATCCAGAATTAAAGACGTATATAGAGGTGGAGGCACTTTCCACACAGTATTAATTGTATATCCACTGATTTTGGGCATAAATGATCCTAGATGTCTGCCAGTTTACATCCCATTCCATCAGGGTTTGGAAGACTCCACTTCAGGTTTAAAGAACTAACTCCCAGCTATCCAGAAAAACAGTGTTCTTTTCTTATTGTGTGCGTGTGAGGGGTGGGGATGGCAGTTCATTAACACTATGATTCCTTACGATTTTTTCTTTTTTTCTTCTGACTTTTTGAGCCAACCATGTAGTTATTTTATCTACTAACTCCTTTTGTATTTATCTCCCTGCTCCTTACATGAGAACCCCCATTATCCCATGTTCCCTATCAGATTGGCTGCACTCTGCCATTCCCCTGTATCTTCCTCCCACCTTCTTCTGTCCTCCCCCTCCCTAAGGAGCTCTCCTTTCCCATCTCCCTGATGATATGCACTGCCATTCTCCTCTCTAATGCTACGCACACCACTCCAATCCTGGCCATGGTCCTGCTTTGCTCTGATATCTGTAGTTGCTACAGGCTACATACTCTTTCTGAAGATGTGGAGATAGGAGCCTCCAACAAGAGAGAACATGCAACACAAATACAAACACTTGTTTTCAACATTTGTGAGAAACATGAAGATGACCATATACTGACCCTGTTTGGGAACTTCAGTTTAAAGGAGATTCCTTCCCATGCACTGCACATCAAGGTCCCCAGTGTTATCATATGTCATCAGTACACAGACAGCTTTTACACTTTCTCTCAGCAGTCTTAGCTTTGGTGCCTCTGTTGGTGATTTGTCCTGGTTACCAGTATCAATTTTCAATTGAATTAATTTAATCCAGCACATTGGAATTAGCTTTGTGACAAAAAATAGAAAACTACCACACTTGCCAGATTCCTTTGAGAAAAAGATGCCCAATTATATTGTCAAGTTCACTTGTGTATTCCACACATATATAGATGGATGCATGTATGTATAAAAAAATGCAGATTTTTGTGGATAAACCCACCCTATAACATACCTGTGAATATGACAACATAATTCACACATTTTATATTTATATCATTTCTGCTTTAAAAAAATCTTGATATAGTAAACTTAGAGATTCATCCCAAGTGCCAGAACCAAGCATCTCATTTTCCCACAAAAATACATTTACAGTAGCTGCACCGTGGTGTTCTGGTTTTCTGTTTGTTTGTTTGTTTTGTTTTGTTTTTTGTTTTTAAACCTCCTGGATACAAGTTGGAGAGATGGCTCAGTGGTTCAGAGCACGGTTTACTCTAACAAAAGACCTGGATAAGATTACCAGCAATGACATAGTGGCTCAGAAGCATCTGTAACTCTAGTTCTGGGAGATTCACTGCCCTCTGGGACCCAGGCATGAGAACCGCACACAGACATATATGCAGGCAAAAACCTCATATATGTAAAATACAATAATTAAATCTTAAATAAAAAAAGCTGCAGGATATCACTTAATTCAGCCTTGAAATCCAAACTGAAAGAAGGGGAATCTACTTCAAAACTTCAAACGGCAAAAGAACAAACCATATCTGTTAAATAATTTTCAATAATTATACTTTTACATTATATCAACATATCACATGTATTATAAGCAATATAAAAGGATGGCATTATAAGGTAAAAGGCACTAATCTAAAATGACTTCTTCCTTAACCCAAAGATATGTTCTACAACCTGGATATTTCATATGCATCGATTTGTGAATATTGATGACTTACAGAAAGTGATTCATCTTATAATTCGTCAAGTGTAGTCTTTCTCTGGAGCTCATTCTAACTGAGACTGAACCAGAAAAGACCATAGCTACCACTGATAAAAACTGAGTTGGAAACATATACATGCATTGAGAAAAGTCACTGGTTTTATTTGAAAAATAAATTTCAGTGCTGAGGGTATTCATGTTAAAGTTTTTAATATTTACTTCAAGTGCAAAAACCAAATGTGTATCCATAAACATAATATGAAGAGAGCATCGTTATTAAATTGACCCAGACCCGAAGACCCAGTAGTCTGCAGGCAGCTGTCTGAAGACATGTGCAGCAATAAAAACCAAGAACTGCTTTATGCATGCATAGCTCTGTATTTTTTCAAGAAAAATCACTTTAACCCCTCATTATCACAGTATTTGATTTTAGAACAGTCTTGGTTTAAGGACATATGGTGATCTTTGCATTCTTCTTGGTGAAGATTTAACAATATAATGAACATACAAATATATTAGATCAAATATCATTTTCATTTTAAGTTTTGCCATTTTTAGTGAATAAATGATCAAGAAGCAACATGACGGCTCAGAGAGGACACAGAGTGATTTTGTTACTGGCTGAGGGACTGTCCACTGTCAGCAACATTAATAAGTCTTCAGGAATATCAGGAAGATCAAGACCTAAGCCACTCAAATTAGTTCCATGAGATATTTATAAAATATAATTCCAGCAGGCACAAATAGAGATTACTGATTTACAGTATTAATTCATAGTAATTGCCTGACACTCGTAAATAATTTAATGTGTACGTGATTCTTTGGAAACTGGGTTTAGCACAGGTGAACTGGAAGCACACAGACACTGACTAGAATGTTACAGTCTCACTGTTATGAGCCCGTTCCCCTGAGATGAAGCAGCAGCAGGAGCAGAAGAGTCTGTCACTACAGAGACTGTGGGGAAGCAGTCAGACCCAGAGCTTGGTCACATGTCACATGGCATTTGAGTCTGGGAAAGACACAAAAATGTTCACTGAAAGTGTGTGGGGGGCGGGGTAGGGGGGGCTATCTCCAATCAAACTCACGATACTTCTGCCGTAGTCTCCAAAGTCCTGGATCGTAGGCGTGGGCTACCACAGCTGCCTTCACTTTCCCTTCCATAGGAGTCCCCTGTATACATTAGAAAATGATGTTCCAGCTAAATAAAAATGAACTTGTGACATTCATCACCTAAACTTAACTTTACTTGGCAATTTTCTGTGAATGCGTACATTAATGAGCAATTGTATTTTATAACTATTAAAGGGAAACCTTGGGGAATTTGATTTTAAATACTTTTATGCTATTTGAGAATTAAAATTAGTTTCTCACTGTTAATGAAAAGCTTACTCAATTATCAATGTTACAAATTTTAATTTAGAAAAATTGAAATATTAAAATGTAATATATTTTAATTAAAATATTCAATATCCCACTGAAATTTCCAATTTATATTTTTGTAAGGATAACTTCACAAGGAATTATTAAAACAGTGAGGTGAGACATTTAGATTTTTTAAAAATCTGAATTTTTTAAAAATTTTAATAGAATAAACAAACATATGTAAAAATTTTAAAAGTTATTTATACAATTTTAAGAACATTTTATATTTCAGTAGGCCATAGATTGAAACTTTCCTTAGAATTCCTAAGTATATGAAAATTAACAGAACAGAAAATTACTGATAAACACTAAATTATTTGTTGTATATTTCTTGCTTAAATTTCATATAAATAAATGCATAGACAGTTAACTTGAGAAAAGTAGTGAAATGGCAAAAACAAAATATGATTTAAATCTAACTTTGTATTACCAGTGTATTACGGCCAACAAATACACGTGGATTCTCTGGATTTCACCCTTCCAAGTTATTTCAGATATTTTGTGGCAGGGATGGAAAACTAGCACTGTCAGCATTACCGAGGTGGAAACCTGGCCTCAGAATTACTAAAGCATACACTGAGGAGAATCAATAGTCAGGTATACTGCTAAACTATTTCATCTGAGGCCATTTTTTTACACATGTACTAGTATACAATCGTCGTAAAAGAATGAAGGCTTTGATGACATTTTCATTCAATATGTAATATCCATTGATGGTCCTCACCCTGTTAGCCTTTCCTTCCTCTATCCACACATCTGCTAGGCCCTGTCCTCTTTCTTGTTCTACTGTCACATATATTATATTCAGGGATCACAGTCAGTGAAATCTGTGTTCTTTTATAAATCATTACAATGATAATTTATGTCTACAAGCATCAGTGGAATTTGCTTATGATAAAATAAGGCTCAAAAGTAAAATCCTAAGCAGAGATTTCTCTAACTATTTTACTACATATAATTCTCCTTCATTCTACAGTTACAACTCCCACTATTAAAAAGCAAAAACTCACCTGGCTGGGCTTTTGATCAACACCCATGTTGAAAGAGGTCCTAAGAAGCAGTTATAAGGAGGAAGTGTCATCACCTCATCTCCCTCTACGCCCATAATTATCCTGTCATCTGTAAAGGGCAGTTCTGATCTTGAGGTTGTTAGAAATTGGTACCACCAAGGGGACGAGTGAACTTTACTAATTCCAGGAAATCAGTGGAGTACGAACAGCTGAGCTCTCTGTGTGTCCCGTGTGTGAGCTATTCTCCCCAGGCCATACCTGTCTGTGTGAAGTAGATGATGTCAGTCCTTGTGGACAAAACAAAAGCAAAAATAATATCCCATTCATAAGAAATAAGAAAAACATTTTTGATTCCTCAAGGAATCTTTACTGCTTCCAAAATACTCCTGATGGCGTCCATACTTACAGTAGCTTCAGAGTCTCACCTGGAAATTAACAGCAGTTTTGTTAAACATGAGAAAACTTCACCTTCTCCAAACACACTAGGGAAAAGTCACCTTTCTTACAGAGGGCACAGACATGAGGTAATGTAATCAAGAGATAGTGAGCTGTGGGGCTGGGGTTGAAATTCAGCTGGTAGAGTGCATGTCTAGAAAGTACTGTTTATGTGAGACAGCAGGGAAAGAATTAAACTTCTGGATTAGAGGAACAGGTTAGGTAGTAGAATCCCAAGTCAATGGCAAAGACAAGATCTTCAATAAGATCATAGAAGAAAACTGCTTCAAATGTAGGAAAGACACAGCCATACAAATACAAGAAGCACACAGAACACATAAGAGACAAGACCAGAAAAGAGAATTTTTCATGGCATCTCATAATTAAACCACTAAGTATGCAGAACAGGAAAGGTGTATTGAAAGCTGCAAGAGAAAAGCTACAAGTTACAAATAAAGAAAACCCATCCAAAGAACAGCTGACTTCTCAAAGGAAAATTTCAAAGTCAGAAGAACCTGGAGCAATGCAAGTAAAGTTCTAAATGAAAGCCAACCTAAAATAATATGCCCAGCAAAACCACTGCTGTAATTGAAAGAGAAGGAATAATTTCCCACATCATAGACAGCCTAAAAATTTTATATTCAAAAATGAAACCTAAGGTAATACAGGAATTTTTTAGGGTAAAAAGAGGAACAAGCAAAGTATAGATATTGTGGGGATAAATAGGAGTCATAATTATTAAAACAAAAAGTACCACTGAGAACACAACACCAAAAATCAACAACATCATGACTAAAACTAAGACACACGTGTCAATAATAATTTAAATATGAATGGCCTCAATTCTCTACTCAAAAATCACAGACTGACTGTACAGATCAAGAAATAAAATCTATCATCTGTTGCCTACAAGAAACACATTAGTTATAAAGACAGGCACCACCTTAGAGTAAAGGATGGGCAAAGTACTCCAATGTAACAGAACCAGGAAGTAAGCAGGAGTCACTTGCCTGACATCTGACAAAACAGATTTTGAACTAAAACTAATCAAAAGAAATAAAGGGGTAACCCAGAACCAGAAAGACAAATATGGTATATACTCACTCATAAGTGGATATTAGACATAAATAAAAGGATAACCAGGCTACAATGCTCAGCCCCAGAGAAGCTAGGTAACAGGACGACCCTAAGAAGGACACTCTTAAAATCTCCTAGGTAAACTGGGGGGTGAGTAGAAGGGAGGGGATGGAGGATAGGATCATGAAGGATTGAGATGGTCAAGTTGTGGGAGGAACAGAGAGGGAGAGCAATGAAAGATAGATTGTAATAGAGGATTATGAGGTCAGGGAGAGACCTGGTGCGAAGGAAGTTCTCTGGAACCCACAATGGTAACCCCAGTTAGTACCCCTAGCAATAGTGGGGAGGATGCTGAACTGGCTTCCCCTAAATCAGAGTAGTGACTACCCCTACTCCTATCATAGAATTGACATCCAGTAACTGATGGAAGCAAATGCAGGGACCCACAGCCAAGCACTGTGTTGAGCTCCTGGAATTCAGTTGAAGATAGGGAGGAGAAATCATATTGCGGGGGGGGGAGGATCATGATGGGGAAAACAATAGAGACAGATGACCCTAGCTGGCAGTAGCTCACAGACTCTGGACTGACCTGGGGAACCTTCATGGAACTGAATTAGTCCCCCTAAATGTAAGTGACAGTTATGTGACTTGATCTGTTTGGGCGAGCCCCTGGCAGTAGGACCAGAACTTATCCTGGGTCCATGAATTGGTCTTTTGGAGCCCATTACCTATGGTGGAATACCTTGTTCAGGCTGATTCAGAGGGGAGGGGCTTAGTTCTGCCTCAACTTGGTACCCTAGACTTTGGTGACTCCCCAAGGAAGGTCTTATCTCCCCTGAGGAGTGGTGGGGGTAGGATGGGGGAAGAGGTTGCAGAAGGGGGACTAGGGTTGGAATATAAAAATATTTTTTTAAAAAAAAAGAACCATAAAAAAAGAAATAAGGAACAACACTTCATTCTAATCATGGTAATAGTTAAGGAAGAAGGCATTACTGTCTTAAAAATATAAGCACCAAACTCAGGGACAGCCAATTTCATTTTTTAAAAATCTACTACTGAATTAAAAGGCAGAAATTTACATCAACCATTAAATAAGGTGAATTCAATACCCAACTTTCTTAATATACGGGTCATATGGGGAAAAGGGAAACAGAAAAATATTAGAGTTAATTGACATCATATATCAAATGAACATAACAGAGAGCTATAAAACAGAAAAGTTTACATATTTACTCTGCGTCACATAGAAGTTTTTCTAAAGTAGACCATATACTGAAATGAATAACAAATCATTACAAATAAAAAAGATTGAAATCACTACTTGGATCCTATTTAAACATCTGCAATAAAATATAAAATTGAAAACCAACAAATCTCAAGTGGATACACAAACTCAATGGAGATCAACAAATGTACTATAAAATGAGGACTAGGTCAAAGAAAAAATTCAATGGAGAAGCAAAGCTTTCCTGGAACTAAACAAATTAAAACAAAATCCCTGGGATATATTGAAAGCAATCATATGAAGAAAATTTAAGTCATATGAAGAAATTTAAGTGCCCACTTAAAAAAAAAAAATCTAACCAGTGGAGGTGCACACCTTTAATCCCAGCACTCAGGAGGCAGAGGTAGGTGAATCTCTGTGAGTAAAGTTCCAGGACAGCCAGAGCTGCTACACAGAGAAATCCTACCTTGGAAAAAAAGAAAGAAAAGAAATAAACATTGCAAATAATTTGCTTGACAATGCAAATGAAAAGGTTGGAACAAAACAAATTCAGCCCAGTTGATAGCAAGAAATAACAAATGCTAAAGCATAAATAAACAAAACAGAAACAAAGAAAAATGCAAAGAATGAACAAATTTAATTGACAGACCTTTGGCCAAACTAACCAAAAGAAAGAAAAATGAACAGAATCAGAAACGAACAGGGAAACATTACAAGAGATACCTAGGGAATTCAGAATACTGTAAGACATTTTTTAAAAAACATGCACTCTATTAAGGTCAAAAATGTAAAAGAAATGTTTGATTTTCAAGAAACCAAACACTCGTAACGAATAAAGAGACTGAAATAATAAAAAGACCTTCCAGCTAAGAAAAGTCCAGAGCCTAATGGATCCCCAGAAGAATCTCCATGACATTCAAAAAGGACCTAAAGCCAGTCCTTCTTATACTATTTTAAAAGAAAAGAAACAGAAGGGTATCCTAAAACTACTTCTACAAAGCAAGTATCACTCTAATACCAAAACCAAGGACTGACACAAAAGAAGAAAAACTATAGGCCAATACTCTTGATGAACACAGACTAAAAAAGAGTCAATAAAATACATGCAAACAGAACAGAGATATACATCAAAAAGAGCATATAGCTTGGCCCGCCTACACCCACCTGGAGAGGTGAGTGTGGGCTCTGGTTAGACCCTTCACCACCGCACCCCCATCCCCTTCTTGGAGTTTCCTAGGTCTGCTCAGGGTGCAACAGACCCATCCCAGCAGGCAGGACCTTCCAGAGTCTGCCCACATCTCAGTCTTGATCCACCTAAACCCACTGGAAGGAGAGGAGAGGGAGACCCCACCTGCATCCATTGGAAGAAAGGATGAAAAGACAACAGAATAAGAACACATTCAACAACAGAAAGAACAACATGATGCCATCCCAATGCAGATGAAGCAGAAGAGAATGACCTTAAAAACAACTTCATGAAGATGACAGAGACCTCAAACAGGAAATGAGAAAATCCCTTAAAGAAATGGAAGTAAAGCCCTACACCCTCCCCTGGGAACTCCCTGGGTTGGCCCCGGATCCCCCTGCTCCTGTGTCCTGTCCCCATCAAGAAGGCTCTTGGAGCTCTGATACACCCCCACCCACCCCCACTGAGAGCCTTCTCTCCCCCTACCCTGTGCCCTACCCTGCCCACTGTCCCATCACTCTGGTTGAGCATTGGGACAGAGGGTGGAGCCAACAGTCCAGACAACTTTGGGGAACTTCTGGGAGAGGCTCTGAACACAGGAGACCTGCCTATCCATGCAGGACCACCCATAATTTCCACCTGCCTGGTCTCTGACCCCCACTGCTGGTCCTCTACTGGAGTCCGGGGTCCCTCCCAGAAATCTGCCTGTCTCTGCAGGACCAATCTGAGTTCCTGACAGCAGGATCCTTGACCCCCATAGCAGGGCCTCTCATAAGAGGCCTTAGCTGGAGAGTACCAGGCCCAGGCTAGATCTGCCTATAGACACAAGGAACATTCAGAGTCCCAGCCTTCAGGATCTTTGAACCCCATCGCCAGTCTTCTCCTGGAGCCTAATTTCTGACCCCCATCCCCGGGCCCCTGCCTGTGGAGAGACTTCCTAGAGAGCTTGGACCACCAAGAGCTAAAGACATTGAACCTCTGACCCACCTAAGCCCACCAGGGAAGTACCACGGAGAGAGGGAGAGACCCCACCAACAACTACTGGAAGAAGCTATGGGAAGAAGGCAATACAAGAAAACACCTAACAACAGAAAGACAAGCATGACACCACCAGAATCTAGGGAATCTATACCTACTAGACGGGAACACAACAAAGCAGAGAAAGCAGAAGGGAACGACTAAAAAATTATCGTCATAAAAATGATAGAGGCCCTCAAAGAAGATGTGAGAAAATACCTTAAAGAAATGGAGGAAAAAAAACAAACAAAAAAGTGGAAGAAATGAACAAATTCCTTAAGGAAAGTAAAGAAAGTACAGAAAGCCAAGAAAAAACAATTGGGCAGGTGAAGGAAATGGTTCAAGACTTGAAAACTGAAATAGAGAAAATAAAGGCAACATAAACCAAAGGAATGCTGGAAATAGAAAAACTGGGCAAAAGATCGGGAACTACAGACGCAAGCATAACCAACAGAATTCAAGAAATGGAAGAGAGAATCTCAGGAGCAGAAGATAAACTACCAGAAATAGATTCATTGACCAAAGAAAATCGTAAATCCAACAAATCCTTAACACAAAACATCCAGGAAATGTGGGACACCATGAAAAGGCCAAACCTAAGAATAATAGGCATAGAGGAAGGTGAGGAAGCCCAGTTCAAAGGTGCTGAAAACATATTCAACAAAATCATCGACAAAAATTTTCCCAACCTGAAGAAGGACGTGCCCATGAAAGTACAAGAAGCATACTGAACACCAAATAGGCTGGACCAAAGAAAAAAGACCACCTCAACATATAATAATCAAAACACCTAGCATACAGAATAAAGAAAGAATATTAAGAGCAGCGAAGGAAAAAAGGACAGGTAACATATAAAGGCAGACCTATCAAAATTACATCTGACTTCTTCATGGAAACTCTCAAGGCAAGAAGGTCCTGGACAGATGTTCTACAAGTACTAAGAGACCACGGATGCCAGCCCTGGCTTCTATACCCAGCAAAACTCTCAATCACTATAGATGGAGAAAACAAGATATTTAATGACAAAACCAGATTTTCCCAATATGTATCTACAAATCCAGCCCTACAGAAAGTTCTGGAAGGAAAACCCCAACCCAAGGAAGTTAACTATGCCCACAAAGATGTAGGCAACAGATAATCTAACTACACCAGAAACCAAGGGTAAAGCAGGACAAATATATTCATAATACCACTGTCAACAACAAACCTAAATCAAACAAGCATCAACAATCAATGGTCCTTACTCACACTCAACATTAATGGTCTTAACTCACCTATAAAAAGACACAGGCTAACAGAATGGATACGAAGACAGAATCCATCCTTCTGCTGCATACAAGAAACACATCTAAGCTTCAAAGATAGACATTACCTCAGGGTAAAGGGTTGGGAAAAGATCTTCCAATCAAATGGAAATAAGAAGCAAGCAGGCGTAGCTATCCTAATATCTAACAAGTTAGACTTCAAACCAAAATTAATCAAAAGAGCTGAAGGCGGTCATTTCATATTCATTGCAGGAGAAATCCATCAATACAAAGTCTCAATTCTGAACATCCATACCCCATATACAAAGGCACCCACATTCGTAAATGAAATGCTACTAAAATTCAAAGCTCACATAGAACCTCACACACTTATAGTGGGAGACTTCAACACACCACTCTCACCACTAGACAGGACCACCAGACAGAAACTTAACAAAGAAACAAAAGAAGTATCAGAAGTTATGTCTCAACTGTATTTAACAGACATCTATAGAACATTCCATCCAAACACAAAAGAACATACCTTCTTCTCTGCTCCACATGGAACCTTCTCTAAAATCGACCACATACTAGGTGACATAACAAACCTCAACAGATACAAGAGAATTGGAATAGTCCCCTGTATCTTATCAGACCACCATGCTTTAAAATTGGAATTCAACAACAACACAAATTGCAGAAAACTTGCAAAGTCATGGAAACTGAACAATGTGCAATTGCACCACACCTGGGTCAAAGAAGAAATAAAGAAAGAAATTAAGGACTCCCTAATATTCAACGAGAATGAGGACAGAACATACCCGAACTTATGAGACACTTTGAAAGCAGTGCTACGAGGGAAGTTCATTGCACTAAGTGCCCATATGAAGAAAACAGAGAATAGTCGCATAAGAGAATTAACAGCACAACTGAAAGCCTTATAACAAAAAGAAGCAAACTCACCCCAAGGAGTTGACGCCAGGAAATAATCAACTTGAGGGCTGAAATCAACAAAATAGAAACCAGAAAAACAATACAAAAAAATCAATGCAACAAAGCGTTGTTTTTTTTTTTTTTTTTTTTTTTTTGAGAAAATCAACAATATAGACAAACCTTTATCCAAACTAAAGAAAAAGCAGAGAGCAAACATGGAAATTAACAAAATCAGAAATGAAAAGGGGGCCATAACAACGGACACTGAGGAAATCCAGACAATTTTCAGGTCATACTTTGAAAACCTGTACTCCACAAAATTTGAAAATTCAAAGGAAATGAACAAATTTCTGGATAACTATCACTTACCAAAATTGAATCAAGAACAGACAAACAATTTAAATAGACCTATAAACCCTAACTAAATAGAAGCAGTTATCAAAAACCTTCCAACTAAAAAAAGCCCAGGGCCAGATGGCTTCAGTGCAGAATTCTACCAGAAATTCAAGGCAGAACTAATACCAATACTCCTCAAACTGTTCCACACAATAGAAGCAGAAGGTTCATTACCAAACTCCTTTTATGAGGCCACAATCACCTTGGTATCCAAGCCACAAAAAGACACAACTAACAAAGAAAATTACAGACCAATACCCTCATGAACATTGATGCAAAAATACTCAATAAAACACTGGCAAATGGAATCCAACAATACATCAGAGAAATCATCCACCATGACCAAGTAGGCTGCATCCCTGGGTTGCAGGGATGCTTTAACATATGAAAATCTATCAATGTGATCCACCATATAAACAAACTGAAAAAGAAAAATCACATGATCATCTCCCTAGATGCTGAAAAGGCCTTTGAAAAAATTCAATACACTTTCTGATAAAGGTCTTGGAGAGATAGAGGGAACATACCCAAATATAATAACAGCAACATACAGTAAACCAACAGCCAACATCAAACTAAATGGAGAGAAGCTTAAGGCGATTCCTCTAAAGTAAGGAACAAGACAAGGCTGTCCTCTCTCCATATCTCTTGAATATTGTACTTGAAGCTCTAGCTAAAGCAATAAGAAAGCCAAAGGAGATCAAGGGGATACAAATTGGAAAGGAAGAAGTCAAACTTTCTATATTTGCAGATGATATGATAGTTTACATAAGGGACCCAAAACACTCCACCAGGGAACCCCTACAGCTGATAAACACCTTCAGCAAATTAGCAGGATACAAGATAAACTCAAAAAAATCAGTAGCCCTACTTTATTCAGACGACAAAGGGGCTGAGAAAGAAATCAGAGAAACATCACCCTTTATAATAGCAACAAACAACATAAAATATCTTGGGGTAATGCTTACCAGATAAGTGAAAGACCTATAAATAAGAACTTTGTGTCTTTAAAGGAAGAAATTAAAGAAGATACCAGAACATGGAAAGATCTCCCATGCTCTTGGATAGGTAGGATAAACACAGTAAAAATGGCAATCTTGCCAAAAGCAATCTACAGATTCAATGCAATCCCCATTAAAATCCCACCACAATTCTTCACTGAGCCTGGAAAGAATAATAATGAACTTTATATGGAAAAACAAAATACCCAGGATAGCAAAAACAACCCTATACAATGAAGGAACTTCAGGAGGCATCATCATCCCCAACTTTAAGCTCTACTACAGAGCTATAGTCCTGAAAACAGCCTGGTCTTGGCACAAAAATAGACAAGTAGACGAATTCAATTGAATAGAAAATCCTGATATTAACCCACACACCTATGAATACCTGATTTTTGACAAAGCAGCTAAAAGTATACAATGGGAGATGGAAAGCATATTCAACAAATGGTGCTAGCACAACTGCATGATGGTGTGTAGAAGACTGCAGATGTCTATCACCACTCATAGAACCCAAGTCCAAATGGATCAAAGACCTCAACATAAATCCAGCCACATTGAACCTCTTAGAAGAGAAAATGAGAGCTACCCTTGAACAAATTGGTACAGGAGACGGTTTCCTGAACATAACTCCAGTAGCACAGACACTGAGATAGACAATTAATAAATGGGACCTCCTCAAACTTAGAAGCTTCTGTAAGGCAAAGGACACAGTTGACAAAACCAAATGGTAGCCAACAGACTTCACCAATCCTACATCAGACAGAGGGCTGATCTCCAAAATATACAAAGAACTCAAGAAACTAGTCAATAAAACACCAAATAACCCTATTTAAAAATGGGGTACAAATAGAGAATAGAGAACTCAATAGAGGAAATCAAAGAAGCTGAAAGACACTTAAGAAAGTGCTCAACATCCTTAGCTATCAGGAAAATGCAAATCAAAATAATTCTGAGATACCATCTTATGCCTGCCAGAATGGCTATAATTAGAAACACCAATGACAACTTATGCTGGAGAGGATGTGGAGAAAGGGAAGACTCCTCTACTGATTGTTGGAGTGCAAACTTGTACAGCCATTTTGGAGATCAGTATGGTGGTTCCTCAGGAAAATGGGAATCAGTCTACCACAGGACCCGGCAATCCCCCTCTTAGGCATATACCCAAACGATCCACATCCACGCAACAAGGACATGTGCTCAACTATGTTCATAGCAGCATTATTTGTAATAGCAAAAACCTGGAAGCAACCTATATGCCCCTCAACTGAAAAATGGATAAAGAAGTTGTGGCACATTTACACAATGGAATACTACTCTGTGTGTGTGTGTGGGGGGGTGAATGGAATTTTGAAATTTGCAGGCAAGTGGATGGAACTTGAAGAAACTATCTTGAATGAGGTAACCCAGTCACATAAAGAGGAATATGGTATGTACTCACTCTTATATGGATTTTAGACCTAGAGCAAAGGATCACCAGTCTACAATTCATACCACCAGAGAAACTAGGATACAAGGAGGATTCTAAGAGTTTCATATAAGGTCCCTCACAGAAGGGGAAAGGGACAAGATCTCCAGAGCACATGTGGAGTGGGTGGGGGGCAGTGATTGTAGATGGAACTAGGAGAAAGAGAAGGGGAGGAGAGGAAAGCAAGTGGGACTAGGAAGATTGAGTAAGGGGAGAAATAGATAAAAGGAAAGAGGGGAGGGGGAGGTAGAGAGAGACCATAAAATAGGGAACCATTATAGGTTTGAAGAGAAAACTAAACCTAGAGAAATGTTCAGAGACCTACAAGACTATCCCCAACTAACAATTTGAGCAACTGTGGAAAGGCTACCATAAATGCCCTTTCGTGATAATGAGATCAATGACTAACTTTTCCACCATCATGGAGCCCTCATCTAGCAGCTGATGGAAACAGAAGCAAATACCCACAACTAAACACTTAACTGAACTTGAATCCAGATGCAGAGAGGAAGGTCAAGACCAGGTTGCAGAAACACATAGAGACAGCTGACCAGAACAAGGAGGAGCTGATGGGCCCCCAGACTGATAGCTGGGAATCCAGCATGGGACTGACTCAGACCCCCTTGAACATGGGTCTCAGATAGAAGGCCTGTGCAGTCTAAGGAACCTCAGAGAGTGGAACCAGGATGTATTCCTGGTTCACAAAAGGACTTTGGGGGCATATCCCCCATGGAAGGATACTCCCTTAACCTAGATACAGGAGAGAAGTCCTAGTCCTTACTCCAAATGACTTGACAGATGTAGATGACCCCTCCTGAAGGCTATCACCCTACATGTGGAGTGGGGGGGTAGGAGTAGGAGGAGAGGGTGGTGGTGGGACCATGTGAAGGTAGGAGAGAGGGAATAAGGGAAGGAGGGAGGGAAGGAGAGAGGGAGGCAGGGGGAACTGGGATCGATATATAAAATAAAAATAAAAAGACAAAGGCTAACAGAAAGGATACAAAGACAGAAATCATCCTTCGGCTGAATATAAGAAACAGGCCTCAACTTCAAAGACAGATGTTACCTCAGAGTAAGGGTTTGGGAAAAGATTTTCCAATCAAATGGACCCAAGAAACAAGTGGGTATAGCTACACTAATATCTAACAACTTAGACTTCAATCTAAAATTAATCAAAAGAGATGAAGAAGGCCATTTTATATTCATCACAGGAAAACTCCATCAAGATCAAGTCTCAATTCTGAAAACCTATGCCCCACATTCCTAAAAGAAACATTACTGAAACTCAAAACCCACATAAAACCCCACACACTTATAGTGGGATACTTCAACACCCACTCTCACAAATGGACAGGACCACCAACAAAGAAACAAAGGAACTAACAAATATTATGACCCAATTGGGTTTAACAGACATCTTTTGTGTTCCATCCAAACACAAAAGAAGATAACCTTCTTCTCAGTGCCACATGGAACTGTCTCTAAAATCGACCACATACTCAGCAACAAAACAAACCTCAACAGATACATATAACTTAGAATAACCTCTTGTATATTATCAGATCACCATGGGCTAAAGGTAGAATTCAACAACAACACAAATTGCAGAAACCCTACAAACTCACAGAAATTAAACAATGCTCAATTGCATCATTCCTGGGTCAAGGAAAAAATAAAGAAATTAAAGACTTCCTAGAATTCAATGAAAATGAAGACACAACATACCCAAACTTATGGGACACTTTGAAAGAAGTGCTAAGCACTAAGTGCCCACATGAAGAAACTGGAGAATAGTCACACTAGAAAATTGACAGCACAACTGAAAGCTCTAGAACAAAAAGAAGTCACCCACGAGGAATACACACCAGGAAATAATCAAATTGCGGGCTGAAATCAATAAAGGAGAAACAAAGAAAACAATAAAACAATCAATGCAACAAACAGTTGGTTCTTTGAGAAAATCAACAAGATAGACAAACCTTTAACCAAACTGACCAAAAAACATAGAGAGACCATGCAAATTAACAAAATCAGAAATGAAAAGGGGGACATAAAATGGACACTGAGGAAATCCAGAGAATCATCAGGTCATACTTTGAAACCATTTACTCCACAAAATTGGAAAATCTAAAGGAAATGAACAATTTTCTGGATAAATATAAGTTACTAAAACTAAATCAGAACTGATAAGCAATGTAAATAGACCTATAACCCCTAATGAAATAGAAGCAATCATCAAAAGTCTCCCAACCAAAAATAAATAAATAAATAAAATAAAATTGCTCAGGGCCAGATGGTTTCAGTGCAGAATTCTACCAGAAATTCAAAGAGCTAATACCAATACTCCTCAAAGTATTCCTCAGAATGGAGCAGAAGGGTCATTGCCAAATTGTGTTTTACAAGGCTACAATTAGCCAAACCACACAAACACACAACTAAGAAAGAGAACTACAAACCAATCTTCCTCATGAACATTGATGAAAAAAATACTCAATAAAATTCACAAACTGAATCCAAGAACACATCAGAAAAATTATCCACCACTATCAAGTAGGCTTCATTCCAGGGATGCAGAGATGGTTCAACATACAAAAATCAATCAAAGTAATCCATACCATATACACAAACTGAAAAAGAAAAACCACAAAATCATTTCATTAGATGCTGAAGAAAGCCTTAGATAAAATCAACCACAACTTCATGATAAAGCTCTGGGAAAGATCAGGGAATAACATGTTCATACCTAAACATGATACATAGTGAGCCAACAGCCAACATCAAACTAAATGGAGAGAAATCAGGAACGAGACAAAGTTGTCCACTCTCTCCATATCTTTTCAATATTTTACTTATTCTAGCCAGAGCAATAAGACAACAAAAGGAGATCAAGGTGTTAGAAATTAGAAAGGGAGAAGTCAAACTCTCACTATTTTCAGATGATATTATAGTTTACATAAGTGACCAAAAAAACTCTACCAGGGAACTCCTACAACTCATAAATACTTTTAGTAAAGTGGCAGGGTACAAGATAAACTCAAAAAAAAAATCATTAGCTACTATATGTAAATAATAAATGGGCTGAGAAAGAATCCAGAGAAACAATACCCTTTACAAATAGCCACAAACAACATAAAATATCTTGCGATAACTCTAACAAAATATGTGAAAGACCTGTATGAGAAGATATTTGATGCTTTAAAAAGAAACCAATGAAGATACCATAAAATGTAAATATCTCCCATGCTCTTGGATAAGTAGGATCAACATAGTAAAAATGGCAATCTTACCAAAAGCAATCTATAGATTGAATGCAATCCCCATCAAAATCCCAGCACAATTCTTCACAGAAATTAAAAGGACAATAATCAACTTTACATGGAAAAACAAAAAAACCAGGATAGCCAAAATAACCCTGTACAATAAGGGAATTTCCAGAGGCATCACCATCCCTCTACTTCAAGCTCTACCATAGAGCTATAGTGATGAAAATATCTTGGCATTGGCAAAAAACAGACAGATAGACCAATGGAATCAAATTGAAAATCCTGACATTAATCCACACACTTACGAACACTTTATTTTTGACAAAAAAGTTAAAATTATACAATGGAAAAAAAAGAAAGCACCTTCATCAAATGTTGCTGGCATAACTATATGCTGACATGTAGAAGATTGCAGATCGACCCATATCTATCACCACACACAAAACTTAAGTCCAAAGGATTAAAGACCTCAGCATAAATCCAGCCACACTGAACATTTTAGAAGAAAAAGTAGGAGGTACCCTTGAATGAATTGGTACAGGAGATCACTTCATGAACATAACTCCAGTAGCACAGACCCTAAGATCAGCAATTAATAAATGGGACCTCCTAAAACTTAGAAGCTTTTGTAAGGCAACGGACATGGTCAACATGACAAAATGACAGCCCACAGAATAGGAAAAGATCTTCACCAATGCCACAATTGACAGAGGGCTGGTTTCCAATATATACAAAGAACTCAAGAAGCTAGCCAACAAAACACCAAAAAAATCTAATTAAAAAGTGGGGTACTGAACTAAATAGAGAATTCTCAATAGAGTAATCTAAAATGGCTGAAAGACACTTAAGAAATTGCTCAACATGCTTATTTATCAGGGAAATGCAATTCAAAACAACTCTGAGATCCATGTTACACCAACCAGAATGGCTAAAATCAAAGACACCAATGACAGTTTATGCTGGAGAGGATATGGAGAAATTGCTGGTAGGGGTGCAAACTTGTGCATCCACTTTGGAATCAGTATGGCGGTTTCTCAGAAAAATGGGAATCAATGTACCTCATGATCCAGCAGTTCTACTCTTTGGCTCACATGCAACAAGGATACACCCAAAGGATACACATTCATACAACAAGGACATCTGCTCAACTATGTTCATAGCAGCGTTGTATGTAATAGCCAGAACCTGGAAGCAACCTAAAGCCCCTCAACTGTAAAATGTATGGAGAAAATGTGGTACATTTACACAATGGAGTATTACTGTGCAGAAAATGAAATCTTGAAATTCACAGGCAAATGGATGGAACTAGAAGAAACCATCCTGAGAGAGGTAACCCAGACACAGAAAGACAAGAATGGTATGTACTCACTCATATATGAACATTAGACATAGAGAAATGGACTACCAACCTAGAATCCACACCTCCAGAGAAGCTAGGAAACAAGGAGGAACCTAAGAGAGGCATACATGGTCCCTTGGAGAAGGGCAAAGAGACAAGAGCTCTTGGTCAAATTGGAAGCATGATTGGGGGAAGTGGGGGAGGGAAGTAGGAAAGAGAAAAGTGGGGAAGAGGATGGGGGAGGAGGGCATGAGGGAGCAGGAAGAGTAAGTTAGGGGAAGAATAGAGGAAAGCAAGAAAAGAGATACCTTAATATAGGGAGCCATTATAGGTTTAAAGAGAAATGTGGCACTAGGGCAATGTCCAGATATCCACGAGGATGACCCCAACTAAGAATCTAAGCAATTGTAGGGAGGCTACCTTAAATGTTCTTCCCCCATAATGAGGTTGATGACTACCTTAAATGCCATCCTAGAGCCTCCATCCTGTAGCTGAAGGAAGCAGAAGCACATAGCCACGACTAGGCACTGAGCTGCACTCCTATGAGCAAAGGGGTCAAGACCATAATGGAGAAACCCACAGAAACAGTAGACCTGACCAAGTGAGAGCACACGGATCTCAGTCATAAATCTGGAGAATTAGCATTGGACCACACCAAGCTCTCTGAACATGGGTGCCAGTCCTGGGCAGTCTATGGAACCTCTGACAGTAAAACCAGTGTTTATCCTTAGTGCACAAATGGACTTTGGGAGCCCATTTCCACCTAGAAACACAGAGGTGGGCCTAGGCCCTACCACAGATGATGTCATAGATTGATGATCTCCCATGGAAGGCCTCACTCTCCTTAGGAATTAGATAGAGGGTGGGATGGGGGATCGTTGGGAGACATGGGAGGACGGAAGGGAGAGGGAACTGGGACTGATATGTAAAATATGATTGATTCTAAACTAAATAAAAATAAATAAATAGCACAAAAAATAGTATATGTGCCATGAAAAGTTGGTTTTATCCCTAAAATGTAGGGATGGTTCAATATACACAAGTCAATAAATGCAATAAACTACATACATGGACTTACAGACAAAAATCACATGAGCATCTCAATTGATTTAGTAAAAGCCTTTGACAAAACCCAACATGCACTCATGATAAAGGTCTTAGAAAATATAGGGCTAGAGAGAACATCCCTCAATATAAGGAAAGCTAGTTATGAGAAACCCACAGTCAAGCCAGCATCATCCTAAACCCAGAAAAACTTGAAGCAGTCTTACTGAAGTCAGGAAGGAGACAAGAGTGCGTACCTTTCCTATTCCTTTTCAACATTGTACTCAATGGACTAGCCAGAACAATAAAGCAAGAGAAGAAAACTTAAGGGATACAGGTAGGGGGAAAAAAGTCAAACTATTCCTATTTGCAGATGACATGAACTATACATTAAAGATCCCCCAAATTATCAAAACATTACTATAAATGACAAATTCAGCAGGGTAGTAGTCCACAGAATCAAATTGCACAAACCAATAGCTTTCCTATATAGCAACAACAAAACATACAAAACACATTCATAATATTTTCAAAGAAAAAAAAAAACATCTAAGATTAAATCTAACCGAGGAGGCAGAATGTCTCTAAAAAAGAAAAAAGAAAAAAAAACTTTAAACCTCTGTGGAAAAGAGATAAAAGACAATAGAAAATTGAATGATAGCTCTTATTCATGGAATACTAGAATTAACATTGTGAAAAGGATAATTATTCCAAAATCTATTAACAAATTCAATGCAATTCTATCAAAATCTTATTCTAGATACAGAAGTAGACAAACTATCCTAAAATTTTCATGAACTACAAAAGACCAAGATAACCTATCAATCCCAAGCAAAAGGAACAGTGATGGAGTAATCACAATTCCAGTTCTGAAGACATATTACAGAGCCATGGTAAAACAAACAAACAAAAAGCAATATGGTATTGACACTTAACAGATATGTTAACCAATGGAAAAAACAAAGACTCAAACATGGATACATAGAACTTCAACCATTTAATACTTGGTAAAGATGCCAAAAACACACATGAAGAAAAAGAAAGTATCTTCAACAAATGATTCTGGGGAAATTGGATATCACACTTGTAAAAGAATGAAATTAGACCTGTATCTATTATGTTGCACAAAACTTAACTCAAAATTGATCAAAGACCTAAACTTGAAACACTGAAACTGATAGAATTAATCATAGGCAATACACTACATGATATAAGGATAGGAAAGGATTCCTGAATAGGACTCCATTTGCCCAACAAGAAAGACAAAAATCAAACAAACAAACAAGTCATAATTGATGAAAATAAAGTTTCTGTACAGTTACAGAAAAAAATCAACCAGGTAGTGAGGAAGCCCATAAAAAGCAATAGAATCTTTGCCAGTTATATATCTGACACATGTTTAATATCCAGAATATACAAATAACTCAAAAAGCAAAGAGTTGAAATGAAAAGTGACATATTCACAAAATGGGCCTTAGACGGAATAGAGAGCTCTCAAAGAAGAAAATGAAATGGCCAAGAAATGCCCCCCCAAAAAATCATCATCTCCAGTAATTGTGGAAGTGCAAATAAAAACAATTTTGACATTTTATAATACCCCTCTCAGAATAACAAAGATAAGCAAAAAACAACTGACAACAAATGCTGGAGGTAATCCAGGAAAAATGGAGCCTTCATTAACTGTTGGTGGGATTGAAAACTGGTGTAGCAACTATGGAAATCAGTGTGGAGAATTCTTCAAAAGCTAAAAATAAATATACCATATGAGCTATCTATACCATTCCTCAGCATATGCCTAAAGGACTAGACATGACACTCCACAGATATTTGCTCAACCATGTTAACTGCTGCTCTAATCACAATAGCTCAGAAATGGAAACAATCTAAATGCCCTAGAACTAACTAATGGCTAATGAAAAGGTGGGGCATATACACTAAGGAATACTATTCGTCTGTAAGGAAAATGAAATCATGAACTTTGCAAGTATATGGATGGATGGACCAAGAAAAGATCATATTGAGTGAGATAAACTAGACCCTGAAACACAAACACCACATTTTCTCTCTTACTGGAGTTTCTTACCTCCAAATGTTCAGATGTGAGTACAGAAGCTGTAGTAACTACAGAAACCAGGAAAGTCAAACAGGACCATCGATGGAATAGGATAAAAGGGTTGTGGATCAACAGAAAGGGGAGCAGCAGGGTACAAGTGATCTGACTGAGAAACGGGAAAGGGATATGGCACCTTATGAAAGGGAATAGAGGTAATTACAAACAAAAAAAGTTAGAGAAAGATAACGGGGACTAGCAAGATACAAGTGATCTGATAGGAAAAATTTGGAAAGGAAGATTTCTTAGGGAAATGGGGTTAAATACAGGAAAAGGAGGAAGGAGAGTAAAATAACTATATGGATATATTAAAATGTTACAAAGAATCAAAGAATTCTTTAAACCAAACAAATAAACCAACAAAACAAAACCCTATAAATGAATTCAGTGTATAAATGTACATATATAGTTTTGAACCTTTCTTATCCAGTGCTGACAGTGCTCCCTCAAAGAATCAAAGACCACCTAACAAAAAATCTCAATACCAAACAAGAGAAAACTCTCTTTAGTTGTTGGCCAGGGATGCCTAAGAGACACCCTATTGCTGTTGTCCTTTTGTATCACCCAGAAGTGGAAGGTAAGTCTCTATTGCTGAAGATACTACAAAGCTTCCAGAGGGCCCTGTGCTAGAACTGACCTGCACACTCCCTCTTTGAAGACTTAGCTTTCATGGTATCAGAAGGTGCATGCAAGCTTCCAAAGAAGGCAAGCAAAAGCACTAATGAAAAATTATGTAGGAGACGATGTGGAATAAGGGTATCACTCCTGTACTGATGGTGGGAGTGTAAACCTGTACAGCCATTTTGAAAATCAGGATGGTGGTTTCTCAGAAAAACTTGGAATCGGTCTACCTCAAGACCAAGCAATACCACTCTTGGGCATATACCCAAAGAATGTACACTCATACCACAAGGACATCTGTTCAACTATGTTCATAGCAGTATTATCTGTAACAGCCAGAACATGGAAGCAATCTAGATGGTCCTCAACCAAAGAATTGATAAAGAAAATGTGGTACATTTATACAATGGAATACTATTCAGTGGCTGAAAAACAATGACATCTTGAAATTCTCTGGCAAATGGATGGAACTAAAAGATATCATGCTGAGTGAGGTAACCCAGATACACAGAAAGAGAATCATAGTATGTACTCAGTAAAAAGTGGATATTAGACACAGAACAAAGAACTACCAGCCTATAATCCATAACCCTGAGAAGCTAGGAAACAAGGAGAACCCTAAAAAAGACATACATGGACACACACACACACACACACACACACACACACACACACACACACACACACACACAAGAAAGGGAAAGGAACAAGATCTCTTGAGTAAATTGGGAGCATGGGAGAGGGGGAAGGAAGTAGGAGAGAGAGGAGGGAAGAAGGGGAGGGGGAGGAGAACATGAGAGATCAGGAAAGTCTACTTGAGGGAAGGAGAGAGAAGGAGAGCAAGGAAAGAGATACCTTGAGAGATGGAGCCATTATGGCTTTAAAGGGAAACCTGACAGTAGGGAAATTCCCAGGAATCCACAATGATGACCCCAACTAAGAGTCTAAGCAATAGTGGAGAGGCTACCTTAAATGCCATTCCTGTATAATGAGATTGATGTCTACTTCAAATGTTATCATAGAGTCTTCATCCAAGGGGCTTGGGCAGTCTATGGAGCCACTGGCAGTGGATCAGTATTTATCTCTAGTGCATGAACTAGCCCATTCTCTGTGAAGAGATATTCTCTCAGCCTAGATACATGGGGAGGGCTTCATTCCTGCCCCAACATGATGTGACAGATTTGATGACACCCCATGGGAGTCCTTACCCTCCTTAGGGATTGGATAGGGGTTGGGATGGGGAGATGGTGGAGAAAGTGAGAGGATCAGAGGGAGAAGGAACTGGGATTGGTAAGAATAAGATGGTTTTTAATTTAAATAAAAAATTAATTTAAAAAAGTTAAAAAAGAAAATGATAGGCCAACTTAAATGATGAACATAGATGCAAAAATTCTCAATAAAATTCTTGCAAAGCAAATTCAAGAACACATATCAAAGATCACCCACTGTGACCAAGTTAACTTTTTTCAAGAATACAAGGAATACAAAATTGCAAATCATTAAGTGTAATTCAATGCATAAATAGATAGAAGGTCAGAAAACACATCAGGTGATAAAAATAGGACTTCCACAAAGATCCATTCATCATAATAAAAATCTTGAGCACACTGAGGATAGTAGAAGCATATCTCATAAAAGTTATATACAACAAAATTATTGCTAACATTATACTATGTGGGAATTTTCATATCATTTCCTCTAAACCTGGAAATAGGACAAGATTACCATTCTCTCTATTCATTCAGTATAGTGCTCAAAGCCTTAGTGAGAGCAATAAACAGTCTACCTTTTTTTAGACAAGTCACTGACATGTACTCATACTGGCCTTAACCTCATGATTCACTTGTTTTGGCCTACCAAGTAATCACAGGCATGTGCTACCACTATTGGCTTTACACAGCAGTTTTTCCATAGTAGATAATGTAGTAGTATACATATTGAATACATAGTAGTTAATATTATGTGTATAGATTTGTCTTAGTTAGAGTTTGTATTACTGTGAAGAGTTACCATGACCACAGCAATTCTTACACAGGAAACCATTTAAGTGGGGTGAACTTATATCTTCACAAATATAGCCCATTATTGTCATGGTGCCACACAAGCAGATGTGGTGCTAGGGAGGAGCTGAGAGTTCTACATCTGGATGCGCAGGCAGCTGGGGCAGACAGACAGCCACTTGGCCTGGTTTGAGCTTCACAATTCTCAGAGCCCACTCCCAGTAACATACTTCCTTCAACAAGGCCACACCTACTCCAACAACTTCACATGTCCTAATTCTTTCAAAGGATGTCACTCCCGTTGAGCCTATGGGGGCCATTTTCATTCACAGTACCACAACACTTAACTGAATTTTGATTGTATAACAAGCTCAATTAATCAAAACTTCTGTGGTCTATAAAATGAAAAGGGAATAGGTAGAAATGATCCTATCACCAGAACTACTGGTAGTTACATTCTACTTCAGCCACACTCTGCTTGAACCAATTCTGTCAGTTGTAGTAGGGGTCACCAACAGATGATGCTTAAGATCCACAAGGCATACCTCAAGGTATGGGTTTTCTTGTACCCTTTCCTCAAAGATGCTCATAGAATTTCACAAAAATCATGCTTGTATTTCCTCAAAGACGCATTACATGGCATCAGAGAAATATGTTCACAAAACAAATATGGGAAGGGCATTGTGGTGATTTGAAAGAGGTTGCTCCCGTAGGTGTGTATACTTGAACACTTAGTGGAACTATTTAGAGGGATCAGGACATGGGGCTTGTTGGAGGAGGTGTGTCACTAGGGGTGGGCTCTCAGCTGTCCCTTCACTCTGCCACCATGAACACTAACACTGAAACCAAATGCCAGATTAAATGCTTTCTTTTATCCGTTGCCTTGGTTGCAGTATTTTATCGCAGTGATTGAAAAGTAATTAAGACAGGCATCTGTGCAGTCAATGTTTTCATTAGCTGTCAGGATCTGAATCATCTTCTGGGAATTATCTTTCTATGTATTTTCCTTTAAGAATGTTTTGCAAGGGTCCCAGGGATGGGGCAGAGAAGAACATATGGCACAGAGAAAAAGCAATCCTTAGCTTTGACTATGATGGGATTCAAGCCACATCACCTCAAGACATGACTAAAGGAGATCAGGCTCTGCCATGAGAAAATCACTTCGGTGCAGTAATTATTTTGATATGAAAGCTACTGAGAACTGGTCAAAGCCCGAAATGCCCTTTAGTTTTCCTTAAATTTCGTAGTGGTTTGAGTGAGAATGTTCCCCCTGGGCTCAGATGTTTGAGCGGTGCTATTGGAGGGAGGGGGAGGTGCATCCTCATTGGAGGAAGCATGTCCTTCAGAAGCTTGCTTTGAGAGCTTACAGACTGCACCACTTCCTGCTTGCTCCCTCTGCGTGGTGCTTGTAGCTGCGATGTGTGCAGTCACCTTTCTCCTCCTGCTACCTGCTACCACCTGCTGTCATGCTGTGTGCAGTTATGGATTGCAGTCCTATGGAATTATATGTCAAAGTAAACTCTCTCTTCTATAAGTTGCCTTGGTCATGGTGCTTTATCACAGCTACAGAAAAGTAATTAATACAAATCCCTTAAAATGTTAAACATACTTTGTACAGAAGAAGTGTGTGTGTGTGTGTGTGTGTGAGAGAGAGAGAGAGAGAGAGAGAGAGAGAGAGACGACTCTGTACATACACTCACTCACACACACACACACACACACACACACACACACACACATGGGAATTTTCATTAGAAAATATATCAGTGCAAGATCTAACCCAAACATAACTTTTGAACTCATCCTATCACTAAGTTCACACAGCACCTGGAGAGATTTTCATCTGCACGGGGTAACCTTTAGTCACCGTACATTTTCACTCTGAAATTTCCACCTCACTCTAGAATTGTCAAATATAACTGTTATGGTGGAAGCTTCACCACAGCCCCTGGCATCCATATACCCAAGAGTCTGGAATGTTACGGTGGAAGTTCCACCCAAGCCCCCTCCCCTATCTCTCTCCAAACCTTGCTGCAACTCAGAAAGCCCACCAAATGATGACCCCGACCCAAGAGATGCTCAAGACCACTCCCACAGGGTATTTAAACTGTCCCCCCCAGAACTCAGACTTGTGGTTTTCGTGACTCTTTCCTGTCTCCTCTGGGGGGGGGGGGGGGGAGGGCTGGAAGGCCATTGAGGAACATTGTATCCATTTAACATAGACTTTTTCTAATTCGGTTTGATTTGGTCTAATTTGGAGTGCTGCATCGGCCAAGACGTTTTTTCCGGGTAGGGAAATGTTTCCATAATACTTATTTCTTTCAGTAACCCAGGATGGTATATGTTAGCATCATTATTTTGGTTACTTCTTTGAGCTTTTTTGCTTGTTTGTGAGCCAGGGCCATGGTCCATGGCCCTGGTCAGTCAGTCACTGTACTGGCAGCAATCATCCTGCCTTAGGTGCTGATATTAGAAGCATGCTACACCATGGCCAGCTTAAGTCTCCTATTTTTGTGGGATTGTTATTTGCACAATACATAAATTGTTTTACTCTGGTTAGTATATTAATTTGCTTTTAGGCCAGCTAGCAAAACCTAGAAAAAATAATTCTTTCTCCCCCACAGTTATTAATTCCTGACTTCCTTCGGTTGCACATACCAGACAGAGAGAGCCTGGCCAAACAGCAGCATCAGTCTTACAGAATTGGAGTGACTACTGTAAACATCTCTCTTGCATCCTGGTAAACCCATTCCAAAAGCAGAGGAATGACACTAGGCAAGTAAACAACTGCAAGTCTGGCTGCTCACACTGCTAAGTGCGCTCAACTAGTGGATAGCGGGAGACTGAGAAGGGAAGTAGTTCCACACATCTCCCCAGGAAACCTAGACCCTGGCCTTCCAACCCAGGATGCTATTGCACAAGTCAGACACGGCGTCGCTGAGGCTTCTGGGCATTGTAGTCCATGTTGGCAGAGTCGGGGCACAGTTTCAGAGTGGGCAGTGGTCGAAGGCTCTTTCACTGGGACAGAACTTTGGTTATTGTCCCGTGTGTTTCTGGGACCTTCTTACTGTGTACTATAGGAACTGCCTGGCGTTTGGAGCGTTGGGGTTCCGGATTACACAAGCGCTACTTCTCTTCAGCACCCAATTACCGAGGTTCCCTTCCGAGTATTTGCGGCGTAGCTCTGGCGTCAGCGTCAGGGGAAGTCCCGCCCCCACACTCAGTAGGGGTGGGGTTCCGGACACGAATCACGTTGTCCCCGCCCCGCCGTCCCCGCCCCCAGCTCTTCTGGGCGGGGCCTCCCGGGTCTCCGCCGCGCGGGGCGGAGCTCCGGGCGAGTGTGCAGCGTGCTGCCGCGCCCCTGTGCTCGCAGCTTCGGGTTTGGCTGGGGCTTTCGCGCCCGGCGCTCGCGGGCCTGTCCATGGACCGCGCGGCCGTGGCGCGGGTGGGCGCGGTGGCGAGCGCCAGTGTGTGCGCGGTGGTGGCGGGCGTGGTGCTGGCCCAGTACATATTCACCTTGAAGAGAAAGACGGGCCGCAAGACCAAGATCATCGAGATGGTGAGTGCGGGCGCAGCGGCTCGCACGCGGGCTGCCGAAGCAGCGTGGGCCGAGCGCGGCCCTGCGAGGGCAGGCTGCACGCGTGCAGATGCTTGACGCTGTCTGTTTAAAAGAATAGAGCGAATAGATGCTCCGAGATAACGACCTCATGCTGCAAAACCCGTTTCTCCAGAGCTAATCTCAAATCGGCACCCGCCTCCAAGAGGTGCGGCTAATCCGACTCAAACTCCTGTCCTGGAGTCGGTTTGTTTTGGGGGTGGGGAGGGGGGTGCATCCGGGCCGCCTTGAGTTATGTTATGAAAACAGCATCTTCAGTGTTTTTTAGAAATGCGAGCCAGCCAGTGGGATATTGGAATAGCTCGAGTGTTTGAATGTTCTTCCTTGTCGAGTGCTCCAAAAGGTGTTCTTGTGTCGGTCCCCCCAAAGCGTGAATCCTATAAAATGTTCTTTAAGACTTATTTACAGCTTCGTGGAAGTTGTTTGTCTCAAGAATTCCACTTGAGGTACAATTTAAAAGTGATTTGCTCTTCTCAGGTTGGATATGTTTCGTTTAGGGTTTTTTTGATGGCACTTGTTGACTTGAGCATGATGGGTGTGATTTTTTTTTTTTTTTTTTTTTTTTTTTTTGCTGGAGTGCAAGTGAACATTCGGAACCAAAATGTGAAGTTGACAGTCTGTTACCATTCTAAACAATATTTTAGGTTAGACGTGTGTTATCAGAGCTTATTTTCTTTCTTTCTTTCTTTCTTTCTTTTTTTTTTTTTTTTTTTTTTTTTTTACCTCTGGTTGCAAACATCTTGTGTCAGAAGTTTTGCTGCCTTCGTAAAGAACTTAAATGGCTTTATTTTGCTCCATATTCAAAATTTATAATCCATCAGTGGGGAAAAAAGCTGCTTTCCCTATCTTTCTGTATTTACTTAAACTATGAACTGGTTTTCCACAAAATCTCAAGGAAGGGTTTGCTTTCCTTGTGAAAAAGTAATGAAGGTCCATCAAGAATGCCAACTTCACTTGCTTGTACTGTACAAATCGGTCCATCTTTGCCTGTACATATAGTGTGTTGTTTTAAATTAGCTGTAATATGTATCTGGCATGCTAGTAGGTTTTCAATAGAAAATGTGAAGAGTTTTTTTTTTTTTCTTTTGTAATTTTAGTTGTTTGTTACTTTAGATGGGAGAAGTATTAGAATGCCTTGAAATATGGATTCCAAATCCGGTTCTTTCTCTTTACAATAGTCGTGGCTTAGGGTCTGCTGTGCCTACCTCTATACCCTTCCTTCAGAGACTTTGTAGAAACCTAGGGATATCCATTGAATATCTGATCACAGATAATATGTAACTACCGAACCAAGGTAGGCTAGGGGGAAAGTGATACCAGTTGTGATTCAGAACCCATGGTGATCCCCTTACCTCAGCCACCTGAATACAGGATTACATGCATGAGCCACCCTGCCAACCAGGACAGTTTTAATTGAAAGACATTAAGGAACTGCTGGTGAGCTATGTTTGTAACATAGCAACCTAGATATCCTGAGAAAACCAATTACAAGGCATGATAGAAGTAATCAGAGAGATAAGACAACCCATTTGGCAAAGTTGGCTAGTACTTTACAATTTAATTATCCTTGTGCTCCCTGAATCTATATTAACATCTACACTTACTTACTAATGGAGATTTCAACATATGCATACCCTCTATGCTGGGTATGGTCCCCAGGGCTTTATATTTTCTAAACAAGCATAGCTACTTCATTATCGTCCCTCAGCCCCCACCCCTGTCTGAGACAGGGTCCTTCTAAATTGTTTGCCCTTGCCTTGAGTTTGCAGTCCTGCCTCAGTTTAGATTACAGGCATGCACCACCAAGACCAGCTCCAGATTTCTCTTCTGCACATGTGCAATCTCTTAAGATTACTATTTGTCATTATCAAACTGGTACATCACACACCAGTTTCCCTTGGTATTAACATCTTGTATGACTCATTTGATACAGTTAATGAACAAATACATTATTACATGGGCAAGGTTTTTTTTAGTTTTGTTTGTTCAGATTTCCTTTTACTAATCTCTTTCTCTGTTCTAGGAGCCACACCGGTATCACAGTGCACTTAGTCATCATGGTTCCTTATCTTACCCCTGGCTGGTCCTCTGCACATGTTCCACCCCTGACCTACACCCCCCGACCTCCTTATCTCTTCTTGACTGGGGCACTTTCTCAGACTTTGCTTGTCCCACACACTTTCCAGTTGTTATGGTTAGATATTTAGCAGAACGTCCTTGGTTGGATTTTATCAGGGGTTTGTCTCATGATTAACTAGGATCATGAGTTTCTCAGAGTGAAAGTGAAGTGTTACTTTTATCACATAGCAAGGGTGCATGCTGTGAGCCTAACGTCTAACTTGTAGCTATCTCTGGTGGAAGTACATTTGTCAGCAGTGTTATTTTCCATCTCCTTCATGACGTGCCCCTTGGAAAGACATTCATATGAGAAATTTGTTTATAGTATACCTTGGGGGTAAAGTATCTGCATGAACTACGTGGGGTTATTCTGTACTGGAAATTATTTATGCAGCAGTACAGGCTCATAGATATTTCTTATATTTGGAATTAAAATTCCGTACTACTTCATTTGTTGCTAATAGTGTTCCTATTTGACCACTGAGAACTCTGTCAGTTGGGTCTTCTGCCTTTCTCACATTTCATCAAATTGATAAACATTTTGTAGATAAAAATGAAATAGTGTCCGCCCGGTAAATGATATGGCAAGAGTGGCAAAGGCTGTTTTGTTTTGAGACTGTCTTGCTATGTTGCCTTTGCCTGTGTCAGAACCCTGTACTGAACTGATTTCCAACCCTATGTTCTCCTTTAGCTCAGACTATAGATGTGTGTTATTGCCTGGCCTTTAGGACAGGGGTTATACAGACTCCGGTTGGTCCATATGCCATACCCACCCAGAGCTTCTTTTAGTAATGTACTTCTAGTGATCTAAAAGGGTGTGGGGTTTTTTGGTGGTTGGGGTAGTTACTTGGTTTTTAAAAAAAATTAATTGAAAGGTCAGCAAGATAGTTCAGTGAGGCACTTGGTGCCAGGCCTGATAATCTGGATTTGATACTCAGAACACATGGGATGATGGAGGAGATAACACCAGCTTGCAGGTTATCCTGTAATCTCCACATGCTCCATCCTGTACCCCTCTCCCCCAAACACCATAAAATAGTAAATGTGATTAAATTTATCTAATGATACAAGTTTGAGGCAGTTGAAGTCCTATCAGTTTTAGTGGTCCTTAGATTTGTTCATTTATTGAAATGGGGTCTTTCTCCTTATGTAGCTTAGGTTGGTCAGGAACTTGAGAATCCTCCAGCCTCAGTCTCTGTAATGCTGGGATTACAGCATTGCTCTGCCATGCCCAGATTTCCAGACTCTCTGTGCTATTAGGACAAGGTCATCCTTGTGTTAATTTCTACATGGTCAGGATTGTTCCCTGCAGCAGCTTTGAGTCATTGAGACAAAGTGAATTATATCCTATTGTTGACAATTCAGGTGCCACCAGGTCGTGTATCTCTGTGAGCAAACATTTTCAAAGAAATGTGTAAAAATATGATTGTATATTAGCATTACAAATGAACATCTACAATAGATTTTTTAAATTTTCTCTATGGGGGATTGAACCTATTGCATGCTTAGCAAGCCCTTTAAGAGCCCATTTGCATCTGTATGTGGAAACTGAGTCTCAATAAATTGCCCAGGCTGGCCTTGAATTTGCATTTCTTTTTCCTGGTTTCTAGATTAGCCAGGATTACAGGTGTGTACCACTATGTCTGTGGCAGTATATTTTTGATAAGAAACGGTTACTCTGGGTCTAGAGAGATGAGATGGCTCAGTGGTTAAGAACACTTGTTGCTTTTACAAAGGACCAACCTGGGATTGGTTCCCAGCAGACACAGGATGGCCCAACACCATCTCTAACTTCATTCCCAGAGTATCCAGTGCCTTCTTCTGACCTCTTTAGCAACACACATACACATGTTGCACAGACATATGGTCCAACAAAACAATCATACACATAAAAATAAGTCCAATTTTTAAAAGAAATGCAGTGATTTTGAATCACAACTAGTGAAATGTTAGCAAGAAATGCCAAAAAAAAAAAAAAAAAAAAAAAAAAAACCAAACAACAGCAACAAAAATCTCTAAAACAAAGTTTGATGCTTCTCCTCAGTAGAACCTGCATCAAAACTTGTGCTTACAGTGTTTGGATCTCAACAAGCCCACAGACACTGGGGTTTTGCTTTTGCTTTTTAATTCTTAAAATTAGTATTTTATGTATGTGCATGATACAGGAGGGGCACATGCATGGTTACAGAGATCAGAGGGCAGCTTGAGAGTCTGTTCTGCCCTTCACCTATGCGGTGGACCCAGGAGACCAGACTTGGGTCACACATGCTGCAGGTGCCTTTCCTCCTTGAGCCATCTTGTCAGCCCTTATGTTGTTGGTGGTTTTGTTTGTTCGTTTGTTTGGGGGATTTTTTTGTTTTGTTTTTCTAGACAGGGTTTCTCTGTATTGCTTTGGAGCCTTTCCTGGAATTAGCTCTGTAGACCAGGCTGGACTCGAACTCACAGAGATCCACCTGCTTCTGCCTCCCCAGGGCTGGGACTAAAGGTGTGGGCCACCAATGCCCAGCCCTTGTGTTGTTTCTTAAGACAGGGTCTGCTATGTGGCCCAGACATGAATGGAGCACAGAGTGGCCCTGCCTCAGCCTCCCAAGTATGGGACAGAAGACCACTTTTTAAACTCATAGTGTTCATAATAGCCATGTCCCAAACACTCTGCTAAGATCAAGGAATCCGGAAGACTCAAAACAAAAGGATTGCATCCTGGTGATGTTGTGGGGCTGTGAAACTCTGATGTGTCTATACTTCAGCTTCAACATCTTCCTGTTCAAGGTATTGGTTAAAGCATTATCTAACAGATTGTGCTCGACGAGAGTAACCCTGTCATTGTTTCTTTTATTATTGTATGTGTTGTATGCTTGTCCATGCACACAGGCCACAGCCCATGTGTGGAAGTCAGAGAACACATTTGTGGAATCAGTTCTCTCCTAGCTTTCCATGGAACCTAGGGAGGGAACTCAGGCAGCCAGGCTTCACAACCAGCCACTTTCAAGACACTAAAGGATCTTGAGTCCCAAAAGTAAATCTTTCAATTTCAGGGACCTTCCCAGAGCAGGATCCTGTGCTTCTAGTTCTAGATGGACATTCCTTGGACAAGAGCTACTCAGAATCATTGGACAAAGACTGCCGGACAGCAGAGAAGTGTGTATGGTTGACCAAAAGCACCCCCTGCCACAGACACATACGTCTTTATAGTTTTTAAGACTTAAGGAAGGAAGGAAGAAACATTAGTAGCAAAGCGGTTTTCTAATTGGTATACTGTATCTTTTCCCCTTGCTTAGGCATTGCCGCTGCCTACCCTTGTGGAGCCCAGTAGAATGGGAACACTGGCTCAAACACTGGTTGCCCTTGCTCTCACTACACCTGAGCAAACTGTAACTTGGGGAGTTCTCTCTAGGCCAGGGATTGTTTCCACGTCAGTGAGAGAAGGCTACTGTTACAGGCTGAACAATGGAATGAAATCCAGTACAGACTAAAGTTCTGGGTCTGAAGCAAAAGCAAGGTGAGCACCTAGAGAAAGTGGTACAGAGAGGCTGCCCTGTAGGCAGAGCAGGCCCAGTGGAGGGATAGCAGCCATCCTTCAGGGAGAGTGTAAAGAGCCCAGCCTTTCCCCGACCTCAAGTTCACCTGCGCCACTGTACACTTGGCTCAAGATGTGCCTGTGCTGTGGTGCGACCTCCTCTGGAGTCCCCCATGGACACGTCTAGGTCCGAATTGTCATTTCTGTGGCCCTTGGATGGAACCTGCTAGCCAGGGCCTCTTGTTTTATCTCTGGGGAAAGACAGTCAACTAAACTGCAGGAAAAGACTGAAAGGCATGCCCAGAGAGCCAAGGAAGGAAGCTCTATTGAGGCAGGCTGTAGCTCCCTTCGGGTTGGGAGCTTGCCAGCAGTGAGGCAGGCGGGGAGGGGCCCCAGGTGCTCCCATTTTCTTATCTACTTGCCCAGATGCTTGTCCTTGTCTGCTTTCCCTGCCAGTTTTTCCCATAAGAAAGGAAGTAGCCTCTTAGGAAGCCTATACCTACTCGCTCTATACCCTTTTAACCTTCTGTCAGCATATCTTTTTTAAATTGAATGATAAAGGCATTCTCCTGTTTTTCCAGATTACTTTTTAGTTTTTAGTTTTGTTTTGCTTTATGCTTTTTTTGCATTTTAAAAATGGTGTGTGTGTGTGTGTGTGTGTGTGTGTGTGTGTGTGTGTGTGTGTGTATGTGTGTTGCTATTCTCAGCACTGGGGATTCAATATTCAAGGAAAGTATTCTGTTTCTTAGCTGTACCCTCAGCTCATCATTCCTCCACGTTTAGGAAGTTACCTTTGTTTTTTGTAATGAAAATAAAAGCCAAATAAAGTATGGCATTTTCTGACAGCTATCTACTTGTTTGTTTATTCATATATGACTGTAGAGCAAATCTATTATTTATAGAGACATGTTTAATTTCTAGTCCCGTGTGGTATCCTCTCAGGCCGTGATTTGGTTTTATCCTGGAAAGTGAACTGAGGTCTGATAGTTTAGCAGAAATAGGGATAGTAAGAAGGTCCAAGTGTTGTCCTAGTAACAGAGGTTTAGAGATTAGCATTTTTAAGTAGATTGTATCTTCCAGGTAAATTGACACCTGGTGAAGATTAAGAAGGAGGCCATTTGTAACTGAATATACCAAAAGATGTCACTATGATCTCCTTTGCTTTTGCTATCTTAGTTTCCCAAGCTACTTATCAAGAACCCCAGTAGTAAGACAAGAGCCACGAGGGACCACCGGCCAGGTAGTGGTTTACCCTACAGTAGGGTAAAGGCCGAGTCAGGAGTAGGCGGACTGTGTGGAAAAAGGGGGACCCTATAAAGAAGTTCATACCAACTTCTGGGGTGATTTTAATGAGCAGGCTTACATAGGCTCTATTGTTTGAATGCTCTGTCCCAGTTGGTGGAACTGTTTAGGAAGAATTAGGAGGAGTGGCCTTGTTGGAGGAAGTATGTCACTAGGGATGGGCTTTGGGTTTTAAAAACCTACACCAATCCCTGTTAGCTCTTGTGTTTCTGGGTCAGAGGTAAGCTCTCAGCTATCACTCCAGCAAGCCACGACTGCCTGCCTGCATTGTCTTGTGTTCCTCGGTGATGGTCATGAACTCTGATCCTCTGGAACCATGAGTTCGAAATTAAACACTTCCCTTTTGTAAGTTGCCTCAGTCATGTTGTTTGTCACAGCAATGGAAAAGTAACTAAGACAGCTTACTCGTCCAGTACCGGGATTTTACATTGTGTGTTTTTAATATGAGGATTCATTTCAGATTAGGTAGAGCACTCGCTGAAATTCATATGAAGGGAGGATCCTACACCAAGGAAATCGTCATCATGAATCAGCAGGAACTAAGGAGTTGCCTTAGTTAGGAAAAAGATAGTACTGGAGGGAGGAGGGGAGAGAGGAAGACGCAGAGAGGTTCAAGTGTTTTTATAGTAGTGTTGTGTGTGTGTGTGTGTGTGTGTGTAGTAATTAGTTTTTCAGAGAATACAACTTGGAACCAAGTTCGAAGATGAAGCAAAATTAAGAGCCATGAACTTGTTTATTTTTGAAAATGAAGGTGGTTTATGGGGTACATTGTTCATGTTTGAAGAAGAGGGAGGTACTGATAAAATTAAACCCAAAGGTCACAGACTTTAAAAAGGATACACAAACCTAATTTGTGAGAATTCATGTCTTCAAGAAGTAGGAAATGATACTGATGGCAGTATTTGAGGGTAACAACCACTTAGTCAAGGTTCCAGAAAATGTATTTTTAGATAGATATAAGTGTGCTAAACCCCTGACATTGACCTTTCTATAGCCAACTTTCTGCGGAATTGTCTGAGCATAGGCAGGTACTCTACCACAGAGCCACATTCTCAAATTAGCAAATATTTTAGAAATGTTTATAGCAGGCTATATGACTTTGTTCTTCTAAACCACACGTGTCATGCTTCCTTTACGTTATCTTCATACCACAGTTGACCACATTTTCAACCCTAATGACAAGTTTGATGTGAGCTTAGAGTTACTTCCTGAAAGAATGACTGCTTTTTCTTGTTTCTATTATTGTGTATTCATCTATGTGACAGATGAGACCAGTTTCAATCAAGTCCCGAACAATTTTAGTTTGTTCAAAAACCCTTTACATCCTTTTACTTTCTTTATCTGTATTAACAGCATAAGCATTTGATTGGGGGTTGAAAGGTAGGCATGTTTGTCCTTAACAGAGTTGTGTTAACACCTGTTAAGGCTCACAAAAGCTGCTTACTTAAATCATGGCAACCAGAGAATATGGGACATTTTTAAATGTAATTCTCCCACTTGTCAGTGATTTCAGGATTGTAAATTATGCAGCCCTGTCTCGTATATACAATCTGAGCCAGAGATCTACAAATAGGGTCCAGCAATCCGAAGTTTTTATTTGGTTGTTTGTTTTTATGGGTTGATAAACATTTTGATTTTTTTTCTCTGGGGTTTCATCTCATTTATTCTTGTTGGAGGATGTTACTCTGTGATTAGTAATTTTTAAGAGTTATGCCACCTTGATTTTTCATGCATTTATGTTTTTATATTGGGACTTATACATTGGGTTCAGGTATCAGTTGAACGTCTTTTTTTTTAATCGCTTACATTCTTCATTGGAAGTATTTGCAGTATCCAAAAGGAGCTAGGCTGTAATTGGGTTGTGGCTTTAACTCTTCCAACTCATCTGCATAGTGCTGGGCCAGGTTGCGTTTCCAGCAGAGCGGGCATCCTCACTGGCATTTGTTGTTATGCAATGACTCCCATTCCGCCTGGCGTGATGGACTCTCAATGTAGTTTTTATTCTGCATTTCTCTAATGGTTAGTGTGGTGGTTAATTTGCTGAATCGTCTTTGTGTGACTTTAAAAAATAATTAATAAAACCCAGAATGAATTTTGTATGATTAAACTGATGCTTCTGTCTGAGCACACTCTAAATTGGCATTGCTGAAATCTAGAACTAGGGAGCAGAAATTGAATTAAGCGTGGGATCTCACACTGTAGCTCATTTGGAGAGCCTTTGCCTGGCATGCAGAAAGCCCTGGGTTCAAGCCCCATCACCCCATAAACCAGGTGTTGTGGCATGAGCTTGTCATCCCATCAGCACTTGGGCAGGAAGTTCGGAGGTTCAGCACCATCACCAGCTATGTGGAACTCTGTCTCAGGAGAGAGAGATCGACAGAGACAGACAGACAGTTTTCACAGAGGTTTTTGGCTTAGCCTTAATTTTCATTGTAGGTGAATATTCCCCACATAATTTTGTAAAAAAAATCCTTTTATTTACCCTTTCTTGCTTTAAAAATAATTTAAGCATCAAAACCATTTAGAGATAATTAGGATACATAGAAGAACATAGATTTTTAAATTGTGGCTGTGCTGGGAATGGAGCTCAAAGCCTGGCATGGGCTAAGTAAACAGCCTACCGTTGGGCATTAGTCCCCATAATCTGATTTTAATCCTCATTTATTGATAGTTTATTTTATTTTGAGACAAGGTCTTCCTATGTAGGCAGTATATGACCTCAAATTCATGATGGTCCTCCTGCCTTAGCCTCCTGAAGACTGAGCTTCTTGCCCACTGTGTAGCTGTGAGGACCCCCCCACCCCAGAACCTAAAGGACCCCTGTTCAAACCACAGATGCCTCAGCTGTAGTTTGTGATTTGGGAGCTGGGAGCCTTGGGGGTTTTTTGTTTGTTTTTGTTTTGTTTTTAGGGCAGGTTCTAGAACAGGCCCCAACTGTTCTAGAAATCACTGTGTAGACAGGGCTGGCCTCAAACTGAGACTGATTTGGAGCCATTAGAGCTAGTTAGTCTGCAACTAAACTTAGTTGGATGGGGGTGCTGTTCCAGTTATTTTTCTTATCCTAAGATCTCTGTCCTTGAAGACAAGACTTACTGGGTACATTGTGCAAAGCCTTAGGATGAATAAGGGACACTTACCAAGACCTAGTGTGGCTCATGTTTATAATCCTGGTACTTGGAAGGCTGGCGAAGGGTGATTTCTACAAATTCTAGAATTTGTGCTGCTCCAGGCTAGTGTCAGTTACTGCATGATATCCTGTCCTAATGCAAAAAAAAAAAAAAAAAGAGGAGTAGGAGGAGGAAGGAGCAGAACCTTGCCTGTGCGTGGTGACAGGGAGCTAACTGCAGTTGATGAGAGGGACCCTTGCCTGTGCGTGGTGACAGGGAGCTAACTGCAGTTTATGAGAGGGACCCTTGCCTGTGCGTGGTGACAGGGAGTTAACTAACTGCAGTTGATGAGAGGGACCCTTGCCTGTGCGTGGTGACAGGGAGTTAACTAACTGCAGTTGATGAGAGGGACCCTTGCCTGTGCGTGGTGACAGGGAGCTAACTGCAGTTGACGAGAGGGACCCTTGCCTGTGCGTGGTGACAGGGAGCTAACTGCAGTTGATGAGAGGGACCCTTGCCTGTGTGTGGTGACAGGGAGTTGGACTGTAGTTCGTTAACCATTTAACAATCTGTAATGCTCCTCAGAGAGAGGGGTGCATTCCTTTAGCAGGTGCCATACTCCATTATGTTGGAGATCATGGATGCCAGCCAGCAAGATATTAAACCAGAGCCAAGAGAAAGAGGAGGCCCTTTCTCTTTTCTTGTGTCGTCTAGCTTCTAACTGCATGTTGTGCCTTGGGCTGATAGGCCACAACAGTGGCACTTCCACCGTTTATTTAAATGTAGTGTGAACCCTTACCTGACAGTACAGTTTTGTCCCCATTAAAGTACAGTCATGACTGGGCTGGTGGCACTCGGGAGGCAGAAACAAATGGAGCCCTGTGAGTTCCAGTCTTACATAGTAAGACCCTGCCCCTAAAGTAAGTTAATTGTCTAATTAAACAAACAAAAGTCAAAACATACACACAGACACACACACGTGCACATGCACACACACAAAACCCCCAAACCTTCCAGCAGTCAGGAACATCTACAGGGTGCAGGTTTCTGTCAGCAGGTGGCAGGCTTCTCCTGCAGTGATGCTGCTGTCTAGTGTAGCTGCACTCTGTGTGGCTGGAGTTTGCACCAGAGGCTGAAGCTTGCTGGAGAGGCACGAGCTATATGCTTAGCTACCTCTCTGGCCCTGGTGTTAACTGCTTTAATTGTTTTCTTAGTTTATATTCATTGTCTGAAGGTCATGTACTCTCTTTTTAAAGACAAGATTTCACTATGTAGCCTGGCCTTGTACTCCCAGACATCCGAGTGCACCGTGCCTGGCAGGTTATGTACTGTTGTGTAAGCTCTGGGAGTTACTTTAACCTTTAAGCTGTAACTTTTTAACAGGTATGACAGCAATTATGGCAGACTTTCTTTTTGTTTTAGATGTTGTTTGCGATCTCCCTCTTACGTTTTTAATCTACTAGAATAAGAAAACTACAAAACCATCTTGCAGTTGATGGGGGGTTGCTTAATCTGTTTGGTAAGTTCCTTCTTGTAAGGAGGTGGAAGTAGACAGTGTGACTTGAAAATCTCTCTGTGCTCCTGGTTGTCTCCTCGGCCTTGTCACACACTCACAGACCCACGTGCCCTTCTGTTTGGGAATTTATGTTGGAGACAGCACTAAGAATCCCATAGTCAATGCCAGTTGTGGTATGCCCACCTGTAGTTCAAGCTGAGTCTACAGTCTAAGAAACAGGATCTCATCAGCCAGTGCAATTGAGATGATGATAATAATAATAATACACCATTCTTAAAAGATTTATTTATGTATATATGTATATGAGTATTATTTATGCATATGAGTGTTTTGCCTGTGTGTGTGTGCCTGGTGCCCATGGAGGTCAGAAGAGGGTATCAGATCCCTAGGAACTGGAGTTTGAGATGGTTTCAAGCTGCTGTGTAGATGCCGGGAACAGAACCCAGTTCTGTTCTACAACAGTAGCCAGTGCTCATAACCACTGAGCCATTGCTCCAGCCTTCAAATCACCATATTCTTACATGCACCTTCCTAAGGAAAAAAAAAAAAATCAGTTCGTACATCTGCCAAGGTCTGTCTTGTCAAACTGACAACTCTAAAAGAACAAATGTGTCACTAAATGGATTCTTACAGAAGCAGACAGGAACCAGTTGAGAACTTTTAAGCTTTGTAGGATGGCTGAAATGTAAAACTGAAACTCCCTGGTGTTAGTTAGATGGGGGTGGTGGGAGGAGAAAGACTAGAGGCAGGTATAGTATAGTGCACATCGTACTGTCCCAGCACTGGGGAAGCTGAGGAAGGAGGGTGGTAAATTCAAGGCCTGGACTATGTCATGAAACCCTATTTTTAAAAAAATGAAGAACAAAGGAAGTGAAAAGACAGGAGGAAAAGGGAGACTGCAGAGCCCTAGAAGGAGAAACTAACTCTTTGGGTTGATAACGTGAACTCAGGACCAAGTACATACTGCATTATTTGTCTAACTCGTAAAACCTCTAGCTCCGATTATTAGCTTAAGCTTAATCTAGCTGCCTAAACAGGTAATGTTAATGACGTAGTCACTACAGAAAATGATAAAGGAAAAATCACCTGTGATCCTGTCCTTCATCTCTGATCACGAATTGATATTTGGTTTGCTTGTATTGGCTATTGTAGCATTCAATTTAGTTTATAACTAGTGAGTTTAAGGTCTTAGAATATATAAATGGGATTAGCCATATTCCATCTTCTTCTGCTTTTTTTTTTTTAATTTTTGTTTCTCTTATGACAGTCTCACTGTGTAGCCCAAGCTAGCCTTTAAATTCAGTGACCCTGCTGTCTCAGCCTCCCATTGTCTTTGTGTGAGGAATCTTCCCAGGGCCTCCTGCATGCTAACTAAAGCATGTGCTTTTTCACTGTGCAGTACCCATAACCCATTAGCCGTGTTTGTTACGTGTTGTTGCCACTGCAAGGCGTGAAAATCTTGCTGTGTGGTGAATTGTCTCTCTTTGTGTTCTCCATTTTGGTGTATCAGATAGGGTGCACTTTAGTATGCTTTCTCATCAGACCGCCAGCCCACAAATAACCACATGGAGACTTACTATCAATTGTGAAAGCTCTGCCTTGGTTTAGGCTTGTTCCACTAGCTCTTATAACTTAACTTAACCCATATTTTTATTGCTCAGCATTCTACCACGTGACTTTTACCTCTTTCCTATTCTGTGTGTCCACTCGTTCTGTGTCTTCATTGTCCTGCGTGCCTCGATTATCCTCTCTGCCCGGAAGTTCTGCCCGTCTCTTACCTAGCTGTTGGCCATTCAGCTTTTCATTACACCAATCACAGCAACACCTCTTCATACAGTGAACAAATATCCTACAACATTGCACCAGTAGGACAAGCTTACCTTACCATTTTTACTTAATATGCCCTATACAAAATAGCAATCTGTAACAGTAGAATTTCTTTTCAGCAGAGTACAAACTGTGTTGTGGGAAGTCTGAGATATACAAATATTTTCTATGTGTGTTTCAGACACATAGATTCAGCTGTAATAAGGAGGAGACAACAATTTGAAAGATGCAAATCTCGAAATACCTCTGGACATGATACATTTAACAGAAGAAAAGATGTAGACTGTTAAAAATTGTGTTTGAGTTTCTCAAAGGAAGTTTGAAGTCTCAAACCTCTGAGTTGAGGTTTGGGGGAAAGTTTTACTGTCTCTGAGATGGAGCCCATAGGCTCCCCTCAGTGTACAGACCATAGTCCAGCCACTTCACCAAGTAGGCGAGGCTGGTTGACCACCAAGTCCCGGTGATTACAAGTATGTGTCACCAAACCCAGCTGTTTGAAATGGGAGTTCTAGGAACTGAATTCAGTCTTTGTGTTTTCAGGGGCTGACCAAGCCCTTAGAAACTTTGTAGTGACAAACTATGAAGTCATGAGTTTTGTTTTGATTCAGTTAAATAATTGACAGGCTAAAAAGCTCTGAGGAGTTACTCACACTCACAGTGGGTTCACTTTCTCCATTGAGAAAGAGAACTATATTTGCTAGTAAGATAAGCAAGCATGCAGTTACCTTCTCAGAGTGGAGAAGATAACCTGACAGGTAGTTAAGTCCTGTCCTGCCTAGAAACATCTGCCCTTTGACATCTGAATTCCTGATCCGTGCTTGCCCTTGGGAGGGTTATGGGTGGTTGCAGCCAGGCCGGCCACAGTGCAGAGATAAAAGTCCACTCCATGTCCAGGAGCTGCCTCTGTGACTTCAGCTTCTCTAACTAACCCTTCTCAGAAAACACCGGAAAGGCTATTTGAGATGGAACCGGGCTTGTGTTGCTTGCTTTGTGGTTCTGGGGTTTAAACTCGGGACTTCGTAAATACCAGGCCAATGAATTACATCCGCCGCCCCCAGAATCGTTTGCTTGTTTTTGATGAAAAATTTCACATGTGATACATTTGGTCACTCCTCTCCAACTGTTCTCAGTGCTTCTCTGCTTCCCACCCACTCTCATTCATAGTCTCCCTCTGTCCCTCTTTATTTCTCTTTACCTCAAACAAACAAACAAACAAACAAAGGCAACCCCCCTCAAAAAAAACCCACAAGAAATCAGAACAAACAAGCAAAAGACCAATAACACCAAAAAAAGGCCCCAATGAAAGAAAAAGCCCACAAAAATGCCATTGAGTTTGTTGTGTGTTGGCCAGCTGCTCCCTAGAATACACCCTGCCCTGAAGTGTCATGATATTCCCAGTGGCATGCCACTGGAGAACAATGATTTTCCCTTTGCTGGAGTGTCAGCTCATATGTGCATCAGTGTCTTGAAGTTATAGTCGTAGCATACTCTTCTTTCTGATTAGCGTGTGTGCGCCCATGCAAGTGCATGATTGTCTACAGTGGCACAGGCGTGTGTACATGATTGTTTACGGTAGCACAACATGATTTTTTAAAAAAAACTTGAAACTTTTGTTCATAACTGGCATAAAGCTGATACACGTATCTTCGTTTCTCCACATTCCGTACTGCCTCACTGTGAAGATGGGGAGATGTGCAGACTTCTCTCATGCTAGCCAGATTAGATTTGAGTGCTTGTCAAGGGCGTCTGCATGCTTTAGTCCTGACAGTGCAAACCCTAAACAAATATTACTCAGTTCTTGAACTTGCTATCTCACAAAGTTTAATTACTAAAAATGCAGTCTGACATTAAATTCCTCTGAGCAGAGTAGAGAGGGCGGATAGAAAAAAATATTTGCGTGTGTACAGCTTAACCATGTTCCTGACGATAAAGCGTCCCAGAGCCCATGTTCTCCCTTATCTAGCAGGCCCTGGTACAGTATTAGCATGTTGCCATCCTGCTGCTCAATTTAAAGACTAGACTAGTTTTGTTTTTTAAAAGAAGAAAAACATTGTATCTCCCTTTTTAATAACAAAATCCCCCATACTGTGTTACACAGGCTGACCCACATAGACACTGATTTGCGTGCCTTGGATCCTTAGTAGCCTAGACCACAAGTGGACACTGTTACACCTGTATTTTCCAGTTTTATAATAGCCTTCATAGTTTTGGCGTGGTTTTACTAAATTTACCAAAAAAAAAGTTCTGGAAAATATAAAGAAAAATGAAATGTATAGTACAAGATGTACCCATTTTAGTCAAGTTTAAGCATACGGTTTGGTGAGGCTAAATACATGTATATTGCTGAGCGCCATCACCACTGCACACCACCCTTCTGACTGTTTTCATTTAAAAACTGGAACCCCGCCAAATTGAGCAACAGCCTCCCATCCCACTTCTGGCTTCAGCAGCCAACTTCATCTCTTGACTTTGTCTAAGTGGAGCATCCACCAGAGGTGAGCACACATCACAAGCGCAGTACGGTCAGAAACAGGAAAGAGGTGACTCGGGAGTTACCGGAACAGTGCCTTCTTCGGTAGCAGAGCAATTGTCCCTAGTGCTGAGCTACCAGCTCTTGGCCATCATGTGTTTCCCAGCGAGTTATGTTCTGTAAACTAAATGAACTCAAGCTGCGAGCCAGCAAGGCTGCCACCCATAGCATAGTGAAGCGCTGTTCCGCTTGCGTCACAGGGCTGTTTGCATAAGGCTTAGTGGAGGCTTTGGGAACCGCCCCCTGCACCTTGTGCTATATTAGTGCTTCTCAGACAGGAAGAATTTTCTTTTGCTGCTGCTGCCGTAGCTGGTCTGATTACCCTCAGAGTAAGTGCACACTACTCCTGAAGACAAAGAGCTGCTTGTACGTAACTTACCATTCTTTATCTTTATTGAAAGTTTGGCCTTATAGGAAGTAAAAGTAGACCAACCTAATGCAGTGGAATAGAAAATTCTATGTTGTTCACAGAGGTGTAAGTGTGTAAAGCTTTCGGGTGTCTGAGGATCAATAACTTTTACAGGCTGATTCTGAACATTTCTTATTTAGACATGTGGATGTTAGGCAAACGTGAAATGTTCTTACAAGTGAAGAGCAACGCATTCAATTGCTATGTGACTTAATTTTACACAGTCACTCGAGTTTATAATGGCTGGTAATAAAGATTAATTTTTATGCCTGTGAGCTTTACCCAGTATATTTTAGACTGGAGTTATACTAGTATATTTTATGGATTGGTAAAAGCTAGATTCCTAATGTAACAACTTGGATATTGAAAATTAAGATTCAGACATGTAAGGACTGGGCATATAGTTCAGTGGTAGACCATTTGCCTAGCATGTGTAAGTCTCCTCCAAAACTGCGTCCTGAAAACACAGAGCGTATGTATCACAGTAACATCTAGAATACTTGTGGCTATGCCAGCTCTCTTTGGAGACAGGGTCTTATAATAGGCTGTGCTGGCCTCTAACCTCCTAAGTGCTTCCTGCAGGGAGGGTGCCACCATGCCTGGCTCTGCATCAGATCTCCAACTTTCATATAGCAGCTTCTTAAAATCTGACAGCGCAACAGACTGTTGCGTGAGCTTGTTTGATTTTACTGGATACTGTTGTTACCTGCGCTGCTGTTTTAGGAGAAAGTCGGTATGTTCGGGGTCAGCAGTACAATTTCCATGTGCCTTGGTTTACTCTCTTCAAAAGTGCGTTGGGTATTAGAACCGACATGAATGTAGGCTAGAGGACTGCATTCTGAGCTTACAAACTATTTGTTTTCATAATTATCCATAAAAGCCTGGCTTATTTTCCCCTTTAAGGAAATTGGCATGAATTGCCCACACCAAAATAGACAGTCTGTGATTTTTTTCCTGTTTCCCTCCTACACCTGCAGCTGCTCAGTTTCAGTTTTGTTTATTGTGTGTATCGAGAGTGTTTCACTTTCTATCTAGGGAGAATGATTCAAATGCAACAAAGAAATTATTACAGTCCTCTATTCAAAGTGAACTTACAGTTTATATTTCCATATTATAATCACCCTACAAAATTTGACATCGAAATATACCAAACTTAGGAGAAACAGTATTAGTTGAGAGAGGTGCAATTAAAAATACAGTGAATTTGCCAGGAACAGTTACCATTGCCGGAGCCCTTTCCATACTATGCAGTACCTTTTCTTGTGTAAGAAACACAATGTATTTATTGCATTATGTAAAATTTCATTACCATATCAATGTAATTTTCATGTTTCTGCAAGCGTGAAAACTAAAGCAGAGTTGCCACTTAAAAGCTATGTTGATTTATTTTTTCTAATTTCCTATGAGCCAGAGTAAATAAAACAAGCGTTTAGAGATACTCAGTTTACACTCCAAATCTTAAAAGTCTGTTTTAAAGCAAGTAAATCGCTTATGTAGACAGCTTACCCATCTTATAGATTTAAAAAACGATAACCCTCATAATGACAGACAGTAACTGAATTCTTCCATAACAAACTCAAGTGAAGGTCTTACCTCTTGCTTCATTCTTTAGCCTTGTTCTACACACTCTTGTGTTAACACACTTAGAAACCCTAAGGTCATACTGAAAGTCCAGAAAGGAATTGTTTCCTAGTCTGCAAATTATTCTAGTTCATATTTCAAGATTCCAAATGTAAAGAGTTTACAACTTCCTTCGAAGAGAGTTCAGAGTTCAAGGGGAAAGCATTCTATTTTTGAATGTCTTCTGTGTGCGAGTGTTTTTTCCAGCAGCTCTTCTCCTGAAGCATCTGCCACAGAGGACTGTTGGCAGAGCAAGCTGGAACTTTATTTGTACCAGGTATAGGCTTACAAGACTGTTGGTTAAAAATACTCTGCCTTGATGTCCAGTATCTTCTTTCTGAGTGTACTGGGATGCTAACAACCATATCTCTGTGTGTGTTTACACTTTTATAACAATACAGGTCTCAAAGTGAGTTTGGGCACTGCACTCACATTCAGACAGGTTTGTTTAATGAGTAGAGGTTAAATTCAGTCACACTGGTGAGTACTGGGAGGAAAGAAAGCTCCTGGGCTGACATTAGCAGAGCATATGTGAGTGACGGGAAAACCAGCAGCTGCCCAGTATGACTGTTGTTTGCCTATAATCCCCGTAATTGGAGCAGTAAGGCAGGAGGATTGCCACTAGTTTGGAAGGACCAGCACTGTGAATCAGTCAGTTGTGAAGGGCCTGATGAGGGTGCTGGAAATGAACTTGGTTCTCTGCAAGAGCAGTGCCCATTTGTAATGGCTGAGGTGTATCTTCAGCACCCATGGACACTTTTCTTAGTCCATTTATTTCTATTTTATGGCATGCTGAAGATCAATGCCAGGACTACATTCTAGGCAAGTCCTCTACCACTAACCTACATCACCAGCCCTTAAGTAGCTGTTTTAAAATGGGATATTGATCATTTAATTTTTACTTACCTGGAGTAAGGTAAAAATAAAGTCATTGTGAAAATAAAAAATAGTAGGCTTCTCTAAGATTTATACTACAGGGAAAACCCAGAAAAATGAGAAGGATATAAAGTTTACCCAGCAGCCTCCCAAAAAAAAAAGTTCATTTCATTTGACAAACACGTAAACCGGCTTTGTCCCATACACTATGCTAAGTGCCAACACAACACATATTTATACACACAGGAAGATTTTTAACTTAAGAAAATTGAGCGTGGAGGGGGAAGGGCTCCCCCAAACTCACCTCTAACTGAGGAGCTATATACAGCTGGAGGAGGTCACTTTGCTCTAGACATTTGACCACTGGTGAGTTCCCACAGTCCAGTGCATGACCTCATGCACATACACATGTGGACAACACTAAGCAGACACAGTAAGGTGAGTAAATAAATAGTTTTGGGGGGGAAAAGGGAGGAAAAATACTTTTGTAATACTATGTGTCTTCTTATTTTTTAACTCCTCTTTAGACTTGGTATTTCCAACACACTTTTCTCACAGGCTTCACCCTTTGTGTGGAGAAAGTGATGGTAAGATATACTTGCAGAGCCAAGCACAGTGGTTCACACCAGTAATCCCGCAGCAGAATAAGGGTGAGGTCGGAGGTTACCTACCCAGAAGTTCAAGGCAAACTTAGACTACAGAGGTCTTTCTTGTCATTCAGTCAAGTCCATTATTGCAAATGTGCAGTCCATTTTTATCTCTATTCAAACTTATTAGTACTATTTTAGTTCTTAGAAGAGAGCTTCCAACTCGTGATAGAGCATTTTCATTCTAAAACCTGACTTAGTAGAGGAAACCCTTTGCTGAGCAAGCAGCCTGAATTGCTTGGTATTTAAATCATACTAAAATACTGTCCTCGTGCGTCATTAGCATACATTAAGAGCCTCAAATGTAAGTGTGTCACCTGTGCCTCTTTTCCCCTCTCTTGCTGTGTGACATCACCTGGGGAAATCCAGAAGATTGGATAACCAAGCAATGACTAACCAGGAGTCTGCTGACCATTTGAAAATGGTGGGTATGTGAGTACTTCCAGCTCCACCTCTGAAATGGTGAATCTTCTCCAGGCTCCTCTCTTTACCTATACAGCTATGGGACTGGGCCTTTCTATAGGACTTTCTTCATGGTGCTTAGTACACAAATGATACAATCTCAAGTACCTACTGAACTTACTCTCAAACATCTTTGAAATTACTTTGCGTGAAATATAATACATTTTATAGTTGTTAACGTAAAATGATGGCTAGGTTCTGGTGAGCTTGTTGTTGTTGTTTTTGTTTTTAACTTGGAGTCTCGCTGTATGTGTCAGGGATGTGAGATCCTGCTCTCTCAGCCCCGAGAGGACTAATTCTAAGGTTACAGATATGTGCCACTATGCTTAGCATTGCATATGCCATACTTGCATGTGTGGTTTGGGTTTTGTTCTGTGAGACTGGGTCTCTGTGATGCAGGCTGGTTGAACTCACTTTTTAGCCAGTGATGACCTTGAGCCCCTGGTTCTGCTTGCATCTCCTGGGTCAGAGATTATAGGCCTACTCTACCACAGCCAGATTCCCATTCTTTCCTGTAGTCCTTCTTACTCTCTTATTTAAGCCGTTTAGAATGAAATATTTTAAGTGTAGTTTAAAGTGACAAGCATTCAGTGCCAATGAAAAGACTCATGCCATGAAACATGACACTGGAGTTCAGTCCCCAGGACCCACGTGGCTTAAGGGAAAACCAGACTCCTAAAAGTTGTCCTCCAAGCTACACACACACACACACACACACACACACACACACACACACACACACACACACACACGACTGTATGGAGACTGGATGGATGGATGGATGGATGGATGGATGGATGGATGGATGGATGGGCAGGCAGGCAGGCAGGGCAGGGCAGGCAAGCAGACATAAAAATGAATTGAAGAAAAAGAAAGGATGGGAAGTAGCTAGGAATGTAGATCAGTTGGTAGAGTACTTGTGTATCCTTCAGGAAACTCTCAGTTCAGTCCCCAACACGACATAAAACCCATTGTAACCCCATTGCTGGGGAGGTGGAAACAAGTAGATCAGGAATTCAAGGTCATTCTTAACCAACTGGGTTAGTAAAAGGTTCTTTGTGAATGACAGAAGGTGAGTGAAGTTCCTGAAAACGCCCAGGAAGCAGCTGTCTTCTAAAATCATGGTACTGCGGTCAGGGAACGAGCAAGTCTCTGTACATTGAGGAAAAAATACCATCAGCTTTCCACATTCCGGTGATAAAACTCCTAGGAGCCAGGCGTGGTAGCATGAACCTGTAATCCCAGTTTTCTGAAGGCTGACGCAGGAGGGTTGCCACAATGTCAAGGCTACACAGGGTGTGCCAGGCCAGCCAGGGTACACATAAAACTTGTCTTCAAAGAATAATAGAGAGAAAACCAGTAAATACTCTTATTCTTTATTTAACTGGTACATAAAACCATAAAAATGTACATTCTAATAAACCCTGTAATGGTTGGCTCAATGTACATCAGCTTAAACTGTGTATCAGCCAAGGAGTATGGTATATCTATAAATCATTTTTGTCTGTCTGTGGTACTTCCTTTCTTCTTTTGCTGGGATTGAACCCAGGGTTTTATAGATGTTAGGTTAGGACTCAACCCATGAGCCATAGCTGTTATGACATGGGACAGGAGGGGGACCTTGGCGGATCCCATGGCAGGTGAGAGATAGATACACCATGTGGGGGGTTTTATTGGGGGAAGGAAAGGGGAGAAAGAGGAGGGGAGGGGGGGAGAGAGAAGAGAGAGAGACCCGCCTACCCCTGCAGAGGAACTGCCTAAAGACAGAGAGTGGGAGTAGGAAGAGCTTGTCTCTTAAAGGGACGACCTTTTGTGCCTGGTAGAGAGCCAGAGTACTTCTTGATGTCCTCACAGGTGTGCACTCTGCCAGCTCCCCAAGGGGTAGGGCCAAGGTGTGCCTGGATGCTAACAGCCACTGCCCTGTATTTCTTACCCCTGCGTCATCCCCTCTTCAGTGTCCTTGTTTCCTTGTGACCAGTCTGCCTCCAGAGCCATTTGAGTGCTCACTGGTTATCTACTTGGGATGAACGGTTGTGTGTCCTCAGGGTCACAGCCAAGTGTGACGCCCCAGCCATTGGTTCTTTCTGGTGTGTAAAGATTAAGGAAAAGAAAGTTCTGAAGCAATTTGAGTTTTCAGTTTGCTTGTTACTGAAGAATAAGAAGCTAACAATAACCATAATTGATGATTTAATTAAAAAAATGTTTTATGATACACTAAATATAAAATGTAGGCGAAGACTTGATTGCAATCAGGGTGGTTGACGGGCGCCACCAAGTGGTCATAATTAATATTTTTGGTTTTTTGTTTTTGTTTTTGAAACAAGACTCACTGGGTAGCCGGGACTATCTCTAGACCAGGTTAGCCTTGAACTCAGAAATCCAGCTGCCTCTGCCTCCTGAGTGCTGTGGGGCTAAAAGTATGAAGCATTATACTGAGCTGCTATTTTTGTCAGCTGAACCTTGAGAGTTTGGCTTGCTTGAGGAAAGGTATTATATTCAGTATAAATTAAAATGCTCCATTTTCTTGGTAAAAATATTGTGGCAACATAATCCTTTGTTTACCCTCACTATCATGTATTTTTTAAGATTTAAAAAAATTAATTATGTATGTAAGAAAAAGAGTACAGTATGTAAGTGCATGCACAGAGGCCAGAACCAGGCTTTAAATCCCCTGAAGGGGTTGTTACAAACATTTATGAGCCATCCAACATGGCACCTGGGAACACTAAGCCATTCTCCGGCTCCAGTGGGTTTTGTTTTTGAGCCAAGTATATGCCTTTCTCGGCTAAGCTTTTTGTAAGGAAGCTGCAGAAGTGGCTCTCCAAAGCAGCTGTGGTCCTTAACTCAGCAGGCTTGTGCCAGCCCACATCACATCTAGTGTTTCACAAACTAGACGCACACTATTTATCATGTCCATCGAGGTTTGGGGCAGGTGGAAGCCAGAAATCAATATTGGATACCTCCCCCTATTGCTCCCCGCTTAGTCTTTTGACACGTGGTCTCTCATTGAGTCTGAAACTTTGGTTCTACTGGGCTTGCTAATGAACAACCAGGGATCCCAGCCCTTAGAGTTCAGTGAGTACTTTATGGACTGAGCCGTACCCCACTCTGCTTCTTAAGACTCATGAGGTCTGGCTATGTTAAAGGATTGTAGTGTCAAGGTTTGGTACATTGCAGGTGATGCCATCATTGTCCGAAGACTTCTAAAACAAAGCGTGTAAGGGCTATAGATCTAGTAGAACTCATGCATCTGAGAATCCTTGTACTCGATTCCTAGCATCTTACCTTCCCCTACGGGGGGAGGGGGAGAATTAAATATAGGTATTTCATGAACAATATGTGAATGTATTTCCCTTACCTCTGTTGTTATCTTCCAGTCTTTGGGAAATGTTCTGGTCTTTTGGTTGGGGGTATTGTGTTGTTTTTTGTTTTTGCAGGGGGAAAAGTTTCTGGGGTTTCTGTTTGGTTTGGTTTTTCAAGACAGGGTTTCTCTGTGTAGCCCTGGCTGTCCTGGAACTCTGTGCTTTGTAAACCAGGCTGCCTCAGACTCACAGAGATTCCCCTGCCTCTGCCTCCCTTGTGATGGGATTAAAGGTATGTGCCACCACTGCCGGGCTTGTTGCCCTGGTCCTCTGGAAGAGCAGTCAGTGCTCCTAACCACTCAGTCCTCTCTCCAGCCCAGGATTTTTATTATCTGTTACAAAATTTTATAAGGAATAATTATATGATATTTTTCTGCCCAGAAACATTTTAAAGCATAAATGTAAATACAAATGAAATCTTTGTTTTAATCCTCAATGCTGGTTTTAGTTAGGGTTACTATTGTTGTGATCAATCACCATAACCAGAAGCAACTTTGAGAGGAAAGGGTTTATTTCACATATGACTGTTCATCACCAATAGCAGTGAGGGCAGGAACCCACACAGGGCAGGAACCTGGAGGCAGGAGCTGATGCAGAGGTTATAAATGGGTGCTGCTTGCTAGCTTGCTCCTCATGGCTTGTACAGCCGGCTTTCTTATAGAATCCAGGACCACCAGCCCAGGGCTGGACCACTCTTGAAGGAATGGGCCCTCCCACATCAATCACTAATTAAGAAAATGCCCTACAGGCTTGCCTACAGCCTGATCCTATGGAGGCGTTTTCTTAATTAAGGCTCCTCCTCTCACATGACTTTAGCTTGTGCCAAGTTGACAAAACTATCCAACACAATGCTTATCTTACATCAGCTATTTGCATGTAACCTATGTGTACTTTCTCACATACTTTCTTTTTAAGTTTTAATTCATTTTTAAAACAGACCAATTTATGTTGTCAAGGTTGGCCTCAAACTTCTGGGCTCAAGTGTCCTGCTGAGTAGGTAAGACTATAGGAAGTGCCCTATTGTGTGATTTTTGTTGATTTTGTTTGTTTGTTTTGTTTTGTCTTGTTTTCCAAGACAGATTGTGGCCCTGGCTGGCCTAAAACAGCTATGTAGACCACACTAGCCTTGAACTCAGAGATCTATCTGCTTATGCCTCCCAAGTGGTGGAGTTAAAGGTGGCCAACACCATACACAAATTAAATCTTAAGCAGAAAGTTCCTTAAAAGAAATAAGTCTATCACAAAATTTAAATATTCTCTAGGATTCTGTTTTGATTAATGACAAGCAGTTTTTTATGTCCTATAAATTCTGGGAAGCTCATTACCTGTTTAGTTATATAAGAAAATTATACTTTCTAATAAAGTTTTTCTTTTGTTAGGTTTCTTTGTATAAGGTGAGCTCTTGTTTTGTACTCCCAACTAACTGTCCTTAAACATAAGATCCTCCTCCCTCAGCAACCCAGCTGCTGGCATTACCAGTTTGTTCCTCCACACTATGTAATTTTATCTTCATTTTCTTTTTTTTTTTTTTTTTTTTTTTTTAATCTTCATTTTCTAGATGGAAACTAGTTGTATGTTTTAAATCTTTCAGATATATAAACGGCAATTTTATATGGTGCCTTTCTTTTTTAAAATAGTGCCTCAGCATTTTTATACTTTGTAATAATACAAGCATCTTGGTAGCGAGTAAACTGGGGAAAGTAATTTATTTCTATTCGCTTTTCAGATGCCAGAATTTCAGAAAAGCTCAGTCCACATCAAAAACCCTACAAGAGTAGAAGAAATTATCTGTGGTCTCATTAAAGGAGGAGCTGCCAAACTTCAGGTGATTTGAACTTTTTAAAAACGTTGAAGCAGATTCTCAATGACAGCTTCTGGGAGAGGGAGAGGCAAGTGTCCCCAGAGGAAGATTCTGGGTCAGCCACACTCCAGGACAGCCAGCCCCACCCAGGAGTAGTAGACAACACAAGACAGACTGCACATTCAGGTGGGGTTTGGTATTTTTTTTTTTTTTTTTTTTTTTGCCTTTTTAGTTTCTTTGAACTGATTCTTTGTTAAGAGAGAAGGGTCTAGGGAGAGTTGAGGAGGGGGAAGATCATGACCAAAGTATATTGTATAAAAATTGAAGCCAGTTGAAAAGTTGAAGCACACTCTCCTGTCTGGTGTTAGTGATGGAGTACGGCAGGACTTGAATAAAGCCTAGAAAATTTATTAATATTCTGTTCTGACAAAACCTTAACAATGGGTTTTTTGTTTGGGGGAGGTTGTTTTGCCTGTATTTTGAGAGTGTAAAAAATCTAAAATCTCTTATCTAGAATTGGTCTAAATACATGGAATACTCTTTTGAAAACAAAAAAAGAAAAGAAAAGAAAAACCTTGAGATAGAGTCAACACATAGGCCATGATCCAACAAGCTGGAGATTAAACCCAAGACCTTGCCCTGCTAATCACTAATTCTCCTATTGTTCTGCCAGACCTCTCACTTGGGTCATTTTTTAGTGTTAAAACCATTTCAGGAGTCATAGTTAAAAGAATACAGTTTCAAGTTATTCTATGTTTTAATTAACTTAGTCATTGTCAAATTAAAATGTAACCGTATGCAGACATAGTTGAGTTTCACACGTTTCTTTCTCACTGATGGTCTGGGATCTTTAATGGTTTGCTATTGTTTACTGGATTTTTGTTTGCCTCCAGCTCCCAAGATCATGGGCACGTATCATCCCAGAAAGTAGAGAAGTCCACACTAAATGTGAAGGAACTGAAGAAGTTATCTCTTTAAGTGGTACCCAGAACAGGGCCAGAGAAACAAGTGAGACCCCCACCCACCTCCGCAAGATGGAAGATGTCCTCTACACACACACACCAAGCAGGGCATGGTATGCTTACACACACACACACACACACACACACACAATCTTTAATTTAAAAAAAAAAATCACTCAAATCAGTGTTTTGTAGCGTTAGATGAGGGACTTCCCAGGAACCTCAATGGAAAGGCTCCAGGAGGTATATTTGGTTAGCATAGTGAGCTTATGATTGTGATGGGCTATTTACATTTTGTCTTCTCCCTTTTCTCACAGATAATAACAGACTTTGATATGACACTAAGTAGGTTTTCCTTCAATGGGAAAAGATGCCCAACGTGTCATAGTAAGTGTGATACTCTTAAGTAAATGAATGTAATTGTCAGTACTTCTCAGTGAGATGACTGGGTTTTGTTGTTGTTGTTTTTGCTTTCTCTTTTTCATGTTAAAAGTGAAAGAACTTGCTTTGTTTTGAGGAATTGTTTTTATCTTAGGTGAATGGCTATTTTTATGTATGCTTTTGGAAGTAAAGGGAATGGATGAAGACTTAAAAATTCTTCTCACTGTTGAAAAGGTTTTAAACTTTGCAGTAACCTAAAAAAGTTAGGTTTCTATTGCTATTAGAACACTATGACCAAAAGCACCATGGGGAGCAAAGGGTTTGTTTTCCTTGCAGTTGCAGCCCAATGTAGAGGGAAGCCAAGACAGCAGCTCATGCAGGAACCAGAGGCAAGGACTCAGCCAGAGACTATGGAGGAATGTAGTTTGCTAGCTTGCTGTTTTAATGCTGTCTCAGCCTGCTTTCCTACACAGCCAGGGATGGAACCACCCACAGTGAGCATCCCCTTTCCAAACCAACTATCAATCAAGAAATGCCCACAGACTTGCCCACAGCCCAGTCTTATGGAGGCATTTTCTCAACTGTGGTTCCTTTTTCCCAGGTGACCCTGGCTTGTATTGGAGTTGACAGAAAACCAGCAGGCATGCTCTGGGTTAAGGATGTAGCTCCATAGTAGGGCACCGGCCTAGCATGTATAAAGCTCTGACACTGATTTCATGCTGACCATTCGGATTGAAATAATCTATAATGACAGCAGCTTGGAAGGCAACTAAAAAACAATTTAACACTAGAAAAATAGCCTAAATTCTGTTCCACTGCATACTAGAGATTGCCCAACCATTGTGAGTGGTACTTATGGAGCTTTAATTCTATGAAAAATACAGAGCATCTCATGAAATGGAAAGAACTCAAAACCATATATTTGACTTGATCTTATATTACCTAATTCATTAGTAATAAATAAAACTCAGAGAGGAAATATTTTACATGAAGTATTGTCATTAAGAACATGGTGTTCTTTGTAGCTGGGGATATCCTCAGTATGATGGTGGCCTTACGAGCTGAGGCCCTGGATTCCTTCTCTAAAACAGCATAAACCGGCTATAGACAGTTCATGCCTGTAATCCCAGTAGTGTGGCAGTGGTGGCAAAAGAATCCAGAATCCAGAACCAGCCTGGGCTTTGTGAGACCTTATGTCTATAAAACAGACCAAAACCAGTGTGGGGAAAGAACGGGTGTATTCGGCTTTCAGGTCACCATCCATCACTAAGGGAATCCAAAGCAGAAACCATAAAGGCTTCCTGGCTGCTTAGCTTACCGTCTTATACTATGCAAGACCGCATTGTTGGGTAGGCTCACCCACAGTGGCTAAGCCTTTTCAAATCAATTATTGATCAAGCAGAATGCCCCACAGACATGGCCACAGGCTGGTCTGTTGGATGCAATTCCTCAGTTGATGTTCCCTCTTCCCAGGTGACTGTAGTTTAACAAAAACTAACTAGCATGCCCTGTCTGCAAACAGAAAGAAAAGGAAAATGATATACTTCTAGATGTATTTATTGCCTCTGTTTATTACAAAGGAAGCTGAGAATGGAAATACACAATTGTTTGAGGATCTTGAACTATCAAAGTGCTGTATGTGAAGATTTACTAAATCTCAGATTTTGAAACCATTACCTCCTGTAGCAATGCCATTTGAATTACCAAAAATTGCAATAGCCACAGGAATTGACTTGGCTTTTAAAAATAAAAGAAGCAACTTATCTTTATTAGTGGTAGCATAAACCAGAATGTTTTCTTTAATGCCTGTGCTGTGTTCTCTCTCCCACTCTCTCTAGATGTCATTGACAACTGTAAACTAGTCACAGATGAATGTCGAAGAAAGGTAAATATCAAGTCATTTTGCACAGTTAACCCTTCATTGCCTCGGCTGATTAGTTTTATTTAGACAGTAACGAATGTCAAAAGCTAGGCATAATGACATACATTTATAATCCCAGACTAGAGTCCTGAGGGGAGATGATTTCAAGTTTAGGGCCAACCCAGGCTCCAACCCCCAAAAGAAGTGAAGTGAATGGCAAGGGACTGTAGTCACGTTTGGTACATAGTAAGCATTCAGTAAATACTCTGTTTATTGTATGTATTCCATCTAGGCTTTTTTTCCGCCTTCAAGACAGGGTATCTCTTAGCTTGAACTCACCAGCTAGCTGAAGAAAACATTCTGTTCCTCTTTCCTTGACCTCCCAAGCACTAGGATTAGTGTGCAACCATTGCCAGCACAGCCAGTGTTAGAAGTTGTTATTCCAACACTCTGGCCTAGGGAGGCAAAGGGGCTTGAGTCTCATTCTAATTTGCCCCTTAAACTGATCAGAGTGTTCCTGCTTAACAGGGCAGCTCAGGGTACCCATCAAAGTTAATTACTTTGATTTCAGGACTAAACTTGTCAGGTCTGGCGATTCGGGTTTGTAATCCTACTACTTAGGCTGAGGCAGAAGGATTTGAAGGTTCAAAGTCACCTGGGTAACTTAGCAAAGAACCTGGACCAAAATAGAAAGTAAAACTAGGGCTGGGCCATAGCTCAGTGGGAGGTCATCGAGATCACTTCCCCAACATAGGGGAGCTTACATTCAGTCCCTGGTACCACAGCACTAACGGAGCAAAGCTGAAAATAAACCTCCCGTTTTTTTAATGGGATTCTGAATTGCTGACTTGGAAGTAAGCAGGCTTCTGCAGTTGTATCTAAACATATGCAAACCCAAGATCAAACCATCTCCAATTTTAATCTTTACTGAAATGTAGCTTAAAGGCCCTCATTGTTTTTTCTTGCTTGCATTGTTTTCTGTAATAATCAGGTAAGTGACAAAACTGTATAATCCTCACGACTAAGTTACTCCTTCCTTCTAGTTACTGCAGCTAAAGGAGAAGTATTACGCTATTGAAGTTGATCCTCGCCTCACTGTGGAGGAGAAACTCCCTCACATGGTAGAGTGGTGAGTGCATCTGGAGCGGTGGGAGGCCTCAGGTGCTAAGGATACAGGCCCAGTTAAAAGCTGTGGCTTGTTTTCCCCCTTCATGTTTACAGATGGACATACAGATAACGGAACAGAAAGACTTAGTCACCATGGTCAGTTAACAGCTTGTGATTTGTCTCAAGATGGCATGCAGTGAGAGTAAATAAAAAGTCTGGCACGTAAGTCCCAAAGCCAGATCTTTATTTTAAAGCTTATCAGATGAGACATGATCTGAGAAGAAAGAATAAGAAGTAGGGTCCACCCCACACCCGCCCCAACATGGAGCCCCAGCCTCTGGCGTGTGCAGCTCCAGGACAAGACAGACCTTGGCAGAGGAGTCCGCCCACCAGTCCTCTGAGAAGCATCCCAGGAAGTGGAAAGTGCTTTGATTTGAGCAGCAACGACAGCTTTAAAAATTTAAGGGCCAGGAATATTCCCAGTAGCTGTCAGGTCACCTGTGGGTGGCAGTAAATGTTGAAAAGAGGCCTTCTCTACCTACCTACAGTCAAACCTGGAGCTCGGTTTGGAAAATGTAAAAGGATTGATTTCCGGATGGAGAAAGGCCTGTTTGCAGTTAGGGGTACCTGGGGGTGGGGTAAGCTCCCGTCCCTGAAGCAACCTGGTGTGCACACCTGTAATCCCAGAATTTACTGAGGCAGAGGGAGGGGTGGTTTCAAGCTTGCACAGTGAGGGCAGGCCTGTAAGGGCTTTCTAGTATTAAGGTGGAAGCTGGCAAAGGAAGGAGCCAGCGTAGTTTAAACTGCACCAGGTAAAAAGGAGTGCTTACCTTATTTCAGAAAGGGGAAAGGGGCTTGTCAGCCCAGGTTAGATTGGATCTTACCTGTAGACTGAGGAAAGGCTCACAGTGTCTCTGTGTTGCCCTCACTGACATGCTCACAGGGAGCCTGCCTTTGGGACATCTGGGACATATGGGGAGAACTCCATCACAGATCTTAAGCTCCTCAATGTCAAAGACTTAATTAAGTCCACATAGTGAGGACCAGCAGCCATGATCTCACACTCAGCAGTGCTTTCAATAAAGATAATAGTTTCAGTATTTTCACTGTTATCTCTCCTCTCCGGTCATAATCTCCAGGTATACTAAGTCACATGGCTTGCTTGTTGAACAAGGCATACCAAAAGCCAAACTTAAAGAGATTGTGGCAGACTCTGAAGTGATGCTCAAGTAAGTCTCCCGGATTTCGTTGCTTTTATTGTCTACATAATTAACTGGTGCTGTATATATTTAGTAATGTATTTTAATTAAAATAAGCTATCACATTACTCCATAGTAGTGAATTGTGGGGAGATAAGAAAAACATTCTAGGTTAGAGCCGTTAGAGTTTGGGGCATAGCTCAGCAGAATGCTTGTCTAGCACACCCGCGGCTCTTTGTTTGGTCCGAGCACTCAATAAAACTGACATGGTAAGGGGCTGGAGGGGTGGCTAGGCCGGAAAGAGCACATGTTCCTCTTCCAGAGGACCCGAGTTTGATTCCCAGCACCCACATGGGAGCTCACAGCCATCTGTAACCCCAGTTCCAGGGGATCCAACACCCTTTTCTGGCCTCCATGAACACTAGAAGTACACGTGCTATACAGAGATACATGCAGGCAAAATACCCACACAAATAAAATAAAACTTTAAAACATTAAAAAAGAAAAAAAGAAAAAAACATGGACATGACAACACATGTCTGTAGTTCCAGCACTTGGGAAATAGAGGCCAGCTTGAGATGCATGAAACCCTATCTAAAACAAACCAAAAAAAACTTTTTTCATTTAGATTTGTTAAGAACATGGAAAGATTTAAGTTATTCTGTTTCCTTTCTCCACAATTTTATAAAATTTTAAGAATAATGTAGACATGTTACCATTATCATTTTCAAATTCTTTAGGAAATCAGTTCTAAGAGATCTGAAATGTAAAGGAAATATTTATAAGCTGGAAAGATTTCAACTAAGAATTGTTTCTAAATGTACATGAATCTACCTTCGGAATTCTTGGGTTTGAAACTTTACAGGGAAGGAAAATGTTTAGTTACAGGTAAAGAATTTGCAAGGCGCAGCATGGTGTTGAAATCTGTCATTATAGCTTTCAGGAGGCGGAGGTGGGGGATCACAGCCAGCTGAAGGCCAACTTGGTCCGCTTAGCAAGTACTGCACACCATACACACACAAACACACACACATTTGTAGTGTGTGGGTTCTAATTGTGTGAAAATCATCAAATTTACTTTCAGTACTTCTTACCAACCTTAAATTTTTTCAACTTGTTTGGCAAACATGGTGATGTTATTTCTCCTTCCCTCTGTGCTGGGGATTAAACTTGGGGCCTCCCACATGTTGGGCAGTTGCTCTGCCACTAAACTACCCCAGGTCACTTTTCCCCTGGGATGATAAAGTAATTGTGTTTAAAAAAAGGAAAGATTCAAATGTAAGAACAGTTGAGTGTCTCAATCATAAGTACCAAGATTTGAATGGAACCTGTAGCTGATAAAGAGTGAAAAGGAACAGTAGAATATAAGGTTTTTATGAACAAGAATGAGATTATTTCTTTTTTTTTTTTGGAAAATGGATGGAATTGAAGATAACCCTGTTAAGAGAAATAAGCCAGGCTCAGACAAATACTGTCACATTCAGGATGTAGCCTCAAGTATAAATGTGTATTTACATATAAGACACATTTGATATGAACATAGAGGTATGGGGAAGGAGAGGAATGAATGCAGGGAAAGGAAAGAACAAGAGACGGGAGGGGGAGGGGGACAAAATCCTGCAGATGTGCTTTCACCTAAACGTGTCTGACATTAGTGGGTGGACTGTTTGGTGAAAGGAGACGTCGTCAGAGAAAAGGAAGCGTAGAGGGGATGAGTGAGCAAGATTTAGTGATGCGTACGTAGGAAGCCATTGTTTTCTGCACTAACATAAATGGCAGGTGAAAGAACACAGCTCAGCCCGTGCTCTGCTCTTCTGGAGGTATGAAGGCCACAGCAGCAGCACCTCAGGCAGGAGGCCTTCGAGCTCATCCCAGTGGGCTTTCCACAGTGTAATTTCACCCCTTGCTTTTAAATGGTGTAAATTGTAGCCTTTTATCCATGCTTGCTGTAAGTTTAAAGACATCTACCTTGTACTGTTAGAACTAATAGCAGGATAAGGAGTCAACTACTGCCGTGGTCATTGTTTTGAAGTGAGAATATGATTTGTAGAAATAGGTAGAGATTTTTCTAAATAAAAAGAAAGAAATCTTGCTCATTTACATTCTGTCTCCACTCACAGGGAAGGATATGAGAGTTTCTTTGGTAAACTTCAACAGCACAGTATCCCTGTGTTCATATTTTCCGCTGGTATCGGTGACGTGCTTGAAGAAGTCATCCGTCAGGCTGGAGTTTATCATTCAAATGTCAAAGTAGTATCCAACTTCATGGATTTTGATGAAAATGTAAGAATGTGAAATCATTCCTTAAGGCTAATATCCAACCTGAAATATTTTAATTGTGTAAACTCATTTGTTCTTTATTAATATCAGGTAGACATTCATTAAATTAGATAATGCTGATAGGCTACCAATACGGTTCATTCATTTGCGTTCTCAGTGTTGTATGTATATTTTATGCCCTTCTTAAAGTTTTATTAATAAGTTAATATTAAAGTTCTCAAAATTACATGACAATAAATCAGGTGCAACCCTGAAGACTACCTCTTAAGTGGAAAAAAGATGAATAATACTGGCATTTTCTGAATGACTGTGCTGTAAAATGTTCTGGGCTTATTGGAAAATGATGTCATCCCAGCATTCAGAGGGCTGAGGTTAGGGTCATGAGTCCAAAGCCTGGCTACATAGTCTCAAGCAAAATAAAAAACAAAGCAGTACAAAACATAAAATAGAAACCTTTGGCTAGGAACAAAATGAAAAGTCAGAGTTGAATTCTTGATTAGCTGAACTTTAAAGAATATGCTGGGTTTTTTTGGAGCCCTTCCTGTCTGTCACAAGTGTGTGTCACAAGACTTCTGTGTTTTGAAATGAAGTCAAAGGCGAATTTAAAGATGTGTTAAATAGTAGCATCTATTTAGAATCATAAAATGTAAAAGATCTAACAAGTAGAACTTGTAAAACCCATTATTTCAAGCCAGAGAGACAGCTCAGTACATTAAGGTGCTTCCCACCAAGCCTGACAACTGATTTTAGTCCCCAGATGCACAGGGTAGGAGAGGGCCAGCCCCTGAAAGTCGTCCTCCCCACCCCCTAAATATTCATTGCTACATGCGCCTGCATACATGTACATACCGTGATAAGTACAACAAAGTTGTCCTTAAGCTGTTATTTAAAATATTTTTGATAGGGAGTGTTGAAAGGATTCAAAGGAGAACTAATTCATGTATTCAACAAACATGATGGTGCCTTGAAGAATACAGACTATTTCAGCCAACTGAAAGACAACAGCAACATCATTCTGCTGGGGGACTCCCAAGGAGACTTGAGGATGGCAGATGGCGTAGCCAACGTTGAACACATTCTGAAAATTGGGTATCTGAATGACAGAGTGAGTGTGCAATGCTGTAGTTTAATTTTCTTTTTTAAAAAATTTAAGATGAAACATAATTAATTGCCAAAGGCATGTTAGAAAGTTATTTTTTACTATCCTACTTTGGCAGTAATTAGAGGAGATACGAAGCACAGGCCTGTGTGATGTGAGGAGAGTCAGTAGGCAGCACTCCCTAGTCATGAGTACCAGAAATGGCTCCATACATTGCCAAATGTGGCTTGTACGAAGTTGCCCAAAGTCAGCCAGTGGAGTGGAAAGAAACTATTTAGGAGAAACGTTCCCATGTGGAAACTTCTTGTCCCTGAGTCTAAGTCTGAGGATAAACTAGCCACAGTGATACAGGCCTATTGTGCCTGCGATCAGGAGGCTGAGGCAGGACCACTCAAAGTTGAAGGCCAGGGTAAACTTACACAGAAAGACCCTGTCTCAGAAAACTAAAATCTTAATCAGAAACAAAATTATTTCCTTTAAAAAGAATTTAAGGATGTTTATATTTCAAAACTGTTAGAAATTTCATTAATATTCACAGATCTAACATTATGAACTTAAGGTGGAAATTATTTGCCTTTCTTTCTCTGCATGTTAATTTTATTTTTGGTCTTCTGTTGATTAGGTAGATGACCTTTTAGAAAAATACAAGGACTCTTATGATATTGTTCTAGTAAAAGAAGAATCATTGGAGGTCGTCAACTCAATTTTACAAAAGACATTGTAAACAAACTGTTTGCGAGAAGACATCTCCCACAGGTCCAGCTGATACAAGCACCGGCCATCTTGAGGAAAGACTCTTATTTATAATACATTCTTGCTCTTGGATTTCCCTTTTCGCTTCCTATGGGCATCCTCTGATCTCCAGGTGTGTTGGACCTATAACTGCAGCCCTTCTTCCTGCCTCCATCAGGATACTGCACATTGTTTAAGCAATTAAAAACAATATTAAGGCAAAATTAGACAATGAACTCCTTTTCCAAGTGAATTTTGTAGTTTGGTGTTCTGCTGTTTCTGAACACTTCACCAGGTGAGTGCGGAGGCTCAGAGGCCACTGTCTCAGGTGAGAGTGTCTCTGATTGTAACCAGTTTTGTAATTTGGGTGGAGTGTGATGGCATTTCCTGAAATTGTGTTTTATTTGGTTATTTTGCTGAAAAAAGTATTTGCCAGAGAAGTCCGGCACTTTGTATCTGAAAAACTGTTGGTGTCTACCACTAACATTACAAATTTTCTGTGTGAAACCCTAAAAATAAACCTAAAATGGAAAGCTTTTGTAAACTCTGCTGTTGAGATAATATTTAACCTGTTACAGCGGCATCTGTCTGTAATCCTGGCAAATGGAAAGTAGAGGCAGGAGAATTAAGAATTTAAGGTCAGTCTTAAGTTAGATCAGCCTTGACTACATGAGACCAAGGAAGAAAAACAATTTATTCAGCAAATATTTATATTTATTGAGCACTGCCATGTTTTTTTCTTCTTGGTTTCTTTCTTCATCCGTGATACACAAATCCTAATCTGTCTTTTGTAGTGGATATTTACATAAAGCCTACTTTCCAAATAATCTTAAGTCTAAGCATAAAAAAACTTTTGCTGGAAACATTTAACTTGTCCTTCAAAAATACTAAGGGCCATGAAAATTCTTTTCTTTTATTGAACACAAAAAAAAATTTCCTTGTAAAAAGTTTCATAAACAAAGTCTAGCTGAATGTATTAGTTAGTTTTCTATTGCTGTGATGAAACATGGCAGCCAAGTCCACATAGAAAAGAGAGCATGCATTTGGGCTTTTACAGTTCCGGGGAGTTAGGCTTCATGTCATGATGAGGAAGCAGAGGCAGCAAGCACACAGCTAAGGGAACATGCCAGCAATGGCTGGAGTCTTTGCACTCTCAAAACCATCCAAGGGCTACACTTCCCCCAAGGCCACACCTCATGAGTCTCCCCACACAGCTCCACCATCTGGGGAACCAACTGTTCAAATGACCAAGACATCTCATCAGACCATCACACTGTGCCCCTGGGGGGGGGTGACTAAGTAATGCAAAGTTGGGGCCTTCTCCAGGCTCCATTCCAGAAGATTTAGTTCCCACTGTGATACATTTGAACTTCAGACCCTGAGGAACAGCTAAGTGGTTTGCTTGTCATCACCAAGAATGGTCTGGCCATTCATTGTGAAGAGCAGTGTAGTCTTCTTCTGCACCATCCTCCACTGAGGTTGCCCAAGCCCTCAGCTGCTTGCTAAGGACCTTTATCTCTACCACCCCACCCCCCAGCCTCTCTCACTCCCTTTGGGACTTAGCCACATCCCAGCCCATTATCCACCAGCAACTCTCCAGCCACCTACTGTGGTCTTGAGGCCCAGTCTCCTCCCTCTTAGATTCTTTAGAGCCCTGCCCACTGTATAAATGGGACCCTCCAATTGTCCTATCCAGGCTTGAGGCCCATGCCCAGTCCACACTGTCCAGCAAAACTTTTTTCAAACTCCTTGGCCTAGCCACTGCAGGCATTTGACTAGATGACCAGCAGAGGACCTGGGACCGGGTAGCCCTGAATACCAAATAGGAAATCAGAAGCCTAACCATGTTACCAAATACTGAATACACCTCTGTTGAAAGAAGGTGACTTGAACAAAAAAGAAAGGAAAAACTCAACCATCAAACATAGCTTCAGGTGCACAATTCTTAATGAAGAAATAACACATGCATACACAAGACACATTTAACTCCAAAAAATACAAATCCCATAATAATAACCCCTAATGAAAATGACCTGGGAATCCCAGACTAAGAATTGAGGATGATTATAACTACTTCAAGCAACTCAAAGAAGACAGTAATAAATGCAATAGGAAGTCAGTCTTATGAAGTTCAGATTGCTGGAGAAATGGGCTAAAGAGCCCTGCGAGTGGAATAGGATCACAGAAGCATTTGAAATGGAAATGGACCTGAACTCTCATGGTAACATCTTCCCCATCATGGCCCGCTGGAGTGCATGAAGGGACTGGTCCTTTGGAACCATAACCACAGGATCTCCATGACTCAGGGCAGCAGCAGGATATCCAAGCAGTTTCACTGAGTGGCCAGTGATGATGCTGTATCAGAGGCCTTGACCCAGAGCAATGACTCACTACAATGAATATTGTGTGGGTGGGGCTGATTGAACAAAAGGGTATACTGCATGACACACCGCAGGACCCAATACCACTATGGTGAATGTTAGAGAGACGGAGGATCAAGATGGGGTGTTTTGTTTTGTTTTTAATTGATTTAGGGAGGATGCTACAGGGGTGAGGAGAGGGTATGGAGGGACTCGGAGGTAAGTGGGATTGTAGTGTATGACGTGAAATTCTAAAAAGAATCATCAGTAAAGATTTACATTATTAGATTCTCCCATGGAAGGCCTCGCCATCCTTGGTGGGGGAGGGGGAATGTAGGCATGGTAGGGAGAGGGAAGGGGGGGATTGATTCCACCAAACAAGATGTGATGGCTCATACTATAATCCAGCACTTGGGGAGTTAATGAGACACTCAGGGTTCAATATGCCACATTGCATAAACTGCATGTGATGACACACACCTGTAATCCCAGCCTTCAGCTGCATGAGATATTGAAAACCGGCCTAGGCTAGAGACTCCTAAATTTCAATAAGCAAATAAAATCCAAGCTAAGCCAACTGTGATGGGAGGTATCTGCTGTCCCAACTGTTCTGGAAGCAGGAGTAGAAGAATCACTTCAGGACAAGAGCTTGATAATAGACTAGAGACATAAGATCCCAGTCTCAAAAAAAAATTAAAAAAAAAAAATCCAAACTCAAGCAGCATTTTAAATATGCCCAATGTAAGCTAAAAATGATTCTGAGACTGAGTGAACCCTCCTTACTAAATAAAAGGACTCAAGTTCCTTAGGAAAGCCAGGGGGTGGGGGGGGGATGACATAACACTTTAGAGTAAATCCATGTTCCTGGACACCTAAGATAGTAAAGGAGTGGATAGTGCAAGAGCCAGTGAGTACTTAGGGTTATAGTCCTTCAGACAGGCCAGCTAATAAAGCCACCCCCTTCTCTCTCTAGATGGGTTAGAGGGGGTCTCTCTATGTGACCTCCACTGGCCTGCTACTACCCACTCTGTAACGCAGGATGGCTCCAAACTCCAGACAGCTCTGCCTCACCTCAGCACTGGGACCATGAGCACCTCTCCCCCCACCCCCAGGTGGGTTCTGGGGATCAAACTCAGGTTCCCATGCTTGCAAGGCGAGAACTTCACCATCTGAGTCACCTCCCCAAACTTCATTCTTCACAAATTGCCCACCCCACAAGGCCAACCTTTGAGAGACCCAACCCCTGAGGTCCTTTCTTCCTGGCTTGGGTTGTGGTTCACCTGATGGGAGCCAATGGCAGGCACCCAACAGGCGGGTGAGAGAGATGGTGTCTCTCATTCATCCCCTGCCTGCAGTGCCAGCCAGGCTGTGTGACTCAACACATAAATTCAGGCAGCTCTGCTCCAGCCTATTCACCTTAACCTCCAGGCCCAGGAGTGGCAACAGCCTCCAGCTGTTGCTAAGCAACTGCATCTCCACAGTATCTCGCTGTTCTCTGCTCCCCTGAGCCCTACCCACACTGTAAATTGTCCTTTCAAGTAGCTTATCTGGTGTGTTTCCTCCCAGGAATCATCCCCTCCCTATGAATGCCCCAGTGTCCCATAGAGTGAGTGCTCTGTAAAGATTACAGTGCTGTCCTGTCAAGGGAGTTGGGCTGACCACACACTGCACTCTCATTAAATCCTCTCCGTTTCCAAATAAAACACCACAAAGTCAGATGATATGATTCAACATTTTATATCAGAAAAAGAAGGTCAGGTTTCCAACATTAATTCCATTGAACAAGTGCACAGCATTTGCATGAACATCTCAGGGCAACATCAGTACAAAACAGTTTAAGGATTTTAAAAAAAAAAAAAAAAAGCCATTTCAAAAGGAAACACCTTGATTACTTCAGGCTAAGTGCCAACACCACTTGGGAACAGGACATAAGGCAGGAACATGGCTACCACATGGTACAGGAATGGGCTGGCCTGAATAATGTTATTGCTTTTCTCCAGCAGGAGACCCCACATTGCCCTCCAAGACACAAATGAGTGGCAGAAAAATGTCACATCCACTTTAGTCACAGTAAAATTTTCTGTTGGCTGACCAGTGAGACTAGCTATCAGCCTTACATGTATCTATCTAACAGAAGGAAGGCAGAGTGGAGAGAGAGCTCTACAGGACAACGTCTGGAAGATAGGAAGAGCCAAGCACATGATCCTCCAGAGCAAATGCAGGCCAAACCCTCTACTCCCGTTTGTTCGTGGTTTTTCCTGCCCAGGAAGCTCCTGTTAACCTTGGCGTTACACTACCAATGGGAGGGCGGCCGGTGTAGGGAGCGAACTGGAAAAGTGTGGGACGGGGACTTTAGGGGAGTTACAGGGGATGGTGCACAGCGCCTCCTATCACCAGAGCTTATGCAGGGCACCAAGAAGAGCACACTGGCTGCTGTCATGCAATCTTTCTGGAGCATTCATGCTCTGTCTTTCTGCCCACATAGTGAACAGTTTTTAGGACACCAGCAAGATTAAAAAAAAAAATCAATCTCTTTAGGTAGATACCTGGTACTACTCCTGTTTCCTGTATGACAGCCTTGTCTTCTATGAAATCATGTTCCTTTAGTATCACAACTTCCCAGAAGACTCATAAATACAGTTTGGCCGTGCAGACTTTCCCACACCAAGGCCCTCTGCACAGATTCTATGTACTATCCCTAGAAATCCAGCCAAGATCTCACCATGGACATCAACCCACCCCAATGTATGCACCAGGTACTACATGGCCCACCTACTACTTGCTAATGTCATGCCTTCCTAGAAACCTTCCCACCTTGACAGCATGCTCTGCCATGAGAGGTCACTTGGTGTCATGCTCTCCTTGGCACAAACTGGTTCGTTCGTGTGAGGCTTACAGTTCGTCATGCTTGGCTTCCTGATCCTTGAGCTTAAATTCCTCAGCCGTGACCTTCCCATCTCCGTTCCGGTCCTGGTTGGTGAACATGTTCTTCACGATCATTTCAGCGTTAAAACCGGGAGCCAGCTTGCCTTTGCCTGTTGCCACCTGTGCGTGGATGTACTCTGAGAACTGGGAAGAAGACAGGACCAATGTGAAAAATGGCTGCATGAAAGTGAGGAGACCGTGCTTCCAAACCAAGTTGTGCTCGAGAACTACATGCCCTGGGATTCTTTCTGGAGATGCAGGTGGCTCAGCACTTAAGAGCACTTGCTTCTCAGCACTCATGATAGGTAGGTCACAACCACCTGTAACTCCAGCCCCATGCACATATTCACACACACACAAACACACATAATTTTAAAAATAAGAATAGCGTTTAAATGTTTTTAAGTCCCTTAACTAAAGGACCTGGAGTCCCTAGGATGCAGGTATCCAATAAGCTTCAGCCAACGGAACAGTTTTAGCTTCCCACCTGAGACTGACCCCTCCAAAAAGTGTTGCATCCACACATTCATTCACAATCAAAGCCTGCCAGCAATTCACGGGGTATGACACAAACAAAACTGCCCTTGTAATAAAGTTATTCTACATGAATATAATAAGCAATTGATGCTTTGAGTTGTAAAGTGGGATGTTCCACTAAAGAGAGGATGGGGAGAGGAAGCAAGGTAAGGTTAAGTAGGGAGAGCAAATTGAAGCAGTAAATTTGAGGGACAGGGAAGAAGTGCTGAGGTCACGGAGACCTGTGCAAAGATGTAAGAGAGTCAGGGAACGATCCTAACAGTTGTCTGCCATGAATGTCTGTTCCAAGCAGAGAGAGAGGTTGGTTCCGAGGCCCAGGGAGGAAGCCTGCCTGGTGGGTTCCGAGAACATGTGCTGGACCACACAAGCAAAGAGAGTCAATGGTGAAGAGGTGGCAGCCAGCAGATGGAGAGGGCCCTGGCAGCCATAGAAAGGTCCTTAGAGATGGGCCTCTGCCGTTCTGAGAAGGAAGGAGCTGTGCCTGACTGTCATGGAGAAGCTCATGGTGAGGCAGGCTTAAGGTGGGGTTAGGACAAGGATCAAGGTTCAGAACAAGTAGTTGGATATATGAATGCAAAGCGGGGAGGTAAGCTGGGGCTAAAGCTCCAAATGTGGAAGACTTGAGGACATGAAGCCAAGGGACACGGTAACAGGAAGAATAAGGAACAGTCCAGGGTCTACCCTGACACCTCCCACGGTCAGAGCAGAGAAGAGGTCTGAGAAGGAACTGCCAACAAGCAGGCATGATGGGAGCAAATGTCCTGCAGGAGTTCACAGCAGCTGGTGCTGAAGAGGCAGGACCAGAATCAGTGGCATGGAGGTACAAAGGCTTGACAAGAATGACTTTAAAAAAGAATGGATGAGGCAGGAGAGGTGGCTCAGCACTGGCTGCTCTTTCCGAGGGCCTGGGTTTGACTTCCAGCACCCACCAGGGGATCGAACACCCTCGGTGGCCTGTATGCATGCAGTACACACGTACACACAGGCAAAACATCCACACACAGAAAGCGAAAATAAAGAATGAAAAGCTGGTCACGGTAGAAAGCTGAAGTCCCAGGGACTTGGAAGAAAGATTGTTTTTAATCTCAGGAATCCATGGCTAGCCTGGGCAAAAGAGGAAGAACCCATCTCATAAAAGCAAAATAAAGCCAGGCACAATAGTACATACCTGTGTTTCCAGCACTCAGGAGAATGAGGCAGGAAGATCGTGAGTTCGAGGACAGCCTCAGCTACAGAGAAAAATATCATCTCAAAACAAAAGAACAAATAAAGAAAAATGCATATGATAAAACAAGAAACAAATGATAAAAACTATAGCAAAAGATAAAAGGAAAGTAGGACATACAGGTCTTATGAGGTTTTGCTGTAAAAGGAGCAAAGTAATGAAAAAAAAACTGGAAAGACATATCACACCATATAAAATAATTGTGCTGGACATGATGGTGTCTGCCTATTACCCCAACAGGTTGGAGGCTAAACAAGAAGACCACAAGTTGTAAGAGTGAGGGTTTGGCAACACACTGATACTATGTCTCAAACACAAAGGACAATGGAGAAAAAAGGGAAAAAAAATGTGTGATACTACAAGGAACAAGGAATGTTCCAGGTCCAGGAAAAGTTGATGGTGTAGAGGGACAAAGAATGAAGATGAGCATGTGTTTGAGTGGAGTAAGCCATGAGCTCTAACTCCATGCACCATGATAGCACAAAAGTTTACTGCTCAGCCATGGTCCTGGCTCAAACACTGGGAAGCTGAAACCTTCCATGGGCCACTACTTTCTCCTCTTGTTCTTCTGAAACAGTGGTTTTCAACCTGCCTAATAATGGTGTGACCCTTTAAAACAGTTCCTCAAGTTGGGATGACCCCAACCATAAAATCATTTTGTTGAGACTTCATTCCTGCAATTTTGCTACTGTTAATGAATCCTGATGCAAGTATCTGATATGCAGGATAACTGATATGGGACCCGGTAGAGGTCATGACCTACAGGTTGAGAACTATTGTTCTAAAACACAAACATGCCTCTCTCATGGTTGTTGTGAGGATGGAGCTGGAGAACATGTGTCCAGACAGACCAGCAGTGAGTGCCCAGTGACTGGGAACTGAATCCAGATCTGGGAACCCTACAGCTCCCAGGGGCTCTGCTGCTGCACGTGAGAATGTGTGTAAAAGCCCTTGGTACACACATGAGCTAGTTACGAGCATCACAAGGGATCTTCCTGGCTAGCGCACTGAATGGGCCCCTGCCCACAGAAGGCCCCTGACCAACTTCTGACCCTCCTCCCACAAAGGCCATGTACCTCCTCCAGGAGGACTTCCCCATTGCCATCCTTGTCGATTTCTTCAAAGAGGTTGGGAGACACTTCACCATTCCATATGAACATGTACCCCTCCGGAAGGCCAGACACAAGCTCCAGCAGTTCAATGTCAAACACAAGGACGGCACTGCCAGGCACCTCTCCATCTATTCAACAAAAGAGAACTTGGCGTTAAAGCACAGGTCAGGAACCATCCACCCCTGCTGCCCTCCCCAGGCTCTAGCAGCCATTCCCACCTGTAGCTAATGACCTCTCAGAGAGCCATGAGATCAGCTTAAAGGATGACCATACAGGAATGACATGTGTCATTTCATGAAACCTGGGTCTCCGTTTATATGCAAACTAAATGTAGAGGCTGGAGAGAGAGCCTGAGTTTAGTTCCATTGCCCATGTTAGGCCTGGGCAAGCAAAATGGCTCAGCAAAAGGTGTTTCCCATCAAACCTGAATAAGATTTCCCAGGACCAACATGGTAGGAGAAAACTTATGCCACAATTTGGCCTCTGACCTCCACATACATGCACGCGCGCGCGCACACACACACACACACGCACACACGCGCACACACACACACAATGAATAAATAAATAAACAAATACAAGTTAAATAAAACATTAAGCCAGGCATGGTAGCACTGGGGAAGCCGGGGAGAGGTAGAGACAGGCTCGGCCACTCTAGCTTCCTTAAGTCCCAGGCCAGTGTGACACCCTGTTTTAAACAAGGTGAATGGCACTTAAGGAAAGACACTCAGAATTGTCTTCTAGCTCCACACACATAAATATGCACTCACAAACACACATGACCCACACAAACATGCATACATATAAATGAATCAAGTTTATGTAGAATACAAGACAAAAGACAATAGAATTCTCAAGCCACATGTGTTGGCCCATGCCTATAATCCCGGCATTTAGGGGGTATGAAGACTGAAAGTCTGAGGCCAACCTGGGCTACATAGGAAAATGTTACTTCAGGAAACCAAACAGTAGCAACCATAGAAAAAAGCATTTCTTGCTTTATGTTTTAGTAAAAACAACACATTTGAAAGCCATTGGTAGGGGCAACAGTTGTAGAAACTTTTGTTCCTCTGAGGTGCCAGAGATCCAGCCAGGGCCTCGCACATGTGCAGCAAGCATCTGTCACTGAAATGTACTCCCAACCTCAATTAAAGAGCTTTAGGATAAATTTAAGAGCAGAACTGTAAGGACAATAACAAAGCCTGCAAATTAGATACAATCAAGGCCAATGTAACAGTAAGGCTCAAAAGTAGTGCTGCATGCATTAAAAGATAAGTACTATCATTATTAAAAATTAGAGATTATATTTTTGAAATTTGTTTTTTATTTTTGGTGTTAGAGATTAAAACCAGGGCCTCATATATGCCAAGCATAAGCTTTTCCACTAAATTATATTATACGTTACATTTAGTACATAATATAATTATATATCATAAGAAAAGTCTTGAAGAACTCATACATGTTTTTGAAGCATTTCTTCTGGGATATGTGAGAGGCACGGGAAGAATTTGATACATTTTGATATATTTTTTAAAGTGGATTTTTGGGGGATTTCAAGACAGGGTTTCTCTATGTAGCCCTGTCTGTCCTGGAACTCACTTTTAGGCCAGGCTGGCCTCAAATTCACAGAGATCTGCCTGTCTCTGCCTCAACAGTGCTAGGATTAAAGGTGAGTGCCTCCACTGGTCAGGATGGTTTTTTTGTTTGTTTGTTTGAAAAAAAAAAAAAAAAAGAAAATCAACCCAGTATGCCAATCACTTTTACAAACTGGCACCCTTCTGTGCCAGCTGTCAGCAGTGTAAAAACACCATAAAGAAATGTTCTGGAATCACGAAATAATAGAGTAAAATGACACCACTATAAAGATACGGCGGCTGGCTTTTCCAGAACTGGAAATCCATCACTAGCATACAGCATCCTCTTTGACTTACAGGCTACAAAGCAGTGAACAGCAATGGCCTTCGCACTCTACCTGACCAGAAAACATTCTGAAGAAGCAGGCAGCCTGGCCCAAATCACCCACAGCCCTCCTCTGGGGCCTGGCAGATGAACTGCAGACCAGTGGTGTTTTCTTAAAGCTTGATATTTCTCAAGGCGATTAGGGGCAAATGGCATGGGTCTTTAAACAAACTCAAAGGGTCTTTAAACAAAAATGATCAAAACTTTAAAAAAGGAAAAAACAAACACAAAACCCACCAGTTTTAACATGGAAGCAGGATGCTACAGCTCTATTTATGGCACCAAAAGCCCAAAGTTTCGATAGGGAATTCCCAGCACTCCTGAACACCATCACTCACCTACACCAGCCTCTCCATAGCCCAGGTGGGGTGGAATGATCACGGTTCGCTTTTCTCCCACACACATCTCTCTGAGACCCATGTCCATCCCTAGCACGACTTGTCCGGATCCCAACACAATGTTGTAAGTTTTGCCTAAGTTCCACCTGAAAAAGAGAAGCCATGAGCGCCTATCAACGGTGGCGGAGGGGGTTCTGCTCAACACACACAGCTCAGAAGAAAAAAATGTCAGACAGACCCATGGCAGGACACACTGCAAGACAACCAGCCTGCCCGTTTGTTTCCAAACTGACAATGGCATGAAAATCAAGACAGAAGAGCTGTTCCACAGTCCAGGAGCACACTGGCTTGGGACCTTACTGCCATGAGGACCTTACTACAGAAATTCTGGGAAAAGTTAAGTGGGGGCATGGAGCTACATGGATTTATTCCTGGTGACAACTGGCTCTCCAGTGGCTCCTAGGAGTAAGTTCTTTGTATCTAGTCAGGCATTCTATGAGAGTACAGTTAATGTAGTGTAGTTAAGAGCCTGGGTCTTACTTTGTTTATTACTGGCTTATTTAGAAACACTATGTAGCCCAAGATGGCCTTGAAATCACCATGATCCTGTTGCCTCAGATTTCAAAGTGCCAGCATTGAAAGCAAGAACCAGGCTTAGGGACATGCCTTGTAGACTCGAGGCCCGAGATAGAATGCTGGTTGTGGGCTCGGGAGGTGGCCCAGCCATTGAAAGCACTCGGAAGAATCCTGGTTCTGCCCTTTCATTTGACCTGGGAAATGTCATCTTGGTTTCTTCATCTATAATGCAGCCGTAACAACAGTCAATAATAAATATGCTTCACACAGTGGGAAGCAAAGAAAGGGGCGTGAGGCACTGTGGTCTGTACAGTCTCCAACTCTGCAGATCCAACTGGGACCTGGCTAAGAAGTCCCCCCCCTCCCCCAGCCTCAGCCATGACTAAAAGTCAATCTACTGCTTCAACACCTACAGCACTCCTACCTCTTCCCCCAAGGCAAACAGCTCTCATGCTCTTTACTCCCTTGGTGCTGGTCACCAGGTGGTGACAAGGAGCAGAAGTCTCCTTAGGGTTAGTCTCCTGGGCCTTCCAGCCCCCGAGGACCAGATCTGCCACTCCTCCCCCCCCCTTCCCAAGGCCAGCTGGTGTTCAGAACCCAGCAAGCCAGCACTGGTACAGGATGTCCTCAAGACAGGCCTGCACAGGAGCCACCTCTGACCCACTGGCTGTCAAGCCTTTCTCGGCAACCAGTCATCTCCACGTTGCCTCTCTGGTCCCAGCTGGAAGCAGTACATGTCTCTAAGGATACAGAACATCGAAGACCTGAATGGGTCAGCATGCAGGACCTCGTATCCAAAGCCAGGCTCTCAGAGCTAGAAGGCTGAGTGACAGGTAAAAGAGGGGCACCTCTGTGCCCAGAACTAACAGCAGCCCTTACTTACGTGAAGAAAGCCCTTTCTGCTCCCCAGCTCTGGACTCAGGGATCTTAATCAAGCTCAGCACGAAAGTGGATACAGAAAAACAAAGTCTAAAAATGGTCCTTTGCCACAGAGGAGACTGGCTTCACTTCCAGACTCAACTGAGATGGTCACAGGAAGCAAACCTGTCCTTACGCTATTCTACGACTTGGGGGTTTATTTCTATCACCCAACATTTATAAAATGATCTTTTTGTATTTCAGACACTTGGCAAATAAAAGAAAAAATACCAATAAGTAAATCAGATGTCCCTAAAGTATTCAGACCATTACAGACACAAAAGTCACTTAAAGCCGGGGGATGAAAAATATAGAACACAGTTGGAGACGAAAGACGCAGGAGCGGTGATTCCTCCCAGGAATTCAGGGACGTTTTGAAAACAGGAAGGACTTGTTCACCAGCAGAGAAAGAGAGTCTCACCTGTGCAGGATGAGAGTTCAGTGAGGACAAAGTGTCTGTAGCAGGACAAAGACAATCCTGCACACCAGACCGTGACACTAGCTCTAACTTGTTGCAGGATATTTGATCTCACTGTGAAACTCTGAGACTGGGTCAGGGGGCAGAGCCAGCGACTAGTTGACAAGAATTAGTCACACAGAGTACAGAGGATCCAGGAAGAAGGATAGTGAGGCCCACAGGAAGGAATAGGGAGGGGCTTAGAAAATTACAGGCTTTTTTGGTTTGGGACAGGTGGAGAGATGCTCTCTTGTTGGGTCTCTGACCCAAAAGGAAAGTCAACTGGTTGCTTCTTGGATTCTCTGATCACCTCAAAATCTGACACCCAGGTCTTTAATGGTAAATAGAACAACGTAGATAAAAACAACACTTTCCGAAGGGTCTCACTATGTATCTGTGTTCGCCTTTAACTTTCTATCTCCTATTGCAGCCTTCCAAGCAATAGAATTATGGGTGTGTGTCACTGGCTCCAAGGGTTTAGTTACTCAATATAGGTCTGACTTTGAGAGAGTTCCACCAGCCAAGAAATAGTCTAGAGCCAGCAAGATCTTTAGTAGGAAATGCTCACAATGACTCACTGAGCCCTGAGAAGGCTCACACTGCACATCAGGGAGAGTTGGACCAAGCAACTCCTGCCCAGTGAAGAGAGGAAGACAGTGAGAACTACCATCCAAGTTCCCGCCACATCTGGTTCCCAGGTATCCTTACGTGGAGTCCAGCAGAGTGCCATCCAGGAGTGAGGCATTGTAGTGGTATTTCAGGTAATCCCCCTTCTTACTCAGCACTGAGCAATCAGGGGGCTTGTAGTGGGAAGTGATGCTGATGGAATCTGAAGGGTTGTGGAAGTCAATCACATGGATGTCAAACACCAACACAGCCGAGCCGGGAATATTCCCTAAAGGGGAGACATGGGGAGTCAGTGAACAAGCCCACCACTACAGCACCCTGCCTCCCCAGTGTCACCAGGTGTGTCCTGGCAAGGACCCAGGGACCCAGCCCTGAAACTGAAGGGGTGTTAGGAAAAAGGAGCAGGAAGGAATATCATAAAGGATCTAATCTTCATTTTGTACTCGAGGAAACTGAGGCACAGTTGACAGGAATCATGAAACTAATTGTGAGTACAATTTGAATTCAAACTTAAGACACGCCCACTGTCTTTTATTAAGCATGAAAAGAGGTAGGGCTAAGTGAAACTGTAGATCAGGAAACTCAAGCCTATGCAAATGAAGGCTTGCCCTGTCCCAACAGAAGAGGCAGCATGGGAAATGAACTGCACATTGGTCGCAGATAAGTGTCCAACCTACTACTCAAGAAAAGCAAAACTCTCATAATTTCAAGACAGAAAAACAGACTGTACCATGCCATCCCTATGTTAGCATACTAGAGTCAGAAGGTGTCTATAGTGTATCCAGCTTATTCCATGCAGGACAGGCATAGTCAGGGCTGCTACATATAAAGCAATTATATGAGTGCCTGACATTTAATAAGCACTTATTACATATATATATGTATATATTTATGTGTGTGTAATAAGGCTATTAAATATATATTTAATACTTGTCATAATCTTATATTTCAATATACAAATGGGGAAACTAGGGCACAATTTGAGGTTCACCCAAAGTTAAGAGTTATAGAGAAATTCGTGCCTATAGTAGGGCATAGGTATTCATGTCTGGTATTCATGTCTATTTGGTTTGGGTTTTTGTAACAGGTCTCATCAAAGCACCTGCACCCCCAGTGTGAATACACTAACAGCCACTAAGTGGTAAACTTTCAAACTGAAGCAAGCAGGGCTAGAGAGATGGCTCAGCAGTTAAGAGCACGTGTTGCTCTTGAAGAGGAGCTGGGATCCATTCCCACATAGTGGCTCACATCCGTCTATAACTCTGGTTCCAGGGGAACCAATGCCTTCATAGGCATTTCATCCATGTGGCACACATACAAGCAAACATTCACAAACACAAAATCAATAAATCTTTTAGAAATAAAATTGAAGACAGGCATTGCAATCAGACTAGCCTTTCTCAGACACAGAAGCAGAACTAAAGAAGACACTAAACTTGACTAATATAAACAAAATGCCTCCTTCATGATGCACTGGGAAACAGAGCCGTCTACAGAAAAATGAATAGTTCGAGATCCACACATTCCTGGAGTCTGGTACACACACATTCTTGAGATGTGTTCCTTGCTTGCTAAGCACTCTGCAGATGACTAAGTCAACTTCTTTGACACAAACATCTTGGTCAACCAAGAGACAGACTCACCCACTAAGTGAGTACTGTATTAGCACTAGGCTTGCTTGTCAACTTCTAGGAAGTTAATGTGGGTCAGTCTCCCAGGTGCCCAGTTAACTCAGAGACACAAACATTCTAGAGAGGGCATCAATGAGGATCTAGGCTCTGTTTGGGCAGGAAGTTATTGTTTCCTTTACTCCTTGATGGGTTCCCAATACCTAAGCAGAACATGGGCATGAAATTACTCAGTATGTCTTTGATAGACCAGCAAATAGTGTTTCTTACTTAGCCTATAAAACCAGAGAACAGATGTTGAACCCTGAGGATTAGTCTTGAGCCCCCAAAGAGCCAACAAAGCTGAAACAAAGGTTGCTAGCAGGCTGCCTTGCCCAGCAGACAACTTCCTGGCAGTTACTAATTCCTCTTGAGATATCTGGAACTTCTGGTTTGAGTTCTCAGTTCACTACAAATGGAAACCAACAAGTCACTGCCTAATGAGGACTTGTCCTATGACAAAGACACATTAGAAAGCTCTGGGTCTAATTGTGGTTCCATTCTGTGGCCTTAAGCAAAGTGCTCAAGTTTTAATAGTCTTTCTATCTTATTGAAACAGTGATTATAGTAACACTGGACATGTGAGTGTAAGAACATATGTACAGGTCAGAGTGAAAATTCTGGTGATGTTCCTTGAGCGCTGTCCACTTTTCTTTCTTTCTCTCTTCCCTTCCTTTCATTCTTTCTTTCTTTCTTTCTTTCTTTCTTTCTTTCTTTCTTTTGTCCTTTCCTTTTTTTAAGACGGTCTCCTTCCCTCTGTTCTGGAACTGAACAAGTAATCTAGGCTCCCTCAGCAAGCCCCCGAGATCCCTGTGTCTCTGCCTCCCTGGTACATACACCAACACCCCCATATCTGGCTGTTTTATGTGGGTATTAAGGATCAAACATCTGGCCCTCGGGTTTATGTGACAAGCCTTATTATAGTAACACTGTCCACAACTGTTTCCAGTTTTCAATGAGGTTTTGTGCAAGAATTCCCAGAGGGTTTGGGTAGACAGCTCAGTCAGCAAAGTGCCTGCCACACAAGCATGAAACGTTGAAATCAGATCCCCAGAATATGTAAAACTCTGGGAATAGACTTCGTGCCTGCAATCCTAGCCTGAAGCTCATTGGCTGGTCAGCTAATTAATAGATGAGCTTTAGGTTCAGAGAAACTCAGTCTGAAAAAGGGAAGGGCAATCCAGAAAAGACACCTGACATCAACCTCAGGCCTCCACTCAATACATGCACCAACATTCATGTGCACACACACATATACAACAACAACAACCACACACACACACACACACACACACACACACAACCCCAGACACACGTGGGCAAAATTGCAATTATTCTGCTCACTCTCTTTTTCCCTAAAAAGGGCTGGAAAGACAGTTAACCAGCAAACCACAAGGAAGCTCAGTTCTGTAACAAGGAGGCTGCATATCAGAGCTGCAAACATTCTAAGTGTCCTCAGTTAGGGCTGCCCTTGAGGAACACGGCAAGACAGAAAAGGCCAGAATGATCCCAGAGTCCTACTCTCTTTACTAACCCTACAACAAAGTGCAAAGGCTGTGAGCTCCACGAGGGAAGGGCTCATTGCTGCTCAGATCCGACTGAGACCTTGTTAGCGCCTGGCACTCCGGTGGGCTCAGAGAAGTCACAAGCCGGGCAGAGCTCCCTCCTCACAAGTTTCTGCCCCAGGGATCAGCGTGAAGTCCTATGTGACCATCCCAAAGTAGTCACTGAGTCCAGAGCACAGGGGCGGCACCCTCCCCCACACAAGCACATGGGTTTACACCAGCATGGGATTTGGGATGGAGCAGCCTCTTACTCGAACAGTTACGATTCTTTGGCTGATTCCCAAATCCCCATTGAATTCTGTGCAGACCTCAGTCTCATACTTGATGGAGAGCCAAAGGGAAAAAATGCTTTAAGCAAATGGCTTTCATCAAGGTGCTCTTTTTGTTTTTTAAAGACAGGAAGGGTTATTCTTTAAGTTATAATGAAATAAGAATACTCAGAAGTATCTGTTTCTGTGCATGGCTGACTAGAACGGAAACCCAAGCACAGTATAAGACAGTAACATCAAAACACTAAACAGGACGTGAAGCAAGGCCTATTTTACTTATTTATTTATTTGTTTATTATTTAATTGAGGAGGATTGAACCCAGGGCCTCAAGTATGCTAGGCAAGCATTTTACCACTGGGATATATATCTGGGGATAGCTGCCATATTTTTTTCTTTTCTTCTCCCTCTCTCTCTGTCTCTCTCTCTGTCCGTCCCCCCCCCCCCCCGCCCTTTGTTTTTCTGGAACAGGGTCTCATGTAGCCCAGACTGGCCTCAAGGCCACTATTAGCTGAGTGAGGTTGTATGATGATATGAATGAGAATGGCTGACCCCATGGGTTCATAGATTTGATTACTTGCTCCCTGGTGGGTGAAACCTTTTGAGAAGGATTAGACAGTGTGACTTTGTTGGAGGAAGCAAGTCACTAGGGGTAGGCTTTAAGGTTTCAAAAGCCCATGCCATTCCTAGTTAACTCTTTCTGCCTCCTACTTACAGATCTAAGCTCTTAGCTATCCATACCACTGTGATTTCTATGCCATCATAGACTCCAGCCCTCTGGAAATGTAAGCCCCAAACAAATGCATCTACAAGTTGCCTTGGTCATATAGTCTTTCCACAGCAGTAGAAAGTAGCTAAGAAGCTAATGATGACCTATAACTCCTAAGCCTCCGACCTCTGCCTCTGCCTCTGCCTCTGCCTCTGCCTCTGCCTCCTGAGTGCTGAGATTACAGCATGCCTTACCACACATGGCTCCAGCTCATTTTCTTAAAGTATGAATCTTTATGGCCCAGAAAATCAGAAATTTAAGTCAGAGTGGAAAATTCTACTCAGTTGTACCCTTTTGTTTCCAATCAGCTTGATTGGATCCTCTGTGAGGAAACCTCCGGAGAAAATACCCAAGAACCCTATTGTATGTGAATAGAAATCAGAAGAGGGTTAACGGTGTGAGTATATTCAGCCAATGAGATCAGCCAGAACTCCAGTAGCAAAAACAATATATAACCATGAAAAAAAAAACAAAAACCATAAACAAAAAAATTAAAACTGCAGCAACTAGAGTTAAGGAAATCTAAGCAAGTCAGCAAAATCTAATGCAAGACAAAAAAAACACAATAACAAAAACAAAAATAAACATATTTCACATATTAAGTACTATGTAGCTATTAAAATAATCTGTTGATGGGCTGAAGAGATGGCTTGGCTGTTAAAGGCTAGGGGCAAAACCAAAAACTACCTGTTGACATATAAAACTTGTTCATAAGCAATTGGGTGAAGAGAGGAATTACACCACAAAATGATGAGAAGACAACCTCTTTCAGTATACACTAGTATAGTAGCTATTGCTTTATTCTTCCTCTCTGGCCTACCTACGTAGCCCAGGTTGGACTTGAACTTTCAATTCTCCTGCCTCCACCTTCCGAGAGCCATAAATATAGATACATCCCCCATACTTAGTGCATACATTTAACTTACAGAAATATCTACTAGGGGGGGGGGGAGACAGATTACCTCAAATTTGGGGGCTTGAAACCACAAGAACTGAGCTGGGGATGAAGCCAGCGGTGGAACACTTGCCTAGGGTGCACAGGGTTCTACGCCCAGCGCGTAGAGAGAGAAGGCAAGGGAGAGATATAGTAGAGACGGGGAGGAGACAGGAAGACACGGGGAAAGGGGATAAGGAGACAGACACAGTTCTGGCAGTCAGAGGCACCGGCAAGGGTGGGCTCCTTTTGGAGGCCTCAGGAGGCCTGTCCCCTCCCCTGTCCCCACCAAAGGTGACCTGCACCAGCGGCCTTGGCCACTTCCTCAGTCTCGGCCAAGCTTAGTTAGCTTCTCATCCAGCTCACATCCTGCCTCCCTCAAAGACCCTCAAAGCATTTCAGGGCCGTCTGATAACTCAGAACACTGCCCCAGCTTCAAAATCCTTAACCCTACCAGCAGATACCTTTGAATAAGGAATATTTGAGGTCCATGGCCACTTTTTAATGTAATATGCCTATCACTGTAGTAACTTCTCATGGTGTGATTTAGGGAGGTTTGTAGGTCTTATGTATCTTTTTTTTTTTATCCTAAAGATAAAATATAGTGTTTGTATCTGTTTTGTCTGGTTTTTTGTTTTGATTTTTTGTTTGTTTGCTTGCTTTTGTTTTTGAAACAAGGTCCCATTTAGCTCAGGCTAGCCTCAAATCCCTCATGTAGCCAAGAATGACTATGAATTCCTGATTCTCCTGCTTCCACACCCACAGAGTGTTGGGATTGCAGGCCTGTGCCACCATGCTTAGCTATTTCTACAATTTTGTTTTCTTTTTTGTGTGTGTGTGTGTGTGTTTGTTTCTTGAGATAGAGTTTTTCTTCATAACATAACAGTCTTGGCGACCCTGGAACCCACTCTGTAGACCAGCCTCAAACTAACTGAGATCCACCTGCCTCTGTCTCCCAAGTGCTGGGATTAAAGGTGTGTGCCTCCACTGCCCAGCTTATTTCTACAACTTTTTAAAGCAAGTTTGCTCTTAAAGTGACAAAATGTCTCTAGAATTAAGGTGCTGGCTACACGACTCACTAAATTCACTAATGTTGCTGAATTGTACCGTTAAATGGGAGAATTTCTTAGTGTGCAAAATCAAAAGCAAAGGGAGGGGATGAAGTTACACTTACTTTCAAGCACTTTATTTAAAATAAAGAAATAAATATAAATATAAAGGCAGTTAAAACATAGTAAAATGTGAGGGCTTGAGAGATGGCCTAACCGTTAAGAATACTGGCTACTCTTCCAGAGGACCCAGGTTCGGTTCCCAGTACCCACATGGCAGCTCAGATCTGTCTTTAACTCTAGTGTCCTCTCCTGGTCTCCTCAGACAGAGCATACACATGGTATATTTACATACATGCAGGTGAATACATGTAAAATAAAAATAAATAAATATATACAATAACATATAGTCACAGATAGATAGATAGATAGATAGATAGATAGATAGATAGATGATAGATGTAGTAAAGTGTTAGCTTGATGAAACAATGTAGCATTCACTGTGCAATCCTTTCAACACTGGTGTAGATTTTAGATTTCTCTGAAAGAGAAGGAAAATGGATAGGGGACATAGACATGAACTCCCCAGTGGGATGGAGTCTTACACTACATCTGGCTTCCTTGTTTTACCTCAGCAAGTGCTGACCTGAGCAACATGAAAGCAGTCAGTGAGGAGGGCAGGTAATACACACCTCTTCCTTCTTCTCCATAGCCCAGGTGAGGAGGGACCACAATCCTTCGCCTCTCTCCAATGCAAACACCAAGTAAGCCTTCATCCATCCCAGGAATTACATAGCCCTGGCCAATGTAGGTGTCAAAGGTGTGGTTCCGTGAGTAGCTAAGAAAGAAGAAGGAAAAGACAGGGTCACTCATAAGGGATACCCACAGCAGCTGTGGGAAGAACTCAGAATCCGGATGCCAAAGGACCACAAGCACCTCCACACCCAGAACAGCTACACCACAGAATATGAGGACACAGCCCATGAATGTGTCCCCTAGAATAGGGAGCACGTGAGCATCTGCAGAAACAACATATTATACTTCGTGTGTACGGCCACATTATAAAAGGAATGGGAGTGTGAGAAGCAGCCACACAACAGAGCTGATGGGAGTTGCCTAGCTCCTTCCAGTTCCCTTTCTCCCCTGGGATTTACAATTCTCTCCTCTATCTTTTTATCAGCTCAACACTGCTTTTTCCTTTTCTGCTCACACCCACAGCATAGCATATGAAGTACTATCAATGTTTCCTACCTCCTAAAATACCTTACACCTAAACAATGTGTTTGGTTTATCATGTAATTTCATAGTGGACCTTCCTTCTGACAGCAATTGTTTTGGGAGATAGGATTCCACTCTCTAGAAGTACTGGGGACTGAGCCTGGTGCCCTTAACACCATTCTAGCAGACAAAGGTGACTCCTCCTCATGCTTTCGAAGCCCAGTCCCTCTTGAGCACTGCAGACACATTGAAAAAAATAAGGGTGAAGGTGAAAAGAACAAAAACAAAACCTAAAGATGCACAAGTTAAGTCCCAGTGTAAAAACATAAGGACTGTGTAGAACAAATACAGCCTGACTCCATCAAGAATCACCAATTTCATAGCATGGCCTGCATAGAAAATGAATTAGATGAAATCCCAAGCAAAGAATTCAAAAGGATAATTATAAATATATTCAAGGAAATCAAACAGAACACAAACTCATAATTAAGAGAGAACAAAAGCAAATGAATAAGATAAGGAAGTCAATGCAACATATAAAAGTGGAATTTAATAAAGAGGAAAAACTGAGGAGCTGGAGAGACAGCTCAGTGGTTAAGAGACAAGACTTCGGTTCAGTTCCCAACACCCAGAGCAGTGGCCCAAACCTTCCTGTAGCCCCAGCTCCGTGGGAATGTGGCCTCTGCAGATACCTGCACTTATATGTACATAATGTGCATGCAAACACACATACATACATGTGATTTCTAAAAATACTGAAAAAAATCAAAACTGAAACACTGGGAATGAGAATTTCAGGATGCCATATAAGTTGGAGAGACTCACCAGCAGACTGGATCAACAGGAGGACAGAATATCGAATCCTGAAGACAAGGTGGAGGAATTGTCATATTCAGACAATATCCAAGACAGATTAAGTAACAGAATATTAGTAGAATATTCAAGATCTATGGAACACAATTTAAACCCCAAATCTAGGCACAGGAATAGGAGAAGAATTTCACATTCAAGGCACAAAAACCATGTTCAATAAAATAGCAGAAATTTTCCTGACTCTAGGGGGAAGGTTCCCAGAAATAATATGCACTTAGGATACCAATTAGGCAAGACCAGAGAACTTTCCCATGCCATATTATAGTCAAAACACTAAACATATAGGACAAAAACTAAAATATAAACAGAATGCTCTCAACAATATCAACCATAAAAAGCTTAATTTCTTCAAATCAGTAAGAAAAGGACAAATTAAATACCATCAATATAAAAATGTGCAAAAATAATAACAAAAGATATCTAAATAAATATTTGGAAACAATAACCAAAGAACTTCTGATTCAAACCATAGGTATGATTTTTCTCTTGAAAATTAACAAAGTTTAATTTGTTTTGTTTTATGTTTTGAGACCAGGCTAGCATCAAAACATGAAACAATCCTCCTGCCTCAGCCTTACAAGTGCTAGGGTTAAAAACATAAGCAACCAAACCTGGCTTTTACTTCCAAATGATACCCAGAAGATGTATATCAAAAGCTATAAAGATATTCATAAGAGGGTGGACAGGAAAGGGGAAAGCAATATAATTCTATTTTAATTAAGAATATATAGAGAGAAATCTGTCTCAAAAAAAGAAAAAAAAAGAATATACTAAAATTAAATACATACACACACATACATACAAGCTTTGACCCAAAGATTCTTCTTGGAAACATGCTTAAAGACTTAGGTACAAAAATAAATAAAACTCTTAAATGTCAAAGGATAGTAAAATCATAAATGGTTTGCCCAAGTTTAAGACAAAAATCTATTATGTTGGGTTGGGCGGGTGATATAACCACTGTACTCAAAGGGGAAACTACTTAAAACCTGCAGAAACAATAGTTCTGTCATGTGGGAAGAAATCTAGTATGCTCAGAAAATAACCTGTCTACCTCCTTCTTTTCCTCCCTCCGTTCCTTTAACAGGGCAATCCCTAAGTTGCCCAGGCTAGGCTCCAACATCTGAGCTAAAGCAATCCTCCTACCTCAACCTCCCAAGTAGTTGGGGAACACAGGTACATACTCTATTAGGACCACCTTGAGTTCAGGAGTTCAAGACCAATGTAAGCTACAGAGGAACAGCCCACTTCAAAAATTAAAAGACTGGAGTTTTAGCTCAGTATCAAGTCCTGGGGTTCATTCCCCAAGTATAAGCTTTCTAAAGAGTGAGAAGAGAAAGGAGGAGGCGGAGGAGAGAGAAGATAGAGGAAGGAAAAGGAAGAGTAAAGAGATGCTTATAAAATGGTTAAATGGGGACTAGAGAGATGGCTCAGCAGTACCAGTTCCTTTTGCAGAGGACCAAGTTCGGTTCCCAGCACCCACATGGTGGCTCACAACCATCCATAACTCTAGTTCCAAGACAGCCAATGACTTCTGACCCCTGTGGGCACCAGGCACACCAGATACATATACATAAATGCAGGCAAAACACTCACAAAAACACAAAACAAAACAAAACCCCAAAAACAACAACAAAAAAAAATAACACTCACGTAAAATAAATACATCCTAATTAATTAATTAAAATTGTTACCTCTAAAGAATAGAACGAATGAGGCAAATAGATGCGTACATTGAATATCTTAATTTATTACTTTGTTTCACTTCATACCGTGGCAACTACTTTTCATATGAAAATTTTCATAAAAGTGTAGAAGAGATCTTAATAATAAGGACTAGTTTTCCCAATAAAAAACAATGCCACAGTAAAGTCTAACTTTAATATGCAAAAACAAATTAGATGAGTAAACAAATTAGAAATCTATTGCCTCAGAGACTGAGGTTCTGTCACCACTTGTTTATAGGAAGCTAAAGGAGTGATTTCAAAACTAAGCTGCCACCTGAATGAATAAGACATGCCACAGCTTGCCACATGCATTGTGCATTGAAGCCGCCTGTGGCAGAGTAATTGCCCTCTGAAGCATCCGTTCAGGAGCTAAAGGCATCCAGCAGCCTCCTCCAGCTGGTCATCCTTTAACATTTACACAGCGTCCTCACTACCTTACCCTGGAGAACGTGTTGAAACTGGAAGAAGCTGATGTTCAGAGAGCTCCAGCACCATCCAATGTTGGGTGTAGTGAGATGTCCACTCTGCTCACACCTGTAGCACTGACCGTGCTACAGCCCGTTTGGGCTTGGCCACAGGTGCAGACTTGACAGAGGGAGGTTAGGCCTGGGGTCCAGGACCCCAGCTCTCTCTCTCTCTCTCTCTCTCTCTCTCTCTCTCTCTCTCTCTCTCTCTCTCTCTCTCTCTTTCTCTCTCACTCTCAGTTCCAGCCATGTCACTGAGAGCAGCCTGGGCCTGGATCCTTGGAGCGGGAACTTGCGGGCCATTGGTTTCTCTTGTAAGTGACTTCTCCCCAAATAAAATATAACAACCCATATTATTAAACCTAGTCCTGTGTATTTTAATCCATCCTTCTATACCAGGGCACCACAGAGAGTTGGGTTTTTTTGTTCATTGTGTCTCTGTGACCTCACTTCTGACCACTCCACATCTTGGAGTCTACAGTGGAGTTCAGAGAGGGAAGGAATAAAACACGAGTCTAGGGTAAGTCCCTCCCATTTTCTTTCAGGACATCTAAAGCAAGAAACCCTTGTAACCACCTAGAAACAAATTCAGAGTCTGAAAACCGAGACCTGTACTGAAGATTAAAATAAGAGTCAGCACTGATGGTATATTTAGACCATGGTCAACTGTGGTCAGTTACACTTTACTTGGGTGTTCTGGTGAGAGAAAAATGGTTGCCTTACCTGGAATCAAAGAGGGTGCCATCCAGAAGTGTGCCATTGTAATGATACCGAAGGAAGTCCCCGCTCTGACTCCTTCGCTCACAGTTCTCAGGGACCTCCTTGTTCTCGATGGAAATACTATCCTTGGGGTTATGGAGGTCCAACAATGCAACATCAAAGACTAGGGATGCCTGCCCAGGAATGTCCTTCCCTAGAGTGAAATGGAAGAGCAATTCACCCCAGAAACATCATTTAAACACCACTCATGCCCTCTGAGTTGGTATTCCTCATTCCTTGATATTTTCAAGCCAAGGAAACAAACGCTCAGTTCTCCGTGTTGTGTAGCTACAGTGTCTCACCTTGGTGTTTGACCGTGGGCTAGCGGGTATAGCACAACGCCTGACTGACTCAGGGAGAGCAAGCTGACAGGCCACATACTACCACCATGACCACACTCCAGATTGTCAGGCTGCAATGAGCAGCTCTCTGTGGGCAGTATGCACCCACATGGAAACCTAAACCATACCCACTGTGGGTTCTGTCTGCACAGATGCATTGGAAACATTCAAAGGCACAAATTCCAAACCTGTGGCTTTGCTCTGGAAAACACCATAAGGTCTTGTTCTTTAAAACCAACTTGAAAATGTAAAGTTCTTTACCCAAAACAAAAAATAAACAGAAGTTAGATTGCAAAGGAAAAATGGTACACATAATCCAAAAAATAGTTTTTACATTTTTCTATCTCATTTCTGCATAGTGCTGTTTCTCTTGGATGTTTCTAAGACAGGGTGTACTGGACACAGCCTACCCCCTGTATTCATGGGTTCTACATCCATGGATTCAACCAACCTAAAAGCGAAAACATTGAGGACAAAAAGTTATGCCTATAAAACCAGACATGGTAGCACACAAGTGTAACCCTAGTACTGGGGAGGTGGAGGATGATGGGAATTCAAGGTTATCCTCAGCTACATAATGAATTCAAGGCCAGCCCTGTACTAAATTAGACCTTTCTAAAAAAAAATTTTTATCTGTACTGAAAACATATACTTCTATTTTTTCATTATTCGCTTAAAAATGCATAATGACAATTATTTATGTATGTTGTATAGCAGTTTCCCCCTGGAATTGAAACATTCCCTCCAGGAATGGGAAGATTTAAGAGGTTAACAAACCACATATTTTATGCATTGGGGTAAAGAGAATTAAAGGAAGTTTCATTAGCATCTTCCAGACATAGCAGGATTGGTGCACATACGAACTCACAGCCGATGACAGCAGGTACAAGACCTGCACAGATTCAAACCAGATCACATCCCAAACCGATTTGGGGAAGGGGACACGTCTACCCCTAACCAAGAAGCTATTTGCAATTAATACCTACTGAGAAAGGGAAAGTCAGTTTTCTCAAAGGAAGTGTCAGCATTATCAAACATATTCCAGGGCAGGCCCTATGCCCAGGGATAGCTGGCCAACACAAAATGGACTACATGTTTTTGTCCATGTTTTTTTTTTAATTGTACTTTACTTGTTTTTTCTCTTTTGAGAAAGAGAATGCATGGAGTTTGGTGAGTAAGAAGGTGGGGAGGATTCCAGAGAAGTTGGGGAAGGGTAAGGATATGATCAAAATATGTTGTATGAAAAAAAAATTAAAGAAGTTTATTTTGTTTTGTTCCATTTTCCTTGTGCTGTTAAAGATCAGGTCCAAGCCCGAATGTCCAAAGAGAGTGATCTCAGGAAAGCATCAAAATCAGCTCCAGGATTTAAATGTTCCTAGCACCAATATATACTCACTGAATATTTTTTCAGCTTTCCTGAGATATAATTTATATACCACAAAAGTCAAACATTTAAAGTATACTTGGATAGCTGAGCATAGTAAAGTATTACATAAATATATAGTACCCTTAAATTGTTATTGTAACTATGTAGGTACTAGTCGTCTACTATAAAGGAATAAATACAATTCTTAAATTAGGCTGGGAGTCTTTTTTTGTCATTTAGATGATATCCAAAATATTTTGACAGCCCTTGGGAAGCTGAGACAGGAAGATCAGAAATTCAAAGCCAGCTCTGGCTACACAGCAAAAGACAAAAGACGTAGGGACTAAAACATGTGCACTCCCACTGGCCAAGAATGCGACAATCTGAACATAAATAAAAATAATGTTATACCTTCCAGAGACAAGAAGGAAGACACATTTGTGGTAATGGTCTCCAAACTACTTCTCTGTAGTAGGACATTCCATGTCCCCATTCTCTGAAGAAGTAATGCAGGACTGAGTTTGTAGTCAATGGGATAGCACGTTTTGCATGCACAAGTTTGATCGCAAGCACCAACAAACAAATATAACCCATTCTAGCAGCTTGAATGAGAGATGCCCCCATAGCCTCAGACATTTGAACACTTGCTCCTCAGTTGGTAATACTGGTTGTGAGTTTATTTAGGCAATAAAGCCTTACTTGAGAAGTCTGTCGCCAGGGGCAGACATTGAGGTGAAAAGCCTTGTACCTTCCGGTTGCCTCTCTTGTTTTTTGTACATGCATTTGAAGATGTGAGCTCTCCCCTCGCTCATGCTACCATGCCTGCTGCTTGTTGCCATGCCTACTTGCCACGATGGGCTCTTATTCCCTGGATTCGTAAGCCCAAATAAACTCTTCCTTCTATAAATTGTTTCTGGTCATAGTGTTTTATCACAGTAACACCAAAGTACAACCAGAGAGCTGTTTGCAGATCTCAAGCATGGAAACAGGAAACATGGAAGGGCTGAACCTCACCCTCTCAGGCTTCCCTCTCCTTTGCTCTACAGACAACAGAGGCAGAAAACAGCTTGGAAAATATTACATTGGTTATAGTAAGTTGAGTGCATTCAACATCCTCAATAGCACCATCTTTCATTTGTATCGCTTTTTAGTGTGTGTGTGTGTGTGTGTGTGTGTGTGTGTGTGTGTGTGTAAATATGCCTTACCTACCAGGCTTGCCTTGAACTCATGATCCTCTGTCTTAGCCTCTCAATTGCTATTACAGGAGTATGCCACCAGGCCCTGCTCTCCTTTCTTTCTTTCTTTGTTTCTTTTTCTTTCTTTTTTCTTTTTTTTTTTTTTTTTTTTTTTCTTTTTTTTCTCGGTAGTTTTGGAGGCTGTCCTGGAATTTGCTCTGTACACCAGGCTAGTCTCAAACTCACAGAGACCAGCCTCTGCCTCCCAAGTGCTAGGATTAAAGGTGTACACTACCACCACCACTGCCCAGCCCAAAAAAAATGTGTAGCCCAGGCTGGCCTAGAACTCATGATCTTCCTGCCTCTGCCTCCTTCAGCAAATCCTACCGGCATAGATCACCTGCTCTTATTTCTATTCTTTATCCCATGTATGCCTGCTATTTAAGTGCCTAAAGATCTCCGTTGTGTCCCACAGTCAGAATGATCAAATGTGTAAAATTTAATATAAATAACTAATAAACCTTATGTATCATACAACACTTGACTTCTCTTCTTATAAAAATAAAATGATTATTTTATTTTACTTTGAGACAGGAGACAAGATCCTCCAACTTCCTACGTAGCTGGAGATAACCTTGAACTCCTCATCCCCCCCCCCACCTCCCAGGTACAGAAATTAGAAGTGCAGCACGCATGCACACACACACACACACACACACACACCATGTGCTGGGGAATCAAACTGGGGACTTCAGGAATGCTAGGCAAGTATGCTACCAGCTCCACTATACCCACAGGCAACCTTATGCTTTAAGTTTGTCCAAGCAGAACACACACATACTCATAAAGCAAATAAAGATGAAAAGCTGGGAAACGTTACTAAATTGTTACTTTGTAAGCTAAATTGTTACTTTGATGTTTACATCCTTTTAAACCGTCTAGGTCAAACACTGCTCACAGAAAAGAAAGTGAGAAAAGTTAGTGCACAGGGCCGCAGCTGGCAAGGCAGGGAGGGACAGTGTTTAACGTGAACACCAATGGCCATGAGCAAATGCAAGTTCCAGACAGAAGATCATCCTGTCTAGCACTGTGCAACAGAACCTTCTGCAACGATGGGAATGAAAAGTGTCTGTGTAGCAGCTCAGGAGCCCCCAGCCATGTGTGGCTCTTGCATATCTGAAATGTGAGGATGTGACCAGAACTGAATTTAAATTTAATTCATTTTCACTTCAATGTAAACAGCCACATGTGGTAGCTTGTGTTGAGTGTTGGTCTACAGCAAAAGTCCTGGTATATATCATGGGTCACAGATGAACTGAGCTCTCCAAATAAAAGTAAGGACAATGAAGCTAGAGAAAAGGCTCAGAGATGGCCCGGTGGTTAAGAGCACTTACCAGGTTCAGCCCCCAGCACCCACATCAGGCAGCTCACAACAGTTTGTCTCTCCAGCTCCAGGGGATCTGAAGCCCTCTTCTGGCCTCTGAGGGCAATGCACTCACGTGGTGCACATACTGACAAGCAGGAACACACATACTCAAAAATCAACATATAAAGACGAATGAAAGAAGCTCTGAGAAAGAGGACTTACCATCTCCTTCTTCTCCATAGGCCAGAAAAGGGGGGATGGTGATGATACGCTTCTCCCCAACACACATGCCCAGCAGCCCTTTGTCCATTCCTGGAATCAGCCATCCAATTCCCACATAAGTGTCATAGGTTTTCATGCGATTGTGGCTTTAAAAAAAAAAAAAGAAGGAAGCAAATTCCATACTATTTCTAATTCATCCCTTGGAGGTTCTGTTTCTCAAATCTCAGGTACACAAGGAGCCCACGGTCATCCCTAGGGACAAGCATATATCCCATTTTTGCTCCCTGATATTAGGAGAATGAAAAGCTCATATTTAGACCAGCAGTCAGCAGCTATCCCACTCACTGAGCATTCTGTCATCACAGAAAACGCCACAGAGTTGCCTGGTTTTCATCCCAGCTTCATACTTCTCTATAGTCCCATTTCCCCCTTCCTGTTTTAAAAAGATTTATTTATTATGTATACAGTGTTATGCCTGTATGTATCCCTCAGGCCAGAAAAGGGCACCAGATCTTATTATAGATGGCTGTGAGACACCATGTGGTTGCTGGGAATTGAACTCAGGACCTCTAGAAGACCAGTTATTGCTCTTCACCCCTGAGCCACCTCTCCAGCCCTCTCCTCCCTTTTTCATGGGCAAACTATATGAATGAGTCAAACACCCATGAATGTCCTGGGAAATGTGGCTCTTCACTAAAGTGGAGATCTTCAAATATGGTTTAAGTAAAATCAAGGTTGTTTTTAATTTCTTAATTTCTTCTAAGGTGTTATATTTTGACGGACACCACAGAGAATTAAACACAAACCAAACTACATGGGGTAGGATTTGATACTTAGGTATAGTTTGGTAGGGTACCTTTTCTGGTTTCCAAATGAGCACAGAAAGAAGACATGACACAAGAAACCACGGCATTTCACACACTGCCACAAACAGTGGAACTTACCTGGAATCAAACAGTGTTCCATCCAAGAATGTCCCGTTGTAATGGTACCTCACAAAATCAGATACCTGGATAGTCCGAGGACAACTGGGGGGCTTGAAATACGTCTCAATCTGAACCTGGTCTTCAGAATTCCAAATATCCATCAGGAGGACATCAAAATGAAGTACCGAGTTTGGAGGGATCACACCAGCTAGGAGTCAAAGCGGGTTCACACTGAAAGTCTGCCATCTGCTGGCAACACAGAGATGCCTAGAAAGTCACTGTCAAATGGCCGGTTTCTCCATGTTGCATCCCTACCCTCCCCCCCCCCCAGGAGGGTACAGCAGACAGGGGGGGGGGGAAGCTCATGAAAAGTACAAGATTTACTCGGTTTCTCCCCCAAAGTTGTAAAAGTGTAAACAGGGGCTACGGAGTGGAACTGTGCCCTGAAGAGCGGTCTCTAAGTGATACAGGGAGCTCAGGGGATGCAATTTTTATGTGGCATCACTCCTGCTACCGAGGGCTTTTGACTGATCCAGCTGCTATGGAGTCACTCACAACCCCCCCCCCCCAGCCAACCTTCAGTAAATTACTCCAAGAAACTCACTGATTCACCACGCTGGATTTAGGTGGGATCTTTGGTTTGCTATCAATGACCTAAGTGGGTTAAATAAAAAAACATCCTCATATCTAGCAAGGAAAATCAACTGCCAACTACTACCAATGTAACAGAAGTCAAAAGAATTCAAACCCATCACTGATGTGCACTTCCAAAAGGTCCATTCTTCCTACATCCTTCCTCCAGGTAAAATGAGAGAGAGAGAGAGAGAGAGAGAGAGAGAGAGAGAGAGAGAGAGAGAGAGAGAGAGACTTATCAACAGTTCATTAGATAGTCCTGTGTTGGCACTTTCTTCTATGTCTAAGAGAGAAACCTACCAATGGAAATGCTAGCTGTGGGTGCTGGGCCTTTCTTTTTCCCCTATTAGAAATCCCAAATTCTCCAGCCACGTTGGCTGCAGAGGCTGCAAAAATGTCTGTAGCTAGAGTGGAAACTTACACACTCCTTCACTTCCATAGGCGAGGTTTGGGGGGATCGTCACGAAACGCCTCTCGTTTACGCACATCCCGACCAGAGCCTGGTCCATGCCTGCGATCAGCTGGCCTTTTCCCACAAACACATTGAAGGTAGAGTCTCTGTCATAGCTGAAGATCCAGAAGGTAGGGGGGAGGGAGATAAAAAGCAGAGTTATTCCCACAGAGAAAGGCGCTTCATGAAGGTCACAGCAACGGAAAGGGCCTATAAAAGAGTTACTGACCCTGGAAATGTCCTCAGTGGACAGTATCTGCAGAGTTGAGGTTTTTGTGTTAGCTTGAATACTGCCAACAAATCCACTTAGAAATGATTGCCACACAAGCCTGACAACCTGAGTTTGATCCCCCGAGCCCACAGAGGAAGCAAAGAACCAAGTCCTAAAAGCTGTGTCCTCTAATGTCCTCAGTACACTGAGGCACATGCAGGAGACAGGGGACACACACTAGTAAATGCTGACAGGTCAGACCATACATAACAAATCACAGTTTGGACGTACACCCTTGTTTTTCAATGTTAAATTCAGCAACACTTTTTATCTTCGACAGGATGATGGATAAGTGCTTCGACAGATAAATAAGTTCAAGACAAGGACTGCTCTAAAAGTACTTTATAAAATGACTGAGATACATAGTTTCAAACATTGTAATTGAAAAAAAAAAAAACAGACTACACATCTGGGCTTCCCAGCCCCATATGGACTATCAGGTAGAAGAGGGACTGAGGGAAAAGGATCACAAGTTCAAGGACAGCCAGGCAACCTTGTGAGACTGCCTCAAAATTTACAGCAAAAGAGGTTTGGGGATTGCGCTCAGTGGTGGAGTAGTTGCCTAGCATTGCAAGACTCCAGATTTAATCCCAGCTCTGCAAAACAAGGGAAAGAAACTGGGTTAGGGGAGTGAGTGAAAAATAGAGGAAATAAGCAAAAGGAAACTTACCGCAGATCTTGGTTTAAAATAATAAACTATGGAAAGAACTCAAGGGTATGGCCCTGGCTGCTCTTTAGTCAGATGTACCACGAACTGTTCTGTGGCCATCTTTCAAATTCCTACTCACTCACACTGGAAGGATAGTCACAGTAAGTGAGGTGGAGGGTCAAGGGGGTGGTTCAGCTGGTAAAGGCACCCGCTGCCAAGCCTGACAAAGCCTGGGTCCCCAAGTCTTACATGGTGGATGGAAGGAAGGCGAGAACTAACTGCTACAAGACATCCTCTGACCTCCACATGTGTGCTATGGTAAGCATGCATTCACGCGCGCGCACACACACACACACACACACACACACACACACACACACACTATAGATAACAGAGCTGCAGTGTAAAATGATACCAGTTTCCATGTACCCATAAATAGGTAATATGGAAAGATCCATTTTTTAAGAGCTAGAAAAGGGAGAAAAAAGAGCATTTACTAAGTAATAGCATTGACTTCATGAGGCTGTGCCGACCCTCCTTTTGAAACTCCTGCCTTTTTCCTCATTTCTCCTAATGAACAGCTTGTTCTAGCGGTGGCGCCATCTTCCGCGGACCTGCCCCCTTCACAATCTCCTCCTAGTCTTAAACCTCATTTTTATTGCCTTCCTTTCTTCATGGTCAGTGAAGAGAAGGCAGGATTTCACGCACAGGCCACACCAGAGCACAAAGGAGCACGTGCGCCTTCTGCACATGCCGGCCTTTCACCTCCAAGCTGGCACAAATAGCACCTCCAGGGACGTCAGCTCCTGACCTTTGCTTGCGCATGGCCATATCTCTGAACCATCTTCAGGGCCATCTTCGAGATTATGCTGACAAACCTGAAAGCAGAGCTTGCAAGACTCCCCAGGCATAGCATATGTGGGAGCAGCAAGAACGCACCGGCTGGGGGTGGCTTCAGAAATGCATTCCTCATCGGCACAACGCGAATTCTTCCCCAGTTTAATGCAATTTTTAAAGTACACACGTCCTGTTTTAATAATGTTAGTTAGTTCATTTTCGGAGAATTCTACACATGTAGCATTAAACTAAAATGAAATATTCAAAGAATAATTTGCAATAGAAGAATATTGTAGGCGCAGCTAACAGATCACAAATCATCCCACTGAAAACTACATGGAGTAAAAAGAAATTGCAAATTTCAATTTCAATTAAAATTAAAGTGAGAGTGCTTTGGGGCTTTGATTTATTTTATTTACTAGTCTTTGTTTTGTTTTTAAATCTAATTTACTTCATATGTATGAATGTTTGCCTGCCTATACTTTATGCGTATGAATGTCTGTACACCACAGGCATGCCTGGTGCCCACCTCAGATAACCTGGAACTGGAGTTACAGACAGTTGTAAGCTACCACATGGGTAGTGGGAATCAATCCTGATCCTCCAGAAGAGTGGCCAGTGCGGCCAGTGCTCCTGACACAGCCGTCTCTCCGGCCTTTTATTTTGAGAACTTCATACATGAGCACTGTATCTACTTCTCTCCCACCCCCCCTCCCACTCACACCCCTCCCATGTCCTCCCTTATTTAGTTATTATTATTCCGTGTGTATCCATATTGAAGGAGGTCCAGGGGAACAGAAGCTGACCAGGAGACTGTGCATGGGACCCTTTAAGAGGGCCTGCTTCTTGCTCCAAGGGGTTGGAGGGCCAGAGAAGGAAGAGTTTTCTCAGGTTAGGATCCTAGCCAGACCACTCAGAGAGAAAGAGAAGGGAGGCAGAAGGAAGAGTATGGGGACCTGAGTCCCTGAGTGGCCTCTCCGCCCTCAACCATCTCAACGCCTTCAACAATCTCAACGCCTTCAACCATCTCAGCGCCTTCAACCATCTCAACGCCTTCAACCATCTCAACGCCTTCAACCATCTCAACGCCTTCAACCATCTCAACGCCTTCAACCATCTCAACGCCTTCAACCATCTCAACGCCTTCAACCATCTCAACGCCTTCAACCATCTCAACGACGGGAGCTGTTTGTTCTAATAAAGTTTGTTCCTTTGTTCTTTCTGTCTCTCTTTGTAGCTCACAATCCTTTCTCTGCATCCGCAGCACTGAATCTCCACCTATCACTTTTACTGTCTGGGCTCAAGCCATCTTCTCCATTTTGGAAGCATTCTGACTCCTAAGTGTTACTTTCTTGGCATCTGCCAAGTGGTTCCTCCTTTTCATGATTCAGTCTTTTACCTTTCCCAGAGGTCCGATGCTCTGGCTGTCCCAGGGAATAAGCTCTGCCGATTCCATAGATGACCTGTACCTCACCTTGATACTCCTGTATAATTGTGTGTACATACACATACAGTACATATACATATATATGCATGTTTATACATCTAGCATTTCTTATATGAACACAGGTTATCCAATCCCAAGGCTGATCACAAGGGAGCTCACCCTTGGAAGAAACTGATTCTCCTTGCAGGCAATGAACACCTATAACTCTTCATCTAGGGGTGAAACCATGTGCAATTTCCCCCATCAACACTGGCATGTCAGCTGGCATTGTCATTATGCTAGATCTGTTCAGGCAACCATATTGCTGCTATTTCATGGATGTGTTTCCCCTGTCATACCTAAGGGACATCATTTAATAGCAGGCATCCTGAGCTTCTGGCTCTTATAATCCTGCTTCATGCTTTCCCCTGAGCCGTAGGTGTAGGGGCTACATTACAGGTGTAGCAGTTCAGGTTGGCCACCGCACAGTCTCTTATTCCCTGCACTATGGCCAGTGGAGGGTCTCTAAAATAGTCTCCACCTATTGTAGAAAGAAGCTTCTTTTGTGAGACATGAGGACTATAGGTTATCGATGGGTATAAAGATAATCATTTAGAACGCAATAGAAATAGAAACCAATAGAAATTCTGTTGGTTTAGGAAAATAGTGATAGTAGGTTCTTCTTTCAGGTCTATGACCTCTCCTATGACTAGATTTACAGTACTAGGCATGATCACTTCCTGCTGAATAGGCCTTAAGTCCAACTAGACAACTGTTGGTAACCCCCAAGATAAGAGCGCCACCATTACACTGCTAGAGATATCTTGCAGGGCTGGTAATATTGTTTGTAGCCTTTACAAGTGGTTAGAACTACTAATTGCTTCCCTCCCTTGGCAGCTTGCACAGTACCTTCCTTCTAGGTCAGTTCTAGCTCTATTCCTCCATGGTCCTGTATCTGAAGTATGTAGCATCTTCAGCAATAGGGCCTTACCTCCAAATTCTGGAATGAAATCAAGGAAAATGGTAATAGCCCATGTTGTTTTAGGAGTATCTTGCATTCCTCCAACCTACATCTTATTGGAGGTTTCCCATCCTGGCACCACTGGGATTTGTGTTCAATGCTTGGCTCTTGAGGGTAGCATGCGCACACTTGCACATACATGCATACATACACATATGCATACATACATATATTTTAAATATATATGGATATATTATATTATATATATGTATTATAATACAGATATATAACACATTACCCTATGGCTGTTTCAAACACCCTTAGTATGATTTATCTCCGCTTCTTCACCCTCCCCCTGTACCCACAGTAAAATTTCCTGTGCACATTTTCCCCAGTACTGCTTTACAGCAGTCCTCTCCTACTATACCCCTCTCTAGACTCCCTCTTCTTCTCCATCCTTCTCCTCCTTCTCCATCCCACCTTAGTCCCTTTCTTGTGGGTTCTTCAGATACTTCCGGTTACATACTTGAATCTAGAGATTCAGAGCTAATGTTTACAAAGAAGAGAGGGCACGTGGTGCTTCTCTTTCCACCAGATCTGGCTGACTTCACTCAGCATAACTTAACGCACATTGTCAATAGTAACTACTATTGACAGAACACCCTCTTACATGATAGGTCCAGTAGTTAGGTGAGCTCTTCTCAAAGAGCCTGAACCCTCCTAGTCCTTGAATCCTCCCAATCTTCACACAACACAGGTAGGTACTCACACATTTAGTGTCTGAGGGTTAAAATGTTTTCCAAGCTCAAAATTTAGCCAAGGTGGGGCGGGAGGGGGAAAACAAAGAATCCAGGACGGTTTGACTCAGCTCCTGGCTGGCACGGACCTCTGGAGGCTCTGCAGTCTCATGGTATTGTTAACTCCTTTGATGGTCAGCCTCACAGCATTAATTCCTTCCTTTGATGGTCACATAGCGCTGTGAGCAATGATGCAAAAATGTGCTATATAACACCCAGACACGTAAGGCTCTAACAGTGCAAAACCAATGCTATCTGTTGCTGGCCATCTGGAAAAACTGAAGTTGCTCTAGACTTACGTTGATCAGTACAACTGGCAAAAACTCATGTGAAGGGAGCATGAAGCCCAGAACTGGCCATGAAAATCATCTTTTCAATGCTAGAATAAGCACTTACGCAGCCTGTCCCATCGTCCAGCTCATTCACACCTTTTATAGATGTCCCAACTGGGGTCCTACAGGAAATGATGGCTCACCCAATCAGGCAGTTAGTGAAGAGGCTGTGCACAGCTGACATTGTACTCAACATTGAAAAGACTGGATGATTTCTCCATGCACTCATAAATAAAATAATGATGCCTGCTTTCCAAGTTCTACTCAACAAAGTCCTGGAAAAAAACTGTTGAGAGCAATTCAGCAAGAAAATGAAGTAGAAGACATCTAAACTGGAGAGAAGAAAGGTAAGTATTACTGTGCTTACACATGAAACTATCTGTAGAAAACCCTAAAGAGCTCTCTCTCTCTCTCTCTCTCCCCCTCCCGCTGAACTAATACATGACTTTTACAATATTACACAATACAGAAGTCAATAAGCAAAAATGAGCCATTTCCATACTACCAGTAAACAACCAGAAGTTAATAATAAATTCTATCTACAATAGCGAAAAAAGAAAAAAAATACAAAAACTGTTTGCTGAAAATAAACTGAACAAGGGCCCAAAAGAATTACACACTGAAAGATAGAGAAATATTGCTGAAAGAAATTAAAGAGGGATGGCAAGGTGGTTTATCTGGTAAGGACACTTGTCATCAAGCCTGAGAACCTGAGTTTGATCCTCAGAACCCAAATGGAAGAAGGGGAAAACCAATTCCTATAGATTGCCCTCTGACCTCCACACATGCATGTGTGTACTGCACACTTACACACACATATGCACAGGACAAATAAATGTTACAATTTTTTTAAGTAAATACAAATTAAAGAGGACAAAAATGAAGACACTCTACCCTGTGTTGGTTGGTTGGAAGACTTCATCTCTATTAACACGTGTACCATCTAAGTGATCCACAGAGCCAAGGCAGTTCCTAACAGATTCCTGACGAATCCTCAAATTCTACTGGAAGTGTCTAAAGACTCAAATACACACATTAATCCAAAGAAAGAAGAGCAAATGTCGTACCCTCTAGTTCCTGACCTTTAGCTGGAGAAGACCGCAGTAATGAAAGCAGTGAACCCCAGATTTAGGTTACAGAAACCAACAAAACTGGAGAGAGAGCCCAGAAAGGAACCCTTGCACGCATGATCAAGGGATCGTTGACAAGACCGTGTGGTGGGAAAGTGCGAGGCTCCAATAAATTGTGCCAGAAAAATCTGGATATCTACATACAAAAGAACAAAGTTGGGTCTTTGCCTTATACCATCAAATGCAAGCACATTAAAGATAAAATCTTGAGATCCAAAGCTGCAAAACTCCTAGAAGAAAACATGTATCACCAGGCATGGTAGTTCACTGGTATCATCTCAGCAATGGGGAGGCTGAGGCAGGAAGGTCAAGGAAGGAGAGACTAGCCTAGGCTTCATTCTTAAGCTCCACCTTCAAAAAGCATTGGGGAAAGCCTCTTAGAGTTTGCAATGATTTCTTGGACAGCACCAAAAGCACAGGTTGACAAAGCAAAAACAGACAAGTGGGGTTGTGTCAGACTTAAGAAACCCTCACTGTGGAGGAAATAATCAATAAAACGGGAGGGCACGCAGAACAGCAATAAATATATGCAAACCACATAAAGTTTAAGTCTGAAACCTCTTCCACAAACTCAGGGACACTTAGGCCTTAGCTAGTAATGGTACTTGGGAAAGTTACAGAGACTCGGGGCTATGAGGCCCAGCAAGTAGACATGGGTCACTAGAGGTGGCTCTTTGAAGGTTATAGCTACTTGCAGTTCTGGCCTATCTCTACATCCGAGATGTAAACAACTACATTGCAAGCTCCAGCTGTCATAGACCAAGCTGCTTCCAGCCACCATGCCTTTCCCTCCATGATGGACTGAACCCTCTAAACTACATGCCAAAATAATCTGTCAGGTATTTTGCTACAGTGACAAGAACAATAACCAACACACCATAGAAGGGATTCATATCTAGATTATCTAAGAAGTCTTACAGGTCAACAACAGCAAAATGACCCAAAAAAGAAAAAATTTCAGTAGACGTTTCTTCAAAGAAGAAATACAAATGACCAACAAGCATGTGAAAAGATATTCAATATTACCAAGCACCAAGGAAATACAAATTAAAACCATAACATATTTTCAGAGCGCTTGCCACCTACCTGCCCTCCTCTGGCGAGTGCAGGTGACCAACATACTCACTCCCAAGCAGGTGACTCAATGTCTACCAGTGGACAATCACTGGCCCTAATTTCCTTACCTATCATTCTGACTCAGAACAATGAATAAAACCATGTTCGAATCCTGTGTTGTCCATATGTAGCCACTAACCACATGTTGCTACCGGACACTCAGAATAGGAATATGCTGCCAACCAGGGTCTAACCCACAGCCTAACATGAGTCTCAAGCAGGTTGGGTTCCAGGTTGACTGTGACCTACACAGACAGGCCTGCTCTAGAATGCAAAAACTGTCTCCACTACCCTAGAGAGGTCAAGACCCTCTGGCACTCCTCAATGCCCTTAGTTTTGGGTAGGAGGAGAGTTTCGTGGACAGCACTGGAAGCCAAGCCAGAATCGGGAATGAGCCCTTCCCCAACAAGGGGCTGAACACAGTCAGGGCATAAAGCCGTAGCCCGGACCCTAAACTTTGCCAGCAGGCCCCAAAGCAGGTACTTACTTACCTAAAATTGGGGGCAGATGTCAAATTATCCGGAAGCCAGGCCAGAGGACTTCAAATGCTATCTTCATAGGTAGTCTCTCCTGCCTCTTAGGCTACACTGGTGCCCATTAACTTCTTCTCCTAAACTAGCATTGCCTTCTCTGCATCTCTCCTTAAAAACTTCCATCTACTCCTCTACTGCTATTCCCCCCTCCTCAGTCCTGGATCCTAGGCTGACCTCAGTGGCTCTGCAGCTCACAAACCCAGGCTTGACTCCCAGCTCTGACGAAGCCAGTCAATGCCCTTCTCCAGGCCTCCTCGGAGGCCTAAGGGGGCTCAAGAGAAGAGTGCTTGCTGCTCTCCTAGGAGACCAGGGTTTGGTTCCCAACAACCACAACTGCCTATAATTCCTGTCCCATGGGATCCAACACCCTCTTCTGAACTCTGTGAGCACCCACACATACATGCTCACACACACAGATACCTAAGTTTTAAACAGAATACATTTAATATTTAAAATTCAATAATTAAAAACAATGATAGTGATACTACCTCAGGTCAGGCAGGGAGGCCACTAAAACCCACAGAAAATAACCAGTGTAGATGTACATGTGGAGAAACTCAAACCTTGGGCACTATTGGTAAATGTAAAATGGTGCAACTACTTTGCAAAAAGGAATTGAATCAAAAGAATTTAACTCAGAAGTAAAAGACCCAAGAACCCTATTTATCCAAAAGAATTAAAAACAGACCTGCAGAGATATTTGGGCACATATGTTCACTACAGTATGACCCACAATAAAAAAAAAAAAAAAGGAAGCAAACTAAATGTCCAACAGCTGACAAGTGGGGAAAAATACACAAAATGAAGGAAATATGTAGGAAAAAGAAATCCTCTACTATGCTATGCATCGCTAATGTATCTTGAAGACACTTCATTAATGAACTAGTCAAGAAAGATTGAGCACTACATGTACATGTACCATTCCCCAAGGTACATGAGCAAGAGCCTACTTTATAACCCCAATCCCTGATCAGCTAAGGCAGGAAAACATCAAGTTTGAGGCTAGCCTGGGCTACATAGTGAACTCCAGAGCTACCTGAGCTATAGTGAGATCCTGTCTCAAAAAAAAAAAAAAAAATTAAACTCATAGAAACAAAAGCAAAATGTGGCTACCAGGAAAGTGGGGTGCAGGGAAAATGTGGAGGAACTGTCAGTGCATCTAGAATTAGGGGTTTGTAAGATAAAAAACAGTCCTAGAGAGCCGCCGTTAGTCAATGTGCATGCAATTCACACTGTGGCCACATTCTTTTAAACGGTTGCAATGGTAGGTTTCATAGTTTAGCAAAGGGGCTATGGGCACAGGTATGTACCAATGCAGAGCAACACAGGGAACCGTGCAGCAGCCCAAGACTGAGAAGGGAGTACCTTTACTATGCTTGTGTCAGCGGGGACCCAGGGAGCTTTGATAGCTACGTGACACACGACTAGGGCGGAGAACTTTGGTTTAGAGACACAAACCTTGATAACCCTACAGGTAGGGACTAAAGTTTACCACCTCACTTCCTCTGAGGAGCCCTCCTTATGTGTTATGGCTGAAGACAACCAAAGCCAGAGGACACGTGGGTGGTGAATGTACGGCCCAAACAGGGGAGCCTCGCAGACAGAATCACTAGTGATGCTGCTGAAAAGAAAGGCCAAGGGAAACGACACATCTAACACCTGCCTTTCCTCTCCACTCAGGTCCTGCCCATGCTCATTTACCGGCATTTCTGTCACCGCCCTGGACAATACTTCCTGCCTCCAAAGGATGATGGGATCTGTAGTACTTCCCAGTAACACTCTTCAAGATATCTAGCTAGTAAAGAAGTTTTGCTAAGGGACTACTTGCAATTCTTAGATGCAGGAGAGGAAGGGTGAATTTCCTCTAAGAGTATAGCCCCCGATGTGTCTACTATTCCTAGTGGAAGGCCACACATCCAAAAACCTTTGGGCAGCACAAATTTGTCTTGACGGAGAAAAAGTTTCAGAAAGACACAAAGTTGGGAAGGGAAGGAAGAGGGGTAGATCTGCGAAGGGTTGTGGGGGCAGATATGCTCAAAACATATTGTAATAAAATTTTACAAAAAGAAACAAACTCTAGGAGAAAAGAAATTGGATATTGAGGAAAAATACTCTGTATTTTAAAAAAAAAAAATATTGTAAGATATTTTAGGCAAGATTTAGATTTCTGTCTTTTAGTAAGACCCAGAATTTAGTAAGCCACTTAGAACAGAGAAGCATGTGAGAATGATGAATTATCCTTCACGAGACATCATACATAAAAATAATCTTAGGATCCATCGATGAAGTTTTATGGAACTCTGTCCCTTTATAGTAAATAAAAAAAAAAAAAAACATGCTGGATGATTCTAAAAAGTTATTTCTGACTCCAGGAAAGTTGAGGTTTTCTATAAATGACTAATAGTGCAAAATGAAGTTAACATTTAAGAAAGTGGGGCATGGGAACCTAGCTAAGACTTCGGATGTAGCTCAACAGTAGAGTGCTAGTCTAGCACTCAATTCCCAACACCATAATAATCCCTTGATGGCTCACACTTGTGCCCTAACACTCCAGCAGTTGAGGCAGGGGGATCAGAAGTCGAGGTCAGCAAGTTTGAGACCCTGTCTCAAAAAAGGAAAAGAGGGAAAAAAAAAATGGTTATCTAGCCATGATGCTATTGCTAGCAATAGCTAGCAAAACCCGTCATATTCAACTCAGTAAACTGTCTACAAAGAAGCACACATTATTTTGCAATGTACCACTTAACATAAGTACTTGGTGTCTCTATTCTTATAGAGTAAATAACAGGCTGCACCTCTGAATATAGGTTTTTTACAGCAAGAAAGAACTTTTGAAGGAATAAATGGCAAGCTGGGTGGGCTGGAACATTCCTGTAACCCAAGCACTGGGAAAACTGAGGTTGATAAGAGAAAAACAACTACTAGTTTTAAATATTTTACTCTGGATTGGATTTTTATATATTGTATACAAATGTATATTTATACAAATTAGAGATTAATTTTCTAAAACACACTGTACATATGTTTCTAATATTGTTCAAAGTATTGTACCTATACAGCTCATTTAACAATGTAATACAAATTTCTAGTCTTTGAAAGTTATTACTATCAAGTATATGGATAATAAGGAAATGTAGTTTAGTAATTAGTCACCTATTACAATCAAACTTGTAGTCACATTAGGTATGTTTACAGGGTCAAACGGATATTTTAGAAAGACAGGACGTCTTCAAACACTTCAGAGATTTACAGAATACAGCACTTAACATGTTTTAATAACAGGTTCTTTTTTTTTTTTTTTTATGACAATGAGACATGTCTGCTCCTGGCAGCACTAATCTATGTCAGAGAAAATGATGGGCATCAAAGAAACTCCACATGGAGTTTACTTTCTTGGTGGCAAAGTAAGCCACTGGGCAAAAAGTGCCCTTGCCTCAACTGCTGACAGTACACTGTCTAATTTGGACAACAGGACACCAAAAAGTGTACCTGCAAACCTTGCCAAGACAAGGCGGTCCAGTCCTTCAGATTATGCTGGTTCACAGAAATGTCTGTCAGATATGCTAGCCCTATAGGCTGAAGATGGATGCCCCAACATTGCAGAGCAACCTTGGGTAACTGTCCAGGCAGCCAGCTGTTTCTGTCATCTCTCACATTTTTTGGAAGTCACTTGCTCCCACTTTCTGTTTACTCAGTTAATATCATTTCCTTCTTGGGTCACTGAGGGAGTTGAAGACAAAGTATAGTTATAGTTTTCCTTGTTTACCAGACTCAATAAAGAAACTCACTAAAGATGTGTTAAGTGTGATTAGGTTTGAATGACATTAAAAGATAATTGATAATGCACATTAGAATAGAAAGTAAATTAGGTACAAGACTTTAGACTCATCAAGATATGGAGTATTTTCTCTGAATTTGTCAAATGGTAATGGACTATAGACATTGTTGATGTACTTACTGCCTGTGTATATTGTATATAATTATTATACATATTGTGTAGTTTTTCTTATATTAGTTATAACCTTTTTTTCAATTTTTGAGAAAAAAAGGGGGGGTATGTGGTGATATCTTGTTTGTACAAATAAAGCCTGTCTGAAGGTCAGAGAAAGGAGTTTGCCACTAGCTAAGGTCTAGAGGCTTGTACAACAGACAGGTAGTGAGACAGCTGGGCAGAAACCGGATAAAAGCAGAGAGAAACAGTAACTCAATCTCTTGTCTGTGAGACACTAAGAAAATAAGGCGGGGAGGTGGCTTCCTCCTTCTTCTCTCTGATGTCACAGCATTTTCCTCTATGTCTGACTCTGGGTTTTTATTACTTAGACCAATTAAGAACTCCATTTACAAGGAACATTGTTCATAATTGCCAGAACCTGGAAACAACCTAGATGCCCCTCAACCAAAGGATGGATAGGAAAAATGTGGTACATTTACACAATGCAGCATCTGTAAAAAATGATGACCTCATGAAATTTTCAGGCAAATGGATAAAACTGGAAAAGACCATCCTAAGTGAGGCAACCCAGACTCCAAAAGATAAAACAAAACAAAACAAAACAGTATGTATCACTCATAAGTGGCTATTAGATGTCAAGCAGAGCACATGGATCTCCCCAGGAAGGGAAATGGACGTTGCAGAGGACGAAGCTGGGTGGCTCAAACCCAGCTGTAAATCCAGTTCCAGGGAATCTGGCCTCTCTGGGTACCTATGATGCTTGGCCATACTCAAATGAATACATATAATCTAAAATGAAACAAATAAATCTTTTAAAACAAATAAAAGGACAAATAGTAAGATGAATCCATAACTTCTCCCATGCCTTCCCCTTCAAAAGGATTAAAGGGACAATAAAAATGGCCAAAACAGGCCAGGGATGGCAATAAAACTTTGGAAAATTGAAAGCAAATAGGAGTGGATCTAAATGAGAAGACACAGGTTCAAGAGTGTTCCGGTGGGCCTCCTAGAACCTGGGAAGGCTGGAGCAGGTGCAACAAGGAACCACGCCTGCCCAGGAGCCCCTTCTCAATTCTTAGCAGCTGGGCAGCTAGAATTTTAAGTTTTAAAATTCCCTAACCAATGCATATATATCACTATTATTTACTTGTTATACTTGGAAGTGAATCCATGGCCTCACATACTTTTAATTTTTTTTTAAATGTGCAGGAGTGTTTTGTTGCACATACATCTATGTACCTGTATGTACATGTATGCCTGGTGCCTCTGAAAGCCAGGAAAGGGCATTAGATCCCCTGGAACTGGGACTACAGAGGGTTGTGAGGCACCATGTGAGTTCTGGAAATAGAACCTGGATCCTCTGGAAGAACAGCAGTGCTCTTAATCACTGAGCAATTTCTTCAGCCCCTCAACCTCACATTTCTATTACTGAGGTAGACCCCCAGCCTTTATTATTTGTTATACTAATTTTTTTGTAAGTTGTTGGGGCTGGAGAGAAGAAGGCTCAGTAGTTAAGAGCACCCATTAGGCTTGCAGAGCAGAGGACTTGGGTTTGCTTCTCACTACCCGCATGACAGCTCACAAATACCTCATAACTCTAGTTCCGGGACCCAACGTCATCTGCTGACCTCCACAGGCTCCAGCACGCACATGGTACACAAACAAATACACATGGGAAAAAATTAAATACTTTTAAAACTAAAATTAAATGGCACATGTTTATGCTATTCTTTGCTGAAATCACTCTCATTTTTGTTACTCTTTTTTTAAATTAATTTATTTTTTACATTTCAAATCCACTTCCCCCTCCCTCCTTTCCTCCCGCTTCCTCTGCTCCCCCTCCTCCCATCTGCTCCATAGAGAGGGTGAGGCCTCCCATAGGAAGTCTACTAAGTCTGTCCCATCATCTTGTTGAGGCAGGACCAAGGCAGCTCTCCACCCCTGCACCCTATGTCTAGGCTGAGCAAGGTATCTCTCCTGCTACTTCAGTTTGTGCATTCGTGTTAGAGCTTGGACCCACTGCCAGTGGCCTCATGTCCCAGTCCCAGTCACACCACTGTCACCTATATTAAGGGAGTCTAGTTCAGTCTTATGCAGACTCCCCATTTGTCAGATCTGAGTCAGTGATCTCTCACTAGCTTGGGTCAGCTGATTCTATGGATTTCCCCATCATGGCCTTGACTCTTTTGTTCATATTACCTCTCCTCCCTCACTTTGATTGTACTCCAGGAGGTTGGCCCATTGGTTAGTTGTGGATTTCTGCATCTGCATCCATCTGTTTCTGGAAGAGGGTTCTAACTTCTCTAGGGTTGAGATTGTAGGCTGGGTGTCTTTTGCTTTATGTCTGGTATCCACTTATGAGTGAGTGCACACTCTTATCTCGGATCCAGAGACAAAAGAGAAATGGCCAACTCAAGAGTAGGCAGGCAATTCTCCCATCAGTTCTGTTATACACATCAGCTAGGAGGGAAAATGTCAGCTTGCTTTAAATTCTAGTTTAAGATTCTGTTTGGGCACTTCAAAACCAAAGACAATGTTTTTGAACACTACAAAGACTTCCAAGGCTAGTGTGGCAGCCCAGCCACTCCAGTGGCTTAGACAGGAAGAGCTGCAGAACCCATGAATTTGAGTCAATATCCTCAGCAACACTGGGATATCCTGCCTCAAAAACAAACAGGCCAAGCATGATGGCAAACACTTCCAACCCACACTTAAGAGACTGAGGCAGGAAGATACCAAGTTAGAGCCCAGCTCAGATGACATAAGGAGTCTTCCTACCCCTATCTCAAAACAACACAAAAAAATAATACCCAAGCCAAGATTGTCATGCGGAAAATACACAAAAAGCAGCCCTGGGTATAGAAGCCACCTGGGGTGCAGTTCAGTTTTCCCTGTGCCAGCCCAAGGTGGCCACCTCATCTGGGATCTGCTTCAGATGACAACGAAGGTCCTGACTAAAACTCTCCTCCTTGCAGGGTGACCCGCCCCCTCCCCTAGTGACATTCCTCCACTAAGAATGGATCCAGCTGCACTCAAAAGAAGCAGGCAAGGTCTGATTTCCCTGCCTCCCACCATGCACTCCCAAAGGTGGCTGGGCTTCCCAGATGCCCAGATGCTTTGTACAAGAGTATGTCTCTCAAGCAGCCACGTCTACCAGCAGCTAATGGGACCTGGCAGGATAAAAACACCAGTAAACGATCTGGCAAGCTACCTGTCTGCTGCCCAGATGGAAAAATGAAAGAAGGTTTGTGATGAAGGAAGAGAAGGGCGAACAGAGAGAGTGAGCAGTCCAGGCGGGAGCTGGGATGATCTCCAGCACATTAAAATAGTAAAAGAAAATATCTTAAAGCAAAGTCAACCTGTCACGTCCCTGTTACAGAGTATTACTCTTAAGCAACTGCACAAATTAAAATGTTAGGCTCCTATAGATAATTCTTAACAAGGGCTCAATCAGAAAAATACACCCAAATCAAACCATTCTTATGAATGTAGAGTAACTTGCAATGCCCGCACCGGGAGAATCAGAAGTCTTCTCAGGGTGGGGTGCCTTTTCAACCTGCCAGCAGCCTCCAGGGGATGCATCAGAAGGAATCCCAAGGCCCGCACCTCCCCAGAAGTCCTCTACATCACGGCTCCTGCCACACTATGTTCACTCTCTAAACACTGCCTCCCTGTGAGCTCTCTCTCCCAGCATACCCCGACACTACCCCAGCTGCTACCCAGCCCAGTGGCTCTTCTCTAAGGACCAGGCTTACTGCAGGGATGAGCCTGGATCCCAACTTCAACAGACTTATAACTGAATGCCTATACAGCAGACACCTCACCCAAATGGAACCAACCAAATTCTCTCCCAGGAATCTGGACTTGAGAGAGAGTCTGGTTAGTCATGTGTATAGTGTGGAAAACTGGTTCTCCTCTGAGAACCTATGCAGCCCCTTGGGGATCTGGAGAAGGTCATCTCAACTCATGATCCTGAAATTTCACACCGAATTCTTCCACTACCTCCCTCTGCTCTCTGCTCTGGTCAGCTGGAATAGGTCTGCATGCTTTTTTTCAACCATACACAGACATGGCTTTTGTCTGCTTTTATTCTGTTATATCCCAACATTAGAAACTTAATTGAATGATTATGCAAAATGAATGTGCAACAATGCTAATAACTAGGGTTCCCTACTCATAGTCAATGCACTGAAGACCTCCTGGATATTCCCCACAAAAACCTCTGCTAGCTATCAGGGCCTCTGTGGAAGCTCCTCACCCAAGCAGCCCTGCATCTTCTGCCTCCTGGTCCAACTATCAGGGCTCTTTGTCTTTTCCCTTTTCTTTTCTTTTTCTGTGCCTTGGGTATGCACTCTTCATGTCCGGGGTTTGCACGAACCCTTTTCTCTCTTAAAGATAGTCTCTACATTGAAGAAATAAAACCCCACCCATGCTCAAGGCCTATCTCAAGCATCAGGCCTTCCCCCACAGTCTTCCCTAGGAGACAGAAGCACCCTTTTCATTGCAACTGGTAGAGGCATGGATGTCTGCCACTCACATAGAACTCTCTGACTCATGTGAGGCACAGAGGGTCTGTCACAGAGTCCAGAAGTTTGTTACTATCAAGATGGCTACTGTCATCACAGCTTTCTGAGCCTAGAGCTTCATGCCCCCACCTCAAAACTCACACTACCCAGTCTGTCTCTATAGCTCTCATCAAATTCTATTTTGCTGTGTAACTCAGAGTATGTGTCCTTCCCCTAGAAATGCGAGCTTCATAAGGTTAGGATTCTGTTTTATTCACTGCTACATCTCCAGCACCTGGAAGAGCAGGCTCTCAATAAGTATTTGCTTAATGAATAAATGAATGAGTGAGTGAAGGAAAATGTAGCAAAACGAAGCCCATCAAATCTACAGTTTCTTTAGAGCAAAGGTTCCCAAAGTCCTATCTTCAAGACAGCTGGAGCAGTAGGGAATTGTCACAAAGCCCAGAGCTAGCAAATCAGAAACTGTGTAATGATCTGTCGGGGTGATTTTGATGCATTTAGTTGAAAAGCCAGAGCAGCAAAAGTTGACCTTCCCACCGAAGAATCATTGGGCTCTTGGTACCATCAAACAAGTACCTTACGGGTCTGCAGATAGGTCTGAAGGCTGTGAGGGAAGCAATGAGGGGCACTGTTTGCCAGGACAATGGAAATGGAAACATATTCAACCCTGGTCCCAGAAGGCAATCAGAGGCCCCCAAAGTGTTGCTCCCCTTGCTGCTATGCCTAGGAATGTGATGGAACTCCTAAAATGAAACTGGGAAGGCTGACCAGGAGCTCAGCAGCACCAGCTGGTGGAGGCTGCCATCCCCCTGCATCTGCAACAGTGGCCATGGGAGCACATTAACAAGGCCACAGAGGTTATACACAGCCACATCCAAAGCAGCGGCCAAGGGCGGAAGGTCTGGTCATCTTGGTGACTGAATGTCCATATGCAGAAAAGGACAACAGAGACACGGAAAAAGAAGAAAGATAATCGTAGCACAAGAAACTCTTGATGTTTTATGAGTCTACTCAGAATGCATGTCATCATTTTCTTTTCTCTTTTTTAACAGCTACTCATGGGGAGGGTAAGGTTGTGAGTCATCAGCTATGGCAGCAAGCACCTCTAACCACTGAGCCATCTCATCAGGCCGACAGCTGCTATTTTCTTCTCGCAAAACCCCAAAGCAGCCAAAGTCCAAACTCCCAGATGCTCCTCTCTACACACGTTTTGTGTCAGACTACCAAAGTTATGGGCTGGAGAGACTGCTCAGTGGAAAACTTCATCCTGCTCTTTAAGCAGACGTGGGTTTGGTTCCCAGCTCCCATCAGGCAGCTCACAATTGCCTGTAACTCCAGCTCTAGGACATCCAAGCCCTCTGGCCTCAGAGGACACCTGCATGTGCCCATATCCTAACATTTCACAGATTCCAAAGGAAAAGGACCTAACAGTGAGACAAACAGCTTCTCAGTGCCTTTCCCTCCTGTTCAGTCTTCCATCAAAGCCACTCGTCAAAGGAAAGCTGGTCCCTGGGCCCCAGGACTCAGTCGTCATGGACTTTCTACTGTCTTTAAACACCAACACGGCCCATATCTAGAAAGCAAAAGATCCCATCAAAGCTAGCTAGCTCCTAGCTATTACATTGTTTCCTACAAATATGAAGAATTCTATTAAAAGGTTGAAAAGTCTTTCATTTTTTTATCTTCACCTCTAGCATCCCTTGCTTTTTCTGCCTTCCTTCAACTCTCACTCAGACCTCATGTCTACAACACCATGCGCCCACCTCCATACCCTGCCACCAGCCATACCTCCTCCCCGAGCCTCCCTAGTATATTTTAATCTTCCTTAGGTCTTCCCCCGCAATCCAGGAACTCCACCCTGACCACCCACCTCTTGCACACGCACAACATACAGTTAACCCTTCTGTGTGAGCCCACGGCCTCTTTCTTCTCTCCCATCATAGTTATGGGCTGACTATAGAGCAGAGATTATGGTCATAAACTGCCTGCATTAAAAGCCCCACATGACCACGCAATTCTAAGTGTCTAGGGCAAGTCATTTGGACATTCTTAGCCTCACTTCTTTTCATCTGTTGCTGAATCTTCCTTACTGTCTTGTGAGGGTAGATGAATTCTCCTGAAAATAATTAAAATATGTGAAGATGCAGGGCGAAACTAGGTCTGGCCTTTTGGCTCTACTGCTCTTACCATGCTAACTCACTGGTTCGCAATTACCTGATTAAGCTGAATGACAGAATCAGAGAGAAACATCAAAGACTGGACCCCTTGAGGGTAGACAGTGCATAAATGCCATGGTAGCATGAAGGTGAGCTTTCCACGGTCTTATACTGCCTCACAGTGGCAGCCTTCCCTAAAGAGTAGAACCTCTTCTAACGGGAATTATTCATTATTTTCAGTTCAAGAAAAAAAAAATCATTCCCTATTTTATAATGAGAGGAACAAATCAAAGAAGATATACAAATAACCAGAGAGTACATCTTTAGGGAAATGAGGGCCAAAACCTTTATGATGGGTCAGCAATACGGCTCAGCCAGGGACAGAGATTGCCAGCAAGCTCAACAACCTGAGTTCAGTTCCCAGCTGCACACAGTGAAAGAAGAGATTCAACACCAGTAAGCTGACCTCTGACCTCCACACTGCAGCATGCATGTGCATGTACACTCGTGAACGTACAAGTGCACACACACACACACACACACACACACTAAATGAATAAATGTAATTTGGGGGTTTGGAGTTTTCTGATTTGTTTTGTGTTTTGAGACAGTCAAGGTTTCACTATGCAGCTCCGGCTGTCCAGGAACACACTACGTAGACTAGGCTGGCGGCAGACTCAGAGATCTGCCTGCTGAGTGCACCACCATGCCCAGAAAATGAGATTGTTAAAGACAACCAAAAATGCTGAAAGGGACATAAAGAAATAGGAACACTGATGGAAGGAATGACAGTTCTGTGCATTATGGAAAACAACTGGTAATTATTTTTGATGTTCTGGGCCTCAAAAACTTAGACACGTGTGTGTGTGTGTGTGTGTGTGTGTTTGTGTCTGTGTGTCTCTGTGCACTATGTGTGTATTTGTCTGTGTGTATGTGTGCATATGTATGTATGTGTGTGTATGTATGTGTGTGCATGTGTATATGTGTTTGTGTCTGTGTGTGTTTGTGTGTGTATGTGTGTGAGTGTATCCGTGTGTGTTTATGTCTGTGTGTCTCTGTGCATGTATGTGTGTATTTGTCTCTGTGTATGTGTGTCTATGTGTGCATGTGTATGTATGTGTGTGTGCATGTGTATATGTGTTTGTGTCTGTATGTTTGTGTGTGTGTGTGTGTGAGTGTGAGTGTGTCTGTATGTGTCTGTATCTATGAAATGGAGTGAAGTTCTGACATGTTGACCATGGATGAAACTTGAAAATTTTATGAGAGGTGAAAAATGCCAGACACAGAGCACCATAAATCATATTGCATAACTCAATTTTATATGAATGTCCAGAATAGTAGCTTCCTGAAAGCTCAGATGGGAGGGAGGATGGAAGATGCCCAGCATTTTTCTGGAGCGATGAAAACACTCTAGAATTAGATAGTTGTGGTATTTATACAACACTCTATGACCATATTAAAACCCACAAAATTGTATAATCTAATTTTTCAGGTTTTTCTTTTACACATTATTCATTTATTGGGGGGCATGACATTCATGTGGCGGTTAGAGGACAACTCGTGGGAGTCATTTCTCTTCTTCCACTACGTGAGTTCCAGGGATTGAACTGTGGTCATCATGCTCGGCATGACCTTAACCCTTGAGCCATCTCACCAGCCCTCTGCATTCTAGAATTGCATGGCATGAGGGTACCTCCATAAAAATGGTTGGTATAATAGCTACTGCTGAAACAGCTATATGTCTAGGTCTAGGGATATAACCCGATAATAGAGAGCTTGCCTAGAATATACAAAGCCTTGCATTCAATCTCCCTATGTGTCCCCAAATATACTTAACAATAAAGATGACCATATCTAAGCACTTGTTCCGCATCAGTCACATAGTACCAACAAGCTAAATTACTTTTACATACTCACTACCTGAAATGTCAAAACAGACAGGGGTGGCTGCTTGTATGTGTTCATAAGCACACTCAGACACACAGCAGAGATGCAACAGTTCTCTGTCTAGGGGAGTGGCTCACCATGAGGCCACAGCCCAAGGTTAGTAACCACAGCCTGGGAGAGGAGAGAGGCTGAAGAGAGAGAAGGCTTGAAGACAGTTTATGCTGACAAGACCACAGGGCTGCTCTGGGCCACCTCTCCTGCAATTTTTGTGAAGCCGGAAGGGAAGGCACAGGACGTTACACACAGGCACTGCATTTGAATTCCCGTGGCCTGAGTCCACCGTTTGCATAGGCCTTTTGCAAAGGCCTTGCCGGTCACGGTTACCTCGTTGGTGAAGGCAAGGTTCTTCTTGGAACGCCCAAAACATTTAAATGAACTCATGCATATTTATATATGCAAAACAGAAAGCTGCCCAGTTCTTCAACAGTGCTGTGATTATCAGCCGCCGCCTCCGCCTCCTGCTAGTCCTCAAGGGATGAAATTCAAGAGCCAGTAAGGAGGGACCTTTAAGAAGGCAGCGGGCGGACATTACCCACTCTTGGAGGTCTCCTTGAGTGGCCATTTTACACGACTGTGTGAAAGCATGTGCCGTTGAACCGGGCAAGGAGGGAAGGATTGTCCCGACCCCAATCTCAAGGTCCCACCTCCCGCTGCGGTCGAGGGAGGGAGACTCTACCCACCTCCAGGGGCAGGAAGGAGGGCGGCGGATGGGGCAGGGGAAGGCTGCTGGAGATCCCCGGGGAGTGAGGGGACACGGGGTACCTGGAGTCGAACTTCTGGCCGTCGAGGAAAGTCCCCACGTAGTGGTAGCGCACGAAGTCTCCGCTGCGCACCGTGCGCGGACACTCTTCAGGCACGAAGCGCCGCTCGATCTGAAGCTCGGAGCTCACACCCAGGCCCGCCACGGGAGCCGCCTGTCCGGTCACCCAGAGTAGCAGTAGGAGCAGAGACCCGGGCCGCCAGCCCTGGGCCCCGATCGCCATCGCACGGCCTGGACAGGAGTGGTGAGCGGCAAGGTTGGGCGCGCCGCTGCGTTGCAAACGTGGAAAGGGCTCCCGGCTAGCCCCGGGTCGCAGCGCCCGCCCCCCCCCTCCCCGCCGCCCGAGTCCGCCCCTAGCAAGGCAGAGGGGAGGAGCCGCGCCCTACCGGAGGGGCGCCCAGCTCCCAGGACTTCCTCTGCCCTCTCCGCTTCCAGAAGCCGGGAGAAGATCGCTCGACTGCCAGGCCGCGCGCCTGATCCCTTTAGGTCCCAAGAGATGATTTGGAAACTCCTACGTGGCAGCGGATCCAGTTTCCCTTTGCTGCTCTGGGAAAGGAAGGAAACTTAAAGAGTCTTTTTTAAAAACTTAGTTACCGGGGTGTACCCAGGAAACAGGTTGGAACCATCCCTCAGGATGTCTTTGAGTTACTGTGAACTAATGTGATCAGTCAGTAATCGGAAGTTCCCACACATGTAACAGCGAGTGTAGGATCCCACAAGCTACTCACTAGTTAAATGCATCCTCGATTTATTAAAACTTTGGAATATTAAAAGTAAGTCACCAGGGCTTTCTTAACTTAACAAATAATCCATATTTTAAAAAAAAACAGAGAAAAAATAACCGACAAGTTTATTTTGTTAAAAAAAAAAAAAAAAGCAAAAGAGTTAGCAAAGTTTCAGACATCTGCAAACTGGAGAGAAAATGTGATTCTTACAAAATAGTATAGAGCTAATTATAGTCCAGAGACTACATGTGGCCCTCAAAAAAAAAAAAAGAAAAGAAAAGAAAAAAAGAAAGGTATCAGTTTATTTTGGTGTGTCCTAAATTAAGTTACAGACCAAAGGATGGGGGGGGGGGGGGAGAAATCCATACTGAGCTTCAAATTAAATCAACAAAGAAAGAAAGGGAAAAAAATAAAAATAAAAAGCTCCACATTCCTTCCCTGGACCCGAAGATCAAGACCACATCGAATTCTGCTTTTAGAATCAAGCAAAACCTTTCCTTACTCTCAGCTACCTGAGACTCTGGGAAGGCCTTCCCTACCTCAGGTCCATTACCAGGCATCTGTAAGACAAGCGTTCAATCCCCAGCATCTGACTTTCAACAAAGTCAGCAAGAACACCATGAATGGTGCTGGAGAACTGAATATGCTTGCATGCAGAATAAACTAGAACCCTATCTCTTGCTGTACACAAAGGCCAACTCAAAATCAGTCAAAGCCTTGAAACTACTGGGAGAAAGCTTGGGGGCAAGGGGCTGGAAAGATGGCTCAGCAGTTAAGAGCACTGGCTGGCCCTGCCAATGGGCTGGGTTCAGTTAGCAGCACCCACGTGGCAGCTCACAGCACTCTGTAACTCAGGCTCCAGGGGATCTGAGGCCCACTTCTGACCTCTGTGGGCACTATTGATGTGGGAAAGGGACACAGACGAGGCAAAACACCCATATACATAAAATAAATATTTAAAAAATAAATAAAACAGTTCAGGACTTTGACCTAAGTAAGGAACTTTTTTTTTCTTTTCTTTTTTTTTTGGGGGGGGGAGATTCCAAAAAGACAGAAAACAAAAGTTCGACTGGACATAGGGGATTATATCAAATCTAAAGCTGGCATTGAAAAAGTAAAATAAAAGTCAAGCAAAGGAAACAATTAACAAAGGACACAGCCTCCAGATGGGAGGCCTCCTATTCATCTGGCAAGAGGTTCATCTCTAGAATATAAGAATTTCGATTCATCAGCCTTCCCCAAATCAACACTAAATATTCCAACTTTATAAAAGGTCAAGGGAGCAGTAGGCAGGAACAGAATGGCTTACAATTGTGCAAGGTCCTGAATTCAAATCCCAGCACCACAATAAATGAGTGATTAAACAAATAAATAGACAAATAGATACTTTCCAAGAGGATAAATGAGTGTGTGTGTGTGTGTGTGCGTGCGCGCACGCGCGCGAGATCAAGTTTCTTTTAATGTTCAACAACACTAATCAAAGAAATGCAAATCAAAACCATAATGAGGGGCTAGAGAGGGCTCAGTGGTTAAGAGTGCTGGCTGCTTTTCCAGAGGACTCTGGTTCAAATCCTAGCACCTACAAGGTGGCTCACAACAGTCTGTAACTTCAGCTCCAGAAGATCTGACACTCTTTTCTGGCCTCTGCAGGCACCACACACATATACGGTGCAGACATACATGCAGACAAAACAATTATATACACATAATTTTTTAAAAACATGTAATGAGATATCACTTCAACTCAGAATGGCTGTGGTTAGACAAAAGCATGCTACAAGGGTGTAGGAATAGAAGCTTCTCACATTCTTTTTGTTTCGTTTTTCATTTTGTATTTGTTTATTCGTGGTTTTGTTTTGCTGTTTTTTGTTTGTTTGTTTTGGGTTTTTTGTTTTGTTTTTGTTTTTTGTTTGTTTGTTTTTTTTTTTTTGTTTTTCAGGACAGGGTTTCTCTGTGTAGCACTGGTTGTCCTGGAACTCACTTTGTAAACCAGGCTGGCCTCAAACTCAGAGATCCACCTGCCCCTGCCAAAGGCATGTGCCACCACATCTGGCTCATCTCACATTCTTAATGAAAGTATAAATTAGTATTGCTATTTTTGAAAACAGGAGGTTACTCAAAGTCTAGAAGTGAGCTCCCATCTGAGGCGAGCCTGGAGTACAAGCCTATAATCAAGCTTCTGAGGAGCCTCGGGCAGCAAGATTAAAGTTCAAGTCCTGCTTGGGCTACAGGACGAACCAAGTCTTCCCTAAGCAACTTACAGGATGCTGTCTCATGATAAAAAGTAAGAAAGAGGCTCCGGATACAGCTCAATGGTAGAGCACTTGGTGCAATCCCCAGTACTACAGAGGGGAAAAAAAAAAAAAAACAGGAAGGAGGAAAGTAAGATATGAGCCAGACATTCCATACTAAGTACATACACAAGAGAACTGAAATTCCTATTTCAATGAGACACTTGCCCTAGCATGTTTATTGCAACATGCTATAAAAGAATAAAATGACATCATTTGAAGAAACATGAATGGATCTAGGGAGCATTATATAAGGAAAGCAAATCAGACAGAAAAGGACAAATATCACATGTTCACGAGTGAAGAAAGTAAACAGTTCATCTTAAAGTAGAAAATATAATACACACACACACACACACATATATATATATCCCAAGACTTTGGATCCAATGCCCAGCAGAAAAGGAGAAAAAAAAAGAAGAGGAAGGAAGAAGAGGAGGAGGAGAGGAAAGGGAGGTCACCAGAACCTGGGAATGGTATGGAAGAGAGAAGGACTGGAAATAGGATGCTTATGGGCCAGGAGCCATTGGAAGGACACATAATGATTTCAGATATCTTATAACAGAGATTTTAAAACTTTTTGTACACATGATCCCTTCCAGTCTAATAGATGAATGCATAAAATTGGTATATAAATCAAACATTTACTGATGCTAAGTCATAAAGAGTTTTATTTTAAAACAATTCTGTAGTATGTATTCTTTTACTATTTATTAGAAATGAAATCAAGTTTGTGAGATAATGAGGTGCATACAATTTCTTATTTTTATACAAAAAGAATTAATTCTGGTTAAATAACTGATACTGCAAGACACATACCAACATCAACATTTTTCAGAGCTAACTGATATTTTGATGTTTAAATCTTCAATGCTAAGAACACACTTTGGATAAACACATACAGGCTACAATATAGTAGAAGCCTGACAAGAGTCATTTTGGAAATTATGCTCTAATCATAAACCAAAATTCATTGAATGAATTTTTTTATGTAAAGCTCAAAAGTCATCAACAGAAAAGTTTTGTTGGTTTTTTTTTTTTTTTCTTTTTGACACGGGGTCTCATGTAGCCTATGGCCTTGAATTCCTGATCCTCCTGCATCCAACTTCCCAGTGCTGAGAATCATTTCTTAAAGTCAAACATTCTTTTTTAATTATCTGACAATTTTAATATGTTCCTAATGGATTTGTATCACACCCTCCCATAATCCTCTCTCATCCCAATCCCCTCCCCTTTCTTCTTTGGAAGTCCTACCCCCTCCCCTGTGTGTATGTGTGTATGTTAGCCGTTCATGTGCACTCTACTGAACTTAACTAGGGTTGCTTATGAGCAACCTACCAATGGCTATACCACTGAGGAATATGATGCCCCCTTCTAAAGTGCAGTGGAAATCTAGTAGAGTCTTTGTATCTAGGGTAAACATTGAAACACAATCATTGTTTTTCATTGTATCTAGGGTAAAAATTTAAATGAAGTAGTTGCTTTCTACAAGTACTTAGACCTTGAAGAAATCATCACAGGAAACAGATTATTTTCTGTGACTTACAGAGCAGTTTTTCTGAAGCAGCCTTCCATCCTTTGCATGACTTTGATCACCAGACAGTCCTGGCACACCTGGAACATCTTCCATTATTGGGTACCACAAAGAGTACACAATAAGCACTGACGTGGCAGGGGGCGTGGCCATTTCCTTTGGAGAACATATAGATTAAATCAAAGGTTTGCTTTGAGGAACTTGCTTTACTCCCCACCCCTAAAAAAAAAAAAAAAAACCTTTGTGTAACAACCAATAAATGCTCTGCATTGTTGTTTGAGGTTCAGTTCCTAGAAACTGTTCCTCTATGCTGCCACAGAGCCTGAATTACACTCCAGAGTAAATTTCTTTCTTTGGTTGTTCAGGGCAATATAGAACACTGGCACTCTAGCAAAACTGCCTGCAGGAAACACACAGAGGCAACACACACAGGAAACACATGGTCTCCTTGACCATGATGGAATGTTGATGGCACAGGCCCGTGCAGGTAACACTAGTTGCTATAAGCTCGAGTGCAGTAGCCACACGGAATTATTATTACACATGCTACCCAAAGACATACCAACTTAATTATTACATGCTGAGAGTCGGTGGTAAGAAAATAATGGAAGTCTTTGTCTTCTATGACTAAGCCATTATATTTCTATTGGAGTAAAAAGTTTCCCATAGTGAAAACACTGAAATTCACGTCAGACGTTGAGCTCTAGTCTGTTTCAGAAAGTATTCATTTGCTGCTGCAGGGCAAAGAGCACATGGTGTAGGTTCCAAACCTCAGCCCATTGACATTAAGTGGTGGACGCAAGTGTTTCCAGAAACACCTCAGGCCCACTATGTGTTGGATTTTGTGTTGATTTTTGGTTGTTCATATTCACAAAACATTTACTGTTACCAAGTTTTACAAGTGCCCTGTGCTGACTAGTTTGTGTCAGCTTGACATGAGCTATAGTCATCTGAGAAGAGGGAAAGTCAATTGAGAAAATGCCTCCATAAAATCAAGGCATTCTTAATTAGTGTTTGATGAGGGAAGGGCCAACCCATTATAGGCGGGCCATCCCTGGACAGGTGGTCCTGGGTTCTACAAGAGGGAAGGCAGAGCAAGCCATGACAAGCCAGTAAGCAGCATCCCTCCATGGCCTCTGCATCAGCTCTTGTCTCCAGATTCCTTCCCTGACTTCCTCCAATAATGAACAGTGATGTGGAAACATAAGCAAAATAAACCTTTTCTCCCAGCCTTAGTTAAGGTTACTAATCCTATGACGAAACTCCATGACCAAAGCAACTTGGGAAGGAAAGGGTTTATTTAGCTTACACTTCTACATTATAGTTTATCTTCAAAGGGAGTTAGGATAGGAACTCAAACAGGGAAGAAACCTGGAAGCAGGAGTCGATGCAGAGGTTTTAGGAGTCTGGACTGGACCCTCCACCATCAGCCACTGATTAAGAAAGCCCCTTATAGTCATGCCTATGGCCTAATCTTCTAGAGGCATTTTCTCAGTTGAGGATCACTCCTCTCAGATGACGATAGCTTGTGTCAAGTTGACAGAAAACTAGCCAGGATAAGGAACTCCTTGTCAATTTGACACACAAACATCACTGTTAAGCCACAACTTTTCTTGTTCCTGTTCATCCCCAAGATCACACATTTATATCAGCATCACAATATAAAACATTTTATAGACTTAATAAAGTTCCACATTGGAAAAAAAAGTTCCATATGTAGTTAGATTTTTCTTTGGGCCACAGCTCACATAAAATGACACAGAGATTTAATATGAAATCTTCACCTATAGCTTAGGCTGGTTCATAACTAACTCGTAACTTAAATCAACCTATTTCTATTCATCTAAGTGCTGTCTTGTGGCTTATGGCTGTTACCTCTCCAACTACATATCTTGCTTGTTCTCCATCTCCTGACATCACTCCCATGCCTAGATTCCTCTCCTCTTCTCTCTCTGCTTGGAAGTCCTGCCTAACCTCTTCCTGCTTAGCTACTGGCCATTTCATTCAGCTCTTTATTAAACCAATCAGAAGGTACCTTGACAAAGACATGATGGGGAATGTCCTTCTGTATATATGCTTCTCTTATTGGCTGATGAATAAAATACTGATTGGTCAGTAGCCAGGCAGGTAGAATAGGCAGGGTTATCAGATGAGGAGAATTCTGGGCAGAGAGGAGCCTTGAGAAGACACCATATAGATACCGGGAATATATGATACACTGGGCGTTCTCTGGTAAGATTAAGCCATGTAGATATACACAGATTAGTAGTTATGGGTTAATAATTAAGAGATAGCTAGCCAATAAGAAGCCTGAGCCATCAGCCAAACAATTTCTAATCAATAAACGTCTTTGTGTATTTATTGTGGCCCAAAGGGCGGCGGGACCAGGCAGAACAAAAACTTTAATCTACAAAGGCATACCTTCACAGTGTACAAAAAGGTTATTCCACAACACCCACATTCTTTACAAATTTAAACACTTTAAATTTTTCTTGGAATATTCCTTTATTGTATTTGAAAATGTATCTCTGTAACTGGTTCAATAAAGAGGTTGGCTGGCCAATAGCTGAACAGAATAGGTTTAGGCGGGAGAGTCAAACTGAGAGTCCTGGGGGGCGGGGGGCGGAGTCTGAAGACTAGTAAGCAGATGCAGAGAGAAGCAAAATGGGTGTGCTGTACTAAGAAAAGTCACCCAGCCACGTGGCAAAGCATAGATAAAAAATATGGGCTAATTTAAAGTGTAAGAGTTAGCTAGTAACAAGCCTGAGCTACGATTAACATTATTAGTCCCTGTGTTGGTTATTTGGGAACTGGTGGGTGGGAAAGAAACATCTGCCTACAAAAATGTAGTCTTTTTTCAAAATCCAAGGTCTCTTTTAAAGTCTCTCTTTAAAGTAAAGGTAAATCTCTTTAAAAGTTTAGTCTCTCAACTACTGGGAGCACAAAGGTCCTCAGACTCACAGATAGCTCTGGGGAGATCAGAAGCAGGGATGTCTTTTCAAAGAAAAAGTTGCATAGCCTGTTTTTCCACCCAGAAGACTGGAAATGGACATTAATAACCTGTAGGGCCAGGCTATACCAAGCTCCTACAAGCAGGACCAGAAGTGGCTAATAGTCTATGTGAACTTTGCATTACCTGTGAGGTCAGGGGCTCCCCCAAGCTCCCACAACCAGAACAAGAGGTAGCTAAAGCCTAGGTTACCCCTGTGCTATCTGTATGACCAACACCACACCAGAGCCTCCCATAGGCCCTTAAGGTAACACATGCAGCCTGTCTCGAGAACCCAACTTCATGGAAGAAGTGATGTGGACTAGGAAAAGAGTTTCAATGTAGATATGCCTCCTTGTGCACAGGGGGTTGTACTGCACCAGGAAACTTTTCCAAATTGTTCTGTACTTAAGTATGCCTATAAAGAACCCATTCAACAAGTCCTATAAAATAAAAATTAAAAGTAAATCAAATACTTTCTTATTTCAAGAAGGAAGAACCAAGGCACAGTCACAAACAAACAGAAGCAAAGATGAACTCCAACTGTGTAAATAACTGGGTGTCCAAGTCTGGGCTCCTCCAAAGGGCCTGAGTGACTTCTCCAGCTCCATCCTCTGCAGCCCACACAGATTGCCTCCTGGCTTCACTTCAGAGCCGATGCTGTTCTTGGTGGTCATACCATGGTACTGGCATCTCCAAAATTCCAGGGTCTTCTGCTGCAACTGGGCTGCACTTTCACCGGTAGCCTCTACTGGGCTCTCTTCAGGGACTCCAGCTCGACTACACAGTGCCAAGCCTCAACTATTCTCCATGAGCTCCAAAACCAGTACCACTGTGGTGAACATTACCACCTTCCGACACCAGCAAAGGTACAATGCCGGCCACCCCTGGAACACAGCTTCTGTGTGCTAACTCCAAAGAAACACTCCCCCGGGATTTCACCTCAATGATGCTGCTCTGTTCTTTTACTCTCCACGTAATTGCTCAGCTCTAGCTGACCAGCACCAACTATCCCAGCAAAGCAAAGGTTTCACTTCAGTGATTCTGGTATCTTGCTGGTTACTGCTGATTCTTAAGCCCCAGCTGAGGTCCCCTCCTCTCAGATGACTCCTGTTTTTATCAGCTTGAGAAAACTGGCCAGCAAAAGCCCCAAGTTGTTTTTGGTCATCCTGTTCTATTACAGCAAAAGTCACCCAAACAAGTCAGGCCCCATATTCAGTTGCATGAACCCACAGAGGGTCCTAATTCACACTTAACAAAGGTGGGTTCTCTAATACTATAGGATAAATGAACTTCACAAAAATAAGCCAAATATTTCTAATTAGCTAATATGTATTTGGAAAGTTTCCAACTTAGAGAAGTGATGAATGTCTGAGACGATGTCACCCTGACCATTATACATTGTACACACTATACCGTAGTCCACACATTTGTACAATCCTTATTTTTCAATACTTTTTAAATATTTTCTTTCTATTGGCATTAAGTGTTATTTATATAAATGTACCCACCCTGGGGCCAAGGCCAGCTGGGGGACTCCAGGGTGACACCAGCAAGGGGCCAATCCCTCCTTTTCTGGCTGTTTGACCTCAAGCACCAAGGTTTTATTCCAGCCAATGAGTCAGGACCTGGAGGAACAGAACCTCGTGATGTCTTTGACAAGGACGGGCAGCTGCACCACAGCAAAGTGAGCAACCCTGTTAGCGCTTGTCTTTGGACACCAGATGACTTGTTGTCACTAGATTCATGATGCCCCTTATCCCCTGAAAAAGTCCCTGTGCTCCTTCAGAGGGTCCTGAGGACAAGGTTATGATGCAGGATCCAAGGAGGGAAAGTTTGTAGCTGAGTTCTGAGAAGTCATTCTGGCAAGGATCTTCAGGTTACCCCTCGACGGTGCGGATGGCTACATACTCATTCTGGCAGCACTGTTCCTTCCTAAGAGGAAGTGTCTGGAATCAGATACCCCTTCTCCAGACAGTGGTCCACGAAGCCTGGGGCCACTTGGAGTGGATGGTGCTAAGGCCAAATTAGACTGTATCCTTTCTTTGGCAAATGGGGAAGCTTTTGACTCAATTTCCTGTGCAGTCTCTGGGTCCCAAAGCTAAGACCAGGAAATCAGAGCAACTGGACCAACACCACAGTGCGCAATAGGAAGGAAGTCCTTGTGGATATTTATGATGGCAGGATTTGAAGTGTTATTAGTGAAATCAAACACAAACTGGTAAGTAAAGTAGGTCACTGAAGAAAAAAATTCCACGTTTTATTGAGCTTGGAAAGCAACAAACAGTGGTAGCTAAGCCAGATTGACTGTAACTCTAGCCTTCTCATTGAGAGTAACTAAAGAAATGCTAACAAAAACAGCTGTCAGAGGTGAGGTCAATGGGCAGCCCAGGGAAGTTGTCTTCAGGGCTCCCTATTCTTTTCCCTCCCCAAGATTTCTGAGAGTGTCTCCTGCCTCCAGTGTCCTCAACACACTGTAATTCACATTACTTACCACAAAAAACCTGAGGCTAGACATCGGACTATTTTGCTTAAGTTTTTTAATGATATTTTAATTAATTTTTCTTTAAATTAAAAAAATCTTATTTTACATACCAATCCCAGTTCCTTTTCCCTCCCATTCTCCCACTCCCCCCACCACCTCCCCATCCCACCTCCCATCCATACCTCAGAGAGGGTGAGGCATCCCGTGGGGGGACCATTAAAGTCTGTCACATCATTTGGAATAGGACCTAAGCCTTCCCCTGTGTATCTAGGCTGAGAGAGTAACCCTCCATAGGCATGGGCTTCCAAAGCCCATTCATGCACTAGAGATAAATACTGGTTCCACTGCCAGAGGCCCCATAGACTGGCCAGGTCCCAGCTGACACCCACATTCAGGGGGCCTGGTTCGGTCTTATGCTGGTTCCCCAGCTGTCAGTCTGGAGTCCGTGAGCTCCCACTTGCTCAGGTCAGCAGTTTCTGTGGGTTTCCCCAACACAGTCTTGACCCCTTTGCTCATCACTCCCCCCTCTCTACAACTGGATTCCAGGAGTTTGGCTCAGTGCTTAGCTGTGAATCTCTGCTTCTGTTTCCATCAGTTACTGGATGAGGGCTCTGTGATGGCATTTAAGGTAGTCAGTCATCAGTCTCATTATAGGGGGAAGGACATTTAAGGAAGTCTCTTCACTGTTGCTTAGATTCTTGGTTGGGATCATTCTTGTGGATCCCTGGACATTTCCCTAGTGCCAGGTTTCTTGTTAAGCCCATAAGGGCTCCCTCTATTAAGCTCTCTCTTTCCTTGTTCTCCTCTGTCCTTCCCTCAGTTCATCCTTCGCGATTGCTCATGTTCTCCTTCCCCTCCCTCAGGCTCCCAATTCACTCAGGAGCTCTTGTCCCTTTGCCTTTCTCAAGGGGTCCATGTATGTCCCTTATGGTTCCCCTTGTGTCCTAGCTTCTCTAGGGTTGTGGATTGTAGGCTGGTTCTCCTTTCCTCTATGTCTAATATGCACTTATGAGTGAGTACTTACCATGCTGGTCTTTCTGTGACTGGGTTACCTCACTCAGAATGGTTTCTTCTAGTTCCATCCATTTGCCTGAAAATTTCAAAATGCCATTTTTCTACTGAGTAGTATTCCATTGTGTAAATGTGCCACATTTTCTTTATTCATTCAACTGTGGGGCATCTAGGTTGTTTCCAGGTTCTGGCTATTACAAATAGCCAGTCCTTGTGGTATGAATGTGCATCTTTTGGGAATATGCCTAAGAATGGAATTGCTGGATCTTGAGATAGACTGATTCCCATTTTCCTGAGAAACTACCATACTGATTTCCAAAGTGGCTGTATAAGTTTGCACTCCCACCAGCAATGGAGGAGTGTTCCTCAGAGCCAACGCCATACTCTATGAGTTCCAACGTCTACAAGGCATGTTTCTTCATAACTCACATATGCTTTCTGTAAGGGTCATCTGAAGCTGTCGGGTGTTCAGTATTGTATGGGTTGATCAAAGAAAGAGAGTCGCTCCAAGATATTTTAGCCTGTCTGGCAGCTGGAACAGTTTCTATAACCTGAACCTTGAACAGCTGTCAAAGGCATACTTTTGATTGTTGCACAAAAGTGTTTTTAAAGGGTAAGACAAGTTCCTCAGACCAACACCCTAACATAATCTATATGTTTTTCTAAAGCAAAGCACCAGAACCCTGCCACTCAAGTCCTTATTGTGTACTGTTTTCAGTACCCAATAATCCAAGACATCCAGTTGTGCCAAGATTATCTCTGACCAAGACACGCAAGGGCTGTAAAACTCCTTCAGAAAAACAACTCTATAGATAACAGCAAACAATCACTGTTTTCCACAGTGATTTCTTCAGGATCTAAGTACTTCTGGAAAATAATTATTCATTCTGATGTTTACTCTAGATACAGAGAAAACAACTATTTCATTCTAATGCTTATGCTAGATACAATGATGCCAGTTTTTCCTCTACAGAAGCAATATATTGAGCACTAGTGTAAGAATTCATATTTCCTAATCACTAAAAGAATCCTTCCTTAGTCTAGGATCCCAGCCTGGGAACGATGCTACACACAGCATGCAGGACTTTCCACCTCACTTAACACAATAAAATAATCTCCCGCAGGCATACCCAGAGACCCGTCTCCCAGGTGATTCTAGACTATGTCACATTAACAATTAGCATTAATCCTCATGACTCCACCCCAACTCTGTTTCTGTAGAACCACATCTAGTACCATAATGTGTATTGGGCAGATCTAGAGGAACATAACTGTCTTAGTCAATATTCTGTTGAAAAGAAAGCATTTTACTGGGGCTTACTACAGGGATTTAGTTCATTATCATCATTGTGGGGAACATGGTGATGCACAGGCAGACATAGTGCTAGAGAAGTATTGAAAATTCTACATTCAGAGCTGCAGGCAGCAAGAAGAGACACTGGGCCTGGCTTGGGCCCTTGAAATGTCAAAGCTCACCTGCAATGACACACTTCCTCCTAATCATTTCAAGGCCATACCTCCTAATCATTTCAAAGAGTGCCATTCCCTGTTGACCAAGCATTCAAATCTGTGAGCCTATGGGGTCAGTCATTCTTATTCAAGCCACCACAATAAGTAGCAGAATGAATACACGTTAAAAGGGGATTTCTTGCCTTATACAATATTCTGAGAGGTCAACAATGGCTGTCATTTTATGATTAAAAACAAAAAACACTGACGAAAAGCAATTTGGGAGAGTAACGTGCCTATTTGAATTACACTTCAGATCATAAGCCATCACTAAAGGAAGTCAGGGCAGGAACTGAAGCCGAAACCATAGAGGAATGCTACTTACCGTCTTACTTTCTGGCTTGTTTTCAGACCTATTCTGGGATAGCTTTCTTATACCGCTCAGACCCATCTGCCTACGGACAGTACCACCCATGGTGAACTTGCTCCTCCCACATCAAGCATGACAATGCCCCCCCCCCAGCCATACCCATAAACTAATCTAATTTGACAATTCATTTCTCAATTGAGTCTCTACAGTTGACTCTGGATTGTATAGAGCTGACAAATTAAGGACAGCTGTCTCCACACCAAAGAGGCAGAGAGACTTGAGGCAAGCTAGCTAGTTGTTCAATCCATAAGCCTGGAAGTCTTAGAAGTCCAGACCGTTACTGAAAGCCTTTCTAATCAACAAAGACCCAAATATCACTGAATGTCCATATCCAGGCAAACTATCACAAACCTCATGGATGACACGAGCTGATGAAGCATGGCATCACTGGGGAGCCTATCCCATCAACACGCTAATGCAAAAATCAGTAAGACTTTGCTCCTATCCCAAGAGATGCCCAGGTAATTCTCTTGCCATCTGGAGCACTGAAGATCAGCCAACGTCAACAAGGTGGCACCAGAATTTACTAATGCTCAGTTCAAGAACAGAAACTGAAGCAGAAGTCAGAATTTTAGCAGATCCAAGATCACCTAGGTAGCTGTGTCTTCTGCAGAGACCACCCACTATAGCAGCACTGAAAGAAATGAGCTATCCCCAAGTATTGTGTGTCTCACTATGACCTGTCGGAATTTACCTGGTTACTGAACAGGAAGCCATTGTAGATCTAGACCTTCCCCTCTTCCCCACCAAGGCGCAGAAAATATTGCAGAGGAGGTGACTGAAGGAATGTGCTAGAAGATGGGGTGCAGTGCTGTGAAGTGTAGGTCTAAAAAGTAGTTTTTATTGAATGAAAGCAACTTGCTCAACTCCAGTGTGACAATGACAGTAAAACTTCCATACCTGCTATCTCCTATGTTGTGGTTTGAATGGCAATGTCCTTCATAGGCTCAGGTGGTGCTGCTGTTTGAGAAGGCTGTAGAACCTTTGGGAGGATGAACCTTGCTGGAGGAAGTGTGGCACTGGAGGCGGGCTTTGCTTGTTTATAATCTCACCCCACTTCCTGCACATCCTCTGACTCATGCTTGTAGTTGAGAATATGATATTTCTGCTCCCTTCTCTGGCCAACATGCCTGTCTACTGCCTTGCCTTCCCACTATGATGGACTCATTCCTCTGGAACTCTATGCTGCCCATACATGCACAAGTATGGATCATCCAATGGAGTGTGGGAAAACCTACCAGTGGCCACCCGCCCAAAGGAAAGTGACTCCCCCTCCCCTAGCAAGCACCCACTGCCAATAAATAGTTCCTCAGCTAGAGGTGTGCCCAGGAGAACACCTCCTGCTCCATGCTGGAACTTTTTTTTTGTTTTTTAGATTTATTATGTATATAATGTTCTGCCTGCATGTATGCCTGCAGGCCAGAAAAGGGCATCAGATCTCATTACTATGATTGTGAACCACCATGTGGTTGCTGGGAATTGAACTCAGAACCTTTGGAAGAGCAGCCACTGCTGAGCCTTCTCTCCAGCCCCCACACTGGAGCTTTTAACTGGCGTGAAGAGACACCATGACCACAGCAACTCTTATAAAGGGAACCATTTAACTGGAGCTGGCTTACAGTTTAGAGGTTCGGTCCATTATCATCATGGTGGGAAGCGTGGCAGCACACAGGCAGGTATGGTTCTGGACAGGTAGCTGAGAGTTAGACATTTCGGATTGTCAGGCAGCAGGAAGAAGGGAGTGACACTGTGCCTGGCTTGAACATCTCAAAACCTCAAAGCCCATCCCCAGTGACACACTTCCTCCAACAAAGCCACGCCTACTTCAGCAATGCCACACCTCCTAACAGTGGTAGGGGCCATCTTCACACAAACCACCACAGCCACTAATGCACCTCCAGAATTGACGTGCCATGCACGCCAGTGATGTGGTTCACTTAGGCATCACGGCTAAGAAAGACCATTGGTACGCTGCTCCTTTGGAAGTTTGCATGAAAACTCTCATGGAGTGGCAGTCAGCAGTGCTAGCTCAGGGGTCTCTGGGTCCTGTCTCCTAAGCGCATGACATCTTTAGAAATGGGGACTTACTTCCCACTTTGTGCAGAATAGTGAAGAGCAATGGTGATAGATTACATATTTTGAAAGTGTCTTTGTGAGGGATTTGGGTACCTAAAACCCAAGCAGCTGGGTAAACCTGTAAGGTTTTTGGGTTTTGTTGTTGTTGTTTTTCTTAATTAAATAATTTGAAGTGGGAGGGTACCCCTTTAATGCTGACCTTTTCAGGTGGGAAGGTCCACCTCTGGCCTGCAGCACACCTGCAGCTGGACGTCTAGATAAAAAAAGAGCTTTTGCTCTTTGCCAGTGTGCTCCCCCCTTCTTCACTGGCATTAGAGGCTGCTTCTTCAGCATTCTAGCAGGGACTCAGGACCAGCCAAGACATCGGCCTCATGGACTGAACAGCTACTGGCTTCTTGAAGGTGCCATTGGTAGACAACCATCGTTGAACTAGCCTGACCACAACCTGTAAGCCAGTCTAATAACTCCCCTTGATGTAGAGAGAGATTCATTCTGTATGTCCTGCTCCTTCAGAGAACCCTGACTAGTATACCTTTAGACAGCCCTGACCAACAACTCAAAAAGAGCTCCTCGTGTTGTTGGTCACAATCAGCCCAGATGGGAAAAGTCCATTGTTAGAGCGAAAGGGTGACAAAAGCTACAGCAAAGCCATGGTGGTGGCAAAGGCAGCAATGTCAGGAGATGTGGCAGCAGTGGCCATGATACAATGTTGACAAGAAAGCAGCGGAGTGGTTCCAGAAACTGGCAGGCGCAATATTCCGAAAATATGTCTCACATTCTAAGAGACTTGTATTTTTGCTGGACCCTTATGGACAAATTACTCACACATCTAGAAGTCACTTAAGACTTAGGACTGCTGGCCTACGAGGTCCTCGATCTGCTCATGTAATCTGTTTTTAAGAGAACAATGTAGCAACCAACCTTATTTGCCTTGGATTATCTATGTAATCAGCTTTTACAATCTAAGCTAGGGCATAGCTGTAGTCTTAAATTACATGCTTTTCATGCCTCTCATCCAGACAATGTACGTGTATATTTGCTGAAAGCAGCATATCCAGAAGCTGAAAACAATTTCCTAGCATCTACCCTAACATTTGGAAGCAACCATTTATGGATATCGGTTGATAGATATGTTTGCTGTCTGGGTCAGCTGGGGTGTGATGAAGCCATCAACTTAACCCCTTGTAAAACTCCGTTAAGGGTTTCTCCCATTCCTTCTTCATGTGCTGTTCCATAAATAGAGTGAAGCCCTTTGTCCAGGGAGAGACAGAGGCATGGGGAACATGAAGCAGAGAATTCAATCCGGACTCACTTCTACCTAAAGGCCTGGGAGGGGAAGTGCTTTATTTTTTTCCTTTAGACAAGCCTGACACACTATTAGTAACTTTGAGTTAATCACTAATGCATTGCAATCTGTGCAAGGGATCAGAAGTATTAGAGCAAGGAACAGTTGCAGAGAGAAGGCAAGAGAGACTGGAGAGCGGAAGCTGAACAAAAGCAGAAGGCTGTGGAGAACTGGAAGAGAGAAACTATAGGCCCTGGTTGCTGGGAGAGGTCCAGGGAGCTAGCTACCAAGGGTTACAGGTATCCCAAACTTGAGAGCTTAGTCCCTCTAGGGCTAAGGGAAAGCTCTAACATTAGAAAATACCACTTACTCCTGTCTGCTATTGCCAAGCAATACTGTCAAGTACACTAAATACAGGATGCTAATGAACAGGGCTACTTGCCAGTGGTCAGCCTGAGCAACAACTCAAGTGCCTAGAATCCTAAGTCTCTAGATTTTACAGCATAGAATCATCTCTGGCCCTTAAAAGTTTGGAACTTTAAGTCTCTAGAAGATAAAAAAAAATCAAGTGAATTTCCTGCCCTAGCAGGCTTGTTACCCAGTTTAGGTTTCCATATTCCCATTTTGCAAAAAGAAATTGCCTTGCCTACCTTAAATGTCCTTCCCCTATAATGAGATTGATGACTATCTTAAATGCCATCATAGAGCCTTCATCCAGTAGCTGATGGGAGCAGAAGCAGAGACCCACAGCTAAGCACTGAGCATGTTGGGAAACCCCACAGAAACAGCTGATCTGAGCAAGTGAGAGCTCATGGGCTCCAGTCTGACAGCTGGGGAACCAGCAAAGACCAAAGCAGCCCCCTGAACATGGGTGTCAGCTGGGGGCTTGGGCAGTCTATGGGGCCTCTGGCAGCGGAACCAGTATTTATCCCTGGTGCATGAACTGGCTTTTTGGAGCCCTTTCCCTATGGAGGGATATTCTTTCAGCTTAGATACAGCCGGGAGGGCTTCGGTCCTGCCCCAAATGATGGGACAGACTGTGATGATCCCCCATGGGAGGCCTCACCCTCCCTGAGGAGTGGATGGTGGGTGAGATAGGGAGGTCGTGGGAGGAGTGAGAGGATGGGAGGGAGACGGAACTGGGATTGGTATATAAAATAAGATTTTTACTTTAAATTTAAAAATTAAAAAAAAAAAAACAATGAAATTGCTTTGCTGTCCTAGTTTGCTTTCTATTCCCATGATAAAACACTTGCCAAAACCATCTTTCGAATGAATGACTTCAGTTGTAGTCCATCCCTGAGAGAAGTCAGGGAAGGAACTCAAGACAAGAACTCGAGCAGATTTTATGGAAACTGGTGCTTACTGTCTTTCATTGCATTGCTTCCTCAGCCTGTTTCTTACACAATTCAGGACCTGCCACAGTGTGGTGGGCACAGCCCGCAATGAGCTGGATCCCTCTCACATCAATCATCAGTCAAAAAAAAAAAAAAAAAATGCCCTACAGACTTGCAAACAGGCAATCTGATGGAGTCCTTTTAGCTGGTATCAAGGTAACAAAAAACAACCAGGACAGTCAATCCCTTGTCGACATGATATATCAATACATAATTTTTAAACGATAACCTTTCCTTTCTTATTTATCGCCAGTATCTCCTAATACCAATATTACAATATAAAATGTAAATAGCTTTTTAAAACCCACAGTCTTTTAAAAAAAAATTAAAACACCTGAAAATAAATAGCATCTCTTTACAAGTACAAGGTCTTTCAAACATTCCCTCCTATAAAATGAAAACTAATTTAACTACTTTATCACTCCAAGAGGAAAGAAGGAGGGCACAGCCACACTCAAACTAAAACAAAATCAAAATTCAACAGTGTAAAAAGTTCAGCTCCTGACATCTGGGCCCCATCGTCATCCTCTAGGCTCCAAAGGTCCTGGGCCACTCTACTTTCCAGCTCTGTTGTCTGCATCACACACAATTTCTTTTATAGTCTCAGGCCGGCTGCATCCCATTGTTCTTAGCAGTGGTTCTTAACAGGCATCCCATAGTCCTAGCATCTCCAGTATGCTGGGGTCTCCACTACAACTGAGGGTGCGTCTTCACCAATGGTCTGCTCCCCGTGACTCCCCCCACACCCTCAAAACCAGTACAATGTGGGAGATAGCCACATATTACCAGTTTGGCTACCAAACTGGCTTCAGCAGCTCTAGACCACAGCTTCTGTATGCTGACCCTGAGAAAATACTCTCAAATGATTTCACACCAGTGATGCTGGCCTCTCTTTAACTGCCACTAACCTCTGAGCCCCAATGAGCCAGCATCAAATTCCCAGAAAAGCAAAGGTTTCACACTTCAGTGGTGCTAGTCTCCTGTAAATCATAGCTGGCTATACAATCCCAAATGACCTTAACCACAGATCTTAATACACAAATAATATACAAATAGCACAAATAGAGTCTTTGCTTCCTTCTGAAACTTCACAAGCCAGGCCTCCATCATAACATGCAAGGCTTTTCCAGTCTACAGTTTAAACACTTTTCAGAGTCTTCCCAAAACAATGTAATCTTGTCAGTCACAGCAACGCCGCCATCAACCGGGCACCATTTATTTTTGTTTTAGTTTCTTTACATTGCTGTGATGAAACACTTTGACCAAAAGCAACTTGTGAAGGGTTTATTTGGCTTGAAGGTTACAGTTGATCATCAGTGGATGCCAAGGCAAGAACTCAGGACAGAAATCCAGAGGCAGGAACTGGAGCAGAGACCACAGAGGCATGCTGCTTACATGGCTTGCTCAGTCTGCTTTGTTAATACCATTCAAGAACAACTGCCCAGGGGTGCTAACCATTGGACTTAGCTCTCCCACATCAGTCATTAATCAAGAAAATTCTATACAGACTTGCTCACAGGCCAATAAGACGTTTTCCCAGGTGACGTTCCTCTTCCCAGTGACTCCACCTTATGACTCACATTGACAAAAATAAATGAATAAACAAACCAGGGAAGTTTTTGAGCTATTTTCATTTTGTGTCTTCCTCTGTTTCTAATAATTTGGAGGCTCATCCAAGATTTCAAGCCCAACTGTGAAAGCGCTTGAATCACCCCCTGTGGTAGTATGAATGAAAATGGCCCCCACAGGCCCATAGGGAGAAACCCTATTAGGAGGTATATATATAGTCTTGTTAAAAGAGGAGTATTAATTGGGGAGGGCTTTGAGCTTTCAAAGGCTCAAGCTGGGCTCAGAGTTTCTCTCTTCCTGCTACCTGCCGATCTGTATGTAGAACTCTTAGCTCCTCTCCATCATCACATCTACCTGCATACTGCCATGCTTCTAGCCATGATGACAATGAACTAAACCGCTGAACCTGCAAGCCAGCCCCAATTAAATGTTTTCCTTATAAGAACTGCCATGGTCAAAAAAAATTGCCATGGTCATGGTGTCTCTTCACAGCTATAGAAACCCTATCTAAGACACCCCTTCTTGTGTAGAAAGGTTCCACAGACCCATTACATTGCTCCTAGGACCTTGGGTAAATAATAGTCTTTTGAATTTGCCAATCCCAGGGGGGAAATGTTTCTTTACAACTCAGGAGAGTGTGGTGACTGAGAAACTGTGCACAAAGCAAGGTAAGAAATCTTGGTGTTGAAATATTCCAGAGACTTTTGAGAGTGAGGAGTGAGATATATCCATCCCTAAGGGACTCTAAGTGACTGTGAATTTACATGTAAGAAATCTCCTCCTTGGGGATTGGGGGTTGAGCACTAAGCGTCAGAATGGGAACTAACCGGGTCAAACTGAACTCTGAGGAAAAGAAAAGACACACATTTCCCCAGACAGGGATTCCTCTGGCTGGCCCAGAGACTCCCCAACCCAATTCAATAGGCCCCTCCTTGCCTGCACTAAAGGGAGACTGGACAATGGAAAGACCTCCTAAATTCAAGTCTGACTCCCTCTGTCTCTCTCCACTATTTTTTCCTCCCTTCTCTCCATTTCCACCCAGTTCTCTTAAAGAACCTAGGAGACCTTGGATCAGGTTTGGGAATGGGAAGAAAATAGATAGCCCCTTGGTGTGGTCAGATTATTGAAGCAACACAATACCATTTTTATCATTAGCTTCACTAAAGCCAAGATTAGCATTATTTCTCTCATTTGGAAACATAGCAAGGAAATAACAAATATCTCAAATAATTTTGAAAATATCCATTAAGAGATTTGAAATTATAGGCCAGGCAGTGGTGGCGCATGCCCTTAATCCCAGCACTCGGGAGACAGAGGTAGGTGGATTTCTGTGAGTTCCAAAACAGTGAGAGTTACTAGAATTGTTGTTATAAGTGTTTTTGGTTCATTTACTTAGTGTCTTGGTATTTCTGTTGCTGAGATAAAGCACTGTGACCAAAATCAACTTGGAAAGGAAAGGGTTTATTTCATCTTACAGCTTATAGTTCATCATCCAGGGAAGTCAGGGCAGGAACTTAGAGTCAGGAACTAAGGTAGAGGCCATGGAAGGTTGCTGTTTACTGACTTCCCCTTCCATGGACCAGTCCAAGGATAGCACCAATCACAACGGGCTGGGTCTTCCCATGTCAATCACTAATTAAGAAAATGCACTGCAGACTTGCCTATTGTCAAATCTTACACAGGCATTTTCTCAATTGAAAGGCCCTCTTCCAAGATGACTCCAGCTGTAGCAAGTTGACAAAAGCAAGCAAACAAACAAACAAACAAAAAAACTTAGTCAGGACACTTGGTGTGGTGGTTTGAAAGAAAACGGACCCCAAAGGGGCACTATTAAGGGGGTATGGCCTTATTGGAGTAGGCGTGGTCTTGTTGAGGAAGTGTGTCACAGTGGAAGAAGGCTTTTAGGTCTCATTTATGCTCAATGCTGCCCAGTGTCTTAGACCACTTCCTGTTGCCTGCAAGATGTAGACTCTCAGCTACTTCTCCAGCACCATGTGTGCCTGCATGCTGCCATGCTTCCTACCATGATAACCGTGGACTAAATCTCTGAAACTGTAAGCTACCCCCAATTAAATGTTTTCCTTTAAGAGTTGCCATGACCATGGTGTCTCTTCATAGCAATAGAAACCCTAACTAAGACACTTGGGGCACTGAATTGTCAATGTAAATAGAATTTGACTATCACTCAGCTTTTTGTAGAGTCTACAATGGACGTGTTTTTAGAAGAAGGTGGCTCAAGTTCAAGGTGAGAAGTGTGCATCTGAGTTTACCTCCTGAAGTTGTACAGCACAGAAAGTAGTTAAAAAGACCTGATAGAGGCCTGGGAGCCTGAACTGCACTGTCCTTTCTCCAATTGGCAAAATCCCATGGGTTCAGTTCTCATTATTGGCATCGCTTTAGAAAATTACTGTAGAACAGCTCTGTAAAGTTCTGTATTTTGAGTCATTATGTTTAAAGATCCTATACAACAGTGAGTGCATAATGTTTTCTCAAACAAAAATTACAGATTTCAATTTAAAATAAGGGATGGTCTATTCTAGAGCCACATTTAAGTGACCATGGATCCAGAACACCGATTTAGGTTAACCTAAATTCCATGTTCCAGTGTGGAAGCAGTTTCATGTAGGTTTTTAGAGCAAAGAAGGCCAGAAGGCAAGGTGGTTACAGTGGGGTAGAGGAAAAGGCACAAGATGATCTTAGCTTTGGGTTGGTGGGAGCTAGTAAGGTTCCAAAACATTAATTCATTGGCCACCGAATATTAGTTCTGACTCAGGGGGACAAGGAATGGATGTTCTGAAGCCCCTGGACTTGCACCATCCCAACCTTTTCACAGAGCTGCAGCTGTAATCAGTCAGTCATAGACAGCTTCTTCCCAGTTCTCATTCACATTCCCCTCAGCAGAGGTGGCTTATGTGACCTCCTGTCTATTTTTATAGGACAACTGGTAATTATTTTTATAAGAAGATTAGTGATTCTCCCCCCCAAAAGGGATAGATCTTAAATTTCCAATTAATGGGAATGCCTTTGGTTAAAGAAGCCAGAGCTCTAGTCAATTTTCTCAGTGACTATCATTTGTTTATTTGACCACCAACCTAGAGGGCTGAAAACGATAGGCTAAATGGAAATCTTAGATCATAGACTATTTTACAAATGGGTTTGAGTATTTGCCGCTAAAAAGTTTCTTAGTAGATGTATAATTTAGCAACAAAGCCCCCAAGTAAAAATAATTCTTTTTCATGGAAAGTTGTACTCCCAAGGCAGTGTGTGTCTGGCAAGTGAAGACTCTAGTCCAGAGTGGAAACAAAAAACTTAGCATTTGGACAAAATCTAATCACTGTTTTAAATGGGTCATTCAGTAAAAGAATAAAACATAAAATCCTTGTTCTCTGATCATTTTTCAGTGTTGTCAAATGAAATTTTACTAATAGCATCCTATCCAAAGTAGACTTCCTGGAGTTGAATATAGCCAGAGAGCAATTCATGTGTATTGTACACTGAAGAACCCCATAAACTTCCATAAACTTGTTGGAAATACGTAACTTGGACATTTGAACTTCCTGAAAGCTGGTATTAAAGCTGGTGCCTCATTGAGACCATCTTAGACTATGTGATTTGCTTGACCTCTTCTCATTAACTACGGTACTCCAAGCACAATGGGTATGAAACAGAATCCAAATAAAATTTTTCCTTGTATTTTTACTTGCAATCTGATTATCATTCACTATCTCAAATTTCAAGTCATGTGACAACTAGCAGTAATTAAACTGCACCATTTTGTTGTTGATGATGATGTTATTTAATTACTACTGTTTTCAGGGCTTAACAACAAAACTTAAATTTCTCCAATATTTGCAAAAAATAAAAATAGAAAGTAAAATTCTTGTTCTCTAAGTTGGTTTTCTGGAAGTGTTACTAATGTAAGTACCTTGCTGAAGCAAAGGTTGTCTAAAGAGAGAGTCCCCTTCAGCTATCAGAGCGTTGAGGGACGGACCCTATGGAGTTGGAATTTCCCCCAAATGTGTCCTGCTGGGAGAAAGAAAAGGCTGGCCCAGCCCAGGGATGAACCTGTCCAAGATACTGCACAGTCCTGAGATTCCATCCGCTCCTTTGTAAAGATGGGTCAGTGATGGGTGGGGCCCTTACTATCTCTTTCTTTATGTCTAACCCTAACCCTCACATCAGGACCTGAAGAAGAATGTAGGCGGACGATGGACATCATGATTATTTCTTCCCACTTTGTAAATGGACACTCAGGCACCGGTTCTACATCAGGATTAGGGTGTTTGCTTCTGAGTTTAGGTTTGTCATACCTGTGCCGTCTTTCTTTACAGTTTAACTTTTACCTTTTCATAATCTTTGAAATATATTTTTATTTTGTTGTTACTTTTATTTTGTTTTTAACAGTTAAAGGAAAGCATTTACTGGGGCTGAGAAAACACATACATAACAGACACGTAGAAGAAAAGACCCTCCTCTCTGCAAAGGGGGGGGGGCTCAGATAGCTGAAAATAGTCTCTTCTGGAAGCCTGTGAGTCTGGAAGCCTCTAAAGTGTCTTCCCCTAGGGTTTGTCTGGTTTAAAGACAGATAGGAGGGTTGATTGGTCTACAACTGTTGAGTGACATGTCCTGATCTGGCCCTGAACTTGTTGAGTCAAGGGCCCACTGGTGAGAGACAAAAGCTGCCAGGCGTGTGTCTTAAGTCAGGACATTGAGGAAGAAGCTGCTGTCTTGAAATTTTACCACATTTCTTACGTAGCCATGGCCCCTCTCCCTAGCTGCCTGCCTACCAGGGAGTCTATTTAGCTCCTGGCCTCTCATTCTGCTCTCTGAGGTCACCCTAACTTCTATTGGGGGTTTGAGAGCAGTGGTCACTCTTAGATGCTCCAAACCAGCAAAAGGTGAACAACAGTGGTCAGCAGTTAAGAGTGCACCAGAGAAGTCCTCTAAGGGACCATGATAGAACATAATGGTTGGTGATGATCCAGAGCATAAGACAACCATTGGTGATGGTGTGTATCTTTGGAGCTTGTCACACAACTGTGGTAGCATCTATAAACACAAGAAGTGAGACCATTACTATTGTAATTCTACTGAAGAGTACAGTTCGAAAAGTAGTTGGATCAGTTTTGCCCTTATTGGAGTAAGAGAACAGGCGAGAAAAATATCCAAAGATTCCTTGACAGGCTTTGTTGTGGGTATTGATGAGACTGATGATCTCTTTGCCACCATTGCCTACTATAAAATGTAGACCATACAGGACACTGTCTGACTCAAGAGTTCATGGAGCCTTTCCTCAGCCAACTCAAGTTCAGAAGTCAGGTGTAACCTCATGCCATAACCTCAAAGGGGAACATTAAGAGACAAGGTTAATGAGGAATGTCCCTTTATATCATGATCAAGATACATTTTGTTTAGTAATTGTATGACTGTCTGAGCCCTGTAGGATTGAAGGAGTGTTTGGAAACCTCAAATAAGAAATTGATGAGAGTTATTGCATCATTAATTAGTTCCACCCAATAATATGTACCATTTCCCATGCATCACACAAAATTTTTGATGGGAGTGGACATCTGAAGCTAAGTTTGGGTGAAGTCTGGGTTCCATGCTTGTTCAAGGCAAAACCATTTTTCAGTTGACAGTCTGAAAGAAAAGTATCATTTCATTGTGTTTCCTGTTGTAGAACTGCCCATCAGTGTCCCAAGGGTAAGCCATTTTTTGTTTGTTTGTTTTGAATAATCTCTTCTAATCCCATGAGTTTGTCAATAGGATACTTAATTGCTTCATTTAATCAAGGAACCTGGATGGTTAGGACACAGTAAGTTACCTTGCAGTTATTTTTCAAAGGGGTGAGGTACCATAATTAGTGAAAATACAGTCAGATTTAGCCTCGGCATTTAAATGGGTAAGCCACTGGCCACAGTTAGTTCAGATCCCTTTTGGACTAGAATGTCCAGCTGCCCCTGTTGGCCTATGCACAAGCTTCCTCCCGGGTCACATATCACAGCTAAAGTCTGTGAACCCACCTTGCAGGTTTTTGCAAGATCTGGGTGGTCCTGCACATAAGGAAAAGTTGACCATGGGGAACAGAGTTCTTTTCCTCTCGTTCACAGAACGCCTTGAATTGAAGGATGATAGCATAGTTCAAGGTCCCTCTGGGGGTCACTTGTTATTATTTCTTAGAGAGCTCCCATGCATGGGCTGAGAACAAGACTAAGACTGTCACCCTGAGGGTCTAACCTGATCCAACTGTCCAGGAGGCAAGTCAGAGGGGAACTTGGGGGAACCTTGGAAGATTTCATCTTCATTTCTGGAAGTTGGTGGTCCTCAAAAGAAATCCCAAGATGAGGTCCCAAAATGATACCATCTTCAGAAGAATCCTGGAAACAAACCCCCAAAGTGATACAGTCGAGAAATAATATAGTCTGTGGGTCTTAATCAGGTCCATTTTCTCTTCCAGTTAAAAAAAATTTTAAATGCAGGAAAACTCTGAAGCACGCGGTCACAGGAGAGAAAGCCGAAGCACTGTAAACGGAAGCAGCAATTAAAGAAGGCATTTGCTGGGGCGAGTGAGAAAACATGCACACAACGCGCGCGCATACAGAGAAGACCCGCTGCAAAGCAGAGGAAAGACTCAGAAGCGGAAAATCTGATGACTATTGTTTTTATGTGTTCTGTAATGGAAGAGAACTGATCACACACACACACACACACACACACACACACACACACACACACACACACACGGCTCCCTTACAGGCTGTGGTTCGAGTAAACAATGTTTGTCTCATGATGAAAGGGCCAAAAATTGGGTAGTAGCGTGGTGTATGGGACTGGCTGTCTCAGTGGTCCCAAGATGATGTTAAGAGATCTGGAGGATTCCTACAAAACTGCTGGTCTTCAGTCTGTGTTGGAATTTCAAAGTAGGCTCTAAGACCAGTGAAGGAATCCCTCAGCAACAGTACCAAAGAACTTGCCGTGGAGTGAGAGGGTAAGCAAGCTGAAAACCAATGCTTCCTTCTTCCACACCCTTTTATGTGGGCTGCCACACTTAGGGTGGGTCCTCTCAGCTCAAGTAATCCAGTCAAAAAACTCCCTCACAGGCTTGCCCAGCTGCTATGATTTGCTTGATTCCAGATGTAGTCAAGTTGGCTATCAAGATCTGCTCTCCAGATGGATGTGTGTGGGTGTCTGGCCTGCTTGTCAGTCCATGAACCACATGCATGCAAGAGCCAGAAGAGGCCACAAGAGGGGGCCAGGTTGCCTAGAGGTTACAGAGGATTGCCAGCCAAGAAACAGGCTGTTGGAATTGAATCCGGACCCCCTGAGAGCACCGAGTGCTTTTGGTCACAAAGCTATCTCTCCAGTCCCTAACTTTAAGGATTCCCTCATAATCATTTTCCACTTGGGAACAATCATACCTTAGGACAGAAGCGATCTAAAACTTTTGTCATTTAAAAGCATTTCTAGTGTTAGAGAGATAGCTCTTGCATGTAAGTTCCCAGAATTTACATGATGGCTCACAATGGTTTGTAATTCCAGTCGCAAGAGATCTGTCCTAGCTAAGTTTCTGTTGCTGGGATAAATCCATGACCAGAAGCAACCTGGGGATTTTTTTTTTTTTTTTTTTCTTATAGGTCTTATAAGTCTATTACTGAAAAAAATCGGCCTCGGGAGTTTGAAAGCAAAGACTCTGACAGAATGCTACTTACTGATTTCTTTGCTTGCTTGCTGGCTTGCTTGTTGATGTGACCCAGGACCCTTGCCCAGAAGTAGCAATGCCCACAGATCTGCCAACATCAACCAATAATCAAGGAAATGCCAACAGACATGCCAACAGGCCAGTCCTATAGAGGCTGTCCCTCACGTGAAGTTCCGAGGTTCCTCCTTCCCAGATGCCCCTAGTTTGTGTCGAGTTGACAGGAACTAACCAGCATAGGAGCAGACACCCCCTTCTGGCCTTCTAAAAAAAACAAGCATGTGTGAAGTGCATTCATACGCACACAGAAAACACTCATGCACATTCAACAAAAATGAATAAATAATAAAAGATAAATTTTTTGAGACAAGTCTCTGTGTAATAGTCCTGGCTGTTCTGGAACTCATTCTGGTCTCAAATCCACTGCCTCTGCCTCCTGAGTTCTGGGATTAAAGGGGCTAGAATGATGGCACAGTGGTTAAGAGCACTGGCGCCTCTTCCAGAGGGCTCAGGCTCAATTACCAGCACCTACATGGCCGCTCACAATTGTCTATAACTCCAGTCCCACCGGATCTGGCATCTTCTTCTGGCCTCAGCATGCACACACACACACACACACACACACACACACACACACACACGGCCATTTTTATCTGTAACTGTTACCTCTTTTGGAAAATAGTTTTCTTTACAAATTTTATGAAATATATTCTCCAAATAAAATAACTACACTTCAGTTAAAATCTAGGAAGCTGTGCCTGATATAGAAAACATGGACTGTGTGTCTTAAATATCTAAGCATAAATACAGGGAACATAAAATATTGAGATATTTCTATGTTCTCTCATATGAACTATTGGCTAAAGATTTAAGACATCATAACAGCCACCCAGAAACTGCTCTTGACAAAAAGGATCTTTTCCTTTGGATCCACAACGCAGCCAAAGGGAGGTCTAAGTCCGGTCTTTGCATCTCCGTCTGCTTTTTTCTTTATTTTGGAAGGGGCTGGTATTTTTTGATCCACCTGCCTCTGCCTCCCAAGTGCTGGGATTAAAGGCATGTGCCACCACTGCCCAGCTGTGCAGTTTTATGTCAACTTGATACAAGCTAAAATCATTTGAGAGGAGGGAACCTCAACGATTAGGAAAATGCCTCCAAGGGCCCAGTCCCTACTTCAAAAGACTTGACAGATTTTGATGATCCCTCCTGGAAGGCCTCACCCTCCCTGTGGAGTGGGTGGGGAATGGGATGGGAGGGTTGGGGGGGCGAATGGGAAGGAGAGGGAACTGGGATCTATATGTAAAATAAGAAAAAGGAATTAAACAATAAATAAAAAGAAAATGCCTCCATGCAGTTGAGCTATAAAGCAAACCTGTAGGGCATTTTCTTAATTAGTAACTGATGGGTGGGGTGGTTGGTGCTCAGCCCATGGCGGGTGGTGTCATTCCTGGACTGCTGGTCCCGGATCCTGTAAGAAAGCAGGCTGAGCAAGTCATGGGGCAATCCAGTAAGCAGCACCCTTCATGGCCTCTGCATCAGCTCCTGCCTCCAGGTTCCTGCCCTGCTTGAGTTCCTGTTCAGACGTCTTTCTATGATGAACAGTTTTGTGGAAACATAAGGCAAATAAACCTTCCCCCCCCCAAACTGCTCTTGGTTATGTTCTTTCATCACAGCAATAGAAACCCCAGCTTAGACAGAGACCTTAAGCAAATGTATGTTTTGTTTGTTGAAACAGGGTTTTGCTATATAGCCCTGCTGTCTTGAACCTTGCTGTATAGACCAGGCTAGCCTTGAACTCACAGATATTTGCTTGCTTCTGCCTCCAAATCCCACGGGATTAAAGACATGTGCCACCATATGTGGCTAACCTGTTTGTTGTTGTTGTTGTTGTTTTCCAGAAGTGGCAGTAGCAGAAAAATCTCACCCCATGATTTAGTGAATAAAATGACTTCTGTGCAAGCAATAAGACTGGCATGACCCTACCGCAGCCAAGGGCTGTGTCAATGCCCATGGCTCAGGTCGCCATCGAAGGCTAGGCAGATGCCCAGGGTCTAGGCTGACACCCAAGGCCGTGTTGGTATATGAGGGTCATGCTGCAATCAGGACATGCAGATCTGAGTGGCCTGTGCTGCTACCATGCTGACATCCAGGCCCGAGCTGTGGCTGGGGACCATGTCTGGGCCATGTGTTGATATCCAGTGTTCCTATTACCATCAAAGGCCATGTAGATGCCTGGGGTCTAGGATACCACCTGGGGCCGTGTTGGAGTCTAGGGACAACACTGCCCCCAGGCCCATATGGGAGAGCTGGCCCTGACCTTCATAGGAGAGCTTCCCCCACTCCCACAACCATACCCTACATTTCTGAAAGCTGGTCAAACCCCTCACAATGGAAGTGGGAAATCTGGATCCACCCCTCACCTGAGGGAGTGATTCCTGCCGCCTGGTCGGAGCAACTCAGCTAGCACCCAGGCACACATCTGGGGCTTTGAGATGGCACTTCCTAACATCTGTCCCATCTGTCTGTCTGTCTGTCTTTCTATATCTATCTATCTATCTATCTATCTATCTATCTAATCTATCTATCCTATCTATTACCTGCTGGAGTATGGGAAGGGACTGATCCTGAGGAGACATAGTGGCTGGATCTCCACGACTCAGGTAAGCAGCAGGATGTCTGAGAAGAATTTCAGTGAGGGTCCAGCGTTGATAGTGTTTCGGAAACCAGAGGCCAACAACACATTACCCAACGAACATTTGCAGTAAAGGTGTTTGGACAAAAGGCCCAGATGTTGTCCTGCCAAGTGTACTCAGTGGGTGTTGAATCCTGCCACACTTTTCCTCATCGCCACCGTCTTTGCTCAGAAATGGAGCTTGACTTTTTCTACCTCCTGGCCATGTTTTCATCAAGGTGCCCTGGCTTCCTTCTACCCTTCCAAAGAACATAACATGTTCTCCTCATCTTGACTGTGCGGAGGGAAGCAAGCTATCAGAGTTTTTCTGAACTCCGGACCCCGTTTCTTGAACCTGAAGCCGCTGGCACTCGGGAAGAATGCTGGTTGGACCATGTAAGAGACAAATGGAACAAATGAATCTGAGTCAGAGGAGGGAGACTCACACAGCAGTTATCCTCAAAGCTCCCATAACACTGAAGGTGAAATGGGGTGTGGCAGGAACTCTGGCGATTCTGTGGGTACTCGTTAGGAAATGTGGCAGGAAGAAGGCCACAGAGACTGTGAGGCTATAAGCAGGCAGAGTGAAAGGAAACAGGGTCATGGTTATTGTGCCCTTGTATAAGATAAAAAGATGTAGGATAAGAGTTCATGGCAATCCTGTGTGTGTGTGTGTGTGTGTGTGTGTGTGTGTGTGTGTGTGTGTGTGTAAGAGAGAGAGGGAGGGAGTGTGTACATGTCTACTAATGTAAGTCATATATATCCTGCATCTGTCTTTAATTATAAAGAAAAGTATGTAAGTTCTTAAGTTACTCATGTGAGGAACTAGGGACTGAAAACTTTTCTGTATCATCAGAAAAGAAGTTTTGGAAATGGAATGACTCGTTTCCTGACTAAGTAGTTTGTGTGGAACTCTATCAGTGATGGATAGTGTTTTCAAGTGTGAGTATATGCTAGTTTAAAAGTTAAATTCATAAACTAAATTAGTTAAGCTAATGAGAAATTATTTTAGTTTTAATAATATAACTTGAGGGCTTATTTGACAACACAGAGTGTTTTTAAAAAATTTTTTTCTAAAATCAGGAAAAGACACATCACCCCAGGCTACCAGACTTCCATTCCAGCCAGCATCCTTTAGAGTTGTTGCAGCAGTCTCAGTTGAGTCTTAATTAGCATCAGCATCAGGCAGACTAGGGCACTGTCACTCCAGGACTGTGCTGCTTGTGGATCAGGATGGTACATGGTGCATTGGCGACCTCAGGCATAACACTGGTCCCTGGGACTGATTTGTCTGTGGGGATTCTGCCCAGCTCTGATTCTGATTACTGGGGCGGGGAGCACGAAAGTCTGTCCTTTCCCATCATTCCTTTGGCTCACTCTGAATAGCACACCAGGTGTACAATCGCGGCAAACTTGGGCAAGGATCGCCCTCTAGTGTTTACACAGTGGCACCCCATCAACTGAAAACAGACCAGGATGGAGACACCACCATCTGCCCACAGCTCACAGGAAGTTAGCAGCCTGTTTATCATTTCTGGAAAGATAAGCACAAAGCCAGATTGGAAAGATTCGAACAAACACCAAGTCCCTCAAACCCAGACGACAATAAACCGACAAGCATCCTGAACTTGCCTAATGGCCAAAACAAAGAGCCAGAAAATGGCCAGAACCTAGGCCTTAGATGGAGAATTCAACATAGCCTAGTGAGCTTCAAGAAAACAGAGGAACCTAAGTCAGCAGTCTAACAGAGAAACTTAGATATGGGAAAAGTTTGTTATGTTGCAATTTTCTTGGTTTTTTTTTTAAAGATTTCTTTATTTTTATTATTTTACATGTGTTTTGCCTGCATGTATGTCTGTGCACCATGTGTATAGCTGGTGTCTGTGGAGGTCATAAAAAAGCATCAGATCCCAGAGTCTAGAGTCAGTTACAGATGGCTGTGAGCTGACCTGTTAGTGCTGGGAATCAAACCTGGGTTCTCTGCTGGGGCAACAAGTGCTCCTAACCACTCTCCAGCCACCTAAACTTACTTTATTCCTGAGAATTTCATACATGTTAACAATGAAACATGATAAGATTTACCCCCCTCCCCATTTCCCTTTCCCACCTCTCCCAATATTGTCAACACATCCCCCTCCAACTTCATATCATGTAAATATGAGGCAATTCGCTGGAGCATGGGAAACCTACCAGTGGTTGCATCCTCAAATGGGGAAAAATAAGCGATACTCCCTTTCCAGGCAACCACCAGCTGCCAAGAGCTCTTCAGTGAGCATGGGGTCTGCGGATCATCTGTGGTATTTTGTTTATGGTCTAACAAATAAAGCTTGCCTGAAGATCAGCATGCAAAGTTAGCCCCACTAGTAATCCACAGAGGTCAGGCAGGAGTGGTATCCCAGCACTCGGGAGACAGAGGCAGATGGATCTCTGTTAGTTCAAGGCTGCCCTGGGATACATGAAATAGATCCAGTCTAAAAGAGAAACAGAGCTCACACAAAGGTGATGCCAGCACTTGGAGTGACAGCCTTTAATCCCAGCCTCAAGGAGGTAGAGACAGGAAGGGCTATGGCTGGACTGGGAGAAGAATATAATATAAGGTGGGAGGAGATAGGAGCTCAGGGCAGTCAGTCTAGGCAAACAGTCTGGGCATTCAGTCGGAGGATTTGTGGAGACTGGGCTCCCACTCCAGTCTGGGGTAGAGGTGAGAGCAAATGATCCGCTGAAATATTCAAAGTAGCTAAACCATACTTAAGGAGCCCAAAGATAGACTGCCTCGCCCACAGTCCTCCACACAAGGCAGGCAGAGGGGAGCCGGGGGAGGGTCTAACAAGTGTCCATTAGAGTCAAAGGGCTAGAAGCTCGCTGTGGTTTTGGTTAAGCTGGCTGGCCAGCAAGCTCTTGGGATCCCCTACTTCTGCCTCCCGGTGCTGGGGTTACAGGCATGTGCAGTCATGCCTGGCCTTTCATCTGGGTCTGGCAATTCAGACTTAGGTCTTCTTGCATGAAGAGCAAGCTCTCACCCATTCATTTGCCTCTCCTGGCCCCTAGGGGTAGTCTTTTCTGACCTACTTTTGATATTTATTATTAGATCGCCTTGAGCTGGTAATCTGAAGAGGAGATAGGCGGAAGTGGGAGTACCTGGGAGCAGCCCTGACGGCGGCGGCGGCGGCAGGAGTGTGGCAGTGAGGACACTGCAGAGGGCAGCGGGACTGGGACCGGGGCTGCAGAAGACAGCTGTGACAAGCTCAAGAGAAGAACCTTCCAGGCTTTAAAGAAGGAAACTACAGAGAGCAGCGGGACTGGGACCGGGGCTGCAGAAGACAGCTGTGACAAGCTCAAGAGAAGAACCTTCCAGGCTTTAAAGAAGGAAACTGCAGAGGGCAGCAGGACTGGGACCGGGGCTGCAGAAGACAGCTGTGACAAGCTCAAGAGAAGAACCTTCCAGGCTTTAAATGCCAAGCGTCTCAACAACCTCTGTCAAAGAGCTATATTACAAGGAGCCGATGCCTAAGGCTGCTTAGGTGCTATAACATCAGCATGCATTTCCTGATGTTGCAGGCTGTTGCTGGAAGCCTAGGAAATAAGTCTTCAACCTGAGTTACTAAAATCCTAAATCTCTAACTCTTCAAGCCTAGAGCAATTACTGGGAGTCAGCAAGCGTCTGGATCAACCCAATCACTAGGCCTTCAGCATTCAAAGGCCCAGGACTGTCAGTTCTAAAAAAGCCTCTCCCTTCCTGCTGTGGCTTTCGTTCATATAGCTAGAGACCGAGGATCCCAGAAGCTGACTGTAACAGAATTGTTGGGTCACATGGTAACTCTGAGGGGGGAAAAATAAGAAACAAACCAATACTAAGAAGTCATTTACTAAATGCTAAGTGCTATGTTTGCATTACATTGATAGTACACCTTTTATGTTGATAATATAGTGCTCACATATAATCATAAGGTATAGCTTTTGACCTCTGAGAGCCAAAGAGATTAACTCCCCAGGATCTGGGAGACTAGAACTCAGTCCAGTGCTTGTGCACTCTGATTGGCTCTTCTGGCCTTACAGTTCCAGGGGCTTTGTGCTAATAAGATCCCTGAAAGATAAAGGAAAGCAATGTGCTCAAAGAAAGTGGATCTCCTTACTACGATTAGTGACTAGACACGAACTGCAACATTGTCAAGCCCCTAGTTAGGAAGGCAGAGAGACTCTGCTGAGAATTTAGTCTTACTTGATAGAGAAAATCTCCTTTGCTTCCCATGTATAACACTCGAATGCCATGCTGCTGACATGGTAGCTCCTGGGATTGAAAGCGGGTCTGGGAACGCAACAGGTGAGAAGGAGAGAAAGGGTAAAAAAGCAGAGTGCAAAGATCACAGACCCCAAAACCACCAAGTCTGGACTCCAGGACCCCACAACCACCAAGTCTGGACTCCAGGACCCCAAAACCACCAAGTCTGGACTCCAGGACCCCAAAACCACCAAGTCTGGACTCCAGGACTACTAGGTGGTTCTAGCTTTCTATTCTCATAACCTGCAAAGAGTTACTCAACTTCTTGGCACTCAGGCATCTCAGTTGTGGATAATAATGCTGTTTGACTGATTATGATTATTTGTGTAAACTAAGGTTCCAGCACATGGGATTGACTGATAAACATGTAACTAAGCAGAATCTGCAACTACTGACAGCCTGGCTTGCTTTCTCCTAACACACATATTATCCATCTTGAATTTAAGTCTTTTAGGATATTGCCACCTTTTGTCTCTATGGTGCTATTTTTCATAGAAAACACAAAACTGATAAGGGCCCTCTGATAATTCTGTATTGTCTTTAGAGCAGAGACCAAACTAAAGAGATTAAACCCTTTTGTGATCTAGAGTTATCCTGTCTTTTTTTTTCCCCTAAAATTTTGTCATTTTCATAATAGACAAAGACTTTATCCACTCAATAAATGTTTATTAGCATCTAGCCAGTACAATGCAAAACTGGAAAGTCAACCCCCAAATGGTGATTTCTGTCGTGAGGGAATTTGCATTGCAAAACCACGATAGAGCCAATGGAAAGGGTAGCAAATGCAAGTGAAAACAAGCAATAACAAACCTGCCACACTCAAAGCTCGTCAGTGAGCTGATGGCACATGCCTGAAACTCCAGCCCTTGGGAGCCTAGGCCACTTAGACTCAAAGTTTAAGGCCCCAGACTACTCAGCGCGAGCCCCTGCCACTCCTGTTATATTGTTTGTTCTCCTCTAGGCTCTGTGTTGCCCAGGCAGCCTTCGAGCTCTGGACAAGCTTAAAGTTCAAGCTATCCTCCTGATTTACCCTTCAAAGATGGGACAGCGGCAAAGTCCATTTTTTTTTTTTTCTTCTCTTTTTGAGAAATATCACACTGTAGCCCAGGGTTGCCTAGAATTCAGTAGAAATTTAAATCTGTGATAGTTTTCTTGCCTGCCTCCCAAGGGCTGGGATTACAGGTGTTAGTCACCACTCAGATTTTGATGGAAAGCTTTTCCTAATCAACATATTCTCCTGCACCTTCAGAGTACCCTGTTCATATTGCCTCCATAGAACTTGTCTCGCTGTCAGTTTATTTAAATCTTGTCTTCCAACATCCCTATGAGATGAGACTTTCCATTCCCAGGGTATGAAGTATTTGTTGAATGCACGATGTTAAATGCACATTCATTTCTGAGAACTTGAAAAAAACTTAAATGTAATTTTATGTGTGTAGGTATTTTGCATGCACGTGTGTCTGTGTACTACATGTATGCCTAGTAACCCTCAAAGGTCAGAAGAAAGTGTTGGATCTCCTGGAACTGGAGTTACAGATAGCTGTAAACTGCCATGTGATGTAGGGGTTGCTGAGAGCATCATGGCATTCAGGGAAAAGAGCCTTAAAGAGGTGAGGCTGGAAACTTAGTTCAGCCTGACTTAGTCAGTTAGGCTAGATCAAACTTCTAGAGAGTCTGATGCCAGATGGTTTACTGCCAGCATATTTAAACACAGTACTGTTTGGAAAAGAGTTTCCTAGTGTAACACAACTCAAAATACATGTCATTTCTTCCAAGAAGATGGGTTTAGAGAGAAGCTACCTGTATTAGCTTAAAGGCCCAAGATCTGGTGTGATCTCTGAGATAGCATAGAGGTCAGCAGGCTATATCACCTAAGGATGGCTTCTTTTTACTGGGAGCGAAAGGCAAAGGTCTAAGGAGAAAGTCCGGGATAATCTTTCTGGGGGATTTGGGTGAGATCTGGCTCTACAAATACCAAAGGTGGCCGGGTCACTAACAACATCCACTTTCAGCTCTCTGACTGGAATGGTATTTTCTTTCCTCCATTGAGGACACGATGCCTCATGTTTTAATGTGCTTGGTTTCCCCAGTGCTCATCTATGAATACAAGGACCTGTGTGCCCCCAACAATGTGTGTGCTGGAAACCGAACCCAGATTTCCAGAGTACTGGAAGAGCAGTCAGTACTCTTAATTGTGGAGCCATCTCTCTAGCCCTACATTTTGGAGAACTTTTTATCTTGACATAGAAAAATATGAGTCCATAATGGCTCAGCAGGCAAAGAAGTCTGCTATGTAAGTCTCATAACCTTGCCTACCATCCCTGGAAGCCACATCAAGGACTCTGCAAAGTACTGTGGCATGAACCACACACACACACACACACATACACACACACACACACACACACACACACACACACACAGCATCAAAAGTAGAAATTCCTTGAAAACCCCTCATATTACTTCCCTGTCTTAGATTACTACAGTATATTATCAAAACTATGAAGTTGGTATTGGCATAGAGCAATTAACTGGACTACAAACTTATTTGGGCTACATCATCTTCTGTATAAATTCATTTCTTTTTATTTTTTTTTCTTTTGTCTGTTTTGGTTTTTGAGGTCTCACTATGTACTCCTGGCTGGCTTATAATTTGGTCAATTACATAGACCAGGATGGTTTTTGAATTTACAGAGATCTGCCAACCTGACTCTGAAATGCTGAGATTATAGGCCTGTGCCACTAGGCCCAGATTAATTTTGTAAAATTTATCACTATAGTCCTGTAACCTAAGACTCCTATATCCTATAAAAATACAATCAAGACTGCAAAGAAGTTCCTTTGCTAGGTGTTCATAATGACTTCAGTCAACTAGATTTTCTTTGTAATCATGACACAGAAGCTAAATCGAGTGGATAGATACATTGTGCATGAGCTCCGGAATGCATTCACGGAAGCAAAATCGAGTGGATAGATACATTGTGCATGAGCTCTGGAATGCATTCTGAGAGCCCTGTGAATTCCCTCTACCAATCCAGCACTTTTAAACAGTCTCATGTCATTTAAGTTAACTTTGAGCTCACTATGTAGTCAAGGGTGGACTTGAACTCCTGATATACTGTTTCCAGCCTCCTGCCAGCTCGGATTTGAGTCGTTTGCCATTTTGCCTAATGCTTTTACCATGTAATCATCCCTATTCTTCACACTAGACTTGTTCCAACAGTGGAAGTTAGGAAGTAGGCAATTCCAAATTTTGTGTGTGTGTATCCGTGACGAGTATCTTCAAACAAATCTGCAACTTTCTGTTTGCTAACAAGTCATGACACGTTACAAAACACACTCAGACCACAAGTGCTTGATTGCTGCCCAGAGCTTCGCTTTGAAACTTGGGGCGAGGAGGATGGCCGCCGCATTGCAGTAAAAACTGACTGGAGGCGTCACACTGGTGGAGACTGTCCTCTGCACCCATTCGCTCCCAAACTGCAGATTATCTCCGTGTTGCCAATATTTCCCAGGCCTTGGTAAACTGACCGTGCTTTTAAAAGCCGAGGGCGTTGGAAACTGGGACTAAGGAGACAGTCCATTCAGCAAACGGTCCACCATCGTCCTCCCCCAACGTCAACTTTAGGGGAGTTACACTGTTTAGTCCGGTTGGTCCCCACTGCTGAGCGTGCCAGCAAATATCTGCATCTGCGGGAGACACCTCAAGTTGGAAAGCGGCAACAGCACAGCATTCCTGATGCATCCGCACGCATGGAGCTTCCGGACCCGCTTTCCCCGGGCCACGCCTGAGCCCTAGCGGCTGGGTGGCCCGGCGACCCCGCTCCGCGCACGCGCCCTGGCAGCCCGGCGGTCGCCCGGGAAGCCCCGGCAGAGACGCCAGCGTCACCTCGCGCCGCCTCCGCCCTTCCTGCTTTCCGTTTCCTCCCCGCGCCTGCGCGGCTGCAATTGTTTTGGCTTTCCGGTGGGGCTAAAGGAAAAGGGCGCGGTGAGCCCGATGAAGGCGGGGTCCGGCCGCGGGCACCTGGGAGCCGGCGGAGCGGCCGCGGGAGCGGGCCAGGGCGCGGCGGACGCGGGCGGCAGGCCGTGACGGCCCAGCCCAGGAGGCGCGCGGAAGCGGGGGCGGAAGCGAGCGGCCCCGGGTCCCCGCAGCGCCACGCCCCCGCCGTGCGTGCGGCCGTGTGGTGAGTGCCGCCCGGCGGCGCGGAGCGGAGCGGAGCGGCGCGGCGCGGTGAGCTGGCCGGCCGGAGCCGAGGCGGGCCCGGCAGGGCGCGAGGCGGCGGGCGGCCTTTGTGGGCCGGGGCGGCGGCGGCTTTCAAACCCGGGCGCTTCCGCCGAGCGCGCGGCGTTTCCGGCGCGGCCTGCGCGGGCCGCGGGGCTCGGGGCGGCGTCCTTCCGAGGCAGAGCTGTTTTGGCCCGCGCGTGTCGCGTGTTGGCGACGGGGCAGCCGACGAAGGGCGACCGAGTCCTGGGTTGTTTTGTTTTGTTTTGTTTTTTCTCCTGGCGCTTCGGCAGGAAGCAGGCGAGACCCGGGTTAGCAGAGCTCCGCTTGCCCGCGGCCTGCGGTGGGAAGGGGAAGCTGCCCTTTGAAACCTGTTTGCTTTAGGTGGAAATGGTGGATTTGAACTCGACCCTCGGCTGCTCCCGATGACTCCGAAGACCGCGGAACAGACTGTGCGCCGCTAGTGCATTTGTTTGCGTTTGCTTTGAGTTAACGTGTGCACCCCCCTTCCCCCGGCCCCAAGCCCCTGGCCTGGGAGTTGGAGATTCCTTTTTCTTATATAGCTACTTAAAGGAAACGGAATGCTCATTCTCCGCGCTGCAGATCGCTAGAGTTTCCTTGGCGGCCCCTCTGAGTTAAAACAAGACATTAAGATAATAAAACTGAAAAGGCTTTGCTTTGTGAACAGCTATATCAGCTTTGTAAAAAGAGGAAAAAAAAAACGGGGGAAGACCGTGCTGGTCACGTGTTGTTTATACATGAATCTGTAAGTCTGGCTCACTGAGCAGATGCTGAGGAACAGCCCTATCAGCAGTGTGCTCTGCCTGGAATTACATTTTCTTTCTGAGAGGCAACTAGTTAATACGCTTGTTTACGTTTTGCTATTTTTTTTTTTTCTCCTCCACGTTTCTTTTGAGTGTGAATGCTTTCCCCAAATTTGATGCAGTTGAGAGAATGCTTTCGTTTAAGCTGGCCGTTGGGTAAAGCCTTTTGTAATGTAAGGTCCATTTGAAAAGTCAAGGCAGTTGTTTTTCCCAATCTCTGATGTGGAATGTTGCTGTTCTTTCCGACTGTCTGATAACGTTAGGCCTTTTTGCTTTGCTCTTTTGTTAGTCTAGGGCTTTTTGAGGTCCTTTTAGATCTGGGCCAGAAATGGTAAAGAGGGTGTGTAACGCTTGGCAACTATGGCATTCTGTTGATGGTGCTTTGTAGTCTGTGTGTTTCTGCAGTGTTATTTCCTTCTCAGATAAGTGCTGTTCTTCTCCCTTTTATTTCCATAAGAGCGGCACTGTAAAATTTGTTAACTTTATTTAGAGACTGGGAGGAGATAAGAGAAACAGAAGGCGTTATAGTGATTCTTGTGGCTACCATAATGAACATCCATCAGTATCTGTGCCTTGAATATTGAATGAATGTATTTCAGATGTTTGTGAAATTCCTAGAAACCGGGGTTTCCTCTTGAGGTAGACTTTACAGTGTAATGCTGGGTTACCGTAGCACTACCATGCCATGTTCAATGCAGTCTTTAAAGCCAAAAGATACCTGATTTTCAACAGATTCGCTCGCTATTTAGAAAACAGTTGGCCGACCTACCCAGCCAACATTCCTAAGACAGCTGGGGCTGAGGAATGGTTGGTTTTGCTGTCCTGAAGAGTAAATAAAAATCAAAGAGTCAGTTAGTTACACACTAGTCTTTCCCAGTTCTGCAGAGTTTGAATAAAACATACTTCTGTAACGGGGTGTTAAGGAGATAGCAGGTTGGTTTCAGGCAGTCTTGAAGGATGTTCCTGATTCATTTGCAGGAATTTGGAGTTCTTAAATGTTTTTCGTGGGAAGGAGAAATTGTCATGGGAAATTTGAAAACAGTGTATCCAATGGGAACATCTTTTACTACACTCATATCAATGACAATAGTGACTTGTAGTGCCTTCCTTTGCAGACAGGGGCTTCCAAGAACTTTACCTTTGTGGTTTACTTGTTATTTTTTGCAACATTAGAGCTGCTAGGCAAGCACCCTACTTTTTATTACTGAGCTCTTGACTTTGTTTTGTGACAGGGTCTTCCTGGGTTGCCTAATGTCTGCCTGAGCTAGTAGGCCTCCCCAGCCTTTTGGGGCATGCTTGGCATTATGTTTTTAGTTTTTTCTGTAAAGAAACACGTTTTAATAGTCATATTCAGTGTTAAAGGGCTCTGCATCTTGCAACTATATATAAGATTGCTTGACTATCTAAGATGATACATAACTTGAGGTATTAGGAATGACAAGTTGATTTAAGTACTACTAATAAATGTATGAAACAGTTCTTGGTTCTCTTGTCAGAAATTGTCTTCTGTTGTGGTTGAAGAAAGTGACTTCAGAAAATGAAGTATTAATGGGAAAGTTTTGGTCAGTTTTGCATTAATCAAGCCTGTCTCTCCCCCATCTAGAGACAGAGTAAAATGGAGACAAATTGCTATCCTGTGATCAATTATTCTGTCACCAGCTGTTGGTAACTTCCTGATCATAAATTAGTTCAGGAGCTGGTCCTTATGCTTGAGTTTACATTAGTGTGTATCATTAACCCTGATTGACCTGTGTGCTTCTCTCAGTTTGAGGAGGAAACTCATTTGTGTAGCATTTGTCATTTAAAGATCAAGTGGTGAGCTGGCATAGTGGCACACCCCTCTGACATTTGTCTTCACCCCCACCCCATCCCCACAGGGTTTCTCTAGCTTTGGAGCCTATACTGGAACTTGCTTTGTAGACCAGGCTGGCCTTGAACTCACAAAGGTCTGCCTGCCTCTGCCTCCTGAGTGCTGGGATTACAGGCATTTACCACTACCACCTGGCATCGGATGTCTTTTTTTTTTTTAAACCCCTGCAGCACTTGTAAGGCAGAGGCAGGCAGATCTCTGTGAGTTGGAAGCCATCATGGACTGCCAGAGCTGCATAACAGGATAAAACAAAAAGATCTCAATTTTTGGTTGTTTTGGTAACTTTAAAGGAAGCTGCTTCTGGCACTCTATTTAGTCCTCCTAAAGGAGATGCTTGTTCAGTGACTGGGCACTGACATCAGCTATCTCAAGACAAATCTTGGTGAGCTGATAAATTTTATAAGTCTATGCATCTTAAAAACTAGTTTCTCTTCACTAAAACAGAACTTAGCTGAGTATAGTGGCTTGTGTGTGTGCTATTGGCATTGGAGATGAGGCAGGATTTTATAGAGTACTCCAAAACTGTCCTAGAGTGAAACACTGTTTCAGAAATACCACGTTTTATCAAAAAACAGGAAGCTGCATTTGGGATATTGTGACCTTGTAACTGGACTCTGGGGCTGTTACAGTGTGGAGATTAGGACTTTGGGAAGGGGCTACCATGTTTTGCCAGTGATTGGGCTAATGAAAATTGTTCACAGTGTGTAGTGTGTGCAGTGCTCTGCTTTGGGCATTGTTCAAGTATGATACTCTGTTCCCTGAAAAAGCTGTGGAACAGTTCTAGCTTTATCCCCATTTTAATGTATGAGCAAACTGAGGTGCAGAGCTAGTGAGCTGCAGAAGTGGGCTTTCCACCAAAGTAGTTTGAGTTTGTGCTTTTGCATGTATACACACACACACACACACACACACACCATAATCCAGAATGCCTTGGGTCCTTTCCAACAAATTTTGAACTTTCTCTAGTAACACTTGCAGGGTTAGAAGGTGGCAGCAGGAGGTGGTGCTTCCTACTGTTGAATGACCTGTAGCCCACTCCTAGAGGAAGACCTTCATCACTGTATTTCTTTGAGAAAAATGTGCATGGTGTCTTAGTATGTGGCTCAGGCTAAGCACTTGCTGTCCTCCTACTTTATTGCTCTGAGTAGCTGAGATTATGAGCATGTGCCCCATACCCAGCTCCCTTGCCCACACTGTTTCTCCCCTCCCTCCCTTCCTGTGTGCTTTTCTGATGTTGGGATCGAAGCCAGGACTCTTTACCCAACTGCACTTAACAACCCTTGTTTTACTTTGACAGGCAAATAATTGTAATGTAAATTTTAGAGGTTTGTTTTTTAGTTATTGTATGAAAGCCTGAATGTGGGTGTGCACATGTTCGGGTGCTCTAGGGGTGAGAGTTGTCAGGTACCATAGGCTGTTGAGTGCTGGGAACTAACTGTACTTAAGTCCTCCCCAAAGCAACTCTGAGCCATCTCTCCCACCCCAACTTAATGATTTAGTCTGGAATGGCTAAATCAAGTTATTTAATATGCTTATCACCTCACCTACCTATGGGGCTTGAGAAGAGAGAAACATTTTAACTCTGCTCTTGGCAGTTCTCATGTTTTGCTGTTTGAGACAGTCCACTTGTAGCCCAGGGTCTTTGTTTCTCTTTCTCTGGCTATGATAAAATGCCACAGCCAAAACAATGACGGACGCTTTAGTTTGGCTCAGAGTTCCAGGTTATAGTCCATCCTGGCTGAGATGCCACAGCAGCCACTTTCAAGTGAGCTGGTCACATTGATCCACATTCAGTGGAGAGACGTGGCCAATGCTCAGCTTCCTTTCTCTGTTGTGTTCAGTTAGGATTGCTGGCCAGAAAATGGTCTCACTCACGATTAAGATGGGACTTGATGAGTCACATGAATTAACATAATCAAGATAGCCCTCCATCAGCAGGCATTCCCAGAGGTCCATCTCCCAAATAATTTAACAGTTTCTGTGCAATAACAGGATTACTGTGGAATACCTCACTGTGCAATAGATTATTAAAACTTATTTATCTAAATAATTACAAAATCTAAAATTTTTTAATGTATCAGCTGCAAGGGCTGGAGAGATTAAGAGCACTGGCTGCTCTTCTAAAGGTCTTGAGTTCAATTCCCACAACCACATGCTGGTTTACAACCATCTATAGTGAGATCTCATGCCCTCTTCTGGCATAAAGGGTTACATGTAGACAGAGCACACATACATTAAATAAGTCTTTATTAAGAAAAAAAAAAACTGCAAGACTTGTTAATACTCTCTTTCTCCATCATTTATCTTTTAAAGACAGAGTCTCACTCTTAGCTCAGGCTGGCATGGAAGTCTCTGTGTAGCTCAAGTCCAAGGACTTCAGGGACTTCACCAAACTGTGCTTCCCTCCTATTTTACACTTCATTTTTCATCCACAAATTAGCTACTTGTTGGTAGCTCTTGTTGTCACATCAGTTGAGTTTATTCTGTACTTTATCCTCTGTCTGCCTGGTTAGCGTCTGAAAGCTTTCTTTGCTCCTGTTTGTCTCCATGGTTGCTTGGTAAAAGGGTTTGCTGACAAAGCTGTAAGAATGGAAACTAGATTTTAAAGGAGAATTAGGTGGCTGTTCCCACTGCTGTCATATTTTGTACTTTTAATTTGTTAGTTCTTCATGTAATATCAGTTTTTTAATCCATTGTTATTGTTACCACTTTCAGTAGTATTTCCTTTATGGAGATTGGCAGATAACTTTCAGGCGTAGTTTGACTCTTGCATCCTGAAGATTTACACACTTGGAGGATGGGTGCTTATGCAAGTTAGACAATCACTTTTTTATGCTCTTAGAGCCAAGTGAAATAAACAATTCAGACAACAAACATAAACCTTCTGGTACTGACCAGAAACTATGGCATGTAGAGTGATTTGACAGTCTCTTGCCCTGGCTTTATCTAATGAGTCTGTATATTTGGTAAATGTCTGCCTTGAGTGCTGGGGTTATGTAAATGTGCTGGCTCTTTGTATAAATATATCTTTGTGTAATCTTGCCTTTTATACATCTTGTATTTTCAAATGTATGTAAATATTGCTACAGTTAATAAAATAGCAATTTTAAGTAGTTTTGGACCAGATCATTATAAGTAATAGTTGTGTTCTTTTTGTTTTGTTTTTAGATAGGGCCTCACTATGTAGTCCTGTCTGGCCTGGAACTCATTATATATAGATTAGGCTGGCCTCCTGCCTAAGTAGAGATCCTCCTGCCTTTGCCTCTGAGTGTTGAAATTAAAAACGTACACTACCACATCTGGCTTTTGTGTTTCTGATTTTGAGACAGAATCTCTCCCTGTGTAGCCCAGGCTGGCCTTAAACTTAGGATCTTCTTGCCTCCGCCTCCCTAGAGCTGGTTTTCAGGTGAGCACCACCATACTCAGACAGTGGGGGTTTTGGTTTGGTTGGTTGGGGTTTGTTGTGCTTTTGGACATGGAGTCTTGAACGCTTAGGTTCAGGCATTGTTCCTGCCGTGGCTGTTGGCTGGGATGTGTGCCTAGGCTAGCTAACTATTTTTGCCTCTGTAACAGCCTTAATCAACATGTGTATATATCTGGGGGAGGGATGTCTTCCTTTCACTTTAGGGCTTAAGTTTTTGGAGGCTTAATGAAGGGTACTCATATATAAGGGAAAAACTGTTTCCAAAGTCCGCTGAGCAAGGAATAGCAATGTTTGGATAGGTAACAAATGTTAGGTGAAATCCAGGTGTGGTGGCTCATGTCTGTAATCCTAGCATTTACTGGAGCTGGAGTTTAGCTGTGATTTTGAGGTCATTCTGGACTCAGTTCCAGACAGCTTGAGCTACTGAAACCCTGTTTCAAAAAACAACCACCAAAAAATATTCCAATTTTGAAGAAAAGTGTTGTATGTTCAATATATACAGGTAAGGTTAACTAGAGTTCCTATTTAATTCAATTTCCGGTAATTTAAGGCTGTGTTTGCTCATCTGTATGATTTAAAGAGAAAATACTCTAATAAAAACTGAGGGTGTATGTTTATACACTGTAGCACCTGTATTCACAGCACTCAAAGATATCCCAGGGCCAACCTCAGCCACATAATGAGGTTCAGCTCAAGTGCTTGCCTAGTATACAGAAAGTCCTGGGCTTACATAAATTTGATGTGGCACACCCCTGTAATCCCAGCACCTGGACGTAGAGGCAGGAAGATCAATCAGAAGTCCAGCTGGAGAATATGTCCTGAGACCCTTTCTAAAAAACAAAGCACACACAAGCAACAAAAGTAGGTTAAAACAGTGGTATTGTCATTTTTTTTTTTTTTTTTTTTTTTTTTTTTTTTTTTGTGAATACAGTTGTATTAAACTGAATCCATTCAGTTGCATACTGTTGTTGGGGCAGAGATATGAAGGAAAAATATGTGTTTTGAAAGCTTTTTTTTTAAATTAATTATTTTTGTTCCTTAACAAAACACAGAATATTTAAATAGATTCTGAATTATTTCTTCCCTTCCCACTGTGAGTTCCTCTTAGTGGTGGATAAGGACTTGGTGGATCTGCATTATTTCTTTTTTGGGGGGTTATTTATTTAGTTATGTATGCAGGGTTCTGTCTGCACGTATACCTGCAGGCCAGAAGAGGGCGCCAGATCTTATTACAGATGGTTGTGAAGCACCATGTGGGTGCTGGGAATTGAACTTAGGGCCTCTGATGGAGCAGCCAGTGCTCTTTTAACTGGTGAGTCATTTCTCCAGCCCTCTCTGCAGTATTTTTTAAGGCAAAGAGTAAAGTGCCTTGTTTCTCTTTCAGTGATTTGTAGTACAGGCCTGTAGGGAGGTTGAGGCAAGAGAATTTCAGCTTAGTAACCATACTTGGCAATACATAGTGATGTCTCTAAAACAGAAACAAACTCAACCAAACAAAAAACGCTATCAAATCAGTGACCACATTAAGACAGCTAACCCTGTCTAACTATAAAACAACGTGGGCTGGAGTATCCACAGCTTAGCTAGCAGTAGCAAGGCCTTAGGTTTGTACCCATCTCCCCTAAGAAAGGTTTGACAGTTAAAGGAAAGCTGTAGCTGGAGGAAAACGTTTCTGATCCCAGCTTGTCTGTGATGGTTACTGTTTCACTCTTTCAACTGCCCCTGACTTCTTTCCCTGGTTTCTTAAGAGACTTAAAAAGTCAGCTGTAGTTCGGGCTGTGATTTGTAACGTAAATATACTTGGTGTTTGAGAGCTCTGGTGGTTGGCAACTCTCTCTATACCTCAAGTATAATTATTGACACATGACAGTACTCAATAAATAATAATGTTACTGCTGTACTGGGAATTGAGTTCAGGGACTTGAATATGCCTGGCATTCACTCCATGATTAAGCTATGTCACTTGTAAAGTTTAGATACAAAATAGAATGATATGAAAATAGTTGTTGAAAAGAGGAAAAAGCAGGTAAGGTGTATTGTCACATGGTAGATAACGTAGGATAGTGTAGAGTTGCTGCTGTGATTGAATACTTGCATTATTTTTGGTAGTGGCCAGTGATCTTTGATGTTCATAACCTCAGGGAATGTAGAATGGAACTTAGATTTATGATTTAACTTTCAGATCTGGAAGGATGACAGAAGTCACTTTGCTTTTACAACTGTTTTTTTTTTTAGTTACTTCCATAGTTAACTTGTGGATACCTGACTGTATCTTTAGCAATTCTAGCAGTTGTGTAGTTTGGCCAGAAGATACTTTGTGAGCTCTTTGGTACCCTGAATGATTGATACTTTGAGGAAATAGCAGTAGTTCCAGTGATGATCATACATACAGGTTTTATGTTAAAATTACTTCCCTTTCTGATTTTGTTTTGTTTTTTTTCCAGACAGGGTTTCTCTTGTGTAGCTTTGGAGCCTGTCCTGGCAGTCGCTGCCAGTAGGCCAGGCTGGCCTGGAACTCAAAGAAATCCACCTGCCTCTGCCTCCCAGGTGCTGGGATTAAAGGCCTGCACCACCACTGCCCACCCCCTTTCTGATTTTGGAGCTCAGGGTTATCTAATTTAAAATTGGGGTGTTTGGGGGGTTAATTTACAGGCAACCATCTTTGTGGATTTCCCTCTTCATTTTCTGGTTTATAATTTCTTTGACACACTACATGTTAGAAATACTGAGTTCTCCTTTTCTTTCTTTCTTTCTTTTTTTTTTTTTTATTTAGGTTATTTATTATGTATACAGTGTTCTGTCTGGTGTTTGCCTGCAGACCAGAAGAGGGCATCAGATTCCATTATAGATGGTTGTGAGCCATTATGTGGTTGCTGGGAATTGAATCTAGGACCTCTGGGAGAGCAGCCAGTGCTCTTAACTTCTGAGCCATCTCTCCAGCTACCGAGTTCCAAATATATTTTAATTAAACTGTAATTCATTTGAATTTTTGCTTGTTTTTAAGTTTTATTGTTGGTTGTTTTGCTCCTGTGGGTGTTTTTCCTGAAGGAGGCCAGAAGAGGGCTCCAGGCCCCTGGAACTAGAGTTACAGAAGTTTGTGAGCTGCCGTGTGAGCTCATAAGAACTGAACCCTGGTCCTGGGAGAGAAGCCAGTGCTCTTAACCACTAAGCCATCGTTCCAGCTCAACTTTTTTGTTCCTTTATTAAGTGAATATTATGTAGTAGAATATAGATGTGGGGTTCCTCCTTTGAGCATTTCTTGATGTAACAAATGCATGGATAAGAGCAGCTTAAAGAAGGGTTTATTTTGACTTATGGTTTTGAGAGCGTAGAGGCTGCGGTGTGGTTCTCCTTCCTTGGCGATCATTGGCCATTGGTCCACGAGGGTGTGGGGAACAAGGTTCAGAAGACTGTGTATACCATGGAGACAGCTGTCCCAGAGCTGACTTCAGTGAGGCAACTCAACTTTATTCCAGAGTGTAGGAAATATATAGGATTGAGAAGACTGGAGACAAACCATAATCAGCATTAAGTGTCCTTCATGTTGCCGAGCTTGAAGAAAGCTGCCAGGCCTCTGACCAGCAGGGCCTCCGAACAGTGGTCAGTCATATCACTCTACAGGCAGGAAGCAGCAAGTTCTGAATGCTGCTGCCCAGCAACATGACTCCTTTCTATTCAATATGGGACACCCCCCCCCCCAGAGCATTGGGTGTGCTGTCTACATTTACAGTAGGTCTTTTCATATTAACTAGCCTAGAAACTTCTTTACAGACATGCCCAGAGATTTGTTTTCATGGTAATTCTAAATCTTATAAACTGACAGTCAATATTAGCCATCAATAGTGATTGTCTAGCTATTCCAGTATTCTTGAAATAGTGGAGTCCTTTTTTTTTTTTTTTTTAGTTGGTGGTTTTGTTTTTCAAGACAGGGTTTCTCTGTGTATCCCTGGCTGTCCTGGAATTTGCCTTATAGACGAGGTTGACCTTGACCTCAGAGAACTTTCCTCTGCCTCCCAAGTGCTGAGATCAAATGCATGAGCCACCACCACTGGGCTAGGCAGTCTTAATTTCAAATCCCATGTTGATTGTGCCTGATCTCTTATGTGTACTTGGATTTGTTGGTGGTTTATAATGCATCTTACTGTGATAGTCTTTAGGCGAAACTTGTTAGTTCTTAATTCAAGTATTCTGACAACTTAAGTTCACACATTAATTTGGAAAACATTATAATTTGTATAGTATCATTGTTTTTCTTTGTAGCAATATGTTAATCTCATAAACATTCCAAGAGAGAACACAGTGCAAAGAGATAAATTACACATGCTTCCCATGTGTGGTTTAGGGAGTGACTGGGTGGAGGAGTGCTTGCTGATGTGTTGTGACTCTGGGTTCTAGCCCCAGTTCCTCAAAACAAAACACATTTAATACCTACATGTACGCATTAGAATTTCTTACACTTTAGAAATTAATGATTTTGACCCTAGTTGCTGTGTAGTCTCTGTGACGATTAAATATGTCCAGAGTGTGACAACCACCACAAAAGAGGGCATTTGTTGTTTTCTGCCTTAAATTACAGTCATGTGTTCTGTTAAAAAAAAACTAGATCTGGCTTTGTGATTTAAATTCTTTAAAGAACCTCAAGATTGGCTGTTTATTCGTGTTGTCTTCTTGAACGTTTATTTCTTGTATGGAAGGCAAAAAGTTTAAAGTATAACTAATTTTCTGCAGCCTAGTTATTTTAAATGTTATGAACTTGGACAATTCATTTTTCTTCTTTCATTTTATGTTAATATCTAAAGTTGATTGAAACTTCATATAAACGCAATATTGTTGAAGGGTGTTGATTTAAACATTGTATTCTAAAGGCTTGTTCTACATATTCTAACTGAACTTTTTTCTTTTTAGTATTGCAGAAAACCTACTGAACATAAGATGTTGCAACAGAATCTACCTCCTCTATTTTTCCCTTATTCATGAGCTGCACATTTGCAGACTTAAGCAGGATGTCTGTAGTGTCTGTGGAAAAACTCTAGCGAAGGATGGCCTAGCACAGACTAAGCCTGTAGCAAGATACTCTACTCTGTGATTGGATCAGTTCTGGTTCTGAATGCTACAGATAACAGCAAGTGGACGCCCCCCGTTTATTTCTGAAGTATTCCTTTGACCTTCCATCAAGACAGACTTTTCTACTCTGTTCTGGAAGATATTGACGGAATGCAATCATGTCTACTCAAGAGGAAAGGCAGATCAATACGGAGTATGCTGTGTCCTTGTTGGAACAGTTGAAACTGTTTTATGAACAGCAGTTGTTTACTGACATAGTGTTAATTGTTGAGGGCACTGAGTTCCCTTGTCATAAGATGGTTCTTGCAACATGTAGCTCCTATTTCAGGTAAGTCTTGTTTAGTTTGTAGTATCAGTGTTGTTTAAATTTCTTTATTTACACTGTGTGGGCGTGGGCAGGTGTGCCCTAGAGCAGTTAGTGGAGAAAGAAGACAGGTTTCTTGCTTGCCACAGCTGGTTCTCCCACCTTCAGGTAGATTCTGAGAGGGTCACAGTGCACCATAGACAAATGATTAGACTTTCAGGATGTGTCTCATCTTTAAGGTCCCTAAGAATAGAAGCTAAGGTAAAGAAATTGCTTTATCCTCTGTCTTTCAGGTAAGTTTTACTCAATATTTGAAAAGACAGGATGACTAAGGTAAATTAAATGTGGACTATGTGCTACAAAAAGAAAAAAATTGTTTCTGCTGCCTGTTTGTGGCATCTATAAGCAAGGCAGACTGAATTGACTTGGAAGATTGATTTACATAAAACTGAAGAGGTGGCACATTCCTCAGACAAGCCAGGACCCAAATGGCAGTTGGCTGCGCAGTGCCAGCCACTTTGGTTTCAGTTTGTTTTGTGGGTTTTTTGTTTTTTGGTTTTTCGAGGCAGGGTTTCTCTGTGTAGCTTTGGAGCCTGCCCTGGAACTCACTCTGTAGACCAGGCTGGCCTCAAACTCACAGAGATCCGCCTGCCTTTCCCTTCCCAGTGCTGGAACTAAAGCCGTGTGCCACCACCACCAGGTGGTTCTCATGCAGTTTCAGACACTGATTTTCCTTTGTGTTACAAGGCCAGTTTGCAAGTTTGCAGTGATCAGGTACTTTTTTTTTTTTTTTAAATAAATGGAGATGACTGAATTTTTAGTGGCTCTCAAGTGTAGACTTGCAAGCTATACATTAAAGACCTTTACACATAGCCGTGAACGTGGATCTGAGGGTGTCCAGCAAGCCTTAACCCAGTAAGCCATCTCACTGCCTGGAGTGATATTCTGTCAAATGTTAAAGTTTTAGTTTTCTAAGACAGTCTCACTGTGTAACTTTGGTTGTTCTTGAACTTACTGTGTAACGGCAAAATGACTGACAGGTAAAGACCTTTGCTTGCCTAGCTTAATGACCTAAATTCAATCCCTAGGACCCACAAAGTAAAAAAGACAGAACTAACCCCTCCAGGTTGTGTGTTGGCTTCCACACATGAACTGTTTCACACACAACTAAATGTGATTAAAGTTTACATGACATAAAAGAATATACTATTCTTACAGCCACAAAATTAATGAAGAAAATAATGAAGCCGTAACACAGAGAGTATGAATAGAGTTTCTCTTGAATAGTTATCATTTACTTACTTTTTTTTTAATAGTTCATTTAGAAAATCATGGTTGTTTATAAACTGAAGAGTTACGCAACAGACTCAAATAATAATTAAAAATAAGAATAGTGATCTTCATTTTTGTTTTTCAGATGTTTAAGACCATCTTAACTGATGGTAGAAATCCAGGGTTTTAGGTTCAGTGAATGGATACCTGAGTTCAAAAGTCTCTTCTTAATGACTTAATTGCAAATTGATGAGCCATTGTTGAAAAGAGTTCTATGCTTTTCTTACAGATTCCCATCTGTTGGTTTTGTTGCTCAAGCTGATCTATATTTTGTGAACTTGTATGATTCTCTTGCTTCACCATTATTAGGGTAGGCTTTTTAATGTTAGTTACCTTAGCATTCATCACATACACACACACACACACACACACACACACACACACACACACACACACACAATATTCAAGAGAAATTCTGTAAATATTTTCTGTATTATGGCTTCATTTTTTTCTTAAGTTTGTGGTTGTAACAAATGTTACTTACATTTGTGTGTGTGGATCCTGGGAATTGAACTCAGGTCATTAGGCTTGGTGAACAAAGATCTTTACCTGCTGAGTCATCTTATTGGTGTTTTTGGTGTTATATTTATCAAGTTATATTTCTGAATTGAGATATTTGAAGACAGGGCAACTTTAATCTTTCATTAATACTGTAATTACAGTTTTAAAGGCAAGGGTATCTTCAGGGCTTCCATTGTTTACTAGTTCCTTTCTTTCATTGGTTTATTTTGTGTATGCAAGGGTTTTGCATGCATGCAAGTCTGAACCACATATGTGGTCAGGAAGGGTTTCGATCCCCTGGAACTGGAGTTGTAGATGGTTGTGAGTCACTATGTCAGTGCTGGTAATTGAACCCAGGTCCTGGAAGAGCAACCAGTTCTGTGTAGCCATTATTCAAGCCACATTTTTTATTTATTTATTTTTTATATATATTTGTGTATATTGGTGTTGTGCCTGCATATGTATGTCTGTGCATTACATGCATAAGTTGTAGAACAGTTGTGAGCTACCATGTGGGTGCTGGGAATTGAACCTGGGACCTCTGGAAGAACGGTCAGTTCTCAATGATCAGGCCATCTCTCCAGCCCTCAAGCTACCTTTCAAAAGTAAATTTTTGTCTATGTTTGGCTGCATGCAGTGCCCTTAAAGGCCAGAAGAAAGTGTTGGATCCCCTGGAACTTGAGTTACACATGGGTGTTGGGAACAGAATCCAGGTCCTCTGGAAAAGCAGCCTGTGTTCTTAATTAGCGAGTCATCTCTGCACCCTGTAGTTCCGTTCTTTAGCTTCCATGATTTTATGGGAAAACATGTTTGTCCTTAAAGTAACCACTTATATTTATTGAGTACATAAAGTAGTTCAGTAAGTGTGTATAATTAAAACTTCATATCATTAAGATCTTGTGATTGGACTAGTTTTATAGTCACAAGAAGAAAACATACTAGTTTTTTCCTTATGATCTTTGTATGAGTAAATTATGGTATATGCCTTAATAATAGTTCTCAAATATTTTAGCTGGATCTTGCCTTTAGAATTCAGGGTTGTTACACACACAACTTATTCTGTTCTGATGTGTGGTATGTGTGTATTGTATGTATGTAGGGGGTACATAGGTGTATATAGGTCAGGGCACAAACTTCAAGTCTCAGACTTAGCCTCCCATTTTGAGACAGCGTCTCCTTGTTTGCTACCACATAAGCCAGCAGTCTTGGAGTTTCTGTTGCTGCGCTGAAACGCCATGACCAAAAAAGCAAGCTGGGGAGGAGGAAAGGATTTGGTTTACTCTTCAGCATTGTGTACAGAGACTTTTTCTCTTGTGCATGCAGTAATATTCTTCCTTTCTTTCTTTTTGGTTTATTTCGAGACAAGGTTTCTCTATGGCTTTGGAGGCTGTCCTGGAACTTGCTCTTACAGATCAGGTCAGTCTCGAACTCACAGAGATCCACCTGCCTCTGCCTCCCAAGCGCTGGGATTAAAGGTGTGTACCACCACCACCGGGCAGTAATACCCTTTCAGTTAAGTGTTCCAATGGGTGAGCCCGGGAGCATGGCTCAGCATTTGCCATTAAGCCTGATAGCTTGAGTAGACTCTGGTTCCACAGAATTGGAGGGGCAGAACTGACTCCCAGAAGCTGTTCTCTGGCTCCCCTCCACATGCATTGTGGCCTGAGCCCTATCCTATACACACTGTAGACATGCACAATAAATGAATGTTAACAATTCTTTTTAAGTAGTCTGGTGTAGTGGTGGTGCATGCCTTTAATCCCAGCACTCAAGAGGCAGAGAGGCAGGCTGAGTTCAGCAGTCTAACTACCTAGTGAATTCCAGGATAGCCAGAGGTACAGTGAAACCATATCTCAAAAGAACTAGGGTCTGCATTCCCACAGTGTCAATTGTCTTTCCAGCAGAGTTTCCTGCATGTTTTTTCTAATGAAGCTGTGTGTTTTTTAGGAATTCTTTAGTGGTTTCTAACCTTTTTTAAAGGTAGACACTTCATATAGCATAAACTCCACACATTTTTTTTTTAAGTCTTCAGTCGGCCCTCTGCAGCTTTTACTACATATTCAGCAGCAAATAGAAAATATTGTAAGAAGGAAAACCTTAACAGTCTAGCAGCTCCTTGCATGTATTTACATTGTTTGGAGTATTATAAGTAGTCTATAAAGGGCTGGGTGGGGCTGTGGTTCAGTGGGTAGAGTGTGTTCCTCCATGTATGATGTATCCTGGATTGATCCCCAGTACCACATGAACTAGGTGTGATTGTGCATGTCTATCTATGCTTAGCACTGGAGAGAGAGGCAGGAGAACATGTTCAAGGCCTAGATAGGCAGATCCGTAGGTAAGTAAATTACAAAAGATGTGTATATTTTGGATAAATATGCCTTGTCTTAAAAAGGGACTTAGTATCTTTGCTTTTGTGTGCTGAGGGTATCCAGGAGCCATTTTACTTGGATTCTGAGGATGTCAGAATTGTGCTACCATTTCCAATCTAATTTAAGACATTTCTGTTATTCTGTTCATTTTTATATAGTCACTTCTCAGTCCCTTGTACAGCTCTAGATAACTATTAGTCAGCTTTCTGTCTCTGTATATTTGACAGTTTGGGGACATTTCATGTAAATTAACTCATGTCTTTTGTTTCTGGCTTCTTCACTGAGCATAATGTTTTTGAGGTTCATTTATCAATTCTTCTGTTTTGTTGCTGAATAGTCCCTTGTGTGACTGTGAGGAGTAAGTTAATTTTGATCGTCTGCCTTGTCTTCAGCCCTGTAAATACATGATTTTCTCATTGTCTTTGAAAGTCTTGTCTACAAGGAAATACGCTGAACAAACATCCTATGTTACCTGGTTTGTTTTGCTTTATTCAGCATGTTTTCCGTGTCTCCTGTAGAGCCATGTTCATGAGTGGACTGAGTGAAAGCAAGCAGACACATGTGCACCTGAGGAATGTGGACGCTGCTGCCTTGCAGATGATAATAACGTATGCATACACCGGGAACTTAGCAGTGAATGACAGCACTGTGGAGCAACTCTATGAGACAGCTTGCTTCCTGCAGGTAAATGCTATTGCGGTGTGTGCCTTATTTTATCAGCAAGCAGTTGTATCTTTTTTTTTTTTTTTAAAGATTATTTTTATGTGCATTGGTTTGTGTGTGTGTGTGTGTGTGTGTGGTTTTTTTTGTTTGTTTGTTTGTTTTAGTTTATTGGTGTTTTTCCTATATGTGTGTGTTGATGTGAGGTTGTTGGATCCTGGAGTTAAAGACAGGTGTGAGCTCCCATGTGGGTGCTGGGAATTGAACCTCGGTCCTCTGGAAGAGCAGTCAGTGCTCTTACCTGTTGAGCCATCTCTCCAGCCCTCATGCATTGCTGTCGGCCTGCGTGTACGTGTCTGTGTGAAGTGCCAGGTCTCGTAGAATTAGTTACAGACACTAGTAAGCTGTCATGGATGCTGGGAGTTGAACCTGGGTCCCCTGGAAGAGCGCCCAGTGCTCACACCAGTCATCTTTCCAGGCCCTCATTCATGATATCTGTATCTGTATGGTTTTAATGCCGATTTTATGTGGACAGGGATATAATTTTAAAAAAGATAAGTGTGCCAAAATAACAGACACATTGGTATAGAAACACCATATTTACTTTCCCATTTGTTCAGGGGGTAACACTGCATTAATAACACAATATCTTATCTGTGTGGGTTCTGTTACAGAAACTAGTAAATTAAAACTAAGTAAGCTGGGTATGGTGGTACACACCTTTAATCCCAGTACTGGGAAGGCTGAGGCAGGAAACCCACAAATTCCAGGGCACTCCAGTTTCTACACCTACAGTACCTGTCTTGAAAGACAGAGACTAATTTTCATACTGGTTTCATATCTTGCCTGATGCACTTCAGAATTTAAATTTCAAGTTAAGTATTTGTTGAATTTAAGAATGTTTATGTTTAAAGTTTAAATTCATTAATGTTTGATAGAACTCTCACAAATTTAGATTGATATGGAAGATTTGATGGTAATGTTGATTGAACTATATCTATTGAACTATTAAGTAGTTAAGTAAAATTGGTGTTTGATGCATTTTAGGATAATTAACTGTTCTGTATTGCTCAGACTCCCTGTTCAGATTTTAGTAGGAACGTGGGCATTCCCATCATCTCTTTCCCCGCCTTGGAGCAGTACCTTGTACTTTGGAAACTGGTGTTTTCAACCAGGTGTGGTGTCATGTCACCATACTGTGATCATAGCAGCTGGGGGTGGGAGAGAAGGCTGGTTGTTTGAGGGCAACGCCAGCTACCTGTAGCAAGCCCCTGTCTCTAAAAACAAACAAAAGAATCTGTTTCTACCGAGGAAAAACTTTAGCTCTCAGGGACTAATGTTAAGCAGCATTTAGATCATGTAAATAGCTCCTTGAATCTGAGCTTACTGTGTGTGTTACAGCAGACTGAACAGGAGGGCAAGGGGAAGAAATAGCATCTGTATAGTCTGAAGTCTGATTTTATTATTGCAGAAAAGTGTCTCTTACCCAGACATAAGTGTCTGGAACAGTACGAGGGGGTCTGCCACAAGAAACCTGTAGAGGGCTCTCAGTAGGGTACTAGATTTAGATTCTTAGCACTCTTTAAAAATCATTTCCTATTTGTTATTCTCCATTCTTATTTTAGGTAGAAGATGTATTACAGCGTTGCCGAGAATACTTAATTAAAAAAATTAATGCAGAGAATTGTGTTCGGTTGTTGAGTTTTGCTGACCTCTTCAGTTGTGAAGAATTAAAGCAAAGTGCTAAGAGAATGGTGGAACACAAGTTCACTGCTGTGTACCACCAGGAGGCGTTCATGCAGCTGTCCCATGATCTTCTGGTAGACATTCTCAGCAGTGACAATTTAAATGTAGAAAAGGAGGAAACCGTTCGAGAAGCTGCAATGCTGTGGCTAGAGTATAACACAGAGTCACGATCCCAGTATTTGTCTTCAGTTCTTAGCCAAATCAGAATTGATGCACTTTCAGAAGTCACACAGAGAGCTTGGTTCCAAGGGCTCCCGCCCAACGATAAGTCTGTTGTTGTTCAAGGTCTTTATAAGTCCATGCCCAAGTTTTTCAAACCGAGACTTGGGATGACTAAGGAGGAGATGATGATTTTCATTGAAGCATCATCAGAAAACCCGTGTAGTCTTTACTCTTCTGTCTGTTACAGCCCCCAGGCAGAAAAAGTTTACAAGTTATGCAGCCCACCAGCTGATCTGCATAAGGTTGGGACAGTTGTAACCCCTGATAATGATATTTACATAGCAGGGGGCCAAGTGCCCCTGAAAAACACAAAAACAAACCACAGTAAGACAAGCAAACTGCAAACCGCCTTCAGAACTGTGAATTGCTTTTACTGGTTTGATGCACAACAAAATACCTGGTTTCCAAAGACACCAATGCTCTTCGTCCGTGTGAAGCCCTCTTTGGTGTGCTGTGAAGGCTACATCTATGCAATTGGAGGAGATAGTGTTGGTGGAGAACTTAATCGAAGGACTGTAGAGAGATATGACACTGAGAAGGATGAGTGGACAATGGTGAGCCCTTTACCTTGTGCTTGGCAGTGGAGTGCAGCAGTCGTGGTCCATGACTGCATTTATGTGATGACGTTAAACCTCATGTACTGTTACTTTCCGAGATCTGACTCATGGGTAGAAATGGCCATGCGGCAGACAAGCAGGTCTTTTGCTTCAGCTGTGGCTTTTGGCGATAAGATTTTCTATATCGGAGGGTTGCATATCGCCACCAACTCTGGCATAAGACTCCCTTCTGGCACTGTAGATGGGTCTTCAGTAACTGTGGAAATTTATGATGTGAATAAAAATGAATGGAAAATGGCAGCCAACATCCCCGCTAAAAGGTACTCTGATCCCTGTGTGAGAGCTGTTGTGATCTCAAACTCCCTTTGTGTGTTTATGCGGGAAACTCACTTAAATGAACGAGCTAAATATGTCACCTACCAGTATGATCTAGAACTTGATCGGTGGACTCTGCGGCAGCATATATCTGAACGTGTTCTGTGGGACCTGGGGAGAGATTTTCGATGCACTGTGGGGAAACTTTATCCATCCTGTCTTGAAGAATCTCCTTGGAAGCCGCCAACTTACCTTTTTTCACCAGATGGGACAGAGGAGTTTGAACTGGATGGAGAAATGGTTGCACTTCCCCCTGTATAGGGGAGTTGAGGGGTGCACATGCCAGACTCGTGATATCCTTTGCTAAACCAGAGGATATAAAAGGACTTAAGTATGAGTACATAAAAAAAAATCTATCTTTGATACATTTTATTTTTATGGCCTACTTAATATTTGCATCAGTATAATATATATATATATATATATCAGTGTGTCATACAGAAAGATATGCTTCTGTAATATGAAATAGGTTATTTGGTAATTGAGAAGCTTTTATGTGTATCATGTGAGCATAAGAGTCTGGATTATCTAACATTGTTAGCCCTGTGTATGTACAGTTCAGAACTTCACTTTTAAAGGTAATTTTCTGTTCCTAGTGTGGTATATCAAAATTGTGCTGAGATTATTTTAGTATATGTATTGAATTCCCGAACTTTTAAAGTCCTGGAATATAGTTTTTCTAGTATAATTCAGCTGCACTTAACACTAATGTTCATGTTGGTGTAGAATGTCCTTTAAATCCTACACTATTGTTGGAGAAGATCTCCTATATGTCTATGGTATTACACAGGAAAAGCTGTGACTGCAGGATCAGTCTCACTATTCTAGGTGCATGTATTCCCTTCCCACTGACTTATACTTGTCTATCTAGAATACAGGTTGTCCAGTCAGCTGGTCACTTACCAGGCGTGGACTTAAGTTGCTGGGCTTGCAAATGAATTGCTAGTCCCTCATTGTGCGGGTCTGTGTGGAGCTTTAATCAGTAAATGTCTCCACTTCTGTATTACATTAACGTTGGCTCATGCATATAACCACCTGCTGCTGATGTAGTTCTCCATCTTAAAAAGATTTAGAGTGGATTAACCAGGTCATTACATCTTAATTTAATACCGAGCATTACTGTAGAGTGATTGTGTGTAGGAATCTACTAGGTGTGTTTTTTAACCTGATGTGTGTATGTTGGGGGGGTAGGGGTAGGAAGGTGAGCCGTGCAGGAATCGTCTGCACTGACTGTACAGGGGAGCAGACACTAGCACTGCTCTGGCATTAACCCAGGAACCACTAGCAGCTGTGGGGCGCCACCAATGCAACCTGTGCAACCTGAGCACGGGTGCCTCATGACAAACATTGCTGGCATGTTCAACTGCATAATGCTCTGGCACTGTATTTTGAATGACATTAATTTATTAAATAAATTGTATATAATCAATATGTGGTTTGGGCTTTTTCTTTGGTGATGGGAATACTTTAGCTCTGACCAGCGTGGGCCCTTGTAGATGCTTTCTTGAAAATCGATTGGAGACACGCACAGAGAAACTGATCTCCTTTCAATGCTGTTTCACTTTCTGCAGTCCCCTATCCAACATCAGTTTTGCTTTGAAAATGCTAAATAGAGTATTGTAGAAATGAACAGTTGGTAATTTAAAGTTGATGCAGATTAAGCTGCATTCTTGTACTGAGTAAGCCACCAACTCAGTTCAGGTTCACTATGGCACGGAAGTAGCACATTTAAGTAACTTACACCATCACAATTGTTGATCTGGCTTCTAATTTATGAAATACTTTTATAATAAAGGTGTGTATCATAAAAGCATATAAAAACAGTATTGTAGGATTTGATAGTATGCCCACCTTTAGGTGTTTGGGTCTTAGGAAATTTCTGCAGATGTGAGAACTATTAGAATTTTCTAGGCCTGTTCTAAAAGCTTGAGATGAGCAGAGCAGGTTGATTGGCCAGTAGTCATACATCTTGGGAAAGTATAGTACTTGCTTGAGTGCCGCTTGTTCAGGCCTTAAATAAGGATTTGATAGATGATCAGTCTTTGCGGAAGACATCATTGGTCATGTTTACAGACCTTAACTCAGTTGCTTACCGAAGGAAGCAGACTCCATAGTATACTTAAAAGTGCCAGAGTTTGAACCCAGGGGCCTAAATAATACTAGGCAAGCATCCAGCCGCTGAGATACACACCCCATTCCTTAACATATTTAAGGCATATCTTAGGGTTTCTATTGCTGTGGTAAAACACTAGGATCAAGAGCAACTTGCACTTAACAGTTTCTAAGTCTGTTGTGTGGGTAAGTAAGAGCAGGAACTGAATCAGGCTGTGAAAGGGAGCTACTTACTGGCTTGATCCCCATGGCTTGCTCAGCCTATTTCCTTCTACAACCCAAGATCACCTGTCCAGGCGTGGCACCACCCACAGTGAGCTGATCCCACACACAACAATCCCTTCATGAAAATGCCCTACAGACCAATCAAGTAGGGATATTTTCTCAATTGTATTTCCCTTTCCCCAGATGAACCAGCACACCGTCATCTCTGGAGAATAATAGTTTTCTAGGTGGGCATAGTGGTGCATACCTTTAACCACAGCTGTGACCAAGTGAACCTTGGCTTTAAGAGGCTAGCCTGGTCTATGTAGTGCATCCCCGGACAGCCAGAGCTGCATAGAGAGATCCGATCTTCAAAACAGTTCCTTGGATTTTTGTTTTGGGAAACTTTTTTTTTTTTTTTTTTTTTTTTTTTTTTTTTTGCCTACAATCTATACCATATAATTCATCTATTTAAAATCACAGTTGAGTAGCTTTAAGAATACAGAGCTGTACAGTCCTTACCGTGGTTAATTATAAGATGTTTTCATGGTTCTCATCCCACCAGTCTCCCTCCAAAGGACCCTCGCCAACCTTTCACCACACTGAACCAGGTTGTCTTAGAAAAGAAAAAAAAGGCATGCTTTTGCTCTGGATCTTTGTACCCTTAGAATAAAGGCAAGGTTTGTTTCTAGTTTCCAAGGCTTGAAGCATTGCTTCCGCTTGAGTTTCTGGCCTAGTTTTCTCTCTAAAGTACATTGGCTCATAAATCAAATTGTTTGCTTATCGGGCCTTATCTCTTTCATATATTTTTCCTTGTTTCTTGTTTTGGTTTGTCTTAAACTCCAGTTAAATCTTAGATAACCAAATTTGAGTGCATTTACTTTCACTCATCAAAGTGTCCTGGTTTGGTTGGTAATTGTGTGATAACACTGATTAAATTTAGTTTACCTTTGGGTTAACTTCCTCAAGGAGGCTTTTTTAAAAAACCTTGTTTACTAGCTCAGTAGTGCAGTGCTAACCCCTAAGCAGGTGTGAGGAGCCCTGAGTTTAATCTAAAATACTGGGGGTAGGAGGGGGAGCCTCTTACCTTTACTTAAATAAATTTCAAATGCACCACAAATTAACTTCAAGATGTTATGATTGAGTTGTCTTCCCTACAATCAAAATGGATTTGTGTCTAACCTAGCTATTTTGTGTTTTGAAACTGAAAATTAATATTGAAATATGTTTGATAGTAGGAAAACAGGGTTCAAACTACCATTAGAAGAGCTAGGGTTAAACAGAACAAAACTGCAGGGGTTCGAGAGAGAAAGCAGCAGTTCTTCCAGAGGACGTGGGTTTGAGTCCCAGCACCCACATGGTGATCACAACCTCTGTAACTCCAGTTCCAGGGGATCCAGGGACACACATGGTGTATAAACATACACATGCAGAAAAAAAAAATTAAAAACCCTCAGTTTCTCACCATATAGAAAGGAAATACCACATAAGGTTTATTCCAGAAGTGAAAGGTTGGTTTAACATCTGAAAATCATAGAAAACATAACAGTAAAAGAAAAGCCGCACGAGCATGCTAATAATCACAGAGAAATAAATTTACAAATCTAAGCCCATTTATGATAAAACTCAGCTTAATATGGACTGGTGGCACGTGGCTATAATCCCTACCAGGCAGAAGGCCAGCCTTGGGTATAAGGTGAAACTTTGTTTCAGGAACAAAGAAAAAATCCAAAAAAATTTCAGCAAAGTTCCTATAACACAACAGTGGTGAAAGATTGAAGACATAGTTATACTACCCTTCCTTAAGAAAAAAAATAGGGGCTGGAGAGATGGCTCAGTGGTTAAGAGCTCTGGCTGCTCTTCCAGAGGACCTGGGTTCAATTCCCAACAACCACATGGCAGCTCACAGCTTTCACTCCAGTTCCAGGAACTTGATACACTCACTCATGCAGGCAAAACACCAATGTACATGATTTAAAAAAAGAAATACGATAAAGAAATGAAATCAGGGACTATGCAGGTTGTCTACTGTGGCCTAACTGGGGCAATAGGGTAAGAAAAAGAAAAGGCATATAGTTTAGAATATTTCTCCACCTGTAGGTCAAAAGGGGTGTCAAATGGCCCTTTCACAGTGGTCGATTCTCCTAAGACCATTGGGAAACATTTACAATTCATAACAATAGCAACATTACAGTTATGAAGAAGCAACAATATGGTCGGGGTCACTACAACATGAGGAACTGTATCAAAGGGCCATAGTTAGGAAGGCTGAGAACTATTGGTTTAGAAGAACCATTTAAGAGGAAATTTTTAAAAAGTGTATATGTTTGTGTATATCTGTGTTCAGGTTTGTGCGCATGTGCAGGTGCCTGAGACCAGAGGGTGTCTGGTCTCCTCTGGAGGTGGACTTCCAGGAGGCTGTGAAACTGACCGCTGTGAATGCTCAGCACAAGACTTGGGGCCTCTGCAAGGGCAGCGAGTGCTCTTAGCTGCTGAGCCATCTCTGGCCCTACACATTCATCTTGAGGTGACCATGGATGAATAGGGAATGTAAACCTTGTAGATTAGACCTGAGGTAGCATGATCATAAGAAACAATTCTGGCTTGTCAGCCAGAAGATGGAGGGGGGCTCCCTCTTTACGGTGAAAGTAAGAGTTTCTGTGATATTGGCAGTTCTAGAAAATGCTCACACGGCATCCAATCCACCAAAGTAAATCAGCAGGTTTGAGGTCAGGCAAGGAGCCCTATTTCAGGAAAGGATTTTTATACACACACACACACACACACACGCACACACACACACACACACACACACACACACACACACACCAATCACCAGGGAGTATTCTGTAGTCAGGAGCCATCTTGAGAAGGACCCCGTTGTCCAGATTTGAACTATTTTGAGGGTTAGAAACCCCACAGACAATTCCCTTGTACTGGCTTTGTGGGCAGCTGCCTCTTAGGCCAAATGTGACCCAGTAAAGTGACTGATTCAAACAAGCTGTCTGTCCTATACTGTTGGGGAAAAGTATTATCATACAGAGGAGAATGGAGAGTGTGCCCCTAACTGCGAGGCTGTGAAGCTTGCCGAGTCCAAAGGCATGGCCAGCTGTGTGCAAAAGCCTTCACCCACAGTTTGCTGCTCTCTCCCGACTGTTACATTCAGGTGGCTACTGGGTCAATGAGGAAATCCAACAAGGCTGAACTGTGGCTGTCACCCCACCCTGGAAGCCCATCACCTCAAAATAACTTGAAAGAAGCTGCCTGGAGAGCTGTTGTGCTGTCACATGGCAATTCAGCTGAAGGCGTTTAAAGTTAGATAAGCTCTGGAATGGGGGTGGGGGGCTTAAAGCCAGGATGCGGTGACACGTGCCTTTAATCCCAGCTTTTGGGAGGCAGAGGCAGGTAGATGTCTGAGTTTGAGGCCACCCTGGTCTACAGAATGAGTTCCAGGCTATATAGAGAAACCTATTTTGAAAAATGAAAAATAAAAGAAAGCAAAGCCCTGAACGTGCACCTGAAGTTGTCCCTGAGGTAAGTTCTTACTGATTGTAGACACTACTGGCTTGTGTAGAGACTCGTTTGTGCTCCTCTGGCAAGCACTACAGGTAAAAGAAGGTGGAGGGGAATCACCGGGTATTTTCCTGTGCCCGTGTGCATATGGCTGGTGAGCCTGAGTCCTGGCTCCTGGAAGAGCACACCCATAGTAACAGCAGAGAGAAATAACACAATTCCTGCCACCTCCTGCATCTTGTTTGACTACGCCTGCTACCTGCTGTCATTCTCCTCTCCATGGACTAACCTCCTAAAACCCCCAATTAAATGCTTTCTTTTGTAAGCCTTGCTTGGTTGCCGTACCTCTTCAAAGCAAGGGAACAGTGACTAGGACAATGCCATTCAGTAAATGAATTAAATTTTCCAAATAAAAGATACAGATGGAGTGGATTAAAAACAGTTGGAGGTCTTCAGCTAGACTTGGCAGCATAGGCTCAACCGCCTGTAGCACAAAACCAAACACCTGTAACCTCAGCACGTGAGGAGATTGCTGCAAGGAAAGTGTGAAATACCACCTCAAAGAAACACTATGTTTCCCATAAGAAACTCAGTTCTGTAGTGAAAGTGCACACTTAGATGGAATTGTGATATAAATGATGCGTGTGTAAAGAACTGTGTGTAAAGGATGGAGAATGATATTCCAGGCAAATAGGAATGGACTCCTAAAGCCAGCTGAGTAGCTGCATTTTTATCTGACTGAACAGATCTTAGTACAAAATAAGTGTGAGACAATGGCCACTAAATAATGAATAAATTAATCAAAGATAATAGAAGCAGAGCATGGTGGGTCAGCCCTGGAATGCACGTGCTCAAGAAAGTGTTAGAGAGATCACAGGTTAGAAGCTAGCCTGGGATAGATAATGAGACCCTGCCACTAAATAACTAGTAAATAAAGATATAATGGTTGTAAATTAATATGGACCAAATACCGGAACACACAAATTTACACACAATATTGAACCTAAAGACAGAGGAGATCAGTGTGGCGGTATCCTTGTATCCACTATTTTCACAACAGCTAAGATGCAGGGTCAGCCTAGGTACGAATGAACAGGCAAATATCTAAAGAAAACATTGCATATATACACAGGGGAGTATTATTTGACAGTATAGAAGAACAAAATTCCCATGACTTGCAGAAAAATGCATAGACTAGAAGATGCTATACTGAGTAAAACAAGCCAGACTCAGAAAGACAAATATTACATGTTTTCTCATATGTGAAGACAAATTTTGAAAATCAGCCTGGAAGTCGTGATTACTGGGCCTGGGACATGAGTCAAGAATGGAGTAAGAACAATAGCTGGATTGTCATCAGTCATGCTGTACACGCAAACAGGAATGTACACAACCCTGCAAATACATACAATTACAGTACGCTAATACAAAATTGAAAAGGGGCCAGACAGTGGTGGCAAACGCCTTTAATCCCAGCGGTCGTTCAGGCCAATCTGGTCTACAGAAGGAGTTCCAGGAGAAACCCAACCTTGAAAAACAATTAAATTAAAAAAAATAAAAGGAAGGAAAGAAAGAAAGCGCTGAAAAGGTGGTCCACTAAGATGGTCAGCAGATCGAGGTACTTGCATGCGGGGATGATAGCCTGAATTCAATCCCTGGATCCCACTCCCAATAGCTGTCTGCAGACCTCCACATATGTGGTGGATCATATGTGAGGACATAGCTGTCTGCAGACCTCCACATATGTGGTGGATCATATGTGAGGACTGCTCCCCAAATAGAAAACAACACTGAAATTCTATTTTTTACATAGATGGACCATGCATGGGATCATATTTCCAACAGGAATATGATGGGGCTAAAATAATGACTTCTGTGTAAGGAACACCGGAGCCGTAAGGATGCTGTAGCATGACATGGCCTGTTTGGGATGATGCCAATGAAAACCTACCTCAATGTCAGTTACGAAAACACGGCACAGAGTCCAGCACTCGGGAGGCTGAAGCATGAGGAGGATAAGTTTAAGGTCGCTCTGGGCTACAAAGTACCTCAAACAAACAGACTGACTTCAAGGCATCTCAAACAAACAAACGATGAAACAAAACACCATGGCAACGTGGTTACGCACACCGGGAATGTGGTAGGCTGTACCGTGCAGGTTTACGTAAATACTCTGTGAATTTGGCACAGTAACAGAGTCATTCTTCAGAGTATATCCCCATCCCTACGTAATCACGGATGCCTTTAATTGGCAAAACCTGAAAGTCTGCCATAGCATTGGGTAAACAGCCATGTAAGACAATCTTCAAAAAGTAGTTAAAAAGCTAAAAATGAACAACCACAGAATGTGTGTGTGTGTGTGTGTGTGTGTGTGTGTGTGTGTGTGTGTGTGTGTGTGTCGGCTTTTTATCCACCCAGTGTGGCCACAGGACCTGACCCACAAGAGGTAAACGTTTGCTTTCTTTGGCTCAGCTTCACAAGAGTCTCTGGAGCCTGTGACAAGCACTGCCTGTGCCCACAGGCCTTCAGAGATCCAACCCCAGGACCCTTCATCATCTAGGACCCACACCACCTGAAGTACTGTTGTCTCCCAAAATAGCAATATCAGCTGGGGACGGTTGTTTCGGGCTTTTCGGAGTCAAACCACAGCGTATAACTCCACTGAAAGGGAACGCCCAGACTGAGCAGTCCACAGATGAGATTGCCAGGGCTGCTGGGAGCAGGGGGTGACTGCTAGAGGGCACACAGTTTCCTTTCCCAGCGGCAGGGGACAGTGGTGACAGGTGCACATCTGCACTACCTTAATTTTTTCTTTATTGTGTTTACTTATTTATGGGGTGGGTGCGAGGATTAAAGAACTTTGTGGACTAGGTTCTTTGCTTTCCTGTGAGTCCCAGATATCCAACTTAGATGGTCAAGCTTGGACAGCTTCCTGCCGAGTCATCTTACTAGCTCCTCTAAACTATTTTAAAAGGATAAAAATTATGTAACATAATCTTATGACATGTATATTATATTGCAAACAAAATATGGCATTATAAGACTAGCAGACGTTTGCTGTCTTGTTGCTTCATAAGATTTGAAACTTTTCATTTTGAAATGTAAAAACATTTTTAAAACACTTTCATTGTGGGACTGGAGAGATTACTCAGCAATTAAGAGCACTGACTTTTTCAGATTCTTGAATTCAATTCTCAGAAGCCACATTGGTGTCTCACAACCACTTAGGATGGAATCTGATGCCCTCTTCTGGCATGCAGCTGTACATGCAGATTGAAGCCTCATACACTTAAACAAAAACCTTTTAAAACTAAGGGGAGAGATTGCACCTGGACCTTTGAGCTGCCTTTTGTGAAGTGTTACCTTTTGTGTTTGCTACCTTTAGTTTGAAGTATATAAATCTTATCTGAATTCTTTAGTTTTTGTTTGTTTTTGTTGTTGTTCTGGTTTTTCAAGACAGAGTTCTCTGTATTGTTTAGAGCCTGTCCTGGAACTCCCTCTGTAGACCAGGCTGGCCTGAAACTCACAGAGATCTGCCTGCCTCTGCCTCCTGAGTGCTGGGACTAAAGACGAGTGCCACCAACACCCAGCTCTGCCCTCAGTTCTTAAAGGGTTCAATGCCTCTGCAAATCCTAGTTGTGATGGGACTTGGATGCCATGTGACTGAATTGTCTGGCATTTGTCTCTTTGGGGTGCTTCAAATAAGAGGTTTTGGTAAGCAGATATTGACTTGCTAAGGTATAAATTGTAAAACAATTTTAAAAGCCTTTTGCAAAGCTTCAGTCAGTCAGTTTACCAGAAGCTGACTTCCCAGTGGCTGCAAAAGCTAAAATTCGTCCTAAAGTGACTCTGTTTCTTCCACAGACCGCACAGCACCTGACACTACAAAAAACACAACAGACAAACAAAAATTCCATTGTATTAGTTAGAGTTTCTATTGCTGTGAAGAGACACCCTGATTACAGCAACTCGTATGAAGGAAAATATTTAACTGGGGCTGGCTTACAGTTTCAGAGGCTGACATGGTGCTGGAGAAGGAGCTGAGGGTTACACGTCTTGATCCACAGACAACAAAACTAAGTGAACTGTGTAGCACACTGGGCATAGCTGGAGCCTATGAAACCTCAAAGCCTGACCCCACAGTGACATACTTCCTCCGCACATGTATTCCAACAAGGCCACAAATCCTCATAGTGCCACTCCCTATGGGTCAAGCATATGAGTCTTTGCAGACCATTCATCTTTAGTGCTGGAGAGATGGCTCTACCAGAGGACCCTGGTTCAAGTCCAATCTCCTGGCTTCACCATACCTTGGTAGTGGCATACACTGTAATCTCAGCACCTGGGGCATGGAAGCAGGAGTGAATTGGAGACCATCATGGACTACATAAAACCGTGTCTCAAGATACAAACAAACCAGGCCCACCCAAATGCCATAGCTGTGAAACAGAGCTCGGGAACAAGCTATTTGGGGACTGCAGAAGCAAGGCAGATCCCATCCCAGATTCCTGGTGGCTACAGAAAGTGATAGTGGATCTTACAGTCAACCAATTATACCCCCTCCCTTGCAAAGAGCCCCCTTCTCCATGCTTGGCTACAAAAACCACAGCTTGAAGCATGTAATCTGCAGTCTCCCGAACTCTCTGGCCATTGAGTCACTGGGGCCTGGGGCCAGAGCTCAAGGAGACTCCACTTCCCTGGTGTCAAATAAACCAGCTTCATCTGTTTGAAGTCACCTAAATCTCATCTCTTATTATTCCTAAAATCTTATGTATCCTCCCTTACACTACCTAAAACACTGGCTCATTTTAGGACTACTGTGTGTTATAAATTGCAGTGATTTGATGTACATACAAAGATTTTCCTGCTCATATAAAAACATGGTAGTTTCACTATAGAAGACACTTTAAATATTTTCTACCTTCATGCCAATTTTATTCACAGTTTCTATTGCTACAGCCACAGCAACTGTTATAAAGGGAAACATTTAATGGGGGTGGGCTGCTCACTTACAGATTCAGAGGTTCAGTCCATTATCATCGTGGTGGGGAACATGCCAGCAACAAAGCCACACCTCCTGACACTGGGGCCATTTCAAACCACAATGCCTCAGCATGTAAGTATCAAACTATTAGAATTTGGACTGTGCTGGTTCCGATGTGGGCCATTTTATTGTTTTCCAAAATATATTTTAAATTTCATTTTCATGCTTAGGCCATGCCATGAGGGAATCTGTTCTCTCCTTCTACCATGTGGGCTCTGAAGACAGAACTCAGGGTATCAGGTTTGGCTATCTTGCTGGTCCTGATTTTTAATTTCTTCTTTTGAAATGGGGTCGCCTGAGACTCCTGCTCCCATGTCCCAAGTGCTAGCATTAGAGGCTTATGTCTCTACACTCTTAAGTTTTACTTCATGCTGGGGATCAAACCCAGGACTCCACCAAGCAAGAACTCTAGCAACTGAGGTATATTCTCAGCCCAGAATGTTTGATTCTTAAAATTGCTGTTTGAGGGATAGCATGGTGGCTCAGCAGGTGAAAGCACTTACTGTCAAGCCTGATGAGCCCTGGATGTGACTCTGAGAACTCACATGGTGGATGATCCCTGGGTGTGATTCCAAGAACTCACATGGTGGATGAACTCTGGGTGTGATTCCAAGAACTCACATAGTGGATGGAGAAAACTGATCCCTATGGTTTGTCCTCTGACCTCCACACACATGCTCTGGGACACACACTCACAATCTTGTTTTGTTTAAGATCAAAGAAGAGAGAGCTGACTTCCTAGAAGTCAAGTTCCACCTCCAAACAGACCACACACAGAAACACAAACAGCTTTGAGTGACTGCATTTTTAAAAAAATTCTATTGATGTCTCTGACTTCCAATTACCAACAAACAAAAAAGAATCATTAAATAAGGGCTGAAGAGATGGGTCGGCAGTTTAGGAGCGTTTGCTGTTCTTCCAGAGAACCCAAATCTGGTTCCCAACTTCTATATCAGGTTGTGGTAAACCACCTGTAACTCTAGCTCAAGATCACACACCCTCTCCTGGACTCTGAGGGCAACTGCACTCACATAGGAACACACACACACTCACACACACATATACATGCACGCACACACACACACACACACACACACACACACAATTAAGAGCAAAATCAATTTTTAAAAAATAAATGGTCTGAGGTTAGGACAGAATTCCCAACAATTTCCAAGTGGCCCTGAACATACCTTTGTCATTTTGCTCTCTGCATCTATGTGAGGTGGTGTTCTCATCAGTCAACTCTGAAAAACATTAAAGATGTTCTGTGTCTTACAGTGTCAAATATTCAGCCAAGATCTAACTCTTTATTTAAAAGTAAGCATACTCTTCTCATAGTATGTAAGTTCTGTTCCATGTTTAGTTAGTGGTGCAATTAAATTATTAATCATATACTGTGGTATAGTTATATGCTTCAAAGATTAGTGTTTTTGTCAATTTGAATCAAGCTAGGGTCATCCAGGAAGAGAAAACTTCAATAGAGAAAATGCCTCCATCAGAGTGGCCTGTTGGCCAGTCTGTGGGGGCATTTTTTTGATTCCTGGTTGATGAGGGTCCAGTTCACTGTGGGTGCTACCACTTTTTAGCAGATGGACCTGGGGAGTATAAACTGAGCAAATCATAGAATGCAAGCCAGTTAGCAGCATGCCTTCATGGCCTCCAGGTTCCTGCTTGAATCCTGCTCTGATTGTCCCTCTATATTGGGCCATATACTTAGCTGTAACCCTTTCCTGCCCAAGGTATTTTTGGTCATGCTGGTTTATTATGATACTAGAAAGCAAACTAAGACATATACCAAATAATTTTAAGTTTATGATTTATTATCAGTATTTATTTATACATTGATTTTATATGCCTTTGTGTACTGATAAACAGGCCTTCTAATGGGATATAATGAAGTCCTTTATGTGCTCAATATTAATACATACTTATAGAATACATACAGTAAAAACAGATGATGAAAAATTAGGAACATTTCACCATTGCACAAGAGATCTGTGGAATTAAGCTTTGGCTGTTTTTTCTTTGTTAGCTGCTTTATGATGCTAACAGTAAATTTGTACTGTTTTGTAGCCATCATCACCCACCTCTAGAATGCTTCTGTTTTCCTCAGCTAAAGCTCTGTACTGTTATGAAGTAACTTTCACATCCTTTCCCTCAAGGCCCTGACAACTATCATTCTACTGCCTGGTACCATGAATTTGACATCTCCAGGAACCTTGTATATGCTAGCTATTATGATTAGCCTATTTATGTCTTTCTCTTTTTGAGGCAGGCCATCTGTATCCCGGGCCATCTTGGATTAAGCCTAGATGCTCATGAGGATGGAATTAATTGAACTAAAAAAAGTGTTTTAAAAAGATACTTAAAGATGGCACTGACATCAAATTCAGTCTCCTGAAGTCCCTAATATGGATGCTATCATAATGGCAGGACATACCTGTAGGGACGTGGCAGAGGGGCAAGAGCGGGAGGGACAGTGTGCCCCACCAGGGCCACCTCTGTAAAGCTGCACTTCTCACACTTGCTGCACTGGGGACAAGGTTCATGTACCCTAGGCCACACTCAAGTGAGGCCCACACCACAGCATCCCCTCGGCTGAACACTAAGGAATGCCTGTGCTCTTGCTCATCTGTAAATTGTTCACGATTGTTCCCCATTTGAAAAAACAAATGCACTTTAAAGGTTGAAAACATACATACACTGAAGGTTGAAAATATACACACAAAATAGTTGAAAATGCACACAATTAAAAATGCCTGTCCTGTTAGTCCTGTAGGCTTTTGTTTGGTGAAACAATGTCTTATTATGTAGCCCAAGCTAGCCTTGAACTATCCTCTTAAATAGTTCCGTGTGCTGAGGTTATAGGTGTCTACCACTAACTACCCCTGCCTTTAGCTTTGTGGTTTTAATAACAAAAGGTAGCGATTGGCCTGTCAGAAGTCTACCTGGGAATTTCCACCTGGCAGGCACATGGTGAGAGTGGACGCTTTATCTAGGGCAGAGGCGTTTCCCAATGCATGGAGGCTATGGCACAAAGAAGCCATGGCAGCTGTGCAACAGAACTTGCCTCGGGGCTTTACAAAATGCTCAGTGGCTGCTCTCTGGGGCAAAGCCGACCCAGGCAGTGGGGAGGCTACTGTCACTCATGGTCCACTCCTAACTATTCCCCAGAGCAAGTGCAAGTTAAAACAGACTTGGCTAGAAGAAGTCAGAGGTTAGCTACAGGTGGACGTTCCATTCACGCAAACTACGCTGGGTATAAAGCACACAGAGTAGCTTTCCGTGTTTGTGTCTGTCAGTATATGGTACAGCCATGTCTCTAGTAGCTGGACCTCAATATGGTCTCCCCCAACCTCCACCCCACATACACCTATAATGGCTTACAGGGCCTTTTCATTAGTCACATTATTATTTAACCCATTGGTTCCTAACCTGTGGGTCACCACCCCTTTGGGGTTGATTGACCCTTTCACCAGGATCACACATCAGATACCTTTCATGTCAGATACTTACACTTCACAACAGTAGCAGAATTACAGTTACGAAGTAGCAGTGGTTGGGGTCTCCACAATAGGAGGGACTGTATTAAAGGGTCAAGGGTTAGGAAACTGCAGAAGCACTGCTCTAACCTCTGCTGAACTCCGAGGGGCAATGGTATCACAGTGACTGCATTTTGACTGCAAACAGGGTCATGGGGGATTTGTTCTTGGCATAGTGTTTGGGGCACATGTGATTTGATTTGTTGGGTGCGAGCCCAGGTTGTGCCAGCGAGAAAGGCCATGGGTAGTGGATGCGTTTAGAGAAGGCCAGCTGAGAAACCCTGGAGAAACACTACAGCTCAGTGAAAGCAGAGGCTGTGGTGATCAGCTCCCGAAGCAGCTCCTGAAACAGCCTGTTCTAGAGCCCTAATTGTTCTCTTTCTAACCATTTACATTCAATAGGCTCATGGGGCTCTCCTTGTCCGGCCCTGGCCTTATTCCTTGGTTTTATCTCCTTTCTGACTGTTACTGCCTCCTGAACATTTAATTTCTCCAAGCCTTGCTGCTCCCTAGTCTTCATTTGTACTGTTCTTTTGGCTCATAAGTTCATCTTCAACTCCCTCCATGCTAGGACGCTCAGCCTTGATTTAGGCTCACAGGGGAAGGCACTTTAATTGTTCCTGATGAACAGTTGCAACCCCCAGAAGGTGTGTTGGCTCAGTACCCTGGCTCACAACTCAGTATGCTCTACCCTCTGATGACTGCCCACCTCTGGCAGCAAGCTATATTTAGCTAGGGATAGTGCATGTTATCACGCACTGTGTGTGACACCCTGTAGACATTCAAACACTTCAGAGAAGGAGGAACTTAACATGCAGCATGAGGGGCTCAGGTTATGTTAACAGTGACTTTCAAGTGGCCACAGACTATGAACACCAGATTCCTGGGGGGAAACTGAGTCTCTGGTGCAGTTAAAAGGTCCTGAAAGTTGTGGCTGCTCAGGACAGTTTGGAGACACTGAACATTTGCGTGACTATTTGAGGACAGCAGCCACAGTACCAAAACAAGGTCCCTTCATCCATCTCTATGAAGTGGTTCTGAGGAAATACCTTTCCAAGACCTGAAACAAAATGACAAAGATATGGATGAGTTAAGTGAGAACTCTCAGCTAATATTTACTTACTACTGTAAATTTACTGTTTTACTAAGGGTTCTCTTTTACTCTTACTCTGACCCTATGACCCTCTCATGTTTTTGCATGAATATACATGATGAGAAATTAGTTTCACAAGAGATCTTATTGGAGAGATAAGAAACAGCAAGATACATTATCCTTCTTGGACATCTTAATTCACACATCTCTAAAGAAGAAATGTCAGGTAGTCCTGAATGTGAAAGGCCAGACTAAACAACTTCTACAACACTGAAGATTTTTTTGTCTAGATCTTGGGAGTAAAGGGTTTCTTAAACAGAATACAAAATTTCTAACTAAGTAAGTCAATCTGACTAGATTAAGAGCTCTATTCATGAGCTGGAGAGAAGCTCAGTGGTTTTGTGTGCATACTACTCTTGCAGAGAACCAGAGTTCAAGTCTCAGCATCCAGTTCATGTGGCTCACAACCACCACCTGCAACTCTGGCTCTGGTGAACTGGATTCCCTTGTCTGCCCTCCATGTGGCATGGCACTCTGAACACCCACCCCTCAATATACACAAAAACAACAAACAAACAAACACACAAACCCCCAAAAAACTCTAGTCACCAAGGCATCATAAAGAATGAATCACAGAAAAACACAAAATGACGAAGAAATCGTGTGCTGAACACATACACCCAGATGTGTCACAGTTTGAAATCCTGGTTGAAAGTTCATCCCCAATGAAATAGTATTAAGTGTTTGGTCATTAGGCACAGTCCTCATGAATGGAGCTAGGTGCTCTTACATAAAGTGTGGCAGAGGGAGCTTAAGTCTTTAAATTTTTTTTAAGTAATATTTTAAAATCCCTTCGGTGTTCTTCATTATTGTGAGGATACCACTCCTGTAGAGCAGTGGTTTGTAACCTGTGGGTTCCATCTCTTTGGAGGTTTAATAACCTTTTCACAGGGGTCACATATCACATATGCTGCATATCAGATTTATATTGCAATTCATGACAGTAGCAAAATTACAGCAACAAAAATATTTGTGTGGTTGGGGTCACCACAGCATGAGGAACTGTATTAAAAGGTGACAGTATCAGGAAGGTTGAGTACCACAGCTCTAGAGGATGGTGTAGTAAGATGCTGGACCTCAGACTCATAGGGAGTTGCATTGTGGGAGGTGTCAGTGTGTCACCCGGGGTGGGCTTCGAGGTTTCAGATGCTCAAGGCAGGCCTAGTGCCATTCTCTTTTCCAGATAAAGAACACTGTTACTTCTTCAGCATCATGTCTGCCCACATGCCACCAAGCTTTCTACCATGATGACAATGGATTAAACATCTAAACTGTAAGCTAGCCCCAGTTAACTGTTTTCCTTTATAAGACTTTGCCATGGTTATGGTGTCTCTTCATATCAATAGAAACCCTAACTAAGCCAGAAGTTGCCACCAGGGACTGGGGTATTGCTGTGATAGGTAAGACCATGCTTTTGTTTGGAGAGATATGGAACACATTGGGATTTTGGATTAGAAAAGCAGTTGAATGCTATAAGTCTCGGTTTCACGGCCCATACTAGTAGTACAGAGGACAGTGGTGCTGAAGGTGATTTGAACTGTGGGAGGGGGCCAGCGCAGTGGGGGGTCTGAGAGCAGAAGGATATTAATACGTGGTCTACAGATAGTTCTTGTGGTGTTTGATGAAGAACGTGGCTGCTTTCTGCCCTTATCTTAAAATATCTGTCTGAGGACAAACTAAAAGAGTCATGTGTTAATGGTTTTTGCAGAGGATAGTTCCAAACAACCTAGCATTGACTGTGCTGTGTGGCTGTTAGTGCCCAATCTTATGTGGATCTTCAATGAAAAGGAGCAAGCTGAGCAAGGAAAAACACAAAATGGACAGTTGGAAGAGAAAAGGAGCATCAAGAAGTGCAAACAGATTAAAGAAAAGCCCGATGCTTAGTGTAATAAAATGAGTGGTGTCCTCAGAGCAAGACCCCATGCAGCCAAGCTTCCAACCTATGGAAATGAGTTGAAGGAAAGCATAGGACTAGGTGTGGTGGTGCGTACCTTTAGTCCCAGCACACAGAAGGCAGAGGCTAGCAGAGTTCAAGCCAGCAATAGAAACCTTAACTTACAAGTTATCTTGGAAGAGGAGGCTCTGAAGACAATGGATCCGGTGAAGACAATGGCCAAGAATCTCAGATTCTTGTCATCTTGTGATGAGAAATAACTTCCAATTCTTCAAAAATTACCATTTTGGGTAGTTTGTTATAACAACACAGCCTAAGACAGAGCGTGTGCTCTAGTGTGTGTGTGTGTGTGTGTGTGAGTGTGAGTATGCACGCACGCGTGTATGAGCGAACATAAGACAGAAGGCTTTTTTGTTGGTTTTTTGAGACAGGGTTTCTCTCTGTAGCTTTGACTGTCCTGTAACTTACTTTGTAGACCAGGCTGGCCTTGAACTCAGAGATCTACTGCCTTCTGCCTCCCAAGTGCTGGGATCAAAGGTGTATGTCACCAATCTACAAACTCAGAGAAGTTAGGTAAAAAGGGGACCCTAAGAGGGGCAAACATGGAGGGCCCCCAAAAGGGAAAATACTTAAGATCTCCTGGGTAAACTGGGAAGGTAGGGATGGGGAATGGGAACACGAGGGACCAAAAAGGCCAAGTTAAAGGAGGAATGGAGGAAGAGATGTCTTGGTAAAGAGAGCCATTATTAGGTTAGGGAGAAACCTGCTGCTAACGAAATTCCCAGGAATCCACAAGGATGATCCCACCTAAGACTCCTAGCAACAGTGGAGAGGATGCCTGAACGGGCCTTCCCCTGTAATCAGATTAGTGACTACCCTAATTGTCATCATAGAACCTACATCCAGTAACTGATGGAAGCAGATGCAGTGACCCACAGCCAAGCGCTGGGCTGAGCTCCTGGAGTTCAGCTGGAGAGGGAGATGGGATCATATGAACAAGTAGGGATGGATCAAGAGCATGATGGGGAAAATAACAGACAGCTGACCTGTGCTAGTGGGAGCTCAGGGACTATGGAATGAGAGCTGAGGAACCTGAATGGAACTGAACTAGGCCCTCTGAATGTGTGTGACAGTTATGTGGCTTGATCTGTTAGCGGGAGAGGGCCTGGCAATGAGACCAGGACCTATCTCAGGTGCATGAACTGGCCTTTTGGAGCTCTTTCTCTATGGTGGGATGCCTTGCTCAGCCTTGATACGGGAGGTGGGGGGTGGGGGAGGGGCGCTTGGTCCTGCCTCAACGTGGTATGCCAAGCTTTGTGGACTCCCCAAAGAAGGTCTTACCCCCTCTGAGGAGTGGATGGTAGAGGTGGAAAGGGGGGAGGTCAGAGGTGGGAGAAGAGGGGGAACTAGGGTTAGTATGTAAAATGAAAAAAAAAATTAAAACAAAAATCTATTTTCAAATGAAAAGAGAAAAAAAAATGTATGTCACCACACCTGGCTGTCAACAGGATTATTTTCAAAAGTAGAAATGAATGAAATGGTTCCCAACTTTATCCACATTCAGAGAAACACTCACCAGACTGGCCAAGTTTAAGTCTGGCAGCACCGATATCGGCAACACGAGAAATAATGTGACTCCAAACCCTCTGGGAATAGGAGATGAGACGGAAGAGGAAGACTCGAGTCTTTTCAGGACCCTAGAATTCTTGCACCTTCACGCCCTGGATAAAGTGTACAGGCACAGAGACGTGCAGATCATCCCTGCTACGCACTGCAGGCCCCACCTAGCAACATCTCCAGTCTACAGCTGGCTGGACAGTGGGTAGAGCCATGCCATACCACCAGGACAGCATCACGAAGAGATGAGACTGACGCTTTGAAAACCAAGATAAGGGGCTGGAGAGATGGCTGGAGGTTAGCAGCACTGGCTGCTCTCCCAGCAGACCTCAATTTGGTTCTCAGCACTTACATGGTAATTGACAACCCTCTATAACCCGTGACAGGGGATCCAAAGGCATCAGGTATGCACGTGGCACACAGACACACATATATTTTGTGGGAATTCATTCAGCCAATAGCTTTTGGGGTACTGGCCCTTAGGTTGTGGTCTGAGGTGCTCCGTGTGGACTGAGTAGTGGAGAGAGGGGTGGTGGCTCTCTTGGGAGGTGGGAGAAGAAGCAAGTTTGTGTTGTTGTTCACATGGCTCTGGGGCAGATCGGTGGGACAAGGCAGCTTCTACCTTGCCCTGTATTTTGTTAGTCTGTGTTTCCTTTTGAATCCCATTTCCTTTTGTAACCCCATAATGAAGAGAATTTATAACTCTTGCAATACTTCTTGCTTTATGCACAAACATAATACCCATACATATGCAACAAAAACCCCTTGAGCCCTATATCCTAGTATGCTGATGCATGCCTGTTACCCCAGCACCCAGGAGGCTGAGGCAGAATTGCTGAACTTGTGGCATTGAGAGCAAAATGCCATTGAGGGCTAAGACCTTGTTGTAAAATCAATCATTTGAATCCTACTTTATGGTATGTTGGGATGTCAGTGGCTCCAACAGCAGCTGTCCACAGGATCAAGAGCAAAGGATACAACCTTCTAATTTCTTGCCCAGGCTATTCTGTCTCCTGACTCCATGATCATGAAAACATAAATATGTGCCGGGTGGTTTAAGAGATGGAGAAACTAGGCAGGTTAGCTTTGTCTGCGGGCCTCACAACCCTGTGTGGACTGCCTCAGATTCTCCTTCATAAAGACCCGACTCCTAGGTCATGTGTGTTCCAGATGCTACCAGATTCAATAACTGTAACTCGCGCGGTCTCATCACCTCTTAACCTGGATGAGGACAGGGACTCAGACTGAGCAGGTCACCAGGATGAGGAAGGAGATGGTTAGTGGTCAGCTCAACAGCTCCAAAACCCTTACAAGTCTTATGAAAGAACACTTAGCCTTGTACCATCACTCACATGTCCCCAGAAAAGGGACATTTATCGGCTTATTTCATGAATGTATCACAAAGGCCTTCCTTTATATAACAGTTGTAACAGAACCAGGGTACACAGAAAATGTGCTTGGAACCCTCAGTGTAATATTGTGAACCTTTCAAGTTCAGGTAGAGAAATGGGCTGCCTTAGTACTTAGTACTAAGTACTTAGTACTTCCCTGGCCTTGTCCATGAGGTGACTGATTACATGACCAACCTCCTTAGTACTTGTGTGGCATCATGTCTTCAGCGTTCCAAGACACCATAGGATTCTTCCTGCAGAGGTCACCGCTAGAAAGCTGAGGTCCCACCACAAGCAATGCCAGGAGGAGGCTATACAGGCAATGGGTCCTTCAGTTCACCTCTGTGCTGCTCTCTTGACAAATGAAGAATGCACTGTTGCCCAGTTGTGAAGACCAGAAACCACACAGACAACACGCAGATAAGTCTAGGAGATCAATAGCAAGTGTACAAGAGAAACAGGATAATTTTATTATCAGGTTTTGCTTCAAATAAAGGTACAATAGAATCTCTACAGTTCAGCATGATTAGACATGGCAAATGACAACAGAAATGAACCAGCACAAACGACAAAACTACTAGAGGAAAGGGAAGCCATTTCTCTGATAAAATATATACTATAGCTAAACTTCCTTAGAAACTACCTTCTAACCACTAAGTGCCTTCACCAAGTCGTTAATCAAATGCTTCCTAGATTTAGAAAATGATGATCAAGTGGACTGAAACATGCAATTCTTAATCTTGTTTCTCCAGCTACAAAAGAACAGTATTTCAAGAAAATAAAATATTTTCTAAGCTGTTTTCTGAAAACTTCAATGACCTTTTCTGGCTCAGTACCTGCCTTGAAATGTTCAAATGTTTGTATTGCACACAAAAGAAACTTGAGCAGCATAGTATGCACAAGAGAAGCTGATGAGAAATAAGATTGGAAACCCCCTTAAATTGTGTCCCATTTACATGATTTAAATATATAGTTTTCTGTATCTTTAATTAGTATAAGTAAAAAGGTAAATTTCTGAACAGCACAGAAATACAAATGTATCCAGAGTTTTACAAAATATATCCAACCCCTTAGACATGCACAACCTCTTAATTTTGGAGTATTATACTACATAAGGGAGCCAGTTTTTTCATAATGTAGGTAGGAAGTCATTTTTATGAAGTTATTTTATATGAAAAAATAAAGATGCACTTTCCTTTTCTTTCTGAAAAAAAGTTTGTGGAATGTTGGGAATTATGAAAAAGCAATTCCAAAGCAACGAAGTCAGAAGACTTGGAATGGGAAAGTCCTAATGGCACAGTGTGTCGTGAGGAGTGATAGTTATCTTTGAGTGATTCCAGGAGTATTTCGTCATAGTTAAGGGTTACCAAGAGATGGCATGGAAATCCATGAATGCTGGGCATTTCTCATCAAAGAACCAGAGTGCACAAAAGTTGCCACTTCAGAGATCCCAAGCAATGCCCTAATACACTAACAGGTTGGTGCAGTTAGCACCATAGATCAGTCAGCAGCTTCTGCCCTAGCAGGATGACTTCTGTGGAGGCTGCAGCAGATATCTGCCTGTGGGTAGGATCAGGATGTTGGCCTGCAGGACTTCCAAACTTATCACCAAGGGAGGGAAAGGGGCCACTGGCTGCTAACTCCCACAACATTTTCTCCATAAAATATACAGCTACCAGGAAAAGAATGTTATAGCTTCATTTAGAAACATAAATAGCTGATTACAATTCTAACTCCTTTAACGAACTCATACCTGAAATAGGTTAAACACTGATGTCAAAATACTCTCATTCAGACTTGAAATGCCCTGCTCCCCAGCCATGCAACACCCCAATTTTGTTTTAATTTGCTTTCTCCTTGAGTTTGTAAGGGAAGCAACTCTAAAAAACAGTAAGTGCTTAGTCCAAAACCTGGAAAGCAACAGGGTAAAGGAAGTCTTCCCTGTGGTCAAGAAGCCCCTGCTGTTTCTTAATTCAGGCTTGGGAGCTAGTGAACCATGAATGGATTTAGGGATGGACAATTCATACTCTTTATGAATCAAATATACATATAAAATTGCTCTCCACCTCTGTTACCTGCAGCTTCAGAATTTCTACTCATCTAGTCCACAGATTCACAGCTTTAATTCTGTCCCTTATCGATGTCACTGCCATTATGCTAGGAATGTCATGGGCTTCCTCATAACCACCTGGACAACAGTGCAGCTACCACCAATGTCTGCATCCTATAAACCTGAAAATTGTTGACTTTCAGTTCCTTGGGTCTAGTTACAAACACTCAGTTCTTAGACAGAAAAGCATTGTTAATCACTGGAGAAAAGTGTGGGTTTCAACAGCCACAACTCTACTGGCAAGCGTCGGAAGGCCTGGTGAGGGTTCCAGGGCTATGGTGCCAGTATTTGGAGACCACTCTTCAGTCTCTTGCTGGTGCCTAAAACAGTGTGTGGGCTCCCTGGGCTAAGGCCGGGTTTCCTAGTCTCCACACTGGCTTCAGCAGTGCCCTGCCAACAACAAAATGGCCTATGGACCTTGAAAAGTCAATGTTCCCTAAACCTGAAGGAAGCAGGCATATGGTCTTTTGACCATTCTAAGATGTTTTCTATTCCAAGAGAAGTTATTATATCCTGAAAGCCAGTAAAGTGACCATCTTAAGAGTTAAGTTTTCACTTACATTAAGAGAAGATTGAATTAAAATACACACTTAAGCCTAGCAGAGTGGTAAACTCCTATAACCCCAGGTATTTTGGAGACAGAGGCAGGAGGATGGCAATTTAGTGACCTGTGTAGTCAGACTGTGAGATTCAATGCAGGGGGACCCATACACACACTCAAATGGGGAATGTGATACAAAAACAGAATTAAATTTCATTTAACTTTTTTCCTCAAGTATATTCCAAGGTGAGCATTGCATTGCTTTTTAAGTGACAGCAGGCATTTACCCAGTCACACAAACCTGGTGTGAACTAAAGAATGAGTCATCATCTTATTGGCTAGCAATGCCAGTCACCACAGATACATCGCCGTGCTCCAGCCACATGAATGATAGATAGCACAACCCTGATTGAAATGCCTTTCAGCTTTGTGTGTCTTCATTACTTCTCTTTCAGATATTCCCTGGCTGAAACAAATGAATGGTATTCTCCCATTAAACTATTTATCTTGCATTAGCCAATTTATTCTCACTGGATTCTCTCAAGGTATTATGCTCAATTGAAAGTAGCTTGTATTTTGTGGTTTTGTGTGTAAGTACAAATCGTGAAGTTTTAAAGATATTAGATTATGACTATGTTCTTTTCATAGTCTTTAGTGTATTATAAGGAATAAATGAAATCAGTGTCCTTAATCAGGCCCCTTATTTTCCCAATGCTTGTAAATAATATGTAGATGTAATGATTATTCTACATGTCTTCTGTTACTAAAAAGGCAGGCCGTTCCCCAAAAGTAGTCCCTGAGAACACCTATTAAGGATCCCCTGAAAAACAAATGAAAGTTATAGATGACAAACACATGAACTCCAGCTGTGTACAAATCTTGAGAGGTTGACCAATTCTTGCCTGTAGTAACATGACACTGGCTACACTTTACCAAACAAATGATTCATGACATGCGTTTGGACTCATTCTCTTGCTTCTTACATTTCTATCATTGAAGGTGTGTGTGTGTGTGTGTGTGTGTGTGTGTGTGTGTGTGTGTTTGTGTGCGCGTGCGTGTGAGAGAGAGAGAGAAGTATGTAAGCATGTACAGTGACACACCACCCACACAGAGGTCAGAGGACAATTTTCAAGAGCTGGTTCTTTCCTTACACCTTGTTTTGAGGCAGGGTCTCTCTTGTTTCTGCCAATTCACTGCACACTCCAGGCTAGCTGGCCTGTGAACTTCCAGAAGATTATCCTGACTCTGACTCCCATCTCACTATAGGAACACTGGGATTATAGTTGTGGCTTTTTTGTGGGTCCCAGGGATCTGAAATCAGGTTGTCACGTTTGTACATTAAGCACTTTTACTCACTAAATCATTCCCTTGGCCCACTTCTTAGTTTTCCAAATGTGAGCTAGGTTGGGGTTTATACTTAACCTTTATTGGTCACCCTGTTTTTCTTTTAAAGGTGGTAGATCTGACTAAAGGAGGATTTCCAGTCAGGGAAGTAGGAAGGCCAAGTACCTTTGAAAGGCTCAATGAGATCCAATGGGCAACCATTCACACAAAGAAACAAGGCACACATTTTAGATACCAAAGTGCTGATCAAGACTACAACATAACTGGAGCTGATCATGCCAGCATGCGGGTTATTAGAATACCGCCCTACTGACATGTATGTGCCAGCCCTTCAGTGCTGCTGAGCCACCGCTGCTCTTCCCCCGCATGGTCACGGCCAGCAGGAGGGAAGCACAGTGGCATCTCTGCTGCCTCACACCGACTTTGTCAGGAAGAAATTCATCTAAAATGGCAACTCATCTTCAGAGCTTTCCCTTCTTGACTTTCACAGCTCTGGGAAGAAATGAGCTGGCAAATGTGTTTGGGGGTAGAAGGTTCCCTCCATGCCCCACTCCCACAGCAGAGTTAATGTAGGCCGGAATGCATAGTCCCTGTACTTTACAGGTACACTTTAGGGCTAACTTCAGAGAAAGTATGATAGCAATATAACTTAATTTTAGTCAATATAAATTACAATGGTCATCTAAATATTTAACCAGCAAAATAGAACAAAATATACATATTAAAATTTCTACGTAAACAAATGTACAATTTCAGAACTTAAAATTCACTAGAAGGTTCAATTGTGTACATTAATTAGGCTCAGAATGAAGTAAAAGTAGTCAATTTAACCCCCAACCTGGAAATCTAGTCCTGCTATGGTTGTGATTCATGTGTTCAGCATCCTGCAACATTCATTTAGACAGAGTGCAACTGTCCATGTAAACACTTTGCTATCTTGGTCCATGGGTATGGACCCATAGATAGAGGAGACCCTGGGAGCAACAGATGGGGAGGGAACATTACACCTTAGAGAACAAAGCAACTTCTGCTGTTGGCCTCAGGGCTTCCCGTTGGGTGGCTCAGGAAGACTCTGAGGGGTAGATGTGGTGAAAGTAGATAGCCATGAAGACATAGCTGTCTTTGCACTGGAAAAAGCGCCTCCCACTGACTGGCCTGTGAGGAAAAACAAAAGGAAAACTATATGAACTTAATAAAAAGGTTTAATTTTTTACATGCTGGGAATGGAACTTAGGGAGTGCTTTAATATTGCACCACACCTCTGGCCTATACTTAATATTTGTTAAGACACAATGAAAACACAACAACCATGAATAAGGGTAAATCACTGAAACACAGTAAAATGAAACAGGTACTAAAATACCATTTAAATCTTCAGTTCAAAATAACTCTTTTAATGGAAATGTCTTAAAGACAACCAAGTAATTTGTAACCAAAGGAGGAACATTAGGTACTTTGTAGGGGTTAATAACAGTATTTTATAGACATAGCACTAGCAACTCTGTGAATCAGAATTATCTGAAGAGTTTGTTTAATAAGTCCAACATGGGGCTGCAGAAATGTCTTAGGAGTTAAGATCATTTACTGTTCTTCCAGAGGACCTAAGTTAGGCTCTTAGTACCCGTATCAGTTAACTCATAAACCACCTTTAATTCTAGCTCCTAGGGATCCAATGCTTCTAGCCTTCATGGTCTCACAAACACACACACCTGCACATATTCATACAGAACACACACACACACACACACACACACACACACACACACACACTCACACTCACACACATACAAAATCTATGTACCTTAAAAGCTGAGTAACCACTTTCTTATACTGGAAGAAAATCTAAAACTGGTATATTAAACCAAGAAACACAGAACCCTGCAGGCCTCAAGTCTTTGTTGTTTTAAAGAATATTCTCTTCAAAGCTGCTGTGAATGTGAAATTATTTGAGTTGCTGCTATTGCGACTTAATTAGCAGCAGCAGCAACACTGAAAACCAAATGCAAGTGTCCTCCCTATCTTGTGGCTTCAGTCCTGAATTTGAGTTCCCTGCCATCTAACTCTTCAGAATTAAAGTAGGTAAACATTCAATGGAATATTCTAGAAATAAATGACTTATACATTTCCAGGCTGTTCTAAGTGGTGATGGCCCATCACACTCCCATCCATCCCTGTTCCTGCTTATGTCCCCTTTTGTCTAATGTATACATGCTCATTCTCCTGTCTACCTGTCATGTGGTAGACACCTGGTTATCAGACCGACTCCCATGGCATGCTGCTTGCTTTTTTATCAACTAAACACAAACCTAGACATGTCTAGGAAGGAAATTTTTTTTTTCTTGGTTTTTTGAGACAGGGTTTCTCTGTGTAGCTCTAGGTGCCTTGGAATTAGTTCTGTAGACCAGGCTGGCCTCAAACTCACAGCAATCTACATGTCTTTGTCTCCTGAGTGCTGGGATTAAAGGTGTGTGCCACCACTGCCTGAAAGAGGGAATCTTAAATGACAAAACGTTCCTGACAGATTGGCCTGGAGGTCAAGCCAGATACTCAATCTGCACAGAGGTCCTAGCCTCACTGCTTAGCAGTTTTTTTGCTCATGCAGACAAAAAAGACTAGACATGCAGCAAAAGAGGTCCTGATGGAAAAATGTATAGACAGGATTCAATGTGTGTAGGCTTAAGAAAGAAAGTAAAGGTATGGACAGTCATAGAAGTAAATATTTTAAAAATAATTAAGTTTTTAAAGAGAGTAAATGTACTATAAAAGAAAAACGCCATGTAAGATGGGAAATACAAAGGGAGTCTGGATCCTATATAGTACTGGCTGATTTTAATTTTCTGTATGCTGACAAGCAAACAACAGTGGCTTAGGAGACATGGGATTGTGAACAGTACAGCTGCAGTCCACAATATCATACAGTGAGATTTCAACTGACAAATCTACCAGGCTAACCCATGAGAATTATCACCAGTGTGTTCCACTGGAGAGAAACCCCATTTACAAAGCCTTGGGGATACCTGTCTTTTCAACAGTCACAGTCATCCCGGTAAAGCCCTTGTGAAAGCATAGTGCTCCTCCTTTTTCATAGTCTCCCAGCAGTGTATTAATCAATTACTGGGCACTACTCCTTGTTGTTCTGTAAACTATGTAACTGTCTCCCACACTGTGGGGCCCTGGTGTGAAAGTGTTCACACAGTCAAGGAAACCTTTGTTCTCATAGTCACAGCCACTTAACTTAAAGGATAGCTCCTACAATTATCTCCTATGGCAGGGCACCTGACAAGGAGAGGAGCCTTGCAAATACCACATTCAGAGCTTCAATAGACAGGGACTGAGCAGGAGACAGGCATGTCTGCTCCCACTGACAAGCAGGACTGGACAGCACCGATTCCTCTAACAGCTAACTCTTGAGAGTGCAGCCTACTGGCCCCTGCTCTACCTTAACAAGCTATCAATATTTTGTACTCAATTCTACTGTTATAATACCTTAATTAATCTAGGAAACTGTTTGTGTCTTTACTCCTAAGATTCAGGTAAAAGCATCTGATTGCTTAGCCAGCTCCAGAGAAAGGAGTCCCTTCTCACCAGAGTGTCAGCGGTACCAATGCTCTGACAATCAGCCCACAGCGTGGCTGGAAGCTGCAGCTTCTGGCTCTCACATAGCCTCTCCCCTTGATCTAGTCCTGGGAGAATTCACTAGCATTTGGCAAAAATGCTAATACAGATCAAGGTCCATTTTCCTTCTACAGTTTATACGAGTCACCATGGCTACTCTTGATGCTGTTTCCAGCTACCGCGAAAGCGAAAGTGAGACCCAATACATAGTGATTCTTCCTTTTAAAAACATTAAAAAATTCTAATGTTCCTTCTTTTACATTTATCAGTTATAGATTTCCAGTGTAACTGACCACATAAATGTAGCTTCATGTACTAATATCACTTTCTCCCTTCTTAGTGATCCCATTTAACCCTTCATCCACCTCTTGAATTTTGCCTAGACACCGCACAAATCACATACCCACTGAGATGTGAGGTGCCTGCTTTTCTCAAGATTTTATCTGCCTTCCTGATTCTCAGAGATATGCATGCCTGGTATTTTTGCAATTGTCAGAGAATTGCTAATTGTACATGTAAGGGGTATATAAACGGGAAGCCTTATGGGATGTGGAACCCCCTGCACCCTTTGAAGAATAAAGAGCCATTCAAGGAATGTATGTGAGCCTGTTTGTTTCCCTTCACCTGCAGACCGTTTTAGCCAAGCCTTACCAGCTTGCTGTAAGCCCCTAGAGGTGGCTGTAAGCCCCTGAGAGGACACTGAGGCTGGAACTCGGAGGTCCTCATTACAGTACTGCAAAATTGAATCAACTAAGATACTTTAGGTCTACCTTGACTTGTAAAAAGAAAAAAAAAGTATTTGTCAAATGGAAATTAAAAAAAAAAAAAAGCTTTGGAGTTTTGTTCCCACTGGAGATGAAAGGTTGTGGATTCTTTCAGGAATAATATGGATCAGGTTTGATCAAGGAAGGCCTCCTAAATCTTGACGGGTGTTACTGCTGGCCTTTCCAGGACTTGGCCATTATCTCAAACTTTCTCAGGGACTCCTATAAGATGCCTTCACCCACAGACACCAGGAAGTAGTTTGGAGAAAACAATGCCCACATTCGCAAGAGTTGGGGGGTGTGGATGGTCTTTGGTTATTTGTTGGGCTGTGGATGTTTGCTATCACTTACAGGAATATAGTATATTTTTGTTACACTGTACATAGGTTTCTACTTTTGTTTAAGGTTTTGCACCTATGCAGTTCATTTACAAATACAAGGTAAAGTTACAGTTTTTGAAACCTATTATAAATTATTTAGGATATCAAGAACATAGGTTAGTAGTCACCTATAGCAGTCAAATTTGTAAATATATTATAGGAATGTTTTCAAGATCATATAGAGATATTTTAGACAAATGGTTTTCACACACTTCAAAGACCTACATAACATAGCATTTAAAATGCTTTGTTAATCTAAGGTTTTTTTTTTTTTTTTTTTTTTTTTTTAAAAATAATAGTGAGACACATCTGCTCCTGGCAGTACCAATTTACTTCAGAGACAATGATGTGCATTGAAGAAAATCGTTATGGGGTTTGCTCTCAATGTGGCAAGGTAAGCCACTGGGCAAAGAAATCACTCTGCCTTTGACTAATGACAATGTGTTGTGCAGACTGGACATGCAGGACACACAGGAAAGACTGTTGAGCTTTGCCAAAACAAGGCAGGACAGTCCATCAAAATTTCTGCTTCACACAAGTCTGCCAGGTAGTCTGCAGGACACAGAGGAAATTGACTGACAAACTTTGCCAATGCAAGGTTGGACAGTCCTTCAAATTTCCTGCTTCACTGAAAAGTCTGCCAGATACTGTAGGTCTTAGGCTGAAGATGGATTTCCCAAAATTGCAGAGAAACTTCGGGTGACTGTCCAGGCAGGCAGATGTCTCTGTCATTTCTAGAGTTTTGGAAGTTGCTTGCAATGTTCTTCCTGTTTATTCAGGTAATATTATACTCTTCTGGAGTATTTGGAGTTAAAGACTAGATAGTTATAATTACAGTTTTCCTTAGTTATGATAGTATACTAGGTGTAAAACTTTGGATTCACTAAGATAGGCTAGATAATGCTTTATATCTCTGACTATGCTAACTACAAATGGACAGATATTGTAAGTGTAATTCTTACTTGATAACTGTTTTTGTTGCATGTAGTTTTACTATGCTAAAGTTACAACCTTTCATTTATTTATTTATGTTTTGTTTGGAGACAGGGTTTCTCTGTATTGCTTTGGAGCCTGTCCTGGAAGTAATTCCGTAGATCAGGCTGGCCTAGAACTCACAGAGATTCACCTGCTTTTGCCTCCCAAGTGCTAGGATTAAAGGTATGTTCCACCAATGCTCAGCATATTTATTTAGACAAAAAGGGGGAAATGTGGAAAGTTATTTTAAGGTTTAATATTTGTTTATGCTATGGAACATTTGTTTTAAAGATGCAAAGATGTGTTGCAGTCTTTTATGTTGCATTTGTTTAACTCTGAGAAGTCGAGTTACTTTGCCTGTCTAAAACACCTGATGGTTTAATAAAGAGCCGAACAGCCAATAGTGAGGCAGGAGAAAGGATAGGCAGGGCTGGCAGGCAGAGACAATAGATATGAGGAGAAATCTGGGGGGAAGAGGAAATGATCGAAGAGCAAAAAGGACGATAAACAACCACACATATATCAAATCCCATTCCTCTGGCAATAAAATGAATTTAAAAGTAGGGCTATATGTTCTATGCCTTTTAAAATGAGTTCATAGAGTCCTTTCACTATCTTTCTACAGGTGTAAAGAATGTTAGCTACCAAGATGACTATGCATATGTTTGAATGTTTTGTCCTTGCATGGTAGTGCTATTTTGGTAGTTCTTTGGTGAGGCTTTGGGATTTTATCTGTTTCCAGTTCCAGCTCCATGCTTCCTAATCCACTAGGATCAAAGGAATAGCCACGTGCTCACACTGTTATGAATTCCATCACAGCTTTGCCGACGAACTGTAGGCACCCTTTAAAACTGTACACTAAAGCAAACTTTTCCCTTGCTTCTTCTATTAGGTATGGTTAAAGTGGTGAAAAGGTAACTCTGGTTTCTAGGTTTGAAACTGGATCAAAATAACAGGTTAAAAATATAGAAATCAGGAGCTGGGTGTGGTGGTGCATACCTTTAATTCCAGTATTTTGGAGGCAGAGGCAGGCAGATCTCTTTGAGTTCAAGACCATCATGGTCTATATAACAAGTTGCAATTTAGCTACAGTTATGCAGTGAGACCCTGTCTCAAAACAATAATATCAAAAAACAAAACAAAACAAAAAACCCAAAACCAAACTGAAAATACCAACCAACCAAAACAAACAGACAAAAGAAAGGGAGGGAAGAGGAAATAAAGAATTTATTCAGATTCAACAAGGAATATCCTCTTAAAATATTTTTAAGTGGCTGGGTGTTGGTAATGCAAGCCTTTAATCCCAGCACTCAAGAGGCAGAGGCACATGGATCTCTATGAGTTTGAGGCCAGCGTGGTCTACAGAAAAAGTTCTAGGACAAGCTCCAAAGCAATAGAGAAACCCTGTCTCAAAAGAGCCCCCCCACACACACAAAAATTTTTTTATGTGAACAAAATGCTAGGCACAGAAGGATATATGTAACATGCTATGATTTATCTAGCTTTGGGTATCTGGTTAATACTGGCCTCATAAAATGAGGTGGAAAGTGTTACCTCATTCACTACTTTCTGAAAGGTTTTGTATATAATTTGTGTTATTTCTTCCTTAAACATCTAAGAGAATTTCAAAGAGAAGCTTGTACTCTCAGCACCTGGGATGCTGAGTCAGGAGGATCCAGAGTTAGAGGCTAAGAAGGGCTACAAAATGATACTGCCTTAACAAAAAGAAGGGACCAAGTAAGAGAAAGAAAGAATTTAAAAGCAACTCATGTTGGATGTGGATAAGTTAGAAACCTTCAACCAGGTTTTAATTTCTTCAGTAGAACCAGGGTTAGTTTGATTTTAAATTCCTTATTTGTTTTTATCTTTCAAGGAATTTGTCCATCTATGTTAAGTTTGTTGACATAAAATTATTCACAAGCTTCCTTTGTCCTTTCAGTTCCTGTGAATCTACAGTGAAGACACTGCTTCAGTGTCTCTTTTAGCCTTCCACTTGGAAAACACAATTGCCTTCCTTTTTTTTAAGACTGACATTTTTTTGAGACAGTTTTTCTCTGTAGCTTTGGAGGCTGTCCTGGAACTCACACCGTAGACCAGGATGGCCTTAAACTCACAGAGACCCACCTGCCTCTGCCTTTCAAGCGCTTTGATTAAAGTTGTGAGCCACCGCCTGGTTAAGACTGACAATTTTAAAATTCCCTTTGTATTATATGATCCACAAATGTCTATAACTTTATTTTAATGACCTACACATTGAAGAGAGAAATGGATACATGTGACAGCAGTCTCTGTTGAGAGTGTGCCTTACCGACAGCTTTTCCTGTTTGTACCACATTCCGGCTAGTTGTAACCATGACATTGCCAATTTTTTTGCCACGTTCACTGTTCTGAACAGAACTAAGGAAAGAAATACAATTTTTAAAAATCTCATACATTTGAGAACACCCACAACCAAATACTCTATTATCATCCCAAATTAGTACTGGGAAAATAAAAAGCAAAATTATTATGAGTAAATTTCAGAATGTACTAAAAGAACACAAGAATGAGCTAGGAGGTGAGGGCATAAAGACGTATCTCCTTTTCAGACATGGTTTTCTGAGAGCATGTTATCAAATGGGTTACTCTCTGAAACACAAGACCATCAAGCAGATAAAAAAAAAAAAAAAAAAAAAAAAAAACCAAACCACAAAAAACAAAAAACAAAACAAACAAAAAAACCCAACTGACAATGAAACACATGGCACATACTCAGACAGAATAATTTCCCCTTACTCTGTAAGTACTCACTGTGAGAATCTGAGTTTCATGTCTGACACTGAGTATTGGCCTTGAAAAGGATGGCTGTAAAACAAAGTTTAAGTTTAGATTAAGAGTACATCATCAATAATGCTGCAAAGAGCAGTCACAGGTACTGTCAGTAACCTCTTTGGGGGACACAAGCGGACACAGTGTTCTCAAACTGACAGTGGGGCCCTGTACATCATTCCTAATATAAGCTCTAGAAGTGACTCAACAGTTTTGAGCTCTATCTTCTGTTAGAGGTAGACATGTGTGCAGAAGCTACATGGTGAGACTGTCTCAATAACAAAGGACTTTCTTTGAAAAGCAGCCATTTTCCATCCCACCCATCTAGAGGATGTACTTACTTTGGGTTTATCTCTGAAAGTGCTGGGTGCTTATTGCTGTTCCATACCCTGTAGTTGTGAGTATTCTTCCAGGCAGCAACAAAAGTCGTTCCATAGTCTGATAACATCTTTTCATTATCTGCCAAGTAAATGGTTTAAAGAAGTTGAGCTGGACCACAGCCATCTGGGCACAAAGATTAAAACCATAAAGGGTGAAAGCAGAGTATTAAGTCCCACTCCCACAAAGTGGGGACACAGCCTACAGGTGTCAGCAAACTTAAGTTTAGTTCTGGAAATTCTGTTAAGAAGCTATGTAGCCACTGGCAAGTCACTTAATCACTCAGAACTTCATCTTAAGTGGAAAATAAGAGAACTGAGCCAAACCTTTTCCAAGGCTCTCTACAACTCCAAAATGTTTTCATGTTTTCCTTACCATTACAAAGATTATACTACTTACTGAACAAAAACTACAGACTTGACATTAAGTAGACTTACTGGCATAAACAGTTAGAATCTCTTCACAAATGTCAGAAGAGTTAAGACAAGCAAGTAAACTGCTTCTTTACTCACGTTTCCTTTGTTTGGACTTGTCTCAATATTTGGTGCGTCACTCTTGATTATCCAAGCATTGTACAGTCAAAAATACTTAACACAGGATTTTCACATTAATGCTAAATTAGCTTCTGCCTTTGTTGATACCATGGGGAAGTGTCAATGCAGAGCACTGTTCTGCTTGCAGGGACTGATCCAAAAAGCTATTGCCTCACATTTATCACACAGGCATTCACGTTTGCTGTTTTGTTTTTGAGATAAGGTTTTGCTATGTACTCGGGTTTGCTTCAAACTCTTGTAACCCTTCTGGTCTCGGCTTTCTTCTGTCCAGGTAGGTGTTAACTGAGGCATGTGCCACCATGGCTGGCTATGTTATTTACTTTGAAGATGAAATGCAAGTAGCTTTTACTAGGAAAGGCTAGGAGACAGTTGCATCTACAGCTTAAAGGTATGTTTCCACAAGATATTCCTGCAGCTAATTCTCCTCTCCTGATGGTGCTGGGGAATGGACTTGAACCAGACAGCTGGAGCCTCTCAACCATATGGATGAACAAGCTAATGGCATCCCCCCCCCCACATTCTATCTTCTGTATTGGAATGTCTGGGATTACTATTAAGGTAAAACTTAATTACTAGCTATAAAATGAGTTGGGTAGTGGTGATGCATGACTTTAATCCCAGCACTGAGGAGGCAGACATAGGTGGATCTCTGGGTTCAAAGCTAGCCTACAGAGTGAATCTACAGAGCGCGTTCAGGACATAGAAAAACCTTAAATAAATAATAATAATAAAAAGAGTATTAGCTATAGTGTTCAGAACAGACGTTCGACCTTACATGTATTACTATTATTATATTACCTGTGTAGCTTTGGCTGCCCTGGAACTTGCTCTGTAGACCAGGCTGCCTGCCTGTGCCTCCTGAGTGCTGGGATTAAAGGTGAGTGCCGCAGCCACCACCGCCTGGCACAAGATTATTTAACCCACCCTGGCAGATGGGAGTGAGAGTAACGATTGAAAGCCCCGATGACTCAAGTGCAAACCCTCTTCATGACAGTGTGGACACGCACTTTCACAGGTTATAACAAGGCAAACTGCAAGTTAAATGAACCTCACTGCTATTTAAAACAAAAGTAATATAATTTTTCAGTAATGACAACTGAAAAATATTCTAAAATGTACTTTTGCGACAAGTCTACAAGTATTTGTCAAGAGTTCTAGGGTTCCAAAGCTCCACTTCAAGTTCATATTATTTTCTAAGTAGAATAAAGTAGTTTTAACCTGAAATATATGTTTACTTGGCCTATTTTAACCATTTAACAAAAAAAAAATATATGTTTTTGAAGGTCACTCAGAATGATTTGCAATAATTCCTTTAAAATATTTCTTCAGTTAACTTAAAAATGCATAAGCAGTTTATAAACATTGTCAAATACTGACATTTCCTTTGATACAAAATAATCAGCATCCAAGTTGAAGTGAAAACAATCAGTACTGTCTTAACACATGTTGATGTCTCTATCACAAGGAAGGGTAACAGTCAGAAAACATGCTTACATAGACTCACTTTTGTAAAGGCTACTGTAAGCCATAAAACCAAAGTTCAAAACATAAGAAAAAGGTTTGCTAAGATAAAGTATTCAAAATGTCAGAGCTGTTATGTCTATTTGAATAAGGGGTGATTTTCTACAATGAATACCTCTTTCTTATGCAACTCAAAATATCCATAAACACCAGAACATGAAAATTTATGGGAAGAAATGTGGTTGTTTGCTTCTTACCTAACTGCAGTGTAGCAGCCAGCAGAGCATGGATATAGACTGCAAATTGGGCCCGGATCCATTCGTCCCCTCCTTCCCAGCCTGTGCCATCCAGGAAGACATCATCTCGGTTCTCAGTCACATGCCTCACTAGGTAATCTGCGAACCTTAGGTCTGCTGTGGTTGGGTTAAGCAGCTTCCTAAGTTCTGGATCGTGGATCTGGATCAGTGCTTCCTCTACCTACAAGAGTACCCAGGTACAAGTCAGAGCTGGGACAATCACACAGACATCCATGTCACACTTTAAAAAGAAAAACTGGGAAATAAAAAGTTGGAAATAAAAAGAAAATATGAGTAACAGTATTCTCAAAGACGAGTCTAAGAAAGAGACAGGTTTTTACATACTTTTACATACAGGTTTCTATATACTTTTACTTTTATAAAAAATGACTTTTTTATTTTTAGAAAATACAGGCAGAGGAGCATAGATGACTCAGTGGCCAAGAGCACTTGCTGTCTTAGAGAGGATCTGAGTTTGTTTTACAGCACCTGCGTGGTTGCTTATATGCATGGTTAACTCCAGTTCCGGGGAGTGTGACACCCTCTTCTGACCCCCACCGGCACCAGTGTGCACACAGTACACACATATACATATGTGTAGGCAAAATAAGCACTTGTATACTTAAAAAAAAAAAAACATGACTTACTTAAAAAGATACATGTGCAAATAAGAACATGACTTTGAACTATAAAAGTAATTCATACTTTTAAAAATATTTGGCAGTGCAAGTATTTGGGGAAACGTAGATATATACACAATGAAACTTGCCCTTATATTAACACAGAAAAGAACAAGCTTAGTTATAAGTTCTTTAAATTTTTCCATTTTGAGGGCATGTATACTTCAATATATTTCAAATACTGTACAAAAAGACTACCTTGCAAGGTTCTGTTTCGTTCTTTAGCTGTGGTGATTAAACTCAGGACCTCAGGCATACTTAGCAACTGCTGTACCCGTATACTCACCCCCAAATGTTAGCTTTAGATGAGGTAATAAAACATCTATCAAACAACGTCGGAAAGTTAAAGCACTTTGTGATTCTCTCAACTGTACCCTCTTATTTGGTATATAATGTTTTTCCCCCTCACTCAAATTTGGGATAATAAATATAATTTTGAATCTTAGACTTTTCATTTGCTATATTTCAACCATTTTCGCACAATGTATAAACTTTCTGTCAGTAATTATAAAAGCTTTAGTGATGTTAAAATTGTGAAATTAATTGAGTAATTAAAAAATTTAAATATAGCTGGGCAGAGGTGGCCCACAGCTTTAATCCCAGTACTCAGGAGGCAGAGGCTGGCAGATCTCTGTGAGTTCCAGGGCAGCCTGGGCTACAGAGCATGTTTCTGGACAGATTCCAAAGCCACACAGAGAAACTGTCTCAAAAACACAAAAACAACAGCAAGAAATTTAAATATGTCGATAAGGTATCAAATATCTACTCTGAACTTCCATAACATAAGGAACATATTAAGCAGGATAAATTAGTTTGAAATTTGTTTAAATTAGTTTGAAAATTTCACATTTTAATAAGGCACTGAGACCATGTTGGGTTGGTTTACTCAGGCTGGAATCCTTGCTCAAGCATTTATCAGTTGTTTGATAATGGGAAAAATAACTTAACTTGTGTACCTTAGGTGCTGCTATCTTATAGGGCTGTTAGGAAAATTAGATCAGTTAGTACACATAAAGTAAGGAAGCACAGTGAAGTATGCCTTTAATCCCAACATTTGGGAGGCAGATTTCTGAGTTTCAGGGCAGGATACACAGAGAGGCCCTGTTTCAAAACAAAACAAAGAAAAACAAAAACCCAAAACAAACAAAAATATATAATTAAAATTACTGGAGTAGTGCAAACGTTATTTTCTTTATTAGTGCTGTTACTATAGCTTCACAATTACATTTAGGAAAGGAAGAAGTGAGTTGGCAGGCCAAGTATATACTCAGACAAACGTACTTCCACAATGGCATCACTGAGGTGCTTCTGTTGTCGAAAGAGGATGTTAGTAGCTCCAGCCACAAATCCCCGGACAGTGACATCAGAGAGAAGATGATGCTGCTGCAACGCCATGTAAGGCAAACACAGATATCCCTGTGGATTATAAGAGCAACAGAAAAGAACAGAAGAGTCAAAAAAAAAAAAAAAAACAGCTACTTCTCTTTTCAAGCTAAAAGCAGAAGAGCAAAGAGTAGAAAAATGTCCATTCTTCCCTGCCTGTCTAGTTAATCTCTGACTCAATAAAATGATATTCACGGATGAATGTCTCGCCTTGACTGCAATCAAGTCCAGTTACTGATTTACTAATTTTCTTTACAAGACTCAAACCTCTGCAAGGCTGTCTCACTTGATCACTTTGGTTTTGTTCCAATTTAAATAAAGTCTGACTTTTTTGATTTAGTTAATTAAAAACATTACATTCATTAAAAAGTATGCTATCTATCAGCACTTAGGAGGCAGAGGCAGGCGGATCTCTGTGAGTTCGAGACCAGCCTAGTCTACAAGAGCTAGTTCCGGGACAGGCTCCAAAACCACAGAGAAACCCTGTCTCGAAAATCTCCCACCAAAAAAAGAAAAGTTATGTCATAGGAAGCAGTTAAGAATTTTAAAACATGTATCTGTACATGACCACCACCATGCAATGAGAAATGAGAATAGCATCCGTTCATTATCAAATTGCAAAAATGTCAAAATATTTGCTACAAACTAGTTGAAGCTCAAATTACACTGACAGTATCTGTGTTTAATTTCCATTTGAAATAGCACTGCCTTAAAATTATACACTCAGCAGGCATTTAAGTCTGCAAACCAAGCGAACAAAAAAGCAAGCTCAACCCAGTACAATCCCCAGAGTTAAAGGTGTGGTCAGTGGTAATGATTTGTGCATGAATGCAGGGCAGTGCTGTTTAATTTTATTTGTAGCTTCATGCTGTACATAAATCATTGCACATACCAAAAACCTATTTTGATCTTTCAGCAACAGTTTCTATTTTCCATTTTCCTTTCTGTGAATATTTTGACTGGGCTACTTACAAAGAACCTTGTCTTGAAAACACATACACATCTCTCTACCCAGTACTTTACCTAAATTTACACCTGCTCATCTGTTGATATATTTTTAAGTTGTTTAATAGAGCACTGTTTATTGTAAATAGGATTCATAGCTTCATGAAGGGAAGAATACATTTCTAGTCATATAATGGAACATTCTAAAGCCATCAAAAATGATGAGCTCAACTTTCAAGAATGTCATATAAAAGTAGTCAAGGGGCAGAAAAGTATGAGCACAGACTGCTATTATTTGTGTAAAAGGCGTAGGGAAAATCAGTGGGAAGGTCTTGCTGGTCAGAGGCTGTAGTCTATCATGGCTTGGCAGCTTTTTCAAAGCTCAGTGACATGGGGACTCCCCCCACCCTCCACCAACGAGAATTCCTGTTCTCTACCTGCCATTATCTAGAGAATGTCCCTGAGCCCACAGGACTGACCTTGTCTGAAAGCTGTCTCTAAGCCTGGATGCCAGCTTTATCTCTAGGCTGACCCTTGTACAGTTCCCTGTTACAACCTCCACTGACGCACATATGGCAACTAAGACTTGTGCCAGGAGCATTGCTTCAGGACCCTGCTGTCACATATGAAGCCTTATGGTGGGGTTTGTCCCCAGACTCCCCAATCCTATATATTTCCTGTACTCTGCAATAAAACAGCAGATTCACCAAAGCTGTCTGTTTCTCTGAGGGCTGTCTCTGTTGCAAACACAACTTTCTAAACCCCATTCCCTGCTCCTGTCCCCTCCACCCTCATGGACCAATGCACCACTCAGTTTGGAGGAAGAAGCAGAACCACAAGAATCTATTTCCTTATGCCATAAAATACCGAAAGAAGGAAATAAGACATTGGTAATGTTCGCAGACATTCTAGAAGGTGGATGGGCAGAGACATGATGAGGAAACATTTCTTTCTGGTTCTGGCAGTTGAATCCACTGTGTGTATGCCAGGCATACATTCTATATCCTCAGTCCATAGAAAGTTTTATTACAGGTGCTTCAGACCATTTTACTATTGAACTTAGTGGAAATATTATATTGATAGAAGTTCAAAAGAGTTTAATATAGTGTCATTATTTTTCTTTCCATGATGCTCAATTTAGCTAAAGTCTTTGGGAGGTGCTGGAATATGGTTGCAGGAGAATATAGGTCTTTTTCCAAAAAGATTTCACACCTAAACCCACACCTGGCTTCCTACTTATCTAGGACAACTTAGCATCTGTATTTGAAATAGCATAAACTAATAAGACAAAAAAAAAGGCAGAACATTTATCACATATGACTAATATACACTAATGCACAAATTACAACAAATAAAAATCCCAAGCAGATATCAGTGAGATATGTGCATATCCATATTCTCAGAAGTATTCATGATAGCAAAGCAGTGGGATCAAAGAAAGTATCCGCCAATGGATGATTAAAAAAAAAAAAAAGAGTAAGGTAGAAAAATATAATGGAACATTCATCTCCCCTTCAACTACACATACTAAAAACTCTATATATTCAGTTATAATTTGAGCAGTTAAGTGACTTTGTTTTTATTTTCTGAGACAGGTCCTACTATGTATCTTCAGCTAGCCTCAAAGGATCTTCCTGGCTCAGCTACCAAAGTGCTGGGTCACAGTCATGTGCCACCACGCATGGCTGAGATAATTATATTCCATTATTTACATTTTTTTTGTTTTAAATGTACAAATAGCAATTATAATGAAGTAACTTCTAATCACAATTTTTACGCTACCTCAACTGATTATACTAAATGACTTGCACCTGGAGAGGAAAGCCGACACATGCCACATTAGACAGAAAGCGATCCCAGTCCTTTCTAGCCAGTCAGACCCTAACTATGCCAGAATATGCCCAATTCCAGTACAAAATCAGGGGGAAATGGAAGACACTCAATACTAAATTCTAAATTTTCACACCTTAAAACACTTCTCTCTCTTTTTCAGTTCCTCACCCGCCCCCAGTTCCTCTGCTCATTAAACTGCAGAACATGAGTTCAGACGCATTTGTTGTAAAGTTTTGTTTTCTGCCATTCTTGGTACCCACAATTTACTTCCTGCCACTCCATGGGTACCCTGCTGCTAGCTGCTGCTAGACTCATCATTTCCTCAGTCCTTCTGTTACTTCTGTATGTTTTCTTAAATCAGCTCTCAGGAAAAGTTAAGACAAACATTTGGCATTCTATTACCTCTAGTGTTTACATAATAAAACTGGTCTGTAAGACTGATGACGTGGCATTAGTCTTATCCAAGTTCAAACACTAAGGTGAGGAACTGGTTTAGCGTTAAGAGCACAGGCTGCAGCCCAGGGGTTCCCAGCACTTGGGAGGCAGAGGCAGGTGAATCTCTGAATTTAAGGCCAGCCCAGTCTACAGATTGAGTACCAAACAAAAAATGAGCACAGGCTATTAGCAGCATCTACATGGTGGCTCTCAACCCTGTCACCCAAGGGTGTCTCTAGGGTATCTAACACCTTCTGACCTGAGCAGGCACTGAATATACACATATACATACGGGCAAAAGAAATCTCACACGTGTAAGAGAAAAGTAGATCTAAAAGAACTTCAGGATGAAAACAGCTTAAAGACAATGTGGTTTTAAGAACATTTCATCTTCCAAAGTTACTGACAAAAAGGACTAGTATTTGTAGTTAGGAGTGTGATAAAGCAACAAATTGGGTTTTACTCAACACAAAATAAAAGATAAAGTCAAGAAGAAAAATGATTTAGTTATCATAGTAAAGTTGTAAGCCTATCACATAGTCAGTACCAGCATAAAGAACATAAATCTATCAGGTAAACATGGTTTATTGACAACATTCACACCACTTTAATTCAGTAACTTGACCCTCAAAACCAAAATCCTTCTTCAGTTTATTTGCCTCCTGATAAAAAGTGCTCTGAAAGACACAGGAGAAAGTGCCAGTTTAAAAAAAAAAAAAAATCACAATCTTGGGTTGGAGAGCCAACTCGGCGGTTATCACCCGATGCTTTGCAGGGCACTTTGGGTTTGCTTTCCAGCACACACTCACAGTCGGCCACAATAGGGCTACAGCATATGTACATATATTTTCTTACTAAGGGTTGCTATTGCTGTGGTAATACACCGTGACCAAAGCCAAGTTGGGGAGGAAAGAGTCTATTTCTCCTTACTACTCTCAGGTCACAATCCATCACTGAGTGAAATTAGGGCAGGAAGCTGGAGGGACAAACTGCAGCAGAAACCTAGAGGGATGCTACACTGGCTTCTTGCTCAACCTGCTCTTACACAACCTAGAACCACTTGCCCAGGGATAGAGCCACCCATGATGGACTACTGAGCTCTCCCCGTCAATGTTTAATTAAAAAAATGCCCTGCAGAATATTCACAGGCCAATCATAGAGAGTTGGTTTCTTAATTAAGATTTCCTCTTCCTTTTTGTGTTAAGTTGACAAAAACTGACGAGGACACTTGGTCCCTTGTCAACTTGACACAAACATATCACTTATTAATCATAAGCCTTCCTTTCTTATTCATCGCCAAGATCTATTACTATTACAATATAAACTGAACATAAAAGAAGTTCATCAGTCTTTAAAACATTTCAATACTTTAAAAGTCCAAGTTTTCTTTAAAAATCAACTTTTTTTTTTTTTTTTTTTTTTTTTTTTTTAGTTCAGTCTCCTTAAAATATCTAAAGGCTCATAACTGTGGTTTCCTATAAAATAAAAAAAGCAAGATAAGGACTTTCTTATTCCAAGAGAAATAAAGGTCTAGACAATCTAAACAAAAGAAAACCTAGGTCGGTTCCACAGTGTATAAAGCTCAGTGTCAGACAACTGGGGCTCAATCTTCTCAACCTCCAAAGGGCTTGAGCCACCCCACTGCTCTGGCTCCGCCATCCAGGCACACACAGTATGTTTATAGCCTCTCAATTGCTCTAGTTTTGATGCTTACCACATTACTGGGATTTCTAAAATGCAGGTGTCTCTGCCACAAATGGACTGCACCTTCACCAATAAATAGCCTCTCTGCAGCTCTCTTCAGGGACTCTGACCCCGCCATACAATGCTAAGTCTCAACTTGACAACCTCTTCAGTCATGGGGCTCCTTTACCTGAGGACGCACATCCACTAGAGGCCTTTCCTTGCTTCTTACGTAGTGCTAATCCCCAGCTACTCTCCACATCCCCTTCATGGTATGAAAACCAGTACCATCTGGGAGTCTTACACTTTACCAAGTTTAGTGGACAGCACAACAGCCTTGTCCTGCTCTGGACCACACCCTGTGTGCTGACCCAGACGAAAAGCTTCGCAGTTGTTTGTCTTGATGATGTTGGTCTCTTTCAGGTGTGCTTGCCTGCGTGTGCGTGTGTTTGCGTATTTCTGTTTAACAGTCCCAGCTGTCCTGGAACTTGCTCTGTAGACCACACTGGCCTTGAATTCATAGAGATCCTACCAGCCTCTGCCCCCAGTGGGGTGGGATTAAAGGCGTGGGCCACTTTGCCCAGCTTGCTGTTGGTCTCTTTCTGATCACAGCTGATTCTTTAGCTCCAGCTGACCACTATCAACTGTCCCAGTTAAAGTAAAGGTTTCACTTTAGTGGTTCTGGCCTCTTGTTAATTGTAGAGGATTCCTCACCCCAGATGATCAGATCTACATTTCTTTACTCAAAATAACAAATGGCCCTGATAGTTCCTAAGGGACTCTTCAAAATTTCCTCTGAAATGCCACAAGCCAGTACGCAGCATTCTTCCATGGCTTCTGCTTCAGGTCCTGCTTCCAGGTTCTTGCCCCGGTTTCCCCAGGGATCAACTGTGGCCTAGGAGTTGTAAAGTGAAATGAACCCTTTCCTTTCCACGTTGCTATAGAAACCCTAATTAATACAGAAACTGGTAGGAGGTTCAAGGGATTTGGGGGAAGATAACAGAAGGACTTTGAAACTTTGGGCTACAAAAGCTATTTAGTGTTCAGGTGTTAATAAATTGTTGTGGGAACTTAGAAGTGAATACGAGAGCAATGTGGACAATGGAGACCTGGCTTGTGAAGTTTCAGAGACTGTCAATGTCTCAACATTATTTAAAAGTCTAAGGTCTTTTGTAAATTCTCAAGGGAGTCTCTTGATTATAGCCCCTTGTAAAATCAAAACTTTTGACATAGATTGGCACAGAATATACATTACCACTCCAAAAGGCAGAAAAGGGGGCACGGTTAGGAAATACTGGACCCAAGCAAGACTAAAACCCAATAGGAAAAACTTCAAATCCTGAAGCTCTATGTCTGATGATGTGCACTTTAATTTCAAAAGACTTAGATGGCTCTGCCTCTCCAGCTTTGCAGCCTGTAACATAAACACGTTTCGCCTGGTTTCACTCCCTGTATGCAGCTCTCTCTGGCAGATATGCTATGGCTCTGGCTCAGGGTTTCCACACCAAAGAAGACTTAATTTTCACAGATCCATTCATATAGGCTGCCAACCTCAGAAACTCTCTAAAGCCATGGAGGAGGAATCCACGACCCTTCCTTCATACTTCTAAAGGCAGCACCCCGTGGATATCATTGTCAAGTTTGGCTGCCAGCTTAGGATGAACTCTGGCTCCCTTAATTACATTAAGCAGCAGAGCTTTTTTAAAGCAGAAAAGGCCTTAGGACCTCTTACATAAGTCTGAAACTTAGCTGGGTAGAATCTTGTCCGAGGGCATCCTTCCCTTTATTGTAGGGCTGAGCAGGCCTCTCCTTAATGACATTAATTTCCTTAACTCTTTTAGCATAAGCTTTGGCTGCATCATTAACTTTCTTGGTTTATTTTAAATTGTACATTTTGTATGTATTTCTGTCCTACTTACTGTTTTTTCATCATAGATCTGCATAAGAGTTATCAATAACAACAAAGCCAGATTCAGTATTACGTTGCCTTGAAATTGTCAGACATTAGTCTATTACTTTAAATTTAGCTGCAGAAAAGTAGTTAGGACAACTTTCTCTTGTGATAAAACACCATGACTAAGGCAGGTGACAGGAACAAGAAACTGAGAACTCACACGTTCAATGGCAAGTGGGAAAGGCAGCGGTATGAAGCTTTTAATATCAAAGCCCACCCCAGTCTCACCCTTTCTCCAGCAAAGCTCCACCACCTCAAATGCAACTGTCAATGGGAGGCCAAATGTTAAAATGCCTGAGCACTTTAGGTCAATTTTCATTCAATCACTATTCCTACCCTTTTTTGGTTTTCATGTATGTTTTACTTCATGAATAAAAGATGAATAATGTACACAGAAAAAACAGGCTTTAATTACTTGGAAGGCATATTTATATTTTGAGGATGGAAAGAATTTATGATAACTAGCACATAGGACAATAATATGTGTATAGTAAAAATTGAAATGGACTTTTTTTCCTGTTCCACTTCGAAAAATAATTCACAAATGGCAATGGTAAATTTTTCCTAAATAATTTGAAAAAACAAAACCAAAACCATTTCAAATGAAGCAGCCTCAGGTATATCTTAGAATCATTGTTACTGGTTTATTGTACCATCTTTAATGCAGGACTGATGTTAAAAAATTATATCCAATGACATAAGATTTTGAATCAAAGACTTAATTTGATTTATTACATTGTGCTTAGTTATTTAGAAGATATACTTCCGTTAATATTACAAGTATACACCATGATACCTGGATCGAATGGTTTGTCATAAAATGATTAAATAGTTTTGGGATATAATTTTACACTAAAAAAATAGCAAAATTAAGTATATAAAATCCATATATTCTTAATGAGTATAAATATGTATACTTATGTAAGTTGACATTTAAGCAATTTTTTTTGTTCTAAAATGGAAGCTTTTAGAATTATTTCTTTTTTTCTCAGATAGTCTCTCTATGTTGTCTAAGTTGGCCTTAGACTTCTAGATTCAAGTGGTTTTCCTGCCTAGTCTACTATGTAGCTGGAGTTACAGGCTATAAGCACAGTATTTTAGTACAAACTTTAAAGTTCAGTCAGGATTGTCTAGACTTCTTATTCACACGGATTTCATTTCATTCTTTGTTTTCAAAGAGAAGTCTAAATAGTCAAAAATGGACTGAATACAGTGACTGCTGGCCTCACTACCCAGTAGCTTCAAAAGTCTTTCCCTTTGAGCTTTTTCCCCATAGTTTTAAATACGGTCACAGATCTAACAGCACTATGCATTCAGCATACATTTTTCAGTTTTCAAGGACAATTTTTAGACTCTCAAATGCGTTCACACACTTAATGTCCTCAATAAACGATCTGCATTTTACCTTTGTAAAGATGGCCAGAGGCATGCCGTACTGGTCCTCTTCCAAACCAGAAATGAGTCCTGGTATCAGGACCACCTGCCTGGTGTTAGCTTGAGGTTGTACAGTAATTGGAGGACTGTCTGAGGGCATAGAGTCTTTTTTAAATATGTGTGTCTGGTCTGACCCCATCTGTTCCCTTTCTTTCAAGCTAGAGTCCTCTAAAACACTAGGATCCAAAGTTTCCCAGTCACTTTCTGAAGACTCTGGAGATGGACGAGGTGGGAGTTTCAGATAGCGGCCAGTATCACTGGGTTCTTGTTCTTTGTTGTTGTTATCTTCTACTTGGAAACAAGGCTTTTCCAACTGGAGGACAGTGTCTCCTCCATGGTTTCCTGAAATGACTTTTGTGACAGTTCCCAAGCTGGTATTTGAAATGTCAGAGGTGGACTCAGAAATAAAATCATCTGCAGGGTTATTACTTTCCTGAAGCCCAACATCTTCAGACATACTCTTTCGGGGTCTATACTGAGAACAGTCACTGAGGCCATGTTCAATCATGCCTAAAATATAAAATATTGGAGAACAGCTTGGATTATAATAACATAGAAGAAAATAAGAAGTATATGTTTTATTTCATAGAGTGGAAATCTATAATTTTTTTTTTCAAAATCTGTATTTATACCTGAATTAATCCCAGTCCTCACATAGGCAGAGGCAGGCAGATTTCTGAGTTTGAGGACAACCTGATCTACATAGTGAGTTCCAGGACAGTCAGGACTACATAAGAGAAATTCTATCTTGTGGGGAAAAAAAGCGTTAAGATGGAAGCCTGAATACTCAGGTTCTATACCACAACACACACACACTGGAAGAAGGGAATACTCTTACAAGCTGTCCTCTGACCACCAACATACCATGGAATGTAGCAACCCCCCCCCCCCCACACACACACTGCTAAAAAATAAAATAAAGAAATAAAGACACACAGACTTATTGTTGATCATGCTGTATGAAAGACGTGTCACCTGCCTCAGGCACCTTCTGGTTGATATAATAAAGAGCTGATTGGTCAATAGTTAGGCAAGAGAGGATAGGGGGCACTTTCACCTGTCCTCCAGATAGGAACTCTAGGAAGAATCTCAGAGGCAGGGGGTTGCCAGCAAGTGGAGGAAGTCAGACATATGGTACTGAGGAGAGGTAACAAGCCACATGGCAGAATGTAGATTAATATAAACAGGTTAATTTAAGTTTAGGAATCAGTTGGGAACAAACCTAAGCTATAGGCCAAGCTTTCAGAATTAACAATAAGTCTCTGTCATTATTTGGGAGCTGGCAGTCCAAAGAAAGACCTGCTACATTGGCTATTGGCTAAAGGGGGAGGGGGGGAAACCCAACTATTACCAAAAGAAAAATTAAAAGAGAAATGTTAATATTAATGAGTTTATTTTTGTATACTTTTATTACTAAAAGTTTAAAGTAAAATAACCTTAAACAAAAATAGCTGTGGCTATCCTCTTACCTGGAAAAAGGGATAACACAGTCATTAGGGCACCCACCAATCTATTCACTGGAGAAATGTAAAAAAGAACCTGAAATGGATTCCAATGAAATGAAGTTAGAAAATTCAAGAGACTATAATAATATTTAAAGGAAAGATTCTTTGCATATGATTAATACTTAAAAACAACAAACAGGGGCTGGAGAGATGGCTCAGCAGTTAAGAGCACTGACTGCTCTTCTAGAAGACCCAAGTTCAATTCCCACCACCCACATGGTGGCTCATAGTCCTCTCTAATGGGATCTGATTGCCTCTTCTGATGTGCACGAGGACACAAAATAAATAAACACATCTTTAAAAACAAACGACACGGCCCCACCCCCCAAACCCTTAGGTCATGATTTAAAAAAAAAAAACAACAAAAAAATCAGCTTTCCTACGCACCACAATTCAGGTACAATTTGAGGTCTGGTGATAATTCAAAGGATAAAGGTGCCTGCCAAGCTGGATGACCTCAGTTTAATCTGTGTGTCCTACATAGAAGAAGAAACTCCTCCTACACACACACACACACACACACACACACACACACACACACACACACACACACACAAATGTAATTATAAAAATACTGCCAACAGACTGTTGGGCTTAATATTTTTAATCTGAAACTAACCCCAAGAAGACAATCACACATTTAATTCTGTAATATCTGACCATATTCTTTTAAAAAGTGCCAGTGGAACTCACTTCAGCAGCACAGATACTAAAATTGCAACTATACAGAGAAGATAAGCATGGACCCTGTGCAAAGATTACATGCAAATTCATGAACATTCCTATTTTTTAAAAAGTGGCAACCATAACTGGGTGTTGGTGCACACTTTAGTTCTAGCACTTGCGAGTCTGAGGCCAGCCTGGTCTACAGAGTGAGTTCCAGGACAGCCAGACCTGTTACACAAAACCCAAAAAAACAGCTAGTACTCTGCTTCCTGAGTACTGGGATTAAAGGCATGCATCACCACCACCTGGACAGAAAACTTTTTCTACAAAACTCATCATAGCACAATAGTTAAGAACAGCTGCTGCTCTTGCAAAAGACCAGAGTTCAATTCCTAGCCCACATTAGGTACCCTGTAACTACAGCTACAGAGTATCTGATGTTCTATTTGTGGCTTCCACAGGTACCCACACACAGACACACACATAAACAGAAGTACACACATACACATTCCAAAAACAAACTTCTATAAAAACAAGTGGTAAGCTAGAATTGGCCTAGTTCATAGACCTGAGGTCAGCAACAATCATGGCAATCCCAAATTCCATCTCTTTGTAGTACAGATCGGTCTGGAACCCAAATTTAAGCCTATTAGTGTAGACAGACTTTTGGTAACAATTCTGAATTTAGTGGTGGTCATGCTACCTAATTGGCCCAAACAAACTGACTAGACAAATTCATATTCAATGATTTGGGAAGTCGTATGTCTGAGGAAGGAAACAGCCAAATTACTGTTGGAAGTTTCTTGTATATAAAAGGGATGGGCTCTGGGTAAAATTAATTGGACTGTAGAAATCCAAGGTTGTAATACCCTGGAAGCACCAAGTCTGACTGAACTAACACATTTCTTTTTCTATTTAAGTTAGTTTAAACTTCTTTTGGTGACACTATAATTGAATATACTATCAAACTGCCTCCAAAAAGAGCACACAAATTTTTTATGACAGTAAAGAAAATAATTTTGTTTCATTTGATAGACAAAATACGTCTTAATACTTAATCATCAATTCCCTGTTACATAATATATAAGCAATGTCAATAAAAGATAAAACATCTGTTCTTCCTTTCAACCTTTGTGTATCTCACCTTTTTTTCAAGAAGAATTAGCTTGAACAGGATCAAGACCTGCAGAAAGAAAATGAAATGCTGTGTTAAAATAAGAACTCTGGTCTATTAATCATTTGTTATTTTCTTTTCTCAAATACAATCATGTTATATAATATTAAATAATTATAGTACTTATGATACATGAGAAATTATGAACTTGAATTGAGAAATTAAATATTATCAATGTCCTCAAGAAATATGAGAATCATTTACTCTTTAATTAAAATTGTTTGTTTTTGGAAGGAATAGTTTTATCTCTGCTTGAAAAATTTCAAGAAAAGGGAGAGATTTGAGGCTAGGGAATGTGTGCACCTACCACCGTGTATGACAGCCCTGTGTTCAGATACTCAGACATTTAAACTATGCATGGTGGTACACACTTGTAATCTCAGCACTCAGAGGTGGAGGCAGAAATTCAGTCATTTTTAGCTACACAGTAAGTTCAGAGCTAGTCTGGAATATATAGCATTTACATGGATATTCAATGAAAGTTTGGTAAATAAATGACTAATGTGCCTATGTCTTAGACAACATATAATTAACTATAAAGATCATAATGTCTGGCACCAAAAACCACAACAAAAGAAAAAAATAATTTATGTAGAAAAATGTTCCATTTTTAGGGAACACATTTTTTTCACCCACACTAAGTGAAATTGCAGACTGCAGAACAAAGGAATCAAAAGCAAACTCTATTCAGCAAGAGGTACTCCCAGACTTTAACCACACAAATACTCCTGATGCCTCAGCTCTGTGTGGTTACAAAGCTGTCTAAAAGGAGCAAAAGCACAATTATGCTGTCAGCTGATTGTGATGCTGCCTACTGAGTTCACAGGAAAAGGAACCCAACAACAGCCTTTCCCATTTCAATACATCACAAGTTGAAGGATATCTATCACACCTTGTGTCGAAAATGAAGGACAAGATCTCGAGGAGACAGACCTACAATGTAAACAGGAGAGCTAAGTGTGAACGGAATAGAGTAACTAAAAAAGCAAATGAGAATATGTAAATATTTAAACATTTATGTAATATTTGGTTAAATATATATACACACAGAAAGAGTACTGCCTAACATAATCTTCCCCAAGAATGAAAATGTTTAAATATGCCCTGTCAGACACATTAGCTACTGAGGACTTTAAATATGACTTTAAATTTTTATTAACAGCAATATAAATATACAGGTCTATACATTCTTAGTGAATACTGCTTTAGACACTGGGTCTAAGACAGCTATTCTACAAACATAAACCACCAAAGTTTAAAAATCATGACGCTTACACCATAGTGGCAGCCAATCATTTAAATGTGGCTTCTGGTCACTATATTACATATAATGTTATTTTTTTCTTTTTAATCATACTGTGTTCCTATTATTCATCTCAAACATCACAGTAAAAGAGAAAAGAGTTTATAAATACACTCTCAGAACAGGACTATCTAGCTGACTTTCTGTATAACGATATTAGTATTAGCTATTTCACATTGAAATGGAAACCGAGGAAGCACATGTCACCATAATTGAATATTCACTACAAAAGAATAAGTATTGAGTGTCTCGGGTAACAATGGATGTTTTGAATGTCAAAACAGTGTACATAACAAATCCCCAAGATGAAGAGTCTCAGTCAAGAGCTAAGCAGCACCCCATCCCCCAGCACTGGTAATTACACTGATCATCATTAAGGGAAAGAAGTCCAGTGTTATTCTAAAAAGCTCAAACTCACCTGTAACTGTCACTATCAGTGTAAGAGAATTATCAATCTTGTATTAATGCTGGCTAAGAGGGCATTTAAGAAAGAAAGCAAACTTCAGAACTTAGATCCCATACAAAGATTGTGTGAATATTTAATTACTTGTATAATATTCAATGAAACCCAGTTTGGACACAAACAATTTTGAGGACATAGCATCTGACCTGCAAGTTACTTACCAAGATACACCTGTGATCCTTCTAATGAGGCCCCTCCTAAGGAACTGTTCATATGCTCATAGAGCTCCTGTGGAATGCAGACTGAGTTTAGAACCTTTCACTGTCACTTTAGACACTAAGCAACCAGAAATAGACAATCAGAAAAGGATTGTGTAGGTTATTCTGCCATCTACTAAATTACGCAACCAGTCTGTGAAACCTACTAGTTTTCAGCACTCAATTCATTCCTTCTCTTGTAGATAACATCAGGAGAGTACCTGAGCAAAAAGCTACACAGGACAGTCTCTTTTTTGAGCCATTTCAGAGCTTTAATAGTAGTACAAATTACCTTCCCTCTGCCTAGTTTTTACATTCTAACTGCCCTTCTTCCCCAGGACCCAGGACAGATCCAGGAACTAGAAAGCAGATGCTCAAATTTATAGACATAATGCCATAGCACAACACTTGTAAAAGACATTGATAGTTATTTGTAGTTACTACTTCCTCAAGGACAGTTTGAGTTTAGTACTTGGGTAGAGCTTGCTAGAATATCAATGTTTAATGCAAATATATTTTAAATAAAGATTTACTTTTATTATATATATTTTAAAGAGGAATCTTAACACTTTTCTTAATGTGCATGTGTGTCCCTGAACAAGCCAAAGAACACATCAGACTGATCCCTAGATGGTTGTGAACCATTCAATGTGCTGGGAACCAAACCTGGCTCCCCGGCAGGACAGCAAGTGCTCTTAAGCACTGAGCCACCTCGTGGGGCCAAGCAAATGGATTTTCACACCATGTTTTTCTTAAACTATCCTTCATAGTACTACTACAGAGCTACTTGATTCATTAAGCTACCTTCCATCAAACACATTTGTAGGGAAATTAGTTACCTTTAGAATAGAAATTTGGGAAAAATCCTTCTCTTCAAAATACGCATGTGTAATGAGTTGAAGTTTTGCTTGAAGTAAGCCATAAAGAGGCTAAAGAAAAAGAAACCATCATTAGGTTGATCATAGTGAACAACAGGAACAAATAAACCCCTATCTTTTTCTCTGACAATATCAGGAAGGAAATTTATTAGCACCATCTGAGGCCCACATACACAGCTGAAAGCTGTGATATCAGGCACTCGCTCTGTGACACCAGGTGAAAGCTATCTTGGTAAGGTGGTGGTGAGTCAGCTCAGACTCTCGGCCTGGCTCCATCTTTCAGCTGCTTAATTAAGGGCCCTTAACCCTTTCATACCTCCTCACCAGTGACCCTGTACACAAAAAAGGTGCAACTTCTATGGCTGTGTTAAGATCAAATAATAGGAAAAGCACTTAACAGAGTCTCTGGCACATAGCAAGAATGTAAATACCTACTACATTCATTCTGTTGTGGTAATGTCTAATCATCCTCAAGTGGTCTGGTTCCTACACCAAGCTCAACACTGACTTAAGCTCACATCCTTTGTTACCTGTTATCTGTGGAAGGTGAGAGCACCTAGTCTATGTCTTCTAACATAATATTATTTTGTATACTTGAGCAAAGTTATCCTTTAATTCTTATTTTTCCTACCCAAAATGGATCATATCCATCCTTTTGTTTAACATTCTTGAGACATTTTCTCATTTATGTGTCTCTTTTAGAATACAAGCAATACCGAGCTAGTTCGTGTTGCAGAATATTTGTTCACACTGTGCAGACGTGTCTTTGCCAAGGAACCTTTTGATTGGTTTAATAAAGAGCTGAATAGACAATAATGAGGCAGGAGAGTTTAGTGGGGACTTCTGGGGACAGAGTGGACTCTGAGAATAAAAAAGGCAGACTCAGAAGACTCCAGGCAGACTCAGAAGACACAGGAAGTGCAAGAAGGAAGAGACATAATGCCAAGTGGCAGAATGTAGATTAATATAAGTGGATTAGAGCTGGGCGTTGGTGGCACACGCCTTTAATCCCAGCACTCGGGAGGCAGAGACAGTGGGATCTCTGTGAGTTCAAGGCCAGCCTGATTTACAGAGCTGTTCCAGGACAGGCTCCAGAGAAATACAGAGAAACCCTGTCTCGAAAAACAAACAAACAAACATAAATGGGTTAGATTAAATTATAAGGACTAGTTGAGACATGCTTAGGCCAAGCATTCACAATTATAAGTCTTTGTGTCATTATTTGGGAGCTGGCTTGTGGGACAGTCCCTATCCCTGTAAGTATATGAATATTATCATTAAGCACAATATCATTATATTTTCATATCCATTTTAATGCTCTATGAACAAGTAGAACTTTCTGATTAAGTATGCTGTTCTCATTCCTGTCTTTTTTAGATGCAGACAAAACTCGATTTTTTTACCGTTTTTATACTTAGTAGTCTCACAAATTATGAGACTTAGAGATTTGTTACTTTAAAATATGTTTACTTGTAAAATGACATTAGCAAAAATATCTCAAGATTGTTAGGAAAATAAAAAATAAAATGTTATATGAAATGTCTGGTAAGAACTAACACCTGACACAGACAGACACTTGGTGGTTTCTGTTATCCAAATTGCCTTTTGAAGATGACTTCTTGGGCAGCCTTTCAACATGTATTTACTTACACATATGATAGTCTATGTTTTGGTTAATGGGCCCTTTATACAAATTAACTGATGTATATTTTTCAGGCTAACTTCTAGAAACTGTATTGTTATTATAATTTATATATTATTATTACAAATTATGATTAGAGTTATTGTGAGATGACATGGCATGCTGGAGCACACCTTTAATCCCAGTATTCATGAGGCAGAGGCAGGTGGGTAAAGCTCTGTGAGTTCAAAGTTAGACAGGCCTACAATAGTGAGACCCTGTTTACTCCTGCAAGAAAAAAAAAGTATATACTATTATAAATTATTATTATTCATGGTCTCTCTCCAGTTACTTCTCTCTCCTTTTCCTCTTACTCTTTAGATAGAAACAAATCCTATCGTGCAAACCTGGATTTACATTATGAAAAACTTTTTTCTGGCTTTTTTGGAGACAGGGTTTCTTCGAATAGCCTCTAAGAACCAGGCTGTCCTTGAACTCACAGAGATCCACTGCCATCACCCGGCTAAAACTTTTTGTTTGTTTTAAGACAGGGTCGCATTATGTAACTCTGGATGCCTTAAACTCACTATATACAGACCAGGCAGGCCTTCAACTGTAAAAAATCTGCTTGCCTCTGTTTCAAGTACTGAGATTAAAAGTGTGCCACCATTCCTAGCTATATAAAGAGTATTTAAACTGCCTGTGGATAAGAAAATTAGTTAACTACCCAAGAAATAATCAGACACAATCTACATATATCTGGTAATTGGGCCAATAAACATTTTCAACTTTGGTTTGGAGTGACTAGAAAATGGATAAGACAGTAATCATAAAATACAGATAATTAACATGACATAGATCTAACTATTTCCCACAAGGGAGATTGGTTTTTTTTTGGGGGGGGGGGCACTAAATTTTACTGTAGAATCAGGCATTTGATACAATGATGTCATTATATTACTAATTATCAACAGTCATCAAATACTGTAAATTATTCAACTGAGGACCATGAAAACCAAAAATTTCATTAATTTATATTTCCTTCCTTTAATGGGAGATGTCATTCTGTAAATATGTTTCTCTTATTGGTTAATGAATAAAGCACTGTTGGCCAATAGGAAAGGAAGATAGGAGGGACGAGGAGACTAGGAGGAAAGAGGAAGGAGTCAGCATGTAGAGACTGGAGAGAGCAAAACACCAGTCCCACTCTCCCGTAAGATGAGACCACGTGAAAATACTTAGATTAATAGAAATGGGTTAATATTTAAAACAGAGCTAGCCGACAAGAAACTAGTAACTGGCCAACAGCATACTATCAAATACAGAGTGTGTGTGTGTTAGTTGGGACTGGCAGCGGGGGAAAAACTACTCCTAACATTCCTTTCTCTCTCTGACCCTTCTTCTCCCCAACTCTTCCTTTGTGGCGATGCAGATCAAAACTCGGACTTGTATAATATATACATCCCAGTCACTTATTTTCTTTAAAAAATAAAAAAAAATAAAATAAAATATGACCACATACACATATAATTCTACAAGTGGAGGCAGAGGAATCAGGAGCTCAAGGTCTTATATAGAGTCCCAGGCCAACCTGGGCCATGAGGCCCTGTCTTAAAAACATCCTGATGTTAGAATAGGGGCAACGACACTGGCCCAGCTGATACTTGCAACCCTAGATATACCCTGAGGATCCAAGTGTGATCCCTGGGACCTACAGAAAGGCAGAGGGAAAGCAGTGAGTCCACAAAGCTGTCCTCTGCCCTTCACATGTGCGCTGTGGCATGCACTCCTCCCCCAAGACTAACAGTACAATTTAAAAAGTAAAATACATGTTTAAGTGTGTAACTGTTAATGTCAACATGAAAACAATGCATATAGAAGAAACACAGCTCTGAAATACTGTTATAGCACATGCACTTTTACCACGTCATTGGCTTTTCTCAAAATTCTCAAATTTAAAGTATATATTAAGGTTAAATGTCTTTACTACAATAGTTATAAACTCTCATAGTACAAATAAAATTAGAACAATTATGATTTTTTAAAGTTATTAAAATAGAGTTTATCCAAAGTCCTGGGAACAAATAAAAATAGATAAATGAAATATAACAGCTGCTTCATTTGGGCCAAATGTCAACTTGCTCATCTTAGAGTTTTCAGCAGAATACATATAAGAGCAAGCTCTTGGAAGCAGTGGACACAGGAGCATATCAGTAAGCACTTGACTAATTTTAGCAAGTACTTATTCTCTTACATCTCTTTCTCTAAAACAACAGTTCTGCCTTGAAGGTTTCTATGTAAGGAGGTTTCGAGATCTCTTACCAGCTTGCTCAAAACACAGACACTTTTCTGAACAGTCTCTCTGGTGATGTCAGCTTGCCTTACTTTTAATGCCTATAATGAGCAAACAGTTATTTATTAGAAATACTTCATAGCTGCATTTACAAAACAGTTTCAATATGAATGTAATAATTAAGTAGAAAAAAATCTTGCATTCAGTTAAAGAACTTGACAGTGAATCTCAGATATGATAGTTGAACATATCTGCTAGCCTTGGACTGAATGTAAGAGTCTAGGCACTGGGTAGAATAGTGAAGAGACAATCCCCACTGTCTTGGAATTTATAGGCTGATGGAAACTGCTTTATGTACAAGTCATAAACCAGACCAACCATTCAATGAGAACCAACCCATAAAAACTAACTGGTTAAAAAAAAAACAAGATTTGCTACCTCCTAAAAATATACCTGTCAGATATCCAAAAACTGAGAGTCACAAGGAAGGAAAACAACCTACCAAGAAAATGGGAGCCTTCAAAAAGACTAATGTTGCTAGATTCATAGCTGCAAAAGTAGACTTCAAAACTAGTCAGGAGAGATAAAGAAGGCCACCATACCACAAATGTGTTTTTAGGAACTGCTGCTCAAATTTACTTTCAGATGTATTTCCTCTTTTCATTAGTAAGGATACCGAAAATGTTGATACTCTCTTTTTGTACCTTTCTATACATTTAACCACTTCCACTGAGTTTAATTTTTAATGTGTTTATGATGTCATCATTTCATTAGCTCTCATTATGTAAATTTAAATATGCTCATAAAAAATAATACATGACAAGAAACCCACACAAGGGGGCTCCGGGTAGCTGTCATGGCGGGGTTGTTGAAGAAGACCACCGGCCTGGTGGGATTGGTTGTGTGTAACACTCCACACGAGAGGCTAACAATATTATATACAAAGATTCTTGATATTATGAAGCAGTTCCCTAAACATGCAGCCTATAGAAAATACACCGAACAGATCACCAATGAGAGGCTGGATATGGTCAAGGCGGAACCAGATGTTAAAAAATTAGAAACCTTGCTTCAGGGTGGTGAAGTGGAAGAGGTGATTCTTCAGGCTGAAAATGAACTGAGTCTGGCAAGGAAAATGCTGCAGTGGAAGCCATAGGAGCCCCTGGTGGAGGAGCCTCCTGCCAACCAGTGGAAGTGGCCCATACGACCACAGTTCCTGATGGCCGATGAGAATTAAACGCGCAATTAAATGTTCTGTTATGCTAAAAAAAAAAAAAAAAAAAAAAAAAAAAAGAAACCCACACAAACAAATCATAACAAGTGCTGGTACCTATGTGGTGAAAGAGAAACCCTCACTCACTGCTAGTAGGGGTGCAAATTGTTATGGCCATAGAAATCTAAAAGTTTGGAGCTGGAACAATGGCTCAGCAGTTAGGAGTGCACATTGTTCTGACTAAGGGTCCCAGTTCTGTTCCAGAACCCATGTCAGGTGGCTCACAACAGCTCCATGGAACTGAACACCCTCTTCTGGCCTCTTCAGGTACTTGCATGATATACTACATTAAAAGGAAAAGTCTGATTCCCCAAATGACCAACATCTGAGCAAGAGTTGGAGGAGCTTTTTCCTGCTGTTGCATACCTTGGCTTCAATTTGTCGGTAGCAAGAGATACCATATATGGTGGCTCCGTTTCCATTTCTGGGTGGCAAGTGAAAAAACACAGTATCTAACAGACACACAGAAAAATGTAAATAGTGATGTTAATTACTCAATACTAAACAATCATATGTGAAGTTATAATGCAATCATTAACACACAAATGATGACACATCCAGGCAGCACCACAGACTTTTTCCCAATATTATAGTACATGTTTGTCACAAAACCTAAGAGATAATAGGTCAAATCAACTGTACAATTACAGAAAATATATGCAGGAACTGTTCCAGACTAAGGGAAAGTCAAGTCATAAAACTGATGGCAACATGTGAATCTTGATTGGGTTCAAGAAATTTTGAGAAAACTGGGGAGATCTGAACATAGACTGGATGTGAGATGACATCATGGAATTACTGTTAGAACTTTTAGCTGGATAATGTAACTGGATGCTAGGGAATGGTTATATTATATAGGAGGTACATGTACTAAGGTATTTAGAAATCAACTGTCTTTATTCCAAATGACTTTAGAATAAAAAGTAGACAAAACTGAACATACATGTAAACATAATGAAATAACTTATAATATATTCCCTATATCTAAATTTAACTCTTTCACCAGGTTGAAAGCATCAATAACAAAAGTCAGGAAGAAACATACTGTAATAAAACTTATTTTAAACTGCCTAGTAACATTTGCTTTATTTTATAAGGGAAATGTTAAATATTGCAATAGGAAAACAGGTAGTCAAATTATGCTGAATCTGGCTTAATCAAAGTAAGATAGTACTGCATTAAGTCTGGCAAAGCACTTTTCATTTGGGGGTAGAAGACTCAGTGAAAATGTCACCACAATCTTCTCTGAGAACACAGACATTCTCCTCATGCAAGCAAGTAACTTTTAAAGTACAGGGTTGCAACAATAGCTACAGAGTCAAAGAAACAATCTTAACTGTATTCAGAAGGACATGGGTGGCTTAGTAAGTCTGAAACTAGAGCTTCCCAGGCCATGAAGCCAGAGTGAAGTCTGAAGCATGATACAATTGTAGGCAGAAACCCATCAACAGCTGTCTCACTCTGGCTATACCTGAGTGCTCTGAATAGGAGGGGATCCAAGGGTCACTGACCACAGAAACAGACCCAGCACTCTAAAGCTTCTCTAGTGCATACCTCATCTCCAAACGGCACACATACACATTTCATAAATAATCATAATAGGCTCAAAGGCTTTCATTTACCAAAGTATTCAAGTCTGTTATGGAAAAAATTTCCAAAATCACACGCAGTAATTGGTCTACTGTTTAATGACACACCTTCCTGATAGTTATGTGCACCGTCTGGTAAGGCAAGGAAAGGCAAATACTTCCATTCTTCAGGTAGAGCATGACTGTCATGTCCATCTCCTGGAATCAGGGGTGGGTAAGAGAATTCAACCTACATTGGAAAAGAATGTTAGCAAAATGGTGATCAAAGGGAAGACTCTTAACTGACAAACAGTAATGCTCTTAAACTCTGAACAATGTCATTGGAGATTATCAGCAAACCAACACAGAGAGGGAAGGTTTATAGACTGTTCCCTGTTGACTTAAAGTGCCTAGTTGTAACTCAAAATGTTGTCTACTCATAAAAAATATGTTTAAATAGAACTTAGATATTTTACATACTCAGGAACTCTAAGTGAAATTAAGGTTATGCTAGGATGACTTGGGTTCAGTGTTTATAACAGTTTCTTTGTGAAAATGTGGTCCAGACTCAAATAGCCAATTTTGGGAACACAACCTATTCATAAATTGTAGACCGCATGCACCATGTTGGCAGTTTTAGAATTCTTATTTCCTGTTGGTAAAGTTGCTACTAATAGATAATTGTACTTGAAAACAGACGAATTTGCTAATTAATTTCAAAACAGTTAACCTCTTTTCTACATGGACACATACAGTTTTTTATTTTTTTAAAGACAGAGTTTCTGTGTAGCTTTGGTGGCTGTCCTGAAACTCCCTTTGTAGACCAGGCTGGCCTTGAACTCACAGAAATCAACTCGCCTCTGCCTCCCAAGTGCTGGGACTAAAGGTGTGCACAACCACCACATACAATCTTAATAGCTACATGGTATTAATTATTTATTTAGCAGTCTTCTTATTTCAGAATTTTAAAACAGCTTTATAAACTAGTTATGTTTTCCAAATGTGGCATAATAAAAATACTTCTGGTTTCTACAACAAAGACTCTAAAACACGTGAAACTTCCTGAGTCATAAATTACTTATGAGTCCCAATACACATGAGCTCATGTTTAAGCTATCTTTAGGATAAGGGCTGTCACCAGAAAGACAGTGCCTTGATTAGAAAGATAGAACTCTCAAGCTATGTTCTGACCATGGAACACAGCTCAGAGACTAAATCCAATCATCAAATGACCAATGTGTTAACCGATCATGTTTATGAAGTGAAACCTTTAAATCCTTTAACATGGGGTTCAGAGAGGTCCTGAGTTGCTAAGTACATGAACATGCAGGGAGAGAGTGGATGCTCCCTGTCTCTCCTTCATGTCCTCCTGTATGGTCCCCTCTCTTCCCCTGGCCACCCTTAAGTTTACGGTTGTGGGAACCTTTAATTTAGGGCTAAGTAGACAGAAGTCAGGTGGCCTGAGTCTTTGGGACCTGTAACTGGCATTTGTAATAAGGTAAGTCTTATGGAACAAAGCCTTTAAAATGTGGGGTTTGATGCTAACTCTGGATGATAAATAGGTAAGAATCTGAGATCAGACATGGACATTAAGCTCCCAGAGAATAAAGCACTCACACTCATTGTTATTCACTAGTAAGTAGTAGAAATTCATGGACCAAAATCTTAGTGTGAAGGAGAGATTAATGTTCCCCAAAGGTATAATGATAAACCAAGAAAACTTAAGTATTTCTCTTTAAATAACCAACTAATGTGGCCAGACCTACCTTGATTTTAGTTATTTTATACATTTATTCTGAAGTAATAACAGGAGGAAAGAAGACAACAATGGCTGACTTCTAAAAAGCAGAAACAATAATGATGCTCTAGATCACAAGGAATAGTTTTTTTGTTTGTTTTTAGTGTACAGGTGTTTTTCCTGAATGTATGTAAGCATACCATGTGGGTACCCTTTTCTAGTGATTACCAAAGAAACAAGAGGTGGGGTCCAAAGCTGAGGATGATGGAAGGATTCATCCTCAACTGCCTCCAAACCTGTTAATTCTTCACTAGCTACCTAACAGTTAACATCACTCTGCCACATATGAAAATGGTGAAGACTATGTTGAGGCCCAGTAAGGGAAAGCTGCTTTCTCTGGGTCAAAATAATAGAACCCAAATTATGCCTCTGGACCTAGGTGCTAGTAAAATGGCTCAGCTGGTAATGACACTTGTAGTCAATCCTGAAAACTTAGATTCAATCCCTGAAGTCCATGTAGTGGAGGAGAGAACTAACTCCCGGAGTTGTCTTCCAACCTCTGCCTGTGTGCCTCGTCTGTCAACCACCTGGCCAGAAGACTATTTCTTCTTTGGTTACAGTCCAAAACCTACTCAGACTCTGAGCCTTTTCAACATCTATGTAGACTACTCCACCCCATTTATAGTGTTTGCTGACTTCCATGGCTGAGCCCTTCCTGGTTTCTTGGACTCTAATTTGAAAAATTTCAGAACCTATGAGATGGCTCAAGTTAAAAGAATCAAGCCTAATCAAGCATAATCTCCAGGACCCCTACTGAGGATGGAGAGAACTGTTTCCAAGTTGTTTCCTTTATAAAATGCCTGAAAATAGACTATTTGACAAGAAATAATCTATCTATGTTTCTATAGTAAATTTGCAGGTTATAGATCCCAGACTTTTATTTGTTTCAGATTGCCTTTTTTTTTTTTTAACTATTATTTATTTTTGACTCAGAGTCTTACTACGTAGACCAGACTGGTTTTGAATTCAGAGATCTACTTCTGTCTGCCTCCCAACTGCTGGAATTAAAGTCATGTGCTACTATGCCCAGCTCTTTTTAAAAAGTCATGCATGGGAGCTGTGTTTATACAATTTCTACCCTCTCTCTCTCCCCTCCAACTCCTCCCATGTCCTTCCCTGTCCTCATGATTTTGTCATAGACACACACACTCAGAAATGTACATATAAGTGTAACCTGCTGTATCTATTTAGTGTTGCTGTTATGTAGGTGTTCAGGGCTGAGCACTTGGAATGGATAACCTATCAGGCACTCATCCCTGGAGAAGACTGATTCTCCCTCTCTAAGCATTCATTAAGTGTCTGCAGCTCTTCACAGTAAAAGGCAAGTGAAACCTCCATGCACATACATAATAAAATTAAAATGTAATTAAAAAAAAAAAACCAAGGTATGACTTTCTCTCTTCCTCTTCTCTATCTCCCTTCCCTGGCAGTAGCCAAATCTTATAGCTTGTTGATGTTTTCTTTCCTTTTCTTTTGGTCTTTTTGAGACAGGATTTCTCTGTTTAGCCCTGGATGTCCTAAACTGGCTCTATAGACCAGGCTGGCCTAGAACTCAGAGATTTGCCTGCCTCTGCTCTCTGAGTGCTAGGATTAAAGGTGTGCACCACCACCATTCTGCTCCTCCCTCCAAACTCTAAAGAAATGGTCCTTAAACTTCCTTCTGAGTCAGTTTCTAAATTGTTTTATTAAAAGACTAAAAGCCCACAAAAGGAAACCTCAATTTCCTTGGTAAAGTTCCAACTGTTTTGCAATTCTGTTTTTTTCTTCCTCCCCGGAAATAGTTCATAAGATAGAGTACTTGCTGCTCTTTCAAAGAGCTCAGGTTCCCAGCACTCACATCAAGCAGCTCACAAGTGCCTGTTACTCTAGCTCCAGGAAATCTAACTCTCTCTTCTGGCTTCCACAGGCACCTGCATGCATATGAACATATATACACTCAGGCACACACACATAAGCAAAAAATAAATAAGCAAATCTGGGGGGGGGGGAGAGAAATACAGAGTCATGAGGCCCGCCCACCTCTGAGGAGCTACTGGCAGTTATAGTTGCTGGGGAATGGGAGGGGATCATTTTCTTTAACAGTATATCCATTCATCTGCCCAAGTGTCAATGAATAACTTCCCCATTCATGCTTGTGCAGTGGGTCACACACACAAAAGTCACAAACAAAACATGAAGGAAGACTTACTGAGAAGAAAGGTTCAGTAGGAGTGGAGGGCATGGAAAAGAATAATGGAGGAGAAAAATGACCTAAAGACGTTACATACTTATGTGATGCTCTCAAAAGAATAAAGGGAAGAAAAGAAATACAGTTTGCTAAAAACATTCAAGAGGTAAAGTTAAGCTGGAGGTGGTGGCACATGCATTTAAGGCCAGCACTTGGAAGGCAGAGGCAGGAGGACCTCTGTGAGTTCAAAGCCAGCCTGGTCTACAGAGTGGATTTCAGAACAGCCAAAGCTACACAAGGAAACACTGTCTTGAAAAACCAAAACAGAATCTTAAGTTGCTAGCTATGTATCCAGATCAGGAACTCTACAGAAAAGAGCTCAAAAGGAAAAATTTAGGGTGGTCAGATGGCCTAGTGGGTAAAGGTGCCTGCTGCCCAGAGACCTGAATTCAATCTCTGGACCCTGTGTAAATGTTGAGAGGATGGACACCACAAAATTGTCTCCTCACTTCCACACATGGGTCATGCGCCCATTCCATGAATACTGTACACACAACAAATAAAGTATTTCAGAGTATTTGTGTACACTGTAAAGATGTGTCTCTGCCTAAGGTGCTTTCTGATTGGTATGATAAAGAGTTGAATGCCAACAGCTAGCCAGAAGGCATGGGGGGGGGGGCTTCTGGGCAGAGAGAGGACTCTGGGAAAGAAGGTGGAGTCACAGTCAGAGTTGGAGGAAGCAGGATGGGCAGCTCAGAGATGAGGGAAAACCATGTAGCAGAGCGTAGACTAATATAAACGCACCTAGGACAAGCCCAAGCTAAGGCCAAGCTTCCACAATAAATAATAAATCTCTGTATTGTTATTTGTTAGCTGGCAGCCCAAAGACAAATCAACTACAATAAAGCAATTTTAAAGTTTGGAAAATAACTGCTCTCTACTGAGTATCTAAAAATGTAAAACTATGAACAAAATCAGAGCTTGCCTGATACACACTTGATTATCTAACAAAAAATTATGGCAATCTGATTTGCAGGCTGGCTCAGCCTTGGTAAGTATGGCTCTCATAGCTCTCACTCCTCAGAGAAGCCTTTCTTACTTTTTGTTTTTTGATTGTTTACAGAAATCCACAACTGGTAAGAATGCAAAGAACTGACCATGAGGTGCCCATCCCCAGTTGCTATTATCTACCACACAATTCCTACACCCAACGCTCAGGGAACATGGTAGAAGAGGGGTGGAGACATTCTAAAAGCCAGAGGAGGCTGGGAGTTGGTGGCAAATGCCTTCAATCCCAGCACTCCAGACACAGAGGCAGGTGGATCTCTGAGTTCGAGGCCAGCCTGATCTACAGAGTGAGTTCCAGGGCAGCCAGGGCTGTTATAGAGAAACCAGGTCTCCAAAAGCAAAACAAAGCAGAAGTCAGAGGACAAGGGTATCTGCTGTGAAACACTATCTTCTACATGTAACAGGGAAGCTGCACACATGAAATCTCAATAATATGGTTGCCTAAACGAGACCTGCAAAATGACAACAGTAGATATGCCAAGGCAGACAGGGGTGGGGTGGGGATATGTGTATCTCACAAGGCCCCGCCCCTAGATGAAAAACTAAGGGCAATGAAGGAGCTGAGAGATGGAGACCAGTCTTTTCCAGGGATAAGTCCCTGATTATCTACTCAAAGTGGTCAACCCTAAACACATATACACACCAGCAACATCAAATGAACTCAGCAGGTTAAAGGTGTGTGTGTGTAAACCCCAGCTCTCATGGACACAGGCTTGCACATGTGTGACAGTAACAAAGATGAAACATAAATTTTAGGAGGAGGGACACAAGAGGAATTGGAAAAGGTGTAGAATTATATAAATAATTATTCATGTAAGATATGAAACAAAGAGCAGGGTATACTGATAAATATTTTTGTTTGTTTTGTTTTAAGATAGGATCTCTTTACAATGTAGCCTCTGTTATCCTGGAACTCACTCTGTAGACCAGGCTGGCCTTGAACTCACCGAGATCTACCCACAACCAAAAATCTTGTGTTCGCTAGGCAAACACTCTACCACTGAGGTACATTCTCCCAGCCCAGGATTAGGTTCTTCATGCTTTGTTTCTCCAATATCCCGGGGTAGGTGTAATTTTACAAAGGTGAATAATAAATCAAGCTACTTTGGCATCAATTGGAGAAAAACTCAACCAGGATTTTTTGTTTGTTTCATTGCAATTATTATCTGGCATAAATTATCTGGCAAAAGAAACAGAGAAGGGCAAATTAGGAAACTATTTGTATTTGCTGGTCTTGGAGTGGTGTTATACTGGCCACCTGACTTCTGCACAGAACTCACTTTACAAAAGCAGTCACTTTTACCTGTGTGCTGAAACCAAAACCCAAAGGAAAGGCATGCAGGGGGTTACTGCATCTTTCCTTTTCTGTTCTTTAATCTTTATGCAGCACTACATTCGGTTTCCTTTACAGAAATATGTATGACCAATAAAGCCAGTAAGACAGGCAAAAAGCATAATAAAAATCTAGATTTTCAAATGACAGCAAGAATTAGGAGACTCCATCCTATCCCCTATCCATACCAATGTTTTCTTTCTTTTCAGAGCTCCATTCAGTGTAGTTCTGAAGCAAGCTTCCACATGGTCCTTTACCCAGAAAATCCACATTGCCACATACATGAACACACGTGGCACAGGAAGCAAAGGTTCCACTTCTCACTCCAGGGCTGTTTTGTTGTTTGGTTTGTTTTCTGTTTGTTTGTTTTTCAAGACAGAGTTTCTCTATGTAATGGTTCTGGCTATGCTGGAACTCAATTTGTACACCAGGCTGGCCTCAAACTTATGGAGAGCCACCTGTCCAGGGAGAGCTGTTTTTTAGTAAGATCTCAGCATTTTTTTTTTCAGTAAGATCTTTGTCAAGTTTTGTCATTTTACTCACATCTTACAAAGCAACTAGTTAGTTCAACAGCTGTAGGTGTGAAGTACTAAATAATCGTAGTATCACACACACAGTAATGCTACTCTCTTTAGTGTCATTCTATCTTTTTAATCTGAGGATAAAGGAATATAATATCTTAAAGTTAATAGTCTCTTTTTTGATACGGGGTCCAAGTACTCTGTCCAACTTAAGATAATCCTCCTACCTCAGCCTCCCAGTTGCTGGGATGGTGCCATGTGCCACACCTGGCTTGAAGTTAACAGCACACACACACACACACACACACACACACACACACACACACACACACACACACACTCCTCTTCACTCCCTTCACTAAGGAATTGAACTTTTGTCAGTATTTTAATGTTACATTCTCTGCGAAAGGAAAGGAACCAAATACGTCGTTATCTATTGGTAGTAATCGTTTTTCTCAATATCTTGAGCATTCAATCTACATCCGCTAGCATATTATGACATCATTGCCTTCCAGCGTTTGTTGGGACTCAACAACCCTGCTCTATTTTGCTCCTCTGCCTTCAACACAAAAGCAAACGCTCTTTTCACACGGTGTGTTGAAGAGCCAGCAAACAAGCTGCCTAATACACGTCCGCTTGCACTGACTGCTTGGTAAATTACAGTTTTATGTACTGTAACTGGTTTGGAGTGTCACCCTAAGCAAAAGCAAAGCTCTGGACAGGAGCAAATCTTAAAAGGCACAAGAGAAGGGGGCGGGGCCGATCGCCAACCCTAAACTACAGATTCCCAGGCTGGCAGGAGATAAACAAAGGAAGCCGATTCTGCCGGGCGGCGCCTGCGAGCGCGTCAGCCTCCTAGAGCATTCGTGTGGGCAGCCGCAGCTCACCACCTCCGGGCGTCCAAACGCCGAGTCTGTCTTCAAGACTTCCTTTAAGGGCAAACACCCGGCCGGTCGGTGAAGACTGACAGATAACCGGAGGCGCCACCGACCTTCTTCCTCTAAGCCCGAACCCCCGCTGCTCGGCATGCAATTCTCAGAGGGACTCGGGGCGCGCAAGGCCGCGGGCGCCCAGGAGGCGCGGGCCGGTCCTCACCTGGCAGCCCTTCTTGTGGTGGAAGCCGACCACCACGATGTGCAGGACGGGCCCGCAGGGGGCGCCGTCCCCCTCGCGCCCTGCCTTCTCCATGGGCGTCCGCCGCAGGCCCGCACCGCGACTCCAACCGCCGAGGTCGGGCCCCACGGCCCAGAGCGGCTGCCTTCAGATGTCAGCCGGAGAGACACATGTGCGCCGCGCCATGGGCTCGAGGGCCGCCGAACAGCTCCCTCACCTCGGCGAAGCCCCACAGGGCCTCCACGGTTCTGCTTCATCCGCTTCCGCAGCTTCCGGGCTGTCACCTGACGCTACAGCCGCCTCCGGAGCCGTGGGGCGGGGACCCGGACGCCTCAGTCTGGGCGGGGTCTGAGGCGGCATGGGCGGAGCCCAGATAGGGGGCGGGACCAGAGGGAAAGGGGAGGGGCGTGGCTGGAAAGCAGAAGGGGCGGGGCCTCCCGGGGGAGGCGTGTTCTATAGAACCTGCAGGGCGGGGCGGGAAGGATGCAGACCCTCAGGGACCCTTGCAGAAGGGGTTGAGAATGGTTGCTGATTACACCTGCTCCTTTCTTCCTACGTTCTTTGTCAGATCACTTCTAAAATTCTTGAAATCTCCTTCCAACTCCCCCAGCTTCTTTTTAAACGTGTTTTCTCTTCACTCTTTAAATCTTTTGTAGAATCTCTCAGCCTTGAGTTTTAAATACCCAACAAGGAGTCATATTTATGAGGTTCGGTATCTCGTGCGTTCAACGTCTAAATTAAGTTGGTTGCTTAGTCAAATTTTTCTTTGGTTTCGTTCTAGAGGTTATTTTTTTTTCCCGTTTAATTTTTTTGTGCAGCCCCATGTAGTGGCTGCATGTGTGTAATGCCAGAACTTGAGGAGCTGAGGTAGGATTGCAAGTTTCAAGCCAGCTTGGGCTAAATAGTGTTAGAAATGTGCTCACAAGGTAAAAGATAACGATTCCAATTATAGTGGCCCAGCAAAAATTTGTAACTTCACATCAGGCTGGGCTTGGTGGCGCATGCCTTTAATCCCGGCACTCCAGAGGCAGAGGCAGGGAGATTTCTGAGTTTGAGGCCAGTGGGGTCGATAGAGCACAGAGCGAGTTCTAGGACAGCCAGGGTTACACAGAGAAACCCTGTCTTATGAAACAACAACAAAAATAATTAATAACAACAATTTCGGACAAGGAGAGTCCTAAGTCCGAAAATCATACAATCAAGCGCTCCTGCTCAGAGCAGCCTCAATCTTCTATCCCTAAGGCTAGGTTTTAGTGGTATAGGTGGGTGGTGGAGGCTGGAGGCTTAGCTTTTCCTCCTTAGCTGAGTGAGGTTCGATTTCACATCTACTCCTGATCAACTAATTTAGAAAGAGGCCAGAAAAGGAGAACAAAGGGCAGAGTGCAAAGTAAGCAGTGTTTAAACCGACCTGGGGCCTGGGGAGGAGACAAAGAACACACATGATTATTACCCCTGTTTGCAAGAAAAGACAAATTTTTCCCAACGGAGAGTTTAAGGTCAGTCTAGGTAAATAAGAATCCTCCTCAGACCTGCAAAAATAAATACATAAAATATATGTAAGAGTTTGGAAGCAATTTAAACCTTGAATCATAACATCTTTGACAACAAAGATTTACATTCTACCTATGAAATGATTATTTCAGTACATATATACATACATAAAAAACCTGGGTATATATCACGGTACTAGAATATTCTAGTAATATATATATATATATATATATCTCAATGTACAATTTTCATTGCATATTTTTGGGTTTATTATAACTAGCACAAAATAGGTCTGTTGTTCCAAGGGTTTCAAATCCTTTGCTGAGTGAGCTACAATTTCAAAACGCAAATTGTTTAGATTCTACTAAAAAAAACTCCACATTTTTCAATATATTACTATCCATATCCTTTTTATATTATAAACTTCTTGATAGTGCTCATGGAAATACTATTTCCAGTATACAGAGTACATTAACATTTCTTAAATGTTACCCTTTTATGTTAAGTACTTGATTTTTACTATTTTCTTTGTTTTTAAAAAAAAGCAATCTGTTTTTATTTTATATATATTGGTGTTTTGCCTACATGTATGTCTGTGTGAGGGTATAGGTTTGGAGTTACAGACAGTTGTGAGCTGGCATGTGGGTCCTCTGGAAGAGTTGTTAACCATCTCTCCAGCCCCCAACTTTTACTATTTTCTTGATTTAAACTGTGTTAATACTTTCCACAATTGGAATAGCTAAAATTAAGTTTAATTTCACACCTTTGTTTAAATGTGTGGCTAGATTTCTGTCTTCAGTGAATATCAATATTTAACTCACTGTTCAGGAGACATAATTATGCCTTTAGAAATATGTGCCGCTTTGTATCCTAGAGAGGTCATGTGAGATTAAATCATGTATTTATAACCATTATGTTTAAATGTTTTAAGATATCATTTAAAGGCATGCTGTATTTAGTTACTATCTGACCAAATGCTTACCAGGAAGTGACTTAAAGGGGAAAGGATTTGTTTCAGCTCAGGGTTTGAGAAGATACCAAAGAAGCAAGAGACAGAAGACTTCAAGGTCTTCAAACTAAGCTGTTTTTACATGAACCAGTTCATGTGACTAAGCTACTCAGGTTGGCCTTGAGCTTGCTTTATATCTCAGGAGGTCTCAAAACAAAAGAAAACACAAAAACAAAACAGAAAACACACGCATGCGCGCGCGCACACACACACACACACACACACACACACACACACCACACCACCACCACCACCACCACCAAAAAAAAAAAAAAACCAGGTTAGGAGGGTATAGCTTAGTGGTAGAGGACTTTCCCAGTGTGTGTGAGTCCCTAGTTTAATCCCCATCCTGGCAAAAAAGAAAATTGCTAGTGTTCGTTTTGTTCATATCATTGGAGACTTCAAGGATTGACTGTATTGTTACCAGCACTTTCCCTGCCAGCCTGGTCCCACAGCCCCACCAGTCCCAAAATAACATACAGAGTCTCTATTAGTTACAAAGCTGGTGGCCAATGGTTAGCTCTGGCTTAATTATTAACCAATAATTACTAATATAAGTATTTCTACTTGGTCTTACCTTACTAAGAATGCCAGACTCACGTGTTCTCTCCTTCTGAGATCACATTGTGACTCTGTCCTACGTTTCCCAGAATCCTCCACCTCTCCTACTCCCACCTATCTTGCTTCCCTGTTGGCCAACAGTACTTTATTCATTAACCAAAAAGAGAAACATATTTACAGAATGACATCTCCCATCACTGTATTATTCTTTTTCTGATGAAAGTAATACAGGAATAAAGAAAGAAAAAAATCCAGAAAAGAAAGAGGCTTCATAAGTGAATTGGGCCTTACTCTGTATTTAGAACCTTACAGAGATTAATGAGTGTGCCTTAATTCAAAGAACATTGGTTAGATCAAATCTAGGAATGTGTTGGCTTTAGTGAACCAAGCAAGATGAACTGTTGCCTTCATGTGGTTTATGGTTATAAAACAACCTTCATTTTACATTTATTTTGTGTGGGGGAATGCATAGGTTAGAGTGTTGAGGACAGCTTTTGGGAGCTGGTTCACTTCTACCCAGTGAGCTCCAGAGGTTGAACCTGGGTTAACTAGCTTAGCAAAGTGCACCTTTACCCATTGAGCCATCTCACCAGCCTCCAAAGAACAAAGTAGCAAGCAATAATGCTCTCTGTATGTAGTCCCTACCCTAAACGAATAATCATGTTAGTATTAGGAAACAAAGATCAATGAGTAACAATATATCAAATATAACGCAGTTTGTTATGCATTATATCTTGTCCTAACCAATTTTATAGGTTATTTAATTTAATCATTAAAATAATCTTTTCAGTGGGCGAGAGAAATAGTCCCATGGTTAATGGCATTGACACCTCTTCCAGAAGGCCTGAATTTGATTCCCAACATCCATATGCTGATTCACAACTGACTGTAACTTAAGTCCCAGGGGATCTGATGCCTTCTCTGGCCTCCATGGACACCAGGCACACGTGTGACACACAGACATTGATGTGGTTTGAATAAGAATGGATCACATAGGCTCATATATTGGATGTTTAGTTACCAGGGAGTAAAACTGTTTAAAAGGATTACAAGGAATAGGAGGTATGATTTTATTGCAGTAGGTGTGGCCTTGGAGGATGTATGTCACTCACTGGGCATGGGCTTTGAGGTTTCCAAAAGCCATGCCAGGCCCAATTTCTTTCTTTCTTTCCTTCTTCCTTTCTTTCTTTCTTTCTTTCTTTCTTTCTTTCTTTCTTTCTTCCTCTTTCTTCCTCATGAAACTCAGAATGGGAAATCATCTCTGAGAAAGGTATTGAGACATTAGCAATATCTTTACTAGGACATTGAGGAATATCATATAGTTAAATGAGAAAAATCGCTCAAGATTGGGGTTGTTAAGGAAATACATTTCAGATGACAAGTGTTGCATATTAAATGGAAGAGAAATGTGGTTTAAAGACAAGATCAATAAGAGGAGCTTGGAAGTGACACGGACCAACTGCACACAATGTCCCCTTCACTTGGAACTACCTTTGTCTGTTTATCCACACTCTAATCACCATGCAGGACTAGACTCTTGTCAGTTCCTCTGTGAAGCTTTTCAAGCTGATACGTGTGACCATGGGACAGTTACTTAATTTCTTTCAGCACAAGGAACTTAATCATGATTCTTGCCTTAAAGATGACAGTAAAGAGTGTATTTCTGCAGTTGGGAGGCAGAGGCCAGTGGATCTTTGTGAGTTCAAGGCCAGTCTGGTCTACAAAGTGAGTTCCAGGACAGCCAGGGCTGTTACATAGAGAAAGCCTGTCTTAAAAAAAAAAAAAAAAAAAACTAAAAGAATAAAAAAGTGTATTTGTAATTGCCCTGGCACCTAGTAGATACACAAGACTTATGGAATGGGGGTTTCAGGGAAAAGCCACCACTAATTGAAATTGAGAATGGAGTAGAGTTTTCCAGAATCCCCAGAGGCATTGCTTTATGTGGTAAATTTCATAGTGCTACATACATACAACTTATTATTTGTCCTTTTTCCCACTCACACACATAGAACACTTTAGTGAACATTGCTTTAACCAGCAAGCTGCTAATCAAACAGTATTCGGCAGACTTTTGTTCAATGAAGGAATAAAGGGTGCTTACCAAACCCTGTAAAAATGAATGTTGTTCATTATGCTCTCCCTTATTTTGATTGTTTAGCTTTAAGCCCCTCAGATACAAAAGAGACAAACGAAGGTAAACAATTTATGTGCTTCTTCTTCTTTTTCTTCTTTTTTCTCCTCCTCCTTCTAAGTAGGACCAACTCAGGGCCTAATGAATGCTAGGAAAGCACTCTAGTGCTAAGGTAGGTGGTCAAGCTCATTATTTTTTATTTCCTATTTTGTGTCAGGTCTTGAAAGATTTTAGTTTGCAGAGCAAGGATGTAGGAAAGGGGCAGGAGAATGATTCTTGCAAGCAGAATACAGAAAATCATAAAGAACAGACATTGACATGGGAGGAAAAGACAGAAATTATGAGAACAAGAAAGTTACTATGGTGATGGGGCTAGTGGTCATGCTAGGCTGATTCTGTTAAATAGGGCTAGTACCTGAATCATCAATCTCTTGTAAAATAACTGAAGTCTCTCAGGTCATGGCCCACATCAAGGAAATGGGCCCCAACCCTGGAACAGATGGTTCCAGATGAATGGTCCTGGCCGGGTCATACTTGACCAACGGACAGTCTGGGGTCTTTCCCTGTCATCCTGTTATTTTTCCTTTAAAGAAGAATAGGTCACACCTGGGTGATCTCTCAAACATGAAATTATACTTTGTACTTTGTAATTATACTTTGTAATCAATCACCTTATGCCCTATGCATGTATGCCGCTCTGCTCTCTTTAAAAAGGGCCTAAACCCTCTGAGGGGTGTGCAGCTTTCCCCGAGATTGCTGTCACCCGAGTGCACTCGCTCAATAAACACCTCTTGCTTGTTGCATCTCCTGGTTTTGGTGTTTATGTCGTGGGGCTTTCCCATCGCCCATCAGGACCCCAGAATTAGGGTCCAACAGTCTTACCAATTTGTCCATGCTGGGCAACTGTGGCCTCCTTCTCTCTCTTAAGCGTTGGGATTGCTGGCCACTCCACATAGCAGGTTTTTGTTTTTTAAATCTTTTTCCAAAACAAAATTGTGATAGCATGCTTTCCAAATGTGATGACATCAACATACAGAGTGACATCTAGCGGTTGCCTATTAATAAACAACTGTTAGTAACTTTAAAAGCCTGCAATAAACTAGACTTCTAGAAAGGACAAGAAGGAATTAATAAAGTACTAAAAATTAAAAAAAAAATCTTGTGAATACTTGGTATAGAATTTTTTTTTTAATGCTTCGTATGGGTGTTCAGTCCTCTAGGATTAAAAACCAGATTCCTTAAGAAAATGAGTAGTTACTGAGAACGCAGAACGAGTTGGTGATGGGAAATCTTAATTGATTTTTATAGCTCTGAAGAACGATTCCAGCTTGAGATGCAGCCTTCTAGAGGAAAACTAGCCAACTCAGAGATCTCGTATGGTGTGGTCTTCAGGCATGGAGGAGGCCCTCAAACAATTTCTCAAATTTAGCAGAACTCTGGGGCACGGGATGGTGGTAGTCTATCGAATCCGTCGGTGATCCATTTGGATTCACCGATCGCCACATCGGCCCGCGACTAGTTTGGCCTGAGCCAGCTGTGGAAAAGGGCGGAAGCGCGCTCTTTTAAAGTCTGCGCCGGTGGCCTTATGCCACTTCCGGCGTGGCCATGGCGGCAAACGCGACCACGAACCCGTCTCAGCTCCTGCCACTAGGTAAAAGTCTGGCCCGGGGAGCGGGCGGGTTGCCGCGGGTCCGCGCCGGCGGCCGAGGCTTGCTCCTCCGGCCCGGCCTTGCCGTCCCGCCCGGGCGTTTTACCCGTCGGTGGCCGGCGAGGGTCCCACCTAAGGAAGGGCGCCCTCGGCCTCTGTGAGCTCGCCAGTTAAGGTGCCATGCACGGGTAGCCGTCCCAGCTCGCAGTTTGGTCTGTTCGGTCCACAGACCTGGCAGAGTCTATGCTGTATTTGGTTGTGTGAGGAGGGCGCCACGGTCAGCAGTGAATCTTAAAAAGAAATCTGGAGATGAGCCCCGTTATTCATTAATTCAACAATGGGTACTGCTGAATAATGAATTCAAATTACAGCCGTTGCTTTCAGACAGCACACTGAAAAAACACCGTGCCGAGCAGTTCTAGGTAGGCTACAGAGACGCTCAGGTTGGTCTGTCTCCAGGCACAGAGGTAAAGGCGAGGGAGACAGTGACAGGAAGCTGGCGTCGATAATCTTGCATCTCCTCTGTAATGTTTTGGCGCTGGTGAAGTTAGTGAATGTGGCTATGATGGAAAGATTTTGCAGCGGCCACTTCAGGATGTGTTAGATACTGTTCACCCAAAGAAACACTGACGAGGAAAAACTATCACGGTTTCCACCTTTATTTAGATTAACTAGGTAATCTAAATAAAATAGCAGTCATGTTAATTGCAGCAAAAAAGAAGGTAAGTGAAGGCCAAGGCAAACGTTTGTGCTAATGGTTGAACGGAGATTTGTATAAGATGTAGTTATTTAGTGACTGGTTTTTGTTTATCTTTAGTGATACGGAAATAATAAAGTAAGCACTCAAATGGTTGTTGAACTAGTAAGTGGGTAAAACAGTCTTTTTCCTTCCATAGAGCTTGTGGACAAGTGCATAGGATCAAGAATTCACATTGTGATGAAGAGTGATAAAGAAATTGTTGGTACACTTCTAGGATTTGATGACTTTGTCAGTATCCTTTTAAAAAGTGGTAATCGGATAGGTTTTTTAAAAAGAGGTATTAATATAAGAGCTGTAGACAGATGACATATTTCTATTACATTAAAAAACAATTTATTTCCCAGGAACCTGGTAACATTTTAAGAGGTGTGCTTGCAGAGAGCAGATAGGGTTCTGGCCAACAACAAACCTTTTGAATTTGCACCATTGTGATGAACATATTTGCAACCAGTCAAAAACTGAAACCAGAATAAATTCAACCTTGTTTTCTTAACAACACATCTCAGATATGGTGTTGGAAGATGTCACAGAGTTGTGAGTAGTATTAAAATCAACCAATTGGGGGAGTTGGGGAGGAAATACCTTCTTGAATTAAGGGCCGGTGCCTTAGTTACTTTTCTGTTACTGCGAAGCCAAGGCAGTTTGTAGGAGAAAGTGTTGAGTTTCAGAGGGCCACCACCATTTTCATGGCGAGGAGTGTGGTAGCAGGCAGGTGTGGGACTGAGAGAGCCTACCGGGTATAATTTATTTCTTTGAACCTCAGAGCCCACCCCAGTGACGCACCTCCGACAAGGCCACGCCTCCTAACCATTCCCAAACAGTTCTACCAACTGAGGACCAAGTTTTTCAAACATGTGAGCCCGTGGAGGCTGTTTTCATTTAAACTGCCATAGCAGGATTCGTATGGTTGATTAAAAAGTATTACCGGTTGGAATTATTTAATACTAAAACTTTATTTACTGGTGTTTGTGAAGTTGGGCCGGAGGATTATTATCTTAATGTTATTATTCCTGAATTTCTAAGAAATTAGTGTGAACAAACTTTATAGTGAGCTATATTTACATGACTGTTATCCAGTGGCAGACTGTATTTATGAAAATTATTGTAATTGTATGAGTCATATTCATCCATATGTAAGGATAACAGGATTATTGTATTTCTATGAGTTCATATGTAAGGTAACAGTTTTGGTGCTAGGGACTGAACTCAGGGCCTTTTACTCTGCTAGCCACCAAGCTATTCTCCTTACCCCAGGAATGATTTTTAGAAAGGAAAAGTGTTTCCACAACATTGCCTTTGAATACTTACTTATCCTGACTCCATTTTTTTTTAAATCTATTTAGTGAAATTACACCAGAAGGAAGAAGGATTACAAAATTAGATCAGATTTTACTAAATGGAAATAATATAACGATGGTAAGACATTAAAGCTGTTTTATTTTGAATGTAATTAGTTCTATGGGGCAGGGATTACAGAACTGACTAAATTACTGCTTAGCTCAGCGTTCATGGCCTAGACATGCTAAGGATGGGAAGGGAGGCTTCAGTCATCAGTGCCCCAGCACAGCTATTGAAAGAGCTCTGGGCCTTAAGATTCATTTACTGAGTAATCTTTATTACCTTTAATATCTTTAGTTCATCAGGAATCATTGTAGAAACTCTTAAACATCAATTAGTGATGTGGGGATTACTAACAGATGTTGATGACCCGGAAAAATAGGGAATTGAAGGATGGGAGAGAGAGGTGACTTTGGTCCATGAGGAGCATATGGGGGGTTTTAGGTGGAATGATAGTGTTATTAATAAACTCTTTTTCTCTAATGCAGCTGGTTCCTGGAGGAGAAGGGCCTGAAGTATGAATGGATTGCCTTGACTTATGCTAGATTTTGGCTTTTTAAAAAAACCTTTGATGTTTAGATTCTATAAACTGAAGTTTCCGTTAAAAGGAAATACTTTGGAGATATACACCCATTTTTTCTAAGCTAATCATGGTTATTTTGGGAAAGGAAGAGTTTTGTTTTGTTTTGTTTTTTTAAAGACATAAAATAAACATGTTTTTGGTTAAAGGTGATTTTATTTATTATATTGAAAGGTCTAGTGGAACAAATATACTTATTTTGATACTTGGTTTCACATTGATTTCTGTTTATTTTCTTCCTCATTTATTTGTTTTGGGAGTGGGATCAAGCCCTTTTATTCAGAGGCTTGAGGGTGGAAGAGGTCTGTCTCAGCCAATGTCCGCCAATGGTTGACCTTCCTGGCCTCTGGTTGACCTTCCTGGCCTCTTTGCTAAAAGTGAACTTAATTCTTGTTTTTTAAAAAAGATTTTATTTATTTTGTATATTCTATGTGTATGAATAACTCACTTTCATGTAGGTCTGCTTCCTGTGTAGTGTCTGCAGAGGCCAGAAGAGGGTACTGGACCCCCTGGTATTAGACTTATGGTGGGTTGTTACCTGCCATGTGGGTCTGAGATTGAACCTGGGTTCTCTGCAACAGGAACAAGTGCTCTTAACCACTGAACTGTCATCCCTGCTCCTGAACTTTATCCTGAAACAGCATCTATTTCAAAACAAACCGAGCTTTGATTTTGAATATATCATTTAAAAACCTTAATGATCCCTTAAGAAAATTGAGTTCAAACTCTGATACTTTGTAATGAAGTGTTCCACATTGAATTCAGCTTTTCCTAATTCCTATTGAAAACATAAAATATGTGTGCAGTATGTACATCGTAGAAGCGCAGGTAAGCAAAGTAGCAATCACATTTTATATTTTCCTAGACTTGAAGACATTTTTTATTTTTTAATGTGTGGGAGTGTTTTGCCCGCATGTATGTTTGTGTACCACATACCAGCTTTGCATCCGTGAAAACCAGAAGATGGTGTTGGGTCCCCTGGAACTGGAGTTACAAGGGATTGTGAGCCTTACGTGGATGCTGGGAATGAACTGGGGTCATTTTCAAGAACAGCAAGTGTCTTAACTGCTGAGCTATCTTTCCAGCTTCATCTTTTCCTATACTAATGCCCCTCCAAAAAACAAAAGTTTTTGAGGGTGTGAATATGTGGTGGGTTGAATATGTGGTGGGTGTGAATATGTGGGTGTGCGGTGCACGTATGGAGGGCAGGGGACAACTTGCAGGAATCGTTTTCTCCCCTCTATCATATGAGTCCTGCATATTGAACTTAGGTCACCGGGCTGAGTAGCAAGCCTTTGCCCATTGAGCCTTCACCCCTGTCAAAGAGTTTTTGAGTGTGTTCATTTTAACAGAACTTGCCTATCCTAAATGCTTAGGTTCCATATAAGTACATTAAAAAAAAAAAAAAGAAAAAAAGACTAAATGGTGAGTATTTGTCAAATATTTCAACGGTAATGTCTATAAAATTTTATTTAATGTTTTTACAATTAATTTAGCCTGTGCTTATTAGCCACAGTAATTTTAGCTAAATCTTTATATATAATTTATGTTTTTCCTAGAGTAAGTTCATAGAGTACATGTTGTCATATTGCCAATAGAAAATTTGTATCACACTGCTTTTCCAGTTTTTCAATACCCTTTACACCCTTATCAACATATGACTGATCTATTGCTTCACTATGACAGGCAAAACCTAATTTAAAAACTTAAAAAAAAAAAAAAAACCCAAAACTTACTTTGAATCTTCTTGTATTTAATGAATTATTTGAGGCTTTCTCACCCCAACACTCTTTGGACACAGGGTCTTGCATACCTTCTAGGCTGTCCTTGAACTTGTGATCCTGCCTCAGTATCCCCAGTACTAGGATACAGGCATGTTCTGCCACACCAAATATGTATAAAGCTTTTACCTATTCGTCAAAAACTTTTGTGAGGTTATTTATATTAGTTGCTCTTACCATTGCTGCAACAAATACCAGACGAGAGCAGCTTAAGGAAAGGAGGGTTTGTGTTGCCTTATAGTGTAAGAAAGTCATGAGGAGGCAGCTGGTCATACTGTATTCACAGTCAGGAAGCAGAGAGCAGTGAATGCTGCTACCCAGCTCCCTTTTCTCTTTTATTTAGTCTAGGAACTCAGTCCCTGGGATGATTTTCCCACCTCAATTTCACCTATAAAACCCCTTCCAGACATGCCCAGAGGTTTGTCTTTATGGTGGTTCTAACTCCCATCAGATTGAAAATTAACATCCCCAAGAATTTTTGATATAATGTATTTTTATATAATTATACTGACTTAGGTCTTATTTTCATCTGATCCAAATTGATCAGAAAGTCCCTTTGCTGTGGGGGGAATACATACACACATGCGCGCACACACATACACACACACTCTCTGTTAGGGTCTTACTTTTTTCAGTGTTTATTTAAATCTTGAACTTATCAGTTTTAGTGCTTCTGCTTATGAAAATGGTTTTTAAATTTCTAGAACAAGTATTCATTTGTTTGAATTACATGTTATAAATATTACTATATTGCATAATTTCAGTTTGACTATGGTTTGCTTCCTTGCTGACTTTTCCTTTTTGGACTGGCTTTCCCCATCTTTTTATTTTCAGTACTAGAGAAATGTGTCATTGCCAACTCCGTTTTTTTTTTTTTTTCTCCTATGACTGAGTGAATACCGTGCACAAAGCACATATTTTTATATATATTATGCTGTATGTTTTATAGGAGGAGGCATAGTTGCCCATGTGGCTACATGCATGAGTCTACTTGCTTACTAGTTTTTCTAGTCTGTTTTTTTTCTCAGAGCTGAGAATCAAATCCATTGTCTTGTACATTCATGGAAAGCACTCTTCACTGAGCTGTATACTCATCTCTCCTAATCTTTTTAACAGTAATAAAAATGATGTAATTCCTCTCTGTTTACACTTCTGAGTTCTCAAACTTGGCAGGATTTCCAACCATGAAATGAGTAGAAAACCTCCTTTATTTACTGTCCATCTAGCTATAACAAGGTCTCTAGACACTGCCACATATCCTGAGTAAACAGTCACTCAGGATTATTGACAGAGAACCTTCTAAATGAGTGGATACTATTTATTGAGCTCTCCAGAATCACCTAATATTTTAGTCATGCACCAGGTACACTGAATTTAGATAACTAAAGTTTGGGGGTGGGGGAAGGCTGTAACAGAATGTTCCATCAGAGCAAGATTGTTAGTGCATGTTTTCCTGCCGGCCTGGACCCAGTGCCCCAAATAACACACAGAGATGCTGTACTAGATATAAAGCTGTCGGCCTGTTACTAGCTTTTCTTATTGGCTAGCTCTGTCTTAAATATTAACCCATTTCTATTAATCTAAGTATTTCCACGTGGTCTTATCTTACCGGTGAGAGGGCCCAAAATTATTCTCTCTCAGTCCTACATTTTGAATCTCTTCCTACCTCTCCCTGAATTCTCCTTGTCTCTTACTTTCCTATTGACCAACAGTGCTTTTATTCATTAACCAATAAGAGAAACATATTTACAGAATGACATCTCCCATCACAAGATAGGTGGTTTTAAGCTTGAGGGATGCTGAATTGGGAGCTAGCTGTACATGCTCTCACTGTGGGAGAGCAGTTGGCAAGCTGAGGACACTAAGGCTTTACTTGGGCCCCCTGCCCAGCTTGTAGGCAGCTTCCACTGCAGTCTCCCACTCCTGGCACTGTTCACTGCTTCCCAACCTCTGCAAGGGGCTCCATGCATTCTAACACCCCAAAAGTCCGGTCTCTCTAAAACATACAAAGTCTTCTAGTTTCTCTAAAATATCCTAAGTTTCTCTAAAAATTCCCTAAACTGCTATGAAATGCTGTTTGTTTTTTTTTAAACTGGGTGCCTGTAAAATGGAAAATAATCTTACTCCATGTCTTATTTAGGGTTGCTATTGCTGTGATTAAATAAACACCCATATCAAAAAGCAACTTGGGGAAATAGAGTTCATTTGTTTTAAATATCTCGACTCACAGTCCATTGAGGGAAGCCAAGGCAGGAATGCAAACCCCAGGTGGAACCTGGAGGCAGGGGCTGACACAGAGGTGGGAGTGGTTCTGCTTTCTTACAGAATTCAGGGTCCCAGCCCAGGGGTGGCATCACCTATAATGGGCTAGGTCCTTCCTCATCAGTCACTAAGAAAATGAAGCCTGCCTAAGCCTGATCTTCTGGAGACATTTTGTCAGCAGATGTTCCCTCTCAAATAACTCAAGCCTGTGCCAAATTGGAAAAAAAGAGTCAGCACAATTGACCTTTTGTCACCTTGACACGGACTTACACTGTTAAACCATAACCTTTCCTTTCTTGTCCATTCCTAAGGCCACACATTAATATCAGTGTCATAATATAAACACTCCGAAATTGTCTTTGGAAGTTCAAACACTTAAAAAAAAATTCATTATCTTAAAGTATCCAGTCTTTTAAATCCAAAGTCTGTGTAAAATCACTCAATTGTAGGCTCTGTAAAATAAAAAAAGAAACACTTTGTTATGCCAAGAGGGAAGAACCAGGGTACAGTCACAATCTGAACAACGCAAAATCAAACTGCAGCAGTGTCAACACCCAGCATCCAATGTCTGGCATGCACTCATGATCTGGGCTCACTTCTCCAGTTCCATCCTCTGCAGCCCACACAGATGGTCCCCTAAGCCCAGTCTGGCTCCTCTCCAAGGCTGCTGCTCTTTGTGGGGCATTTTCTCAATTGAGGGTTCCTCTTCCCAAATGACTCTAGCTCATGACAAATTGGCATGATACTAGGCAGCACACTACATGACCAATAAACAAAATGAAGTTTGGCAATGTTGCCCTGACAGATCAAAGCCACATGAACTACTTACTACTTTGCATACTTTGCATATGCTATAATAAAACAGAAAAGCAAACAAAAAAAATTAGGGAGGAGTGGAAGAAACTGGATTCTAGTACACTGCTAAGGTAAAATGATGTAGCCATTATAGAAAACAATTTGCCAAGTACACAGAATTAAATAGTGAGTACAAGTCATAGCCGTCCTGCTGCCTGGCTACACATCCAACAGAACTGAACAGGGCTACATGAATGTCTACAGCAGCATTGATTATAAAAAAACCACTAAGTGTGAACAATATCCATCCCATCACTCAGCTGGGAGAATGATGAAGTTCTGCCATGCATGCTGGGTAGAGAAAAGGAAAGTGATCATTAAAGGGCAGGGTTTCTTTTTGGGTGGTTCAAACATGAGATTACTGCGGATGCTCTACAAAATTCGGTGAATGTATGACAACCTACAAATTCAGGTGAATTTGATACACAAATTATATCTCAATTTTAAGATTCAGGCAGGTGTGAGATCTATACATTTTTATTGTTTAAAACAATCATTTTATTTTACATACTAATAACAGTTTCCCAAACCTCTCCGCCTCCCACTCTCTCCACCTTTCCCCCACCCTGTCCCCATCCACTCCTCAGAGAGAGGAGTCAGTAAAGTCAGCCAAATAATGTTGAGGCAGGACTAAGCCCTCCCTGCTATATCGAGGCTGAGCTAGGTATTCCTCCATAGGGAATGGGCTTCGAAAAGCCAGTTCATGCACTAGGGATAAATTCTGCTCCCACTGCCAGTGGCCCCATAAACTGCCCCAGCCACACAACTGCCACCCACATTCAGAGGGCCTAGTTCATTCCTATGCAGGGTTCCCAGTTGTCAGTCTGGAGTCTGTGAGCTCTCACTTGCTTGGGTCAGCTGTTTCTGAGGGTTTCTCCATCATGGTCTTGACCCCTTTGCTGATATCACTCCTTTCTCTCTTCAACTAGACTCCTGGAGCTCAGCTTGGTGCTTAGCTCTGGATCTCTGCATCTGCTTCCATCAGTTGCTGGACGAAGGTTCTATGATGACATTTAAGGTAGTCCTCAATCTGATTACAGGGGAAGGCCGGTTCAGGCACCCTCTCCACTATTGCTTAGAATCTTAGCTGAGGTCATCCTTGTGGATTCCTAGAAATTTCTCTAGTGCCAGGTTTATCCTTAACCCTATAATAACTCTCTCTATCAAGAAATATCTTTCCTTGCTCTCCCTCTCTATCCTTCCCCTAACTCGACCATCCCATTCCTTCATTTTTCCTCTCCCTCCCCTCCTTCCGTCCCCCTCCCCTTTCACCTCCCCCCATCATGTTCCCAGTTTACTCAGGAGATCTTGTCTATTTCCCCTTTCCAAGGGGATTCTTTGCTCTATGTCTAATATCCACTTATGAGTGAGTACATACCATGTATGTCTTTCTGATTTCTTGTCTGGTTTACCTCAATTAGGATTTTTTTTTTTTTTCCCTAGTTCCATCCATTTGCCTGCAAATTTCAAGATGTCCTCTCTCTCTCTCTCCCTCTCCCTCTCTCTCTCTCTCTCTGTCTCTCTCTCTCTCTCTAACTACTGAGTAATACTCCATTGTGTAAAGGTATCATATTTTCTTTAGCCATTCTTCTGTTGAGGGACATCTAGGTTGTTTCCAGGTTCTGGCTATTATGAATAATGCTGCCGTGAACGTAGTTGAGCAAATGTCCTTGTGGTATGAGTGTGTATCCTTTGGGTATATGCCCAAGAATGGTATTTCTGGGTCTTGAGGAGGGCTGATTCCCAATTTTCTGAGAAATCACCATATTGCTTTTCAGAGCAGCTGTACAAGTTTGCACTCCCACCAACAATAGAGGATGTTTCCCCTTTTTCTCCAGCATAAGCTGTCATCTGTGTTTTTGGAGATCTATAACTTAATGAGACCTTAAAAGAATTATTTCTGTGATTGCCATTCTGGCTGGGACTGGAAGGAGCCTGACTTTTTCTGAATATCAAAGTCCCCCAATGGCTCAATGGGAAAAGGTGTTGGCTGCTGAGCCTGACCTGAATTTGATCCCCTGGACCCACGTGGTGAGAAATAAAGAACCAACTTTTATAAGTTGTCCTCTGTCTTCTACACTCAAACCCACGTACACAATATCTGATTAAGCAAATGAACAAACAAGTAAGTAGTTTTAAAAGGCCCCATCTAGTTAAATTGGAACAGAATAAGAATTCAAGTAATATTGTTTTTGGCCATTAGCCTAAGAATGTTGGACTTTCTTGGGGTGGAGATGGACAGGGCCTCATTATTTGGCCCTGGAAGTCTCGGGTAGACAAGGTAGGCCTCTAACACAGAGATCTTCCTGCCTTTATCTTCAGAGTGCTGGGATTACAGGCACAAACCACCACAGCAAGCAGAATGTTGGACTTTTAACTCATTGAGAAAAGGGAACGCCATTTAGATTTGTAATTCTGTTAAATTTAACATTTTTTGGATTTTGCTTTTCAATTTTGAAATTTCTCTCTATAAATTTGATGAGAGGATATTATTTATGCTGGGCATATCATTGTTGTTATTAATGTGTCTAAATCCTCGGATGTGCCAATTTAGATCATGTTACTACCTGGGCATAACCCACGGTGGGAAATGAAGTGAATTTTTGGACTTGGAATTACAGAAGCCTGAAAGTTATTTTAATTCCTGTATTATTTTGACCCCCTTTAAAGCTCTTTGTGACAAAATACCACATGAACAGTAGCTGGTATTCAGGAAGGAATCATGTCAGATTATGCTCTGTCCTGTGTGTTGTTAATGGTTAGGCCCAGTGGGTCAAAAGGACAAAGAGACTGAGAACCTGGGGGGGGGGGATGCTGCTTTGCCACTTCTGGTGGTTTCTTTTTGTGTGGTGGAAGATTAGTCCACACACCTGGGCGCTCTCTGCTTTCATGGATTGATTTGATTAAAGATAGGAAGATGAAGACATGTACTTCATTTTCTTTATGTACTTTGTGAGTATTTTATTTTCCTCTTGGGAGGGAATATGAATTCTGCTCCCTTCTTTGCTGTTTAATGGTTATCTGAGATTGGGCAAAATTCATGCAAAGAAGGTAACCCAGCCCACTGAGAGAAACCACCAAGCCTATGTGTGCCCTTAAGACTCTGATAGCCCTCATCTGCTCCATTAGTATGGTGGCCTTCTCTAGCTCCTGGCTGTCCCTTTACCTTATCACATGTGTGTCTTCCACAATCCTCAGCCATAGGGGTGATGTGTTTAAAATGCAGAGCAGAGTCACATAACTTTGCTTTTCAAATTCTCCAGTAACCTACCATATATAAATGACCCCAAGCTTTATAACAGAATTCCAGGACCTGTTGGCCTACTATAGAACTCCCTGGCTCTTTCCCCTGATTTGGATTTTGGCTTAATGCATGTTGAGCCTATGAGAGAATGGTCTTGTTCTATTTATAACTGGCTGTAGTAGCCCCTCCTCCAGGAAGTCCTCCAGAATCTCCTACCAGTACTGCTCACTACCTGCGGATGGGTCTTAGAGACTTCAAAGGCTTTCTCAATCTTGTGCGGTTGTCCACTTCTGGGAAAATAGCGTTCACCATGCATGCCATGTAAAGTTCTGGTTTGAAGGGAAATGTTGGATTAGAAATCAGAGTTTAACCAGCAGCACCAGCGTTTGCATAGCTTGCTGGCACGTTGACTGACCCTAAGTACAGCGGGGCACAGTTACTAGGATTGCACTTCTGGGATGAACTGAATGAAGTGGGAGGACCCTGTGCTCTTTGAATCTCGCTTTAGGAAGACAGAGACAAACAAGGAAACCCTATACCAGCGGAAAACAGCACCTGACATTTCTAACTAGTGATCTCAGCGCAGCTTGATGCCCCAGTTCACACCATGTGGGCCCAGTCTCAAGGACTGTGGGAGCAGCCAACTTTTGTTGGAACAAGACAGTAGGAAAGCAGAGATCTTGAACAAGGGTGAAACTGACTGCATCCGATTATCAAGGCCTCATTTTTAAATCAAAGAAGAAAAATCACCAGGCACGGTGATGGTGGTTCCTGCCTCTAATCCCAGCTCTAAGGAGGCTAAGACAAGACTGTGAATTTTACATAGTAGTTCCAGGCCTGCCTGAAGTGAGCGCCTATCTCAAAAACCAAAACAATACAAAACAAAATCATTCATGATATCAAGTGACCACCAGAGGGCACTGTGGGACTGGGCTGTTAGTTGTTGGCGCCTGAGGGCTTTCAGCTCCCCAGATGTTCATGGGAACTTGATCTCTGGTTACCCACTCCGTGGTACTTGCTATTGGATCACAAAATAAGGCCAGGGAAAGTTTTAATTCATAGTTTCACACTTTTTTTTCTGGACAGGGTCTCACTCACTATGTAGTCCTAACTGGCCTGGAACTTACTATGTAGACCAGGCTGACTTTGAACGGAAGGAGTTCTGTCTCCTGAGTTATGGTATTAAAGGCACTCACAACCATGCCTTTTACTACACCTTTTTATAAAGAGCAAATCAATTTTTCATTCATGTATTTATATTTTCTGCAGAATTGTGTGTTTTACCTGGAGTATGCCTCATGCCTGCTAGGCGAGTGCTGTACCACTGAACTATATTCCATGTTTTTAAATTTAGGGACAAGATATCGCTAAGTTATTTAGGTTGGCCCTGAACTCACTTTGTATCCCAAGCCGATCTTGAACTTTCAATCTCCCTGTTCCAGCCTGAATGTGGTGTTGTGAATACAAACATGACCTGTAGGCTCAGACTCACCCACGTTTGTCATCTCAACCTTTGCCAGCTGTGTGATTTTGGATAGGTTATACACTTAACTCTGTAGGTTTTGATTTCCTACTTTGTAAATTGGGGGGGACTACAGTTCAAAGTTGTGAAGATTAATAAAGACTATATAAACATACATATATATCATTTATATCTATATCTATATCTTTAAATATTCCATGATTGTTTGGGGATATAGTAAATTCTCAGGGAATGGTGGCTTTTTACTGTTGAAGAGCCTCTTTTTTATTAAAAGGTAGCTTTATTTTTAGTTAGAGTAACAAATACAGGGCACAATGGGTTTCTTTATGGCATTTTTCAAACACACTTAGTTTTGGTTGATCTCCCCCACACCTGCTCCTCTTCTCCATTTCCTTGGCTTCCCTAACCCAGCCTTCATTCTCTCTCCCACAGTGCCCCCTTTCCACAGTGAAAGGGCTTAGGAGGACCACACACCACCTCCCTCGGAGATGCATCTTGCATGTAAACAAACGATTTTTCACTTCGGAGATGTTTTACAGATCAAAGGCTCTTCCTTGCCTGCTGGGAAAGAAAAATGTAGTTAAAGACCCTCCTCCTACGGAACTCTGACAGGTCTGTGAACAGGCATTCCTCTTGAAGGTGTCCTGCATCCACCACCCAGGCTCTGTTGGTCCCCAGCTGGCCTGGGTGCCTCACTCACTGGGTGCTGCAGGTGCAGAGTGGGCAAAGCCTGCATCTCAGCAGATGGTGTTGTAAAGAGCTGCTCCTCTACTGCAGCCAGTTAGTAAGTGGCTACTTTACTGCATCCCGGCCTCCCACAGCCAATTTTTCTGAACGAGTAGTGGTGAATCTTCAAGCTGATGTGCCCACTGACATTTATTATGGTGGGCTGATTGTCGGGAGTGGTGTTGATACCATAGATGAGCAATAGCTGGGAACCATACTACAAAAATGTGAAGAAAAGTCCTTGGAAACCCACATCGAAGAGGATTGCTATGGAGAAATTCTCTCTCTCTCTCTCTCTCTCTCTCTCTCTCTCTCTCTCTCTCTCTCTCTCTCTCTCTCTCTCCTCTTATGTGGTTACTTCAGACCAGAAAAGAACTTTGGTTCTTTATAGAATTACTTATTACAGCTATTCAAAGTGATACTAAAGAAAAAACAATCCAAAACAACAAAGTCTGGATTTGAAACCCAATGATACAAATTTCTTCCAAGTTTCTAAAGGCAAAATTATGAATGGCCATGGAGGATGAAAGGTACCTTATTTATTCATCCACTGTAGTATTTCACTGCACATGACATCTTAGTTGTAGTTTAACTCATACATTTTCCTGTAGCTGGGATTTAGTTTGACAGTACGATGCAGTTATCCTGTTAAGCTTCAGCTGCTAAATCCACCATATTATAGTACTAATGGATCCATTCAGAAATCAAGATTCTTTTATGAAATGTTGATTAGAAAGTCAGTGTCTTAAAATGGAAAGAAATCCACGTGAGCGTAGGTGGATGAGAGAGTCGCTGGAGGGAAGTGAGGACTGAAATTCCCTGTGTGCTGTGAGCATGCTCTGTGGAACACAGATGGTTTTCATGAGAAACCATCACATGGAACTCGCCCTAGGAGGAAAATCCATTCTGTATTTGTATTGTTTTGTGTATTATGTAATTTTATAGACGTGAAAATGTTTGTGAGCTTCGAGTTACAGTTTCCTTTCTGTTTAGAGATCCCTCAGTTGGACCTGTCTTAGAGTGTCCCCCATCGGGGTTTGGTTCGTTTTCTGCACACGCAGTACTAAAGATTGAATCCTGGGCCTCACATACTGGCCAGAGCTACAACAGAGCTAGATCCCACTTCCTCTTTAAAGCCCCTCAACGCCTTGCTTTTGTGTTGTTAAAGCTCCCTTTGCTCTTTAGCATTTTCCCAATTTGGGTTCATTTCCCCCCCCCCCCATTTAAGTGATTGATGCTATTCCCAGTGGGAATACCCTACAACATGCGTATGCCATTGTGCTCATCACTGTGTGAACAGTGGCCACGTGCGGGTCCGCACTGCAGTTTTAGGAAAAACAAAACAAGAAGCTTCATCTGCAGGTTTGGGATTGAAGTGATTACAGTTGTCCCTTTGCACACCATCATTTTCTTACTCGCCTCCCCCCCTCCCCCCAGACACAGTTTCATTATGTAGCCCTGGAAGCTCCGGAACTCAGAGATCGACCTGTCTGCTGGAATTAGAGGAGTGTTCCACTACTTTCCTATTACATAGGAAAACTATTTAATAATCACATGATAAGGTAGAAGGCTTTGGTTTTTGATGTGATCCTTTGTTCTCAAAACAAATGCAAGCCTGTGTAGCCCTGTTTGTACAGCCACTTAAATATAAAATTCAATGCCCCTCTAAGAAGTCCCATAGCTTCCTAATGTAGAAAGTGTTAGTTAGATATCTTTATACCTTCCTTTTGGCTACTTGAGTACTTTTATTTATATTGGCAGAAAATTAAAATTAGATCCTCTGAAATTGGATTACATATCTATTACATATCAGCAAATTTTGCTTTGTCTTTTCTTTTCTTTTCTTTTTTGAGACAGGGTTTCTCTGTGCAGCCTTGGCTGTCCTGGAACTTACTCTGTAGACCAGGCTGGTACAGGCCTGCCTCTGCTGGGATTAAGGGTGTGTGCCCCCAGCCCCCAGTTCCATCAGCATCGTTGTTCACTGTACAGCAGCAGTTTTGCTGGTGAGGAGATACTGCCTAGTGAGAGGGCAGACATTAAAGGATGGAGAATATGGAGAGCGTGTGTGTGTGTGTGTGTGTGTGTGTGTGTGTGTGTGTGTGTGTGTGCGCACGCGTGTGTGTGCGTGTGTGTGCATGTGTGTGTGTGTGTGTGCGCATGTACATGTGGGGTGTGGTGGGGGATGGAACTCCACCTCATAACTGTTAGGTAAGTGCTCCACCTCTGAGTTGCATTCCTAACCTTTTTGATGTTGAAAATTCCATATTTCGAAGAAACCTTAAATATCGATGTGTTTATAAAGCAACTTTAAAAACATGGAAAGTAGAGAAATTGATTTGTGTTTATTCAGCGGTATAGCTGGCTGCTAATTATGTTTTCACTAAATGTATGAAACTTCCTACATCTTGTAGGAAACACATGGTGTGTGAGTTTAGGGACTCGTTAATTGTCTAGACTTCAAAAACCATATTGTCCATGTATTATAGAAAAGTATAGTACCATTTTGATTAGTCTGAATGTTTTCACAGGCCCTGAAATAAATTTGACTATGTGATTAAAAAACAAGACAAAGACAAAAACCACCCCAGCCTGCACCGGGTGTGATGTGAGTCCAGACTCTTGGACTAAACCCCTCCCCTTCCTGGCTTTGTAGTTCCCTCTTGTCAATTTGATATACAAACACATTGTTGTTAAACAATAACCTTTCTTTTCTTATTTGTTCCCAAGATCTCATGTTAATGTCACAATGTTAAACAGTATATCATTCACTTGGCCCCTTGAATGTCGGTTAGGGGGCTTGGGCAGCATATGGGGTTACTAGCAGTGGATCCAGTACTTATCCCTAGTACACGAACTAAGTTTTTGGAGCCCATCCCCCTATGGAGGGATACTGCGCTCAGCCTAGATACAGGGTGGAGGGCCTTGGTCCTGCTCTAAATTATGTGACAGAATTTGATGGTTTCCCATGGGAGGCCTCACCCTCTCTGAGGGGTGGATGGGGGAAGGGCATGGGAGGACAGGAGGGAGAGGGAACTGGGATAGATATATAAAATAAGATTGTTTTTACTTAAAAAATCTGAATCTCTTTTTCTGTATAGATCCTCAATCACCAAGGGGAGGGGTTTGATAAAGAGGTTTGATCCTATGTAGGACTGAGTGCTCCAAAGTCTCTTAATCTTTGTATCTTGTCCAGTTGTGGATCTCTGTGTTAGTTCCTACCCACAGCAAGAAGAAGCTTCTCTGACATTGGGTAAGCAAGGCACTGATCCATAGGTATAACAGAATGTCTTTAGGGGTCGTTTTATTGCTGTCTCTTTAGCAGAGCAACAGAATTTGGTTTTCCCTTAGGACTATGGCCTAGCCATTGTCAGATTATTAGACACCCTAGTAGTGCCAGGCATGACTTCTGTCTCATGGAGTGGGCCTTAAATCCAGTCAGAGAGTAGTTGGTTACTCCTACAACATGTGTACCACCACTGCATCAACATATCTCATAAATAAGAACACTGTTATAGTTTGCAGGGTTTGTAGCTGGGTTGGTGATCATCTTTTGCCTCTGGCAGCATGCAGAATGCTTTTTAGTACCATGATTGTTAGTAAGAAGGAGTGAAGCCTCTAATTAGACACCAGCTCCATGACTCTATGTCTGATGAGATATTTAAATGTTGTCTTCAGCAAGAGGGCTTTATCACCAGTTAGTGGAAAGCAACAATAGCCCTTGTTACTTCTTGGACTTCGTCTTAGCTTTGTTCTCCAGTCTTATACAAGTTGTGATCCTCATAGACTACTATGAGGTAGTCTGCTAAGTTGCTAAAAATGAGTGAATGTCTTTCATGGAGACAAGTTCCCTCTCTGGCTGGTACCCTTCTTCCAGCATGAGATTCCCATGGAAATTCCCATTTGTGTGTGTGTGGGGTCCATTGTTCTAATAGTCTGGTTGAGAGACATGAGTGTCTCTTTAGAATATCTTCATTTCTGTCATACTCATTGTAGTAGGAGTATCATCAGAGTTTAGACCAGCTGAGATGCATAATGAGTCCAAGGCCAATCTAGATTTCACAGGCTCATTAATGCTCCCTTTAAAAAACCCTGTGATTTGTCATTGGTTTTAACTAGCTTCACGGTCAGCATCTCATGAGGGCAGTGAGAAACTGGAAGGACCTTATTTATTCTTCTACAGAATTGCCTGGAGAGTTTCTCTTGGTAATTGCAGTTGGAAGTGTGATATTTAATTAGCAGAGAACACTGAGTCAGGCAAGAGGCAGCCTGTCACCAACAGAGTGAGGAAGGGCTGGGGAAGAAGTGATACACTCAACAATACAGAATAGTTTGCTTCAGGTATCTTATAGACCTAGAATGACTGTTCACATCATCAAGGCAGTGATTGTAGAAACAGAAGGGGACTCCCACTGTGAAGAAAGCCCCAAGAGACCCAAACTTGCTTCTGTACACTTGATACCTGGGAAAGTAGATGTTAAGTCCTGAGAGAAGAACACCTTACCCAGGGAAACCTGGCTTCTGATAGCCTAGTAACTAGGGCCTGAGTAAGAATATACCATGTGTTCAGGCTTATCCCCCGTCACAGAACCAATAGACCATATGAATATATTATTAAAAGGCATTTATCAGGTTTGTTTACACAATAGGAACTGGGTAATCTACCAATGGCTGTCTATATGCTAGTGAGACAAAGAGCCAGATAATTGCTTAGTCCAAGAAGGCGAATTCTTCAATACTCATACTTCAGTACTCACTGTAGACCTGGAGGTTCCCAGAGAGTTGCCAATACTGAAAGCGTGGTGTAAGACTGAAGAAGCTAGTGTTTGACATCACTGAATGATGGCACAGTGACAGACACACTCACTGAGAAAAGTGCTGCTCATGCTCCTTCCCTCCTATTTCTTTTTATCGGTCTATCAGCCTGGTGGAAGAGACACCCACATTCAGAGGGGATCTCTACTCCCCTTTTGGCCCATGGATAAATCTTTCCTGCCATGTCCTCACAGACACACAGAACTGTGACCCATCAGTCTGAGACATGTTTTAGTACAGTTAGGTTGACAACCAGGACCAAGTATAACACACTGGATCTGTGGTTTTTGGAGTAAAGAGAAGACCGTGATGAGTTGAAGGCAGTTAACAACAGCTTGTAGTAATTTCTTACTTTACAGACAAGAAGCCAGGGAGGGGCCTTTGACTTGCTGAAGGAATTCATGGGTTGTGCTGGCTCATTGCTGATGTCATTGGAACTTCTCAGTGACTCTATGGTTGAGCTGCCTGGAGAGTGTCTCCTGATAATGGCCATATGCTTGGTCATGGTGAGTAGCCCTGGAGAAAATGATCTCCTCCTTTCCAGCAACTGACTGAAGCCACTTGTGTCTGAGAACAGTTATGATTTTCTACAGAACCATGGAGACACACTTATAGTTTATTTCCAAAGAGCTATCCCTGCACGTGCAACTCTCTTTGGAGTGATAGCTCTTCCAGACCTGAGCTCCTGGCACTTGGAGGAAAGTTGATGCTTTGGAACAAAAAGGTATGGGAGGATCAGGAGGAGGGGCTTAGCTTGGACAGAATGCTAGAGAAAAGGGGGCCTAGGAAGGAATTTAAAGGGGTTGAATGGGGTTCTGGCTTCTATTTCTTACTCTTTCTCTTATCAGTGGTGCGATTTTTAATGTTTCTAAGCTGTAAAGTGGAATGATGATGTGCACTTCAGGGTTACATGGGAACGAGGTTAGATAATGTACTTGCAGAGGGGTGTATACCCACGTATACCCACATTTTGATGTCCAGAAAGCCTCCGCTAAAGGGCATCAGCAAAAACAATAAAAGTGACATTAAAGTAACACTTTTTGTACGAAGCCCTGGAAAGTAATTTTTCTTTTGAGCTACCAATTTATTCTAAGTGGTCCCAGAAAGTGAGTATACACAGAAGATAATGAAAATCCTTTCTTGCTTGGGCAGAGGCAGTAATGACTGGTTGCCCCCAGTTTTGATCCTCTTTCATTGTTGCTCAGCTAAAAATGGCTTTATTTTTCATTTAATTTCTTTTCTTTTTTCTTGTTTTGAGTCGGGGTCATATGGAATCCAGGCTGGCCCTGAACTCACTATGTATCTAAGAGCTAAGAATGACCTTGAATTCCTAATCCATCTGCTTCCAGGTGGCAAGGGTTAAGATTACAGATTTCTGCCTTGCTGTAACTACAGAGCCATGATGGGACCCCACACTAAAGCTACATTCTAAGCCAAAGTGGATTCAAGTGATAGGTTACTGGTGGATATTGCAGAGTTACAAGAAAGTCTTGGGAGTTATGGAGTGTCATTCTAGGCCTGGCCAATGCATGAGTGAGACTTGTACAAGCCTAACCAATACAGATGCAAATGCAAACTACTGTGTTCAAGTTGGCAAAGCTAGGATCTGCAGAGGAGTTCTATTCTTTTTTCTTTCAGGCTGAAAGCTGTATTAGATCTAGACTCAGAAAGGTGAAGACAGTCCAGGATTTTCCAAAGCAAAAGAAGTTATCATAGCTGGTCTTGGGAGATCTCTGGCCAGGTAGACCTTCAGTAGCTTGTTTGTAGGTAAAAGGAAGTGCACATGAATGAAATGAGCCTGAAGATTATTTAGTATTTATTTGACCAACTCCCATATGTTTACTTTTTTAAAAAGTCCTTTCAATGGCTGTTTTAATGAGAAATCAAATAATCACAAAGCTGGAGAGAACATTCTATTCTAATTCAGCAATTAGTAACATTATGCTGTATTCCCTTTATGCTCTTTTCCTTTTCCCTCTCTTCCTATTTCTCTCAGGCTATCTTTCTTTCTGCTATGGTTTGGATACTAAATGTTCCCCACAGGCTTATGTGCTTGATTCTTTGGTCCCGAGCTGGTGCTTGGGAATGCATGAGACCTTTTGAACATGTGGTCTAGATGACAAATTTGGGGCCATACGGGCAGTATTTATGATTACAGGCTGGCTCTGAGTGTAGCCTGAGTTATCTGCTTCCTAATGTACCAAGATTTAAGCAAGTAACCCCATACTCCTGTTCCTATGGACACAACTGCTGCTTTCCTCACTGAGATGGACCACACCTTCTCAAAATTGTGAGACAAAAGAAGTCTTTCCTCCCTTGAATTGCATCTTCTTAGGTATTTAATCACACCAGCCAGAAAAGTAACTAATATAGAAAATTGGGGTCATGACTTCAATGAAGTTCTTAGCTCTAGAACTGACTTGTCAAAGGACTATGGAAGAGTTTGGAGCAGCAGGCAAGGCAAACCCTAGAATAGTAAATGGAGCTTAATGGACTATTCTTGGAGAAGTTCCCAAAACAAAAATGCAGATAGAAATATGGGAAGAAATGATTGTGCTCTTGGAGTTTCAGAAGGAAATCAAAATGGGGTTGCAGAAGGTGGCTACATTTTGCTCATGCTATAAAAAATTTGCAAGAGGCTGAATTGAAAAGTGATAGAGTAATTTTATTGAGGGAATTTCAAGACAGTACAATGTTAAGGGCGTGGCATGGCTATTGCTCACTGATTTTATCCAGATCTACAGTGAGAGAAAGATCAGAAAGCCGAGCAGAAAGATGTGAAAAATGTACAGCTTGATGAGGAAGAGAATTGAGATAGGTTAAAGGTGAAGACTGTTTAATCAGATGCAGTTGTTAAAGAGATCCCCTCTTATTAAAGGTAAGCCAGGTGCTGAGAGACCAGGAAGGGCGCCCGAGCTGGGAGTCAGACCCCTCCTGTTGTAGGCTCTACCTTATCAGAGTTCTTCATTTGAAATGACAGGTCCATGAGCAGAGAGTGCCAAAGAAGATAGAGGCCTCTGGGTTCTTTGCTTCAACAGGTCTGCCCAGGGGAAGCCTCCTCTCAGTTTTGGCCAGTTAGATGCTCAGAGGCTACTGCAGCCAAGATGGAAGGGGTTCAGTCATCTTGAGCTGGACCTGGTATTGTCCAGTTGGTACTGTTTTTGCACATATGCAGGATATCAGTAGGAGGAGATCTTGGAGACTTGTGACAAGGTTCCAGAAAGCAGCAGAGGCTAGGCAGTGTGTGGCATAGTGACACCCCCAAAAGAAGGTCCTGAGAGTGAGGTGTAAGTTGCAGTGGAGCCTGCAGGATGTTGCACATGCCAGGAATGTGGTGTGTCTGCCAAGGAAAGCTACAGACACCAAGTGGATTTGGCCCAAGAGAGAGGATTTTTATTTTTGCAGACACCAGAACTAGATGAATGATGATAGTAAGTTATGTTAGAGGCTAGATCAGTGGTTCTCAACCTGTGGGTCGCAACCTCTTTCACAGGGTCACCCAAGACCATCCTGCACATCAGTTATTTACATTATGATTCATAACAGTAGCAAAATTACAGTTATGAAGTAGTAACAAAATAATTCTTTGTTGGGGATCACCACAACCTGAGGAACAGTATTAAGGGGTCATGGCATTAGGAAGCTTGAGAAGCACTGTTGTAGATGATGCTACTGGACCCTGGACAAGGAGCTTCTGGGTTTGATGCTTAGCCTCCTAGGCTTTAGTTATACTTTGGTCTGATCTTTCTTGCTTGCCTCTGTTCCTCCCTTTTGGAATTGGTACTTACTTACATTGTTTTGCATGTTGGAAGTATGTATTTTTTTTTTAATTTTAAAGGGATGCACATTCAAAAGATTATTTTACAGTTTAGAAGACACTTTGAACTTCTGAACTGGGGCAGAAATTGCAAGACTATTGGAGCTTTTGAAATTGAACTGAATAGATTTTGCATTTTGAGGTGGTTATGAGTCTATGGGGGCCAGAGGCAGAATCGTATGTCTTAAATGTAAAATGTCCTTGAAGGACTCATGTGTTTGGCTACTTGGCCCCCAGCTGGTGGTAAAAAGAGAAAAGTAGCTAGTATAGTTTTTTTTTTTTCCTTTTGGCTATAGTCTTTTAAAACAAAGTTCTGCCAATACACTACACTAGTTTATCTGTAAATACATCTATGTATTTCTTTAAAATAGAATTTTGTTTTTTTTAAATTTTTTAAAATTATGTATAGTGTTCTGTCTGCATGTATGTCTACAGGCCTGAAGAGGGCCCCAGACCGCATTACGGATGGGTATGAGCCACTGTGTGATTGCTGGGAATTGAACTCAGGTCCTCTGGAAGAGCAGCTGCCTGTACTCTTAACCACTGATTTTTAATTACATTTTTAAAATTTCTTTTAAATACCAACTTCAGTTTCCCCTCCCTCCTCTCTTCCTGTTCCCCCCTCCTTCCTACTCCCCATTCACTCCTCAGAAAGGGCAAAGCCTCCCATGGAAGTCAACAAAGTCTTAGCATATCAACCCCCCACCCCACCCCATCCCCTCACATCAAGGCTGAGAAAGGCATCCTGCCATAGGGAATAGGTTCCAAAGAGCCAGCTCATGCCTTAGAGACAGGTCCTGGTCCCACTGCTAGGGGGCCCACAAGAGACCAAGCTATATAACTGTCACCCACATGCAGAGGGCCTAGGTTAGTCCCATGCAGTCTCTTTAGCTGTCAGTCTAGAGTGTGAGCTTCCATGAGCTTGGGTCAGCTGTCTCTGTGAGATTCCTTCATGATTTTGACACCCCCCCCCCATCACATAATCCCTCCTCTCTCTTCAAGTGGACTTCCTGAGTTTAGTCCAGTGCTTGGCTGTGGATCTCTGTATCTGCTTCCATCAGTTACTGGGCAAAGATTCTATAATGACAATTAGGGTAGTCACCAATCTGATTATAGGAGAAGGCCAGTTCAGGCACCCTCTCCACTCTTGCTTAGTCTTAGCTGGGGTCATCCTTGTGGATTCCCGGGAATTTCCCTGGCACCAGGTTTGTAACCCCATAATGGCTCCCTCTATCAAGATATCTCTTTTATTGCTCTCCCACTCCATCCCTCCCCCAACTCAATCATCCCAATCCTGACCTCTCATGTTCCCAAGTGCTGGGTCTAAAGGCATGTGCCACCAGGCCTGGCTCATTCTTACTTTTTAACTTTGAGTTTTGGTGATTTATTTGTCATGAATCAGTGATTCTTGATAGAATAGTGACCTGGCTTCCAGTTTAAAGCCAAACCTAAGTGGCATCTATGAGGATATTTTAGGGAGCCCCAATGTTCTCCCCACTGTTCTCAGAGAGAAAGTTGATCAATTCTAGTGGCATCACTATCTCCCAATGGTGGTACCTAGGAATTTTGTGGATTGACTGGCAATGTAGCTGGCCTGGAACATGGGAAGTATTCTCATATTGTCACTTAAGTGGCGCTACAAAGTTAGAATGGATGGACATGACTGTGCAGCAGAGGAGATACAGGACATGGTGTCAAATCCTGCACTCTGATGTTAGGAAAATGCAGACTGAGGAGGATTTATGCCAGATATCCCTTTGCAAATTTCTTTACAGATGGAAATTTTTTATTCCTTTTTTTACATTTCCCATGCAGATATTTCTTTGCGACAGAAACTTCCTAAATATGCTATGCATAACAGACCAAGAGCTATGTTTTATTACTTTCCATGTCACTTAGTATATCCATGTGCAAGATGCCACATAGACTGCCAAAGGAGTAACAGGTCCAGCCCCTCCTCTGAAATCAAAGATATCCACCTATGAGAAACTGTAGGCTTTTATGAGCACAGAGCGTACTGGTTAAAAACAGGGATGAGGGGATCCAAAGAGTGCTCAACACTGGCTACACTGATAGAGTCCGCCAGCACTGAGTATATGATTCAGAGGAATTGCAACCTCACTCAGATTAGGGGCCTCATAGACTCCTAAGGTCATGGAGTGGGGACCCCAATAGGCTCTCTGTACCGGGATAAAAATTACAATTGCCAATCTTCAGCTACAAGAAGAAGGGAAGCTGCATATGATGAAAGAGATGGTGGCGGGGAAATGGCTGTCCAGAAGAAGACAGAAAAGAAGCCAGTGCTCTGGGACTGGAATGTATTGGGGCTGTCTTCATTGTTCTGGCTGTGGGACTCTCCTTTTTGTGTTTGTAGCCATTGGAGGATTTATATACAAATCATGGAAGAACAATGACATTGAGCAGTATCTCTTTTTTCTTTTCTTCTTCTTTTTTGTTTTTTTGAGACAGGGTTTCTCTGTATTGCTTTGGAGCCTGTGCTGGAACTAGCTCTGTAGATCAGGCTGGTCTTGAATTTACAGAGATCTGCCTGCCTCTGCCTCTGGAGTGCTGGGATTAAAGGCGTGCAACACCAACTCCTGGCCATGCAGTGTCTCTTTTTCAACACTATCATGGAAGAGCTGGGACTCTCAATCAAGAATCAGAAAAAAATTAAAGAAAAAGTCAAGAACTAAGGGCAAATCTTCCTTCACAAGTATGTATCCTTACTTGTCATCAGAGATGGACTCAGAGAAAAGAGACTGTGACATAATCCAAGAACATACCTGTAGAAACTGTGTAAGAAGGCCATGCCCACTGTACATGTGGGGAGGAAGGATTTCTGAGGAGTAAGAGACATGTTTCCACATATCTTTATCCACGACTCCAGTCATGGATAGAGGGAGAAGAAATGCACAATTTTTAAAGCTCATATAGATATTATTTAGAAGTAAAACTGATTCTTTGCAGATGAATTTGTATGCACTTATTTTGCATTTTCTCTTTCCTCCAATATATTGCTACATGTGCCTTCTAAATAATAATAAACAAGTGGATTTTGTTTTTCATAAAAAAGAGAACATCCATATGCAATATATTACACACTGAAGAAAAATATTTATGATACTTGTTAAATAATATTAAAGCAGACTTTATAGAAGGGCTATCACAGGCAGGAAATGAGGTTTCACAGTATGGACAAAGATTGAACTCAATTCTGAGTATACTGGAAAAACAGGAATTTATTGGCAAGAATTAGAATCAGAATTCTGACTCAGATTTCAAAACCCGTGCTCTTAACCCCTGTGCTACCCTGTGGCCTAACTGTATACAAACTGGCTAGTAATAGCTGTTTTTTTCATATTCACAGGATTAGTATATTTAATTGCTTTTATTCTGTCTCATTCCAAGTTGGGCTTGGAAAAGATCTGAGAAATTTGTCAGTTCTAAGAGAGTGTTTCAAGAGATACTAAGGGAAGTGAACAGACATTCACTTTGTACCTATTTGTATCAGACACAATGGCAGAAACCTTCACAGTTGTATAATTTAGCACACATAGTAAATGCCCATCAACCTTTCGGTGATATCCTTGGATGGCTGGACAGACTCTTGACTATTTCTGTTTCCTGGTTCTTTTCATAGGAGTGTTGATGGGGTGTAACCTGAAACTGTAGCAACTGCTAACTCTAGAAGCTTCTTGGGTGAGGAAAATGATTTTTAAGAGAGCTCCTGTATCTTCTAGGAGCAGAAAGAATGTCTCCCAGGAAAAAGACGGTGGTATCTTCTCCAGAGAGTGGCTCATTGGGGTCATCACCTGCAGGTGATCTTGCTAAAATTATCCTGCTCCTTTGTGCAACACAGTCTTCTTACTGGAGATCACCTCCTCCTATGCCACAGAACATTTTAGAACTTGCTCCTCTGATAGGTAAACATAACAAGTTTTGAGTTCTTGAATCCCCAGCCCCTGGGAAATGTTCCAGAGATTAGAGCTGATATGTAAAGGCTTTGTTTGTTTTTGTTTTCTGCCTTGTGTCTTGTTCCACATCTTACTCACCTCAGATAAAGTCAGAGCAGCAACATTATCTGGCCTGTTGTGCAAAGGGGTTTGTGGTAGGCAGATATATCAAGGCATTAAGAAATCAGTTACACGCAAACAGGTCTGTTTCAGTTGTTAGTAAAATATACCCTATTCAACTGTTAGGTTTATTTCACCCTGTATGTTCAGGAGGACCGGGCCTTTCTTAATTCCCTAGGAACTTCCTAACCTTTAGTGTCTTGATTTAATGGAAATAGTCTTCCCAGCTAGCTTTGCACTGACTTTTTTTCACGTGTTAGAGAAAAGGGTGTGGGCTTAACTCTCTATTCCATTGGATTTAACTCTCTACTCCATTTAGGTCTTGGTGATGTTGTTCCTAGCTGTCTGAGACAGCAGTGTGCATCTCCAGCTCTCAGCTTCCATACATATATTTAATATGGGACCAGTGAGGGCATAAATAGGTCCTTTGGGGGATATCTAAACCACTGGGGAGAAGGAGGAAAGCAGACCATTGATCACCTCTGGAAGCCTCTGGGTTTTTTTTTTCTATTTGGTTTTTTTCCATTGTAAATACAGCAAAACAAATTGATATTATCTGCCCCAGAGACTCCCCCACAGGATAGCAGCACGCAGGGTACACAGCATTGAACTTGGTGTCTTGTGCTCAATGAGAATTTGGGTGCAGTGCCAGTTGGGCATTGTTTGGGATTTGAAGGAGCCACAATGAAGAGACCTCAGCCTGGTGATGGGAAGGGAATGTATTTTCTTGGGGTCTGAGGACCTTTCTTGAGGATACTCCCCTTTCTACCTCACCAGATACACACAGATCTTCATGGCACCCATCTATATCACTGTGGGTGAAAGTAGATCCGTAAGCAAGGACTTCAGATCTAGTGGACTTCAGGTCACCAAGGTTGCCAAAACCAGGAATTAACGTCATAAGTTCTGGCCAGTGAAATAAAGCTGCTGTTTGCATCTAGATAGGTAAAGTCGTCATCAGGGCACGCTGAGAGTGGAGATAATATGTTGAACACACAGAAACAGAGTGGAATGAGTTCTGGGAATGATAGTGGATGCTGGCAATGTTCCCTACAATATTCCCTTGGTTCACCCTGGAGGTCATTTTTACCTTGGGTGAAATGTTTCTGGGTCATGCCAGTGACTGCTTCCTTAAGTGCACTGTTCTGCTTAAAGCTTTTCTCTGGCCTTGTAAGTATGCTATGCCTGAAATGCTGTGGAATTAATATCCCTAGGAAGAATTCTTAAGGGTCTGGGAGTTTGTGGATAGAGTCCTGTTTTGTTTCTTAATTGAGGTTGGCTCTGAGTTGCACACTGCACATTTTAACACAAGATTTCCTAGTGGGACTGAGCTACCTCTGCCTGGCCTGTTTTGTTTCTTGGTGGAGGTTGGCTCTGAGTTACACACTGCATACTCTAACATAAGCTTCCCAGTGGGATTGAGCCACAGTTGTTTGCAGCAACAGTGTAAGGCCCAAGACTGTCCTTTTGGGTGAGAGATTCATTACGAGAGTTCTTAACACCTTAGAAAGACAGCATGGTGGGTGCACTGCAGAGAACTCAGACCCATAAGGCGTCATGGAGGTTCTACTCTTATAGGTTCTAGAGAGAGGGCGGGTAGAGATTCTATGCTATGTGGTTGATGAGAAGCATATAATGCATGTATAATACATGCTTTCCCTGTAAGTACATGCCTAACATTATTATATGGGTTCTGGTGTCAGAACTCAGATTTTCATATTTACAAAGGTGAGCACTTTACTGACTAAGCCATTGCCTGGCCCCTGGCTCCTCCAGAATATCTAGACTAGAAAAGTCCCTAGGGAAAGAAAATAGCTTAGTGGCCAGCAGTCAGGAGATAAGGTCAGGAGGAATGAGGAATCACTACTTATTGGGTATTCCTTTCCTTTCCTTCAAGACTGGGTTTCTCTGTGTAGCCCTGGCTGTCCTGGAACTTGCTTTGTAGACCAGGCTGGCCTTGAACTCACAGAGATCAGCCTTCCTCTGTCTCCTGAGTGCTGGGATTAAAGGCATGCACTAGCCTGTCTAGCCAGGTACAGGATGTTTTTATGAGTGTTTAAAAACTTGAAAATGGGGAAGCTGATGGCTACACATCATAAAAACATGAATAATTGCACATGTAGAAATGATTAATTATGTGAATCTTATCTCAATGGAAACAACATCAACTACACAACCAACCCACCACCAATGACAATTAGGAAGGTTTAAAAAAACTGATTCCACACCCACAGTTCCACATTCTGATCTGCCCATCGAAGGGCGTGTGGTTTGCTTCCTTTACATAGATGTTGACTGCCAGGCTTGCCATTTGCTTGGTGGCTGGAAGCAGTGCATTTTGGGGATTTGCTGATTATTTCTCTGCAGTCTTCATGGTGAGATTGTGAGGAGCAAGAAATAACATCTGATCAGAGAAAGAGCTACCACTCATTGGAAAGCATCATTAATTTCAAAAGCTTGTGTCCTGAGCTATATGGCAAAGTGGAGACAAATTAGGGCGCTGTCTAGAGGAAAGTGGAGGGAGGAGACGTGCCCTCCTCACAGTGGAAAGCTGATGTCATCCGTTCTAAGCAGTTAGTGGCTGTGAGGGTGCGTGTGCATGTGTGTATGTGTGTAGTGTGCATGTGTGTATGTGTGTAGTGGGCTTGGAGGAAGACTGAGGGGAGGTTGGTGGGAGGGGGCTGAAGTTTCTACTAATGCTACTTTCAAGCCGCTTCCTGGCTTTGTTGTTTTGTTTCTTCTCTGATAAAGGGACTTTGTGTTTCCTGTTTGTCACAGAGCCCTTCTGGGGCCTAATTAATCCTGTGGAAAGGGCAAGGAACATTTCCAGAAGACCTGGCTCCCAGACTCTGCTCTGGGATCCAAGGTGCCCAACCAGAGTGTACTCCTTTTGCTGGGTCTTGTTTTCAATAAATCAGAGCAGAGCAAGATCTTCTACAGCCCCTTTTAGGAATAGTTTGGAAATGCAAATTCATTTTTTAAATTTTAATTTTTTGAGTATCATACATAAGTACTATATTTATGTCATTTCTACTCTTCAAGTCCTCTCTTATTCCCTTCAAATTCATGACTTCTTTTTCTTTAATTAACACACACACACACACACACACACACACACACACACACACACACTAATGTTTCCCTATGGCGCTCTCAAAAAACCTTAGGGTTGTTTGTCCCTCCTTCCTTCCTTCCCTCCTTCCTTATTGCCTTCCTTCCCCATCCTCAGCTAAAGCCCCCTCCCCCTTTGCCAATGTCCCCCTTCACAGCACCTGAGTCCTACTGTTCTCTCTAGGGCATCTTCTGCTCCACAGCCACTCTTCACTTCCCTCGTTTCGTGCTCACAGCTAGGATCTGCAAACAAGACACAGTGTTTGGTGTTTGTTTTCCTGGCACTGTGGCATGTCATAAGACATTCAAAGCACTCGAACAACACAAGACAGGTTCTTATGTAGCCCAGGCTACTGCCTTCAACTTGCTACACAGCTGAAGATGACCTTGGATTCCAGATCTTACCATAGTTGCCTCCCAAGGTCTGGGATTTCGGGCACACACGCTGATGCTGTTCTTTTAATTTTCTGTTCCTGAAATCTTATGAAGGCAGATACTAAAATAAGAGACAAACAAATAAAAACCACCCCCAAACAAACAACAACTACAAGCCTTAATGGCTAATGAAAACCATGAGCAGGTGTTAAGAAGGTCTGGGTAATTTTCCTTGTCCAGGCAAAAGTTGTTCTGTTCTTTAAGCTTCTCATGGTGCATGTTGAACACATGGTATGCATTAGGCTTTGTGCCATGTTCTTTCACCAGGGTTATGCAACTGGATAACATTCTGAGATTTTTAGTGTTCCTGCTTTATGAATCAGAAAACCAAAGTCCAAAGAAATGGCCTCACATGCTCTGAAAATTCACAGCCAGGATTTGAATGCAAGTGTTTTGTTAATTGTTTCAAATTGGTCCTCATGTAGCCCAAATTGGCCTGTAACTGGATATTAGATTACCCTGGCCTGGAACTTACAGAGATCCATCTGTCTCTGCCTTGTGGGTGCTGGGTTTAAAGGTGTGCACCACCATGCCTTGCAGCTAAGATAAATTTTAATATAAATCAGTGTTCCTTGTCAGTTACAGACTTCTACTGACTTGGAGTCTTTAAGCTGCAGGATTTCATGTTTTGCTCCTCAGAAGACTAAGTAAAGCAATTATTGCTGGAAGGCTACGATGGACAAGTATAGTGGGACCCCAGTGAGTCTCTTGTTGTCTCCACTATATGGGCTGCATGACCTTTTTGGGGCTAATGGACATTAGCGGACAAGACATAAGTACAGGCTGAGTACACAGTTGTACATTGGCCTGCTAGAACAGTCAGGCTGACGCCCAGTTACCATGCTACCATGAAGTCTAGGTTATCATGCTGGAGAGAGGTCACAGGAAAGAGGCAGATCTGGAGATATCAGATGGGAAGAAGGACTGTGGCAAGGAGGGCGTGAGGGTGAATGGCATGGTTGAAGCAGCCAACCATGAACCCAGAGGCGGGAGAAACTGTCAATTATTTAAGTTGCAGTATTTTTGGTGTGTGTGTGTGTGTGTGAGTGTGTGTGTGTGAGTGTCTGTGTGTCAGTCTCTCTGTGTGTGTGTCTGTGTGTGTGTGAGTGTGTGTGTGTCAGTGTCAGTGTGTGTGTGTGTCAGTATGTGTGTGAGTGTCTGTGTGTCAGTCTCTGTGTGTGTGTGTCTGTGTGTCTGTGTGTGCGAGTGTGTGTGTGTCAGTCTGTGTGTGTGTGTCTCTGTGTCAGTGTGTGTGTGTCAGTGTGTGTGTGTGTGTCTGTGTGTCAGTCTGTGTGTGTCAGTGTGTGTATGTGTCAGTGTGTGTGTGTGTCTGTGTGTGTGTGTCTGTGTGTCAGTCTGTGTGTGTCAGTGTCAATGTGTGTGTCAGTGTGTGTGTGTCAGTGTGTGTGTGTGTGTCTGTGTGTCAGTCTGTCTGTGTGTGTGTCAGTGTTAGTGTGTGTGTGTCAGTGTTAGTGTGTGTGTGTCAGTGTGTGTGTGTCTGTGTGTGTGTGTGTGTCTGTGTGTCAGTCTCTCTGTGTGTGTGTCAGTGTGTGTGTGTGTGTGTGTTTCATATAACAACACACAGCAGAAACGCAAGTTGCAAGCACTCCAGGGGAAAGCAGCAGGAGGGATGCCTGTGAGAGCTCACTTTCAAAACTTCCCAGTCAGTGTTCCCAGGGATGCCATTCAACCACAGCCCCTGGCTTGGGAGGGCAGCAAGTGCTCACCCTTTGTGAGTTGCTTCCATGTCAGCTCTCAGCACACCAAGCTCTCAGCACACCATGCTCCTGAGTGCTTCATTTATTTTATTCACTGCTTGTCCTAGCCAGATCTCACTGGAGACAAAGGCAGCATAGCAAGCCTCCAAAAACAGCAGATTCTAGAATAATGCCAGCAATTGGCTGTCCTTATCAGACAGAAGCCCACAGAATTGATTTCATTTTAGCAAAGTCTCCTAAGGTTTAAGGCATTGGGTCTGTTCAGCTAGTCTTAGTAGGTAACCCTCATATCCATATGTACAACCATAGTGCCTCTTTCAGTATTCTCTATCAGGGACTGCTACTTTAATATCCACTTCCTTCTCTGGCTCTCCTACTTATTGACGTCTATGGTATTGGATGATAATTTTAGCTACTTTGCTTGAGGGAAGAGTTGGTTACAGATCCACAAAGTGCTCTTGGGCCTTTGCTTAGATGAGTGGACAGAGTAAGCTGATGGCAAGGGCAGATTAATCAGGGCAATTTTTGTGGCGGGTGTGTAAAGGGTGTGTTGAGTCAGCAGAACAGATCTGAAAGGTTGTTCAAGGCAGAATGGTTGGAGTTGGAGGTCTATGTGCGGGAATTCCCCTACTTCTTTGTTTCCAAGTCCATGGAATCTTCAGGAAAGTATAACTGGTGACTTTATTCTTTTTCTTTTCTTTTTTTCTTTTTCTTTTCTTTCTTTTTTTTTTTGAGATGTATTGAGTATTAAGTTCTGGGTGTGAATGGTAGGAGATTTTCTATGGAGATCCCCACTTCCTGTTTTCTGTTGGCAAGAACTTTACTGGTACAATTAGTAGAAATTTGTTGTCATCCAAAGCTTCCTCTCTCGTGAAGAGTTTGCCTATCTTCCGTGTGCAAACCAAATGGATATGATAAATAGAGTACCATGATCATGGGGAGGCAGGCTAGTGGTAAGTAGTGGTGCTGTCATCACCCATCTAATTCTCTTAAGAGAATCCAAATTTGTTTGGTTAGAAATGACCAGATCCTGGGGAGAAACTGTGATTGTTTTAAACTATCCAGGGGATACCATTGTTCTTTGGGAACTGGGCATATGACCAAGTTCTGGTCAGTAAGACATAAAGATGGATTTCTTGCTGAGTGTGCTCTGTAGGATAGTTGTATGTTGTATTTAGAACAGAGACCTGCCTTCCTTTGTTCCTTCCCCCTTCCTTCCTTCCCTCCCTCTCTCCTTTCTCTCTCTCTCTCTCTTTCTCTCTCTCTCTCTCTCTCTCTCTTTCTTCTTCTTCTTCTTCTTCTTCTTCTTCTTCTTCTTCTTCTCTTTTGAGATAGGATCTCTTTGTATAGCTCTGGCTGTCCTGGAACTCACTCTGTAGACCAGGCTTGCTTTGAACTTACTAAGATCCACCTACTTCTGCCTCCCGAGTGCTGGGATTAAAGGCATGCACCACCACAGCTCTGCTGTAACAGAGATCTATCTTAAGAAATGTTCCTTCTTCTCTGTTCCTGGGAACCAGCTCCCTTCTTATAGTTCCAAACTGGTGCTGTTCTTTAATTTTTGGATCATTGTTCTTGACGGTAGCCCTACTTCCTTTCAATTCGAATTAGTAGCTTTCAGACAAAATAGCAATAAATCTTTTTAAAAGGTTAAAAAATAGACAAAACAAGATGAATAAATGTGCATGGATCGTAAGTAATCCTGTCATTTTCAAAATGCTACAGACTTGATAAATGGTGGGAGGTTAGCTTAGCACTGTGGGTAAGAACATGCGTGGGTCTGAGTCAGAAAGACTGGGGTTTGACCCCACCTTAACTTGGGTAGGTAGTAGAACCTTCTTCAATCTGCTTATTTTTGAGGGGGTTAAAACATATTGACATGATAATCTGTTAACATAGTAACACATGTTCTGTCTGCTCAAAGGAATGTCAGGAGCCACCGCAAAAGCAGTAACAGTGCAATTCCTGGAAGACACTGCCCCAACGATCCTAAGATGGAGACTCTTGGGATCCCAGACAAAGAAACACATAGCACCAGAGCGACAATTTCCAGGCATGAGTCCGGGAAATTATTTACAGGGAGCAGTCATTTCCCTATCGGGTGGTGAGACCACAATGTTCTGCTGACGTATGTCTACAATGAGGAGATCTACTTTATAGAGTTCATATCAGTGTTTCTGGTATTTTGTTCATGGCTGGAACTGGTTTCTGTCAGTGATTTGAGAATGCTCAGGTGTCCAGCTTTGGTTGAGACCCCTAGGGACAAACCTGCCACATGGACTGCTTCACTGAGGACCAAGAGAAAGATGGGAATTGGAGCTCCTATAAAAGAGGAGATGAGCTGTGTGTTAGCATTTGTGGGTATTCATCATGGACCAACATTTCATGGAGTTCAGTGGAAAACCTTTAATTATCCTTTCCATTTTACAGAACAAGAACCTGGACAATAGAGAGGCAAGATAAACCCCAGTATCGAACAGAAAAACATGTGAAATAGGCTTCAAATTCAGGGTGCAGGTCACCGTAAATCCTGCTCTAAACAATAAGTCAAATCCTACATTTTAACCTCAGAGGTGCTTGGCAAAGGATATACATGTATACATACATACATACATATATTGTTTGTAAAAATTCGATAAATCTGAAGTTCCATTAGATACATATGTTAAAATTATTTAATGCATTTAAAAATGGCAAAAGAATAGTGACTCAAGCTGGCAGATGCAAAGAAATTTGAAAATATTAAAATTAGTGGTTTATAATGTATCCCCTTTCATCGACGGGACAATTACCTGCCATGAACCGTGTCAGGGAGTTCAGTAATCAGTTGTTTGGTTCTGTGTTCCTGGGTGGACCGTCACAGTGGTGGGAGCAGAAGAAGGAGGAGGAGGAGGAACAGGAGGATGCTGTTCACCTCATGTCACAGGAAGCAGCACACCTCTAGTGATAATCTACTTCTCCAGCTAAGTGTCATTATCCTAAAGTTTCCAGTACTTCCTAAAATAGCACTAGTGGATGCGGACCAAGTATTTGACATATAAGCCTGTTGAAGAAGTTTCATATTCAAACCACAGAATTCTGCCATGCTCATGGACAGCTCAAGCAAACTATAGTCAGTCAACCTCCAAAATTTCCCAAAGTTTTAGGGCTTGAAAGACAGTTAAATGTATTAAGGGTACTTTCTGCTTGTCTTAGGGTTACTATGCTATGACGATACACCATGGCCAAAACAACTTGAACGAAAGTGATTATCTGGATTACACTTCCATATCACTGATCATCATTGAAGGAAGTCAGGACAGGAACCCAGACAGGGCAGGATCCTGGAGGCAGGAGCAGATGCAGAAGCCAAGGAGGGGTGCTGCTTACTTTATTGCTCCTCAATGGCTTTCTCAGACTGCTTTATTATTATTATTATTATTTTGAAACAGTCTTATTTTACATATCAATCCAAGTTCTCTCTCCCTATCATCTTCCCATGCTTTCTACCAACACCCCCATCCTATCCCCCATCCACTCCCCAAGGAGGATGAGGCCTTCCATGGGGGAATCATTAAAGTCTGTCCTCCATGTATCTAGGTTGAGAGAGTAGCCCTCCATGGGAAATGGGCCACCAAAGTCCATTTGTGCACTATGGATAAATACTGGTTCCACTGTCAGAGGTCCTATAGACTGCCTAACTGACACCCTCATTCAGAAGGCTTGGTTTGGTCCAATGCTAGTTTCTCAGATTTACAAATGGAGTCCATGTTCAGCCTGCTTTCTTATAGAACCCAGGACCACCACCCCACGGATGGGACCACCCACGATGGGCTGGGCCCTCCTCCATCAGTCACTAGTTAAGAAAATGCCTTACAGACTGTGAGTTCCTGTAGAATAAGAAACAAGTTTACACACTACCAATATAAAGTTACTCAAACATTCCTAGTCCAAAAAGGAAGGACATAACAATAGTAAGGGAGGTGGAATCCAAGCATGACTGAAAAGGATTAAGGTGAACATTTAATCCTGAAACTTCCTGTCCATCACCTGGAGCATGTGGACCATGATACGATTTCCAATGCCCTTGGGCATCCCTGCCCCTATGTCCTTGCTGCTTATAGTTCAGCTAGCCGCATTGCCTGTGGTATTCTTTCATAGACAGTCCATGTTTTTAGCATCTTCAACATACTCAGGTCTCCATTACAGCTTATGTTGAATGCTGATAGTTTCATCCACCATTCTGTCAAGATCTGCCTGTTAGGACCCCAAACCTGCCACTAATTACCTGGCTTTCAATGCCTTCCTTTGAGCCTCCATGACCCACACACCTTTCTATTGTGCATGCCTGAAACTCCAACATCACATGAACATAATCAAGGCCTGTGGCTTAAGTAGTAACTGGATCCGTTTTGACCATGGTTGTTAGCTGTCACAAGAGCAGTCTGTAGTCCATGGCACAGTCCTTCCTGTCAGTAATTTGCTATTTAAGCTCCCAACAAAATTACCCATTAAGATCTGCTCACAACATCCTAAACTTTTTCTAGCATTCCTCTTCAAACTTTTCTAAATTTACCCCCAAATCAATTCTAAAGATTTACAAACCACATAGTCATCACATTTAGTCACAGCCGCAAACCCACTCCTTTGATATCTATTTTCTGTTAGTTGGTTTAAAAAGATTAGTGTGTCATAGTTTATATGAAGCAGTCAGGGAACAACTCATTGTTTCTGTTTCTCTCCTTTGACCTTGTAGGTTCTGGGGATTAAACACAGGTCTCCAGCTTTGATGCTGTGCACGTTTAGCTGCTGGGCCATCTTGCTGGCCCTTATATGTTAGTTACTTTTATATTGCTGTGACCAAAACAGCTGATATAAACAACCTAAGGGAAGAATGACTTATTTTAATTCATGGTTTGAGAGCTCAAGGTTTCTTCGCTCATATTCATGGCCAGAACAACATAGTAATGGAAACAGGAGAAGGAGGAGGAAGAGGAGGAGGAGGAAGAGAAGGAGGAGGAACAGGATGCATGGAGGACAAGATGCATATAGCAAGAAAAAGGGGCCAGAGACAAGATTATGCATTCAAGGACATGCCTTAGTGACTTACCTCTTTTTACAAAGCCACTGATGTAGGGTCACCAGCTAAGGGTCAAGTATTGAGCACATAAGCCTATGGGGATAGTTCATATTAAAATCATAACACATAGGGCTGTTGTTTTAAGTTCACAGGAAAGCTTTCATTCCCTGTGGGCAGATGTGTCCCTGATGTGTATACTTGTAAATATCATCTTCCCATCTCCCTAGTCACCATATTTGCTTTCTTGTTGGGTCCCATTCTTGATAGAGCATTGAACAGGGGTTCTAGACTCTAGGCCTGCCTATGTCTGTCTATCGTTTCTCTCTCTTGGGTCTAGCTACTGGGCTTGTTCCCATCAACCACTGAGTATTGTTTTCTGTGTTTCTGTACTGTGCAAAGGGAAAAGTCTTGGTTTGACTGCCAGCCCTGAATAAATGAATGCATTTACTGTTATTCTTAATCACTTTCTCATGAATCAGCCCATTTAATATCTACCATGGTAGTTGATTAATTAATTCTAATCCTTAGTCTTGCACTTTTAACCATTTGATTTAAAATGATTCTAGTTTGAGGTGCTGAGTTTGTTTTAGCTGTGTAAATGGGAGCAAAGAGAAGCACTGTTATTCCCCCCCCTGGCTTGAAGAAACATTTAATGACTTCTAGAAAATGAAAGATGTGATTATTAGAGCAAGGCGATTGAGAGTACCGAGTAAAATTAAAGACCTAAGAGGTGAGTTGATTTCATGGTTTGTGTGTCTCAGGTGTGCCAGAGCAATTTGGTGACACCAGCTTATGCATAAGTAGAGACAGGCACTGCAAAGCACTGCCATGGGCCCCGTTTCTTCAGTTTTCGGTGTGCCTGGGACTCATTTCTCTGATGTAAAGCTCGAGTTTTATTCAAGCAAAACTTGAGTTTTACTATGAGACATGTGTAGGGCAACAGAATACGGCAGAATTGATGGCTGCCATCTATGTCTCAGTGAACCCACGGAACTATGTTATTCTGAGAGGAAAGATGGGTGGGCGAACTTGAAATACGGTGAGATCCAGGGCTCCAGGGAGGTAGCAACTGTAGATAATTATATTGAGATAGAAGGAGGCCTGTTATCTGCGGTATTAAACGATCACTGATTGACTTTAATCATCAACAACCAGAACCTTCAGACAGAACGTATTTTGTATAAGGAACCCCCAGTGGGCCTGTGAGGTGGCTCAGGGGTAAAGGTACCTGCCACAAAGTCTGATGAGCTAAGTTTGATAACCAGAGCCTGCATGCTAGAAGGATACTCCTACAAACTGTCCTCTGACTTCCACCTGAAATAAAAATGTAATAATATTTTTTTTAAATCAACAATCTGGCTTTAGGAAACTGCTTCATCTTGGTTTAATTTAATTTCTATGCAATTTTTTTATTTGTTTGATTCATAGAAGTAGAAGTAACAATAAGCCAAAGGAAATAATTGCCATGATGTTAAAATAATAATAATAATATTAATAAAAGGACAAGGTATGTGCTTGAAGTGATAACAGTTGCCACCACACTGAGACCAGCTTGGGCTACATAGAAAGATCTGTCTAAAAAAAAAAAAAAAAAAAAAAAAAAAGAAAGAAATCAGATTATTGTTTTGCTGGGTAAGCCTTTCGAGCACTGCTTGACATGACAGCAAAAGGGAGTTGGAGAGATGGACTGCTCTTGCAAAGGACCTGGATCTGACCCCCAACACCCATGTGGTGGCTCACAACCATCTATGACTTTAGTTACAGCTATCCAATACCCTCCTCTGGCCTCCATGGACACAACTTGTCTTAGTTAGGGTTACTATTGCTGTGATAAAACACCATGGCCAAAGAAACTTGGAGAGGAAGGGGTTTCAGCTTATGCTTTCACATCACAGGTCATCATCAAAGGAAGTCAGGACAGGAACTCAAGCAGGGCAGGGACCTGGAGCAGGAGCTGATGCTGAAACCATGGAGGATGCTGCTTACTGGCTCATCATGGCTTGCTTAGCAGGATTTCTTATAGATCCTAGGAGCACCAGCCCAGGGGTGGTACCACTCACAATGGGCTGGTCTCTCCCCCATTGGTCACTAATTAAGAAAATGCCTTATAGCTGGATCTTATGGAGGTATTTTATCAATTGAGGGTCTCTCCTTTCAGATAACTCTAGCTTGTGTCAATCTATAAGTACATAAGTGACAAAACTATCCAGGACAGGCACCAGGCATGTATATAGGCATTCATATTCTCAGGTAAAACATTCATACACATAAAATAAATAAATCTAAAAAAATTAAATGAAAGCAAGACAGATATAAAACTATTCCTTAAATTCAAGGGCCTACTACTACTTTTGAAGGCAGTAAAATCTCTTTGGAAGCCATAGTAAAGTTACTTTGGAGGGTTGCAGTAAAGTCACTTTGGGGACCACAGATGGTCAGCTCTTTCCAGAGATGGTCTGATACTGTGTCTACAGGGATGTTTCCTTGTGGACCTTTAAAGATGTGTTTATTTTTATTCTTGGAGACTTTTATACATTAAGACCATATTTATATTATTCCCACCTCCTCTTCTCCCACCCACCCCCAACTCTTCCCATGTGCCTTCCATTGCCTCTTAAACCAATTTCCTGGCCTCACAGCATTATTACTGTTACTTATATAACCTACGGAGACCATTTCATGTGGCACATAGATGTATGTATTTAGGGCCGACCATTTGGGATTAGATAACCCAATCAGGGCTCAACTCTGGGCAGCATTTATTTTTCCTCTTTCAGCAGCCACTGACTGTCTGAAGCTCCTCAAGTAGGGGTGGAGGCATGTGAAGTTCCCTCACTGGCTTTGGAATGCCAACTGGTATCGTCATTACGCAGGCCTTGTTGAGGAGACCACACTGTTGAGACTTTATGAGAGCAGCTTTACTGTCAGGTCTAGAAAACACCATCTTGCTGCAGGAATCCTGGTCCTAAATTGTAGTCTTGCAGTGAACTTATATCAGTGGCCACACCTGCCTTGGGCATGGCCTCAGGCAGATGGAAGTGGAAAGAGGGAGGCTTGAGGCGTGGCTTTCCTTGGCCTAGTCTTTCTGGTGGGTCAGCTGATGTGGTAGGAAGGACAGAGAAGCATTCCCATGGTTTGTATTTTTCTGTGTAAGTGTCCCCAATAAACACCCATTTATCATTATCTTGGGCCTAGTGAAATAATTACATCCTTGCTGTCACTAACTCTTAAAAATCTTTCCACCTCCTCTTCCATGGTGTTAATTGATGCTTAGGTGTAGGTGCTAGACTGTAGCTGTGCTCAGTCTGGATGCCCCCAGTCACTTATTTTTATGTTTTGACCAGGTGTAGATTTTTTGTAATAATCTTCATCTGTTCCCAAAAGGAAATTCTTTGATGAGGGGTGAGAGCCTCGGCACCTGTGGGTGTGTGAGTAAGTACACAGTTAGGAATGACACTGGCTTCTGAAGTGGCAGCAGCATGTTCCATTGTCAGGTTTGTGACTTCTCAAGTCATAGGTCCACACTACTAGGCATGAATTCCCTCATATTACATGATGTCTTAAGTCCAAATAGATAGCTTTTAGTTACCCCCCAAGATAAAAGTGCCATTATTGTACCGTTGGGAATGTCTTTCAAGGTGGGTCATTGTGGTTTGTAGGCATTACAAGTAGGTAAGACTACCAGTGACTTTTCCCCCCCTTGGATAAGGTACAGTTTTCAGAGAGGAGATTTCCAGGTCAGTTACTGCTCAGTTCTTCCAAGTCCTGTGTCTGAAGTGTGTGGTATTTTTAGCAAGGGAGTCTAACCTGATGGGGATGTCTCCTGTACATATGTTTCTCTTATTGGTTGATTAATAAAGCACTGGCCAATGAAGCAGGGTGATAGGTGAGACTAGGAGACCAGGAGGATTCTGGGAAGTGTAGGCAGGCAGGGGTCATCGTGTGAGCCTGGGGAAGAAAGGATGCGAACGAGGTCACTCTGGTAAGGTAAGACTATGTGGAAATACTTAGATTAATAGACATGGGTTAAAAACTAAGACAGAGCTAGCCAATAAGAAGCCCAAGCCAGCGGCCAACAGTATTATAACTAATATAGTGTCTGCATGTTCATTTAGGGCTGATGCAGCTTTGGGACCAAAGTGGCTGTGGAACTGGGTGGGAAACATCAAAACACTTGCCCTAAAGTTCTGTGAGGCACCCAAGGGCAATGGTAAAAGCCTAAATTGTGGCGTGAGTCTCTTAGACTCCCCTGACTAGCAACTGTAAGGAAGGTTTCCTGTGCTTAGTACTTGTGCTTTTGTTAGGCAGTTCAGTCTATGTTATGTCCTTGAGAGGAGTAATATCACCCATGTGGCACATGTGTGTGTGTGTGTGTGTGTGTGTGTGTGTGTGTGTTGTGTGCGTGCACACACGCATGCACACACATGCACATGCCTGCGTGTGTGTGTATGTGTGTGCATTTTGTTAGGCCACAGCAATGAAAAGAGTAACTCAGTTACAAGTCATATTCATATAATACTATATAGAGTTAAAAATAACATTACTAACACTTCTTCTCTCTTTTGGTTTCCTTTAGGATCATTTTCTGTCCGTAATACAGAGCCTGGTTCAAAAAGCAGGTGGTTGTGATCAGTCTGGCACATGCAGATGTCCTTTAAGTTGTAGTGAATTATAGACATTTGATTCCCTTTCTGGTGTTAGTTTCCACTGCATGGCAGTGACAATTAAGAACAATTAAACGAGTCCTTCTTATAGCCTTTAGATTTCAAGCACAGGGATTTGGCAGAGCGCTAATCACAATAAAACACATGGGGCTTTGCAGGCAAACAGAATGGCCAGACCACACGTGCACCTGTCTTCTTACCGTGGGCCTAGACTGGGATCTTCATCACTAATCTCTTTCCTGCTCTGCTGGGACATGGCTCCAGAAACTTGCTAAAAGAACAGCTCTATGTGCCAGATTTTGTGGCATCCACTTGTAACCAGCCCCAGATTTCAGGAGACAGGGCAGGGGCATGGTGCTTTTGAGACTCACATGTTTACCTAATAACTTTGAGGCCCACCTGACTGCAACATCAAGACTGTGTTTTAAAAACAAAAAAAGCAAAAACCTCAAATCCCTCCCATGAGCAAATAAGTGTCAATAACCAAACAGCACGTTGTAGGAGAGTCAGCCACTAGTCAAAGACAGTGGCATGCTGAATGAATGGTTTTGCTCTGTCTGTTCTATTTCATTCCGTAGACAACAGAGGCTGGTGAAACTATTGGATTTGCTTCATGGCCGAATGCAAAGTCAAGACTGAAGCTGATTAACCCTGCCTCAGAGGTTAGAACTTGCCATGAGGTGAAGTAAGCCCTTCACAATTCCAAGAGTCACTTGAAGGAAACTGAAAATACACACAAAAGCAGAAATGGGATAGTTAACCTTCAGGACCCCATTGCTTCCCTTTACCAACTCATGGCCTGCCTTCTTTTTTCTGTTTCCCAGCTCTTACCTGGTTCTTTCAAAGCCAATTTCAGCCATATTATAGAATAAATGTTTCTGCCTTTATCGAGATATAATTAACACATAAAACTGAATAAGTATACAGTGAGATGATTTGTTATGTCTATATTGTAAACCACTGGCTACAATCAAGCTAATTACATGCCTCACTTCTCAGGACTGAACGTTTGTGTGCATTTTGTTTGATTCGGAGTCTTGCTGTGTAACTGTATTTAGCCTGGTATTCACCCTGCAGCCCCGGCTGGCCTTGGATGAGGTTGATGTCCTCCTGCCTCAGACTCCTGAGTGATAGAATTACAGATGTTTGCCACCACAGGTATCTATGTGTTGTGAGAGAAAGTAAGATTTGATATGAAGCCTCAAATAGTTAATCTTTATAAACAACAACTTGGGAGTCATATATTGGGGTAAGAACCTGAAAGATCAGGAAAGCAGGGGAGAGACACCAGTGACTTCCCACTCTTTGTTCTTTCTTCCAAAAGGGCTGAGAGAGGCCCCGTCTTTTTACTTCCTGTCTTCTATCTGGCTACAATTCTCCAAACTTCTATGGTTAATTTTGGTCATCTAGTGCCTAGATCTATTTGTCAGAACACAATCAAAATGTCACACAATACTATTATCTAAGGAAACCCCAAGAATGCAAGACAGAATTACTAATGGATGTCACTAACTGTAGTGTGATGTAGGTTCCCAGACCATACTCATCCTAGAACTTGTTTGTCACCTCTGACTGTCTCTGTTGGAGACACGAAGCCTAGTTTTGGACCAGTATATGAGTGCTTGTCCAATGGGTCTCCAGATGAGGCAAAGCTCACAATGACAGTCTCACTTGGCAAGGACAGGTGGACCTTAGAGACAGCACAGACTGCTGCTGGGACTGTGTGGCCTGCACACTCTCTTCTGTCTTAAAATATTGATGATTCTCTTGGCAGTTTTAGTGTCATTTTGTCAATCATGCATAGGACAGATATGATCATTCCCAGAAACCCCATTTTTTTCTTGGACATTTTCCTCTAAAATTATTTGGGAGCTGATGCTTCTCAGGTTTCTTGTCTGGGGATGCCAGCTGTCACTTCAGACCCTGGGAGCTGTTCTGATTCAGTGCTGACAGGATTGGATGTACTTCTGTAAATGAGTTTTGAATGAGATTGTTCTTGAAAATGTGTGCCTCTGTCTATCACCTTTTAGTTTTGTAAAGAAAGGATATACCTGGCATGATATTTGGCCAAGCTAACAAAATGATAAGTTTGCTTTTGCCAGAGTTAATGTTGAAGAATGGGGAAAGTTTGTTAGTATGGAAAAACATGCTTGTTTTTATGTGTAAATGAAGACAGCTGGAGATATTCAGGGCAGCCACTTGTGTAAAATTCATCTGGTGGTCAGACAGTTCATTTCTTTGCACTGACAATCTTTCCCTGTCTCAGGATCTGATACTACTGGACCCTCACTGGAAATTCCTCTTGGATATCTTGTTGTAGTCCTGTGTCATGGAACTCATGCAGCTTTGGATTTTCAGGACTGGCCCTGTCATGTGCTCCAGCAAATTTTAGATGGAGTGGGTGTTAGGGTGCGCCAACTCATAGCACTGGTTCTGAGCCTGGGTGTTTGCTGTTGGTCAGTGTGCCTGCTCTCCCTCATCCTCACCACCAGGGTGAGCTCTCCAGCACTGCCCTGGCTAGCTCACCCTATATAGCAAGCAGCAAGGGACCAGCCTGATTCTGCTCTCACCCCCTAGGAGCTGGTACACCACACCTATACCACCAGGACTAGCTATACTGTGTTCCCAGGCAAGGTGCTGGGGCCACTCTTCCAAGTGCTGCAGCTGTGAGGGGCAGGGCTGTCTCATTCTTATGACCTCAGGGGCCAGCTTTCCTACCTGCCACAGGCTGCGAGGGATAGGGGTAAAGGGAAGGCATCTCCCTGATACCCACTCAGCCACATGACAGATGAGTAGTGGGATCAGCTCTCCCATGCTCACGCCTTTGGGGTTGGCTCACCTGCACCTCTGCCAGCAGGGTAAGTGTCACTGAGCTGCCCAGGCAAGGAGCAGGACCACTCTACCGAGTGTTGCAGTTATGAGGGACTGGATCAGCTCTCCTGCCTAAGGGGAGGGGCGAAGGGCATCTTTTCCTCTACCATGCCACCACTTGGTGAACGAGGGAGATGGGACCAGTTCTCCCAGTCTCAGGCCCTCAGGGGCAGCTGCTTGTAATTCACCACCACCAGGGTCAGCTCTGTTGTTGCTACTGAAGGGCAGATGTGGGGCAGGGCCAGTTCACCCTAGTTGTAGCCAGGGAGGGCGGGGCCAGGTCTGTGCAGCTCTATCCTCTCTCTGTTTGGTGTTAAGAGGGGACACAATACAGACCATGGCTGCAGCAGGGCATGGACCCAGACATGGCCCCTGGCAGCAGCCAGGACATCATCATGGCCCCATGTGGCAAGCAGACCACCCACCTCAACCTGCTTTTTGTGGCCTTCACCTCTTCAGATCTCTCTCTCTCTCTACAGGACATGAGCCATCCTGTCTCTCTCTTCCATACCCTACCATGGATTTGCTTACCACAATAGTGCCTAACTGACATCACAAGGCCATGGGCAGGCTCATATTTCTGCTCCCTGCCCAGAGTGGATAGCCACAGGCAGGTGTCATAATCTGTAAAAATTTCAATAGACACCCTAAAGGATTGTTTAAAAAAATGTATGTTTAGTACCTATTTTATCTTTAAAAAATCAGTAATAATTCCCTAATATTACCAAATATCCAGCTAATTTTTATATTTATATTTATCCAAATTGCTGTATTAATGTTTTCTTGTAATTTCCCTGAATGGAAATCTAAACAATTAATACATTATAATTGGTTGATGTTTCCTTGTCTCTATCTTATTCTGTCTCCATTCTCTTCCTGTCTTTGCCTCTCTGTCTCTCCCCTCCTGTGTGTGTGTGTGTGTGTGTGTGTGTTGGTTTGAAAGAAAATGGTCCCCCAAAAGGAGTGGTACTATTAGGTGGTGTGGCCTTGTTGGAGTAGGTGTGGTCTTGTTGGAGAAAGTGTGTCACTGTGGAGGTAGGCTTTGATGTTTCATATATGCTCAAGTTGCACCCGATGAGACAGTTCACTTCCTGTTGCCTTTGGATCAAAATGTAGACTTTTTCAGCACCACATCCATATCAGCTACCATGTTCTCCACCATGATGATGATGAACTAAACCTTTGAAACTAAAGCCATGACCTCAATTAAATGTTTTCTGTTAGAAGACTTGCTGTGGTCATGGTGTCTCTTCATAGCAACATTAACTTTACTTAAGATTGTGTGTGTGTGTGTGTGTGTGTGTGTGTGTGTGTGTGTGTGTCTGAGTGTGTGAATGCACTTGCCAATATGTGCAACTACGGAGGTCAGAACAGAACATTTAGATCTTAATAACTCTTTGGTTTTATTGCTTTGAGAGAGGGTCTCTCACTGAACCAGATGTTTACTGTTTCAGCTAGGCTAGGTGCCTAGTGAACGCTCAGTGAACGCTCAGAATCCACCCCTTCCTGTTCCCCAGTTCTGGAGTTAAAGAAACGCACAGCAATGCTGAGCTATTTTCACAGACACTGGCATCTGAGTTCAGGTGCTCATGCTTGCAGAGCAAGTGCACTCATCTACTAAGCCATACACCCAGCCACTAGGTGACGTTACATAAATAGCTCATATGAGATTCTTATGACCCCTTCCTCACCATGTTTGTAATTTATTTGTTGAAGAAATCCATTGTTTGTGTTACAGTTTCACAGTTAGCCAGGTATATCCAATCTGCAGCCCAGGGGCTAGGATAGCAATGAATGTTGCACAATACATCTGTAAATGACAAAAGCATTTCCTGAAGTCAAAAGATTGGACACATTTGGTATAGTTCACTCGAGGCCCCATTAGCTGGAACATAGCTTCACAAGCTGTCTGCAGCTTCCCTGTGTTCTCTGATTGGCTTGTCTCTACTGCTAATTTAGGGGTCATTAACAGCCACTGGCCAGAACAAGTAATAAGGGCTAGAGGAAATCTTCTACTCCCAAACCAGTGCCATAAAAAGGCCATTGTTTTTGTCCCCTGACCTCAACAAGTCCCTTGCTCAACTATTAAACGTGTGCTTTTCTAAATTTTAAATTGTTCCCCAAGATTTTCTACATCACAGCCATTAGCACAAGCATCTTAACCTAACTTTACTAACAATCTACATCTCAAAATTCTTTCTAAGGGAGGTGGTTGAATCATTAATCTGCTCCAGCAGCAATGCTTGAAAAAAGTCTGTCACTATTATTGAGTGACACTGCCCAGTGAGGAGCTAGAAACCCCCTGAGAGTTTCCATACAACTCATAGGTTGTGAGGGGTGTAGTGACTGCTATGACAATAAGCAGAATTATACTAAATGGCAGCATGAGGTCCTCAGGTCACATAGTCTTGGGGTCTCTTCCTCTCCAAGACTCATCCAGCGTGTTTATGCTGACCACTGAGCTGTGGTACATGGGTTCCAAAGCTGCTTGTTGTTCCTTTTACTGGGCTTGCAACACAAACAAACACATCCAAAACATAAGCTAGAGGAAAATTTGAGGGAAGCCAAGAATATTTTATAAAATGCCATTTAAAATTTATTATAAGATTGCCGTGAATAAATCACTAAAATTTTCCCACACAATTTATAATAATGAATAACAATAGTAATGTAAATGATACAGCATAGGACAGAATCTCACGAAAGAACGAATGCCTATAGTATCTTTCAAATACTGTTTTGTGAACTTTCTGTTACATTCTCAAGATACTACATTAATGGAGAAAAATATCACCCAAAATCAGCATGTAAAACATGATCCTAATTTTGTAAAATCTGGATCTATGGGATTAATCATATACAATTAGGTGTGCCTATAGGGTTGGAAAGCACTTTGTTGATTTTTGGGTTTTTTTTTTTGAGTCATGGTTTTGCTCTGTTGTTCAGGCTAGCCTAGAATGCACAGTATGGCTCAGAATGGCCTCACATTTGTGACAATTCTCTTGCCTCAGCATCCCAAGTGCCGGGATTGCAGGCATGAGTCACTACCCTTAGCCTGGAAGATAATATTCTAAGAAGTGGTGTGAATTGTATCTTGGGTATTAATCTGTGCAATAGCACTAAAACCAGCATACATTTCACTTTTTAACAGCAAGGAAAAAAGAAAATATACATCAGTGTGGAGGGAATTATGAATGGCTAATGAATCAACATAGAAAGAAGAAAAAAAAATAAGGAGACCTAGGAAGAACAAGAAGCTCTGGGTTCAAATTTATATTTCTTGATGGTTAAGAGTCAAGAAACTTCTACAGGCCTGAGAAAACCAAAGCTGTCTGCTGAGACAGAGCTTGCCTTCCTCAGGACATCCAAACCAGGAAGACATCTAGCTCAGGTATTTTTCTTTTTTAACTTAAGTGTAAAACTGCTTAACTTTATAATATTTTTTGTAAATTACATTTTTAAAAACAATGTCACTTGAGAACACACACACACACACACACACACACACACACACACACCATAAAGACACCTACGTCTATCTCTCCTTCCCCTGTCTGTTACATTTAAAATTGAAACACACACTATCCCCTATTTCTTCTTGAATTCCAGACTTTGTTCAGATTCTGACTTTTCTTAATCTTTCTCCACTGTAGTCAAGGATCTGGCTTTACCTGAGTGACAGTCCCTAAGAGGGTGGGGCACATCTCCAGCTATGTGCAGCCGCACAGGGCTGTTTCTCTCCGTGAGAATGAAACATACTGCTCTGCAGCAGCTGCCCTCTCACAGATACTGACATTGGGGTTAAAGTATTGGTGCAGATGCATCCCACTCCCCACCAGATTCTCTGACCCCTCCCTCTCCTTCTGCCACAAGGGCTCTGATTATCTTCAGAGACTCCAGCGTGCAGGGTGTCTCTGGTGCTGAGTGTGAACTCTTGCTATGCTGTTGCTCCTCTGTCTGTGCATTGTGTTAATTATTGTTTAATAAACATAGGAGTTCCCAGCAATCCATCTCAGTCCCCTTGAGACACTCACCCTGCACCTAAAACATAGCACTGTTGACAGTTAACTTTGATTGTTTATGCTTTTTTGTAGTTGTCAAATGGATTTTTATCACTTCAATAAAAATAAGTATATATTTTTTAAAAATGGTGGACTGAGGCATTAGTTCTGGGTTGCAAATGTCAATTTTATTTTTTGTTAGAGTTTATCAGAAGTCCCATGCTGAATGGAAAATTGAAGTGTACATCTTTCCAATCCATTTTTTTTGGCATGCATGTATGCGTGTATTACACTTGAAGATAATTTTTTTTTAACACTCAGGACACTGATTAGCTCAGAACTCTAGAACTCACCACTTAAGCCTGGGCAATCTATCTTAGTCTTTATTTGGTTAGAATGAAAAATGAGAAGGAATAAATACATTTTACCTTAACCTTTCTAATTCACAAGGATACTGCAAACACAAATTAAACAATGGAACATCTAGCAAAAACATTCTGTGTGCCATTATTTTGTGTGTGTGTGATTATTTTCAAGAGCAACATTTGTGATATTTGTTTTTGTAACATACAAGACACTTAGACACTTACAGTAATGTCCCTTGGTGCAGACCCCTCTCCCTCCCAGGGTTGTGTTCTGTGCATGTCTCCATGTTCAAAAAGGCCTGTGCTGGATCTCCCACACCCAGCGCTATCTTTGTCCCCACATATTTTCCACTGGGTAGAACCCACCTCTACCTTTGCACTTGGATAATCACAGAGAGACATTGGAGGCCAATCAATGTTTCAGGATCCCAGTGGAGGCTGCTTTTTTGCTCTTGTGTTTTGGTGTAGTCAGTAAGCTGTATCAGAAACACAGATGAACACTCGCATCATTCCCCAATGTCGGAATGTATTGAATAACAATAAATCCACAAAGTCTGTCAGCTTCTTTGGCAGTCATTGAACAGACATTTGTAATAAAATGTTACTGAAGAAAGGAGTGTCAAAAACACCCAAGAAGCCAGAGCTTGGAAATAGATGGAAATGTAGAGTAGTTTCCCTGGGAGTGAAATAATTCACCTGCTGAGCTGCAGCTGATGTTGGTGGTAGAGTCAAGCCACAGGATCAGAGTTCATCTGCTGGGGTGAGGGGAAGTGAAAAACAGGACTGTATCTGAGCAGACTGATGAATGCCAAGTCCAGAAAGGTCAACAGGAGGATGGAGAGATGGCAATGGGAGTAGGCTGCATCAATAGTGGGTACTGAGTTAAGCTGAAGCCATTGGGAGAGTTGGGAGTCTGGTCCTCTGACACACTCATGGGGTGGCTAGATGACCTGTTATTGTGAATTGTGACCATTGCAACATTGAGTGTCTACCTTTTTTTATGGGGCACAGGTGAGGGAGTTGCAGCCTTTCCTTAGTCTGATATGTCTAGTAAGCCTCTATACTTTGTTTTGCTGATATTAGATTTTAGTATATTCATATGCTTACAGACCCAATTCACCCTGAAAATTTACAGGGCAGCATCTTTTGCTACTCTCAGGAATGGATCATTTATCAGTTTGTGCCATGTGTGTGGTGCCAGACAGATGATTTATGTGTCAACCTAGGCACAGTGTCACCCTCCATCCTTAAAATGGAGAAGACATTGCTTGTAAAATGGAGTCTTTCAGGGTGAGGCAATCGGAAAAAATAAAACACTGTTTTATGCAATATGGAGTAATTTAGGGCTGCATACACCTGATCTTAACATTTGACCTGACTCATGAATTCATCACCTGGGTCAGGCCTTTTCTAGAGTCCCCATAATTGCCCTAGGAATTATCTATTCAACCTTAGCAGAAGACAGCTGATAAGACAAAGATGAGGAGCTATGTGGTGAAGTGCTAGCTGGGATTATGCAGATGAATCTTGGAGTGAGATCTGGGCTCTCTTTTGAACTCTGCTGTCACTAGCATGCTTGCCAGCTCTAGTTTTCCTAGCCTACTTTGGGTGCTATTGTTTGTATTGAACCTGTTGATGCAAAAACACAGTTGTCACCTCAAAGGGAATAAGAGAGTTTATTTTGGAGGTAAATATAAGTGACCAAGGCCCAGGAACATGGGTTCATGTCACCTTAAATTCCATATCCCAATGCAATAATAGTTTCAGTTACAGAATGAAAGAAAATCATACATCAAGGCAGTTTTCACATCCATTGGTGGGAACATCAGGTTGGTGGGTTGCAGCAAAGCAGGGTTATCACTGTGGGTCTCAGACATTATCTTATGGCAGCTTTAGCTTGGAGCTGTTGGAAAAGTGTACCCTGTTGACATACTCCAAGAGGAATTACCTGATAGTCACAAGGCTATTGTGTCAGATGTAGAGGTGGGCAATGAATGTCTATTAAGGGGGCTAAAGAAAGCCCAAGATAATTTGTCTCTGTGTTTGCAACACTTGAACTCTCCACAGGTCAGTGTTGATGAAAGATTCAGCGAATCATTTGTAATTAAAGAATAGGACAGGAGAATGATCTATATCTAGTCTTGTCATAGGTAAACAAGGAGAAAAGGTGACATTCGTGATGAATCTTCTCTAAATTATAAGGGGAAGGTATTATTTCCCCTAGTAAGTAGTTTTGTATCTTATAACTGGATAGAATGCTATAGAACAACTGTCTATGTTACCCCAAAATTAATTTGAAACTCTAATCCCCAGTGTAACAATGTATAGAGGAAGGATCCTTGAGAGGTAACTAAGGTTAGATTAAGATGTGAATAATGAGATTATTGCATCTACAAAAAAGAAGGTAACATTGTTTAAAGGTTATGTGAAGACATGAGGAGGAAGGTCCTTACCTAAACCCCCAAAATGCTGACTTCCTAGTTTTAGACTCCTAGCCTCTGAATCATGAGGAACAAACATTATATAAACCACCGAGTCTATAGTGTTTCTTGTTTCAGAACAGCCTGAATTGACAAAGAAGAGTGGGGGCTGTTTTAAGTTCCATCATTTTCCAGAAGCACAGAGCTCAGGTAAAGTTCAACACTGTCATTTATAAAGCCCTCAGTATCCCAAAAAAATTGTTCCGTATTGATGACTTTCAGGTTCTGGTGGGATGTTGGCAGGTGAGTCAGATCTTTACAGTCTTTCACAGTGCAGAGCTCTGCTGAGCTGCTGGAATGTTCTCTGCCCTTGGTGGATGAAGTCACAAGCATGAGAAGAGAGGTTCTAGGTCCAGAAGAATGATATCACCCACAGCCAGTTCGTTCCCTGATGGCTTCTTCAATCAAGCTCCAGCTGCCCATATATAGCCTGTGTTTAAAATGCAAGAGGAAAACAAATATAAGGACAATTGTTTCAGTTCACCATTTTTCCCATGCACAGAGCTGGGAGAACTTTATCGTCATCATCATCATCATCAGCGGCAGCAGCAGCAAACTCTTGGTTTTTGCATCTCTGATCCTGATGTGTGTGTGTGTGTGTGTGTGTGTGTGTGTGTGTGTGTGTGTAGTGTGATTTGCTCAGTTCATTTATCCTTGTGTGTGCCAAGAGGAAATGGGAGCAGGCTTTCACTAAACATCAGGATAGGAAATTAGAGAAAAGAAGCCAAGAGTGGCAAAGCACTTCTTGAGGCATCTTGACTTACAGAACTGGATTCTGAGGGGTAGCTTGCCAAGGGAGAGAGACAAAGGGAAATATGCACAGTGTTTGAAGCCAGAGAGAGCAGAATTTGAAATCTGATTCAGTAGCTTGCTATCAGTATAGCATCAAATTAAAATGTAAAAGTTAGCATATACTTAATATCAATCTATGTATCTGTCTATGTATCTATTCATCCATCCATCAATCTGTTTATCTATCTATCATGTACTTTTTCCTTTCGAGAAAGGCCAACTGTAACTTTAGTTGGTCTGAACTAACAAAGATCCACCTGTCTCTGTCTCCCTGATTCTGGGATTGAAGATCTATACCACCATGCCCAGTTTCCTCTTCCCCTTCTCATTATTATTATTATTATTATTATTATTATTATTATTATTACTATTGAGCCCTAGCTGGTCTGGAACTTTCTATGTAGGTCAAGTAGTCCTTGAACTTAGAGAAATCTGCCTGCCTCTGCCTCTAGACTGGTAGGTTTAAGAGATATGTGCCACCACACCTGGCCCTCACTGCCTGTTTTTATCCCCTTCTGCCTTCATGCTACGTATAAAAAATTATGTTTACACACACACACACACACACACACACACACACACACACACACAGAGTTTTGATTGTGCATATGAAAGAAAATGTGGTATTTGTTTTTCTGGGCTTGTTATTTTACTTAACATAATGGCCTCCAGTTCCACCCATTTCCCATTACCGTGGAATAAAATTCTATTGTGTACGTGCACCACATTCTGCATCCATCTTCCGGTTGGGTGGATGTCTAGGGCAGTACCAGTTCCTGGGTATTGTGTATAGTGCACCTATAAACATGGGTGTGCCGACGTGGATTCCTTTGGGAGTACCCAGGAGACATACAGTTGGGATATATGGCATTAATATTTCTTTCTCTCTTTTTTATTATTTTACAAGTTTATTATTTGACAATTTCATCTGGCTGTGTATCGTATTTTGAGCATTTCTCACCCCTCATTTCCTTCTCCCATCCCACTGCCATTCCCTTGGGACTACTTCTTCCCAACAAAATTTCCTCCCCCTGTCCGATTTCATGGTGTGTGTGTGTGTGTGCGTGTGCGTGTGCGTGTGCGTGTGTGTTTTACTCAATTCATTTGTGCTTACCTTCATGAGCACATTGATGGGGTTATTTACGAGAGTACTGACAGCTTACCAGTGACTACACTACTGACAAAGGCCTCTCTTTTCCCGAGTCCTCAGAAAACATCTTCTTTTCTTTGGATCCTCAGTTAGAGCTAGGACCTCATAAGCCCCTCCCCATTCATACTAGGATGCTGACAAACTCAATCTTGTGCATTTTTATGCAGGTAACCACAGCTGCTATGAATCCATTTCCAGTATGAATACAATGGCCATGCCATACTTGCAAGATAGCATTATAGGGCCCTTCTCCTGATCCCACAGCTCTTACATTTTTCCTGACTCCCATTCCACTGCATTCCCTGAGCCTTGGGCCAGGGGGTGATATAGATGCCTCATTTGGAGAGGAACACTAGGAAGTCACTTATTCTCAGCACTTGCACTAAACACTGCGCGCAGCAGTAAGCTTCGCTGATCAAGGCTGAGTAGTTCAGGTCTATGGGTACAAAGATAAATATTTATATGGCACTTTGACATGTCCACTTAGCAAAACCACAGTACTAGCTTCTTCCTTAGGGACTGAGACCTCTCCAGCTGTGGATTGTTGATCAGGCTTATAGTACTGGGTGTAAATTTCCTCTTGTGGAGCAGACCTCATAGCCAATCGGAAAGTAGTTGGTTATTCTCTTAATAACCATACCACTATTGCATCAGTGGGCAAACCTTGCCTGGCAGATTGGTATTGTAACAGGAAATGTTCACTGTTAGCTAACATTGCTGAGGACTTTGGCAAGAGCCTATACTATTTTAGGGAATAGGGCCTCCTTAACAAAACCTCATGGGGGGGGTACCCCACATCTGGCACTAGGATTTCCATTTGACTGCTTTGGTGGCTGGAATGAAAGTGTCCCACTACGCTTGTGCTTCTGCATACTTGGTCTCCAGTTGGTGACATTGTTTGGGGAGGGTTAGAAGGCATGGCCTTGCTGGAGGAAGTATGTCACTGGGGGCAGGCTTTGTGAACTAAAAGAATTTGTGCCATTAGAACTTGCTTTCTGCTTTCTATATGTGCTTTGAGATATGAGCTCTCAGCGGCTGATTCAGTACCATGTCTGTGTCTGCCACCTGCTGCCATGTTGTCCCCATCATTGTGGATCTTAACTTTTAGAACTGCAAGCCATCCTCAAACTTTTCCCTTCTATAAATAGCCTTCATCATGGTATGTGATCATAGCAATATAAAAGTAGATAATGCTATAACATGGATTATGGGAGCAATATTATCTACTCATACAGGGAACCTCCATTCAAACTCATAGATTGCAAAGTAGTGTGTTACGAGCACTTTCCCACTAGCCTGGTCTCTCAGCCATGTCAGCCCAAATAAAATACAGAGACACTGTATTAATTATGAAATTGTTGGCCAGTTACAAGTGTTTCTTATTGGCTAGCTCTGTCTTAAATATTAACTGGTTTCTATCAATCTAAGTGTTTCCACGTGGTCTTACCTTACCAGAGAGAGAGGTCCGGACCTCTTCTCTCATGTCCTACATCTTGACTCCTCTTCACTACCTCTTATAGCGGTAAATAAGGATCAGGATAAACAAATAGGCCGAATAGATGTTTATTCAGGGAGAAATAACTTACAACCTAGACAGATGAACACCAGGAAGTTCAACCCGATCCTCTCCTGTCTGAGTCACGCCAGAAAGAGAGCGCCTTCCTGGCCCCCTCCGACCTTCTTCCTCAGGTCACCTCCGCCCATCGCTCCACCCCCCAATGGGCGTGGTCAGTGCTACAGAAGGACTATCTCACTACAACCTCTCCCAGAATCCTCCCTGTCTTTTAGTCCTGCCTATCCTGCCTTACTATTTGCTGACAGTGCTTTATTCATTAACCAATAAGAGAGACATATTTACAGAATGACATCTCCCATCATCTCCTCTATTCTGTCTAAAATAAAAAGAAGAGCTTTAACTATAACATAGTAAAATATATAACAGAACAGTTATCAAATAAGAACTATAGTTAACAATATTAAGTTCATTATTATCAGGAATTAAAGAAAATATTTTATCATCTGTCCTATCTTTGTGAGTCTAAAATCTTATATGTAACTTATCTTTAATCCTAACTAAGGAAAAGTATAACCATAACTATCTGTCTTCAACTCCATCAAAGACCACAGAAAGATAATATATAAACTCTAGAACTGACATAGACAACTTGCCTGGTCAGTCACCCAAGGTTCTTCTGTAATGTTCCATCTTCAGCCCATAGGCCTGGCAGACTCATCAGCAAAGAAGGAAACTTTAAACTGTTCACCTGTAGTGGCAGTTTGTCAGTCACTTTTCTCTGTGTCCTGCAGACTGCCTGGCAGACTCTTCTATGAATCAGAAACCCTGTATCAATGTCCATCTTGAATCTGTAGGTCCTGATGTCCAGTTTATACAGCATAAAGTCAAACAGTCCAGACAAGAGCAGTATCTTGCCCAAATGGGTAGTCTTGCCATATTGGAAGTAAACTCCATAATGCATTTCTTCCATGTCCATCTTCCTTTGTGACACAGGTGGTGTTGCCACAAGCAGTTGTGCCTCACTATCAAGAAAAACCCTAAACCATTTTAAATGTCATATTCTGTAGGTCTTTGAAAGGTTTGAGGAATATTTGTCCAATACAAATATATCTGTGTATATCTAGAAAACCTAACTAAAAGTTTTGATTATTATAAGTAATATATAATTTATACTTAATTATACATTACATTTTTAAATGGGCTATATAAACATAATACTTAAATAAGAAGGAAGTATACATGTCACATGACCTTAAATTTGTATCAATAAATGAAAATCCATTCCAAAGCAAAGTATTCATTTCTATACCATAATCCCCTTTTTACCTTTAAAGAGAGACTGGTTGTGATTATTAACTATTTGTAACCAACCCCATTTAGATGAAAACAAACATTTATAAACAATATTTGGGAATTTGGGAGTCGTTCTTTCCAAACTGCTTCCTGCTGGTAGGGGGCGCTGTCATGGGGAGCCTAAGAAGATGCAGAAATCCTGGCTGTAGTCTGCAAGGCTGCCTTGTCCCAGCTGTTTTGAATGTTGGATCGCCTGGGATGCTGTTTCAGGGGTCTTACTCGATCAAACCATGTTAGTCTGGAAAGAATCCATAGCTTTTTATTTTCCATGGAAACAAAGAAAAAATTTCCCCCAGTAACCTGTCCTTAGACTTAAATTTTGAGGTCAAAGCATTTTAAAAATATATATGTTGGGTTAATTTAACAGCATTGATAATCAAATATATTTTATCAGCTGTAGCTCTTTCCTCTTCAAACAAGCAGTCTAAAGATAGCATTATAGTACTCAGTATCCAGACTCTATGTGTATTTTCCATTTTTATGTGGCTTTTTTATTACTCTATTTCTTTTTCTTTTATTTTTTATTTTCTGAGACAGGGTTTCTCTGTGAACTTTTGTCTGCCCTGAAATTCATTCTGTACACCAGGTTCGCTTTGAAGTCATAGAGATTTGCTTGCCTCTGCCTCCTGAGTGTTGGGATTAAAGTCATGGGCCACCATTGCCCAGTCACTTTTTGTTTCTTTTTCAACCAAATAAATTTTTATTTTAACCAAATAAAACATTTTCTCTCCTAAGCTTATGTATATTTTTAAACACACTGTAAAAACCTTTTAGGTTTTACTTTATCTGAATCTGTCTTTACTGTATATCTCTACCTTTTTTCTATCCACAAGTCTTGTATCTGCTAAACAGCATTGCTAAAATTAAAGTGCCAGTTGTTTTGGCCACTGGCTTTCCAATATGGCAGGGGTACATTTACTGCCAGCACTGAGATCTATGCTTACTGCCTTGGTCTATGCTGCCATCAAGCAGCATGCTGCTGGCTTGAAGATATGGTCATTGACTGTCAGCTGCTCGTACACACCATTCTTGTTTGGTAGTGGAGCCTCTTAAAAGAGCCATGCATTTTTTGGCACTTATGCCAAGTCAGGAAGACTCCCTTAAAGGAGATGTGCAAATCTCTGCCTGTCTCTAGCAAAACAAAGCCCAACCTGAGAAAAATGCAGCTACCAAGAAGTCTTGCTTGTCTCTGTTATTTTGTTTTTAAAATATTTTTTTTTAAAAGCTTTTGTTAAGTTTTAAGTGGAAGTTTTTAGTACCCACATTGTAGGTGCCATTTTGTTAAGAGCACTTTCCTGCCAGCTTGGCCCCACAGCCACATCAGCCCCAAAATAACACACACAGACTCTATTAGTTATAAAGCTATTGGCCAATGGTTAGAGCTTCTTATTGGCTAGCTCTGTCTTAGCTATTATCTCATTTCTATCAATCTAAGTGTTTCCACATGGTCTTATCAGAGAGAGAGTCCGGAGAGAGTCCAGATAGCTTATTCCTCTCATGGCCTACATCTTGACTCCTCTTCACTACCTCTCTCAGAATTCTCCTTGTCTCCTAGTCCTGCCTGTTTGCAGGACTTGCTTTCCTATTTGCCAACAGTGCTTTATTCATTAACCAATAAGAGAAACATATTTACAGAATGACATCTCCCATCAGTAGTGGGTTTCTATTTTCTTTTTGATTTTTTTGGGGGGGGGGCTATGGTCTTACTGTGTAGCCACACCTGAACTGGAACTTGCTTGGACTCACAGAGATCTGCCTGCCTCTGCTTCTCAAGTGCTGTGATTGAAGGTGTGTGTCACCATATGTAGATCATAGGGCTTTTAATTTTATGGAAGTTTCTTCTGAGTCAAAACATTTTCTCTCCCTACACTCAGGAGATAACTAAAGGTCACATGTTTTGGAGACATTTAGTCTAAGGCATGGTTAGTGAATGTTTGGAGAATTTAAGGAAGAAAATCTGTTTGTTCCTTGTATGTTGGTAAAGAAGTCTTTTGCCTTTTTCTCCTTTTTGGTTGGGGTATATAAGAATTTTGATCAATAAACTTGGGGTGTTCAGTATTCACTGGATTGCCCTCCCAACTCTATTCTGTGTCTCTGTCTTTTCCTTAGTATCTTTAAGTTTTCTACCTGCCATTTCTCAATCCACACTCTCCCCTCTCACTCTCAGGTACAGTCAGGGCAAATTGGATGGATCCTGCTAAAGTGAAACAAGATGCCATACCCATCTACTGTAGGAGGAAATATCTCTGATGATGGCTGATTTGCGTGTATAACAGAATGTTATTTGGAGTCATTTTATTGCTTTACTTATTTTTTTTTTAAAGAGCAGTAGTATTTTTTTCCTCTAGGTCTCTGGATTATCTAGTCTCAGGTTCTTGGTCACTCAAGCAGTGCTGGGTATGGGTTCCATCTTATGCAGTGGGCCCTAAGTCAAATCAGATATTGGATGGTTATTCCCATGAACTTTGTGCCACGATTGCCCTAACACATCTTGTAGGCAGGTTTGTCTACATTTCTCTTTTGGTAGTTTGCAGAGTACCTTCCTGTACCAAAGACCTTAGCATTTAGGGATGACAGCTCTATATTGGCACATTTTAACTTCTCCATGTTCAATGAGTTTGTGTAGGTGTTGTTTTCAGCAATGGGGGCTTGCATTCTGTTTGTGGAGAACAACCCATTATCTTGGTAATAGCCTGGGTTATTTGGGGGTTCCCATGGGACTCCTTGGCCAGCATCTCAATTGTATGAAATCCAGTTCCTGGTTCTGGAAGTTTCATTTCATGATGTGATGGCTAGTTGGGACTCTGTCTCCCCCATTATTTGGTAATTTCCTGTACCTTCATATATGTATATATTTTAGGAGGCTTCTACTGTATTAGATTTCTATACCATCCCTACAATGGCTCTTGATTTTTAACTGTGCTCGCATATTCCCTCCCTTATTTCCCTCTTACTTCTCTTAATTCTTTCATCTCATAGCTATTCTATTTCCCTTTCTTAGAGAGACCTATCTGAGGTTCCCATACTCCGATAGTGAGCCTCTCCACCGACACAGTAATCCAAATCAAACCGAATCAAACCAAATTAAGAAAAAGTCCAGGATTAATGAATAAAATACTCCTGGATGGTCTCCTGGCCCCCAGAGAGGTGATGGGAGAAAGAACCAGAAAATCACATGGCCTTTCTGTAAGAGGCCATTTAAATACCCTGTAGGCATTGTCTTGAGCATCTCTGGGGGAGGACCTGCCAATTTTCTGTTTTCTGAGACTGGGCAGGGTTTGAAGTGAGTGGGGGAAGCTGAGGCAGAGCTCCACCCACACACTGTCTGCTCCCCCTAAATCCCTTACTCTATATCTATACCCAGTCTTTGTGGTTCTGTGGATTGTGGCTTAGTTATCATTTACTTAACCAATAATACCACATGTAAGTGAATACATGCTAAATTTATCTTTTTGTGTCTGAGTTATATTCAGAATTTTTTTCTAGTTCCATCCATTTACCTGTAAATTTCATGATTTCATTTTTAAAAAAATGGCCGAGTTATATTCTGTCATATAAATGAATACATTTTCTTTATCCTCTCTTTTGTTGAGGAACATCTATGTTGTTTCCAATTTCTAGATATTATGAATAAAGCAACAATGAACATGGTTGGACAATTGTCTCTGTGGTAGGTATATTCCCAATAGTGGTATAGCTAGAGCTTGAGGTAGATTGATTGCCATCTTCCTGAGAATATGCCATATTGATTTCCACAGTGGCTGTACAAGTTTGCACTCCCAGAAGCAATGGAGGAGTGTTTCAAATTGTGGAAGAACTTTCAAACAATCAATAGAAAAGCCGTGTCACTCACGAGGCTGTACAATCCAGGAATGTATGGGATCAACCTAACTTTGTAGATGAAGGAAAAAATGTAACCACCCATCCCTTTTTAATACAAAGGCTGTGCAACCCAAGACACTAGGAGGAAAATCAGTGCCAGATGTATTGGCTTAGAAGAGCCATTAAGAACAGTTGGATACCTCCCAGAACTTAGGAGGCAGAAGCAGACAGATCTCAATGAGTTTGAGGCCAGCCTGGTCCACAATATATTTCTGACATAAAATGGCACAGAATATACGTTACCTTTGCAAAAGGCAAAATGTTGGTATAATGAGTAAACACTGGACCAGAGCAAGTCCCTTCCCAGGGAGATCCATGCATCCTCCTTAGAGCCCTCCTTGTTACTTAGCCTTCCTGGGTCTGTAGATTGTATCATGATTGTAATTTGTTTAGCAGTTAATATCCACCTATAAATTAATACTTACCAAGATCATAAAATTTTAGTGGGTGAACTATGTCATAGTCAGAACAATTAAACTGCCTATGTGTGGTTCCCAGGAAAACCAAGTCAAGTGCCAGAATAAGAAGTGTCTAGCTGGAAGCTGTTACCCACAGGTGTCTTCCAGAGTGAGGATTTATAACAGGGCTATTGATCTATACTGAGTAAGGAAAGAATAAAAAAGGATCTTTGAATTAAAAAGAAATTCATATAGCTGCAATGGCAGGGCTACTTTTACATGTTGACTGGATGGTCAGATATTTGTTTAGATGCTGTGCTAGGTGTGTCTGTGAGGACAATATTGCATTTGAATTTGTGGGTGTGTTCCACCCCTTCATGGGGGCTGGGGCTCATTTAAACCTTGGGGGACAAATAGAATAAAAAGATGGAGTAAGAGAATGTGTCTGTCTCCAAGCAGGGATACCAATCTGTTCTACTTCTGACTCAAATTTAGACTCTTGGAGATAATTCCACCAGCTCTGCTGCTTCTTAAACCTTGGAACTGAACTGGAACTATACATAACCTATTTTTCATCTTCATTTGCTAACTACAGGCCATGGGACATTCTACCCCCCTCCAATAATCCCCTTTATCCAAGTCTGTGTTCATCTCAGTTCTTCTGTCTACATCTACATATTTCTCTTCTGTAGTTGGACCTTTTGGCTTGCCCTAAGAAGGCAGATCCTTGAGATTGGCAGAATAAGCAGACACTGGCCAAACCCTTGCAAGGTAAGGGGGATGGGTTTATGGCCCATGGCTCCAATAAATTGGAGACTCTTCTCAGTACTGTTGGCTTAAATTTTATGATTTTGGCTTTTTCTCACTCATGGGTAACAAGGCCAAGAGAGAGGCTATGGTGTCCCATAGCTGTCCCATCCTGGCTGACCCTCTGATTTGCCTTTATACCAATCAAAGATTCTAAATCTTCCTTCTCTTCCCATTTTGGGACTTATTGATCTGATTGCTTCTGGACTTCATCTATGTGATATTTTACACTTATTTGTGAGCATAGCTATTTACAGTTGAGTGCCAAGAGCCATTGCATGGTGTCATAGACCATTCTGTCTGAATTCTGTCTATAGAGGGAGGTCTGTCTCCTTTTCCACAATGTAACCTCAGATATACTGTGGATCTTGAAAGTAATTGTCTCACTCTACAGACCAGTGCCTAAAAATCTTTGGAAGAGGCCCAGAATGGATAGGAAATTCGATCTAGAAAGAGGAGTCCCATACAGTCCACTTCCATCACTAGTTGGTTGTGTGACCTTGGGCAGTATCCAAAAACCCTTTGGACAACATCCTTTAGGTGAAGCATCATCCAATTCCCTTTTCTACTCCTGCATCTCACATCAGGCATCATCACTATCTTCTCACTGCAGGCAGCAGGGTGGAGTCAGTGGCCTCACCCCAGCCAGCAAAGCAGGCTATTAACAGTACCCAGGCTGCTCTGGTGTAAAGCCTTGGGGAGTTATCAGGGCTGATGCCTCCCCACTGACTCTCAAGAACAGAACTAAGATGACTTTTCCTCCACTCCACTCTCTTTCTGGGCTCAACCTCTGGGAAGGAAGGTAGTCAGACTTGGAAGCCACAAAGGGGGCAATGGCCAGGCTAAGGGGCACAGAAAAAACACATGGGGGGGGGAAAGCATGGCTGACAAGCTAAGTTTAAGGACCGCACTGAACAGGATTGGAGATGTGATATTAGCTTTAAGAGAGCATTGGTGAGATTCTCATGTTCCAGTGGTCAGTTCCACACCCGTGCGCTCATGGGCAACACTAACTCAACTTAGTGAGTTATTTTTTAAAAAGCACCAAATTGGGAGCATGAAGTGTATAACATGGGATTTGGGAGAAGTTGGGAGAGAAAAAATATGGAGCAGATGTGATCACATTTCATTATGTACATGCAGGGATAAGGAAGAGGGGAGAAGTAATTGGAAAATAATGCTGCCTTCTCCTCTGCCTTCGTCAAAAGGTTCCATCCTCTCTGGGGATTGTACCAGAAGAGGAAAAATGTGCCCCAGATGAACCAAGTATAGACTGGAGGAAAAAGTACCTCTAGCTTACTGCCACGCCCTCTCCTCCAGGAATGCCTCAGGCCATCATCTGTCTCAATGTTCTTCCATCCCCCGTGTTCATATCCACTCTGGACTGTCAGACAGGCACAGACACCAAGCAAATGAATCCCAGTCCACCTGGAGCCTAGCACTCCCTGCACCCTGCTCAGCTGCCTACGTGTGGCTGTCAGAGGAGGCGCAGTCCGCCAGGGGCGCCCCGAGGTGGGAAGGGAGGCAGCCTTTGGCAGCCAACGGGTGCGGATCCCCGAGGATCTCTTCCTGACCCGCTGGGATGGGCTCTGTCTCCTCTGCGTTGGCGCGGTCCCGCAACGCTGTGGTACAGCCCGGATCGTCGCCGCCAAAGCCCGAAGTGCCATTCGCTGCTCCCGGATCTCGCAAAGACTCCAGAAACCGGAGGCGGCGCCAAGGCTCGTCCGGACCTGCCCCAGGTTGGGAGCCACCAGCGGCCCGCCCGGAAGCTCCCCCAAAGTTGGAGGACGAGGAGCTGTCCTCGGTGCTGAAGTGTTTGCCCACTATGTCTCAGCCCTCCTCCAGCTGCTGCTCAGCAGGTGAGTTTCCTGGGTACTCCAGGGAGTGTGCACGGGGTCTTGGCTTCAGGGACAAGGACAGGTTCTATCTCCCAACATTGTTTCACTTTTCTTGTCGTCTTGCCCATGATTTCTTATCCGAGTCAAAATTCTTTTCTGGTTCAGAAAGGACTGTCATTATTTCACAGGGGTTTTTTGCAGAGGGGAAGACAGCTACACGCTAAGGACCTCTTTTTCTCAGCTTTGCACCTGTATCAGCACTATGGGGAGAAATCTTTATTGTCACAGGACAAAAGAAGAGTTAAGAAAGACAGGACAACAGAATTAAGCATTCCTTCCTGGGGAATCGGGAGTGATCAGGAAATTCCTGCGAGTCTAAAACCCACAGTGTGTGGGCGGGGAGGACTTTTCTTGCATAGGCAGTGAACTAGAAGTGAAAAGTTCGCAGAAAATCTGGACTCAGATGTTGCTTTCCTTGTGATTTTGAGTTAGACACTCTGCCTGAGCATCAGTTTATTTATCTGCCTTATGAGGATGACAACATATTTGACTTGTTTACTGGAATGCAATACAAGTAGAACCTTGTGAACGGTAAAATTCTGTGCAAATATTTAGTAATTCACAGGCACTAAAACTTTTCTTATAAAATACCATTAATGGCCACATTAGCTTTAATCTTTTTTAAGCAACCTTTTCACTGAAAGAGGATACATACACATTGTTCAGAAGGGAGGATTTGTAACTGTAAATGTGTTTTATAGGCATTTTCTCCACCTTCAGGCTATGTATTTGTGTACCCAAGGAAAGAAAAGTAGATTAGGAGTCAGAACACTTGGGGTCTGCCAAGACCAGCATCCCAGGGCAGGTACTTATTCCCCAAGGTTAGGATATTGTTTTGAAATGAGTACAGATCTGTTTGTATTGCCTCCTATGCCATGAAACTTAAGAAAGTATGGGGGTGGTAAAATGGCCTGCAAAGTATAATTGTTATACAAAAGTGAGGCATTATAAAGGCATTTTGTGCTGTTTTCTAACATGTGAACATATGGTTAGCTTTCATACAATGTGCTCTGATTTGTGCCCTAGTTACATAAGATGAAGTTTGGGCTTCCTTTAGGGAACTCTTCAATACTGACTTTTGGTGGTAACACTTAAATCACAAACATGTATATCCATGAATAGAATTTTTTGTCCTTTTTTCTTACATTTTGGTGGATTGTTTGGATGTTGCATATTTTTAATGCCATAAAACAAATTACTAGGAATTTGCATTGAAATAATTTCTGTTCTAGATTCCATTAGTACACCTTGGAAGTATTTTTCACTTTAACTTTTTATTGCTTAAGAATAGTTTTGTCAAGATCTCCAATTTTTATTTCATGAAGAACATGTCTATTTGAATTTGTCTTTTGAGTTTTAGATCATGTAACATTCTTAAGCAATAGCAAAGTTATTAGATTTCTGTATTTTCCTCTTCTCAAAGAAAGGTATGGGCCAGGGACATCTTGTCTTCCTTCCTTATTTACTTCCTTGATTCCTTCCTCCTTCCCCCTCTCTCTCCCTCTTTCTTTCTTCCTTCCTTCCTTTCTTTCTTCCTTCCTTTCCTTCCTTCTTTCTTTCTTTAAGTCAGGGTCTTACTATGTAGCCCAAGTTGTACTGGAACTCATAGAGATCTGCTACCTCTACCTCCTGAGATCTAGGATCATAGGCATGTGCCACCAGGTCCAGTGGCATATGCCTTTAATTCTAGTTCAAAGGAGGCAGACACAGGCAGATCTCTGTGAATTTGAGGCTAGTCTGATCTACACAGCAATGCAGCAAGTTCTAGGCCTGAAAAGGCAACATAGTGAGACCTTACCTAAAAAAGTAATAAAAGCAGAGGAGGAGGAGGAAGGGGACACATCTTTGAAGTGCAGTTAGTTTGGATAACTAGCTGTGAACCAGGTTCATATTTACCTCTGTAAGAATGGAGCACATTGATCCCATGATGTTAGGTTGAACCGCATTGGATTTCATTAGAAATTTATGAATTTATAATATTGGGCAAAATGATATATAATTTGTGAACTCCAGGAACATATTAGCTTGGTATACTGAATCCCAAATGCTTGTGTGTATGAGACACACTGGTAAGTGCTGATGATTGAGATTGTGAGGTGACAATTTGTATTATGGTTTTACAGAGCAAGATGGCAAGTAAGGCACAGAGAACTGGCTAACTAGACATGAAGCTAGCAAACTCACAGTAAGAATCTAGTCCCAGGAAGTCCCTAGAGATGCATATTCTTATTTGTTTCACCATGCTGATGTCTTAGATTCTGTGTGTTTAGTTCCCATTTATAACTCCCGTGGTTTCTTGCTTAGTGGCATGTTTTGAAAGTTTTATCTTAGTAGTGGGGAAGGGAAACAATGGAAAATGCTTTGGAGCAAGTGGAAAGTGCTGGAAGGAGCATGTCAGAGCATTAAGGGAGAAAGGATCACCTTGGGTATTACTGAGGTGGTAATTAAAGCCAAGGACCTTAGGGGAGAGCCAAACTCGGGGTGCAGAGGCAGCTGTATCTCCTCATGGAAATTTAAATTCTCTGAACCCCTGAGACTTCTTTCTTTAAGGATAGTGATGGTCCCCTCCTCCCCTTTCATTCAACAAGATAAGATGTTATAGCTCAAATGGGGACCTGACATACAGTAAACATAGGTGTTTACATTATTTACTTTTTAGGTGGTATATGTGCTTATGCATGTCCATGAAGAGAGCAAAGCAGGATGTCTGGTGTTTTCTTCCATTGCTCTTGACAATCAGAAGCTCACATTTTGAGTTAGGCTGGCTGCCAGTGAGCTCTTGGTATACAGCTGCCTCGGACTCCTCCATTGTGTGGTTACTTTGCACATGGGTTCTGGGGATATGAACTTGGTGCCTCATGCTTGTGGAGCATTGCTTTTACCTACTGAGTACCAAGCATGGGTGTTTTGTTTGTTTTCAGAGTTTTGGGTCAAAGCTCAATCCACTTTCAATGAATAAACAACCAAAGAAAGAAGATAAAAAGCTTCCCACTGTTTTCTGCATTGCTCAAGTATTTATGGCTGATTATCAGCAGCTCCTTAGCTTTTATTAGAAACCTCTCTGAATGAGTAGGCATTTTCATGCTATTGGTGAAAGACATTTTATTAAGAATAATAATCTGTATATTCCCTTTGGATGCCTTTAAAATTTTTATTTTTTCCACTCACCAATTTCTTGGTCTTATTGTTTCAACACTTCTATGTAAGTGCTAAATCTCTCTTTCTTCCATGTCTCCCTCAATCCTTTCCTTGGTTCCTTCCTGGGATAGAAAAAAGGGCCTTATACATGTCTGACAAGTGTTTCACCAGTAAGTTACTCCCTTAGTCTCTAAGTATTGATTTAAAAGTACAACCAAAGGTTTGGAGTGATGACTTAATGGATAATCTACAAGCATTAGGACCTGAGTTTGAATCCCCAGCAGCCATAGTCTGGGCATGGCTGCATATAGCTGTAACCTCAGTTTTGGTGTGGAGACAGGTGGTTATGAAGAGTCCTTTGGCCAACTAGCCTACCTGAAAAACTGAACTTTATGTTTGATAAAAGATCCCCAAAGACAAAAGACCAGTGGTCTTCTGTCAAGGCAATAAAGGCAAAGAATTATGGAGGAAAACATCCAAAGTTCTCTTCCGATTGTGCATGTATGTATGCTTGCATGCATGTGTGTCATGTGTGTGAACTCACTGTTTATACACACACACAACAAGACAGAAACCACAATACATCTCACACACATACACACACACACTCACAGTCATGCAATTGTGCACGTGTGTGCATATACATCATAGACTCCCCCCCTCACAGAGACACACAGATACCAAACACACATACAAACACACAGACCATATGCATGTGTGCATACATACACAAACACACACAGGAAAAAAACCCAAATATTTTTCAAGTTGTTATCTTGAAGCATTGTGCCGTAGAGGTTTTAATCGTTCCCTAGCTTCCCTCTACATCTTTTGTGACTCCTGAGGACATTACCGCTGTGTGCCTCTGTCTATGTTCTCCTAGGTGTTGGAATCAGTGGCTCTCACCTGGAAAGACAATTCCAGAAGCCCAGGATGGTGGTCATGGGATAGGACTGGGGTACTAGTATGTGAACCAACTCTCAGCTAATTTTATCCCCTCCTAAGTGTGTATCATAGTCATTTGATAATGTTTCTGGGCTGCTTTCAGATGTCTTGTTTCTAAGTCAGATGAGCAACCCAAGAGTTGTCAGATCAGTATCCAGATGCTTTATTGCTGCTACTCAAATGGTCACGCATTGAAGAACAGTAGTAGAGATGACCTGAAGGGCATCATTAGCCAGGGATGTGGTGTTAGCAGTGCGAGTCCTTGCTCTGAGATCTGGGTGGATGCTCTGGAGCCAGGGAAGCAACCCTCATTCCTTCACCTCCCTAGCCCCTTAGCAACCACTCTCATGCCATTTTTTTTAAAATATGTCAGAGCAATTATGAACCTTTACCAGTCAAGCTTTTAACTTGGGATTAAATTTTTGGTAATTTTCAGCTGAATTAAAAAGACTGACTGATGTGAAAATAGAACAGGACGCTCGTCATTTTAAGACAGTGGGTGGCTGGGTAGGTGGCTACATCCAAGTGCTTTCATCTTCAACACTCAGGGCATCTCCTGATGTGTGTCCCTATTATGAGTTAATTTGAACAGACAGGAGCAAACTTCTAAAGCTTAGGCTAGTGACAGGTGACACTGATGAGGCCTGGTAAGGACAAGGGCATGTGGTGAGCAAGTGTCAGGCTCCTGGACCACAGTCACCTCCAGGGACTGCCTTCCCAACTTTCTTCCTCCTCCTTGGGGGCTGGTCCCTGAATCAAAATCTTATCACTGCTGAGAAGTCTCAGCACCATTTTTCTTAAATTCTCCACACTGGTAGTTACTAGTTGTTTCTTCCTGAGTCAGACTCAACTTAGAATAGGGGATACCAAGTTTTTTTTTAGCCCTGGCCGCAAGAGATGCATTTGTTCTTGTTGTTGAATTGGGGAAAGGAATGCTTGTGACCTGTACTGTACTAACAGTGTAAGGGACATTGAGCTGTCTCTTTATCATCTCATCTTCATAATTTTCTGAATAGATGGAACAGATGGCTGTTGTCCTGGTTATTTTTGTCAATTTGACACAAGCTAGAGTTATCCAGGGAGAAAAACTTTGAGCAAATGCCTCCATCAGATAGCCTGTGGCAAATCTATTAGGCTATTTTATTTTCTTTTCTGTTTTTTAACTTTCCTTTTATTTATTTTTTGTGTCTTTTGCATCATGCATCTCCATCCCAATCATTTTCCATCCCTGCATATCTGCCCTCTTCCCTTGCAGCTGCCCCACCCCAGATAAAATTTAAGAGAAAAAGGAAAATAAAAAAACGGGGGGGGGGAATCTCATCATGGAAGCTGTAGAGTGACAGCTGTAGAGTGTAGAGGCACACAGCAAACCTTTCTGTCCATGTGTCTTTACATGCAAGTGTTCATTGCAGAGTCATTGGTCTGGTTCGAGGCCTCTGGTTTCTGTTAACCACTGATGCTGGGCCCTCACTGGGACTCCTCTCGGTTATCCTGCTGTTGCCCTGTGTTGTGGAGATCCTGCAGCTTTCGGTCTGCAGGACTGGTTCCTTCACGTGCTCCAGCAGATCACAGATGGGGTGGGCCAACTCAGAGCCCTGGTCTGGGCCTTGGTAGTTGTACAGTTGTCAGCCCACCAGCTCTCCCTTATTCTCACCACTAGGGGCGCTCTCCAGCATTCCCTTAAACAAGGGACAGGGCCAGTTTTTCTTGCTTTCATGTCCTCAGGGCTGGATCTCTCATACCTACACCTTCAGGTCTAGCTCTGCTGTGCTGCCCAGGCATGACATAAGGGCCACTCTCCCAAGTGCTGCAGCTGAGGGGCAGGGCTAGAGCTCCTGCTCTTATGACCTCCTGCCTCAGGCTAGGATGGGGGTGGGTGGGAAGATGGGCACACATCTCTCCCCCGCCCATGCTGCCTCATGACAGGTGAGTAATAAGGACAGCTCTTCCATGCTCACAACATCAGGGCTGGCTCACCCACGCCTCTGCAAATGGGATTGGCTCTATTATGCCGCCCATACAAGGTGTAGGGCCTGTTCTGAGTGTCGCAGCTGGTGGCAGGCAGAGGCAGCTCTCCAGCCCTTCAGTCCACTAGCTCTCCCACCTGCCCCAAGTGTTAATGGGTTTGGGGGGGGCAACTCTCCTGTGGGGTATTTTTTTGATTAATGATTGACCTAGGAGGTCCCAGCTCACTGTGGGTGGTGCCACCCTGGACAGGTGGCCTTGGGTTGTATAAGAAAACAGTCTAAGAAAGCCATAGGGAACAAGCCAGTAAGCAGCACTCCACCATGGCCCCTGCTTCAGTTCCTGTCACCAGATTCCTGCCTTGAGTTCCTGCTCGGACTTCCTTTCATGATGGACTATATAGAAAGTGTAAGCTGAAATAAACCTTTTTCTCTCCAAGTTGCTTTTGACCGGTGTTTTATCACAGCAACAGAAAGTAAGCTAAGACAGGTGATTTAAGTAAACTTTTTGTTCATTATTCATTACATACTTTCCTAGACCACTTGCAGCTAGCTAGACTCACAGGAGTCTCATTACTAATTCTTGCTCACAGTGTGGCTCCAGGGAAAGAAGCTCTGGAGGCTTGTCTGGAGTCATGGAGGCTTTGATAGTTCCTAGTGCTACAGACCCACTGCTCGGAGTCTTTGTCTGGGAAATGGAAATTGTTTGGACTTCACTAAGATAAGTTATATATAGGTGCTTGGCACATGCCACGGGCATGGCTGTCACTTCATATAATTATGACATGAAGACTCATGAAGAATGAAGCAGTAAGCAGAGTAAGGAAGCCAGGAGGGGCCATACATAGAGCAGCGGTTCTCAACCTATGGGTCATGACCTGCCACAGGGGGCCACATACCAGAGGCTCTGCATACCAGATATTCAGATTATGATTCGTAACAGTAGCAAAATTACAGCTGCGAAGGAGCAATGGAGTAGATTTATGGTTGGGGGTCACCACAACATGAGGAACTGTATTAAAAGGTCGCAACATTATGAAGGCTGAGAGCCACTGGCTTAGACGAAGAACTAAAGTCAGAGGGGGTAGGGAACGAGCAAGAACCATCCTGGATGCTTAGGGGGTGTGGTCTAGATCGCTTCTGAGGTGAAGACTTACAGCCCCACATATGTATGCCGTCCTTGCAATCATTTTGTCTGTTGTATCCAAATTGGTCAGCTTACATTGCAGTGTGCTCATTTTAATCTGCCTTCTAGGAGTAGAGGTTAGTGAATGGAAATATCCAAATAGAAATACCAATGTGCAGTGAATTCCTATGTGTACAACTATTTCTCCAACTATACTCAGTTATGTTAAAGGGCTTTAAAAATCAATAATGAATAATTAGAAATACTCTTCTGGGGTGAAGTGAGTGATCTTTAAGATACATCATTTGTTCAGAATCTTGCCAGGCCTTTCTGCCCATACATGACTGGGAGTGTCAGAATTTGATGAGTCCAGTCACCTCTGCGGGCACCTGTGGCTCCAGCTCTACCAGCGTGTTCAGGGCCCCTGTTCCAGTCATGCCTGGCCCAGTGGTCCCTGCTCTATGTGCTGCCCCAGAGGTATCTACTCAGCAAGCCCTTTAATTGGCTGCTGCTGGCAGAGGACTTTGAGACCTGCTCTTGTCACACAGCTGGCTTGGTTTATGACAGGTAGTCTCACTAGGCCCAAGGAGCTGGGGATGTTATACTTTGTGTGTTCAGGAAGAGGGACAGAACTGTAAATATTTTGCACACTGGTCATTATCACATTTTAGAGTCGATTTTCTATATCTCATAACTAGAAGACAGGCTCATAGAGATCAAATGACTTGCTTGAAACCACAGAGTAAGTAAACAGCAAAGCTAGGATTCATATTGGTAATTCGGGTAAAGAGATAACAAGTCCAAATCAAATAAAGACGGATAGTGTGAGGTGAATCCCAGTTCAGTAAACTGCATGCACTATCTTTTAAAGGATTTTGGGAAACCCCTGCCTCAGAACTACCAAGGCTCTTGTTAAAAAAAAAAAAAAAAAAAAAAAGATTCTTTAAGGACCCCTCTTAAATGGGATGAATCAGAATTCTAGCAGTGAATACCAGAAATCTACATTTTAAAACCACCAGTGAGGTGACTTTTACTCACTCTGTCTTTGAAAATGGCTTCTCCTAGGATGTTCACAGCATTCATTGAAAGCATGAATGATTTGTGCATGGACAGAATGAGTCACAGTTGGATCAAGTGAGATTATGTATGTTGAAGGGCTTTGAAGCTGTATGCACACATCAGACAGCCACTTGATCTTCATGGAAAGGGCCAGGAAAATGGACACTGAGTCAAAGTTGGGGGAATTGACACTACTGAACAAGTATTCCAGGGAACCAATTGTGCTCTGCCGAAATGAGCACTTCTCAGACACTATGTCCGTGCTCTGCCACCTGAGCCCAGGGAAAAGAAATGGAAAGTAAACACATTTGTAACAAGTTCCTGGTTCTTAATCTTAGTTTACTTTAAAGAAATAACAATGCGTTGATTTTATGGTTAGTTTTCCTATTATTTGAACAATTGCAATTTTACTCGGAACTCCACCACAAATCATGGAGATGGTACTGCTGTTATCCCATTTTATAAATGAGGAAATTCAGGTGGGAACTAGCTGAGATTACACAGCAGTAGGTCTGAGCTAAGTTTCCTGATGCCGGTGCCTCTGCCCGCAGTTCTGCCCTGGCTGCCTCAGTCTAAGCATCCTGCAGGAATGTGAGTGCCCAGATTGAAGGAAGTCTTCTGCCGCCATGTCTACACATGGAAGCCTGGGGATTTTCTTTTCAGTAAAGAAAAAAGGTGGCCAGGTGAGGTGGTTTGAATAAGAATGCCCCCCCCCCACATTTGAATACTTCATCACCAGAGAGTGCAACTATTTGAAAGAATCAGAGGGAATTAGAAGGTTTTGGAGGTGTGACCTTGTTGGAGTAGGAAGTATGTCACTAGTGGTGTGTTTTGAGGCTCTCCCCCCTTTCTCTCTTCCTGCCCATGAGTCATGATCATGATGTAGAGCTCTGCTACTTCTCCAGCACCATGTCATTCCGTGTCTCTTCACAACAACAGAACAGTGACTAAAATACCAAATTACTAAGTATTTTTCCCAGAGGAAAGGACTGAAGCCCAGAGCTGCTGTCATCAGGAAGCTCTGGTTCTGGTTATTCTGGTGGGGAACCTAGAAGGGCAGTTGCCTGTCATGACCTCTGTGTGCCTCCAGTGTATATGCGTGTCTCCTCACATGGTTGGATCTGGGTGAAGCTGTCCCTCACTAGTGCTTACTCTTCTGATGGAGCTGGGATGACTCCTGGAGGATCATCTCTTCAGCTGGAGGGGATGCTCTTTTGTACCTTCTCTAACACTTTCTCCAGATCTACCATTTTTCAGAAATCCTTATTATTACATCTATCTTAATTAAATGCCCTAGAATGTACTAAAAAGATGTTAATTTAGACATATGTATTTTCAGGGATGAAGGGAAAGTCCTCTACTATCTGAGTGTCCACCAGGCTGAACTGACAATAGGCAGATAAGTAGAAGGAGGTAAACAAATTTATTTCATATGGGTGGGAACAGTTACAGAAATAGTGATTACCCAGTAGCCCAGCAGGGAATAGATACTACTATACCCCTTCTCAGAGGAGAGAGGCACATTTTTGACAATTTTGAGGAGTAACAAATGATCTTAGGTAAATGAATGGGCCCAATGCTCTAACAATGGCAAGTTATTATCTTTGGGACTTGAATGAGATTTAGCAGAGGGACAACAGCTTGTGACTAATTTGCCCAGATAAAGTCACTTACCCAGATAAAGCGCTTACAGTGCTTCGGGCACTGGAAGAGACATCTGATATTCTTGTTTGTCTGAAGACCCACCTGAGAAATAGCTTCCTTGTCTGAGTTTTCATGAAGTAAATTCATGTCTCTTGGGAAAAATATTAAAACATGAAAGTGGCTGTAATTAAAAATATCACTCCAGGGTGCTGTATTTTAGGGTATTTTCTGAGCCCCAATAAATTATTTTAGAAGTTCAAAATTCAGTGTCAAGTTCTTTTCCCCATGACTACTTTTCAATGTTCTCCCCCTTACATGGAGATTCCGTCATGTTATCATTTGCCTGCCAGTCAGTGAGTGGGCTAAGTGGTCTCTCTGACCTCAGAGCTTCCTAATAAATCTACCAAACTGAAGACTCAATATATACAGGGAACAGTGGAATCAGCCATATACGGTTCATTAAGTTCTTTTTGGCATCTCAGTTGGTTTGGCTTATAGCCCAGTTACCTCAAGAGCTGAGCAACCCTTATTTTCATGTTCTTAAAAAAAAAAATCACATGTCAGGGCTCTTGAGAGTTTCTTGAGTTCTGTCTGGCTGTTGTCTGTGACTTTGTTATTATTCCTTGTTTGTTGATGTCTTAATAACTGGGCATCTTCTTCCAGCCCAGGAGACAAAGAATATTGTACCACACTCCCCAGTCAGTTACTTACCTAGTTCTGTGGCAAATGTGCTGGTGAAATGTGCCTGGAAGCTGCTTTTACAGTGGCTCACAGGCTGTGGGGACTCTGTGCAGCATGTCGGGGAAGACAGGGGTGCAGGCATGAGAGAAGGCTGTTTTCAAGCCATCCTCACTCAAGAACAGAGATGGGTTCACTTTCTCATTTGAGTTCAGTCCAGAACCCAAGCCCACAGGGTGGTCCCTGCATTCAGGGTAGGTCCTTCCTCCACAATGAAACTTTTCTAAAAATACCCTCATCAGTAAACTCAGGGGTGAGTTTCCATGGTGATTTTAAATCCTGTCAAACATACAGTGAAGGTAAACTCTCACAGCCCTCCCCGACACTGCACACATATGTGTGGAGGTTCAGAGAACAACTTTAGGGATCAGTTCTCTCCTACCGCATGGACCCTAGGGATGGCGCGCAGGTGTCAGGCTTCCACAGGTGCCTTTGTCCTCAGAACCATCTCACCAGCCCTTGATTTACTTTTAACGATTAGAAAAGTGCAACTAAATAATCAGATAATTATATTTGTAGGAACGATATGTTAGTCTTCACCAACAAGTACTGACAGGCTAGGCGCCAGATGCTTTAACACATTTTGTCAGGCGGGTGAGGCATGGACAATCATCTGCTATTGCGTGCTTAGCCAGTGCAGGGCTGAGATATGAACCCAGCTCTTGGGCGCTGTGCTGAACTGTATGAGACTTTAGAGCTCAAATCTGATGAAAAAATTGCTTCAACTTAGTCAGAAAGACAAATAATTTTTTTTCTCATTGTGGAACATATAAATATTATATACATATATATATATGTGTGTACATAAGATCAAATCATATACATGCACACACACACACACACACACACACACACACACACACACACGAGTGTGAATGTAGAAGAGAAGCCCAGATAGGAAAAGACAAGGGAGAGAAAAGATGTGTGGAAGTAGGGAAGAACATGGCCAAATTACAGCATATTCTTTGTGAAAATGTTCTTATAGGGGGCTATGAGATGGTTCAGCTGGTAGGGTGATTGTATCACAAAACTGGAGACCCAAGTTCAATCCTCAGAACCCATGTGAAGGTGTAAGGAGGGAACTGATTTCACAGAGTTTTCTTGATTACACATATGCATGGTGATGGTCACACCTTTGCCTACCCACACGTTATGTATACAAAGTCACACTGAAAATGTTCTTATGAAACCATTACTACACATAATGAATATATTCCAGTAAATTGGCTGGTTGACTGACCATGATCAAAATACACTATGTACATGGCAGAAAGAAGCCCATTATTCTATACCTGCTGACAAAAGATTGGCTAACTTACTGTCACAGAAAACAGTAGTATCCAAGAAGGAATGCAGTGCCTTGGAAGATAGACCGTTTCACAAATACATTTCTGAGATGGCTCAGTGGATAAAAGTGCTTATTGCACAAGCGTGAGGAGTTCATATTCCCAGAATCCATGAGACAGCTTGGCAGACACTGACAGCTACCTGTATTCTCACCCTTCAGCGGGCAGAGGCTGATCCCCAGGATCAGCTGGCCACCTGGACTAGCCCGAACTGCCAAGCCCTGGGTTCAGCCAGAGATCTTGCCTCACTGAACAAAGTGAAGAGTGATTAAGCAAGATACCTAAGGTCAGTCTTGGGCCTTCAAATTCATGAGCACACACATGCATCCACATACATGTCAACATGCATATAAACACTACGGATGCATGCAAAATAGTACATTTTACAGCCATTCTTAATGTGATCTAAGTAAGATGTAAACACATGGACAGGTGGTTGTCAGGCAAGATTCCATCACTATTGAGTTGGATTGTTTCTATTTGGTAAAGACTGAAGTAAGAATAAAATAGTGTATCTAATGGGACAGGCGAGACAAGGAAAGAAATCTCAAATGATCATCCTAATGAAACGGGTTTTGCCATCTATATATAATCTTAATTTTTGTTTGGGTGCACAATAGGGTCTTTATCTAGTTGAGACTGTGGCATAAAATGTCAAGCTTTTCTCTGGGAATTCATACTAGGAGCCAGGATTCCAGAGTGAGACCGATGGGGGATTCGGATTCTGGCCTCGTTAATGTGTAGTCCCAGATGCATTATTCAAACGATTCTTAGAGCCAGATTTCTCACCTGTAAAATAGGGATTTTGTTCCAACAATGAAATTGTGCTGTTGTACATATGGGTTTAATGTGACTTTCTTAGCACAGGGCTAGGTACAGATATGCTGCTCAATTAATGTTTTTGTGACTAGATGTTTGATACTTTTTATTTTAATTTTTTATTAATTTTTTACATTCCAACCCCAGTTCTCCTTCCCTCTTCTTCTCCCACTCCCCCCACTCCCCCGCCACCCACCATCTGCTCTTCAGCGAGGATAAGGCCTCCCCTAGGACGTCTACTAAGTCTGTCCCATCATCTAGTTGAGGCATCTTCCCAACCCCCACACCCCTGTGTCTAGGCTGCTCTCCATATAGAATGGGCTCCACTATGTCAATTTGTGCATTGGTGTTAGATCTTGGACCCACTGCCAGGGGCCTCATATATTGTCCCAGTCACACCATTGTCACCCATATTAAGGGAGTTTAGTTCGGAGGTTCCCCATTTGTCAGACTAGAGCCAGTGATCTCTCACTAGTTCAGATGCTTTTAAAAACAGTAGTAAAGTCTACTTTAGTATGGATTCCTGGTACCTAAAAAGGCCAAGCAATGAGCCAACCGGGTGGCTCAGTGGGTAAAAGTGGCTTGCCACCAAGCCTGACAACATGAGTTCAATCCCCAGACTCCACATAGTGGTTCTTGGACCTTTTCCTGTGTGTGTATGTGTGAACATATGCACACAATAACATTTTTTGAAAGGAGTTAGGCAATTGGCTTGCTTTAATGAAACTCCCATTGCTACTTCCTAAGAGTCCAGTTGCAACCAGGATTTAACTTTGCCTGGGTTTCTGCTGTGCACAGCTTTTTCCATTGTATCACCTTTTCCACAGCCTTACTAATTGTAGGCTCTCCCGGGAGAAGGGAAGCTGGCAGCTGTGCTCCCAGCCCTTCTGGCCCATCGGCCTTGCTCTGCTAACAATCCTGGGCTTCTGGCTTCTCAGGGTCCGGCAAGGGGAAGCATGAGAGTGACAGGTAAATGGGAGCCTCAGGCCACACCTGTAGACAGTGTTGCTTCTAAACCTGTCTTATCTCCCAAAGAAATGACCCCACATATAACATTTTTCCCTTTAAGAAAATTCTTCAAAAAATAGAGGTCTTTTTTTTTTCCATTTGAGATCTGGCCCCAAGTTGGCATCAAACCCATAAATCCCCCCTTCCCTCACCATCCTGCAGTCTCCAAATGCTGGGTTTGATCCCAAGCTGTTTTTTTTTTTTGTATGTGTGTGTTGTTGTTTTTGTTTAGCAGCCTACTTGAATATACAAATCTTGAGGAGAGTAAGGAAAAATACATGCCTATTCTTTATATTTATTTTATTACTTTTCTTACAAGTATCTAAAAATCTCAAGTTGAAGAGAATCTATTAATCTAGGATATTACTTTTCAATTCTTACATTCTATGACCTGTGAATCTATACATGTGTCTTAATGACTAGTATCATTATCTTTATGAATGCTATTTGGAATCATCTTCCTCAGTGTTCAAGTTGTTTTGGTGTAGCACTTTGGAAATCCGTGAATAATTTGGTTCCTGGGGATTTTACAAGGTAACTACTGATGGACCATACAGGTGTCAGCCTAGAGTTCATTGTGGAATTTGAATTTCTACTCTATTGGGAATCAGTGACTTGAGGAGAGCTCAAATAATACTGAGTCTCTCTTCTGAGGGCTGGTTTTGCTCTAAATCCACTAGTGAGGTTACAATTAGTAATTCTACATGAATTGAAAATATATTTATAAGTAATCATTACATTATACAAAATAATTAATACAAAACACAGTAAATATATTATTAAATATGTAGTGTGTTACTACTTATATTAAACATAGTATGTTATATATTGTCAGGTGATATATATGATTATATACTATAGTAAGAACTTTAAAATGTTATATAATATTAAGTACTATACAAATGTACTAAAATAATATAATGGGAAGGTTCTTGGAAAAAAAATGTCAAACAGCTAGCTGTGTTGACTCATACCTGTGGGATATACTGAAGAAGCAGAGGCAGGAGGATCCGAACTTGGAGGCCAGGTTGGGCTCTACCACAGGGCTGATGAGACAGATAGCTCAGTGGGTAAAGTACTCACTCAGCAAAGATGATATCCTGAGTTCCATTCCTAGGACCCATGTAAAGGTGGAAGGTAAAAATCCAACTTCAAAGAGTTGTACTCCAACCTGCACACCATGGCATTAGATTCCACCCCAAGTACACAACACAGTAATAGTAACATGTTTACCAACGCTAGCGCTTGCCAGGAATGGGCAAGTGTTGGTGCATCTTGGTAGACAGCATGCCAGGTGCGTCTAGGCACAGATGTTCACATATGTGCTTCATGCACTTGTATCTCATGATGCATGCTATTTACAATGTAGTATTCTTTACTTCTATTTTGCATATTTCATATGGTGGTTGTATATCACAGTTGTAATGGCTACATCTCTGTGTACATAGTATAGTCCCCTCTCCTCCAGTTGGTAGTGTTAGCAGGTTGCTTCCAGTTTTCTTTCCCCAAAACAGTTCTATAATCTTCTGAGTTGTAGTTTAAAACACCTTCTCTAATCTTATCCAAGATTATAAGGCCCGTGTTTCTTCTGTATTTCTCAACTCTTACTTTTTTTTGGTTAAGTGTGATAAAAGGAAGTAACAATGTTGCCATTGTAATACACTTGTATAATGCACACACACACACACACACACACACACACACACACACACTTGTTCTTTCTTTCCTCTTTTTGTTTTCATTTTTCTTTGTTTTTAAATTTTCGAACATTATTTATTTATTTAGAAACAGGGTTTCCAGTCTGGCCTTGAACAGGCTGTGTAGCAGAAGACATGTTTGAGCTCCTAATCCTCTCCCTCTGCGCTGAGTGCTGGGGTCACTGGTGTACACCATTGTGCCCACATTGGTTTTTTTTTTTAACCACTTTAACTGCACACAGCAGTGACACTGAGCGCATCCACCAGGCTGTGCAGCTGTCCGTCCCCACTACCCATCACAGAGCTCTCATCTTCTGCACTGAAACTCCCTACCCATTATGCGCTGTCTTGGTTCCCCTTCTAAATCCCTAGCGCCCACTGTTCTTTCATCTGTGAGTCTGACCACTCTAAGTTCTGCGTATGAACACTGTGCCTAAGGTTCATCCATGCAATACGTATTAGAATTTCTCTATTAAAAACGACATTACTAAAAATTAAAAACATAGGGCAAAATTGAAAGAATTCCTTAGCAAGTACTCACTCCCATGCCCATCACCTAACTATTACCATGCACACATGTGTACACACACACACACACACACACACACACACACACACACACAGAGAGAGAGAGAGAGGGGGGGAAGAGAGAGAGGTCTCTGTATACATTTTGAAGCCTAAAGTTGAAGTTAGATGTTGTCCTTGATTGCTTCCCATTTTCTTTTTCTTTTTTTTGAGACAGGTTTTCTCTGTGTAGCTTTGGAACCTATCCTGGCACTCACTCTGTAGCCCAGGCTGGCCTCGAACTCACAAAGATCCACCTGTCTCTGCCTCCTGAGTGCTGGGATTAAAGGCGCTGGCACTTTTCCATTTTCTTTATTGAGAAGAGTCCCTTGCTGAACCCAGAGCTTGTCAATTCTGTCTAGTCTAGCTAACTTGCTCTAGGAGCCACTGTCTCTGCCTCCCAGATGTTGGGACTATAGGTCAGTTCTGGGGATCTGAATTCTAATCCTTATGCTTGGGCAGCCTGAATTCACTAAACCATCACCCCGGCCCTGTCATATTGAATTCACTAACTTTTATTTCCAGTCTTTATGCTTCTCATCTCTTCTGTGGTCTAGTTACATAGATAGCTGCATTCTTCTCATCTCTGGGACTAAGTTATATGGTAATAGCAATAGTAAGGCTTCTTATTTGTTTATTAAGATGCTATATGTGAACATGTATATACATAAACATGGAAAAGAATATGTATTATATGTTAAGGGATAGAGTGCCATGTAAATGACGTATTGTGCCATTGTCTGTATATATTCATGTTATGCATATGCTTATATTCCTCATAAAAAATAGTTAGGGAATTTGCAGTGACCCCTATTTTTGTTTGAACTTGTTTTAAATATGGAGACTAGAGCTGCAGTTTGTAAAATGTTCCTTTTGCCTCTGAGGGTTTGGTATGACTTTCCCTTATGATAATAACTATGAACAAACAATTAGCTAGCCTAACATTTCAACATCTATCTATGCCTTTCTAGAATGAGCTTTAGTCACATGGTGTATTAGTGCCTTAATGCACTGTTGCAGTCCCTTGGTTAATGTTTTATTTAGGAGTTTTGTATTGACTTTTTAAAGTGAGATTTGCCTATAGAGTTTACTGTGCATAAAATACTTATTAGATTTTGTTATTAATGCAATACCCACCTAAAATGAATTATACATTTCTTTTTTCTTTTTCATAGTCTAGAAAAGTATCATCAAACTATCTGCTCTTTGAATATACATATATATATATATGTATATATATATTTTTTTTTTCTGGGAAACTATGGGGCTTGATTTTTTAAAGTTTTCCCTTCCCTAATAAATTGGGATACTTATACTTTTGATTTTTCCTAAGGAATAATAGGGAAACTATGTTTTTATAGAGAGTTGTCTATTGCACTCTGATTTTAAAATTGGTCATGCAGAATTCAGTCATTCCTGTGGCTTCCTTTCATTTTGTTTAATGCTCAAGCAGGTTGGAGTCAAGCTGCCTTCTCAAGTGTGGGCCTGAGAACCAGCTGAATTATTCCTCCTTGTCATCTCATGGTTCTGGTACTCCCTCTACATCCCAGTGTCTTCATTGGATACTGCTCAAGTTCCATGATGTCTGAGGGCACTATTGCTCTCTGACAGCAGTGTAGTAGCTGCTCATAATCTTAGAGATAGAGGGGGAGGTGAAATGGAGTTCTGAGCAGTCATAAATATTTTAAGGTGTGGTGATGGAGAGGGACAGGGCTAACCATGTAGCCTATTTTGGTTGTGAGGTTTGTGGTCTTCCTGCCTCAGTTTCTTTAGTGCTGAGATTACAAGCATATGTCAGTATGCCAGTTTATCAGCCTTAAATATTGTGTTAACACATTTTTTTTTTACCCCATCTAGTCTCCATGTACAGCTTGTGGCTTTACTCTTTTTCTTGTCCAGTATCATCTTCCTCACTTTTCAAACTTTGTATGAGGTGTTTTCCAGGGTGCTCTGTTAGCCTGACTGTGTTTCTTGCAGTTGATAGCCTATGAATTCTTTCCACAATTAAATGCGAGACTCATCCACAATGGTGTTCTGGAATGTTGAAATTCAAATATCACATGTTTGGCTATGTTTGTCTGCCTTTGTCCAGCTGTTTTTAAATCCCAGCAATTTGTATGGATGGGAAAGAACAGAGAGGTGAGGAAGGGATTCTTTTGACTTCATCTGGAACATTCTCGGCTTAGCACAAAGCATTGCTGACTCTTATTAGATCACTATCTTCCTAGGGGAGGAGATCACAGTACTCTCAACTCACTGACTATGGAGGAGGCTGTATTCTGCCATCCTGGCACTTCTTATTGTCTTCCCATCCAGTTTAACATCCTCCAACCATGGCTTTGACCAGACAGTGCATTTCCTTGATTCTGTAGCTCAGCCAAGAAAAACCAAACAACTCTAAGGAGCACTCCATATACATATGCATTATATATGTACACATTATACAGTAACTGGAAACCACTCTGGAAAATGGCTCCTTTCATTAACTTTCCAATAAACAACGTCAGCATTTTATATCATTGGATTTTCTTCTACTTTTATATGATAGAGTTTTTTCTTAAATCATTATGAACATCAATATATTTTGCTGAGCAAGAGGGAGTTTGCAGCTAGACAATATTGTTTGCCCCTCTCGATATTAGATATAAGGTTGCCAGTGACATCTTGGCTGTTACTGTGGTCTGTACCTGAGCATTCTTGTATTGCATGAGTTTACTTTTTTCTTCCCACCAACCTGGGCCTTTTACCAGGGACTTTGTCTTCTTGATGTTTTTAGGTTCCTGACACTAGGTCTGGCTCGCTGTAAAAACTTAAGTACAGTGGAGGAATTGATAGAAACAGCCTAATGATGTAGGGGAGTAGGATACAGGAAACCAAGATGCCCTGACTACACTTCTACTTTGTTTTGTGGTCTCTGTGGGGTAAGGCACTTATTTGACTGGGCATCTATTCCTTCCCTATAACAGGATGTGTTAATATGCTGCTTACATTTGAGGTCACCGAAAATGGTGATGAACACAATAGTACTTTGGAAAGTACACCAAACTACATGGGAGTGATGACTTCCTGTTCTAGTGCATGAAGGAAAAGTGAGGGTCCAATGGATTCACAACTATACAAGTAGACTTCTAATTTCCGTCAGCTCTTTAAAAACATTTATTTATTTTTGTATGTATATAAGTGTCTGAATATGTGCTGTGTGTGTCTCATTCCCTCAGAGCCAGAAAAGGGCGTCAAATTGGCTGGCACTAGGAACTGAATCTTGGTCCTCTTGCAGAAGGGGGATTTGTTTTAATTGTGCTTTGGGCTACAAGTAGAGGAAATGGGAAGGTCTCTGGAGAGATGGAGCCTCAACCAAGCTTACACCCTTTTCAGATAAGGTCCTGATGAAATTAACACCTGCACTCATTCTCTAGTGTCTCCAGGAGCTTAGATCTAGAGCACTTCTTAGATAATCTTGTTTACTTTCTGTTGCTATGAAAAAGGGATGATTTTAGCTCATGATTGCAAGCCCTCATAGCAGAAAAATCAAGGCACCAATAGGTCAATAGAGCTGTTTGCATCACATCTAAGTCAAAAGGGAGAAATGAATGCATACATGTTCACTCACTCATTTGTGTGCAGCTGGATTATCCAATTCACACAGTTTAGAACCAGCATAGGGAATGGTATCACCTATAGTGATCTGGGTCTTCTTAATCTCTGAATAGACATGCCTACAGGACAACCTACTGTAGACAAACCATCACTGAAACTCTCTTCCCAGGTGATTCTCACTTATGTCAAGTTAACAGTTAAAGCTAACTATCACAGACACCAAAATTACACATGCTCAAGTCCCTTATACAAAAAGCATAGTAATCCTCTCATATTTGAGTCACTTCTGGACAACCTATCTTAGCTAATAAAATACAAATGCTCTGTGATTAGTGGCTATGCTATATTGTTTAGAGAATAATATCAGGAAAATATTCTATCCATGTTCATGGTAGATACAATATATTTTTAAAAATATACTTAATCACCATTGGTTCAACATACCAGTGAGGAACTGATTGGCATGGTGAACCAACTGGATGTCTGTTATCTTTATTTGGATAAACTGGCCATCATTTTATGACATTATTGTTCACATGGATGATCTAAAGGGGGATATTGCAAGTAGAAGTGCCCAAGGAACATATAAAAATGAAGAGGCCTACATAGTGCCAAATATGACTTTCTTTTTCTCCAAGCTATACAAACTCACATAGTGTTTTAGTAGGAGAGTGTTTCTGTTTCCTTATCTCACTTGTCTTAGTCAACACTCCATTCCTGTGAAGAAGACACCATGATCAAAGCAACTCTTCTAAAAGAAAAGCATTTCATTGGGCCTTACTTACAGTTCAGAAGTTTAGTTCATTGACATTGCATGGTGTCACGTAGGGTAGGCAAACATGATGTTGGAAAAGTAGCTTGAGAATTCTACAACTGGATCTGCAACCAGCAGGAAGCAAGGGAGAACATTGGTACTGTCTTGGGCTTTGAAACCACAAAGCCCACCCCCAGTGACACACTTCCTCCAAAAAGCCACACCTACTTTACAAGGTTACACCTGCTCCCACAAGTCTACATCTATTGCCTTTCACTAAGCATTCAAATATATGAGCCTATGCAGGACATTCTTATTCAAACCACATTCCACTCCCTGGTCCTCCTAGGCTTGTAGCCATATTATAATAAAAAAAAATGCAGTAAGTCCAACTTCAAATATCATCATGGTCTATAACAGTCTCAACACTGTTTCAAAGTCCAAAGTATCTGATATTCATGGCAATCTCTCAACTATAATCCCCTGTAAAAGCAAAATAAGAAAGCAGGTCATACACTTCCAACCTACAATGACACAGAATATACACTACCATTTCAAAAGGGATGAAAGACAGCATAGTGAGGAAATACTGTTAGGCAAATTCCAAATTCGGCATTTCCATGTTTAATGTCAAAGTACTCTTCAGATCCCCAACTCCTTTCAGGTTTGTTGAATGGAGTACACCTCTCTCTCTCTCTCTCTCTCTCTCTCTCTCTCTCTCTCTCTCAGTCTCTCTCTCTCTGTGTCTCTCTCTCTCTCTCTCTTTCTCTCTCTCTCTCTCTCTCTCTCTCTCTCTCTCTCTCTCTCTCTCTCTCTCTCTCAGGCTGGTTCCATACCTGGTCTGACTCTTTCCTTGGCAGGTAATCCATGACTCTGGCATCTCCAAGGCAGTCCAGGCTTCACCTTCATAACTTCACACATTGACCTCTCTGGGCCTCCATGAAACGACATCCCTGACACATGCCTGGCCTTACCAGCTTTCCTTAGCTGCAGAGGGAGATTCCACAGCCTCCTTATATCATCAACTCTAAAGTCAGAACCATGTGACCGAAGCTGACAAGGTTTTCCCCCTGTAGAGGCTGGAACATGGTCCTTTCATTTAAAGACATTTTCACCAGCATTCTGTTTTCAATGGTTCTTTACACTGTCTAAGCTTAGCCGCCCTGAAACTTTCTCTATAGACCAGGCTGACCTTGAACTCAGAGATCTGTCAGCCTCTGCCCCCTGAGAGCTGGCAATAAAGTTGTCTGCTACCACATCCAACTCTAAACTTTTCTTCAATTCCCTTTTACAAGTTGGAAGCTTCACTGGGTGGGGTCTTTCCCTGAGGTCACCAGTCCCTTTATTTCATATAGGATCAGGATTTTCTTTGAACATTCTATCTCTTTGAGCACTGGACTTAGCTACATTACACTTCCTGGTGCTTCTTTCCTCCTTAAACTGTACATTTTCTATTTTTCCTCACTCAGTTTATTTCTGTTCATTATAGACCTGTATAAGACCCACCACTAATAACCATATGACACAGTCAATTAGGTCTTTGAAATCTCCTCTGCCAATGTTATTTATACTAAACTCTTCAATTTAGCCTCAAGCAGACTTTCTGGACAAGGGTGGAAAGCAGCCACATTCTCCACCAAAATATCCCAAGAACAATCTCTTGGTCACACAACAAAATTCTTTCCCTGTGAAACTTCTTGAGTTGGGTTTCCATAGTTCAAATTACTTTCAGCACTGCTGTCTTCCATGCTTCTACTAGGGTGACCCCTTAATCACTGCTTAAAGTGTCCAATCACTTTTCTATTCCAAAGTCCCAAAGCATTCCATATTGCTCCAAACAAAGCATGGTAATCATACCACAGCAATACCTCAGTCCCCGGTACCAACTTCTGCTTTAGTCAATATTCTATTACTGTGAAAAGACACCATGGCCAATTCAACTTATAAAAGCATTTCACTGGGACTGGCTTACAGTTCAAAGGCTTAGTTCGTTGTCATTATGGCAGGAAACATGGCATCACACAGATATGATGCTGGAAAAATAGCCGAGAGTTCTATATCCAGATCTTCAGGCAGCAAGAAGACAGAGAGAAAACTTGGGACTGTCTTGGGCATTTGAAACCCCCAGTGACATACTTTTTCCAACAAGTTCATGCTTCCTAATGCTTCTCCCTAAGCATTCAAATATATGAGACTATGAGTGCCATTCTTCTTCAAACCACCACATTACTCAAGAAAAATCAAGTTACTTCAAGGAATATACCATGGGTATATGGGACACACACAGGCACAAAGAATCTGAAGAGGCTTCCATTTTGCAAAATAAGTAACAGATATAGAAAATAATCACTAGCATGGCATAATTACTTTTAGTTATTGTTTATTATGTGGAAGGTGTTTTCTAAATGCTATATCCATCCTTTAGCCCTGTGACAACCCTTTGAAGAAAGGGTCTCATTAAAATGCCCATGTGAAAGGAGAGGTCCAGAGAGCATGAACTGAGGCCCACCTCCTCTTCTAGAGAACCCAAGACACAGACTCAGACCCCCCCCACACACATACATAGGAAAGAGGCATATAGAGGATTTGGTGACTGGTGAAGAGTCTCATGATAAGGGTGGTTAGTAACCTGCACAAACTTTGAATTATTGTTTGTGTTATTTTTCCTTTTTATTTTTTAGCCCTGTTATATTTGGAGATTTCAATGAAAAAAAAGTAGGGACTCCTCTATTTTTTGATTATTGTAATTAAGAATACTCGCTATTTGTCAAGACCATGATGATGAAACCCACAGAATCAGCTGACCCGAGCTAGCAACAGATCACTGACTCTGGTCTGACAAATGGTGAACCTGAATTAGACTGCACTAGACTCCCTTAATATAGGTGGCAATAGTGTGACTGGGACAATATATGAGGCCACTTATATACTGGGTCAAGATCCAACTCTAATGCACAAACTAACTTAATGGATTCCATTCTATATGGAGAGATCCTTGCTCATCCTAGACACAAGGATTTGGTTGTGGAGAGATGCCTTGGTCCTGCCTCAACAAGATGATGGGACAGATTTAGTGAACTTCCTTCCTAGGGAAGGTCTTACCTTCTCCAAGGAGCAGATGGGATGTGCAGTGAGGGGAAGTGGGGGGAGCAGGAGGAGGCAGAGAGGGGGAACTGGCATTGGAGTGTAAGAAATAAATTAATAAGAAAAGTTAAAAAATAATAATCATTGTTTGCATTGCTGAAATAATGAAAATGTGATTAGTAAGATTTTGGCAGCACCACAGTCTAGTGTCAGGTTGTAAAATGTTCTCAGGAAATGGGATCTCTCTGAATCCTGGAGTAGTTTCTGGTTAATTAGGAAAGGGCAAATTGAGGTGGCACAGTTATATCTGATGGGAACAGAGAACGTTATAGGTCAGCACAGCTGCTTGACAAAATCCAGCAAAGCTGGGGCACTCGAGGACTGCCTTCCCACATTTGGTTTTTATCTTCTCTGCTCCATACTTGGGAGATTTTTAATTTCTGTGCAATTTTGGGGTAATGGATTGATGAGAAATTTCTTAAAAATCATCCATGCCTTCTCCCAGGAATGCTGCTTCCAAGCTTCCCCAAAAAAGTCCTGAACACGCTACCTCTCCTGCTTTAGGGAGCGATCCTTATCGACTTGAAGGTCTTCCTTATGCCTTGGAGGATGTGACACACAGAAAGAAGCCAGAGGTCTCTTTATGAGGCTATGAGACAAGATTCAGTGGGCTAGAGGAGTTGGCCACAGTTCAGATTACAAGCCTCTTCCCATTATACACTCAAGCAATCACATGGCATAAACAACAATGAAGTTAGACTAGCTGAAATTACCTCTGCCCTACACAGAGACTTATATTCATGAACAGAGAATGGAGTAGAAAGATGATAAAAGAATAAGATGTCAGGACTTCTTCTCCTTAGAAAAGTTAGCACATGTAGAGCCACTATGCTATCGTATGACCAAAGGGGCAACAGAATGCCAGGATTAGATATACATACAAATATCATAAAGATAGAAAGTATAAACGTTGTATTATGCCAGAATTTGAATGATAACTGTAGCAGCTTTGGCCTGGGGATAGATATTTCTTGGACAATTAAGAGTTACTAATACATTTCTTGGGACATGAAAACAAGCCCAAGGATGGCTTGAAGATTGTTTTAGTCTAGTATCCTTGTACCCACAAAAGCTACCAGCCTAAGAACAGACTCTCATATGCCTCTAGATTCTTAAAAATTGGGTTATGGGGTTGATGAGTAAAGATGATTATGGATGATTACTGTTTATCAATGATGTCAAAACTTGAGGGAAAATGATGGGAAATGATAATTCTGTTCTGTCATAGTTTATTAATGGTGACTAAAAGATGAGTAAGAGAAAATGTTAAACACGTGTCCAAAACCATAAATGGTATGTTCTAAGTTTTGGAACAGCATGAATGTATCCCTACTTACTAAATTCTGTATAAATAAAGAAGCACTCTGGCTACTAGTCAGTTAGGCAGCAAGATTCTCCCGACCACCATGGCCTGACTCAGTCCTTCCATCTCCTACTCCTCACATCCCCTGAAGGGACCTGCATCTTCTCTGGGGATGTGCTTCTTTTCTATCTCTTCTAAAATGAAACTAAGAAGTGTCCAGTGTCTGATTCCTCCCATCACTGCTCTTGCATATCCATCTTCAGACCCCACCCTCATCCAGAGCTGGACTCAGGAACTGAGGCAATGCTTTTATAAATTTAGACAAAAGTGTGATTGATACAGCCTTTATACTTCAACCTTCAGGCCATCTTTAGTGATTACAGTGACAATGACTTTAGTCTTATGAATATTTTACATTTATGATTGGCTTCTCTCTCTTCCCAGTGTCATAAAGGTTGGGAACACACCCTAACCAACTCTCACTGCTCAAGAGCCAGCATTGATTATTTCTTTAGAGAGAAAGTGATGGGTAGACTTATTTGCCATGGTTAAGAGTCCACAAAAGGCCTGGGGATTTTAAAGAACTTTATGAAATAGAAGTCTACAGAAGAGAAGGTTTGGAATAAACAATGCTTTAAAGTCATATAGTCAGCCAGGAAGCATCGGAGTGAGATCTGTTGGTTTGCAATCTGTCTCCCACACTTTGGATTACAAATAAAGTCTGTGTATAGTGGTCCTGTAATAATAGTAAGTGAACTATTGTCAGAAACTTGAGTGATCACCATGGGGTACACTTGATGATCTTACAGCCAGAATTCATGAGGCTTGTGCCTTGAGGGCAGTATTCTCCCATCCAAGTACCAACCAGGCCCGACCCTGTTTAGCTTCTGAGATCAGACGAGATCGGGTGTGTTCAGGGTAGTATGGCCGTAGACAAGGGCAGTATTCTCAACCATCCTAGATAGATTCTGACCTGAGCTTGGGTTTGGAGTAGGGTGAGACAGGGTGTGTCTCCTTGGGAGCTCCTTAAACTCCTTTTCTTAACAACGTGTGTGTGTGCATGGTTTGTGTGTATGTGTATGCGTGCATGCGTGTATGTGTGTGTGTGTGTGTGTGTATGTGTGTGTATGTATTAATAGTAGGGAATTTCAATGCACACTTTCTCCACCAGAGAGGTCTTCTGGACAAAAAATAAGCAGAGGAACATTAGAATTAATTGATATAATATATTAAATTTATTTAGCAGATATTTATTGATTATTCTACCCAAACACCAAAGAATTTATATTTTTCTCAGCAGCTTATGGAACTATCTCTAAAATATACCACATCCTGGGGTGAAAAACAAATATTAACAAATTTAGAAATATTGAAATAACTAAGTGTATCCTATCTGATCACAATGCAATAAAAGTTAAAGTCCACAGCAAACAAATGTAGTAAGTACACATACTAATAGAGAGTAAACAAGATGAAATAAAAGTTTCCTAGAATAAAGTGAAATAAATGAAAGCAAAATTTCTGGGACATATTAAAAGCAGTCCCACAAGGGAAATGTATAGCTTTAAGTAATGACACTAGAGAAACAAGAAAGAGCACAAACAAGCTACTTAATGATGCACACTTGGTTTGAATCATTAATAATAAACATTGAATCACCAATAATGTGTCAGTGTTGCATTAAGGAAAGAAATCAAAGCACTTCTCCTTGGCATAATTTAACCAAAAGTCGGGTCCATTATGACTCTTGCATACCTATTTCATCAATACCTTACTCTCCTCTAGTGCCCTTTAGCATCCCCTTACCCCTCCCTCCACAATCTGTGATAGCCTGGAAGGCTTTTTCAAAAACCCCACTGATGAGATTATTTGTTCTGGAGGTCTTTGATTTAATGGGGTCTTGAATCCAGACTCTTACCCATTCTAGTTTTAGGCTTTCTTTTTGTATACACACATGACCCATTAAAGCCATTCCCAGGCCACCACTGATTGCCAGATGGCTTTAGAGAGTTGCCAGTTTCAGTGTTTATCTCTCTGGATTGATCTTTTCTCATTGATTCTTATCTCTAGGCATTCTTTTTATTCTCATGCCAGCTCAGATAAGTCTAAGAGATTTAAAGGATGCTTTATTGACAACTTGGGTGTTCTGTACCAGGAGTCATTCCAAGCCCTTCAAACTGCTGACCACATAATTGCAGCACAGCCTGGCTCTGACTCTTCTTGGATGTTGTCTCCTATTACTCCAGTCTGTAGTCAGGTGGAACTTATAGCTGGTTGTAGGATGCAGATAAATACCATTGATGCAGGTAAGCTACAGAGCAATTATTATTCATGGAAACTGAAATGGGAGGGCCAGGGAAGATATAGAAATGACTACTTGAGTTGGGATTTGAAAAGGAAAAATAGAGTGAGGTGAGCTAACAAAGGCATGAAGGTGTGAAATATGACACTGAAACCTCCATGCCCAAGTGGATACTTGGGTATCCACTGTCTAGTACTGTCTAGTCTTGTCTCGGGGTACCCTAGAGTTCAGATCAATAGCTTGGTCTGTCAGCCAGCAGTAGTCTTGTGCCTAGTTCTACAGACCTAGTGCCTCATGTCCCAGACATAGTCAGTCTGTATAAGGTCAGCTCTTGCCTGTACTCCCTTCCAATTCATGTGCCTTCCTTGGGCTTATCCATCTTCTGGGGTTAGAGTACTGCTACATCCTTACTTGATCTACTGGGAATGGTATATAGCATAGTTCTCTGCCTTCTCTCCATTCTCTACTAGGAATTTTGCTAATCACTCCTCATAGACTTCTCTCATTTTCTGCTCTCAAATACTTCATGAAGGAAACTAGGCTTGGGCTTTATTGTGTTGGTACACAGATCCAGGATGTTTTGATCATCAATGTTTCCTGTGAGTGAGGAACCTGAGTGGACATGCTCAAGAGAGGAAGTGATACGGGGCCCTCTGCTCACTGTCGATCACATTAGACCCCTAAGGTATTCTAAAATAAAGGAAATTGTAGTTCTAGTCTTTTTGGAAGAGAAGAAAAGAAAAACAAAAATCTTGAAGTGGCTCCCAGATACATGCCTCCTGTCTAGAACTCTCTTCTGAGTTTTGGATCTCTATATTCATCTTTTTTTTTATTTAGTATTTATATTTAGTCATTTCAGGAGAACCTCAAAAGTGCAATTTTCATCTCTCAAATTCTGCTGCTCATCTCAGCCCTTGTACTGGTCAAGGCCACAGGCTAAGAACCAGAACAGCAGTCTGATCTTGGGTTCCCCAAAATCCTACTACGTCCATCCTTGTTTCTGCTTCAGCGGCCATTCCCTAGGCCCACTTCCTCACTGTCACTCATTCGTTCTCCCTGGTCATGCTCTCTAACCCATTTTCTGAAATAATCCAGAGTGAGCACACAAAACCTCAGCGTCCAAAGCATCATCTGTGGGCCAGCACCATTGGTACCTTGTGGGAATTCATTAAAAATGCAGGACCCCAGGCCATCCTGACAGGTGTAAGGATGGTATCTCATACCAGTTTTGATTTGCATTTCCCTGATGGCTAAGGATGTTGAACAATTTCTTAAATGTCTTTCAGCCATTTTAGATTCCTCTAGTGAGAATTCTCTATTTAGTTCTGTACTCCACTTTTTATGATAATATTTTTAATTTAAATTTGAAACAAGATTGTTTTATATGTCAATCCCAGTTCCCTCACCCTCCCTTCTTCCCCTGTCCCCCCCTCAACCCCTATCCCAACCCCTTTCTGCTCCCCAGGGAGGGTGAGGCCTACCATGGGGGATCTTCTAAGTCTGTCACATCATGTGGAACAGGGCCTTGGCCCTGCCTCATGTGTCTAGGCTGAGAGAGTGTCCCTCTATGTGGAATGGGCTCCCAAAGTCCATTTGTATACCAGAGATGAATACTGATCCACTACGAGACACCCCATAGACTACACAGTCTCCCTAACTAACACCCACATTCAGGAGGTCTGGGTCGGTCCTATGCTGGTTTCCCACTTATCAGTCTGGAGTCCACAAGCTCCCCTTTGTTCAGGTCAGCTGTTTTTGTGGGTTTCTCCAGCCTGGTCTTTGCTCCTCACTTCTCCCCTCTCTGCAGCTGGATTCCAGGAGTTCGGCTCAGTGCTTAAATGTGGGTGTCTGCTTCTGCTTCCATCAGCTACTGGATGAAGGCTCTAGGATGGCATAAAAGGTAGTCATCAATCTCATTATTGGGGCAGGGCATTTAAGGTAGCCTCTCCACTAGTGCCTAGATTGTTAGTTGAAGTCATCCTTGTAGATCTCTGGACATTTTCCTAGCCAGATTTCTCTTTAAACCTAAAATGGCTCCCTCTATTATGGCATTTTTTTTTTGCTCTCCTCTATTCTTCCCCTTACCCAATCTCCCTGCTCCCTCATGTCCTCCTCTCCCCCCCCCTTCTCCCATTCTCTTTCTCCTAACTCCCTCTCCTATCCCACCATGATCCAATTTGCTCAGGAGATCTTGTCCCTTTCCCTTCTCAGGCTCTTCTTTGTTTCCTAGCTTTTCTGGCAGTATGGATTGTAGGCTGGTAATCCTTTGCTCTATGTCTGAAATCCACATATGAGTGACTACATACCATGTTCTTCTTTTTTGTGATAGTGTTTCCTCACTCAGGATGGTTTCTTCTAGTTCCATCTATTTGCCTGCAAATGTCAAGATTCCATTGTTTTTTTTTTTTTTTTTCCCGCTGAGTAGTATTCCATTGTGTAAATGTACCACATTTTCTTCATCAATTTTTCCATTGAGGGACATCTAGGCTGCTTGCAGGTTCTGGCTATTACAAATAATGCTGCTATGAACATAGTTTAACAGATGTCCTTGTTGTATGAATGTGCATCTTTTGGGCGTTTGCCTAAGAGTGAGATTGCTGGATCTTGTGGTAGACTGGTTTCCATTTTCCTGAGTAAACTGGCTGTACAAGTTTGCACTACCACCAGTAATGGAGGAGTGTTCCCCTTTCTCAACACTCTCTCCTGAATGAACTGTCTTTGGTGTTTTTGATTTTAGCCTTTCTGATAGGAGTAAGATGGTATCTCAGAGTTGTTTTGATTTGCATTTCCCTGATGGCTAAGGATGCTGAGCACTTTCTTAAGTGTCTTTCAGCCATTTTAGATTCCTCTATTGAGAATTATCTATTCAATTCTGTATCCCACTTTTTAATTGAATTATTTGATGTTTTGGTAACTAGCTTCTTGAGTTTTTTGTATATTTTGGAAATCAGCCCTCTGTCAGAAGTGAAGATCTTTTCCCAGTCTGTGGGCTGACATTTTGTCTTGAAGCTAATTGTGGTCTCAATGTCTGTGCTACTGGTGTTATGTTAAGGAGGCAGCCTTCTGTAACAATTTCTTCAAGGGTACCTCCCACTTTCTTGTCTACGAGGTTCAGTGTGGCTGGGTTCATGTTGAGGTCTTTGATCCATTTGAATTAATTTTAGTTTGAAGTCTTATTTGTTAGTTATTAGGATAGCTATACCAGCTTGTTTCTTGGACCATTTGATTGGAAAATCTTTTCTCAATCTTTTACTGTGAGGTAATGTCTGCCTTTGAAGTTGAGGCATCTTTCTTGTATATAGCAAAAGGATGGATTCTGTTTTCATATCCATTCTATTAGCCTGTGTCTTTTTATAGGTGAGTTAAGACCGTTCATATTGAGGGAATATTAATTAACCATTGATTTTGACCTATTTCTTTTTTATTTGTTTTCAGTATTGGTATTGTGTGGTATTGTGTTTAGATCCCCCCCTTTTTTTTTGACTTTTGGTAATGTGGGATTATCTATTGCCTATTCTTTTTGTGAGTGTAGTTAACTTACTTGAGTTGGAGTTTTCCTTCCAGTACTTTCTGTGGGGCTGGATTTGTGGATATGTATTGTTTAAATCTGGTTTTGTCATGGAATATCTTGTTTTTTACATCTATAGTGACTGAAATCTTTGTGGGTATAGTAGTCTGGGCTGGCATCCATGGTCTCTAAGTTTTTGTAGAACATATATCCAGGACCTTCTGGCTTTCAGAGTTTCCATTGAGAAGTCAGGTATAATTCTGATAGGTCTTTCTTTATATGTTACTTGGCCTTGTTCTTTTGCTGCCCTTAATATTCTTTCTCTATTCTATATGTTTGTTGGTGCTTTGTTTATTATGTGTTGGGGGGGGAGTTGTTTTTTTATTTTTGTTTTTTTTTGGTCCTGTCTATTTGGCATTCTGTAAGCTTCTTGTACTTTCATAGGCATGTCCTTCTTTAGGTTGGGAAATTTTTCTTCTATGATTTTGTTGAATATGTTTTCTGTACCTTTGCGCTGGGCTTCTTTGACTTCTTCTATACCTATTATTCTTATGTTTGGTCATTTCATGTGTCCCATATTTCCTAAATATTTTGTGTTAAAGGTTTGTTGGACTTACAATTTTCTTTGGTCAATGAGTCTGTTTCCTCTAGTTTATCTTCAGCACCTGAGAGTCTATCTTCCATCTCTTGTATTGTCTTGATTATGCTTACATCTATAGTTCATGATCAGTTACCTGGATTTTCTATTTCTAGCATTCCCTCAATTTGTGTTTCTTTATTGTCTCTATTTTAGTTTTCAGGTCTTGAACTGCTTGAATTGTTTCCTTCATCTGTTCAATTGGCTTTCCTTGCTTTCTTTAACAGATTTGTTGATTTCTTGCAATTTTTGGTTTGTCTTTTCCTCCATTTCTTCCAGTTTTTTTTGTTTGTTTTTTCTTCCATTTCTTTAATGGATTGTTTTCATTTCCTCTCTATCATCTTTATAAAGTTATTTTTAATGTCATTCTCTTCCAGTGGGTGCCGGTTCAAGATAGGAATGGCAGCAGATGCTGGATGGCTCAGTCTGCCTCCAGATTTCTCTTGGTGATTCAGTGATGGGGCAGGTCTGGGGACCATGATTCAGGGTATTCAAACAGAGAAAGGTGCATAGGAAAAGGCCCAGCACTCACCTCTTCCAGTAGGTACTGGTCCAAGATAGAATGGTGGCCAAGGAGCAGTTTTTTTTTTTTTTTTGAGAAGCTCTACATAAATCCATAACCTCAGACAAGTAGGTGACAAGTTTTTACCTCCTTTGATATGAGGATATCCAAATATGTCTAGTATTAACTCTTTGGAGCTTGGAGAGTCAAGAAAATGATAACTATTTTAAAGATGTGGAAATTGAACTTCAGATAAGATAACATGTCAATTGTTACATTTATTTTTAGAGGTGAATCTGGGATTTCAATCCAGGAATGACTGACTTCAAATCTAAGGCTGTATTTTAGAGTCAGTGATTTAGAAGTAGTTGGGTTGGCTTTTTATGTCATGATTGAATGAATTAGTGAATCCATCCACCCACCCACCCATCTGTTCAGAGAAGGATTTACTCTCAGAGCAGGACAGAGGCACTGCAAGCAGAGCGAAAACTCTGGTAAGGGTCAAGGTGATGATGGTGAGGACAGAAAAGCCAGAAAGCCAGACAAGATAGTATTTGATACTTTTATTCAAACTAGAAGATGAACCCATTAAGTGATATGCATTGCTATGGTTAAGAAAGCAGGTACTGGGATAGGTTAGGGATTCAAATCCTGTCTTTATCATCTACTGGGGCTGTGAACAAGGGCAAAACATTCAGCCATTGTGCATTGACTGCCATGGAATGAGAATGATAATCCCATCACCTGCCCTGTGGTCCCCTGGTTGGGTGAAGTGGTTAATTTGGATGAAGCTAGTATGGCACTGCCTCGTGCACACAGAGAAGACCATCTATATTCTCATCACTGCTGCAGGCGCTGGAGTGTGGCAGGGCATCACGCATGTTGCCTTCCTTCATAAAGCTGATATTTTACTGGAAAGTACAAGGGGAGAAGGAAGCGCATTCTTGTATTTACAGAAACCACTGACATCTAGACAAAATTCTTTGACATTCCTTGCCTGGAGAACTGAGACCCGTGTTCTTTCCCGTTAAATCTGGATGGGTGTGTGATGCCTTCGAATGATCAGAGAAAGCCTCTCTGACTAGGGGCATGTTGGTCAGCTCATAAAGAAACAGGCTTTCCTGTGACATTTTCATAAACTAGGCCATTACAGCCCTACTCCCCCACCCCATTGCCTGTCCCCTCTGTCTTCTCTTGCTGGACTCCTCACTCCCAGATCTGCCTTCCCTATATACCCGATACTATTTCGTGTTCACTCTCCCTTCCCTTCTAGAGCCCTTCCCTCCTGCTCAGAGTTTCCTTTCTATGTGCCCACCGCGCCCTCCAGAAAATGTCAGTCTAGATTTCACACGGGAGAAAAAGTGATCGTTTGTCTTTCTGTCAGACTCATTTTGTTCAACACAATGATCTCCAATTTCATCCATTTTATGTGTCATCATTTCATTCCTTAGATCTTAATAACATTGCTTTGGGCACACTTGTCACAGTTTCTTCTTTCCTTCATCAATAATGCATCTCTAGGATGGCTTGATATCTTGGTTGTTGTGACCAGGACAGCAGGGGACATGGATGTGCAGGATCCCTGTACTGTGCTGACTTGGAGGCCTTCAGGTGTGCAGCATAAGTGGTAGTGTGGACTCCTACTGTAGCTCTATTTTTTTCATTTCTCTCTCTTTTAATTTAAATTAGAAACAATCTTGTTTTACATATCAATCCCAGTTCCCTCTCCTTTCAATCATCCTATGCCCCCCCATCCCACCCCCTTTCTGCTCCCTAGGGAGATGAGCCTTACATGTGGGGTCATCAAAGTCTGTCATATCATTTGGAGCAGGGCCTAGGCCCTCCCCCATGTGTCTAGGCTGAGGGAGTATCCCTCTATGTGGAATGGGCTCCCAAAGTCCATTCCTATATTAGGGATGAATGCTGATCCACTACCAGAGGGCCCATAGACTGCCCAGGCCTCCCAACTGACACCCACATTCATAGGCCTGGGTCAGTCTATGCTGGTTTCCTAGTTGTCAGACTGGGGTCCATGAGCTCTCCCTTGTTCAGGTCAGCTGTTTCTGTTGGTTTCTCCAGCCCGGTCTTGACCCCTTTGCTCACCACTCCTTCCTGTTTGAAACTGGATTCCAGGAGTTTGGCTCAGTGCTTAGTAGCTCTAATTTTTTAACTTTCTTTCTATTTATTCTTTGTGTCTTTCACATCATGTATCTTGGTCCCATTCATTTCCTGTTCTTCTGTATCTGCCCTCTGCCCTGACAGTTCCTGATCCCCTCATAAAATTTAAGAGAAAAAAAAAGTGTGTGTGTGTGTGTGTGTGGGTCTCATCATGGAAGCTGTAGTGTGATGGCGAGTCACACAATACATTCTTTTGTCCACATATCTTTACTTGTTCATTGCAGAGTCATTGGTCTGGTTCGAGGCCTCTGGTTTCTGTTAACCACTGATGCTGGGCCCTCACTGGGACTCCTCTTGGTTATCCTGCTGTTGCCCTGTGTTGTGGAGATCCTTCACGTGCTCCAGCAGATCCCAGATGGGGTGAATATTGGGGTGGGCCAACCTATAACTCTGGTTCTGGGCCTTGGTGGTTGCAGGTTTGTCGGCCCACTGGCTCTGCCTTGTTCTCACCATCAGGGTGAGCTCTCCAGCATCGCTCTTGCCTGTCCACCCTTGGAAGTGATGAGCAAGGGGTACGGCCAGTTCTCCTGCTTTCATGAGCTCGGGGTTGGGATCTCCCACACCTTCAGGGCCAGCTCTTCTGTGTTACCCAGGTATGGCACTGGGTCACTCTCCCCAGAGCTGCAGGGGAGGGGGCACGTGCCTCAGGTTGATGGGTGGGGAGGGAGGGACAGCATCTTTTCCCCATCCATGCCACCACATGACAGGTGAGTGACGGGGACATCTCTTCCATTCTCACAGTATTTGGGCTGGCTCACCCATGTCTCTGCTGACAGGATTGGCTCTATTGTGCTGCCCATGTGAAGTGCAGAGCCTGCACTCCCAAGTGTTGAAGCTGCTGGTGGGCAGGGATAGCTCTCCTAACCTTCTGACCTCAGGGCAAGCTCTCCCATCTACCACAAGTGCTGATGGTGGGGGGCAGGGAGAGGGAGGGAAGGGCATCTCTCCTTGGCCCATATTTCCACATGACAGATGGTAGCTCTATTTTTAATTTTTGAGGAGCACCCATTCTTTTTTTTATATATATTTATCTATATCTCTATTATCTTTTCTTATTTTTACATATTGATTCCAGTTCCCTCTCCTTCCCTCCCTCCCATGCCCCTCAATCCTCCTCCCATCCTAACCCCCCCCCACTCCACAGGGAGGGTGATGCCTTCCAGGAGGGATCATCAAAATCTGTCAAGTCATTTGGAGTAGGGACTAGGCCCTCCCTCCTGCCTCTAGGTTAAGGGAGTATACCTCCATGGGGAATGTGCTCCCAAAGTCCTTTTGTGCACCAGGGATCCATCCTGGTGAGGAACCCCCATTCTTACCCCCACAATGGCTGTACCATTGAGAAGAGATTGAGGGGACAAGAAGTCTTCATTCGCTTATGTTTTGATGGCAGAATAGCTGTGGAGTAATAAGGAAAGGGGATTCAAGGCTGGCCTCAGCACTTTTGGTGTGAGCAACTTGAAATGTGGAGTTACCATTTTGATATGAACCAGATTGGGGGAGTAAAAGATCCATGTGGCAAGATCACACAGTACTTAATCAGCCTCCTCTCACGAGATCAACCCAGAAGAATTAAGGATTCTTCCGGAGAATTAAACCATGACAAAAGGTGTATTGGAATATAGTCTGGTGAATGAACTGGCTGTTTCTTGCTATAGATTCTTTCTGTAGCTTATTTCCCTCTGTGACAAACTTGGGATTTACTTCTCACAGTTCAGCATTATCTAATCATTTACTGGGCACAATTTCTCCCATGCTTTGGAGTTTATGGATTAAAGCCCTCAGCTGTGTGTTATACCTGTATCCCACTTCCAGGGCCTTGTTCCCCCCCTCTACGTAATTAGAGAGATCTTCTTTCCTGCAATTATCCTTACGGACAGGCATTTGGTCAGGGTTTAGGGCCCAGATAAAATCATTCCATCTAAGACATTCCCAGATATCCAAGGACATAGAATTACTACACACCCAAAGCTGTAGATTTACAGCTGCCCATATGGATTATAAAAATAAGCATTCCCTGATTTTACCTCACTGGCAGATAGAGAAGAATAATCTAACCACTTAAAATGTAGCATAGCACAGTAGTTTCCCTTTCTAGAATTCCATGATGATTTAATCTCTTAACTAACCTTCTTCTCCCTTAAGGAGTTCACCGGACATTCACTAGCCATTCCCAACTTTAAGCTGACAGCCAGGACTTCCCCTATGTAAAGATTCTTATCTGTCTTTCATGGTACACAAGAATTCTAGTCCTGGACCCCACTAGGGATGGAATATTGATAGCTGTAAGGATCTATAAACTGCAAACATTTTGTCAGGATGGAGAATAATAAAGAGATGGATAGAAAGATCGTAGTGTAAGTAGATTCTTTTTTCCCCTCAGATTTTATTTCCTTAGCTTATTGTGGCTCCTCTTTTTGGACCCTGAGTAAAATTTTAGAAGCTGCCATGCTAAAATATTTGATATCTCTGAATCAGCCTCCAACTGGTGTTGGCCAGGCCTCTGATGGGCAGCAGGACACAGAACTCATGTCCTTTGTGGTATGAAGTACAGTGAGTAGGGAGGTCAGTCATAGCAACGGAGAGGGGTGTTGGCAGGATTCTTCACTAGGGAACCCCATGATGCCTTGTTCTAGCCTCTGCTGTGGATGTGTCACACTTGAGATACCTAAGGGACTTCTAATTGCAATTGCCAGGAAGCGATTCAGCACAGACTCAGTGTAACACTGTCGCCATCAGATTGAGGATGCTGCGATATGGTGTTGTACCTGGGCAATGTCACCTGGGAAGACTCCACCTAGGTTAGAAGCCACAGAGATGTGATAATCCTTAAAAGAGGCTGGGAAGGGGTGACCAGGGTACTGGGGAGGGGACCCAAGAGGACAGTGATGCAGACAGATGACAGAGCCAATGGCCTTGAGAAAAGCAGCACCCTGAGACCCGGAAAGAAAGCAGAATAGGCCAGATCCAGGATGGACGGAAGAAGGGAAGGGAAAGCGGACATTGTAGAACAGAGAGAAGAAGCCATGTCTGCAAGAGGATACCTGGTCAAAGGAGAGTAGATTTGAGACATAAAAGAAAAAAAAAAAAAGTGTTTGTGTGTGGGTGGGTATAATCTACCGGAGGGGGCACGCTCTATGTGGGGGTAAGAGACAATGGTAGACCACTGGAGAAGCCAGCATGGATGGCTCTGCAGGGCCCAGGAAGGGGCGGACCCAGCACAGGGGCTCCTGGCACTTCTTCCTTGGGGACAGGGCAGCGGTGGCACAGAGCCTTCTGTGGGGACCTTTGAAAGGCTCACTCCAGGGAGCACCGCTGAGCCCTTCTGGCCTTGGGATTCTGGCCCTGGAATTAAAGCGAGTTTGATGAACTCGGAAACAGAAGCCAGACAGGGCAATCACTAATGGCAGCTAGAGGAAATTCTTGGCCTCTAAATTATGCAGCTGTCCGTCAACAGCTTAATTAAGGCAGCCGTGGCTCCTCAGCTGTGTTTGTTATTTCAGCGGGTGGGGGAGAAACCACAGGAAAATGAACGAGAGTTCGTCAGCAAGTTGCTTTTAGATGTTCTCACAGCTTTCCCAAGGGGCGACTCAGCTGTGAAGAACCGGAACTGAGGGGACTCGGAGGGTGGCCTTTGCTAACAACAGGCTCTCACTAATCTTAGCAGCTGGTGCCCTTTTAACCCCAAGGTATGAGTTTTCCCCCTAATTTCCTTTTTCCTTTTGTTGTTGATTTTTGGCGATCTTCCGGGCTGCCAACTTTATGCTCTGATTGGCGTGTTAACAAGGGTGGTAGCTGAGGTTCTACCTGCCCTCTAAGGAACTCTTCCTGGTTCTCTGTCCAGCTGGTCTTGTCCAGGTCTCTGATGGGCAGCAGGGCACAGAAGAACTGATATACAGTGAGTGGGAGAGCAGTGATAGCAGAGGGGGATGGTTAGCAGGATCCTTCACTTAAGGGACTCCATGAACTTCGCTTGAGCTGGGCTGGGAAGAAGACTAAGTCACTTTAAGTAATTTAGACTTCAGGCTTTATGCTAAGGGCCATGGGCAGCCACAGAGAGTTTAAGAAATTGAATCACAGGCCAAGTGAACCAAAGAATCTCAAATGATCCCTGTACCTGGCGGAGTCAGAGAGGGGTAGAGGGTCACAGTGTGGGGTAGACATCAAATGGAGTAAACACTCTCAGGGGGCAGCATTCCCAGCTCTGCTGTTGAATAGTCCCACACACCCATCTCCTCTCTGCTCTGTTGCAGGCCACTTGCTCACTCAAGTGTGTGTGTGTTGTCACAGCGCAACTTCCAACGCTACTCTCCTCTGCTCTCCTCATTTAGGATGGGGCAATGGGCTTGTCTTTCTTATTGTCTTGTGAGCCAGAAATCACAGGTCGAGACCATGGACCACTGAGAAGAAGCAGAAATTGTGTGTTGCGTGCTGTTTCTGATTTTTCTTCTGTTGCTCGGTGACAGCTGGCCGAATTCAGTGGTGGAGAACACAGAGTATACTACTAGACTTGCGTGGGTTTGAATCCCAGCTCTAACATTCATCAAGGATTTAACTTCCCCATCCTCAATTTCCCCATTTCTAAAATGGGACTAATACTAGCAACCTGTCATGGTTGCCAAGGACTTGGAATAGGGCTTGGCCATGTTGAGAGTTGCGATGTCACAGCTGTTGCATTTTGGTGACTAAGCATGTGGGGATGGCAAGAAGGGAAGCAGTCCTTTTCAATGACAAGATAAAGCCCCTGCAGGCTCACTGAAAGTTCCTACCCAGTTGGGATACAAACAGGCAGTGATGAGGACATGCGTTGCTTTAATACAGCTACTGTAAGGGCAAGCAGAGCACTAAGCTAAGACAAATATCACAGGTCAGTTCACGCTGTGCATTGTGCCTTTTGTCGGGATGTGAGTGAAGTGCTGTGGGGAACAGAGGCTTTTTGGAGTGGGGGAGGGGAGGTGAAGGAGCATGATCATCCTTCCTGAGTACCGTCAGAGGTGCAGTCCTGCACAGGCATGACTATTGGACCACTTTGCTTAGCTATTGACTGTTCTGGGGTCCTAGCCTAATCCTTTAGGCTTCATTCTCTGGCTTGTCTGGGGAGTGCGCAGGGCCTGAGAGGACAGAGCCGCAGCAAGGACATGCGATGCTCACCTGGGTGCCGAGCATGGGAAAGCAGGTTACACAGGCGCCATAGTGAAGATGGTGTATGGAACTGCACAGGGGGATTGTGGATATTTTTAGTGTATTAAGAGAAAGGACCTCATGCTAATTCAGCTCATTAGATTAGCTACCATGAAAATACATGATTTGAAAGCTAGAGGGAGAGAAAGGCTGGAGCCGTCACTGGCATGATGAGTCAACCAAGGGCAGCAACGTTCCCTTCTGGGGTTATAAGACCCTGTAACCCACTCAGTTACCCTATAGGGCAGGCCAGAAGAATATGAAAAAGGGATGATATAAAATATTAACAAAATCTTGCTTTATACATGAAACGAATGTGATTCTCCCAAATATAAGAATCCATCAGGAATCATAATTTCAAAGCTGTCAGGCAGATGGAGTGACAAACGGCATTTATGCCTATGCCATATGGCAGCATGGGGCCAGCTGTAGGCAGAACTTCTTGCTATTGTTTACCAGGATTGACTTTGAATTATTTAAGGTTTAAATGGCCAGAGCTTCAAGGGTACATTTTGCACGTAGAGTGATGGTCTCATATCATTACAGTCCTGATGTAAAGGATAGGAAAGAGGCACAGGGAAGGTTGTATCACTGGCCCAGGCACAAGCTTTCAGCAGATGAGTAAGAGTCAAAGCCAAACTGTAGAGCCAGGGATTTTCAAGAGCAACCCAGAGCAGGACTTTTCTCCACCTGGGGACCAGGGGCATTGAGATAGTCTTTGCCGTTGCAGGGGTTCTGAGCACCGTGGAATAGGCTGAAACATGCCCTTTTCTGTGCCCATTAGATTCTGTAGCAGCTCTCCATGCTTTCTGATGGGACTCAACAGATGAAAAACATCTGGGAAACTAGTGTCCTGGGAACTCAGTGGCTCTTACTTAGTATCTGGGTGAACTGAACCTGTTATTAATGACAAAGCCTAGAATGCCTGATGGAAATGGATGCAGAAGTGCAAAAGCTTGGGAGAAAATAGTGGGGATAATTTCCTTTCCCTGACTGAAACTGAGAAGTGAGTGACCAGAGCCATTGAGGGAGGTGGGGCTAAGATATGACTCTGTGCCTCTGTAGGGGTGGTGTAGGAGGGTCTAATGGACATCTCTAACAGGGAGGATGCAGAGTACTATCCCTGAAGACTCATCACCCCTACAGTTTGCTCTCATCACTGAGCTCTGCATTTCCTGACTTGATACCCATTGCCATCCGGCTTTGGCTCCTCTGGTTGATGAAGACTCTGCAGCTCCATGGGCCATGACTTAAATTCATCTAGGGTCAGCTACTCTCCATTCTTTCTGGCCTTTGAAGGCAACATTAAGTTTCAAACATCAGCTGGGTCTTTTCAGGGTACATGCTGCTGTATCCTGCTGGTGTGTGTATGAACTCTGTGTGTGTGTGTGTGTGTGTGTGTGTGTGTGTGTGTGTGTGTGTATGAACTGTGTGTTTGTCAGGATGGACTGTTGGTCTGTTTTGGCAATGTTTTTTATGCTGTGGAATCAGGCTACACTGATTTTGGGAATGGAAAGACACAGCATGTGGAGGGGAAGAGGAATAAAGCAACTGCAATATGCAATAAAACAAAATGAAAATTAAAATGAGAGGTGTTGCATGCCCTTTCTTCTGGGGAGATGATAGCACTTGGCTTTGAGGAGCACAGTCAGAGGACTCCTGCGAAGCTACCATGCCCTCATCATGGGTGCCCCAGTGCAGGTCAGGAAGCCTTCAAATTGCAAATGTTAAACATAAAACACAAATTTCTGATCACTACTATCATACAGGGAGCTGGATGCTTCCACCAACATCACGTACTTTAGGACATCTATACTGTCCATTTCCATTATCAGACCACAGATATTGAGGCAAAGTTACTTTATAAAGAAAAGGGTTTGTTTTGACTCATTATTCTGGAGATGCAAGGGTGAGGGGTTAAATCTGTGATGCTCTTCTTGTCGACAGATCTTCCAGGTAACAGGGTATTACATACAGGCTCTTATTTAGCAAAAGGCAGGGAGCTAGTGAACTTTCTGTTTCACCTTCCTTCTCTTACAAACTCACTAGAATTCAATCACAAGACCACTACTCTGATGACCTCATAATTACTCTTAATCTCTTTCCAGAGGCTCCACCTCTTAATAGTGTTATCCAATCACGTTTCCCTTTTAATACCTCAAAGAGGGATTACAATTTCAACACCTGAAACCTTGGAGATACATTCACTAGTATCTAGACTACAGTAATGTGTGTGCTTCCATCTGGGCAGGATTGAAAATCCAGACCATGGCCCACCTGTATCAATCCCATCCATCAGCAGAGTCAGGTGGGGTGCAGGACTATGCTACTCTGGCAGGTGCTAGAGCCAGTGAACTATACATTGTGGTAAAGAAGGCATGCAATCACCAGGTGGCGCTGTTGACACAGAAAAGCTGGTATCTGAGCTCAAAGTGGCTTGAGGAAGCAAAGGAACCAACTAGGGGTTGCCTTGGGAGTTTGAAGAAAGTGCTGATGTCACACTTCCCAAGCTGGGCACTCATCCCAGTCCACCGACTCTATTTGAATATCTCTTTTCTTAGTCTTCCCTGACAATTTAACAACCCCATCCCAACCCATGAAGTTGAGTCTTCCCATGAAATAGTTCCATTCTGAAACCAGACCCCAAAACAAACATCACAAAGCGTAATTCAAGCAGAAGTTTAAACACAATTTGACATTTTCTCTGAATTATTCACTGTTGGCTAACAGGGGGTCACCTATGTTTCTTATACCAAATTATATGCTCACTGTGAAGACAGGCTTTTCCCAGCTTGTGACAGATGTGCCGTGTGCACAACCGGACAGAAGGTAAGTGTCAACACTCTAGCACATGCCCTCTCGGGAAGAACTCTATATCCTGTGAGTGTCTGCTGAGCTTGACCTTTCTCACAATAAACTACAATGGAATTCAACTTAAAATGATTCTTTTGTGTATTACAATTTTATCATTTCTTCAAGATTGAAGCAAAGTTGCAGACAGAGATGGACATGCTTGTTATTTTCTAGCAAAGAATTAGCTCCTGGCTGCAGGCTGTGATGCCAGGGGGCATGAAGCATCTTTAACATTTCTCAGAATGGACTGATATGTTGGTTTTATAATTGTTGATGCTGATGCTGATATAAAAATGGCTCTCGCCTCAAAGGGGATAACAGGCAGTTTATTCTGGAGACACATTTGAGTGACCATGGCCTGGAAACATGGAGCCAGGTTACTCCAGGTTCTGTGTTTCTCTATAGAAGCAGTTTCATGAAGTGGTATAGTTGTAGATTAAAGAAGTCATAAATTAAGCATTTAAAAATTACATTGATGGGACCATCAGAGAAGTAGATTACAGCCAGGCAGACTGGCCTCAGGGGCTATCTGATGGCATTTTTAGTCCTTTGATTATCAGATAATAAGATTTTTATTAAGTCAATACATTTCAAAGGTTAAAACCTACATTTATCAGATGTAAGGTCTGACATAGACATGGTAAGGAATGGCTTTTTTTTAGGGGGCCAAAGATAGCCCAAGAGGTATTGTAATTAGGCTCCAGACCTGCTGCATTCCAAACTGCCCACCGTCACTGAGGTTTTAATCAGCCTTCCTTAACCCTGCTCTTTACTTAGGAATTCCTCTTCATACAAGAGACACAAATTGTCATAAATACATTGCATACAACAGAAAGTCTGGTCAGGACCATTTTAGAAGTTGTTAGAAATTCTATCCTAATTCTGAGTCAAAGTTCAATTAATAATTTTTTTTTAGATGAAACTTAAGCCAGCAACCCAAATATCATTCTAAAAAGGCCCAAACTTTCTAATACTATGTAGACAAAAGTATACTAATTAGATACATGATGAGGAATGATAGAAGGTAAAAGCAATTAATGTCTTTGTTTTCTGCAATTAAACCATTATGTTTCTGTAAGAACAGCGAAGTTTGTGTGGATGGTGAGAATATTGTAGTTTATAACCTTTAATAAGTCTCAACTCTGAGCTGAGGTGTTCAAGGTAGCATGGCTGGTGTTGCGTGGTGCATGGTGTTCAGTACAAAGTGTGTGTGTTCAGCACCAAGGTTGTAGTGAATGGCACAGCATAATACAACATGGGCAAGTACTGCCAGAAATACTCAGGATTCATTTTGAGTTTGACTCCTTGGTTTGTGCGCAATAGCCAAACTCATACGGGACCGTAGCTCACAGTTTAAGGATTTGCTGTACACCTGTGAATGAACAAACACAGCCGGGGCAAGCCCTAGGGAGTATGGATGAGGGAAGCTGGTGGGTAGTAGCCACCTAGATCTCGAAACACAGGGAGACGTTGACTGGAGGTGAGGTTTTGGACATCTAAAATGATTTGAGGAGGGAGGAATGCCAAGATTCTAGGTCATTTGGTCCAGTCAAGTCCTCTCAGCTAGTGAGGTTCTACGACCCACACAGGGCACAGACCAGCCCTCCCCGGTGCACGTTGTTTGTTCCCTTCCAGCCTTGGTGAGGCTAAGGGAGGCTCAGCTGCCTCAGGACTGAGATGGTCTCTACAGAGCCTCCTCTAAGCCAAATGGCTTAGAGCCTTAATTGTACTTGGAAATCACCTTTACCTTCCTTAGTCATATGCTCACTACTAAGCACGCCACAGGATGGCTGTGACGAAGTGGGAAGAGAGTATACACTGCATGACCACTAGGGGCAGGGGTTCATCTCAGAAGCCCGCTCCTGTTACAGATTCAGATCCTCCTGCCTCTGCTTTCAAGAGGTGGGATAAAAAGTGTGTGTGGTGCCCCCATGTGAGGTATACGCCACTTCCTGTTTTGTTTTGCTTTGTTTTGGGACAAGGCTTCTCTGTGTAACAGCCATAGATAGCTGTAGACAAGGCTGTCTTCAAATTCACAGAGATCACCTGCTTCTGCCTCCCGGGTGCTGGGGTTACAGGTTACGGCTTGTGCTGCCACTTCAGTCTTGATTCTTTCTTATTTTATTAATACTGAAGCTGGAAGAGCCGTAGCAGAGGCTGGCCACTAGGCGTCTTTCCTTTCTAAATTTCTCAAACAAGTCAGTGTTAACATAAATCCTGGGTGTTAGCTGCGCCATCTCAGCCTGTGTGTCCTTAGGTATAGCTCGCCATCTTACATGTCTGCAGCCTGAGCAGGCTAAATGTGTGGGTGAAGTATTGGGAAGAAGGGGAAGGACTTCTGATCACTTTTTTTCTTTTGTTTTGAGATTTATCTTAAGTCATGTGTGTGCACATATATGCATACTTACGCATGTGTATGTCTCTGTGGGTGTGTATGTATGCATTGTGTGGGTGTGTGCACATGCACGTGTGTTTCTATGTGTTTTTGTGTGAATATGTGTGCATGTGTGTATCTGTATGTCACAGTGTTTGTGTGTGGATATGTGCATATGAGTTCAGGTGTCCAACGCAGCTGGGGGCTTTAGAGCCTTTGGAATTGGACTTGCAGGCAGTTGTCATCTGCCTGACATTGGGTGCTGCCAACCTGTCTTAAGGTTTATGTTACAGCACCATGACCAACAACAACTTAGGGGGGGAAAGGATTTGCTTCAGTTTGCAACTCTTAGGTCATGCAGGATCCAAAACAGATGTCATAGAGGGATGCTGCTCACTGGCTTTCTCCCTATGGCTCAGTTATCCTGCTTTCTCCCAGCACTCAGGATCACCAGCCCAGAGGTGGCACTGCCTCAGTGGGTTGGACCATCCCACATCAATCATCAAATTTTAAAAAGTGCCCTACAACAAGATCTCCTGAGTAAATTGGGAGCATGGGGGGGGAGGGGAACAGAGGCAAAAGAAAGAGGAGGGGAGAAGGGGAGGAGAACATGAGGGATCAGGAAGATCAAGTTGAGGGAAAAATAAAGAAGGAGAGCAAAGAAAGAGATACCTTGATAGAGGAAGCCATTATGGGCTTAACAAGAAACCTGGCAATAGGGAAATTTCCAGAGATCCACAATGATGACCCCAACTAAGAATCTAAGCAATAGTGGAGAGGCTACCTTAAATGCAATGAGATTGATAACTACATTATGCCATCCTAGAGCCTTCATCCAGTAGCTGAAACAGAAGCAGACACCCACAGCTAAACACTGAGCCGAACTCCTGGAAGGAGTGATGAGCAAAGGGGTCAAGACCAGGCTGGAGAAACCCACAGAAACTGCTGACCTGAGCAAGTGGGAGCTCATGAACCCCAGACTGACAGCTGGGGTACCTGCATAGGACTGAACTGGGTCCCCTGAATGTGGGTGTCAGCTGGGGAACTTGGGCAGTCTGTGGGGCCTCTGGCAGTAGAACCAGTATTATCCCTAGTGCACGAATGGGTTTTTGGAGCCTATGCCTGTGGAAGGATACTCTCTCAGCCTAGATAGAGGGAGGGAAAGGAGGACCTTGGTACTGCCACAAATGATGCTCCAGACTTTAATGATCCCCCACGGGAGCCCTCACCCTTTCTGAGGAGTGGATGGGGGTGGGATGGGGAGATGGCGGGGGGGGGGTGGGGGAATGGAGGATGAGAGGGAACTTGGATTGATATGTAAAATAAGATTGTTTTTAATTTAAATAAAATTTTAATTAAAAAAGTGCCCTACAGACACGATGACAAGACAATCTGAAGGAGACATTTTTCTCGATTGAGGTTGTTTTTTCCCAGGTGACTCTAGCTTATGTCAAGTTGACAAAAACAGTAAGCAGGGCAGAGTCAAACTGGTCCTCTGCAGGAAAGTGAGAGTGCTTTCTTTTTAAAAAATGATTTGTTTCATTTATTTACTTTTATTTTATGTACATTGGTGTTTTGCCTGCATATATGTCTGTGTGAGAGTGTCAGAACTCCTGGAGCTGGAGCTGGCAGTTGTAGGGTGCCATGTGGGTGCTGGGAATTGAACCCAGGTTCTCCGGTCATCTCTCCAGCCCCAAGAGAATGAGATCTCTTAATTTGTGAGCCATTTCCTGAGCCTCTGACTTCTGGTTTCTTAAAAATAAATTTATTTAAGTATAGAGGAAATTTTGCTCACCTTCAGAGCACAGGTTAGTGAGGTTAGTATAATTATACATTTACACTGTCACCACAATCTAGTTTAGAATAATTAGATCATGTTTAAATTTCCTTGTTACTGTCTGCATCCAATCTCTGTCTCGATCCCCTGCCCCAGCCATCAGCTTTCTGACTCTATAGTTTGGATATTTCTGGAAAAAATTTTAAATAAGTGAAATTTTGCAATATGTAGTCTTTAGCTTCTTTTACCAAGTGTTATGTTGCATAGTATTTCATTCAGGACTAGTTATATAATTTGTAAGGCCAATTCAAATTGAAAATGACAGACCCTTTGTTGAAGTTAGGGCAAGGTACCATAAAAGTATAGTGTCTGCACCCTGCCTCCACCCATTGTGGCAAACTAGAGTCTTTCATACTCTGGCTTTCTCTTGGTTGTAACTAGCCCTATTTAGCAAGATCAGCCTAGCATATAACCACTAGCCCCATCACCATAGTAACCTTTCTTGTTCTCATAATTTCTAATCTTTCCACCCATGTCCACATCCATTCTTTGTGATTTTCTATATTCTGCTTGCAATAACTATTTTCCTTTCCTACATCCTTGCTCAATGTGGACGTTTGCAAAGAAACAAAGGATAAGAAGTTTCTCACAGATCTAGGCCCACAACAAGGAAATAGGCCCCAACCCTGGAACAAATGATTCCAGATGACCAGCCCTGTCTGGGTCACACCGGGCCAATGGACAGTGTGGGGACTTTCTAAGGTACATTCTATGGTTTTTCCTTTAAAGAAGAACAAGTCACACCTGGGTGATCTCTCAAACATGAGATCATACTTTATAATCAATCACCTTGTGCTCCATGCATGTATGCTGATTTGTGGTTTGTCTCTATAAAAAGAGCCTGAACCCTTTGGGGGATGTGCAGCTTTCCCCAAGATTGCTGACACCAAGTGAGCACTCGTTCAATAAACACCTCTTGCTTTTTGCATCTCCTGGTTTTGGTGTTTGTGTTGCGTGGCTTTCCCACTGGCCCATCAGGACCCCAGAATTAGGGTCTTACAAAGGATGAGTGAGTCAAGAAATGACATCAGAGAGGAAATAGCACTGTCAAATTCTTTAGTTTTCTTTTCTTTCTTTTTTTTTTTTTTAAAAGCTTTATTTATTTATTATGTATACAGTGTTCTGCCTCCAGGCCACAAGAGGGCACAAGATCTCATTACAGATGGTTGTGAGCCACCATGTGGTTGCTGGGAATTGAGCTCAGGACCTCTGGAAGAGGAGCCAGTTCTCTTAACCTCTGAGCCATCTTTCTAGTCCCCTTAACTTCTTAAATAGAATGTACAGGAACAAATTTAGCTCAACAATATTTACATTTTATAATATTTTAAATTGAAATAGGATAATATTATTCCCCCTCTCCCCCCCCCCAGTGTCTCCCAGTTCCCTCACTCAGCTGCCACCCCTTCCAAGTTGGTAGCCTCTTTTTCTTTGTTATTGTTACATATATATGCTCCGATAGGGGAGGGTTCCACCATGACATCGTCATACATGTACATCAGTATACTCTGATCCCTTAATGTTATTCCCTTTCCCATGATTCTTTCTTTATCCAGATGAGTCTTTTCTCTCACTTATGACTCCCAACTTTTGCTTTTTTATTCCATGTATTCTGTTACACTTTGATTTATTTGTGCTGTGTAGTTTAAAGATAAAAGTTTAAAGAAAAAAATGTCTCTCAGAAGTCTACCATTCAAAATAACCATTATGAACATTTTGAATTGCTGGCCTTCTGAGATTTTATTTCATATATACATGATCATAAACAACATGCTTCACAAATTTTAAATATATGGGATTGGGGATTTAGCCTCGCAAGCACAAGGCCCTGGGTTTGTTTCTCAGCTCAAAAAAAAAAAAAAAAAAAAAAAAAAAAAAATTAAATTACAAAAAAAGACCACAAGATAACACATTTTAACTATGTATCACACAACTAAAATTATACTGCACAAATGTCATTTCACAGACTGACACTTTAAAGTAATCACTTTCTAAAATCATTAATTTTCTTGGAAGACACAAGTTTTATGGTTATACTTTAATGTCCTTTATATGATCATGGCACACTTTTTTTTAAATAAATACCCTAATACTCACTTAAAAATAAACTCCATTTTTGTTAGACATTTGTAAAATGTTAGTAGGGTAACATTTTAAAGGTACATAGGATATATTCAGTTCTCAAAAATGTGCTGATCTTTATTTCACTAATTACAATTAAATTCTTTCTTAGTGATTATGAGTTGCCACTGGAAGTGGGTTATCCCCACTGAAAGAGATTTGAGTAAAGCGTGACATTAGGAAGAATTTACTCTCATTGAAAATGTTCTTCTTATATAAACATTAACTAGAGGCTAACTGTGCTTTTACATTTAGTCTGTGCATGTAACTGGTGTTTGTCTATGATTCCACATGTAAGATTCTGTTACCTTACTTTTCTTTTGGAAGTGACAGGAGATGATATTCCCACCGCCTCCCCGCCAATATTTTCTAATGATCCCGGTCTATGAAAAAAATTCTAAAAGACTGACTCTCCGGATTGAACCGTGGGACAAACAGAAAATGTTAACATGCTCACAGCAGCTAATCCAGAGCCTCCCACACCGCCGTGGCGCTCTAACACCTGTTAACTGCCTACTGCACACCAGGATCTTTTTAATAAAATGGTTTTAATTCTCACTCTAGTTCCGCATTTGGGGCACGGTTTCTTTCATTTCACAGCAGCAGAACAGGCTGGACCAATTTTCAAGGGCACATGGAGCGTGTGTGCAGCTGCCAGTTGTGTGAGGTTTTTATTATACAACGCTTTTTTCTGACGCCCAAGACTGCCACACAAATAGTTTTGGAGCTTTTACAATGGCCTTCAGTGGCAAAGAACATGTACACTTAGAGCGGGTGTGACGATCGAGTGCCCAGCCTCGTTCTGTGGTGGCTGTGGGTCATGCTCAGTTTCGTACTTAAATCATGGACAGCACATCTCCTAAGGGTGCATAGAACCCTATGCATGAAAACATACAAAAGACTCCCCTGGAAGTGCTGGGACACAGCCTCTATAAACCTCCAGATCTGGTCATGTCCTGCAGACAAAGCTGAAGTTTGGACCTGGATATTGTGAAAATGTCCCCAAATTGATACTTGAAAAATAATGATTTTGTTCTTGTTTTTTATCTTTACTGCTTTAACTTCATGCTTGACTCCAGTGTGTGTGTGTGTGTGTGTGTGTGTGTGTGTGTGTGCGCGCGCGCGTGCGTGCACGCGTGTGCTTGTGCTATGTATGTGCGTGCACGCATGTGGATACTGGAGGACAGCTTGGGTACTGTCCCTCATGCATAGCACCTTTTTCTTTTCTTTGTATTGGTAGGGTGGCTCACTAGCCTGGAGCTCAACAATTGCATGAAGTTGGCTGGCTAGCTAGGAAGCCCCAGGGATCTGTCAGTCTTCATGGCCTAGTGCTGGGATTACAGGTGAACACAGGTTTTAAAATGTGGGTTCTGGGGATCAGATTAGACCCTGGCACTGATTCTTTAGCTTGACCTCAACCTATCCTCAGATACATTGTGCTTGGAGGAGCCTGAGAGCTCTGGGTGCTGTGGTATAGAGATGGAAAGTGGGTTTGTCCCGTGCAGCCCTGATGTGTAGGTGGCACTACCTTATCCCCTCCTTGTGGCCCTGTAGCTAGCTCCATGCCTCACCAATGGGTGGAACTGGATCCATATCTTGGCCAGCTCTGGAGTTTGAAGCCACACAGTCTGCGGGGCGTAATGTGTGACTAATAACACTCAGAATTTCAGGTGACCTTGTCCAATCACAGTCTGAAATCACTTCTTCGCCTCCCCAATCTCTCATTTTTCCCGGGGTCTCTAAGTGCTGTTGATTGTATCTGAAAAACAACAAACAAACAAACAACAACAAAGCGCTGATAGGATCATATTGCTCAAGTTCTACTTCTTCCCAGTGGTTCCGGCTACATTATCCTCCATGCCTCCGAACCAATCTCCCAAGCCAGCTTCCTCGTGGCAGCCCCGGGGAACTGAGGAAAGCATGATGCCAATTCCCTGCTCAGAGTTCTTGATTCTCCTGGCTACCCTTCCAACCCTTCTATTTCTTCCCGTGCAGCACTGCTCACAGTGTGATTACATACATGTCTCTTGCACCCTTGGCTTCACGTGTGTGAATTTCACTAAGGCAGGGACAGGCCTGCTCTCAAGTGCTCCATTAAGATCAGTTAGATACAAAAGCAAGCACCTGGAGTATAGTCAGCTCTTGCCAGTTATGCATCGCGCCTCGAAGGCTTGAATAGGATGGCTATGCAGCCTCTATTGGGTGTTGCATCTACCATGACTACTGAGGAGAGCTGTGTTTGCAAAGAAGAGTGATTTGCTTTGTTCCTTCTAAATCCTAGCCGGTGAGTTCATGATCATCTTGAGTCTGAGGGGCAGTTGCCTCGGAGTGTATGGTCTTGCCTTTGTTAGGGGAGTGCAGGACAGTGAGGGTAAGAACGCCTCAGCTGAGGATCGGAAGTACCCTCTCTCCCTGCCCCCAGCAAGGAGGCAGGGAAGGAAGGAGGAGGTGGATATGTAGCATAGGGACCTCCTTCCAGGGCACTGCTGTCCTTGCTTAGGTACTTTAGTTGGAAAACTTTCGCATTCAGCAGAAGGTGACTTCTGGTTCTCTGGCCTTAGTTTTCATCCCATCCTTACTATTTCTAGGTAAGCATCGATTGTGGGGACAAAACAAGGCTGGAGATCAATCCTGTTCCCATGCCCTGCTTCTGACCTTGTCCCTAGATCTGAAGTTCAGAGTGGAGTGACTCTCATGACCCGGCATTAACTCAGTTTATCAAAGGTAGTGGCAAAGAGTTAGACATCCAAAAGCATCTGAAAAAGGGACCAGACTGTTGCATTGAGGCCATGTCCTCAGGGCTTTGCTGTCTATTAAGGAGTAATCTAACCCTGTGATGATCCCAATTAATTGGATGTTTTTCCCAGTTCCCTTTAGATAATCTGAGCTCAGCACCATGAGCCCATGGGCAATTTTAAATCTAGCACAGGAAAAGGCCTGTGTTCTTCATCCTTTGAGTCTTGTAGTTCACAGCCCAGGCAGAAATCTGTCCTTATAGTGGAGCAAGGCCTTGAAGCCAGAGTGATCTGTGGCCAAGCTTGAACCAGCCACTCATTAACTGGAACCTTGGACAGTTTACTTGCTCTCTGAGCCACACTTCATCAGTAACTCATTAGTGTATCCGTGTATGAGAGAGAGAGAGAGAGAGAGAGAGAGAGAGAGAGAGAGAGAGAGAGAGAGAGAGAAAGAGAGAGAGAGAGAGAGAGAGAGAGAGAGAGAGAGAAGAGAGAGAATTTTACGAAGAGTCAATAAGTCATTAAAAGTGTTCGACGGAGCCTAACAGAGAAAGGATCCATGTGACGATTTCCCAAGCAGCCTTTCATATCAGGGAAAGGAGGCCAAGCCTGGCTTCTGAATCCCTATGGTTGTTCCTGGAGACTTATTACCCTCTTGATTTAGAGGCAATTTTGTCAAGTTCTAATACTGTTGGTGCTTCTGTGTCCCTGATGGGGACAGTTATGGAAAATGATTTGAGATAATGAGCAGGAGCAAGGCTCTAAACTGAAACCTTTTCTAATCTATTCCCAGTTCTTCTTTGCCAGCTTAGGGCAAAGAGGGTGAGATGAGTTTGAATAATTAGACTCTTCCGAGCAGCCTGCTTTCTTCAGTAGGTTTAATCAAGTTTTCTCCTGAGCCTTCTGACAACAAAGGAGAGAGAGAGAGAGAGAGAGAGAAAAAAAAAAAAAAGAAAAAAAAAGAAAGAAAGAAAGCTCGGAAGGAGATAACCCTAATTTTCCCTGGGTTAAAGAAAGAAGTGTGAAGAATTGCTTTTTTCCTCTTACTAATTTCCCAATTTTTCTTTTAAACGGTTAGTATTAATACATACTTATGATATGTTTTGAGCAAACCAATTCCCTCCAGTTCCTCACCTACCTTCCACTACTTTTCTCTCCCAACTTTGTGTGTGAGCCCCCCCCATCCCCATGTGTGTTCTCTCTCTCTCTTTAGATACCTACTGTGTTCACTTAATATTGCCTGTATGGGTGTGGGTGTAGGATGACCCAGGGTAGCCTCCCAGGGCCTGTACCCTTGCAGAACACTGACTCTTCCTCTCGCAGCAGCCACAAATTGCCAATAGCTCTGCAGATATGCACAGGACTTCGTAACTCCTCCCCCATCCCGGCTGGGATTTTGGCTGGATTGATCTTGTGTTGGTCTCACGCATGCTGTCCCAGCCACTGTGAGTTCATGTGTGCAATTGACCTGTCATGCCTAGCAAGTACTACTTTGCTGCAGATATCTGCTTCCTCTGGCTCTTACAATCTTCTGACTCCTCTTCCATGATAATCCCTGAGCCGCATGCGCATGGTGTGTGTGCGTGTGTGTGTGTGTGTGTGTGTGTGTGTGTGTGTGTGTGTGTGTGATATAACGATACCTTTTAGAGCTGAGAACTACACAGTCTCCTCTGCATGTTGTCTGTTGTGTGTCTCTGTGTTAATTACCATCTCCTGTAAAAAGAAGTTTCACTGATGAGGGCTGAGAGATGCACCAGTCTCTAGTATCATAAGAACTGGCCAAGCACATACCTTTAACCCCAGCACATGGGAGACAGAAACAGGTATACGTCTGATTTCAAGGATGGACTGGTCTACATAGTGAGTTCTAGCTACACATTGAGACCCTGTCTCAAAATGAAACAAAACAAAACAAAAACAACAAGCAAACACATAAACAAACAAAAAGACTTAAGGGCCAGTTTATTGCCATATCCATTTGGCAGAATAATACCAGTTTAGTATAACCTAGCTAGTCATAAGGCTTTGGCTGAGTAGGCAGGCCCAGGTTCCACCTCAAGGAGCTGGGTTTAATGTAATCAGAAAGTGACTGGTTACCCCATAACATTCATGACACCATTGCTGAGTGACGATATCCTGCCAGTCCAGTCTTTACTGTGGTTTGCATCTGGGTAAGACCTGCACCAGCAGTGTATGGCTACTATTATTATTATCAGTAGATAAAAGGCCTCACAAACTTCATGAAGTAGTAAACCAACAACTTCAGTTAAGCACTGCAGTGCCTCTGAAGAACACGTGGATTGACAGAAGTAAGTCAAAGCAGGGAGTTGGCTTTGCAAGGCCCTCCCTTCCAAGGCTGAACACACTAGATAATAAGCTCATGCACAATTGAAAGCGGGCATTGAGGTGTTTTTGTTACAGAGCACATGGCACACTTCATCCAGCAGGTGCTTAGTGGAAAATGGCTAATGCATATATGACACATTGCTGCAGAGGATTTCAGAATACTTTTATTTATTCATTTTTCCTCAGTATGGAAGGGATTAGCTATTTCCTTAGCTTAGATTCTTACAGACTATGACACTATTCAGTCCGTTAGCAACCAAAAATTTATTGTGATCCTGTTATGTGCAGGTATTGAGTATGCCATAGCGACCAAGAGAGCTATGGCCTTGCTTGCCCTCATGGATTTTGAAATGTTGGGGGGAGGGGAGAGATGGGACTTGAATGAATCAATAATGAAAAGAACAATTGTGTGCATTGTGTGTACAAAGGAAAGTAAGTCCCGAGACAGCGAAAAACCTTACATGTGATTTAGACTTGGAGAATTAATAGTAACTAGGTAGGCAGGGTGGAGATGGAGATGAGAGGTGGAGGATGGGTGTGTCCCACCGAAAAGAACAACTACATAAAGACCTTCAAGAGGCCGAGAGCTTGGTTTGTTGTGGGAGGGGGAGAAGGCTGGTCTGGTCCCAACATAATGAATGCAGTATGGGTAGTAGGATGATATCACACAGAAGATAGGCAGGACCTGTGGAGCCCTGGAGGCTGTGATCATGAGTTTGGGTTTGTTCTGAGAACACGAGAAGCATTGGAATGTTTTAAGAGGGGACAATGTACTTGGTTTGTGTTTGGAGATTTCTCTGGCTTTATTTAGAGAGTGGATTAGAGGGAGGCACAAGTGGGAGCAAGAGGTTAAAGGTCATTCAACTAGAACCTCCCTAAGACAGCAAGGCTTGCCACCAGAGTGGCTACGAGGGAAAAAAACCCACAAGCACCAAGTGAGCATGAGGCTGTGAGCCCTGGAGCTGTTCTAGCTGTCAAGAGGGCAGAGAGCTCTATGATGTCTGCTGAAGATGATGTGACTAGCGTGTGAACAGTTCCGCTCCTGAGAATACGTCTGAGACATACGCCTGCATGTGTGCACCAATGGATGAGCCAGAAACTGTGCAGTGCCTTAGTTAGGGTTTCCATTGATAAACACCAGGACTAAAAGCAGCTTGGTGAGGAAAGGGTTTGTTTATTCAGCTCAGAACTCTCAGGTCACATTCGTTCACTGAGGAAAGTCAGAGCAGGAACTCACACAGAAGATGCAGAGGCCATAAAGGAAGGAATACTGTTTACTGGTTTGCTCCTCATAGCTCACTCAGTTTGGTTTCTTTCTTGCTTGTTTGCTTGCTTTTACTTATTACGTACTTACTTAGTTAATTAATTTTGAGATAGGGTTTCTCTGTATAGCTCTGGATGCCCTGGAACTCACTTTGTAGAACAGGCTGGCCTTGGCCTTAATTAAACTCAGAGATCTGCCTGCCTCCGCCTCCCAAATGTTGAAATTAAAGGCATGTGTCAGCCCCCCAAATTTCTTGGTTTGGTTTCTCATAGGACCCAGGGGGTGCCCATTCCTATAGCTTGGAAAATAAAACCCAGAGAGCTTCAAACTGAAGCTCTGTAGATGGAGTTTGTGTCCTTCCTGGTCCCATAGCCGTTTAGCCCCAAATAAACACACAGAGACTTATATTAATTATAAACCATTTGGCTGATGGCTTAGGCTTCTTACTGGCCAGCTCTCTCTTAATTATTAACCTATAACTATTAGTCTATGTCTTTCTACATGGGCCTTATCTTACTGGAGAATGCCTGGATCTGTCATTCCTTTGGTGGTTACATAGTGTTTCCCTGATGGCTCCTCTCTGTCTTCCTCTCCCAGAATTCTCCTCATCTGGTAGCCTCACCTATGCTTACTGTCTGGCTACTGACCAATCGGTGTTTTATTCATTAATAAGAGAAACATATATACAGAAGCACATCCTCCATCAAAGACTAGAAAAACAAAGTGGCCAGCCACTAGCTCTTACCTCTACCTTAGGCTGAAAGGCTCATCCTGTCTCCATGAACACTCACCAAGCCTCAGACTGCTGCCTCTTCTCAGTGTGGCTGGAGAATATATACACCTTCCTATCTTCAATGTGGCTAGAGAATGGATGCCTCCTATCCTCAGTGCAGCTGGAGAATGCCAGCGCCGAGACTCTGTTCCTGTCTTTAATACCTTTCATGAGTCCTGGGATTAAAACTACGTAATTCCAAGTTCTGAGATCATCTTTCTGTGAGCTGTTTCTCTTTAGGACTGGATATATTTTGTGTAGCTCAGTGTGGCCTTGAAAGAGAGATCTGTCTACCTCTATCTCCCAAGCGGTGGGATTAAAGGTGTGTACCACTACCATCTAACTTCTATATCTAACGAATGTGGCTGCTTTGCTGCTTTGATCTCCAGTGGCTTTAATAAATCATAAATAATATATTATCACCCCCCACCTGCTACAATGAGTTGAAGCCTCCCACATTAATCACTAACTAGGAAAATGTCCTGTGGGGTCTGCCTACATCCTGCTCTCATGGATTCCTTCCCTCATCAGAGAGTGTTCCTCTTCCTAAACTTGTACCATTCTAGCTTGTGTCAAGTTGACAGAAAACTTGCCAGCACAAGCTCAAGCTGAAAGCCTAATTATTCACAGTTGAGTGAAGAAATAAATGGTGGCATATTCACCCATAGAAAGGAATGAACAATTTCTAAAACATGGATGTGTTTCACAAACACAATTTTTGAGTGACAGAGGTAGGCACCAAAGGAGCCATGTTGCTTGATTCCGCATATTATTCCAAAACAGAGAAAGTGAATCTGTGGTGCTAGAGACCCAGGCATTGTTAGCTGTGGGGTGATGATGATGGTCTGGGGCAGGGATAATGGTTGGACTTGAGCTATGTGTGGTCTGGGTTGTGACAATTAACCAAGGTGGCACTTAGGATTCAAGGACTTTTACATATATTTGTTAAGCTTCAGCAAGAAGTTTCTTAGAAAAAGACAAGACAAATCAGAAGGTGAGAGACTAGCAGTAGTCCGTAGAGAAATATATTTTTCTCAGGCAAAGACAGTAGTAATAGGGGTAGTCAGAACCTGTCAGCCCACCATTTCTGTGGGTTCTGTATGTAAAGGCAGTCAACCACGCATGGAAAGAAACTTGAAAAATGGCATTACTTATTTTTGAATGTGTGGAGACTTTTCCCTCACCATTATTCTCTAAATAATGTAATATTATTTGCATGCTGTTTACAGTGCTCCAGTTATTTTTCAAGCTCCTGGGATTTAACTCAGCACTTGTCACACACTAGAAAGGGCTCTTCCACTGAGCCCTGTCCCAGACTCTTTCCCACTCTCTACGTAATCCAGGCAGACCTTGTGATCCTCCTATCTCAGTCTCTCCAGGAGCTGGGATAGCAGGCCTGTGTCACTAGGTATTATACACAATCTAGAGCTGAATTAAAGCAGTCAAGGGACTTGAATATCTATTGGTTTTCTTTTCCTGGTGTCAATCTTCCTGCAGAGGAAAAGGCTGATTGATGAGTCATGTGTGCATATGTGCGCACGTATGTGCACTTGTGCCTCGTGACTTGGTGAGGCTAGGTAACTTCCCCATATCATTAGGGTACATTTGTGAGAGATCTGTGCTTATACTAGATCTCATAAGTGCATGGGAAATTAGTCTATTGCACTAGACGTCTGTTGTCCAGTTGAGATAATTACCTGAGTACCTGTTCCTTTCTTTCCTCTCTGTTCTTTAATTCACATCAGCAGGACACGGGATGCTATTGCATCTGTCTTATCAGGTGTTCCTTTGGTGTCTATTACCCACAGCTATCCACTATGTTGTTCTGTGTAGCAATATGAACCCAATAATCCTCTATGCTCTACTTTCAGTGTCTCTCCTTTCTCCGTTTCCTCTTAAACTTACTCTGCTTAAGGTGTTTCCTTTCTTTTTTTCTTTCAAAAATTGTATTTGTCACAGTAGCAAATGCACTGCCACTGCTGAACCCAGTAGGGAATTATTAGTCCTCTTGCTATTTGACCTGACACAGGTGTTTAATACTGTTGACCCACTTCCCTTCTTCACTCCGTCTCTTGGTTCCTCACTGGTTATGGACAGTCTCTTCACACCCTTCCTCTTCCCCAGATCTAGTAGTCATGGTCATGTCCTAGAGCAATGGTTCTCAACCATGGATCAAGACTCATTTAGGGGGTTACATATCAGATATCTTGAATAGGAGATATTTATAATAAGATTCATAACAGTAGCAAAATTACAGTTATGAAATAGCAATGAGATAATTTTATGGTTGGGTATCATCACAGCATGAGGAACTATGTTGAAAGGTTGAAGCATTAGGAAGGCTGAGAACCACTGCTCGAGTTTAGACTTTGGTCTTTGCTTGTTTTGGGATATGCATGTGTGGACTGTGTGCATCGATGGGTGTGAATGCACATATATGTGCACATATATGTGGAGGGTAGAGGTTGATATTGGGAGTTTTCCTCTGTTACGTTCTACTCTCTCTCTCTCTCTCTCTCTCTCTCTCTCTCTCTCTCTGTGTGTGTGTGTGTGTGTGTGTGTGTGAGACAGGGTCTTTCACTGAACTCATATCCCTCTGTCTGATTGATTGATTGACCAGTAAGCTCCAGGGGATCCACTTGCCTCTGCTTCCATAGCACTATGGTTATGGATGTGTGCTACCATACTCAGCTTTTTGTGTGGAGACTGAAGGTCTGAACTCAGGCCCATAAGCTTGTACAGCAGGTACTTTACCAACAGAGTCATCACCCCAGCCACTGGAATTTGGTCCCTTGTTCTGTCTTTGTGTAGTTCTATTGCTCATTTCACTTAGGATGATGGGTTTGACTTTAAAAACCATCCATCTATCCATCCATCCATCCATCCATCCATCCATCCATCCATCCATCTATATCTGCTAATGACTCTGTATTTATAGTTCTATCCCAGAGTACTTTCCTGCATCCAGCTTTGTGTATGTAGCTCCCTGTTAAACAGTGGGCAATATCTGATCTGCAAATGTCTAAATGACATCTTTCCTTGACTCTGTACTAAGAGAACTTTTGTTTCCTGTTCCCAGAGCCTGCTTACTCCACATTTTTCTCCAGTTCAGTTTTGGCAATTCTGTCTCTCTACTTTCTCAGGCCAAACAATCTGAAGCCATCCTTGATCTCTCGTTTCCCTCCTAGCTGCATCTGCCTATCAGCATATTCTGTTGCCTCTTCCTTTCAATTACAATTACAGTCTATGGCCATACTACCCAGAATGTGCCTGGTTTCATCAAGTACAATAACAGTCTAATTACCTCCCTCCATCTCAGCTCTTCCATTCACTTTCAAAATGATCAGTTCTCAGCCAAGCATCATCCTGTTAAGTGGTGTTTTCTCTCCTTTGGGCTGGGGAACTTACCCGTAGTTCTCTCTTCACTTGAAACACAACCTGTGGAGCAAGACAAATCTGGTTTGAATTAGAACTCCCACTTAGTAGTGTGTGGCCTAAGCCTGTGACACACCATTAGTTTTGACTTGCTTTCTTCCACTCTAACAGCCATTGCGATACTGAATTCACCCATGATGATGAGCCCATGGAGGACAGAGCTCTGGTGCCCACTCAGCAGACCCCTCTGCTTAGTATGTCCTCTGGAAATGCTTTCTTCCCTGCCTGCTCTGGCTATATTCAAAGTTATTCACCTACGATGCTCAGTGTGTTATATGTAGGGTGAGACGTTCCTTAAAGTTACTTAACTTGAAATGGGTGTGTGAAAGTTAGAGTATAGCTGAGACTTTTTTTAATGCATGTGTGCAGGAATGAGACTGTTTGTTGTGGGGAGGTGGGCTGGTGAACTGCCTAGCACATTCATGTTCATCCAATTGGTCTCAAATCAACTCTCCTGGTTCTTTTCTATTCTTTCTGGTGATGGGCATGACTTTTGCTGTATGACAGAGTCATGGCATGCTAGGGAGACATTATCCATCCCATTTATTTTTGGACTTTGGGGTAATATAATGCATGATTGATTTCCCCTTTTCCATATTTAGGGTGACATAAAATCTACAAAATGATGAGAAAATAGTTTTGTCTCGGTTACTTTTCTAGTGCTGTAAAGGGATACCATGACCAAAGAAACTTAGGGAAAAAATGCATTTAACTGAGGGCTTGCTTACTGTTTCAGAGCGTGAATCCATGATGGTGGGGGATTTGGCAGTAGGCAGAGAGGTACAGGAGCAGTAGCTAAGAGCTGACATCTGATCCACAATCAGGAGGTAGAGGCAGAGGGAGGGAGAGAGGAAGAGAAGAAGAAAGAGACTGGGTCTGGTGTGGACTTTTGAAACCTCAAAGCACCTACCCCCACCCCTCAGTACCACGCCTCTTCCACCAACTGGGAACCAAATATCCAAATATGTGAAACCTTGGGTCCATTCTCATTCAAACCTCCACACAGCTTAACTCACGTAAAACTGGAGTATTCCACACTGATCCCATAATCATGTCTGCTGGGACTTTAGAATTCCTTCCTTCACTTTCTGTCTGCATCCCAGAGAGGTCATTGTGGGGAGGAGGCCCTATGCTAGGCTTGCTGGAGGCCGTGTTCAGTTCTTGTGATGGGGACGGTCCTTCTGTGTATATGTTTCTCTTACTGGTTGATGAATAAAACGCTGATTGGCCAGGCAGGAAGTATAGGCGGGGCTGCCAGAGGAGGTGAATTCTGGGGAGAGGATGCAGAGAGAAGCCCCTAGGAGATGCCATGTAGCTGCTGGGAAAATAGGTCTAGGAATTCTCCAGTAAGATAAGACCGTGAAGAAATACATAGATTAATAGTTATGGATTAATAATTAAGAGAGAGCTAGCCAGTAAGAAGCCCAAGCCATCGGCCAAACAGTTTATAATTAATATAAGCATCTGTGTATTTATAGGTAGACAAGGGTCTGTGCCACCAAGGGGACAGATGCGCTGCTTCGAGCACGCTGGGTAAAGGGGGCGTAGAAGGCCAGCTATGAGGGAGCCAGGGAAGCCCACTGGCAGAGAGACTAGTCAGCAGTATAGGACACCCACTGAGAAAGACTATTCTGAGGGCTGCTCTGGCTATCGATATGACCACAGACCCTGTTTCTTTTCTTTGCCGTAGAGGCTGGCACTGGGAAGGCAGAGGCGTGGAATAACCAGCTAGAAACCACAGAGAAGCAGACAGGGGACGGAGAAGAAGGTAAGTAAGCCACCTCTCTAAATTCCCTGGGTGTTCTTCCTAACCCTGAACTTGAAGCGGCCAACGGAGTGTTGAAAGCTAGGGACAAAGTGGACTGGTGCCGATCGCAGGCATTGACTGGAGCATTCATTCCTGAGTCTCAATTTCTGGTCCTTGGTGCTGGGCAAGCAAGATCCGAAGGACGATTTCTATCGTTCACGGGTTCTCAAGCTCCTGGCTTTGAGCGGTATTGCTCTCCCTGCAGGCTTTTGGGCATCACGGGGTGTTCATCAAGGAGCTCTTTGAGGGCTCCTTTTGTGGGACGGTATCTATACCTGGTGGGACATCTGTCTCAGTGCACTCATGGCCAATTGCATCCTGGCTTCCTCGCTGCATTCATGCTCATACCTCCTTTGTCTTCTTCCAGAGATGCTTCTATCCTGGTGAGAAGCCAAGGTGAGGCCTCCAGCTTGAGCAAAATGCCTGAGGCATATCAACTGCTGCTTGCTCACTGTCCCCGACATCCCTTCTGTGTGTTGCTGCTGCCTCTCTGGGAAGTCATTGTCATGAATTGTGAACTGTGGAGGCCTGCTGTCAGGTGTCTGTCACTCGCCACCCACCTCGGTGATACTGTTGTTAGCTCCACTGTGTGTTCTGGCCCAGTGAGGTACAAGTGGGTGGGAGATGAGATGGTGGAGCCTGCATTCTCTGGAACAAGGTTTTTGATGCTGTAGGCAGAGATGGCCCAGGGAATGTTTGTGGGAAGAACCTGGTGACTCCATTTGGAGCATGAAGTGAAGGAATTTGGTTCCCTGATAAGTACACTATGCACAAATTAGTTCTAGCTATGATGCCTGGGCTCTGGTCAATGCTGCTACAGACTGCACTAACTAGTGATAATCACTATGGGTATCTATTTCTCCTGACCCTCTCTCTATCTTTTTTTTTTTCTTCTTCTATAAAACTTCTCACTTCCACAGGCTACTCTATCAAATGACTTGCATGAAAGTTTACTGCAATGTGAAAACAGCATAGCTGTGTCTGGCATAGCTATGGCTGATTTTTACTGAGTGGCTACTATGTGCCAAACATTGTCCTAAGCACCATTCACATTGAGTTCATTTAGTGTTTGCAACAACCACATGAAAGATGGTTGGTTCCCACAAGGAAGCAGGCAGAGTCCAATGTCATGAATTAGCAGGCTGCTTGTAGAATATTTGTGATCTTTCTATAGAGTCCACATATGAATGAGCTGAAAATGACTCGAGCTTGGCTGGGGTAGGAGTGACATTAGTTAATCCAAAGAGGAAAAACAAAACAAAACAAAACAGAAAGGAGCTGAGCTTTCCCTTGTCTCTTACCACACTTTTCTGCCAAGGAGAAAAAGGCAAATGTTAGCCTTGTGTTAGGAAGTGGCCCTGGCTGGACCAGCAGCCCCCAGGCCTGGCTCCAGCCACATCCTGAGTTCTCCTGATGTCTTCTCAGAACTCCGTTTGTATGTGGGCTGGCCATCAGGATTATGAGCTACCAAAAGTAGGGGAGAAAGAGTCCCCTTTGATTCTGACCCTGCTTGCCTCCATCAGGTTGACTTGTAGCATTCACCCTGGGCCTCTGGGTACCAATCCTTCCTCTCGGTTCTTCTAGACAGCTGTATCGCTATCCCATTTCCTTTGGAGAAACCCTTTGAGAGATCTGGGGGCTTCACCTGTCTACCAGGGACAGTCTCCTGTGTGGTTTCTGGCTTTGGGGCGAGTCATCTCCTAATGCTTTAGGTTTCCTCACCTCTGTTTGTGTATCAGGGAGCTGACCGTGGCCATTGCCAGAGTTCAGTGTCATGCTGGAGATGTGGCCAAGCCCACCTGATGTGCTTAGGAAGACAAGTATCAGTAAGGCTTGGGGGTGCCTTGGGCCTCCTTCCTTCAGGGACAGAAATGCAGCCAAGTTCAAGGGTGCAGTTCTGTCTTCTAGGTGGAGTGGGTGAGGAAGGAATAGGAGCTAGCTTCTGTTCTCTCACTAGGACCCTTCGCTTCTCTGCTTATTTCCCTCTCCGGCCTTTATTTTAAAAGGAGGGGGTTATTTTAAAAGAGTGGTTGGAAAGGCTGTTCTGCTGAGGGTGTTTGAAACCTTACACCAGCTCAGAAGACAAAGGCAAGAATGCATAGTGATGCAGCCAGGGAGGATGCAGACCTGACTGTATGTAGTACTTCTCCCCTAGGGAAGCTGGCCTGGGTTCCTTATGTGCGCTATGAGCACACTGTGAAAACTAAGTGAGACTCTACAGGTGGAAGAGTCTGCCATAATGGCCAATGAAGAAAGTCCAGACTTTAATCTGCTGAAAAAAAATGACAACAGATAGATCAACAGCGAAAACCACATAAAGAACATGGTTTATATAACACAAGAGGCTTCAACTCAAAGATTCAAAGACACAGGGTCAGTTATCCACTTTTTTAAATGCATAGGTTGGATGAAGCATAGGGAATCATGTAGAAATATGACTGGACCTATAATTTAAGAGTAGACCCTGCTCAAACAGTTTATTTAGATTAGTGGTTCTCAACCTGTGTCTCATGACCTCTTTGGGCAGTTTGAATGACCTTCACAGGGGTCACTTATCATATCTTGTGTATCAGATATTTACATTATGATTCATAACAGTAGCAAAATTACAGTTATGAAGTAGCAATGGAAATAATTTTATGGTTGGGCGTCACCACAACATGAGGACCTGTATTAAAGGGTCATAGTTAGGAAGGTTGAGAACCACTGATTTAGATGCTTTGTGGCCCTTCTGTGCAGCCTCCCTCCCTTCCTCCCTCTCTCCTTCCGTTTCTCCCTCCCTTTCTCCTCCCCTCCCTTCTTTCCTTCCTTCCTGGTATAGGCAGGATTCTTCTGTAATCAGGATCATATAGCACTATCTATCAGACAAAGAAGCCAGAATTTTTGGCCAATCCCTGGAAATCCAGGGAAAGTTTGGGTATTGCTTCTTAGGGCATTGCATTAATAGCTCTGGGGAAAGGGGCTCCTGGTTTCTATGGTCAGTTCTGAGGAAGAGGGATCCCAGCTCCTGTGACTTTATCAGAGGAATGCACAGTGAGAGACAGGAGAATGGGAGGCGGAGAACTGCTTCCAGTAGTCTACTCAAGAAGAATATACACGGTGAAAGACAGATCAGAAGTAGGCAGGAACGGCTTCAGTCAATGGCATCAATTTCTGAGCCCCAAATGGAACCACAGTACAGACCTTAGCAGGAAGCCATTGACACTGAAGAAAAATGTCAGAAGGGACCACTGATTTGTCTTACTTTGTTTAATTCTTGCATTGAATTAATAGCCTTTTGTATTCTTTCCAAAGCATGCCTTACATTTCCATGTACGGCACAGTTCTATTTACTGGTGATTTGCTTGAGTTTGGAGTGCTTGCATCAACTCCATAAACACATGTAAATTTCCATGTTTGAGTCAGTTCCATTAAGTGTGTGCTGAGCACTGGCTGTATGAAAACCCCATTGTTCTGAAGGATGGCCCTGAAATCTCGAAGAAGACAAAGGGAACCAACTTGCCATCCACTTTCACAAAGTGTTTCTGTTGGTTTGAGAGGCATTGTGAAAGAAAGTTGGTCCTAATGTATAAGCACTTCACAACGAGAAAAGTACATTCTGGTAACTTAAATACCTGACAAATGTATCTCAGCACTAAACCACTGAGACTCCCACCTGCTGCCAACTATAACTAGTTTCTTTTATCATGATAATATATTCTCTTCTCTGGCAAAGTTTTTGGGCAGAAGTGTAATCAACGTGTGGAAAAATTTGCTTGTGATTCTGAGACTTCAGTCATCTTGTCAGTGTAGAGACTGATTTCCCTACACAGTAAGAACTTGTCATTCATGATCATGATTTAGAACTTCAGTCACACAAGTTTATAAGTGGCACAAGTCTTTCAGTACTAGTTTACCTCATATGGTGAACGTGCACACCTAATACTTTGTTAATTACGGACACACGGTGTCAGGTGGTGTTGATTAGGCAGCAGAGCTTCTCCATTAGATAGTTATGTAATGCAGAAGAATGGATCCCCTTCACCCCCAGGAAACAGGAGCCTGGAGTATCTACATGACACATGTGACAGTCATGGACAGTCTTCCAGAGGCATGGAGGGTGGCTAGAGTATATATTTGACATGGAACACTGACATACTAATTTCTGTATGTCTTCCTTGTTTCCTTTTTTATAATCCTGGGGATTGTACCTGGGGTCTTGTAAATGCTAGGCAAGCATTTCACCACTGATTTACATTGTTAACCCTCCAGTGTCTCTCTAAAGCCAATGCCAGAAACAGAATATTCGTATTAATTAATTCATTCATTCATTCATTCAGAAAGTATTGACTGACCATCCACATGAGGCTATGGATCTTTCTACATATCTGAAATACATCAATGGACAAAATCATTATAAGCTGTTGTTCTTTTGTTTTAGTTGTTGCCTATGAAACACAAACACGAGACTCAGTGCCCATGTGGAGTTTATTGGTAGAGGGGAGAGAAAGGGGGAGTAGCTGGTGGCCAACTGTGAGAGAGAGAGCAAGAGAAGAGAGAGAGAGGGGTGCACTTGCTTTAAAAGGGAAACTTGTGCATGTGTATGAGTCCCCTGTGCACCCAGGTAATGCGTGTAGAGATGACATGGCCATGACAGTCCCGCCCATCGTCAGGGGGCAGGGTCAGCAGACTTCTGCTTTCCAACATGGTGTCAGGTGGTGTTGATTAGGCAGCAGAGCTTCTCCATTAGACAGTTATGTAATGCAGAAGAATGGATCCCCTTCACTCCCAGGAAACAGGAGCCCGGAGTATCTACATGACACATGTGATAATCATGGACAGTAAGCTTCAAGAAACTTACATATTCTAGTGAGAGTATTCATTAATATGGCTTAGGATGGGTTAGTTCAATATCTCATTTACATTATAAAATGTTTAAAAACAAAAGCCAATACTCATATGGAGTGAAAGTCGATTGGAGAAATACTGGGATGGTAAGGGTTAAATGGCAAAGGGGATGGGAAGATAAAAGAAAAAAGGTTTGTAGTGGGTAACCAAAATTAAGGGTATAAAAAGATGATACATATTACTACTTTATAAGCTAGCTAAAAATAATATTTAAGGTCCAGTGAGATTATTCAGCAGGTAACATTTGCCACACAGATAGGTATGTGCAGGCTTGACAACGTGAGTTTGGTTCCTAGATCCCATGGTGGAGAAAGGGAACTGAGTCCTGAAAATTATCCCCTGACTTGTGACTCTGAGCTTCTATTTATTTATAAATAAAGAAATGCTTCTATTTATTTACAAATAGAAATAAGATTTTGAAAATAGTGTGATACAAGATACACATATGGAAAAGAGGAAGGAGTGATGAGCAAAGGGGTCAAGACCAGGCTGGAGAAACCCACAGGAACAGCTGACCTGAACAAGCGGGAGCAATGGACCCCAGTCTGATAGCTGGGAAACCAGCATAGGACCTACCTAGATCCTTTGAGTGTGGGTGTCAGTTAGGACTATGAGGTCTCTAGTAGTGGATCAGTATTTATCCCTAGTATACGAATGGACTTTGGGAGCCCATTCCATATAGAGGGATACTCTCTCAGCCTAGATACATGGGGGAGGGCCTAGGCCCTGCTCCAAATGATATGACAGACTTTGAAGATCCCCCAGGGAAGGCCTTACCCTCCCTGGGGAGCAGGAAGGGGGTTAGAGGGTAGGTAAGGGGCAGGGGCAGGGGAGGAGGGCAGGGAGAGGGAACTGGGATTGACATGTAAAACAAGCTTGATTCTAACTTAAATTAAAAACAGGGAAAAAAGGATACACATATGGATTATATTAATCTCGGAAACCATGGATTATCAAATGAAAATATTGGTGTCTGAGGTGAGTTACTACATCCTTGTGGATTGTTAGTTAGAAAAACCTCAGAGCCACCCCCCCCAAAGCAACACAGACTATTGCTATTGCTCGTGGTTGTACACTAGAAATAGATGGTAAGACCCTATTGCAGAAGGCACTATACACATCGGTTGCAGGACCTAGAGATATCAAGCCAGAGCTGGATTATAAGCTCCCTCCCTCCTGGATAGCATACACAGTGACAGAGTTTCTATGCAGCTATGGGAGTAAAAAAGTCACTAGCAATCTTATGTATTTGTGACTTCTGAAAGCTGTATACCAGTGTGCCAGGCAAGATGGCGCAACAGTAGCATGAATATGATGGGTAACCAATCACACTTTCTGATTGGATTGAGGCCTGCCTGCTACATGGGAGGGAATTCACGCCTAGTACTTCAAACAAACCGCTCAAAAGTTCATACCTGCCAGGTCATATATGCTAGAATGGAACTTACCACTTTTATTTTGCTATTTTAACATAGGATCACAACACCTTCTAAATATATTTATGTTTATATCTACAGACAAATGCTTCTCTCAGCCTTGAACAGAGAAGCCTTTCTTCTCAATGAGTGATGGTCAAATGCAGAAAATTCAATTCAAGGGGCTGAGAAATGAGTGAGTGTTGTGTGCTCAGCCCTGAACAGGACAGTTAGATCACTGCTTCTAAGGCCTAGAGAACCTTGCAGAAGAGTGGATGGAAATGCTATAAAAGCTGTGTGGTCGAGTGATGGGCTGGGAAGTGCTCTCTTCTAGATATCACAAACTCATAGCAACTGCCTGTTGCCTTTACTGGGAATACACGTGACTGGGCCTGTGAATCATGGAGGATGAAGGAGGAGCTAGTGATGGATGCTGGGGAGGTGTAGTCATGGTCTTTAATTGTGTACCCACTGGTAAGCCCGCCGTGTAAACAGCCCTGGACAAACTCAGTAAGTCATACTGCAAAACAAGAAGATATGATCATGGGAAAGGGATTTGTATCGAGGAGTGGGAGATGTCAGGGGTGGAGTAAGAGTGATCAGAGTACGTTATCTAAATGTGTAACATTGTGAAAGAATATAGCTTCCTTAAAGAAAAACCAATAGAATAGTGTCTGGATTGATAGCCAACTTTCAAGATGTTTCTTTGAGCATGGCAGAACACATGTGTTAGTTACTTTTCTGTCACTGTGACCAAACAACACTCCACAGGGGCAAGGGCTTCAGGGAGAAAGGGCTTATTTTGACTGATAGTTTTAGGCGCATTTCAGTTCATCATATGTGGCAGAGTCTCGTCATGATAGGCTCAGAGGCAGAGAGAGTGGGCTGAAATCAGAAGCAAGTTTAACTTTCAAAGGCCCCTAGTGGAACCAGGGAAGCCAGTTAGGTACCACCTCCTCCATGCTCTGCAGCCTCCAAAGCAGTGCCACAAGCTGGGGACCAACTGCTCACAATACAAAACAGGAACCTGTGGAGGGCATTTGAGATTCCAACCAAAACAACAGATCAAAGAAGAAATCAGACTACAGCTGTGTGTCTGTGTGGGAAGAGGCTGGAGCGCAGCCTGTTTGTGTTTACAGGAATTAGGACAAGCTTGAACTCTCTGGCTTTCAGAATCCAAGTTAGCACCTGACTGTATTTATTAGCACAACTCTGATTTCATTCCCCCTCCCTTAAGTCCCCCATTTCCTTTTTAAAATTTAAATATTTTCAAAGCACTAAGTAGGTAAGCACACACACACACACACACACACACACACACACCACACACACACCTCATTGCTCATCTGCCATATTTGATCCAGGGAAGGCTGGATTGACAAAGTTTTTTTCCCTGGTGTACTTCCCCACTTACTAGGTGACTTTTTCTTACCTTCCTAATTTTTAAAAATGCATTTTTTAAAATAGTTGAAATTACTGGAACTTATTTCGTAGTTTGTTCTTTTCCTTCACATTTTGTTCTGACATTTTCTTCCAAATACCAGCAATCTTGTTATTGCCGTCATCATCAGAAACCACACCCAATGTAGAAAAGTTGTAATTAAAGAACACGTTTGCTATCTGGTTTGAGATGAATCACTAGCTTGGAAGAAAGTTCTTTTAGATCAATTTTAGATCAAAGTTCTTTTAGATCAGCTTAGTTGCAGTGAACAGCTGGTACAGGAGAAAATATCTTTTAGAAGTCATTCTGGCCAATAGAGCCTCCACGGCATCAGCAATCCCCTTTCTGACTGCCTGTTCACCTCTGCTCTTTGGTTTCCAGCCTTCGTGGTACCCTTGGTAATTTGTTGCCATGGATGCTGCTGAAGCAAGTTACTTTCTCCAGAGATTTCAGGAGTGCACTGGGAAAATCTCACTGCAAAATCCCCCTTCTTTGTAACTGGAGGCCTGAAATGAGATCCAGGAGTTGTTAAGCATTGAGCCTGGCACAAGTGGCCTGACAAAGGCTGGACACCTGAGAATCCACCCCCTCTCCCCAACGGGGACTGAGTGCAAGTGTTTGTTTACTGGCTTTACCTGCTCTGTCAGCCACCTGGGGCCTTGTGAGTTGCAACCTTGGACGCTCTGCATTCCAATCTTCTGTTCCCCAGATTTTACAAGCATCTTTGGAGAATTTCCCTGGCCTACCAGAGGTTATAGACTGAACCTTCTCTCTGCTGTTTTCTTTGCCTTTTTGCACCTGGAACATTTGTACTTCTATGTAACTGTGTTTTCCAGTTACAGAAAGGAAAACCATGTGTCATAAGATGATGCAATATATTGCTACTAAATCAATTATATTTTTGGCTTTCTTTCTAAGGTCAAGGTTATAATGCAGCATTAAAGCTCTTTATATAATTAGCTAGTAATAGGACACATGTAAAAGTCCCATTATTTACAAATAGGAATCAATTTATATCAAGGTGGGGGGGTCAGATGCTTTGGTTTTGGGAACCTGGTGTTAAAATTCAAAGTTTAAGCTCTCTCTCTCTCTCTCTCTCTCTCTCTCTCTCTCTCTCTCTCTCTGTGTGTGTGTGTGTGTGTGTGTGTGTGTGTGGTCAGCCCTTAGGTTAAAACCCATTTCTCCACCTGGTGAGTTTAAAGTCAAATTCAGTCAACAGTGTGGAAGGGATAGGGTTTCAAATGATGTGTTTACAAAGCTGTTTTCCCCAACCTAAATTTCCTGGAACAACTTGTGGTTCCATGGGGTGATATGACTAATTTCTGGTTATGGGAATGCGGTGGCAGCAGACATGATTCTTCCATGCCTAGACCCTAAAGTCCTTCCAGGTGACCATTCACCTCTTTTCTATTCATTTTACAGCTAGCTGTAGAGGATCTAGGGAAAGATTCCCAGCCCTTATGGGTTAGTAGTCTCCATTCCACACATGCTTTGTGATGAGGATTGGGCCCTCGAGACTTTGAATGCTTGCTGTAGAGGTTAATGAAGTAGACTAACAAAGGAGTTGCAACCAGAGGTCCTCAATAGATGCTAGCACTTCTTCTGGTTCCCAGGAAGCGATGCCTCCTCTCTAGGAGGTTGACAATGGGAAGAATTTACGGGGCTAGTCTAAGTTAAGACCTTGAACAATCCAGGAATCAGGTGAAGAAGCCCAGTGCATTAGGCTAGGTCAGGAATGTACCCGTGACACTAGATTCCCCTTCCTTGGCTTCCAGCTACTTTCCTGATAGTTTCTCTTTTCCATTAAAAGCATATTCTGCCTCCAACTCCTGAGAAAAGCCTAAGTTGCCAATGTTCTCCACCTTCAAGATGCTATACGGCCTCATGGGGCAATGAAAGGAGCTTTTTCTTTATTCTAAAATTTTGTTCTGAACGATGAAGAGTCATTGATGAATTTTAAGTAGAGAAAGGACATTACTAAATTTTTCTATTAAAAAATCTCCATAGCTGACGGTTAATGGCTTGCAGTAGGAATGGAAGCTGGGTAGAAGTTATTGCTACAGTTTCTGTAAGAGGGAGTGGTATCTTGGAACCAGGGAAGAACACAGGAAAGGTACAGAGAGATATCAGGTACCTTGAGACAGAGGTTCTGACAGGACTTCACGGATGTTCTTTGAGAATGATGTCTGACGTGGACAGCAGAGTGGATGGGAGGGGCACCATTGGAGGTCACAATGTGGCTTTACTGCTGTGAGAGTACTATGGAGAGGAACACTGAGCTGACCCTCTATAAAGAGCCATTGTGTGCCATCCTCATTCAGGAGTCCAGCCATTGAGCTGGGAGTTTGTTCCAAAGTGGGGCTGCTTTCCCAGGAAAGACAGTCCTCTTTTCCAGCCTTCACAGAGGTGCCAGATTGACCCCTCAGAAACTTTTGCCATGTTGAGTTTGACCCAAGGAATCTTTGGAACTCCAACCAAGTCAGGTGAGATTATCCTCCCCTGGTGACAGCTGGAAAGAGGCTGGTAAAGGTTTGGCCTGCCTGAGAAGGTATATGAAAGTGTTGTCCCCTACTTCGTATTCTAAGCAAACTCTGGAGGATATCTGCTGCTCAGGAAGGTGTGTTAGGCATAAGATAGGTTTGGGAAAGTCAGCTAGATGTCAGCGTTCAGAGCAAAGTGAACGGAGTGGGAAGACAACTGATTTCCTGGTCCATACTGACAGAAAAGGAATTGTCTATGGACAGAAGGAAAGTCAAGGACAAGCTAAGCTCTACAAGTCCAGAGAACATTTTCTAAATGCCATGTAGTGCTTCATCTTTTCTAATATAAAAATTAAAAACCAATGAGCAATCCAGGCATAAAAGTGCATATCTGTGAATCCCAGTATTATGAGGCAGGAGGATTTCCATGAGTTCAAGATGAGCTTTTAAGCTATTTGTTTTTGAGCTAGTGTTTTGCTATGTTACCGCACCCCCAGACAGTGTTTCTCTGTGAAGCCCTAGCTGTCCTGGAACTCACTCTGTTGACCAGGCTGGCCTCAAACACACAGAGATCTGCTTGCCTCTTTACTGGGATTAAAGGCATGAATCACCACCTTCTGGTGCTGTGTCTTTTTTTAAAAGGTATTTATCTGTTTAATACTTTTTTCTTGTATTTATTTTCCTTGAGTCAGTGCCTTCTTGTTTGTTTGTTTGCCTCGAACTTGCAATCCTCCTGCCTCAGCAGGCGGGGATTTCAAGTGTACACCACCACTTCCAATTTTTGACTTCTTTATATTTTCAATGTGCCAAACCCTTTAAAAATGTAACAGCCACCTTTAACTTGCAGGCTTTCTAGAAATGAAGCAGGGTGGACTTGGCTTTCAGATGTTCGTCTGATGACACCTGCCCCAACAGTACGGAGAGGGTTGCTGCATTTGCTGGGTTGCCTTGGCTTGGTTTGCTTGCTGTGGAGCCTTTCTTGAGGGAGCACTTGTGAGGGAGCAAGGGCAAGCTCCTTTTGCTCTCAGACCCTAGGGCACCTTTTCCTGGCTTACATAATGTCAGTGTTGAGCTTCCTCTGGTTTCACTGGTGTGAGAGTCCTGCGCCTAGAAGGCTGCTTTCAGGTTGAAGACAGTGAATTTAGTAATTCTGTAGGTGTTCAATCTCTAAACTCAGGGGAAGAGAATGATTCTGGGGAGAGGGAGTTTTTAAACAGTTCTAATTGTTCAGGTAAGTTATTTTTACTACACTTAGGTAAATGATCACATTGTTATTATTTTTGATAGACTGTATTTCAAGAAGCTTTTCTGTTAAGTGTGATTAAGTATCATTTGAATTTCACTCACTCAGGGAAGAATTTCCATCACTTTAGGCTTTTTTTTCTCCTTAGATAACTTACTATGGGAGATGCTAACTTGGGTATCCAGGCTCCCTACTTGAGGACTTTCATTGTGATGAAAGAAGACAAATGTTTCATTTAAAAGTTTGAAGTGTGGGAAATGAGAGCGATTAGCAAATTTAACTGGTTGCTGTGTGAAATGCACACAGCATACGTAATACATAAAATATGTTACATATAAAAATCCTCCTATAAAGTTAGTGGCTGAAACAATAGTTATTGCCATGCAGAAGAATTTTCCTCAGTGTCTGGATGAGCGTGGCAGAATGCCACACTGTTCCAGGTCTGACATACTTCCTCACTTGATCGTCCCTGAATGTGGACATTTTGTGTGGACATTTTGCTTGTGGCTGTGCTAGATTCTGCATTCAGATCGGCCTGGGAGATTTTTCACACTTCCATCTTCCATACACGACTGTTACACGATAAATATTGCAGCATGACTTGGATGCACCCCTGGCTCTGGTGAAGAGATGGACAAATTCTGTGAAAAATGAGGTTTGCTGCACCCATTGTCTTTATAAGCAATTTATCTTGCCATTGAACTATTACAATGAGTGTGGCTCTAGGACCTCACTGACAGAACTTGCCATTCAATTCCCAGCTAGGATCCGAAGTAACAAACTGATTTCTTTAACAGTACAAGGTGAACCAAGAAAGAATGAATTTCTGAGGTATGATTAACCTGGGTTCAAGGAGTTTATTGGGTCCCCAGTCTACTTCCCTTTTGAAGTCAACTTGCTGGATTCTTAATGTTGGTGAGCACAGTTAATGGTCACATATTCCTGCTCAGCAAATGAGACATAGTTGTATGATAGCTTGGGTGTGGGAGAGGGTCCCTTGGTTGGACTCAGCTCTGGTCTTTGTGCATCTCCAGCATGCGTCCGGTAAACGTAATTGTTTTAGACATTTGGAAAACCCAGCGACATATGCTGTGGGGTCATAGAGAACCTTCTGAGTCCCAACTTTGCCCCTTTCTAACGCCTTCCTCTGTGCCCCAGTTCCCTCTTCTGTCACGAGAGCCTTAGCTATAGGATTCTTGAGATCTCCACCTCCACAAATCCTGGGAGTCCATCACACGTGACAAATTCAAATTTGAAGGGGGGGGGTGCAGTGGTTGAATATGAGTTATTTAAGTTAGGTTGTAAATTGCACGTCTTAGGGCTTTTGTGTAGAAATGCTCATCCACAGAAGAGTTGCTTTAGTCATTATCTTCTGACCTGGAACTGCTAAGAAGTACTATTATTGGGGCTGGGGCTAGTCCTGGGGACAGCCTTGGGAGGAAGTGGGCGTGGCAACCTCTCTACTTCCTTGTTTGGAGTAAACTTGAGCGTCTGAAGGCTGAGGTGTTGGCTTCTCCATCTCTTGTGTGCTTTGCGGGAGCTCTCTACTCTGCCAGAGAAAACATACCTACAAAAAGCACCACGTCAATCCCCGCTATTCCCTCGAGGTCCCCCAACCTCCCCCAGCCTCCAGAGAGCGAAGCGCTAAGGGGCGCGGCAGCCCGGGCCAGCCCACAGCCGTCGCAGCTGCAGCCGGTTGGAGATGGGGCAGTGGCGGGGGCGCAGGGGCTCCAGTAGGAGCCTTCGTTGTTAGCTCCCAGGTCTAGGTGCCTGCAGCCGGCGCGAGCAGTTCATAGCCAGCGCCGGTCTGCGGTGACAGCGCAGTGGAGGCTGGGCACAGGCTCAAGCTGGGACCCCGGAGGCACGAGCCATGACGGACGCCAGCCACAAGAAGGAGGGCTTCAAGAAATGTAGGAGCGCCACTTTCAGCATCGATGGGTACAGCTTCACCATCGGTGAGAACTTTGCACCCGGGCCGTTCTTGGCATCCTCACACACCCTCCGGTGGTGGCGGTGGCCAGTTCTAAGCGCGGAGGGGGTGGGCATGGGAATCTGGGTCGGAGGGTGCTGGCTGGAGGGAGCCCTGGGGAATGGTGACCTGCTGGGGGAAGCTCAGATCCCAGGCTGCCCCGTGCTTACTCCATCACTCCAGCTGGCATCCCGCTGGAGTCGGTTTTCAATTACAAATCTCTGAATGGCTCATTCCATGCTGAGATTTGGGTAACAAGGTAGAAGAGGATGGATAGAGATGGATGGAGACAGAGGTGGAGATGAGAATGAGGAGGAAGAGGAGTTAAAAAGGCTAGCAGACACAGGGACAAAAAGTAACAGTTGTCTAGGCATATGCCACCAAGTCAGAAGTTCAGGGATGGAGATATGAGGACAAAAGACAGAGAGGAGAGAAGGAGACAGCTCTAGAGAGACATATAGCACGGTCCTTCAGAGTCCTGGGCTTTCAGAGGCTGGTTGCAGGCAGGCAGGGAGGGACGATGTGTATCCTGATTGGAATGTTTCAGAAAATAACTGGGGTGTGTTGGGAACTACCAGTGATTTCTATTTTCCCCCCTGCTCCAACTGTTCACCAAGAGGGAAGAGACAGAAGGGGCTGAGAGTTTCCTCCAGTTGCTACCACAGAATCCACTAGTTGGAGGCCAGCATTGGAAGAGGTCTGGTCTCCACAGTTTTACTATGAGTTTATACTGTTTTGAAACAACTTTTCAAGGCCTGACATCTTTACCCTCTTGGGAGATGGAGATAGCTATGGAGCCGCTTCCTTTTGGAATGTTAGCTTTGGCTAAGCAGCAGGCCCGAGGCGGGTATCCAGATGCTCTTCTCAGTTCTTATTTAAGCAAGCACTTAAATGACCATGGCTGTCAATCTGATCTTACCCCCACTACATCTTTGAGAATGAGGGTATATGCTTTTTTGCTTTTGGCTCCACCTGCCTGGAGACATAGCAGGGAAGTGCCGGAGCCAGGAAGAGGCCAGTGATGAGGAGCCTGTCTCTGGGTCATTTGTGCTCCCAATGACGTGCTCCAGAGTTTGTGGAACAGAATGCACATTTGTCATTTGCTAGATACGCCATAGCGCACCTGTCACACTTTCTTCAGGTTGTTCCAGCAGCCAGGATTGCTGCTTCCCCCCAGGGTGCAGGGAGAAAGCATGCCTATCTCCCAGGAAGCTTGCTGCCCTTGCTGCCTCCTCCACTCTCCACCTGCATGGAGAGACACTCCCACCACAGACCCAGGGGTTCACCTCTAGAGCTGGCCCGCCTAGAACCAGCTGGTGGGAGCCTGTGGGTAGTTCTCCCTGTTCTCTAAACCCGAGACTGCTCAGTTTGCTTTTCACTCTCTAGAGGCAATGATCTGTGCTCAGGGAAGATTCTAAGAAATCAGTTACAAGTTTCCAGGGTCAAAATTGTCTCATTGAAAGGTCATGTAAATTTTCACTTTTCTTGACTCCAGTAGGAAAACCTACAAAAGTAAGTTTTACATTTGACCTGGTAGTTCCCATCAGACCTTATCCCCTAAACAGCAGTGTCTCACTAAGGTCACTTAGTGTGATCCTCCTCAGTCTACACGCTTTCCTTCCCCTTAGGGAAGATGGTAGCAGAGACCTATAGTCTGCTGGTCAGAAGGTGCCCCAAGTGAACTAGCCTACGTGAGATGAGGGCTACAAACTTGGTTCACATTGCTGGGCTTCCTGCCCTTCTCATCTGTCAATCCCCCTGTCAACAAATGCTTATTGAATTTTACTGTATTAAATGATATGATTTAGCACATTGTCTGGCCCATGACAAAAATTCAATAAGCAGGAATTACTGCACTTATTCAAGATATTAAGCTGATATATGAGTAGTTCATGAAGACGTACAGAGAGACTTTGGACCAATATTCAGGGATTTTTACACTCAGAGTTATATGCTGTGTCCACAAAACATTTTATAAAGTAAAAATTAGCAAGTATAATTAGCAAGTATGATAAAAAACATTTTAGAATTTTAGGCCAACATACATACACGTTAGAAATGCAGATATTCAAAAAATGAAAAAAAAAAAAAAAAGAAATTCACCTATTAGATCATTCACTGCAAAGTGTTAACATTCCTTGTTCATACTTTACAATACTTTTTTTTTTGTTTTTACACAGACACATTTTGAACACAGTGTTTGGAAATCTCATATTTAATAATATCTTATTGGGTTTGCTTCCTGTTGTATGAGACCATTTCTTTAACTACTCTCCTATTGTGGGCTACTTAAGCTCTTACTTGTCTTCATTATAGGCAATGATAAAAACAAAGCCCTTGAGGACATCTAGGGATACTTCCCCTTATTATAATTATAAGGAGATCTATTTAAACATGAGTGTTTTCAATGTGATAGTTACACAATATGAAAAACTGAAGGAATAAAGAAATAATCTTATCTACTTGGTGAGCATTAACGATAACGAATCCACTTTAGTTTACGAGTTCTTTTTATGGCTAAGCTTCTGGAAGTGCAATTGCTTGGTTCAAAAGTATGTCCATTTTTAGGGATTTTAAAGTGTTTTGCTCAACCACTGTCTGGAAAGAGTTACTACTGATGTTCCCACTATTAGACCATTAAAGTCTTTACATGCTGCCATGAATGCTGGACGCCACAGCTTAAAAAGGATTCTAGTCTGAGAGGTGGAATATGCCACCTCAATTCAACAAGTTTTACTATTTTGTAAAACTGCTTTCTCATTTTCCCTGATTGTTTTACCTCAGGGAAGTCATTACTTACTAATTTAAAAACCTATTAATCTATGTAGTATATATTAGTTATACACATACTATTATGTTAATTACTTTGATATGTCATATGTTAATCATATAGCAACTATATGATTGACATGAGCTAATATACATTATATTCACTCATACATTATATATATGTGTGTGTGTGTATATTATGTAAGTGTGTGTTGTGAGATATGTTTGAAAGCTTTTCAAGTACATTTTGGCATTTATGTTACATGTAGTTTTTCCCAAGCAAGACCCTTTTCCTTGCATCATCAGTATATGTCAGTCAGGATCTATGCTAAAATGCTTCAGCAGGATGGACCAGGGCACTCCCACCCTGTACCACATAGCAGAGAATCCCCAGGATGTCTTGTCTTCAGATCACTCATTCTCTTGGGCACCTGACCTTCTGTCACAGGAACCACCTCTTCCTCTAGTCTATTAACTTGTAAAAAGTTTGGATCAGAAGATTGTGCTAAAGGAATTTAAATGGTCCTGAAGAGTCAAGAGATTCTTCTGGGAGAGCCTAGGGGAATAAGGGAATTTTGGGGTCATGGTAGATGAGAGACACAGGCACCCCTGTAACAATGTTCTGAACACACCCCTCACTCCCAGAAGATCCCTGTCCTTTCTTTGGGGGAGGTACCCTTCCCTCCTGGTTCTCACTGTGCCTATGCCTCTCTCAGGAGAGGAATATCCCAGGGAAATCTGGACAGACATAGCATTTTAGAATTGGAACTGCCTGGGGAACGGATAGTGTCCTGGCTACGTTTTTGTCAACTTGAAACAAGCTAGTCATCGGAGAAGAGAGAACCACTGTTGGCCAATCTGTAAGAGACATTTTCTTGATTAATTATTGATATGGGAAGTCCAGTCTCATAGGGGTAGTGTCACCCCTGGGCAGGTGGTCCTGAGTGGTATAAAGCAAGCTGAGTCACAGGAAACAAGCCAGTAATCAATGTTCCTCCATGGCATCAGCTTCAGGTTCTGCCTCTAGTTCCTGCCCTGTTTGCATTTGTGCCCTGATAGTCTAGTGATGGACTGTTACTTGGAGGTATACGATGAAACACCCCGTTCCCTAGTTGTCTTGGTTATGATGTTTTATCGCAGAAATAGAAACCATAATTAAGATAGTGAAGAGAGGCCAGGAGAGTTGAATACTCTGTGGTAAAGGACAGCCTGAGAAGTAGGGGCTGGTCCAAGCTAGGTTTGGATTCCTAGAGTCCTTGAGCTACCCTATACTCAGGTTGCAGATGCTCTTGGGAACTGATGTCGGAGTTGACTGAAAATGGGCTCTGTGTAGACAGAGTAGCTGTGGGGTGTGGTCAAGGCTCTAGGCTGTACTTTACTTGACATACTCCATCACTTTTCACAGCATCTCTGAAAGGTGATAGCTCATATGGTCACAGTTTTGAAAAGAAATTTTGAAGTGAGGTGATTTTCTAGAAGTCACGTAGGAAGGAAATGACAAGGTTGAGATGAAACCACTCATGCTCTGCCTTTCCCACCAGACTTACTGTACGCATCTTGCTGCCTCTCACGGTGCAGGTGATTTCTGTTTGGTCTTGAAGGCTAGCCTACCATTTTAATGAAGAGAGATCCGGGGGGTTGTTAGGTCTGCTGAATCAACTCAGATTCCAGTAAAACCGGAAAGAGCAGGGGCTTAGGTAGTATAACCCTGTACTCTCTAGAAGATCATGTGAAAGAATATGACTTGTTAGCCTGCTTGCCATTTGGTTTCTAGCCTGGTTCCTTTTTCCTAGGTTCTCAGGGGTAAATGACTTTGTGTTCTCTGGTATGATTTTTCTCAGGTCATGGGAGTGTGTGGTCGAGAGGGTCTAGACAAGTCAACAGTGGCCTATGTAGAAAGCCCTACCAATCTGCCTTCTACCTGTAGGACACAGCTGGGCCCGTTAACTGAAGGCTGTGTGCCAAAGCCCATGTGTGGTTGGCTCTCGTGCGGCTTGTGAATATGAATATGAAATGAATGGGATCGTGTGTGGGGTGGAGCAGAATCTTGTTATCTGGACTGATATTTCTTGTCTCCTGGAGTCTGACAGTCTCTTGGGGTTGGTGCTCAGGGAGTTTGTAGACCCTTTCTCTTTCCTGCAGTGCAAACAGATCCTTCTTCCTGTGAAAGAGCTTGGGTCTTGCTTTCTTGTTAAAGAAACCAGCGTGGTCCACTCAATTCCTTTTGATAATTTTTCAGATGAGAGGGTGGGAGTTTCTCCTCCCATTCTCAGAAGGAACCAGTTGAAGTGTAAATAGGAGGGGTGATGTTGGAGGATATGTAGCAAAGAAGCTTCCACCAAAGATGGTGGTATGGAAATTATAGGTGTGTACTGATATGTGGTTGAAAGAGGGATGCTTCCCATAGCAACTGCTGCTGGGCCCCTAGCCCTTGATTTCATTCTTGCATTGTTCTTCAGGAAGAAAAGCAAGGAGTCCTTACATAGCAATCTGAGGCCCAAGAGGCAGGGCATGAGAGACCCTGTCCCACCTTCAGATTGGGGAGGGGACTGGAGGCCAGAGCTGAGGGGGAGAGGTCTACTGGTAGATTCCCCGCCCACGAGGGAAAAAGGGCAGCAGGATATTAGGGTGACTTGGTTGCCAACACTGGGAGTGGGGTTCTCACTCCTGCTCAGATGGAGAGGATTCTCAGCCTCGTGTGGTACATGTGGTTCAGACTGAGCTCTGTGCTCTCTCTCTGCCTTGTCTACTTTCTAACTGCCTGTCTGCCTGCCTGTCTAGTCCATCCTAGGGCCTTTGGGCTGGCCTTGTAAGCATGGCTGAGGGAAAGGCCCCAGGGAAGACAGAAACTAAAATACGGAATCATCTCTTGTCTATGGGGTACACATGCTAAGAGCTGCCGGGGAAGGTGGCTACTCCCAGATCCTATGTATACATTACTTTTTCTTTAAAAATTCTTTTATTTTTAAATAAACTTCCTCCTTTCCTGTCCTTCCTCCAAATCCTCTCATATACTTCTCTATGTTCCTTTTCAAATTCATGGCCTCCTTTTTTTCATTAATTGTTGTTGTTGGTGGTGATGGTGGTGGTAGTGGTGTGTGTATGGACATATGTATTCTGAAATACATAACTACAGCATGCTCAGTCTGTGTAATGGTATTTGTATGTATGCTTTCAGGGCTGACCATTTGGTACTGGGCAACCAATTGGTGCTCTCATTTTGAGGGAAGATGGTTTCTCCTGTTCTCAGCATTCTTTAGTTGCCTGTAGCTTTTTGTGTGCGTGGGATTGGGACCTCCTGAGCTTTGTCCCATCCGTTTTAGCATGTCTGCTGGTGTCCTCCTTGATCAGCTCATGTTTAGGCTGTCACACTGGTGGGACATTATGGGTGTAGTTTCTGACACCGTCAGGAGAAAGCATGGCTCTTTCAATCTTTACATCCTCTCCCCCCCCCCACAACCATCCCCTACTCTTAGGTGCAGGGATTGTGTAATAGATTTATCAGTTGGATGTGGACTCTACACCTCTGCATTTTTATTAGTTGTGCTTTCTGCAATAGTCTCTGTCTACTGCAAGAAAGAAGCTTTTGAGTTTTTCCTTAGCATTTTTTTTCTCTTTTGAGAATTTCCTCTGAGTGGGTCCCCTTTCCCGCTTTTAGTTCCTTATATATTCTGGTTAATAATCCTCTGTCAGATGCATAGCTGGCAAAGCTTCTGTGGACTTCCTTTTCATCATATTGGGGTTGATGGCTTTTGCTACACTGTTATCATGTGAGGTCTGCCTGTTTTCTTCTAGAAGTTTCAGTGTTTCATGTTTAAGTCTTTGATCCATTTGGAGTCAGTCTTTGGCAAGGTGATAGGTACGGGTTTAAATACATTCTTCAACATGTGGGCATCTGATTTTCCAGAACCATTTTTTAAAGATGCTGCCTTTCGGCATTTTTGTCAGACCCGAATGGCTGAAGTTACATGTAACATGTTGGGCATTCAGTTTTGTTCTAGTGGTCGACATGCCTGTTTTTGTGCTTGCACTGTATCTTATTGCCGTGGCTCTATGGAATACCTGAGAAAGCGGAATGGTTCTTTTGCTCAGCATTGATTTGGTTATCTTGAGCCTTTTGTGCTTTCAAATAAATTTTAGGTTGTTAATTTTTTTCTACTACTATGAAGAATGAGACAAGTATTTTGACTGGTATTGTACTGAATCTATAAACAATTTTTGGTAGGATGGTCATTTTCACAATATTAATTCTACCAATCCATGTCTTTCAATTTTCTGGTGTGTCTATCTCTTTCTTTTCTGGTGTTTTATCTCTATCTCAGAGGTTTGATGTTTTCACTGTAGAGGTCATTTGCTTCCTTGGTTAGGTTTTTTCCCTAGATATTTCCTTTTTCATTTTGACCATTGTGAATGGAATTGTGTTCCATTCTTCTCTTTGTGTTTGTTGTTGGTGTATAGAAAAGCTCCTTTTTTTTCCCCAACTTGGTTTTGTATCCTGGTACATTGCTGAATTTATTTATTGTTTTCTGGCAGTTTTTTTTTTTAGCGGGGGGGGGGTGTAGGGAGTGGAGGAAGATCTCTAATGTATAGTGTCATATCATCTGCAAATAGGGATAGTTTGATTCCTTCTTTCCCTATCTATATCCCTTTAGTTTCCTTCTCATTCCTTATTGCTCCAGTTAGTGCTATGAGCACAATATTGAAAAGGAGTGTGGAAATTAGACATCCCTGTCTCATTCCTGAAGCCAGTAGAATAACTTCAAGCCTTTCTCCAGTTAGGATGATGTTAGCTGTGGGTTTAACCATATCTATATCTATGTCTATGTCTATGTCTATGTCTATATCTATATCTATCTCCCCATTTGACAGAGGGGGAAACTGAGGCTCAGAAAGGTGAAGGGTTTGGAGCTTTACTTCTTAGCAGAGGATTTTGGCTTCTCTGAGACTCCTGACCAGGCAGAAGCCAGCCTGTCCCCCCTTTCACCCCCCTCTCTCTCTGCTTTTCACACAGAGGTGATTCTATGAGAAAGGGTTCCATTTTCTGATGGCCAAGGGTGATTCTTAACTCATGAGCCATCTCTCCAGTCTCACAAAAACAGATTTTTTCAGTTAAATAAAATATCTTAATTTCTAAGTTCCAGTCAAGTAAGAAGAACAGCTCTAGAGATCTGCTATTCAGTATTGTACAGATAGTAGCTCAACATGTTTTTCCAGTGTGTAGTATTGAACCTAGGGCCCTGTACAAGCCAGATGGATGGTACCGAGCCATATCCTCAGCCCGCAGTTGTTTCTTATTCATAACAGGAATGAAAAGAACCAGCTCTGAGTCCTGCTTGATCAGATTCTCATATAAACTGTTCTTGAAAAGTTGCCTGGGTTATTGATAGTGGTATTTTCCTCCGAAGGCCTTCATCTTGCTGCCCATGGGTATTGATGTTCTCCCCCGATCTCCATATGCTGGATCCCTGGAGGGCTTCTAAGAATGCCTGTCACTTTTGCATCTTTGAAGATTTGTCACTTGGCATAGTTTTGCAAAGGGAGACCCTAATTGCCAGACCAGCAGCGGTGAGCTCACCTATGCTGGGAGGCCAGGCAGGGCAGGGAATGACTTTAAAAACCTCAGCTCTAGAGAGGTAGCACTGGCACTTTGTTCTTGTGGCCTCGGGCCTCTCATTAGTAATGGGGATAATGGACACATCTCTGTTCAGTCATTGGGAGGTTACCATGGGTCAGCAATGAGGGAACCTAGCACGGTCCCACTATCTGGTGATGGGAGGCTTTCGGTGCCAATGATGGACAAACCCTGAAACTGGGAAGCCAGCAAGACTCCCAGACACACATGTGTCCCCTTCCCCCATAGTGCTCCCCGCAGCTGTCTCCCAAGCCCCAAGCCAGCCACTTATGTCAAGTGCTGGGAAGGCTGTAAGGGAGACTTCCACCTAGGCCAGGGGTCTGGAGGCCTGGCTCTCCTCAGCCAAACGATTCCAGCTGGTTCTGGGTAAGTGGTGCCAGCTACTTTGGGGAGAGCTCCTTGGCACTTCCCGAGCTGTTGGCAGGTGGGCTCTGGATTGTAGCCAGTGCTTGGCCGGAGAACCAGCCCTTCCCCGAGGAGCCCAGGTGGCTTGGAGGCAGAACGGCTGGGAGATAGTTCTCACTTGGTGGAGGGCAGTCGCTGTTGGACAAAGGCCCAAACCACTCTAGGCTCTGTCCATGAGAATCAGGCCACACATCATGCTGCTGCTGCTGAGGTCGTTTGAGAGCAAATTATGTTGAGTCTCTGACTCCTGCTTTTGTCTCTCCAACTGGCAAAGCTTCCTCTACTTGATACACTGCGGAGTGACTTGATAAGAATTCCAGAGACGCTATTCAAGAGACAGGGGATCACCTGTTCTGGACCAGTGATCACAGCCCAGGAGAGGGCTGTTTAGAGGTAGTCAGATTCAGTTCCCCAAGCTGAAAGCAGACAGCTGGAGGGGTGACCTGCCCAAGGTCAAACTAGTGAGTGGGGGCTCAGTACAGCTCAGCTCCTCCTTACCATCTTAAATTCTGGGTTGGAACACTACATGGGGCCTGCTGAGCGGTGTGTTCTGTTATTCACATATTTTGGCTATTAGAGATCATTTGAGAAATTATTGGGGCATATATGATGGGAAAACTATTCCACACTTTTAGACTATCTCGAAGTTGGATTGCTCAGCTCTAATGATAGTCACATTTTTCTTTTGTTTGTTTTTAAACTTCTGAAACTTGCTTCCCAACCTTGTCAAGGAGGAATAATGCTGTCTACATATGCCCTGACATACCCCTGCAAGGAGACCCTACATGGTCTGACATACCCCTGCAAGGAGACCCTACATGCTCTGACATACCCCTGCAAGGAGACCCTACATGCTCTGACATACCCAGCAAGGAGACCCTACATGCTCTGACATACCCCTGCAAGGAGACCCTACATGCTCTGACATACCCCTGCAAGGAGACCCTATGTGCTCTGCCATACCCAGCAAGGAGACCCTATGTGCTCTGCCATACCCAGCAAGGACACCACTGTGTTTACTCTCCTCCCCCTCTTCCCTCCTTAGTTCATTCCAAATCTGGAAGAATTTCTGTCATCAGTGAGCTGAGCATGAGGCACCCCAGCCCTTTGAGTCTTTTTATCTCTGTGTGGCCCCTCGAAGAAAGCTAGCATTGTCTTACTTCCACTTTGGACCCAAATAGCCTACATTAAACTAGGGTTAGGCAGTGGTGGGAGAGGGAATGGATTTCTATTTAAAGTCATTAGCTTAGAATCTCCCAGAGAGTCCTACTGTGTCTAATGACTCTCAATTCACAAATAGTTGGAAGCTACTTTAGTGTGAAAGTTTTGATCAAGCTGGTCAGTATTGAAGGGGACTCCAGTGTCCCGTGGGAGACAGGGCTTGCAGTGTTCTGAGCTGAGTCTGCGGGGCCCCAGAGGAACCCAAGTTTCTATCACAGGGCATTTTCTTCCATTCTCATTTAGGTCATTCATAAGGCCAACTGTTTGAGACCTTGAAAAGTTTAAAAGATGTGTAAGACCGTAAGCCTAGACTTAGTGATGATTGTGAGAAGTCTGTTTTGGAGTACAGTTGTTATGCAAGTTTCCATCCCATCAGGCCCTGCTAAATTACATCTTACATGTGCATATATACTGGCTGGGTAAGGAAATCTGTGTCATTGTTGCCTCTTGAAATAGGTGGGCACCCAGTCATCCCCAGGAAGAAGGCGCTTGGTGGGGGGATAGCCAAACAGATCTTGTTCTCACAGTTCTGAACTTAGGCTATTTAAACCAGAGACCTTGAAGCTACCCTAACTCCCCCCCTCCCCCCATATCTTTGCCTCCACCTCATCTAGTTGTACTAGAGTACTGTAGGTTTTCTGAGCTGCCAGTCTCAAAACCTCTAATGGCACTCCTCATTCCAGAGGGATCAAATCTACCCTCCCAGGTCGAGTTTGCCAGCTTTCCATGGTCCTTGCTTGTGTCTAGGCCCATACATTATAGTGCCCTTCCCTGGCCATGGTTTGTAATTACTCTGGAGCCAGTCTTTATGGATTTCCTACTTCATACCAGCTATCTTGGTAGGAGCCAGGGTAATAAAAAGGACTAATTCTGACTTGGCATTTACTGTCCAGTGTGGTCCAACATGGCCACTTGTGTACTGTTGCATGATGGAGAGGTCTGGGTGCTATGTGGGCTCTAGCAGTGTGTGATGAACACACTTGTGGTCCTCAGTGGACTTAAGAGCCAATGCAGAGGCCCTGGGGCTGGAGGGTTGGATGATATGTTGGTGCAGAGACAGTGGGGTCAGGAAGAGGTTGGAGAGGTGCACGGAGGTCTAATTAAAGGCCTCGTTGGTAAATATTTATTTTTCCAAGAGCAATGAAAGTCAATGAACCATTTTAAGGGGAAGCGATAAGACCAGAGTTGTGTTTATAAACATGTACTTTCCCCATGCTCCATGGAGAATCAGTGGGTGTTTGTTGAACAGTCTTGCTATCACATAACAGCCAGCTCTTCCCACATGTTTAGCCTTCCCCCTTCATATCTGGGCTTTCCTGTGTCCTTCTGAACATTAATTCCCTCTTTGGAACAATGCTGAAATCCTATAGGCTCCTAGTTCAGTAAGTAGTACATTTTCCTAACTACTTAATTCATAACAAAATAAAGATACTATATTCATTTTGTTTGCTTTAAAAGTGATCCATATTAGTGTTAGTAGATCAGGAAAAAAACTCTCATTATCCAGAGATGAGCTTTGCTAATATCTTATCCTAGGTTTCCATGACCACAGGTCTGATCCAATGGGCACAGTTATGTCCAGTTTGTGGCTATTATATACAATATTATGAACAGTGTTGTACAAGACTTTGGACATCTGTGTCTAGTTTCTTGGGTGTATCTATAGAAGTAGAGTTGCTGGGTTTTGCAATAAATTCACATGTAATTTTGGGGAGCTGTCTAAGTGACGACATGATTTTGCAATACTATTAGCAATAGCAGAGAGTTCTTGAACCCAGTTTTGTAGAGCTAGGAATCAGCTACATCTCAAGTACTTCCAGGAATATGGCTTTGGAGTAGCAGCCGTTAGCTCCATGTTACAGTTGGACAAAGGGGGGCAGGCACCTCTCTTTCAGGAAGATCTTGGAGGTGACTTTGATTGCTGAGCTAAGGAGGGTGGCGATAGGGTGGGCAAGGAGAAATTTGGGGAACAGTCTGGCCTGCGCAGGGATATACCATGAACAGTATGTTAGCATCATAATAGCAGTATATAGAAGACACACACGGGAGGGCATGGAGAGAGGGAAAGGAAGAGAGAATGTGTCAGAAACAGAATGCATATATGAAACTTAAATATTTAGTTCTAGCTGGGTTTGGTGTTGCACTTAATCCCAGTACTCCTGAGGCAGAGGCAGGCAGATCTCTATGAGTTCAAGGCCAGTCTGGTCTGCAAAGTGAGTTCCAGGACAGCCAGGACTGTTAGCACAGAGAAACTGTCTTAAACAAACAAACAAACAAACAAACACATAAAAAATTAGTTCTACAAGTGTTTTGAGTTTCATATGTGTTTGGATCATATTACCCTGCTTCTTCAGCTCTTCCTAGATGTGTTCTTCTTCCATACTCATGGAATTTATGTCCTTTTTTATTTTGAAAACCCTTCAAGTCCAATTTATGCTGCTCAAATATTCTTGGATGTGTGCCTTCTGCCTGCAACATGCTTAGTTCTGCACCCCTAGAGGACGCTGTCTCTCCCTATCCTGGCACTTAATATCCTGTTTGCTCCACTGCCAGTGAGATTGTGTGCCCAAGTCCCTTCTCCATGCTGCAATTTGGTCTATCTTAGACTTGCACAGGTTGTCACATGCGATCACATGTGAAGCTGCCCTCCCTTGTCCGGATGTTTCCTTGTAGTTGTTTACAGCCTTTGGCCCATTCTCTTTCTGCCCCCTCTTCTGTAGTGATCCCTAAGCCTTGCAAGGGGGTTGTGGTATACATGTTTCCTTTATGGATGAGCACCATATGGTCTCTTAACCTCTGCACTTCGGCCAGTCTTGGGTATCTGTGTTAATCACAGCCCATTGCAAATAGATGAGTGTTGAGAAATGCATTGGTTTATGGGTATAGCTGTAAGTGACTAGGATGTGGTTTAATCTTATGTCCATTTAGCAGCATGATAGTAGTAGTTTCTTTGGTAGAGCCTATGTCCTGTTTATCCATAGGTCCTTGGCCTAATTGATGACAGGTACGCATTTCATTTTGTGGAGCAGTGCTAAAATCCAATCAGACAATGGTTGGTATTCCTATGATGTTTGTGTCACTTTTCCACCAATGGGCACATCTTACCAGGTCAGTCATTGCTATAGCTTGAAGAGCTTACAGCTGGGGAAGACTGCAGATCACGTGTCTCTTCTGGGGGCTGTATAGCATCTTCTAGCACTATGAAAGCTAGGGATGAAAGTAGGGATGAAGCTTCCAGGTCAGTATGACTTTATTTCTTCATGTTCTATGACTCTAGTATGTACTATCTTCAACAGCAGTGTCTTACCATAATGTTCCAATGGTTAACCAAATGCCGTGGGAATAGCCTGTAATATTGGAGGTCTATGGGTCCATACTGGCCAACAACAGTGTCATACATTCCTGGCACTGGGGTTTTTCTTTGAAGGAAACTCTGAGAGTTAAAATTTCATAAAGGACCAAATGAGCCATGGACCTATTCATCTAACTTTTCTCATAAAGGTTTTCTGATGGAGCTCTTTGTTTGAATCCTAGGTATACATTTTCAACAAACCTTTGGCTTATTATTATTCTCGGTTTACAGGTATGACAGCCAAGGCTCAGGAGACCCAGTAATAGGGCTGGGACTTGAAACCCTTTCTGTCTCTTTACCTCCCCTGTAACAATTTGCTTGTATCTATGCAGGGCTCTGTGCTGGTGCTGTGTGAATAGGGTCTTGGGACTTTGCACTCCTTGTAGGAGAATTCATTATACATACCGACATTGCAGCTCACTCTCTGCTGGGTTGTGCAGTCAGTCATTGCCGTTTGTCCTTCTTCCCAGTATGTTAGAGGCATATTAGATTTTCTTTCATGGAAACTCTACCTAAATGTGCTGTGGACATACAATGTAAAATGCATTAGTTAACTCTATTGAGGCTTTAGTATATTGGTGGTGTCACTAAATGTCCTCTGCCTCTTGCCTTTTGATTAAGGGTGTTTTTTAACTGACTGATGGCTGGAACTTGACATCTCTGCTGACCATCAGTTTGAGAGTTACAGAGTGCAAGGTTGGGGGCCCTTCGATTCAGGCCTTGGAGTTCCACAGCAGGGCTGTTTTCAGAGCTGGATGTGTGATGAGGGGAAACTTGTGGTAATTACTGAGCAGATGCCCTTAATGAGGTCTCTGCTGGCTTTCCAGCTGGCATCAAGAGCTCTGCACTGGGACAGGAATACCGAAGTCACTCGATGATTCTGTGACGTCACATCCTCCCCTGTTGTCATAGCAGCTATAATCATCTTACTGAAAGAGTCCCGCCGGGTGCTGGCAAGCCACATCTTTTTTCCACTTATGGGAACCTCGGTGCTTCCTTCCACAGCGAGGAGAGAGCTAGCATGCCTGAGCTCTTTAAAAGAAGGAAAATCTTAATTTTAGTGTATCATTACAACTACTCTCATTGTTTTAACAATGTTGCTGCTGCATTTGATTACAGAAAAAAAATTATAAAGATTTGATTTGCATGGAAGATGCCAGATCCTACTCATACCATCAAAATGTGGACATTTCATTGAACATCTTCCTAAAAAAATGTTTTTAATCAACATGTGTATTCATTGTTACTTTTTCAAGTGTACACTCATCACTATGCTGTTGTTTACTTTTATTTCCACAATGTGTAATTAGTATTTTTTTTCATATCTGTGTTCCAAGAGTTGCTAAGGTGTGATGGTTCATGTAGATTCTGTACCATTAGATGTATAAACCCTTTCTGCTTTCCAAGAGACACATTATGGTTCCTGCATCCTTATGACTTCAGTAAAATTCCTAGAAACAAAGTTGCTGGGTTGTGGGAGTTGAATCTGTGCTATCAACTTACATTATAAGGGCATATTTCCTTTGAAATACACATTTTCTGCCATCTGCCTCTCTGGTGTTCTATCAATTTGGAATTCCCTATAGAAGGCATTTTTTCCTATTTATGTTGAATGCTGGATTTCAAGTTTTAAAAGTTAACAATTAAATAGTTAATTTAGTGATTTAAACCTATTTTTCCAATGTATCAATTGATAATTTGTACTTCTTTGATTTACTAAATTTCTTACTTAGTTTTTTCATTTTTATTGTTTTTATCTATTATTTGAAAATTTCAAACAATGTATTTTGTTCATATTCACTCCCTTTCCCAATTGTTCCCAGATCCTCCCCCATCTTCCTACCTACCCATCTTCACGTTCTCTCTTTCAAAAAAGATGGAAAACCAAACAATAACAAACCACTCTCATAATCCAAAACACAGAGTCCAATTTGTGTTGTCCAACTTAATCTGGGCATGAGACCTGTCCTGGAGTGTGGTTGATGTATACAGTGCTGGGATATGGTTGATATACCCAGTGACATTTCATTGACAAAAACTGATTTCCCCTCTCCCAGTACTCCTGGCTGGGACTGGAACTTTGTACTCACTTCTCCATCCTGGGATTTTGTCTGGTTTGGACATGTGCAGGTCTGCCCATGCTGTCCCTGTCTCTGTGAGGTCATATGTGCATCTGCCTATTGTGTCTGCTAAATGATGTTTATTTGAAGTTATCCAGCACTTCTGGTTTTTGTCACCTTTCCTCTTCTTCTGCATCAATCCTTGAACCTTGAGGGGATCAGTTGTTGTTGTTTTTAATACATATCTTTATTAGTTCTTTAAAAAAATGTATACATGTAGCCTGAAGAGATGAGATGTCATCAGTTAAGAGCACTGACTGCTCTTCCAGAGGACCCAGGCTCAATTCCCAGCACTCAGAACTGTCAGGAACTTGAATTTCAGGGGAACCAAAAATTGCCTCGGCAAAACACGTAACACACATTAAACATTTTTATACACATTTCGATCATTTTAACCCTCCCTGAACTCCTCCCACACATATCTCCTCTTTCCTGCTCATCCAGCTTTGTGTCATTAAAAATAATTTTAAAACATGATCAAGTACATCTTGTGTTGTCCAGATAGTCTTTGCACATGTGGTTTCCCTTGGAGAGTGGTTGACTTACCAGGGACTATGCCCACAGAGAAAAATTCCTACCTCTCCCAGTAGCTGTCCATTGCCAATAGCTCTATGGCTAAGGGGTGAGATTTCACACCCAACTCCCCTGCCGATGCCGAGATTTGGTGTGGCTTGGACTTTCACAGGTATTGTGCACGCTGTCAGAAGCACCAGAAGACATTGTTTCTTTGGAGTCATCTAATGCTTTCAGCTCTTACAAGCTTTCCACCCCATCTTCCTCAGTGACCTCTAAACTTTTGGAAGGGTGGGTGCAGTAAATATGCTCCCTATAGGGCTGAGCTTTTTGTAGCCTTTTATCCCCCATACCCTGGCCAGTTTTGGGTCTCTGTGTTAATCACCATGTACTACAAATAGAAGCTTCTCTGACGAGGGTTGAGATACCCTAATCTGTGGGTATGATGATGACTCATTAGGAGTTGGGTACTTGAGAGTTAACCAATAGTGTATAACTGTGCTGTGAATTTTGTGAAGTTGAACCTGTTTTCCCATGTGCTGATTCTCTAAGAAATGGTACATGTCTTTTCTTTTACTCTTTGTTGGGAAATTGAAGTACTTGTCCCTTACAGCTGTAGAACTCCTGTGCTCTCAAGGTTGATCAAACAAGGTTGTTCTCACAACTTTCCGGTGTGCAGTGCCCATGCCTTGACCCCCAGGTGTGGGCGGTACATGATTTCCTCCTATGCTTAGCCCATCCCCTGGCTTGGGTATATAAGCCCATTACTCTCTGTAATAAACAGCAGCAGCTTCTTCTTCACTTCTCATGGAGGTCTGTTAAGTGCTTCAACCCTGACACCCTCCACCAGCTTGGTACTCTGGCTGTATGGGTGCAGCATTACTTTAGCTGTCTCTTTTCATCCTTTAAGACAGGGTTTTGCTGTGAGTCCCAGACTGTCTGCAGCCTCATAAAGTCCTGCCTTAGTGTCCCAAATGCTGGGATTGCAGGCCTGTGCCACCATAGCCAACTTAAATAGTAGATTTTGCTCTTAGTAGTTTTTTAAAATTAGGGTGTCTTTTTCTGATTCACATAAACATCTTTTTGGATGTGTGTGTGTGTGTGTGTGTGTGTGTGTGTGTGTGTGTGTGTGTGTGAGAGAGAGAGAGAGAGAGAGAGAGAGAGAGAGAGGGTCTGGCTTCCCACATATATGTGCACACACATTCACACTTACAAACACATACATTTTGTACACACAAAAGGAAAACATATAAAAGAAAATGCACATTAGAATTTTCTTCAAGTACTTGAATTTTATGTTGAAATCTTTGAGATCAATTTATCTTGAAATGAGCTGGAGACTGATTTGTTCACCCCAATTTATTTGTCATCTGCTGCGCAGCCTTAGCTCACTGACTTGATAATAAAGCTGCACGCAGACACACGGACATTGGCATGCGGCCTTGCAAGTGAACAGGAAGGCCTGTTCTGTTCATGTATCTATATGTCTTTTCTCATGTTACCCATGCTGTCAGAAGACAGGCATGAGGGACAGAATGGCAGGACTAATGGAGATGATCAAAGAATATCATGTATTTGTAAGGAATTAACTGTGTAAAACTCAACACTGTATACAATGAATATATTGCCAGTAAAAACTTCATCTATTGCCAAAGAACAATAGTTTGTAACTTCCTAGTTTCATCAATTATAAATCCTTTTTTTGTGTGTGGGATAGTAAATATTCTAGGGGTAGTAAAAAAATTTAGTTTCAAAACTTCTTAATTTAAATACATTCTGATTTAAATTCTAACTTAAACATATTTTCATTCATACCTATTACACATAGTAGTAGTTATCCAGGTCTTCCTCCACTGTGTTGACTTTTGAGCTAATAGAAACCACTTGCTTACTTGAGATTTCTATTGTATTTGTTTTTCTAAACTTTCTCTTTGCACTTCAGTTTCAGCTTTAGGTATAGTTTGGCACACTATAATTTATTTTGTTGGAATTTTCAGAAATTATGTGTTTATTATAACTTTACCTTTTTAGTATAAAATGGTACTTACAATTTTGTTTCTAAAATTGGCTTGTTACTAAAATCTCATCTAGACCAAAACATTAAAATCTTCCCAAATTTGGCTAGCCTTTTCTTTTGTGGACACTCAAAAGTTCCATTGGGTATCTATATGTGAACATACACAGTCCCTATCTGGCATGGATTGTCTAGGCATACTGTTGTATAATCAACATTTATTTCCCACTGAAATGAGATGGTTACTTTTTTCCCCCACAAAACATCAGTTGCCATTTTAAATGAATTTTTGTTTGGAAAAATTTAGTTTCTTCATCAGACCAAGAACTTAAGTTTCTTGTCCTTTTGTTCTTATCCTGTTTGCTTTAGAAGCTGTAGGCTGTTTTTTTTTTTTTTTTGTATTTATTTTTCTTATTTTACATATTGATCCCAGTTCCCTCCCTTCTCCCACCCTTTCATGCCCCCCGACCACCCTCCCATACCCCCTAACTCCACATGTAGGGTGAGATGCCTTCCTGGAGGGGTCATCTAAATCTAGAAACAATAGTTTTAAAAAATTAATTTATAATGTTATTTGAAATATAATTAGATCACTTTACTCCTTCCTTCCCATTTCTCTCATGTCCCTGGTCTCTAATCCCCTCCACTCCCCTCTCATTTGATTGACTCTTTTTCTTTATTATTATTACATATGTATATATTTGTATTTATAAATATATCAGTATGACCTATTGATTATATTTATATTTGCTTGTGTGTATATGATTTCTGGGCTGACCACTTTGTATTTGATAACTAATTGGGGGGCTCATTTTTGAGAGACTAATTGTCTCTTCCTTCCTATTCATTAGTTGCCTGTAGTTCTTTCTCTAAGGGTAGAATCCCGTGAGATCTCTCCCTTTCTCATTAGCATGTCTGTTGGCATTGTCATGTTTCAGGTCTTGTTTCGGCAGCCATATTGTTGAACTGTCGTGGGTGAAGTTTTTCTGCAGAGAAATTCTCACAGCAGACTTCCTGATTCAATGGCTCTTCTCGTTTTTCTTCTACCTCTTCTATGATGTTTCCTGACCCTTCAGGGAACAAGTTGCACTGTAGATGTACCCACTGGAGGTGGACTCCTCCATGTCAGTTGATTTCTGCATTATGACAAGTTGTGTTCTTCTGCAATGGTCTCCATTTGCTGCAAAGAGAAGCCTCTTTGATGTGGAGTGAGAGCTATGTGTTATCTGTTCACCATAATCAAGTTGACTTTATTCTGGAGATGAAATGGTAGTTCATTCAATATATTTAAGTCGCCAAATATAATAAATCATATAAATGTAGTTAAAGACAAAAATTACATGACCATCCCAAGAGATGTAAGAAAAGCCTTTAACAAATCAACATGTCTTCTAGATAGGGTAGGAGTGGAGGGAACGTATGTCAACATAATAAAGGCTGTATGAAACATGTACATCTGTATCTCCAAATCTGTGATAGAAACAATAGTCTCCCACTTGGGGTCTGAATTTTTCATGCATAGAAGGAAGGAATGTGCTTTGATCATTAATTTGTAAATGGTTCTATAGAGTAATAGGACCTTATCAAGATGCTTGGAGAATTGTGAAAATGTGGGACCAGTGAGATGGCTCATAGGATAAAGACACTTGCTGCTAAGCCTGAGGACCTGATGACCTAGGATCAGCAGTGGAAGGAGGGAATTGACTTATCCAAGTTCTTCTTCGGCTTTGGCATGTGCACCATGGCACTTGTATGTACCCCGCCCCCGTAAATAAAAGTAACTAAACAATTAGAAAAATTGAGATGTAAGCATCAGATGTAAAATATAACTTTTAAAATTCCCCAATATGTGTATATTTGCTCATGGATATACCATTTTTTTTTAACATTGGCAATTGTAAACATCAATTGATGTTTCAAGGTGAGCTGTAGTAGAAACTGGAATAATGCTGTACTTTCAGTTGTTTTGTGTTTGTCTTTTGGGACAGGCTTTTACTGTGTTGCTCAGACTGGCCCCAGTTTTGTGACCCTCTTGCTTTGGCTTCCTGAGTGCTGAACTGACAGATGTGAACCACTGTGCCCAGTTATTATTATTTCAAGTTTTACAAAGTGCTCAGAGATCACAGGGTGAGCAACAATGCCAATTCCCAGCTTATAAATCCCTCCCTTCCTGCAATCACCAACTGGCATTTTCTAAATTATGCATAACTGATACACAACAGGAATACTTACTCTTGTAATAAACACTATTATATTTACCCATAACAGAAAGTTTTCTGTTCAGAAGAACAGTTTCTAATTCACTTAATAATAAATATGACAGCTTTCATTTTAAAAATAAACTATGCTAATATATTCATTTTAGGGTTCTGTGTAAAATTTCACTTGAATAAAATGTTCCACTGCTGAAAATGTGTTGTAGCATTGTAGGTGTTGTTGAGGGGGCTAGTCCTCAAAGTCTCCTGAGATTTAACTGTACACAAAGCCTTCCTGCTGCTCTGAGCTGTGCATTTACTTCTGCTTAGTGATTCTCCCATCATCTGTAATGAGAGTGGGGCTCACATCTTACTTCTAAAAATGAGGCAACAGCAGACATTACATGGAGATGCTGGGATCAGTGATTTCAGACTTGAGACATTTTATGTTTTGACTTCTTTGGACTAGGCTGACACCACAATTATAGTATGAATGTGATTGATCTTGTTAATGAGTTGGTTGACTTACTCACTGTGCTACTATAGTAGCCCCTAACCACCCATGGGAACTATGTTTCAAGACCCCTAGTGGATTCCTGGAACTGAAGATGATTCCCACATATCTCCTCTGAGAGTCAGCTATACTAATGTCTGAGCTTTGGAGTACTCACAAAGCAATGCATGTGTACTGGTTAATTTTATATCAGTTTGATACAAGCTAAAGTCATCTGGGAGGAGGGAACCTCAGTTTAAAAAATACTTCCATAAGATGAGACTGTCGGCAAGCCTCTAGTGCATTAAAAAAATGATTAATAGGGGAGGGCCCCATTGTGGTTGGTGCCATACCCAGGCTGGTGGTCTTGGTTCTGTAAGAAAGCAGTCTGAGCAACTCACTGGGAGCAAGCCAATAGCAGCACCCCTCCATGGCCTCTGTATTAGCTCCTGCCTCCAGGTTCCTGCCCTGTTTGAGTTCCTGTCTTGACTTCCTTCAATGGTAGACTATGATATGGAAGTGTAAGCCAAATAAACCCTTTCCTTCCCAGTTTGCTTTGGTCATCACAGCAACAGTCACCCTAATGACATGGAATCATGAAGAAACCCTGTGGCATCTGAAGTCTGGCTTTAGTGCTCCTCACTGGAGCGACTCTTTGGGATAGTAATTTTCCTTAAGAAAGCTTATAATGACAGGGAGTTCTTGGCTTATGTTGATATACTTGCTTGAAGTAGGGAATCAAGTATTTTATCAATTAAATTTTGTAAACAGCTTTGCTTTTCCTTAAAGTGCTTTGCAAATTGCTGGCTGCTGTAGCCTGGTTTATGACACAGTGAGAGGATGCATACAATCTGCTCCTGGCTGGGACTTTTGTCCTATGTCAGTCATTGTTGCAACAGGAGCTGCTGTTCTTTGGGATTATTCGAATATCCAGTAGGAAGACTTGTTTCTTGGGTATGTCCATTGGGATTGCGTTTCCCTCTAGTCAGGTGCTATGACACTTCTTTAGTGTCCTGGAAAATTCACCTCCATCTCTGCCTCCAAGACAGTTCTACAGAAGTTACTAATTGTCCCTTATCCATTATCATAGGGTTAGCCAACTGTATGACAGATGTTTAAAAATACCTTTTAAAACTATAGGACAGAATAGCCAGGTGTAATGGTACATGTCTGTAATACCAATCCTTGAGAGAAGGAGAGACAGGAGGATTAGGAGGCCAAGGCTAATCTCAAGTGCATAGCAAGTTCAAGGTCAGCCTGTGCTATACAGAACTCAGACACAGTAAAAAAAAAAATACACAACATATAGTGCCTTGCCCAGTATATCTTTCTCACATTGTCATGTTTAATGTTATGTGAAAATAGATTTCATCTTTGTAGTTCTGTAGTTCCCCACTTAATGGCAAAATGGTTGATTCAGCAGTCTCTTATAAATTTCATTGGCTAAAACATACTTCTAGGTAAATTACTGGCTTAGTAGAAAGGGATATCTTTTTTATTGGCTGGTATACATGTGTGTGCACCCACATGTATGTGCACACAGTTGTGTAGGCTATGTATGTGGAGGGGAGAGGTTGATGCCGGGTGTCTTCCTTTCTCCCTTGTCAACCTATGTTTTGAGCCGGGAGCTCCCACTAAATCTGGAGCTTACCATTGACTGGCTGGTGACCTCTGAGATCCACCTGTCTTTATCTCTGAAGTGCTAGGGTTAGTGGTCAGGCATTTACATGGGTACTGAGGACCGAAACTCAGGACTTCATGATTGCATGGTAGGTACTGAGTTAGTTTTCCAGCCCCAACTGGTTGATTGATGGTAGTCAATTAGGTTACATCATCACTGTTTCATACACAGATACCACTGTAATTTGCTCATATTTATTGCAGCCTGTCACCATTTCTTATTTGCACTGTTACACAGGACTGCTCCCACAAATAATATCTGTTGTCTTTTCATATCATATCTGTTATTTGATGATATATAGTTAAATCTCCATGCCATGTGACAATACCATGTGATATTTGTCTTTCATTTCCTTACATTATTATCTCTTGGTCCCTCTATCTCCCCACTTTTAGACCCCTTCTTTCAACACCCTTTATTGGTGGAATCTCTATTGTATTATAAGTATAGGATCACACCATATACAAATAGAAATATTTTGATTTCCATATTTCCTATTTTCATGCCCTTCCAGTTTTATTGCCCTTTCCATGGCCAAGACTTCAAGCCCTATACCAAAGAAGAGAAAACATTCTTGATTTAGAAAAAATGCCATCCGTTCCTCCCTACTTAGTTATATTTAACTAATGTTAGGCATAGCTTTTATTAGTTAATCAATATCTCTTCCATTCCTAGTTTTTTCAATACCAGAAAGATACTAAATTTTGTCAGAGGCCTTTCTTCATCTATTATAAGATGATCATGTGATTCTGTCTCTGCATGTGATATGTTTCATTAATTTGATCTGTGTGTGTTGAACTGTCCCCGTATCCTGCATCTCTGGGATGAAAACAGGTCAGACATGATATATGAGCCTTTAAAAGTGTGGTGGAATTTGGTTTGCAAGTATTTTGCTGAGAATTTTTGTGCACCTGTGGAGGTTTTAAAGAGAATGGTCCCCATGGGCTCATATATTTGAATATTCAATCTGCAGCTGGTGAAGCTGTTTGGAAAGGATTTGGAGGTGCAACTTTGTTGGAGGTGTGCCACTCTGTGTTGGCTTTAAGGTTTCGGAAGTCCACACCAGGCCCAGTTAGCTCTACATCTTTCTCAGTCTTGTGCCTGTGGACCAGATGCACACCTGTAACTCCTGCTCCAGCACCATGCCGGCCTGCTGCTATGCTGTCTAATGTGACAGTCATGGAATCATCCTCTGAACTATAAGCAAGTCCCCAATTAAAGGTTTTCTTTTATAAGTTTGCCTTGGTCATGGTATCACTTCACAGCAATAAAAAATAACCAAGGTAGCACCTGTCAAGTTGATTAGATTGTCCTGAGCACTCTTCCAATATGGCTGCCTTTGCAGAAGGAATGTACTGCTTGCTCCCCAGGGCTTGTTCAGCCTTTCTTATGCCACTCAGCACTACCTGCCCACGGGTGGCACACCCACTATGGGGTAAATGCTCCACGTCAATTATTAATTAGGAAAATGCCAGACAGGCTTACACACAGGCCTATTTGTTGCGGGCATCTTCACAGCTGAAATTCCCTCTTCCCCAATGACCCAAAGCAGTAGCCGGCAGTTACTTTGCATGTTCTAACTGTTCTTGAGTGTCTCTTACACCTTCTCTAGCTAGCACTAGGACTCTTTCATGCATGCACTTGTGAGGGGATAGAAAAAGAAAGGAATAGGGATGACTAGTTCAGTGCTATTCATTACTGAGAAGCATCTGTTATTCTAACTGGATTTGTAAACTCCTCCTTCCAAGAAAAGGCTGAAACTCAAACTCAAATAAGTGATTTTAAACGGAGCCTAACGAATTTCACTACAGGCAGTTTTCCCTCATTTCTTTTTTGAGCTTTTCTACCTGATTCTGAATTTTGAGGACCCCAGTTAAAATATTTACTGTGCTGCCTTTATTGTCATTTCTTTTGGAACAAAGAAAGGAAGAAGTAAATATAAAGAACCAACTTTTTGTTTTGTTTTTGTTTTGGGACAGTTTCATCATTCAAATTTAGGATCCTTCCATTTCAGCTGAGTGTTGGGATTATTGGTATGCATCACCACACCCGATAAAAGCTCCAACTTTGTCTTCACAGTAACATTTCTTGTGTCTCCTACACACTTGCACGCATTTTCATCTCTTCTGTCAGTATGCAGAGAGGCATCCTATGCCTCCATTTCCAGGAAAGCAGCCGAAGCTATGGCCAAGGTTCTCAGGGAGTGGCAGAGTCAACATTTAAATGCAGGTGTGTCATCAAACCCACCCCAAACCTACCCCTGCTGTTTTCAGGTCTAGATAAGCAAGACACACTCTCATTTTAGTCTATAGTATTTTTAATTATTATTATTATTATTATTGAATGGGTTAGGAACATTTAGGAACTTTAAGACTGAACTTAACTTAAATTCCTAACTCAGGGCTAGCACAAGGGAGAGGTAGGTCCTTCACAGTTTTAAATCTGTGCCTGGTGGACCCACATAGTGAGAGGATAGGCCTACTGTCTCATCCCATTGTTCTAGAAGCCCTGGCAGCCTGATGTTTTCTTTCCTGAAGTCATATGCTGTCACCTTTAGTACAATCACTACCATTAAGCTTCTCTGGGCCTCACTCTGCATCTCTGTGGAACAGAAAGAATGGGGAGGGGGAGAGAAAGAAATGTGACAGAAATGTCCATGTGCTTGATGCCGTTTGTGGTCCCATGCTCACCTCTCACGGCATGGATTTTAATTTCTCCATAAAAAATGGATTATCCCATTTACCAGTCTTATGCTTGGTTGCTTTCTCTCCTTACCCATCACTTTGTTTGAGTGTTTGGAGCGTTTGCTCTCTTTTTCTCTGCTACTTCTGTGGGCAGCACAGAGCACTGAGCCTGGCATATGGTCGGTTCTCGGGCGTTCTTTGTGAACTGATTAATTTGTTTTTCTCTAATCCTCTTTTCTTTTCTCCTGCATTTGTGTATTATGTGTGTGCGTGTTTACAGTCTGTGTGTGTGCTGTGTGAATATTTACAGTCTGTGTGTATGATGTGTGTGTCATATGTGAGTACACATGTGCCATGGCATACATGTGGAGGGCAGAGGACAACCTCAGGTATTGGTCCTTGCTCTTGGCCTCATTTCTGATAAAGTCTCTTAATTGCTGCTGGATGCTTTATACTCCAAGCTGCTGGTGCACAAGCTTCTGGGGAGACTCTTGCCCCTCTCCCTGTATGAGCACAAGGGTGACAGACACTTGCTACCATGTCCAGGTTTACATGGGTCCTAGGGATCCAAACTCAGATCCTTGTGTTAATGCAGCAAGTATTTCACCCACGAGCCATTTCCCCATCCCCACAGTCTCCTTTCTTTCTTCTAATGGCACCACCTGCTCAGTCTTTTCCATCAGACAATCGGTCATCCTCCTGGATTCTCCGCTTAGAGCCTTATTTCCTCCATAGTTTCAAACCTGTCCATCTCTCTCTCTGTCCTCACAGCTGCCCACTACCTGTTTGTTGTCAAGGTACAGCTCTTACTTCTATAGTTATCTTCCATAAATCCTAGTGTGACTATTCATACTCCCCAGTGCTGGCTTGATGCTGATTTTACTGACACAAATGTAAAAGACACTTTGGATACATTGTGGAATGGAACCGGCTGGGGATTAGATTTTATTGAGGAATTATTTTGGGGGTGTAATGATGGTCTCGTGTTGACGCTAATGTCTTTACTGGAGAGAAGAGCAGTCCTGTCAACATAGCAGTGTCTCCAATTTGATTTGAAATGCACTTACCTTTGATGCTTTTGTTCTTTCTGCTGGCTTTTCCCGCCTTCTCGCCTAACATCACCCCGCCCCTCTGTTGGAGGAGAGGTCTCCTAGATATCCCTACACATTCATTAGGAATTTGTGGCACCACCTTCTCTGATTCCTCTTTCAGAGGGGATGCCTTTCTCTTGTGAATACATTTTATACCACGTGTTCTTCATTTCTGACAGCTACCCATCTGAATTCATTTTAACACTTTTCAGATCTCCCTCCTCCCCTCCCTCCTTCCCTACCTGTTTCTCAGTTAGGATTTCCGAGGTTGCATGAGGCAAAGACTCAACTCAGCCATTGCTGGCTTGAAACCTAATTTTGAGAGTGATAAAACAGGGAAACCTAAAGGGTAGCCTCGATCTAGCCACAGCTAGATTCAGCGAACCAATTCTATCCTCAGGTTGCCTAGTTCTCCCCATGACCTCATCTCTTGGCTTTATTTGCAATTGTTTTTGGTTCATTCTTGGGTAAATCCTGTCTAGGTGATGGCTTCTGTTACACCGTCCTTAAGAGAAAGAAAAAGAACTCACTTAGTCCTTCATCAAATCCTGGACCAAGTCTTGTTGGTCTGGATTGGAGTATAAGCCTGCTGCTGAGCCAAACACTATGGCTGGGGGCCAGTTGGATGAGCTGACTAGCCGAGTAGGAGGCAGGTGTCTATCCCTGGAGCTGAAGGGTGGAGCCAGCTTCACTTGGACCTCACCAGCTGAGAGAGGCTGTGTGTCAATATCTTCTACATCCCAGGCTAAGGGGAGTGAGTTGGCACAAGACCCCATGAAATGAATTCACTTTTTTGTTCTTTCCAGCCAGCCTCACCCCATGAATGGTTTACTCTTTTTGCTTTGCTAACAACCTGAAAACCACCACTAGTGTTAATTTTATGTATCTGAGTGGGATCCATTCTAAACTGGACTACTGCCCTTGCTTCTTGGCACAACCACTCCTGATCCCGAGGGAACTGCAGTTTGGTTTACAGAATAATAGAGAACATTGTAGTGTGAAACCGTGGGAACAGACAAGCATTTGTTGGGTACTTTGGGAAAGCAAGGGAGGTGTTTGCTGTTTCCACAACTTGCCTGTTTGATGGCTTTATGGCAGGCTCAGGAATGTGGGTCACAGAGCATGGAGATTCATCAGCTTCAGGATGGCAAAGGCAAATGTCAGCACGGTACTGAAACCACTGGATCCATTTGGGTAGCTGCCAGGCCTCTTCCTGCTAGCCTTTGAGCATTGTGCACAGGCTGCCTGCATCAAGCTTCTGTGAACAGATACTTACATGAGGTTTCTGAGCTCTGTGGACACTCACCTAACAGATTAAACCAGATGGGAGCAAATTACAAGTCATCCACTAGAGTAGAGGGGTACAAAGGGATTTTGAGTCAAGTGGATGACTTGCGTGACTGCTGCATAGAAACCAAGGGTTCTTTATCACAATTTTGGGATGTAAAGGCGTTGTAGGAGGAGGGCAACCGTCATGGTAAACGTGTCGTCAAGCAAGAACCATCCATGGCTACAAGGTCAGCACGTATGGGATGTTGATGAAGAGTGGAATCATTGTGTAGCTTTACTATGTCTTAAAAAAAACATTTATTTATATTTTATGTATGAGTACTTTGCATGTATACCTGCACTCTAGAAAAGGGAATCAGATCTCATTACAGATGGTTGTAAGCCACCATGTGGTTGCTGGGAATTGAACTCATTCCTCTGGAGGAGCAGCCAGTGCTCTTAACCCCTGAGCCATCTCTACAGCCTGGATGTACTATGTCTTTCATGTTGCAAGAGAAGAAACAAAATGATAGGGATATTGTGAAATGATTCAGAAACCACTCGATCACAAGATTAAGATTATAAATTGTGATGGACACATGGACATTGTATCTTTACAGATGTGAAACTTTGAGAAGAAAACAGTAATGTCCCTGTAGGACACAGACTGATATCACAAAACCCCCGTCTAACCACAAGGACATACCAGACATCCACAAAACAAGGAACAGTCTTATGTATGTGTACATGAAATGTGCCGGGGGTGGGGTGGCTGAATATAGAAAAGAAAAGGTGAATGCCATAACAAAAAAGGGGAAATTTAGGGAATGTTCCTGTTCTATACTTTTCTGACACTTAAATGCAATGACAGAGCTCAGACTTGATCTTTCCCGGAAGAGAAATGCTGTAAGGGATATAATTAGATCATGTGGCCGAATGGGTACGCTGATGCTAAGTCAGATATAGGCACTGTGTAACTGTGGATATCTGTACTGTGATTGACTCATTCTCAGGATGTATACCCATAGAAATTTAGGGTTAAAATTATAATATGTAGAATTTACTATGCGCGCGCGCACACACACACACACACACACAGGAGGGCAGGAAGAGAGGCACAAAGAGGATGGGTAGGGGGGTGGAGTAGAGAGAGAGAAGAGAGGGAGAGGTGTGGGAGGAGGGTGGAACAAAATGTGAGACGAATCTGAGTAATGTACCTATGAATTTCCCCATATTATTTTTAATAGCATTTTAAAAATAAATTTGAAATTTTTGTAAAAAGTTAAAGGCAACATCGACTCCAGAGACCATGTGTTACCAGGGAGGTAAGGCGTAGATGATGAACTGGAGTATGCTAACCAAGTTTCTGCGTGAGTCTCCAGCCTCGACTGCATGATTTTTAACAGGTCTCATGAGGTAACCACAGCCATTGTGAGTTCATGAATCCAGTGGCCTTGTCATGTCAAACTTCCCAGTTTTCCAAAACTATAATGTAAGCCTTGGTCCAAGTTCCCATCCTGATGGTTGATGGCAAAATCAGAGAGAGACTGCTGGAGGCTCTCATCCCCTGCTAGGAACCACAGCAGCCCATGATCAGTGAGAGAGGAAAGGTGCATGGCACAGACCGTGGAGATGCCTGCTCCCTGGGCTCTAGTTAAAGTCCCTGTGTCTTTCACATATTAAGTACTCAGGGACTCTGTGTGTCACAGAGCCTGAAACCAGGGACTTCTTGAAGCCATCTGTGAATACACTGCTGTCTAGCGTGGTGTGGGCATGAGCTGCTCAAGGTACCTCATGCCAACCCTTCCTCCCCAACCCTGACCTTCCTCAACATAATTTTTTCAGAGAGTATAAGATTTTATAAGAGATCAAAGGGGAACATAGACTCTTTTTACCTGGTTTCTTGTTTAGAATTGAGTAAAAGGGGAGATAGGAACCAAAGAAAAAAAGAATATAAATTAATGTCAAAAATTAGCCTGACACTTTCATGTCCCATTTATAGTTCAATTTATAAGTTAAAAACATTTTTGCATTCATAATGGATGTCCTTGATCTGTGGCAGCTGTTTCCTCACTAGCTAGTAGTTGTTAGATCTAGAAATCCCAAAGCAGCCACACATCTCAAGGACAGCACAGAACGTTTTTTAAAATATCTTACTTTCTAGAGTGGAAGGGCCAAAGAAACATTAAAACAACAATATTCGTACATTTTTCTACCTAAAGAAAATACTTTAAGCTTGGTAGCATGTTAAAATAAAAACCTACCGTTACATGGCATCAAGTTGATACTGTGCAGGGAATCAGGAATCTCCTGATGTTTCTTGTCAGGAAGATGTCAAGTCCAGCTGTTTTGATTCCCATCATTCCAGATGTAACACTGACACCCTGACTGGAAGATTAGTGGAAAATCAAAACTAATGTTATTTCTTACTTCTGAGCAAAGGACCCAACTGAACAACTCTGAGCATCTGTCAGTCTCTGGGGTGTAAGGAAGGTGAAATCTGTCCACAGAGAGCCCACCCAAGACTGCTCTTCATGGACTGACCACTGTCATAGGAAAAGGGCCTGGGCGAATCACGTGGAAGGAAAAAGTCAATTCGGGCTCTGCGAATTGTGTGTGGTGTGTGCACCATCCTGGACTTTGCCGCAGTTAGGGCAATAGTTGGTTACATGGGGGCATTTTGAAATGGGGAAACTGAGACCCCAAGGTTATGCAGTTATGAGTGCTGGTGTCAGGGTTCCTTGTTGGTGGATTTGTGATTTGTTCTGTTGCTTCCTGTTGGTTTTGGCTCGGCTGTTGTTCCTTCCTTCCCTGTTATCCTTCCCAAATTTGGCCTTCATTTTCACAGATTTCCTACTTGGATCCTAAATACCCGAGTCCTCTTTGGTGAGATGATTGGTCAGTCAGTGGGACACAGGCGCATCATGGTTCTGGTGTCTGGTTTTGGCCTAGTCCTCAAAGTCTGGCAGTACTTCTTGGGGGGACAGCCCAGTAGTCAGGCAGAAAGGAGAATTATGGCTGGGCAGAAGAAAACACACCTCAGATTAGTTGTGTGTTGGTTTAGTGTCACTACAGAGGGGTGAATGTGCATCACTGGAAGCCGAGGGCTTCTGTCACTACAGAGGGGTGAATGAGCGAAACTGGAACCCGAGGGCTTCCAGGCAGAAGCTGGCCAGGACGGTGCTCTCTTTCCATGGATCACCTGGATCCATATTGGTATGTGACATCATAGGGCAGCGTTGTGATTACGTTTGCTCAACGCATTTCCCCCTGGGTGGGTGCAGACAAATAAAAGCTTCCTTAAGAAAACTGTTCTGTTTGATTTAGCTTTTTAAACTTCCAGTTTAAACTTTAAACTTTCAGGGCAGTGAGCAAATCATTAAATCTTCAGTGAGACTAGGTGTGGAAAGTCTCCTCTTCTGGGAGTTCAGAGGTGTCAAAGGTGTGGCCATTTGCTCAGCAACTCCAGCTGGCAGGAGATGGAGATACATTGAACCTAGTTGGAGAATGGATCAATGGTGTCTTTCCTATAGTAAACACTTGTGGGGCCTTGGCCACTGTGGTGATAGCGCATGGGTAAAATTTAACCCAGTGCTGATGAAGGGAGAGAGAGAAGAGAGTTAGGGCAGAGAAGGTCCCGAGTGTGGTTCCTTTATCTCCCTGGCCAGAATACTGGAAAAAAGAATCAAAACTTGTCTTTGGGACTGTAGATATAGCTCAGTTACCTCACACAGCTGGAGTTGATCCCCATTATAACATAATAGGTAGGTGGTATATATCTGTAATCCCAATACTTGGGAGGTTCAGGCAGGAGGATCGGGAGTTCAAGGCTGCCCTAAACCTTCTACCATGTGCCTTACTCACTGCAGTCCAGACCAGGAAGTGGGACAGTGGTGATGTGGTAGGGCATCTATTAAGGACCTCTCTCCCATCCTGTGCAGGGCAGATCAAAGATACACTTTCCTTAGTCCATCTAGCTCCGCTGAGAGTTGATTCCTATTGTTTCTTATTCATGGATGAAAAGACTAAGGCTTGGCAGGGTGACTGGGATCTAGCAGCACTGGTAAAGCTTTGGCTTCTGAAGGATTCTTTGAGGGTATGCTACCCTTGAGTGAAAATTACTTGGCTTGAGGGGAAAAACCATAGAAGGATGCAAGCTTGTTTAAAATAGTTTCAGGAAACTGGCAGCTGTTGGATTTCCTGAGTTTCCTCATGCAAGCCAGTTCCCCAATCAAGACACGCTTATGCACTGCCCTGGCTTAAAAAAAAAAAAAAAGTGTGATTCCATAGGGGCCTCATAGTCTTGAACTCTCCTGGCTGGCACAGGTTTTGCTGGGCCTGGAAACTGCTTGTTAACTAACAAATTCACCAGGGGCATAACCTTTCCCTTGTCCCTGTGCACATCAGCCAGCCCCAGGTTATGCCACGTACAGGGCTCTCCTGGGCAAGCAAGGAGGGCAACACATGGAAAATGTACTGGTGAGTGAGTCACTGAAAGACTTTGCTGTTCCCACGAGGCAGGTTAATAGGGACAACACAATCAGGTCCAGTCTGGTCTGGTTCATCTCAGCTTCGAATGCCTAGGATAGGCTTGGCCTTGTGTTAGGATGTGACTAAGTCTTGAGCAGGGGTTTTGTTTTCGTTAAATAGACACACAGACCCTAAGAGACTTGTTCAAATTTCCCCAACTGGTGGGAGGCAGAAACCGAATTTGAATCCAGTTACCCAGAATTGAAGCCATTGTTCTCTTTAGAGACTTGCTTGGCTGGCATATTGAGGCATGGGGACATTTGGTCCTCATCTTTGGGCTATTGCTCCATTCATCTGCTATTCCTGAAACTACATAGGGCTCCATAGTTTTGAGTTTGCCTTTCTGGCTCAGTGGAGATTATCTAGCTTGCCCGAGTAGGTAGATAGGATGGACACTGTGTGACCTGCTGGACCCCTGTCCTTGGCTGCAGGGAGTGTGGATCCCTGTCCCTGACTGCAGGGAGGGTGGACCCCTGTCCCTGACTGCAGGGAGGGTGGACCCCTGTCCCTGACTGCAGAGATGATGGACCCCTGTCCCTGACTGCAGGGAGGGTGGACCCCTGTCCCTGACTGCAGAGATGATGGACCCTTGTCCCTGACTGCAGAGATGATGAACCCCTGTCCCTGACTGCAGGGAGGATGGACCCCTGTCCTTGGCTGCAGGGAGTGTGGATCCCTGTCCCTGACTGCAGAGATGATGGACCCTTGTCCCTGACTGCAGAGATGATGAACCCCTGTCCCTGACTGCAGGGAGGATGACCCCTGTCCTTGGCTGCAGGGAGTGTGGATCCCTGTCCTTGGCTGCAGAGATGATGGACCCCTGTCCCTGACTGCAGGGAGGGTGGATCTTTCTCCCTGGCTGTAGAGATGATGGACCCTGTCCCTGATTGCAGGGAGGGTAGACCCCTCTCCCTGGCTGCAGAAAGGGCTTCTTGGAGGGTTGCTCTCTGCCTTTCTTCTGGACTCGTTGTCAGGTTGTAATGAGGATATTTGTGTCTGCTTCCAGAGATTTGTGGCCACACAGATCAGAGAACACAGGCAGAATCCTAGCTTGGAATAGCCTCTCTGTTGGGTCTCCAGCCTCACCAGGAGCCTGTGCTGGGTTTTAGCCTCTGTGCAGGATGTGAACTCAGATGACTCTGTCTTCCTGCTGCCTGACCATAGTAATCACCACTCTTTCATTGCTTGACGCTGATAGTGGTAAGAATCACAATGATGGCAAGTACTCATGGCAGGGTCATAGGTACCCCTTTAAGCATTTTACAAATATTCATTCATTTTAATTTTTATAATACTTTAAAGTAGATCAGTTACTATCTACCCACTTTAGAGATGAAGAAACCAAGGCACAAAGAAGTCACAGGAATTTTCCATTGTTACAGAGTAACTGAGGAGCTGGGGCTTGAACTTATGGAGTTGGTATCTTGTAGAAGTCTGTCTTCCCTGAGTCCCTACTCCCCTCTGTGCATGTGCCTAGTCCTGGAATGGATTTGATCAGACTCAGCCAGCCACAGCAGTTTTGGGGGCAATATCCAGAAAGCTGTCTTCTCCTCTTTCTATATTCCTGTAACTTAGCAAAATCTCACATTTGTTTTCTCATCTCTCTGTCTTTGCTTATTTCTTCTGTTGGTGCACAGTGGCTACTTATCAGACAATGGCTGAGAGGTTGGTCTGTGAGCTTGTGAGGTCAGGGACTGCGTGCGCTTGAGAAGTACAGCAGCCACGCAAAGCTCATGCACAGATATTGTACATGTCTGTGGGTCAGAACATGGATACACACATGACCCAATGCACTTCAGCCCTGGGCCCCAGTGTCAACCTCTAAACGACCGTTTCTGAGGGAGCTCAGGGCTGGCTGCCGTAACTACAAAGTACAGTAAGAAGCTGAAGACGCAAGTCTGGATTGGAAGTAGGAGCAATGACATCATATATTGATTTGCAGTTCACAGAGCATATTTTTTTTGATTTATATAACTTGATTTTATTATGATTTTTTTTTGTCTGTGTTGTCTTAAAAACCTGTAGAGAAGAAACCAGAATCTGGAGTGAAGATACTTCAGTAGGTCCAGTGGGCTGGGGACTGGAGCGGTCTGCAGCAGAGGGGAAGAGAGCTGAGAGCATGTAAGAGTATTTGATACAGAGGCTGTCATCTTCAGGTTTGGGTCAGCTCTGTAGTCCGCATGCGTTCTGACAGGCTTCCGGGTTAACATACTAATCCAGCTGCATTTAAAAGGCATGTCAGCTATGCTCTCACAGGACATTTTTAACTTTCACGTACGTCTGTGCCCATGAGTCTGTGTGGCTGCATGTACACATGAGTGCCGGTGCCCACAGAGAGCAGAAGTAGGCATTGGATGTCCTGGAGCCAGAGTCACAGATGGTTTTAAGTAGCCTGGCATGGAGTCTGGGACCTGAACTTGGGTCTTCTGCAAGAACAGCGTGTGCTTTAAACTGCTGAGTATCTCCAGCTGCCACCGAACACTTCAGTGTGCTTTTCCATATTTAATCCTCATGCTGAGATGCTGTAGGCATAGCAGATGAAGCTCCACTTTATAGAAGAGGAGGAAACTGAAGTGAAGAGGGGAGTGACTTGTCCAAGGTCACTTTTCTCTGAACCTCATGTCCCTCCCATTACAGCCCCACAGAGTTTGGGCTCAGCAGGGAGAGATCAAGAGTAGCCAGTAGCTAGGACAGCCTAGGTGAGCAATAGAAGCGCTGGACAGAGGGAGCTGGCTGTTGTAGCGGGGTCTCAGGCCTCTTGGTGAGTTCCTGACATCAGTTCCCATGCTCTGGCATTGGGTGTAGAGGAGTGGGTGTGACTGCTCAAACTTGCCACTGGACAGAAGTCACTGTTGGTCCCACTGGGCTTCACCACCAGTGCCTGGCAGAAGAGTCCAGACTCAGGACGCCACAGGGATGCCCCTTAGCTGTCTACGCTCAGATTTTAGAGAACCCCATCAAACAACCTGCCTGCATCTCACACCAGTATCAGCAAAGTCTTCTGGGGGATATCTGCATGTGTAAGTTCATGTAGGCAGTCCCTCAGGGACTAACTCCTGAGAGCTCTGCTTTGTGAGGTGGTAAAGTATGAAACCAGTGGAGGGAATTCTTGTGAAATGCCTTTTGACTTCTGTCTCGTCTCTTTCCCTATGTCTTTACTCCCGGTCAGGCTTTTCTTGCAGGGTTTCTCTAACCTTGGCTCTCTGACCCACCCACATATTTGCCACAGTGCCTAACCCGAAACAGAAGTGGTTATCTGTAAACAGGCCACGTCTCCCTTTTTCCCTCATGAGGAATTTTTCACCAGCATCTACCCAGCCCATCCCATCTCTGAACCGACCTCCCCCAGTCCTGCAGGCACACGCATGCATGATTCTGCACAGGATGGAAGGGGCTCACTGCCCATTGTCTGCTCCTCTGCTCTTGTTTCGGTTTATGGTCCTTTCTCCTCTTCCTACATCTCTTCCACAGCCGATCACAAGCGCACAGCTGTCAGTGTTGCTAGCTCTCTGCTTCCTTGCAATCAGCACTGATGTCTCCCCCATCCCCCTTGGGTTTGGTTCGGTTTCTAGTGTGGCACTCAGAACAGTGAGTGTTCGTCCCCAGCTTCTGTCGGACTCCCAGGCTCTTCTCAGGGACAGGAGTGGGGTCTTTTCAGCTCACGACCTGGTGCACAGAACAGAACTATGGCTCTGTCTAATGAAAGTTTTGTGACTAAGTGACTGGACAGCAGCAGGGCAGTGGCATAGCACGGCTGTGGCCTCTTTGTTCCTCAGAGCAAGCAAGTTTGCAAGTTTTCAAGGGTGGAGTTTAGTGTTTTCATATGATTTTTGACAAAGTGGAGCGCGTGTGTGTGTGTGTGTGTCTGTCTGTCTGTCTGTCTGTGTCTGTAATCCTTTCTCCATGGCCTCTGGTTTTGTTTTGTCTTTTCTCCAGTAACAGTTGTAGATTCCATGGATCACATGCCTCTTTTATGTAAGAAAAACAGGTCCTCTCCCGCAGTGCCCAAGGGATTCAAGGCAGCAGGTGTCATGCCTGCTCAAAAGGCAAGGGAGCAGGGGTCTAGGGAAGATGGCAAGGGTTAGGAGCACTCGCTGCTCTTGCACATGACCTAGCTTTGGCCCTCATTGTCCACACGGTGACACACAACTTTCTGTAAATCCAGTTGTAGGGGATATGACACTCTCTGTGGCTTCTATGGGCACCACATGCTTGCGGTACACAAGCATGCATGCAGGCAGGCAAAACACATTTATGGCTCAGGGAGCATCATGGAAGGGGGAGGTGGAAAGATGGCAAGTCCAGAGTGCCAGAAAGTCTGCTGTGAAAACAGTCTCTCCTAGAAATGTCTGTACCAACAAGACCGAAGCAATGGCAATATCTATGGCCATGTTAATAGGGAAGGAGGGACATTTCATAGAACCACACCCCCAGCCAAAGAACTGATGACTGGTGGGAGGACAATGGTCCAGTACAGAATGGTCAAACTGAAAACCTTATATGCACAAGCAACAAAAATGGATTCAGCATGTTGTATGCATACACATACGTATGTATGCATGCAATAATAATAATCAAAGAAAGAAAGGCTATCAACTTGAGAGTTGGGGGACATGGGGGATTAGAGGGAGGGTAGCTGGGAGGGGCTAAAGGGAGAGAAGAAAATGATACAATTTTATTCCGATTAAAACCTGTTAAAAATAAAAATTGAAATTTTCTTTTAAAAGATGAGAAACAGGCAAAGGGCCTTCCAGGTACTCAGCAGAGGTCTTAACAGTAGTTAGTGGTAGCTCAAGGGCTGCTGAAAAGGTGGTCCGTGGGCTAGCTGCTTTAGCATCACCTAAAGATTGGAAAAATGCAAATTATCTGGACCAATCACATTAAATGAGAAACTTTGAAATAGACTCTCTAGGAGGTTCTGCTGTTGAAAGATGCAGAGTAGAGCCCAACTACTCAGACTGAGGTCTGCATGCTCACAAGGCTCTGGTCATTGTGCCTCTCGTGTGCACGGCTGTCTCACTGAACAGGAGGAAGGAGGTAAGGCAGGGCCCCTCTGGCTTGAGTGGTTTATCCTAGTATTCTCATCCCAGGGGCTTTAACCCTGTGAACTCATTAATGCTCTTAACAGCTTGCAAGGTGACATCAGCTGCCATACCCTGGTGCTTCTGCTAACCTCTGGGACTTTTTGTTATCAATGGGTTTCGGAGCCCTTTGGGGAATATTTGGTGGTGGGGAGGGTAAGATATTTCGGTTGCTTTAGACTTTGGGCAGATTCTTAAGAGCACAAAAAAGCGCTACAAAAAAGCAGACACAGTGGTGAGCATTTGACTCTCTGGAGGATCCATTAGCCCTCTGTGGTGAGCAGCCTTGTGGGAAGCACGGGGCCAGCACTAAAGCCATCTCCTGAAGTCTTTGTTGGACAGGACAGCTGCTCTGCAGAGGCCTTTCCCTCTCTTGCACATACATGCATGAGTGTGTGCATATATACACGCACACACATACAAACTAAAGTGTACATGTACTCACACATACACTCATATACGCCACACTTGCTCTGGATGGATTGCTCCAGTTAGTGTCATTTCTAACAAATAGAGAAAATGTCTTTGGGACCCCTTAGGAAGCCATCAGTGTGGAAGAGACAAGGGAATGATGCAGAGAATGATTATCAAACACACTCTCTGTCTGACTCAGGTTTCATTTGTTGCAAGGCTTCTGTGCTCAGTAGGACAGCTGGGTTCTCTGGAAGGCCTACAGGGCTGATGAATCTCCATCAGCGATTTCAGTAAAGGCCACTGTGGCCATGGACAGTGTAGAAAGGCTGTTTATAAAAGCAGCAAAAACCATCTAGTACAGGGACCAAGAAGGCTCCCTTGAGGGCCATATTTAAGTATGGCCTCAAAATGTTTGGATTTTCTAGTTTTCTGGAAAGAGGATTTCTTTCTGGAGCTGATCTTAGTATCACCCTGAGTAGTGAATGCTGGTGCTTGGCCCATAGGTTGTTATATATGTTAATTCTTCACTCTTTCCAAAAATACATCATCTCTCACCAACATACCTGGGGTAGCCCCAATTTCTCCCACTTCCTCAGAGCATTTTCCACTCAAAATTTGTCACTTAAACGCTAATGAGTATTGATAGTTTTCAGTCCACTGTGCTATGTAATGTGGGATCTAAGGAACCAGAAGGGACACAGAATGGGGCCAACCATTCAGAAGCTAACAGCAACTACCAGACTGATATTCTGTTTGTTAAAATATTTCAAATACATTTGTTGTTTATTTATATTTATGTTTGTAGTCTCCTATTGTCTGTACATTGGGCTGTTGTGGGTCTCTGTATTAATCACCACCTGGTTGTTGGCCTGTGAGGTCCCACAGTGCCCTAAACATTACAGGATATTTCTACTGTTCTTGGTTGTGTTTCAGATTATGATGGTAAGACACTATTGCTGAATACAGTATATTTTTGAGTCATAGAACATGATGAAATCAAGTTGGTACCAACCTGGAAGCTTCATTCCTACTGGCTAGCTTTCACAGTTCTAGAGGTGTTATGCCAACTACCAGAGGAGAAAAGCCATCATTAATTATATCCATCTGTGAGGCCTTCAAGCTACAGTGATAACTGACTTGGAAAGACATGCCTGCTGATGCAATAGTGGCACGAACATCCGGAGAGTAACCAGTTATATCTGCTTGGATTTAAGGCCAGCTCCGCAAGAAAACCCATATGGGTCACTACCATTGTTCCAGGAACCTATTCTATGCTGCTAAATAGACATAGCATTAAGCAAAATCCTAATGACTTCCTGTTATACCATAGGTCAATATGTCTCTCAACTCCCATCTGAGAAGCTTGTAGCTGCTAAAATTAATGGTGAAAAATATAACTTTCATTTAATATGATGTTAAATTTCAATCTCCTAATGGGTTCTTTTTGTTATGCTTTATGAATATGAATTGTTCATATTCTTACTCTGTTTGTAATTTACAAACCAGACAATAGTTGGGTCCTGGGTTCAAACAAAAAAAACAAAAAACAAAACTGTTGAGCTGCTGTATCTGCAATACTGAATGGTAGATTTCTAGGGCTTATTCTTCTTGTTTGACTGAAACTTTAGAAATTAAGATGGTTAACCTTAAAAGCCTATTTTTCTGGGTAGAGATATCTCTGCAGTTAAGAGCACTTGATGCTCTCCCAAAGACTTGGGTTTGATTTCTACTGCCCACATGGCAACTCACAACTGTATGTACATCTGGTTCCAGGGATCTGATGTCCTCTTTGGGCTTCTATGGGCAACAGAAACACATGTGGTACATAGACATACATGCAGGCAAAATGATCATGCACATAAAATAAAAAATTAAAAAAACAAACAAGAAACAATAAGATTAAATTCGATTAAGAGAGGTCACAAAAGAAGGGGCACAAGTAGTCTATTAAATATAGAGTTAGATCATCACTTCCTGCAAACCCCAGTGTGGCAGCTCATATAGAGTTCAAGGTCAGACTCAGCCACGTAGTGTGTGTCTTAGTTAGGGTTTTATTGTTGTAAAGAGACATCATGACCACAGCAAGTCTTATAACGGAAAACATTTCACTGGGGCTGGCTTACAGTTCAGAGGTTTAGTACATTGCCATCATGGTGGGAAGCCTAGGGGTATGCAGGCAGACATGGTGCTGGAGAGGTAGTTGAGAGTTCTACATCTGGATCAGAATGCAGCAGGAAGGGACAGACTTGAGCTTCTGCTATCTCAAAGCCCCTCCCCTAGTGACACATTTCCTCCAACAAGGCTGAACTGCTCCAACAAGGCCACATCTCCTAATAGTGGTACTCCCTATGAACCACGTATTCAAACACATGAGTCTATGGGGGCCAATTGTATTCAAATATTCAAATCACTGCAGTAAATTTCAAGCCAGTGTGGGCTCCAGGAGTCTCTCTGTCTGTCTGTCTGTCTGTCTGTCTGTCTGTCTGTCTCTCTCTCTCTCACAGACACACACAACCGAACCAACCAACCGCACCAGAAAACCTAAAATTTGCCTAAAATATTCAAAACCGCTATATGTCTTGGCTCCAAGGGGAAAGGTACAATGGCATCCTCTCTGTAGGCATCTCATCAGTTGGGCTGCCTTTACATTTTGGTATAGTCAGTCAGTACAGCCTGATGACTTCACATTAGCCAAGTTGGAATGGAGGTCACGATGAAGGACATAGCTTGTGGCATACCTGACTCAATGGCAAGGAGAATCTTTGTAAGTAGTCATAAGGAACTTGGGCTTTGCTTTAACAATAAGGGATAGCCACAAAGGTATATAGGCAGTTGGGGTATAAATGAAGAACAAAGAAAGAGCAAAGAATTAGAGATATTTAAATTGTTTGTAGAAAGGTAGGCAGGGTGCTTTTAACTCTCTCCTGAGCTAGGCATTGTGCAGGTACTGGGGATGGCAGCTGAGCAGATATGGAAGAATCTTGGGGCAAGGTTCAGTTAGGAGACTGCTCCTGTCGTTTGGAAAAGACACATGGTGGCCAGCATAACGATTAGAATGGCCATGATCCACATTGGCTAGATGTTGAATTGACAGGGCTCCCTCCTGGGTTAGGTATGGGAGGTGAGACCAAAGGAGTGAAGCATGGTGGGTGTCCATGTGTCTGGTTAGGGAAGCTGAGAAGGTAGCATGCTCTTGGTTTCGATCTTAAACTTTAGCCTGTTCATTCCCTATTGGAAAAGTCAAACCCAGCCCTTTTAGACAACTTCTTGTTTCTAGACCCAAATGCTTATAAGAGAGCAAAAAAAAAAAAAAAAAAAAAAAAACTCCTGGGGAAATGTTGCAACAAAGTTTTGAGACAATTAAGAAATTAAGAAATACCCAAGGTAATATAACAAATACCTAAATTAACACATTTTTTAAAGGTAATTGAGAAATTCTTGAGAGAATATAACTGAATACTGGAGACAGTAACATGTAGAGAGACAAGGTTTATTTTGGCTCATGGTCTTAGAGTCTTCAGTCTATACCTGGTGGCTCCTTAACTTTAGGCCTGTATTGTTAGATAATGGTAGGAGTGTATGGGGGAAGCAAGTAGCTCATTGTGTGGCTGAGAAGCAAAGAGTGAATAAGAGGTTAGGGTCTCACTAGCCTCTTCAAGAGCATCTCTATGAAGTTCTGAAGATCTTCCTCTAGGCTCTACCACCTCCAAACAGCACTTTCCCATAGTCCAAGCCTTTACCATATGGATCTTTAAGTGATGTTTAAGGCACCAGCTTCAATGGTACAATGTAGAAAGGTGAGAAAAGGAATAAGGGGCTTGGTCCTGGGCTGCCTGATTTAGGTTTAGATCTGGTCAGCTCTATGTGGGAATGTGGGGAGCATACCCAGGTATGAAAAGTGAGGTTCAGGGGCTTGGAAAGGATAGGCTGCATGCTGAGAGTCCACTGTTATAGTTTAAAGAATTCAGCATTTGTTCTCTCTCCCTCCCTCTCTCCCTCCCTCTCTCCCTCCCTCCCTTTCTCTCTCCCTTCTCTCTCTGTCCCTCTTCCTCTGCCCCCCCCGTGTGTGTGTGTGTGCGTGTGTGTGTGTGTGTGTGTGTGTGTGTAATCGTGTAATCCGTTGTCTTCTTTATCTGCATCATGCTTCACTAAAGCCCTTGACTTAATCCAGCTTGATTTGTACACATGTCACCATCTGGCACTGGGTCATGCGCCTTTTCTGTCAAAGGGAGGAGAATGAGTCTATTCAGAAATGTGAACCTGTGACTGGATGTATGCCTTCATGACATGTTCCAGCCGAATCTGCACTCATACCTAGCCTTTGGGTGTGTTTAGGTAAAAGGCTTTGGGGGATTAACTAGGAAACAGAAATCTTGCACGGAAGTGTCCCACTATTTCAAGGGCTTTGCTTGGTCCTGAACCATTAAAATTGACCCAAAGCATCGGGATACGCTCAGAGGGGCTGTGGGCATGTTGCTTCTGAGCTGTGGGTAAGAGGATGTGGCTACAGTATTATCAGTGCCCAGCACTGGGTGTATTTATAGCCTCAGAGCACTGGGCAGATGGCAAGAGGGTTGGGAGAAAGTGTACTAACCAGGGTTTAGACCTGACAGTGGGGTTTCTCAAAGCATGGTTTGAGGACCTTCTGCTGCTTCAGTTGTCTGGGGAGGTAGGCACATTGGATTCACTATCAAATCAGGAGACTCTGCCTTAACAGCCTCTCCTCATGTCATTCTGCTGCACAGCTTGTTGGAGATCTGTTCCCCAAAGGTCTTCGTTTAAAATAAGACTGACCTCTGGCTCCAGCTCAGACATCTGGGCAGCTGATCTTGGGCAGGTCCCCAGTTCTTATCCAGAGTACAGTGCTGAGATATTGGGCTGTGCTGGGGCAATACTACATGTTTATTTGACACACAGATCTTTAACTATATCCCCCCCCCATTTTCTGTTTTGTGTGTAATTTAGAAGTTTGAAAACTTACACTGAGCATTTAGATCCTTTACTAAATGTTCTGTTACAAGCATTTATCAAGCATGTATCTTAGGATTGGATACGTGATGTGAAGGCACCTACTCCTTACACTTGAGTTAAAGGATTTTCAAAGGCAATACTGAAACACATGCCATGTTTGCCTTTACAGCTATCTTTAGAAGCTCATCCTCACCCTCAGAGAAGGTGTGACTCCGCTATACTTAAGACATGATGATTGACTTATTTTTATGCCTTGGATTTTTTTTAAATCTTCAAAATTGAAGTAATGACATATTATGGGCTGTTGGGTAGATACATGAGCTGACAGTTGTAAAAGTTTAAATAGGAAAAGTTTGGAGTTAGACTGGAGTGAAAGTGGCGATGGGAGTTACTACTGTGGTGGGATGGCCTTTCTGGGTCACTGTCCAGAAACTGGTCAGGGAGTCTGGTTCCCTTCTGCCAGAGTCATGTCCATGTGCATCTTGAAGCAGGCTGGTATTTAAGGAGGTGTTTCTCTTTCCATCACTGTCACATCCTGCCTTTGAGAGGATGCCTTGGTTCTAGTACAGATGCTCCCCATATTGCCTTTGCTGTTGGAAGTCCTTCATTTGGCAAGCACGCCTCTCCCTCCCTTTTTGAGTTTGCAGTAATTTTTTTTGTTCTGAGTTCTTTCCTGTTGCAGTAGTCTTTTAAAATCTGCATTCTCTTTGTTTTGTGGACTTAAAGACTGCAAATCACCTTACTTTCTCAGAGTCTAGGCCATTAACTCAGGGTCTTCTTTGTGGGTGGTTGGGTACACACTGCCAACTGATGACACCTACTGAACACCATTGTTAAGGATTATAGCCACAAGAGTGATTGGCAGAATATCCCTTCCAGCCCAGCATTTCATGTCATGTTGAGAAGAGGGAGTTTCTGGTCACCTATCATCTAAACCCTGTACCGTCAGATTTGTTTATAACAGGGTACTGTGAGTTCTAACCAAAATCAGAGCCTTTTTTTCTGCGGGTTATCTTGTGCTGGTGTCTCATAGAACACTCACTGAGAAATGGAGTCTAGTAGAAGGATCCTTGGATTAGGGGGACAGAGTAAGTACTCACAAAGACAGGGAGCAAAATGCTTTCAGTTTCCCCCTTTGCTCTTCTGGCAAAATACTACTTTAGTGCAGGACCAGCCAGGGTAATGTGACTGGTTCTGGAATCATGAGAGCTTTTGTGTGTGGTTCTGGCTGCAAGGTCCTTGGTGCTATAGAAAGTTTTGGGGCCCAGTCAAGAGCTTGCCATTTTTTTTCTTGTCATCTTGTTCCTATTATTGTCTCAGGTTCATTAAAAAATTCTCTGTGGCCTATATGCTCCCTGCTTGAACTCCATATGGACACCTTTCAATGGCTCCCAGTCTCCATCAAGGAAAGCACAACACTATTTGCTTTTTCATTTAGCTATTCATTCCACAACCTTGTGTAAGGGTACTGTCTTCATACCCAATTTTGGGGCCTTTCCCTTCTACATTTCCATCACCTGTCAGAATGTAGAAGGATCTTGTTGACAGCAGGAGCAGGTTTGACTTTCTTTGTGTCTCGTAGTAGCTTTTGTAAAAATGGTCTCCTTGGAAACTCACTTACACATAATTCCTCATCTCCAAAGGCTTTTGAGACTGAGACATGCTTCATTCTTCCTACAGCCTGCTCAGAAGCTGCCATGGATGAGTGTCCTTCCTGAGCAGGAATGCTGAAATTCTTCTCTCTGTCTTGGGTCTGTATGACCCAGATTTCAGTTATCGTTTGCAGACGAGAAGGCGCAATTAGTCAGATTTCTGTCACTATGACAAAGATCTGAGATAACTTACAAGGAGGAAAGTTTTTTTTTTGGGTGGTGGGGGGGTGCATGGTTTTAGAGATTCCACTCCATAATCAAGTGGACCAATTGCTTTTGGGCCTCTGGCTTGGAGTGTGTGGCAAAGCAAAACAACTCTTTCACGTTTCATTCCAAAAGTGAGAACTGAATGCAAGGCAGAGACCAGTGGCTCGTGGGGAGGCCAGCCACAGTGGATATACCTACCTCATAGCTCCTGCATCTATGGCTCAGGGAATATAGCAGAATTATTGCAAGAGCCAGAACAGCAGAAGTCTGCTGTAAAATGATGTCTTCTATCGAAGAACATGCCAAGGTGGAAGGGGAAATTTTCTTTTACAGGATCCTACCCTTAGACAATGAATTATAGGCAACTAATGACTTCTGGGAAAAGGAGAATTAGCCTCTCCTGGGGATGAACCCCCTTATTGGTTGTCCAGTGCAGAATGGTCAGCCTTGAAACTTTATAGACACACACACACGCACAAATAAATTCAACATGTTATATTTATATATGTCTGTGTGTTTGCATACATACATGTATGTATATGTGTATGGAACATTTGGGAGTGGATAGGGACATGTGAGGGGTTGGAAGAAGGGGACCCGGGAAGGGCTGAAGGGAGAAAAGGGAAGGGGAAAGTGATATAATTCTAATTCAGTTAAAAGTGTATAAAAATTAAACTAAATTAAAAGTGAAGTCAAAGAATGTATCAGTGTCCCACAGTCTCCTTAGCGCATACTTTCATGGACTTGAAGATTTCCCACTAAGAACTATCCCTTAAAGGTATCACTGCCACTCAGGACTCCAATCTGGTAATCAAGCAAGCTGTCACCACATGGGTCATTAGGGGATGTTCTAGACTCAAGCTACAGTTAAAGATTATAAAACTAAGGGGCTGGAGAGATGGCTTAGTGGTTAAGAGCATAGGCCGCTTTTCCAGAGACACTGGATTCAATTTCCAGAAATCACATGGTGGCTCACAACCATCTATAGTGGGGTCTGATGCCCTGTTCAGACATAAAGCCATTCATATAGATAGAATACTCATATACAGAAAATAAACAAACGAATACATTTTTAAATGATAAAGCCAGCATCAATTTGATACCAAGAACTCAATAGAATAGTTCTGACTTGGTTTGTGTGATAGAGAGGGAACCTTACACTCCCAGGACTGGTATGCAATGGGAATCATTCTTAGTCCAGACAAATGCATTCTCCTAGGTTGAGGGATTTGTGATTCACTGGCAACTACAGATTTTCAGCCATTGTCATTTGTTTTCCCCTTCTGATCTGGGAGAAAACAAATGACTAATTTGAGTACCCTTCTTTCTTTCCATCTTATGAATTCATTCTCTCTCTCTCTCTCTCTCTCTCTGTCTCTCTCTGTCTGTCTCTCTCTCTCTCTCTCTCTCTCTCTGTGTGTGTGTGTGTGTGTGTGTGAATGCAAGAAGGCTGTCATTCTTTGTGAGGGAAGCTAACTCACAGGTACTCATTTGTGGAAATCTCTCTGTTTCAGAAGCATTTTATTAAAAAGTAAACCACCTATATGTTCATAGTGTAATATGGTACAGTCAGTACCTGTGTGGGTCAAGCAATCCACACCCTCCTGCTTTCCACCTGTTGGAGTTCCCTGCCCTAATCTGCCTACAAGAACATCTCTGCCTGTAGTCTACAAGAACTGACTTATTGTGTCAGGTATCATCCCAGTGTCTTAGCTTCTTTTTTCTATTGATATGGCAAAACATCATAATGAAAACAACATATAAAAGAAAAGGATTTGATTTTGGGCTCTTGGTTTCAGAGGATTAGAACTTATGAGCATCATGACAGTAGCTGGGGGGTGAGGGAGAGGAAGGGGGGATGGAGAGAGGAGAATGGAAGAGAGACAGAACACACTAACAGGCAGTGGCATTGGCATTTGAAAAATCTGAAAGCCTACCTCTATTAACGCATCTCTTCCAAGAAACCACACTTCCTAATCCCTGTCAAACAGTTTCAATAACTGGGACCAAATGTTCAAACATATGAACCTATGAGGACTATTCTCATTCAAAACACCATACCCTACAAGCCCAGATTTACCAGTGAAGGCAGGGTTTCCACCAGACCCAAGATAAATGAGAAATAGACGTTTATTAGGAAAGCACTTAACACAGATAAGAATAAATAACCGCCCCAGTCTTCCTTCTTCTAAAGATGCAGTCTCTGGGCTTCTTATGCTCTCTGCAACCCAACAAGTGTGAGCCAGTCCCTTCTCTACCTTATTAGTGGGTCACACCTACACCTGAATCCCTTGTGTGGCTACCAACGCAAGTTCACTGGCAAGGCAAGATGCCACTACATACCAGCCTCCATATTCTGGACACTCATGCCTATATGGCTTTGTATCTTTCAATCTGGATCAACTTTTTGTTTTGCTACAAACATTCTTCTTGCCTCATCACACACACATCTCTTGTCCTCAATTCTTTCTCTGAATAACCAACCCTTTACCTTTTGCTCCAATTAAGCTTGACCATCTCCCTGCTTCTCCTATGTAACTTTTTGGCGATTCTTCATATGCCAGTGTCTTAGTAACTTTTCAGATTTTTGTGAAGAGACACCATAACCAAGGCAATTTACAAAAGAAGACATTGAATTGGTTGGGGGCATGTTGATAGCTGCAGAGTGTGAGTCTGTGACCATTGTGGTGGAAATCACGGTAGCAGGCAGGCAGGCATGGCACTGGAGTACCGTCTTATTCACAGGTAGCAGGCAGAGAGAGGAAACCTGGGTCAAGCATGGCTTTTGAAACCTCCAAGTTCAGTTCCAGGGACACACCTTCCCCAACAAGGCCATTTTTCCTAACCCTTCCCAGGTAGTTCCAGCATGTAGGGTCTAAGCTTTCAAAAATATGAGCCCCCTAGGGCCATGCTCAATTAAAGCACCACCTTCCACTCCTTGGTCCCCATAGGCAATCATAATGCAAAATGCATTTAATCCAACTTAAAAGTCCCCATAGTCTTTCACAGTCTCAGCACTGTTTAAAAGTCCAAAGTCTCTTCTGAGACTCAAAGCAATCTGTATAAAATCAAAAAGCAAATTTACAGCCAGAAGTCCCAGAGAACTGCCAATACAGGTGGAACAGTTTCAAATTTCCTGCTTGGCTGAGAAGTCTGCCAGACATTCTGGGCCTATAGGCTGAAGATGGATGCCCCAACATTGCAGAGGAACTTTGGGTGACTTTTCAGGTAACAAGGCATCTTTGTTTATTTTAGAGTTTATATATATTATCCTTGTGAGGTCTTTGATGGAGTTGAAGACAGATAGTTATGGTTACAGTTTTATTTAGTTGTGATAAAAGATAAGTTATACGTAAAACTTTAGTTTCACAAAAATAAGGTAGATGATAGAATATTTTCTTTACATTTTGCTGAATGTTAATGGACTAGATATTGCAATTACAATTCTTGCTTGGTAACTGTTTTGTTATGTATAATTTTACTATGTTAAAGTTAAAAACTTCCTTTTTATTTAGACAGAAAATAGGAGTTGATGGAGGGTGTCCTGAATGCTGTAAATATGTTTCTCTTATTGGTTGATGAATAAATACTGATTGGCCAGTAGCCAGGAAGAAGTATAGACAGGGCTACCAGATGAGGAGAATTCTGGGAGGAGGAAGGCAGAAAGGAATCACCAGGGAGACACTATGTAGCTACCAGGCAGATAGGATGCCAGGCATTCTCTGGTAAGCCAAAACCACATGGAGGTATATAGATTAATAGAAATGGGTTAATAATTAAGAGAGAACTAGTCAATAAGAAGCCTGAGCTATTGACCAACCAATTTATAATTAATATAAGCATCTGTGTGTTTACTTGGAACTAAATGGCTGCAGGACCAGGTGGGACAGAAAATACACAAATTATGTATTTTCAATGTATAATAATGTATGTCTTAGTTAGTGTTAACTATTGCTATGATGAAACACCATGACCAAAATCAAGTTGGGGAGGAAAGGGTTTATTCATCTTACACTGCCACATTGTAGTTCATCATCAAAGGAAGTCAGAACAGGAACTCAAACAGAGAAGGAACCTGGAGGCAGGAGTGGATGTAGAGGTCATGGAGGGGTGCTGCTTATTGGCTTGCTCTGCATGCTTTCTTATAGAACCCAGAATCACCTGAGCAGGACTGGTACCATGAACAGTGGTCTGGCCCTTTCCCTATCAATCACTAATTAAGAAAATGCCTTACAGCCAGTCATTATGGAGATATTTTCTCAGTTGAGATTTCCTCCTTTCAACTAACTTTGGATTGCATCAAATTGACACAAGACTAGGCAGCATAGTGGAGAATTTATATTACCATCCCAAAAGGGAGTGATTGGGTGCACAATGAAGAAATGCTGGACCAAAGCAAGACCAAAATCCAGCAGGGGAAACTCCAAACCCTTTATCTCCCTGGATCTACCACCTCTTCCAGCTGTGTTGAGTTTGACACATTTCTCTCTGTGGTCCCACTCCCTGTTAACAGCTTCCTCATCAGCCATTCCATGGCTCTGCCATCTCCAACATCTCCAATGCAATATAGGCTTCACTTTTGCAACTCTATGCCACGGTCTCTCCTGGCTGCTGTGCAGGGACTCCCCTGCCTCATGCCTGCTCTCATCAATTTCCTTAACTGTAAAGAACATTCCACAACCCCTTTGCTTCTGCAACCTTCTCGACTCTAAAGCCAGAACCACATGACCAAAGCTACCAGTTTCAGCTTGCTGGTCTGGAACCTGGCCCCCTCCTTGATTCACATAGAATAGGATTTCCCTTGTTGCTCTTTAGGCAAAGATAATTCCTTGGACCTTTTCTTTGCACAAATTACAGGGGTACCTGGGAGAGGTCTTGCCCTGAGGGTGCCATTCCCTTTATCCCATTTTGTATCTTCAAACTCCTCACCTCATATTGAACACAGGACTTAACTCCAGCATCACATTTCCTGGTGCTCCTTTCTTCCTCAAATTGTATATTTTGCATTTCTTTTTGTTCTTTCATTGTGGAGATGGATGAGAGTGATTGATATTAATCACATGCACAGTTAATATTAAGCTGTCTTGAAGTCTCTTCTGTCACTGAGAATAGTTCAAACAATTCTTCCATTCAAACTCTAGCAAATATTGTAGGGCAAGGGCAGAAAGTAGCCACATTATTTGCCAAACTATTACAGGAATGGCCTCTAGCACAGTTGATAACATTGTTCCTCTCTGAAACCTCTTGAGTTGAACCTTTCAGAATGGCCTGTTAAGCCCTGCTTATAGTGTTCAGGCACTTGCCTAATCCAAAATTTGAAAGTCCACATTCCTCCAAAAAGCAGTAAAGTCAGGTCTGTCACAGCAATATCCCCCTCGTGATACCAACTTCTAGCTTACTTACATTTTATTGCTGTGTAGACACCACGACCAAGGTCATTTATAAATAAAGTGTTTAATCCCAGGCTTGCTTATTGTTTCAGATGGTGAGTCCATGACAAGCATGGCATGGGTAGGCAGGCAGGGCCTAGAGGGGTAGCTGGGAGCTTACATCTCATGCATAGGCAGCAGGCAGAGAGAAAGTCTGGTTCTGATGTGGACGTTTGAAACCTCTAAAACTGTCCCCAGTGATGCTTCCCCAAGGTCACACTTGCTAATCCTTCCCAAAACAGTCCCACTAACTGAGGACCAAATGTTCAAATATATGAGCCTATGGGGCCATGCTTTTCAAAACACCACAGCCAGTCAGAAATACCCTTTAATAACATGTCAGATCTCTGCTCAATGCCTTCTGAGGCTTTCTATGTCACCTATATGGTCTTGTCCCAGCTGTCTCATTCATTTCAACATTCCATACTTTCCTTGCTGCTTAATTTTTTGAAAGCTTTTATTATTTATTCTTTACTGAGAATTTCTCTCCTGCCACATCCCTGATATTCCCCGGTTATGTAAAGAATTGGTTCCCGGACCCCTGTGCATTCCCATATTCATGGACATTCAAGGCTCCATTGTAGAATCATGTATTGTTTGCATGGAATCTACCCACACCCTCCCCTAGACTTTGAGTCATCACTAGGGTACCCAAACACTGTAAATTCTATGTAAACAGGCATTTTGCTGTGCTTTTTAGGGAATAATGCTGCAAAAAAGATTTCTACCTCATTAATTCAGATGCCATCTTTCCCTAATAGTTTAAATGTTGTTGATTAAATCTGAGAGTATAAACACACATCAAACATGTTTGTTTTCTGTCACAAAAGCTCTTGCTTTCACTTTTGGTTTCCACTACTAAAGACGGAAGCTATTAGGCTTGCCCTTGACAACTGAAGTATATTCTCAGCCTATGAGTTTGTTTTTTAATTTACTATCCCCAAAATAGGAAGCCATTGCTTTAGAAGAATTTAGACATATATATTCTATACCTAAGCTGCATAACCACTCATTTTTCATAATTCAGATTTTAAAACTTATATAACACTTCTTAGACTCACAAAGAACAGCCAGTTATAAAATGAGCATCCACATGTCTACCACCCAGTTATAGGGATAAAATGTAACTTGTCTGGAGAGACCCGTTTATACAGCTATAAGAAAAATATAAAAATAAAATGAATAAAAATGAAAGATAAAATACTTTCAAATTGAGTGGTTCCAAGCCAACAAAGTTTAACCTGTAATTCATACTATGGGCTGATCCACAGTCCTCTTCTATGTGCTGTTAAAAGATGTCTATCAGAATCTAAGCATCACTGTGAGATGTTCCCCAAGTGACGAAGGGAAATAGCAGTGATGAACTGTATTCTAGTTTCTCAAGCTCTTCACTTACAAAGACACTTCTGCATGTATTTCCTTGGCAAGAGGCAAGGCACATGTACTGGCCTGGCTTCAGGGGTAGGCAAGTACCCTGGGAGGAGAGAACACAGGCATGTACGAATGTTCCAAGAAACTCTCACATCAGCAAATACAGGCAACATGCTTGGAATCCCCTCCCAGCCCATTTCTTTTCCTGTTCTCATGACAACATCACTATACCTGGTGTTACTTTCTTGTAATTTTTGTTTTTCATTTCTTTGATTATTAGTGATGTTGAACATCTTATTACCATTTTTTCATGCTAAGTTATCTGCTTTGAAAAGATGATACTATGTATATCTCTTTCTCTCTCTGTGTGTGTATTCTTCTTATTTTACATATTGATCCCAGTTCCCTCTCCCTCCCCCCTCCCATGGCCCCGACCCCCCCCCCCCTTGTCCCATTCTCTACTCACTCCTCAGGGAGGGTGATGCCTTCCAGGAGGGATCATCAAAATCTGTCAAGTAATTTGGAATAGGGTCTAGGCCCTCCCTCCTGTCTCTAGGTTAAGGGAGTATCTCTCTATGGGGAATGTGCTCCCAGAGTCCTTTTGTACTCCAGGGATACATCCTGGTTCCACTGTCAGATAACCCTTAGACTGCCCAGGCCTTCTAACTGAGACCCATGTTTAGGAGGTCTGAGTCAGTTCAATGCTGGTTTCCCAGCTATTAGTCTGTGGTCCCTGAGCTCCCCCTTGTTCAGGTCAGCTGTCTTTGTGGGTTTCTGTAGCCTGGTCTTGACCTATTCTTATCACTCCTCCCTCTCTGCATCTGGTTGATGGCCTTTTTTGCATCTTGCTTAAGAAGTCCGATCCTGTCCTACCCTGAGGACATAACATTTTCTTTTTCAGATTTTGCTTTTTCATAATTTCTCTTTGTTCTACCTGAAATAGGAAGTTGTGAATTAGTCTTATTTTCCCCGAATGCAGATAATGAGCTGTTTCAACATCCAGTGATTTTTTTTTTGTCTTTTCTATTGTGTTTCAAACATTCCAGGGTGCCTTGTTTCTTTCCATTAGTCTATGTGTCTATTCCTGAGCCAAAAATTCCCCTAATTCTTAATGGTTTCATAATTAAATACTAATATCAGATGGAATCAGCATGCTCCTTCCCACCTCTGTTCTTCAAGACGGCCTTGGCTATTTTGGGATCACCATTTTTCCTTGGAGATTCTTTCCTAACAGGCTCACCAAGTTATACAAAAACTTTCATTGGAATTTTCATTTGTTTATTCAACATTTGTATGTCACTGATGGTGTTCCAGACACTGTTTCTGGTTCTTTAAAAATGCTTACTTGGTTGCAATATATCATTATTTAATGAGGACGGCCATATTCCAACACAGGAACATAGTGCAGAGATAAACCTCTTCAGTATCTATAAGTAAGACTCTAGGATTTTGTTTTCATGTTGGTCCTGATACCTTAACTACATTTATGGCTTGGGACCCTGAAGATTTCTTGTAGCTATTGTAGGAGGCATTGTTGGCGAATTTATACATTCTAATCGTATATTGCCAGCACATGTGGAGTTTTCCTTTCTTAAACTCTGTAATTGATTCCAATGATTTCATTCTGAATTCTCTTGGCTTTGTTAGGCATGAGCCCCCTGGCCAGGGCTGCTGTTTCAATGTGATGGTGGCTATGCGTACTTCAGTTTTCACGTTGAAGGGTTGTTTCATGTTTTTTCCAGGTGTTTAGCAGATGTTCATTTTCAGGCTGAGGAAACTGCCACCTATTCTGAGTCTTTTGAGACTTCTTCATGTTTACTTTTGGCTTTCTTTTCTACATTAGCATAGAGTGTTGGCTGTGCAGTTCTGTGTGCTGATGCTCATGCAGAATACTTTCTCCAAGACTCCTTTGGACTGACTGTCCATTGACCAGAGTCTCCCTCCATACCTAACCTCGGAAAGGTCATAATTTGTTTTCTGATAGTGTAATTTTCTTTTGTTTTGAACACTGTGTGAATAGCCTCATAAATTATGTAGCCTTTTGAGACCAGCTTAACAAAACAAAGCAAAAATGAAAGAAACCCTCTCATTAAAATACCTGTGAGCTCTGTTCTATTATATGTATCAGCTTGCTCTTTTGTATAACTGAGTTGTATTTCAACAAGCTTTTGTTTTTGTTCATTTTCCATTTGCCCATCAAAGGCAATTTAGATTGTTCCAAGTTTTTGGTTATTATGAAGAGGTGTTGAAAACATTTTACACGTGTGTGTGTGTGTGTGTGTGTGTGTGTGTGTGTGTGTGTGTGTGTGACAAAGATATGTTTAGTTTCATAAGAAATTACTAAACTTTTCTAGAGTGGCTGTCCCATTTTCTGCTCGCAGTGGCAGGGGCTGAGATTTGCAGATGGTGCCATTTGCACCAGTGTTTGGTGTTGCCCCCTTAAAAGCCTCTTCGTGTTCCCCAAGAGATACGCGGTAGTATCTCATGGTGGTTTTAAAGGACAATGATGCACATAGTTTTGATGTTCTCTTTCTTTTCTATTGAGTGATCTCCAGGTAAAGTGTGTTAATATTTTGTCTCTCTAAGTTGTGCTGTTTTCTTGTTACTGAATTCTGAGAATTTAAGAAGCAGGTATTCTGAATCCTGAAACATTGTGCCATATGTCATTTGTGAACTTTTCTACAAACCTGTTGCATATCTTATCTTTCTCTCAATCAGTGGCTTCACACAGCAGCACCAGGGATTTTCAGACAGTCCAATTTATTATTCTTTTTTAATGGGTCACATTTCTGCTATTATGTTCGCAGATATCAAAGAATTGAGCCTGTCTGGCTTTTCTCTCCTCTATTTAAGCAGCTTTAAAATTTTGCATAGATTTTATACCTTATATTTAGATCTGTGGTATGTTTTGGATTTATTTGTTTTAAACTATCAGTTTTATAAATCTACAGAATTTTTTCTGTATATGGCTAATGGCTATCCCATAGTCCTCATATGTTTTGTGGAATATCTGTTTTCCTCACTGAATGCTGTTTTCTGTTTTACCTTTTTTGTTGTTATTGGGGTTTTGTATGTTTTGTTTTGTTGGGTGCTGCTGCTGCTGCTGGTGTGTGTGTGTGTGTGTGTGTGTGTGTGTGTGTGTGTGTGTGTGTGTGTATGTGTGTGCGTAGGGTGGGGAGAGTGTCTTGCTTTGTAGCTCAGGTTGGTCTCAAACTTGAACTCTGCTCTGTATTCCTGAGCCTCCAGAGTAGCTGGGATTACAGGCATGTGCCTGTAGTTGTGTGGGGTTTTTGTTTGTTTGTTTTGTTTCTTTTTTTTTTTTAAATAGCACCTGTGTTCATCCCTTTGATTTTCTTTAACAATACCCACTGTTTGTTGATTACTGTGTCTTAAGTCTTTTTTTTTATATAAATTTTTAAAATTAGAAACAATTTTATTTTACATATCAATCCAAGTTTCCTCTCCCTCTCATCCTTCCATGCCCCCCTACTAACCCCCTCATCCCATCCCCATCCACTCCCCAGGGAGGGTGAAGCCTTCCATGGGGGATCATCAGTTTATCACATCCTTTGGGGCAGGGCCTAGGACCTCCCCTGTGTATCTAGGGGAATGGGCCCCCAAAGTCCATTTGTACACTAGGGATAAATATTGTTCTACTGCTGGTAGACTTCCCAGGCCTCCTATCTGACACCCATGTTTATGGGTCCTGGTTTGGTCCTATGCTGGTTCCCTAGCTGTCAGTCTGGGGTCTGTGAGCTCTCACTTGCTCAAGTCAGCTGTTTCTGTGGGTTTCCCAAGCATGGTCTTGACCCCTTCTTCCCTCCTCCCTGTCTGCGACTGGATTCAAGGAGTTTGGCTCAGTGCCTAGCTGTGGGTGTCTGCTTCTGCTTCCATCAGCTACTGGATGAAGGCTCTAGGATGGCATTTAAGATAGTCATCAATCTCATTATAGGGGAAGGGCATTTAAGGTAGCCTCTCCACTATTGCTTAGATAGTTAGTTGAGGTCATTCTTGTAGATCTCTGGACATTCCCTAGTGCCAGATTTCTCTTTAAACCTATATTGGCTCCCTCTATTATGGTGTCTCTTTTCTAGCTCTCCCCTAATCTTCCCCCAATTTAACCTTCCTGCGCCCTCATGTTCTCCTCTCTCCTCCTCTTCTTCCCTTCTCTTTCTTCTACCCCCCATGCTCCCTATTTCTCACTTTTTCCTTCCCTAAGGGACCTCCTTGTTTCCTAGTTTCTCTGGAGATGTAGATTGTAGACTGGTAATTCTTTGCTCTATGTCGAATATCCATATATTACTGAGTACATACCATATTTGTCTTTCTGTGACTGACTTACCTCACTCAGCATGGTTTCTTCTAATTGCATCCATTTGCCCCTTTGGATTTCAAGATGTCTTTTTTGTTTTGTTTTGTTTCTCTGCTACTCCATTGTGTACATGTACCACATTTTCTTCACTCTTTAGCTGAGGGGCTTCCAGGTTCTGGCTACTACAAATTGTGCTGCTATGAGCATAGTTGAACAGATGTCCTTGTATGAATGTGTAAATGGTAATCAGCCTACCTCAAAATCCAGTAATTCCACTCTGTCTTAAGTCCTAAAGACAGGCCATGCCATTCCTCCCGCTGTCTTCTTCCATGTTGATTTGGATGTTCTGGCTTATTCCTTTATGGATTTTTAAATCAGCTTGGGTTTGTTTACTGGCATTGGTTCTGGAATCCAATTTGGTTTGTGTTAAATCAGTAGTCTGTCTACAGAGGTCAGGTACCTTTATTGAGTCTGACAACTCTTGTTGATTGCACGTTCTGTCAGTGTTTTCATTTTTTGGCACTGAAATTTTACTAGCTTTAGCGGATGTGTAATGGAGTATTTCATTTAGGAAAGGGCTGTTGTGAGTAGCAGGATTTGATACTTTGTGTTCCAGTTGTTCATAGTTAGTATTTAGAAAATGACTGATTTTGTGTTTTTATGTTCCATACTTGTGCTAACCTTGCTTGTTAGTCCTGGGGGGGGGGGTTTAAATAGATTCTTTGAGACTGTCTGCCCAGACAATCGTGTTGTCTATGAATAGGAACAATTTTAGCTTCTCCTTTCAAGACAACTGCACTGCTTTCTTCCTTTCCTCTTCCCTTCCTGTCACCTTTCTTTTTTCTCCCTGCCCCTACTTCTTTTTCTGTCTCATTAAATTGATTTATCTTTCTGTGTGCATGCGTGAGTGCGTGCGTGCGTGCGCGCGCGTGTGTGTGTGTGTGTGTGTGTGTGTGTGTGTGTGTGTGTGTGTGTGATGTATGTGCCAGTCCCATGGAACTCAGAAAAGGGTTTCAGATTCCATGGAGTGGATGTCAGGTGGTTATGAGCCTCCTAGCTTGGGTGCTGGGGTTTCTGCTTGGATCTTCTATGAGAGTTCAAGTACCTTGAACCATTGAGCCTTTCTCTAGCCCCTGGCTGAGACTTTAAACATCATGTTATGTAGGAATGAGTGCACATGTTTACCTTATTTCCAATCTTAGAAGGAAAAGTTCATTCTCAGGGTTGTTCAGTATTCTTTCTGCTGCGGGCCTATAGGTTAGTTAGAGGATATACCTGATCATTTCCGTTTTACTGAGAATAACAAAATTTATTTTATTAACGTTTTATTTTTAACTGTATGTACATGTGCATGTTTATGTGTGTGCCTGCACCATGTGTGTGGGTGCTGGTGGAGACTGAGAGTAATGGATCTTCTGGAGCTGGGAATTGAACCCTGGTCCTCTGGAAGAGCAACAGGTGCTCTTAAGCACTGAACTATCTTTCTAGCCTGTATTTTTAAAAATTTGTCTTTATGTGTGTGTGTTGTGTTTACATGTTGACATATAGAATTTACTGGTATTTTGTTTATGGTTTTATATCTCTGTTCATGAAAGATGGTCCTTAGTTTCTTTTCCTTGCTCTGTTTTTTTTTTTTTTTTTTTTTTTTTTTGTGGTTCTGGAATGGCACTGGGAACTATCTTCTTTCCTTCTGTGAGCTAGTCTGTTTTATCAAGATTTGGGGATTTATTTGTATAGAACTGCTCACAGCAGTCGCCTATCATCTTTGAATGTGTGCAGGCTGATAGCCTCCTATTTTATTCCCAATATTGTCAATTACATCTCCTATCTTATCTGTTGCAATGCCACAAGCTTTTATTGTATGTTTGTTAGTTTTGTTGATCTTTTCAAGAATCCAGTTTTAGTTTAATTGGGTTTTCTCTTTCATTTCTGTCTATAATTCTGTTGGTTTTTGCTTTTTATAATTTCATTCTTTTTTTTCGCATTTGGCTCTGCTTTTCACTTTTCTGGTTTATTAAATTTATATTGCCAATTAGAGAATTTTACTGTCTTGTAATAAGACACTTACTTCTGTATTTTCCTTTTCCTGCCTCAAACAGGTTGCTCAAACATTGTTTTATTGAGTTTGCTTTATCTGTAGTGGTTTATTGAGGTTTGTCTGCCCCCATTTCAAGAGGGTTTGCATTTCACTTTTGGAATATCTTTGTATTAGTTGTTTCAAGGTCTTTGTCAGATAATTCTGTCAGTTTTGTGTTGGTTCAGCATCAGTGCTAATTATTTTCTCCATTGTAATTCAAGAGTGAGTTTCCACTTTTTTATATTCAATTTTTGAACTTTAATATGTGAAATATTATTTAATGAGAAACTGAAATTAAATACTATGCAAAATATTGCTGTTTTGTTTTGGTGGTTGTGAGCCTGCGTACAGATGGAAAGTTTGAGTCGGATGTTAGCTTTATTTGCAGAACCTTTTTACAAGCTGTCTCATATGTACTTCTCGGTACCACCTGGCATGGGTCTTGTGCATCTATTAGTTCAGGTCCTGAAGTCTCTGTGTGCTACTCAGAGTCAGGTCACTCTTGTGCTGCTTTGAGCATAGCAGTTTGCTTTCCCTTGCTTCTGTCTTCCCCTTAACAGCAGTCGTATTTTTAGATTCCCCCAGGACCTCCATGTAGCTCACTTACCAGAGAGTTGGAGCTTTGCGTGGCTGGCCGAGAGGCAGGAGGACATACACAGAGGAAACTCAGAGTGGGCTTACTCCACAACTTGGGACTGCAGCTACTTTCTCAGAGTCTTGGGGGCCTAACTGCCAAAAGATGGTGGAGTTGCACCAAGAGGAAATGAGCATGTGTGAGGTTTCCCCTGACCTGGCCACTCTTGTGCTGGAACTGAGAGAACTAGAGTGGAACTCTCTTTGCACATGCGGATGCCTGATGCAGCCCCCCCCCCAGATAAGGGCGGATTACACTACAGGAAGATATGGAATAGCCGCCACCGACTTTCTGGTACTTTGAATTCTGGTCTTTCCCCTGCCTCTACCTGTTACTGTCTTGCAGCATCGTCAACCATAAAATTATTTTTGTTGCTACTTCATAACTATAATTTTGCTACAGTTATGGATTATAATGCGAGTATCTATGTTTTCTGATTATCTCAGGCGGCCCTTATGAAAGGGTCCTTAGACCCCAAAGGGGTTGCAACACACAAGTTGAGAACCACTGTTGTAGATTCTGGCTATGAGGGAAAGATGACATTTGTGTCTTTGGGTCTGCTTTGTTTAACGTAACACACTGATCTTCGGGTCCCTCCATTTCCCTGCCAATGTCACAACCTCATTTTTCTCTGCATCTGAATACAGTTCTTGTGGGTGTTTTTTCTCTATGTTTTCTTCATTTATGTATTGATGAGCACCTGGGCACATTCTGTGCGCTGGCTATCGCAGACAGCGCAGAAGTCAGCAGGGTGTGCAGGTGTCTCTGCGCTGGTTTAGAACCCGCTGGCTGTAGACTCAGGAGAGGTAACTCCCTGCACTGTACAGCAGCCCCATTTTTTGCTATTCTGGGGCTCTTCCATGCTGGTTCTCACAGTGGCTGAACCAGTCTACATTCCCATCAGCAGTAGGCAAAAGCTCTTCCTCTCCTCACACCTAAACTTGTTGTCATCTGAAAAATAACTCTTTTTAAAAATAGATTTCTAATACTTTACTTAACGTTATTTTATTTACATTTAAGGTTAAGTGTCATTTCTCTTCTCTGTGTTGTCCTTTCCCGTTTTTGAGGATGGTTCTGTATGAGTCTAGTTCAATTGTATCGATTGATTGTTCCATGAATACTTGACAGAAGTTGACTATAGAACCATAGTATGTAGCTGCTTTGTTCTGCATGCGCGCGCACGTGCGTGCGTGCGTGCGTGCGTGTGTGTGTGTGTGTACATATCATTGTTTTGCTACAAAGTTAATTCCTTTATAGGCATAAGATCCATTAGATATTGTTCCTTTAACCTCTTTTTGAGTCTCTGCTTTTTGAATTAAAAATTTTATCAGTGTGTGCATGTGTGTTTGTGTGGGTGGTGATGGTGGTGTCCACCATGGTATAAGTGTGCAACTCAGAGAACCACTTTGTGAAGTTAATTCTCTTGTTCCATTGTTACCTGAGTTCTGGAGTCAAACTCAGCTCACCAGCCTTGTATGCCAAGTGCCTCTACTCACTGAACCATCTCCCTGGCTTGTGTAGATTTTGTTTTGATGTTGTGTGTTTCCCCCAGAGGAATTTATTCATCTTAACCATTCTTAACTTGATATGAAGTTATCTATAAATTACTCTAAACACATTGTTACTACACACAAAATTGCATGTGCAAGTGTGTGTGTGCATGCATGTGTGTGCGCATGCGTGCATGTGTGTGTGTGTGTGTGTGTGTCGGCATTCCATTTTAAGTTCTAGTCACTCTCAATTGTGACTGAAAGGAAAAGTGTCATCCCAGGACTCCCAAGGCCAAGTTCTCAGCACAAAAGAGATTTATTTGCCTTAAAAGGACAGAGGTCGAGGAATACAAGACAAAGACAGCAATAGAGGATGAGAAAGAAGGGGAAGGGAACAAGGATAAAGGGACAGGAATATTTGTCCTGGAGGGACAAAGGACTGCCACTAGAGACAGGGGCAGCTGTGGCATATAGGGCAATGGCAGTTTATAAAGGTACAAGGGGAATCCCTGTGTTAGGATGAGGTGTTTAATTTTAATTAAGCATGTTAATTAGGTGAGCCAAAGGGAGTTTTTGATTGCTGGACTTCAGCACTTTGATAGCTAAGGAGGAAATGGCAGCAAACTTTAGGAACATAAACTAACAGTGTTTAGCGCATCAGAGGGGATGGAGGCGAAGGGCGAGGGCTGTCAGAGTCTTTGTGTGTCAGGCCCAGGCTGGCTACGGTCCCTTCAGTGACCATCTTGTAGATGATCTGAGCATCTTTCCTACTAGCTTTCCTTGCCCATAGAAAAGCCTGGGCTTCAGAAAATTGTCATCAGAGGGACATTGTCCAAGAGAGCCCTTTATTCATTGTTTCTACCTACAGCTGGAAAGATGGGCGGCTTTAGAAAGTCAACACATTTTATTTGGCATCTTCCATGGAACAGCAAACAAAGTGCTTAGATTTCCTCCCGTGTTCTCTCCCTTGGCTCCTGTAACCTGGCTGGAGCCTAGACAGAGCCGAGTTGCCACTGGCAGGCTGGCTGTTGCCATGCTTTCTTGATGTTCCCAGGGAGGCCTGTGTAGTCTGAATCTTCTCAAAGGTGGGCACTGATTGCCCTGAGCACCCAGGGGAGGCCCTAGAAGCTTCCACTTAGCAACAGGTTTCCTCCTAGGACCTGAGAAACTGGCTGAGTAATGCTCTTCACTACTGAAAATTCTTCTGGGTCCTTTGAGCTCGTCTTTCCCAACAGCTTCCTCTCCCTTCATAAAAGCATGGTCTTCAGGAAGTTCTCAGTGGAGGGACAATGTTCTTCGGGACCTTTCCTTCACTGCCCCTACCCACAGGTGAAAAGGGGGTTGTTGTGGAGAACATGAGCCTGGACTCTGTGCATCTGTGGTTGTCTCCCAACAGGGCCAAACCAGCCTGAAGTCATGCAGGCTGCAAGCCCCTGCTGTTCCAAACCTACCATGTTGCCTGAGCTGTTCTTCCAATGAAAAGGGAAGGCTGGGAGGGTTGTTTGTGTTAGTTCTATGCTTCTGTCTCTCTTGACTGAAAGGTGAAGAGTTTGATCAGAAAAGAAAGACTTAAGAGTTTGTGAAGGAACTAAGCTCTGGGAAATGTCTGCTCGAAGGAGCAAGGACTTTGGAGTCAGACAAAGTTGTACAGTCAAATAAAGTTGCTTAACAAGGTTCTCTATGGACTATGTAAAAGTCAAGCCTCTTCTGAAGTCACTTTCTACTGGGAAATTTGGATGACCAGTGTATAAACTTCAGCTAATGTGGTACCAGTTCTGCTGGGTACAGCCTGGTTGGTTGTACACAAGTGTCTGCATCCCCTCAGGAAGTTGCTTGACCACTTTAGATTTCCATTTACTCATCTCCAAACAGGGTAGCAATGCCTGTCTCACTGGGTGGTGCAGGGTGCTGGTGAGCCTGGAGATTTGGATAAGGCACAGGGCTCAGACAGTTGTAACTATGGAAATGGGCACTTCCACTCTCTTTTACTGGGAGCTCTCTTCCTGGGATGTAGGCTCAGGCCCAGAGCCACAGATAGTGGCTGAGTACTTCTGTAGTGGGCTTGTTGCTTGGGAACCCATCCTACAACCCTCCCTAGTATCTTTTGTTAACCTCGGAGTTCATTCCAAGCTGCCTTGGAATGTGGCCTCTGCTTGCCCTGCAGAATGGAAGGGAGATCCCTAGGGACATAGACAATCATTTGTGGCTCAAAGAGGCATCGTGGTTGCCAGGCAATGGGAAGGCCTAGGAGTTTGGGGACCAGAAAGGAAGAATGGTACAAGCTGAGTCAAGATCTTGTTTGTATTAGGTGACCTGAGGGACCCTCCACATTGGTCCCAGGGGTGTTCATGCCTAGCTCTGCTCCACCTAGAGATAGGACCAAAGTACCTGATTGCTCCCAGGCCTGGCTTTGAGGGGGATGTGGAGGGGTGTTTGGTTTTGGTCCCTGGTGAGGACCCACAGGCTTTCCAAATAATAGCACTGAAATAGGTACCAGCTCATCCACCACTTCTTTCTACACTGGGCCTTCACTGGGCCTTGCTGGCTGGGTACCATGGACAGCCCCTCTGTGTTTCAGTTGTTACTTGTGAAATGAGCTTCCCCATCTTTAAAAGCTCTGACCCTTTGGATAATTGTTCTTTGGATACCGTGTACTCCAGTCATCTGTGATGTACCCCCACCATGAGTCTTCCTAATGCCCCTCCCATACCTCTGCTGAGAACATAGTATTTGCCTCTCTGGGACTGGAGACATTCTCCGTTTTCCTCACAACCCTATCAGTGATGGTTTGTATCTGTTCTTGTGTTTGTTTTCTCTTCTTAAAGTCTAATGGCTTATAACAAAGATTTGTGTAGTTGCTGTGGGGCAGAAGTCTGGGAGCTACTTATCCGGAAGGTCTTGTCTAGGGTCAGTCTGAGGCTACCTTGAGGTTAGCACAAGGGCCACATTCAGTAGGCCACATGAGGCTGGATGGGGCTGGTCCCTACCTCTCACTCTCATAGATGGCCGCCCTTTGGCAGTTACTCACCCTGTGGACAGTCTACAGGGCTGCCCCAGCAGTTGCTATGGTGATTTTTGGCATGGTTTCCTGGAGCTTGAGAGCAAGTGGTCAGAGAGAATGAGGTGGGAGCAGAAATGGGTCATTAAAAGCTTTGGGAGTTGTGCATCAATCCTTTCCCATTGTTTGGTCAGCCATGCAGGATCATCTGCATTTGGAAAAGGAAATTTATAAGCTGTGAATACCATTGGGTCATGCTTACTTGGGGGCATCATGGAGGAGGATGATTTTTTGAAAATTTCATTTTACATTCTTTTCTTATTTTACATATTGATCCCAGTTCCCTCTCCCATCCTCTCATGCCTCCCTGAAACCTCCCCCACTGAAGTCCCATTCCCCAGGAAGGATGAAGCCTTCCAGGAGAGATCATCAAAATCTGTCAAGTCATTTGGAGTAGGGTCTAGGCCCTCCCTCCTGCCTCTATGCTAAGGGAGTATCCCTACATGGGGAATGTGCTCCTGAAGTCCTTTTGTGCACCAGGGATACATCCTGGTTCCACTGTCAGAGGTCCCATAGACTTCCCAGGCTTTCTAACTGGGACCCAAGTTCAGGAGGGTCTGGGTGGGTCCCATGCTTGTTTTGCAGCTATCAGTCTGGGGTCAATGAGCTCCCCCTTGCTCAGGTCAGCTGTCTCTGTGAGTTTCCCCAGTATGGTCTTGACCCCTTTGTTCACCACTCCTCCTTCTCTGCAACTGGATTCCAGGAGTTTGGCTCAGTGCTTAGCTGTGGGTGTCTGCTTCTGCTTCCATCAGCTACTAGATGAGGGCTCTAGGATGGCATATAAGGTGGTTATCAATCTTATTATCAGGGAAGGGCATTTAAGGTAGCCTCTCCACTATTGCTCAGATTGTTAGTTGAGGTTATCCTTGTAGGTCTCTGGACAGTTCCCTAGAGCCAGATTTCTCTTTAAGCTATAATGGCTCTCTTTATTATGGTATCTCTTTTTTGTTTTGCTCTCCTCTATTCCTCCCTCAACTCAATCTTCCTGCTCCCTCATGTTCTCCTTTCCCTTCCTCTTCTCCCCTTCTCTTTGTCCTAACTCCCTCTCCACTCACTACTCCCTCCCAATATGCTTAGGAGATGTTGTCCCTTTTCCCTTCCATGGGGGACCACGTATGCCTCTCTTAGGGTCTGGAGGTGGATGTTACATGTTCTTAGCAACATAAAATCCTGCCTATAGTATCTCTTCAGTGACAGATACACAGTTAATTACATTGTCTTCCTGTGGCTTTCCTATATGGCAGCTTTGTGTTAGGAGCTAGGAGGAATGTGAATAGGATGAAGAAAGACACATCCTTGTGTTGCAGAGTTTATACTCCATCAGGGAGATAGATATTACATAGCCTACCCCATAAGTCCTTACTAATTTACAGTTTTCACAGGAGCTATTAAACGGACAGAAGGAAAAGTGGGAATAATTAGAAAAGATAAGGATGTAATCCTGGTGTATCAAGAAGATATTTGTTTCTCTGATCACCCTCATGCTTCTCCAGTCTGGTGAGCATAGTTTTGACCATTGTGATCGTTAGTTTTAAATGTCAACTTGTCACATCTTAGAATCACTGGAAGAGAGAAGATAGTCTCAGTTGAGGAATTATCTAGATGAGATTGGCATGTAGGCATGTCTGTAGGGGAATTATCTTGAGTGTTAATGAACGTGGAAAGAACCAGCCCACTGTCAACTGCTCTGGAGAGAGGCCCTACCTAGCTGCGGGTCCCTGTTGTAATCCAGTGTGAGCGGGGTGACTCTGTGATCTGCCACTGGTGGAGACCTGCTTTCCTCAGATATGCTTGGAAAGAGAGAGAAGGCAAACTTGGAGGAGGCAGAATGCAGTGGACAGTGAAACGGGTTTTGCTGTCTTCCTGAGCCCATTCCTTGTGGCCTCAGGTCACTGTGGATAAGTTTCCAAAGCAGCACTGGAAGAAATACTACCTTCAATCCTTAGGTAAAAGCCACAGTCTTAAATAGCTTCTGCTGTCATTCTGCATGAGAGCTTGGGGTTCCTTGGCGGGGGTTCAGCTTGGTTGTAACAGTGAGGATGATAGTGTTTGTCCTCTCAGCTTCGGCTGGCTGTCATTCATCCTTCATTAGGCTCTGAAGTGCACGTTATCTTTTATCCCTCCACTGTGTTGTACCTCAAGCCTTTCATTGCTGGCCATTCCCTCAGTTTTTCTGGTTCACAAATACATACTAATGCATTTTGATAGAAAAAAAAAGAAGTAACAAAATTGGGGCCATGGAGATGGCTTACTGAGGGGTTAAAGCCTGAATGAGTTAGGACTGGAGTTTGGATCTCCATGACCCATGTGAATGCCAGGTGGGTATGTGATAGTATATCTGTACTTTCAGGCTGAGTAGGAGAATATGGAGGACACCCAGGGCAAGCTGGGTAGTCAGACTAGCCATAGAAGCAGCCTCTGGTTTGTTGACAGAGTGGTGAAGGACAGTTCTCATCATCAACCTCAAGTCTTCATGTACACTCACATGTGTGCCCACATACATAAAATATGCATGCACACTGCACACACGCGCACGTGCGCGCGCGCGCGCGCGCACACACACACACAGACGTAAAATGAAAAACACGATGCTTTAAAGAACAAAGTTGAATCCAATGTTTGATTAGAGCAGTGGTTCTCAACCTGTGGGTTGAAGGACCCTTTTGCTATGGCCACCTAAGACTTTTGGAAAACACAGATATTTACATTATGATTCATAACAGTAGCAAAATCACAGTTGTGAAGAAGCAGTGACTATAATTTTATAGTTGGGGTCAGAACACATGATGAACTGTATTAAAGTGTCCCAGCATTAGGAAGGCTAAGAATCAATGGATTAGAGGGGCCCTGGGGGTCACTCTGTCCAGATTACTTCCCATGACCAGACCTATTTTTCTTTAGCCTTTGGGTTCTAAGTTATTTTTTTTCTAACATAAAGTTAAAAGTACAAGCCATTCAAGTTGTCTTTGTCTTATTTCACAGGCAAGCCTGTATGTGGGTGACAAACCTCTCTGGCTTAGTTAGGTTTTTAATCACAGCTTAGTTAGACTGTAATAGAATATCACAACCAAAAGTAGCCAGGGGAGGAAAGGGTTTATTTTAGTTTACAATTCTATATCACAGTATATTACAAGGGAAGTTATGGTAGGAAGCAGGGCAGTAACCTGGAGGAGAAGATACAGAGGCCATGGAGGAGTGCGGCTTACTGGCTTGTTCCTCATGATTTATTTGCTCAGCTTGCTCTCCTATACTGGCCAGGACCACTGGCCCAGATGTGGTGTCACCCTCTGTGGGATGGGCCTATCTAAATTAATTGTCAATCAAAAAAAAATGTACCACTGGCATGCACACAAGCCAATCTGGTGCACATTTTCTCAGCTGGCTTTTCCTCTTCCAAAATGACACTAGCCCATGTCAAATTGATATAAAAATTAGCCAGTCCCCCTTCCGTTTTCCCTGTGTTAATAATAGGACAAAAATAACAGGGCTAGACTTCCTGGGTCCTGGAAGCACCTGGAACTAGAATCTAGAGTATGATGTACCCACTATAGTGCATGGTGGCTGGGGTGTTTTGTCATACATGTCTGCCATGGTGAAGAACAAGAATACTATGAAAGGGTTCCTACTTTCATGAAACACATGCAACACTCATTTTTTTCCTGAATGTCTCATCAAATTGAATGCTGTATTGATGCTAAGAGTTCCCATGTTTTTCTCCATCTGTGCTGTACCTCCCTGATGGTGAAGTATTATTATTTAATTTTATATGCAAAGGAAGAGACCCACACAGGTCTAGCAGTGCAGTAGATTAATCAGGACTCTAGGACCTCCACAGTCTTTCCACTACTGTGATGGAAAATGGCTTCAGAGGATAGGGGCACAATGGCAGAGGGATTCTCTCTTCTGGTACAACCACATTTGGACTCTGATGCATGTGCAGGCACGTTACGTGCAGTTTTCCCGCCAGCCTGGTCCCACAGCTGCATTAGCCCCAAATAACACACAGAGTCACTGTATTAGATATAAAGCTGTTAGCCTGTTACTACCGTTTCTTATTGGCTAGCTCTGCCTTAAATATTAACTCACTTCTATTAATCTAAATATTTTCATGTGGTCTTATCTTGCTGGAGAGAGAATCCAGACTTCTTCCTCTGAAGTCCCTACATCTTGAATCTCCTCTACTACCTCTCCCTGAATTGTCCTTGTCTCCTAGTCCTGCCTATCTTGCTTTCCTATTGGCCAATAGGGCTTTATTCATTAACCAATAAGAGAAACATATTTACAAAATGACATCTCCCATCATCTCCTCTTTTCTGTCTAAAATAAAAAGAGGGGTTTTAACTTTAATATAGTAAAATATATAACAAAACAATTCTCAAATAAGAACTGTTGTTAACAATATTTAGTTCATTAACATTTAGCATTTAGCAAGATTTGAAGAAAATATTTCATCATAGAGGACTACAAACTCAGGCAGCCAGGCAGTTACACAGCTTATGCAGTAGGTGGCTTAATAGTTATTGGATAGGTCTTTGTACCAGGCACTGCTCTTAATTCTTGGGACATAGAGAACAAGACTACAGGAAGCTGTCTCCAGGGAGCATACATCCTCAGGTTGCATGTTGGAATAGAAAAAAAATATGTGTATGCAAATAAGCAAAGAGGCTAATTCTAGATTCTAGTGGTAGCTGGGACAGAGTTGTCAGAAAGTCCCTTTAGAGGCTGCTTGAGTCCTTGAAAGTGAGAAGGAGGCTTCTGTTCAAGACAAGAATTGTAAAAGACAGCATGGAAGCGGCAAGGGATCAGACTCTGGCATAGACTGTCTCCATTGCAAGCCAGCTCAGCTACTTTCCAGCTGTGTGGCTCTAAGCAGGTCATCTAGTCTCTCTGTCCCTCAGGTGCCTCGTCTGGAGAGTATCAATGTTAATAGCCATGCTCTCAGGGTTGTTGGTAAGAGTGTCAAACTTAGTGCATGCTTAGACTGATGCCTGATATAGGGAGGGGATGGTACAAGAGGCTATTGTTCCTGCAATACTTAACACCAGTGGTGTGGGAAATAATTGGGGCTGTATTAGGTGAATGTGGGAGATGAAAGGCTGGAACAGTATGGCTAGGGCCTAGACAAGTAATGGATGAATGGAGAGTGAGTGCCACTGAGCAGGAAGTGGTCCAGAGGCAGCACCCACCTAGTGCAAAGTGTTGCAGGCCTACACCAGGAAGACAGGCTCCATGTAACCTCTGGACTGGCACTCTTGGACTTGGGCCATAAGAAGGACTGGGATATACGGTCCATTTGACATGTGAAGCCAGTAGAATTTATGGCAGAGTATAGGTGTGAATGAAAGGAAGGAAATAAGAATAGCATCCTACTGCATCCAGCCAGCTCTGTTGGACAGGAATGGGAGAAGATGGAGCTGTTTACTGAGATGAAAACCTGGGGGACAGCAGGTGTGTGGGTAAAGTGGCCTACTTGTTATAAGAGCCCTAATGCCCTTTCCTGGAATCTTTAGTAGGGAGCTGGAATAGAGCCGGTGTAAACAATGGGGATTCATGTCAACCTGGGGAAGTCTTCCCAAGCAGATTTGCATCCTTTATTTTTAAATGCCCTGCCTGCCAAATCACAAACCTGTTTCTAGTTTGTGACACTCAGACAGTCCCCAATCTTCATCTGGCCAGAAGATAAAGTGCCAAGGAGAGAGTAAACCTTAAACTGTCAGCTAGGAGAGCTTTGACTTGTGGACAGGGAAGGAAAGTCCCAGAAGCATGGACCATCTCCATCCTGGCTTTGGAACATTATGCCCAGGCCTGGCCTCTTTCTGTTCAGCAGCCCTTTACTTAGTGACCCATGTGTGCCAAGCCTGTGTTAGACTGGAGGGAGAGTATGAAAAGATATGGCTCTGCCAAGGGAGGCTCTGTCTAGTGGGCATCTGAGTTCTTGCCCAAGGGCATGATGTTCTGTGCCTAGCTTCATTTGTTCGATGTAGTCTGATCTGTTCAGCTCATGCCAGTTGTTAATGATGTGGTGATTTATGCTTCTGGACATAACAGTGCTGGCAGCGCATGCCTGAGCTGATGTCTGGGATGTGTATGTGTGTGTGTGAGCCTGTGTGTGTGTGTGAGCCTGTGTGTGCGTGTGTCTGTGTGTGTGTGTGTGTGTCTGTGCTCACACACATGCACTAGCTCTCAGTAACTAATGGTTTTGCAAGGAGCTGACTCCTAAGGTGTGTAGAATCTTTGCATTCACATATCTATGGTGGCTGCTAGGGCATCAGACAGAGTCAGATGATGCTCCTGTGGCCATCACCATAGGAACCTGTATCTATGTTGGATAAAGTGATGGCTGGCTGGATTGATGCATCAGCACTTGAACTTAAGCATGCTCAGATATGGTTCCTTGCAAATGAATTCAGACTCTCACAAGCATACACAACAGGCATGCAGGGAGATAAATGAAGTAGTGGTAAGAGAAATTTTTGTACTCTTCTTCATATCAGTCCATTTTCCACTGCTATCACAAAATACCATGGACTTAAATAATTTACAAAGAAGAAAACATTTATTTGGGTCCTGATTCCAAGGGCTAGAAGTTGAAGAGCCCAGCATCTGATGAAAACCTTCTGAGACGAATGAAGGGCAGGCAAATACAAGTAATTTATAACAATTCTTAGGTAGTCACATCAATCTCCAGAGTTCTGGCCCTACAACCTGTCACCTCATACTACACCCTACCACCCAGCAGTGGTAGGCTGGGGTTGAGTTTTCAGCAAGTGAATACTAGCATGGGGTAACTTTGCTTTTTCCCTTCTTTCAGTGAAAAGCTCTTCTGGCCAGTGAAAGGAATGAATTACAGTATTGTTGGTGCACCCCCCCACTTTCTCTGCTAGAATGTATCACACCCCTCTTGTCTCCCAGGACATCCCCATCTTCATTTCCCATCTCATACATCCCTGTCTTCTTGGAAACCTCTTACCACTACTCATTGCAGGCTACACGGACCCTTAGCACTTGGATAACATTAGTTTGGATAACATTACTAATAATACTATTAAAATATATTTTGCTGGTGAGCCTGCGTTCCCTGAGGTCAGGTTCTGGTAGTGTGGTCAGGAGTTTTACCCAGAAATACTGAACATTTCATGCAGCAGTGACTTGCACAATAGTGCAGGAAACTTGGTGCCAGGTCTCAGATGCATTCAAGGTTGTGGTCACACTCACATCTAGCACAATTCAGGTGGAGAGGATTTAGGAAGATGAAAACAGAGGGTAACTGACTGTTGGGTATGAGTACCAGAGCCATGCATGTCTATAAATAACGTAGCCAGAGTAGCCAGGGAAGGGTGCAAAGTGGTCAAATTAAGTCAGTTTTACTTTTCATTAACATGTTACTCTGTTCTATAAGGGACTGACACGTAGAGCAAAACAAAAATGTGATTTGTGGAACATGGATGTAGAGAAGCAAGCAAACCTGAAATCAGAACTAGGGAAGAAAGAAAGAGTTCACACAGTTCTTTCTATATGACTCAGCTTCCCTCAAGCAAGTGACGAAAGTATCTTTGCAAGTTGTCTTCTCAGGTTGGCAAGGGCTTCGTTGATTTCTTCTTTTTCTGTCCGTGCTTCATTTCAAGCCAGGCTGAGCAAGTAGAAAAGCCATTCAAGTAGGAAAACCATTCAAATAGGAAAACCATCCAAGTAGGAAAACCATCCAAGTAAGAAAGCCATCTTATCTTCTGAATGTTCTGGAAGGTGCACCATCTCAGCTACTCTCAAATAACAAGTCCTGATGAGTCATTACTACAGATTACTTTTCTTCCATATAAGAGGTTGATTCAGAGTTGCCTTGACTACCAAATTGGCCTGGAGGATACAATGAGGCAATGGCCAGAGCTTCCAAACGCAGCAGTTGGGAGGCACACATGGAGAGTAGTGATGCCTTTTATGTTTCTAGGTAGAGACTGCAGTAGGATGCCTAAACTATGCTTCTGCAGGAAACAGGCAAACACAGGACCCTCCTCTGCCATGCTTCCAGCTTGAGGAACAGTGGATGGGGTACCTGTCAACCTGGATTGTCTGTCAATGAGACCCATTGATCATTAGAGGTTGAACATTGAAGGACATCATGGATCATGGCTCTTGCATAAGATGATAGATATTTAATACGTTCTTTAGACATGTATTACTAGTTATTTATTTCATCTTAAGTAATATTGGTCTGAAAGCCTAGTTATTTCATCTTAGGTAATATTTGTCTCAAAGACTCACTTTCTACCTCTGAAAAGCAGGGAAATAATGGCAACAATTATAGAAGGCTTTGTAGAGAAAAATAATGAGGTAACAAACTATGTAAATTAGCCTATAGTTTATATTACATAGCATTTCTTACTTTAAACAACCATGAAAATATACTTTATGAAAGTAAATCTTTGTTTAATATCCACTTAGGGTCATATCCTTCTATGTTCAGTCTAACCTGGCAGGGATTTTTCCTACCTACCCAACTTGCCTTCCTGGGTCACCTTCTACTTCCTAGCAATGGCAGGCTTTGGTGAATGTCACAGACATGCCTCACTGAGCTCTGCCTCTGTATCAGAAATCTTAACCCAGCACTAGATTCTCTTGTCATTCATCTGTGGAAACAGACCCTCTGTTTGTCAAACATCAATATTATTTAAACCAAGTGGGGCAGAAGGAGCCCAACTTGCCCTTTACATCTGAAAAATGATGGTGGTGGGTCTAAGAGGGATGGGCACATTTTTTTCTCCAAGAACACTAGGGAGGAACTGGAGCAGGAGACATGGGTGTTAGATCTGGTTCTCAGCATTTCTTGGTCTGGTTTTGGGTGATCCACGTGATCTCTTGCCACGCCACTTTCTTCACCTATGGGGAGGAATGGACTTGGCTTGAGCTCTACTGATTCATGCAGAGACGGGTCTGAATCTCTCTCCTTGCCCTGTTGCTGTTTCCTACTGTGGAAGGTGTATTTTACTGCTCTGGAGACAGCTGGGAACAGGGGCTGTTGAAAGAACACCACACCAATGCTTCTCCTTTGTAGGAGGCTTTCCTTGGTTCTGTTGGTATGAGTCCTGATCACCCTGTTCATATTAGTGAAGGTGCTGTTGCAACGAATAATCTCCTGGGTGTAATGCAGAAATCAGGTGCCAGGCAGGTGACCTTCCCCACTCTTCTTGCCTTTCACTGGGGACGATAGACTAGAGGGTGAGACTGCAGCTGGCTCTTCTCTAAGATCAGCTTTCCCAAGGATTTTTATTTATCTCCCCCTCCTTTGTGTTGTTAGGGTTAGTGTGAACCTAGGAGGATTTAGCCCATGTTAAGCAAGTGCTCCACCACTGAGCTCTATTCTCCAGACCTTGTCTCCCTAATTAAAAACTTGTCATTAAGTTATCTGGTCTGGCCTTGAGCTTACTTTGTAGTCCTGGCTGGCCTTGAACTTGTGATCCTCTTGACTTGGCCACCTGAGTTGCTAGACTTATAGACCTGTGCTTCAAGATTAAGGTCCAATATTTCCTTTTTGAAGGAAAATAAGCTATGGGGAAAGACATGGAATTTGGCTACAAAAATTTGGTTGGAGGTTGGGCTGCACACCTGCATGGTCTTTGAAAAACTACCCACCCTTTCTGAGGAATGGTAATCCTATTTAATGTGAAGGCAGGGACCATGAGCAGGGGTGTACACATTTATCTGGAGTTTGTCATTCCTTCAAGGCTTGATAAATATTTTTGAATGGCTCTTTGGAACACATATGGGTATTCAAAGATATTGATGTCTTTGTATTTTCCTGTCTTCCTGTGTTTTCCCAGATATTCTTGGCTTTAGACACACTTGTATGGTGCACTGTGGGAACCTGACCACTGATCATTAAATAAATATTGTTCACAGGCTTTAGGCACTGAGTAGAACAGCCTTTCCCCCTATTCATTAAAGAATCTATGCTTATGGAAACCTTGAGTTGAAATGGAAGGAGAAACACAATAATAAGCCTTACATGTAGGCAATGGGTGTTACAGGAGGGGATAACAGCTAGAAAGGTGGGAGGGGCAGGGAAAGGGGGCCTGTGATGGAAGTCTGTACTTAGAAAGTACCATCTAATCTAAGCCATGTAGTTATCAGTGATTTTGAAGAAGTCTTTCTTCCAGCAAGCCATCCTGCTTTTCTGATGCTGTTTGGGTCTTTGCAAGATGAAGGGGAGGTGAAGTCAAGCCCTTGTGAACGGTTCTGAGCTTTCTATTATCTAGTACTTAGGGAGGGCACCTGGACACTCATTCCAATCTCTCTTCTCATAGAGGTCCACCATGTCTGGCAGTTCACCTATGATGCTTCTCAAAGGGGCTCACCTACAGTGGCTCCCCAGTCCTGCCCCAGAGCTTGAGGCAAACAGCAGGCCTGGGCAAATGCTCCTACAGGAAGCCAAGCATTTCCTTGGGCTGCTGGTCACTGTGTATTTGCCTCTGTGGCTGGCATCTCAGCTGCCTTTACACTTACCCAGGTGTCAGGGCTTCCAAAACATAGGAGGCAGTGTTTTGGGTTCTAGTTTTGGTTACAAAGCAGTGTGCACCTGCCTGGTTTCCCACTACAACTGTCAGGTCTTCCGAAGCGTTCCTGGTACTCCACTCTCCTTCCTAATGGCCTGGATTGTTTGTGGTTTGGCTGAAACATCAAAGTCCCTTTCAGTGTTTGGGGTTGGGATGTTCTGAGTTAATTTTCCCACCATCTCACTAACCTTGGTCTCTATGGAAAGTCCTTACTTAGAAATTTGTTTATAGGCAATTTTTTGATTAATTTATTTTAGGGAAAGCATCTATCAAACACAGCAGGGATGAAGGTGAATGCAATTTTAGAACACTGCTTCTGAGATACCATTGCCTTCTGTCTTTGATGAGGCTATGCTTCAGTGGATCTGGGATCAGTGTGACTGTCAAACTGGTTTCATATACTTGTATAAACATAGATGAAGAGACATAGCCACCTTCCCAAATGGTGTGTGTGTCAAGGTTGTTGCATTCCTTTAAGAATCAAGTTCTGTGGCCCATTTCCCAGGCAGTGCTCAGGATTGGAAGGGAAATGGAGTGAAACATAGGCAGGATTTATTGGATATATAGTGAAATTCAAATCTACACATCGAGCTGAAGGATAAGTAGGAATTGGTCTGGTGAAGACTAAGGAGGGGTGTTTCCAAAAGAGCGTGTGAAGGATGTTACACTGAAAGATGCAGTGGGAACCGTGATTGTCAGTTTGGAAATGTACTTAGGCCTATGTGCCTAAGGCTTTGTGCTCAGATTGGGACTACTGGGAAGAGTGTGACCTTTAGAGGTGGACATTGTTGGCCAGCCTTTAGGCTTTGGAGGCATGATCTTGAAGGGACTGTAGGATCCCAGCCCCTTCCAAAATTTCTCTTGCTTCCTGTGCTTTACCAAGACTTCCTACTAATACCACTGGCACTTGAGGCCTACAGTGGGTCCCTGGATTGTGGGTTAGAAGCTCAAGAATGAACACAACAGATCTTTACTGTTTGTAAATGAGTCACCCCAGACAGTTGTTCTAGTGACAGACAGTTAAATAACTTGTAGTGGAAGGTTAAGTTAGGGTCAGGGCTTTGATTCCAGGCCAAATGAGTTGGATCATCTATTGTAGGCTATCACTGAAAACCATTAAGCAGGGAAACACAGTGTCTGTGCCTCATGGAGGAGGATCATTCCAGGCTATCACATTACTTCTGGGTAGATGCAACTCTCCTGGTACCTTACTGGCCTAGATTTTGATGCCTGCCTCTCCTAGTATGACTTGGATCTGGGTCAGCAATTCCCATCCTTGGTTAGGGTAGCTGGGAAGGGAGTCCCAAGACTTGGTCTGAAATAGCAACCCTGGGAGAATGTGCCTTCCCAAGGCTAGCACTAGGTGGTCCTCATGTTCACAGCCATTACAGCAGTCTTTGTAATCCTGCTTTAAAGGCAGCCCATCAGTTCTTGCAGTAAAGGTGTTTGTTTGCTTTGGTGGAAAAACTTTGTTCTATTTTTCAGAGGTAGACAGGTCTAAAGAGGAAACAATTTGAATTCAAGGGCTGGATGTGCATGTCTAGCTCCAATCAGGTTCTTGTATGGGTCTGAGTGTGGCTGAGGCATTCTCCAGAGGTTAGGGACTGTTCTGCCCTGTGTCAGGGCCGCTTTGCCTGGAGGAAGGAACGTGAGTGCTAAAGATTTATGTTCGATAGTGATTTTACCAGAGGCTGTAGAAGGCAAACAGAAGTAAGAATGCCAGTAGAGCCTCTGGGCTCTTGTCTGAGATGAGACTCTTGATTCATTAAAGCTAGTGTCCTTGACATGGAGGTAGAGATTCAGTTTCTATTTTTGAGATGCTGTGATATGTGTGCAGTAACACTTCCCCCTGCTGGTCATTATGTATAACGTAACAAAGCTGGAAATACCATGGGATGACACCAAAGCCAGAAACAAAGACACTATGATGTGCAAATGACATGAACTTTTAATTCTTTACCCCTATCAGAGTCTCAGAAAGAATCCTCTCACCATTTGCAAAATGATTCTGTAAAATGATATTCCTGAGACTATCAGGAAGCTGATATTCTCATGTCCTGTTTTGTCAACTTCATATGCAGCAATGATTACACTAGCAATCTCTTCTGCCTGACACTGGCATGTTTTGTTTTGTTTCTAATTCTAAACTGATTTAAAAATTGTTGATTGGATTGGGTGTCATTCAAACAGATCACAGATATTTATGTCTGTCTTTCATGGATATAAAAACAACACATCAATCTTAATGGAAATAAAAATATTTAAATTTAGCAATGGCTGGAAGATGGCTCACTGTATAAAAGTACTTGAAGTGCAAGCAAGTGTGAGGACCTGAGATGGAATCCTCAGAACCCACATAAAAGCTAGATGCCCAGTAGGAACCTCCATAATCCCAATGCTTCTGCAAAGAGATGGACAATAGAGATGGGAGAATCCCTGGAGTTCCTGGGCCAGCTATCTTTGAATACACAGTGGGAAAAAACAGAGACCTTGTCTGAAACGAGGTAGAAGGTGAGGAATGATACCTGAGGTTTCCTCTGAGCTCCATACATGTGCTGTGGCATTCACACACATGCTCAAGTATGTATATACTTACACACACTCTAACACATGCATGCCCACCCATATACAAAATTAAAATTAACAAAATGAAAATCAAGTGAAACTTATACTGCTACAGGGCAACATGCAGTTTAGTTTTGTCGGAAGTGACAGGGACATAAATTGTAGAGTTAGTGCATGTGATTCTGTGTACTCAGTTATAAACTGTGGAGAGGAGGTGGCAGAGGGAAATACCCTTGGAGCTTTCTTCCCTGGGAATTTTTTCAACAGCTTCCCCATGCCTCTCTTCATGAATTCTCATGTTTTTAGCATCTGAGTTTAAGGTCAGTTCCAACAGAGCCCATCTTAGCCATTATCTTCTGACCTTGGCTCTAAGAACATTCCTTATTTAGCAGTTTGATGTGGACTTGTGTGTTGTAGGAAAACCCTTTACAGGAAGCTTTGGGCACATGGATGGCCAGTTACCAATAGACCTGTTAGATGTAATCTGTTTAACCTCTCTAGACATGCTAGGTTAAGGTTTTAGTTCTTGCCATCTTTATTCAGATACTCTAACGAAGGAGACTGAGGCATCAGCCTCACTCAGGTGTTGATGCTGCCTTAGAAATCCAGAAAAGGGAGGCTGCCTTTTCCTGCTTAAGAGTCAAATCTAGCTGACCCTTAGTGTCTAGATGGTAACACACGTAGCACATTGCCTTGTTCTTTTTAAAAATTACATTTAAAACATTTAGTTGGGTGTGATGGTGCACGCCTTTAACCCCAGCATTTGGGAGGCAGAGGCAGGCAGATCTCTGTGAGTTTGAGGCCAGCCTGGTTTACAAAGAGAGTTCTAGGACAGCTAGGGCTACACAGAGAAACCATGTCTTGAAAAACCAAAACATTTTTTTTTCATATAGTATATTTTGATTATACTCTTCCCTGCTACCCCCCCCACCAAGTTCTTTCCAACTCTGCACCATCCAATGCCATGCTCTCTTTCTCTCACACAAAGAAAAATCCAAAAGGACAAAAAGAAAAAAAAAAGTCAAACCAAATCAACCAAACAAACAAACAAAAAATACACACAAAAACCTGGAATCTGTCTTATTTCAGCTAGTGACTCCTGAACATGAAGTCTGCCCTGGAGTGTGGTTTTTACGCTCTGTGTACTTCATCTTAGAAGACCGATTCTTCCTCTCCTGACAGCCACTGTTTACAGACAGCTGCTTGCTTAGGGGCGGGATTCTGTGTCTACTTTCACTTGTCTTGCTTGGATTTTGTTTGTGATGACTTTATGCATGCTGTCATAGTCTCCATGAGTTCCTATGTGTGTCAGGTGTGCTGTGACAGAAGATGGTGTTTCATTGACATGACCCATCACCGCTGGCTCTTAGAATCTTTTTGTCTCCTCTTCCATATGGATCCCTTGAAGGAGGGGTTTGATGAAGGCATCCCATTTAGGGATGAGTGCTCCAAGGTCTCTCACCATCTGCACATTGTCCAGTTGTAGATCTCTTTGTTAATAGCCATCTATTGCAAGAAGAAGCTTCTTTGATGAGGGTTGAGTGGTACCCTATCTATGGCTATACCATATGCCAATAAGAGTCATTTTATTCAGAGAAGCTTGAACCCTCTTCCAGAAACAGATGGAAATAGATGCAGAAATCCACAACTAACCTGGACTAAAATTGAAGTGAGAGAGGAGCAAAAATAGGAACAAAGGCGTCAAGACCATGACAGGGAAACCCACAGAATCAGCTGACCTGAGCTAGTGGGAGATCACTGACTGAGGTCTGACGAATGGTGAACCTGCATAAAATCAAACTAGACTCCCTTAATGTAGGTGGCAATGGTGTGACTGGGACAATATATGAGGCCACTGGCAGTGTGTCCAAGACCTAACACTAATGCACAAACTAACTTAGTGGAGCCTATTCTATATGGAGAGATACCTAGCCCAGCCAAGACACAGGGGTGCAAGGGTGGAGAGCTGCCTTGGCCCTGCCTCATTTAGATGGTGGGACAGATTTAGTAGACTTCCTATGGGAGACATTACCCACTCTGAGAAGCAAATAGGAGGAGAGGGGAGTGGAGGGGATGGGAGGAAAAGGGGGAAAGGAAACTGGGATTGGAATGTAAAAAATAATTTAATAAAAATGCAAAAAAGAGTCATTTGATCGCTGTGTTCATTTAGTAGAATAATAGTACTAGATTTTCCCCAAGGTCCTATGACTGATCTAGTCTCCAGTTCTTGGCTTCATTACTAGTGTCAGGTATGGATTATATCTTAAATCCAATAAAAAAGCTGTTGGTTATTCCTACACATTTGTACCTCTATTGTATCAGTATGTCTTGCAGGCAGGTTTCTGTTGTAAGTTGCAGGGTTTATAGCTGGGTAATATTAATGATTACTTTTCCAGTAGTGTGCAAAGTACCAGTAGTGTGCTAGTCAGTAGGGAATAGCATCTATCTAGTTGGGCACCAGCTATATTTCTCCACATTTGATGACATGAGAAGGTGGTGTCTTCAGTAACACGACATTACCTTCAGGTTATAGAAGGTAGCAAATGAATAGCATTTCCAATAGCCTGTTTTTTTTTCTTTTGTAGGGATGATGTGTATGGTCCCCTTTAATGTGCCTTGTTAACTGGGTCCTCTGTTTTTCCCCCCCACAGTTGCAAATGAAGCAGGAGATAAGAATGCCCGTCCACTTGCCCGATTTTCCCGTGAGTACATCATGCTTCACTCTTCCTTGGGCTCCCTGAGAACATGGTCACAATAGGCCTTTGCTTGTGAATTTCTCCTCGACAATTCTGTTAGGTGTTGCTTACACAGTGATGTAGAAAATGCCTCCTTCCTGTTAATATGACAGCCGCATCGCACACAGGCTACTTCTGAACCTGGGCTTTCTGGTCCTTGGAACCACGGTCTCCAAGCTGTGCCTGAGGGCTTTGTTTTTTGAAGCTTAGTTTCCAGAGCAGCAGAATCAGTCTCACACTTGCTTTGGAGAAATGTAGAGCCCTTTGGCTTCCACTCCTGACTTCCTTACCAAGAGCCTGTGTTTTAATAAGTGCCTACTTGTTTCTTGTTCACAGTACACTTTGAGAGGCGCTATATAAGGCATATCTTCAGAGTACACTGCAGGGTGGAGAGGGTTCAGTGGTCCTGAAGGGAGGAAGCTTGTAGCTACTAGGCCTATCCATGTGTGAAGTGTCATTGCAATTCATGGTGGATTGGTGCACTTATACCACTGTCATGGAGACACTGTGGTTCAGATGGACTGAATGGCTTTCCCTTGGGCTCAGAAATATCCCCAAGGCTGCAGCCAGGCTGTTGTTTCCCACCTAATTTGTCCAGGTCCTGATCTTGATAAGAAAGTAGCCATTAAAGCTTCTCAAAGGCTTCTGCGCCCATGTGATCAGTAAATTAAATAGTAAGTTTGTAGATGCTCTGGAATGAATGCATTCCAATGAACGCAGTGGGGATGCTGGAGCCAGAGAAGGACTAGACAGAGATGCTATGCAAACCTTCGAGTTGAGGAGTGGTTAGCTCCTAAATAAAAGCAGGAGGAGGTTCCCCTTACACCAACACTATTTTTGCCTCACTTGATTTTCCTTAATTTTATTTATGTTTTTCTGGGCCCTGGGTTTCCAGTCTGAAAGATGGAATTATAATCCCTTTTACAAAATTGTTGCCATCACATCCCATCATTGCTTTATGCCAGGTGGGGTTGACGAGACCTGAGTGTGACAGGGCCAGAGTGATCTCAACACATCAAGTTAAAGTGTGGTTTTTCTATTAATAGGGATTCTTCTAACGGCTGCCTTCTCACTCTTTTCAGAAAGTTTCAAATTTTAGGGTTGATTTCCCAGAGATGTTTTTTTATAGAACTGTAATGATGTATGCTAATGACAGCGCACTAAGTGCTTGCATTGTAGACACCGCAATGAATACTCCGCATGGGCCCTATTTTTCACTGTCCACCTACCTGAAATCATTATTTCCAAAATAAGTATACTTATTTTTCATCTCTGAGCAACAGTCAGGGGGTGAATAATCTGGTGGTAACTTGATCATGTTACATGACATGTAGGATTTATCTCGATGGGAACTCTTGACACATCACAGGTGTGGGAAAGGAAAGGGTCCTTGAACCATGAATCCAGGAGGCTTGGAGCAAGCAGTAAGACCCTTTTATGGATGGAAATGGCAATTTCTCTTGAAGGTAACTTCTGCGATTTCTCAGCTATGGGATTGATTTGAAAGGATGACATGTCACAGAGCAGCTTGTTCACCAGTGATGAATAAGGACACTGGGGTGGAGGCTGGGGGAGGGGCTACACAGGAAAAATGGTTTGCAGCTATCCTTTGATGTGGGGCTAACAGGAAAGTGTCTTGACAGAGTGCAATATCCTGGGTGAAAGCTAGAGGGCATGCTAGGTGTTGTCTCTTTTTATAGCAAGTACTAGAGAGAGGAGAATTCAGGTGGTATTTAGGAAGAGAAGAATATTCACATTGTGCCATTGTTGAGTTGTCACTCTTTATATGCCATGCTGGAAGAATGGTGGGATGAAACATTCAGCATAGGAAGGGGGTGAGAACCCAGGTGATACCTTGGAGATGGAAAGATAAAAGGCTGTGCTTCTTCCTATTTTTTTTTTTTTTTTAAACAAGACAGTGATAGGTGGAAAGCCCAGCTAGGATATGCTATCCAATGCATGGCAAATAGGAGTCTTTGCTGTGAGACCTGCCTGAACCCATCCGAGGGAAGGAAGCATGGGAAAAAGGTCCTGGGAGACTTTGTCTCCTATTTTCCTTTCATTTCAAACTTCGGCTTTGACTTTTGATCAGCCTGGCTTCAATCAGAGCATCTCCCTAATAACTGTGGGCAGACAGTAGTGCTGAGGTCATCGTTTGAAAATGGCATCTGCCGTGAGGGTAGCCATCCTAATACTAGAGCCCTAACACCATCATCCTGGCCCTTCTGTCCTGTGTATGGAGGGGTCAGGAGGATTGACATGTAGAGAAAGTGATTTCTAATCTTAAAAACGAAAAGCTATTCTCCACATCAGGGAAACAAATGGCTATGTGCAATGTTCAGACCCAGCCACAGTGTGGCAGAACAGGCTCAGACTGTGATGCACTTCTGCCTCCCAGGAGCCCCAAGACACTGCATACTGCTTTGGACTAATACTGTGAAGGAGGTCCAGGGCACTCAAGACACATGCAGAGGACACAGTGGTCTCAATGTTTACATAGTCTTACAGTTTTATTCTAAAGTTCTCATTGCTTTTCTAGAAGATGGGAGAATGATTTCTCCCTGAGATGAGCAATCATCGAAAGAAAATGGTGTTTTTCTGACTGGAGAGATGGGTTAGTGGTTAAGAAACATTGGTTGCCTTTCCAGAGGGCCTATTGAATCTAATTCATAATGTCTTTAGATTTGGCACATCTCATTCGGAAGGGAATAGTATAGGCACTGATGGAGATCTTGAAAAGCTCAGGTAATTAGGGAAGTTGGCTGATGAAGCTAGAGGTGGCACTGAGGGTCTTTGCTCTGGATGAATAATCCTCATCCCAGCAGCAGTGGGTAGGAGGAGCGGCAGTGTGCACTAGGATGAGCACTGGTGCCTGCAGGGTTCAGACAAAGGCCAAGGCATCATCTTTTACTGGTGATGCTCAGATTGTGATAGATGATGCTTGGGTGGAGAGAATTTTTTCTAGATTGTCACCATTAGGAAGGGCTATCACAAACAATGGGAGCTTGGGTTGGGAAGGGGTAGATTCTGGAACCAGGATAATGAGAATAGGATAATGAGAAGGAAGAACTGGGCTATGGGCTGCAGCTAGTGGCTGGGCTGTCGGTATTCTGAAGAGTATGTGCCGTGGAAGAGGTTTAAAGGACCCAGGGAAGATGGCTTCAGCAGTATGCAAGGTATGATGTGGCTGAAATGCCAAACTCATAGAAACAGAGAAGGGAAAGCAACTACAGAGAGATAGGGTGAGTAGATGCAAGACATTGTTTTTGGTGGGTATAAAGGTTCAGTTATGAAAGATGAGCAAATCTTTGAGATCTGCTGTTCACAGCATGGCAATTCACACTTAAGGCATATTAGGGGATAGCTTGTACTACATTTTCAAACCACAAACCACCCAAACCCAGAACAAACAAGAAACCAGAGGCCACTTTGGATGGACGTGCTGATGGTGGTGATGGCGTCATGGGTATATGCTTATGACCCAGTGTCAAAATGTGCACTTTAAATCAATGTGTTTTCATATATTGATTATTCCCCCAATAAAACTAAACAAACAAACAAAACCCCCAAACAAACCAAAAAAACCTGAACCTTAGGTATGGGGGGGTGGGCAGAAGCTGGATTTGAGATTTTTTGATTTCTTATATATAATCCAAAGTATCACTTAATCCTTTAGCTCCTGTGTTGGGCTCTAGGTCTCTCCCCACAGTCTTCAGGATCTGAGCTTCTCTGTTTCTCACTCATGCAGTGGTGGCTCTAGAATGTCTACGGGGGAGGGGCAGGGCAGCTCCATGGTTCTTGAGTGAAAACACAGGGACAGATCTAGGATGCAGAACAGAGCATGCTTTTTATCTTGCTGCAGACCTGTGTCTGCTCCCCAAAAGGAGCAGTATCTGCTCTAAAGGAAACAACAGTATCTGCTCTAGATATGCATGTGAAACTTAAGTAACAACAAAAACTCAGATTAGGAGGATTTGACTGTGACACGATCTGAATATTCCACCCCTAGTTCATCTTTTTCTACCCTTTTGGTATGTAAAATTTAGGATGATGTTTTAAGTTCCAGCAAAAGATAAATCTGAATAATTTGAAAACTCCTTCATTTTTACTTGCATAGTGAACCCATGAGGTTCTAGCAATGAAGGAAGAATTTAATATCAGTGTATCCAGCTCTATACCCACTGATTTCACATTTTTCCCATAGCTTCTGGTATCATGTTTTAATGCCCAGGTAATGAAAGAATTTGGGTTATGCAGTATGGGGAACTGCATTTGAAACCTGATTCGGACTTTAAAACATGGCAGATTTTGTTTTCCAAAAGTGTTTGCATCTTTCCCATCCCACATGTTCTTTTTAGAATATGAGACCAATAAACCTCACACTGAGACCTAAGCCTGCATCTTATCCTGTAAATGTAGCAGAAACAATATGATGTGACTTATTATGTTATATCATAGAAGACAATGTGGCTTTCACATGCTGCAAGCTGGGATGTACTTAGGGCACTGTCATCATGCTGTGAGGAATGGGAAAGAGGAAGTCTAGTAAGATAGAAAATGTTTAAGCAAATAACCACTCCATTCTAGTCTATTCTCTCTCTCTCTCTCTCTCTCTCTCTCTCTCTCTCTCTCTCTCTCTCTTTCACACACACACACACACACACACACACACACACACACACACACACACAGAGAGAGAGAGAGAGAGAGAGAGAGAGGCACACAGGCACATGCACACACTACTCTCACTCCAACTCATGCCAAAAATTTTTGACCGAAACATTTGGGTGCTCAGCCTCACAAAGCTGTACTAAGTTGGAGCAACACTCTTGAGAGGATGGCCTTAGACTAGATCATCTGGGGGAGATATGGCCATCCACTGCATTCTAGTTCCCTCTGCCTTCCTGCCAGGTGCCATCTTAGGGTCCTGGTGAAGAGCTATCACATTATTGACCTGCCATCATGGTGTCATACTTATCAATGTGTCGGTAGATGGGGCAAGAAATTTTACCTCTCTTTAGCTTTCCTGGGTATCACTGGAACAGTGGCAGCCTAGTGGGGACCTTGGATGTGTACATTCACTTTACATCTTTCTCTGCTTGTGTCAGAAAGTAAGGCCAATAAAATCCATGCCAAGGAACGTTTAGTCAATCTTCTAAAAAAATTCAAGAGGAATCTTGAAAGCGGCCAGAAAAACAGACAACTGACTTGTGGAGGGAAAGCATTTTGAATTATGCCATATTCCTCACCATAAGCCATAGAAATACAATATTTTCAAGTGTTAAAAGGAAAGAACTGCCAACCAAGATACCTGCAACCAGCAGGGGGTTCCCCAGGAATGAAGCAACAGTCCACACATTATAAGGTGAAGGAAAGCATCAGGATGAAGGAGGGCTAAGGAAATTACTAAACAAAAGGAAACTTAAAATGAAGAGCCTTGAAAGACCAGGAAAGGAAGGGCAGCAAATACCAAGTACAAATAAATAAAATTTCATATCTGGGTTTTCTAAATTACTTATGGTATTTGAAGACAAATAACAAAATTACTTGATATGGTTCTAAGTGTGAATAAAGGAAACAACATAATTAGTATGTGTACTATTAAACATATTTTACATTGGGAAGACAAAGGGATGTAAGTGGATATAAAGGTTCTATTCTTGAATTGGCAAAACAATCACTCTAGAAGACAATTTTATAGTATTTATTATTACATTGTTTATCCCAGATATAATTCAATATCCAGTATATCTACTTAGAAAACTACAAAGATACCTTATAGATAAAATGAAATTCAAAACACTCAAGTAAGTCACAGGAGGAGTAGAGGGATGAAAAAACAAACAAAACAAATGTTAAGTCCCCAGTATAAATTACTACATTAAAGTCAAATTATCTAAGTATAACAATCAAATTTTCATAGTAGATTAGAAAACATGACTAATTATGCATTGCCTCTAAGAAATAAATGTAACCATTAAAGCAAGTTGAAATTTAAAGAATGGAAAAGAGTGCCATGTTAGTGTTAATCAATGGAAATCTCTAGCACATCATCAGGCCAAGGAGGGGATAGCGTTCTCGCAATCATAATGTCATGATAATGGTCAGCTCACCAAGAAGGCACCAATCTCATTCATATGTCTATTTACCAGTGACTGAGAAGTAAAGCAGAATCTGAGAGAGCTAAAATGAGAAACACATAGCTAGCTGCACAATTATAGTCAGAGGTGTCAACATATCTCCTTCAACCATACATAGAACAGAACCACACAGAAGAAAGGTTATAGAACTCAGCACCACCAGCAGTATTTAATTGTCAGTAAATGACCAGTTCACTGAGTACCTGCCAAATATGCATTTCCTTCCAAAGTATGCAAAGGATACCTCCCAAGTTAGGCTGACCCCCAGGTCACAAAACACTCTTAAGAAATTTAAAAGAACAGAAATTATGCAGAATAAGATCTCTAACTATAAAGGAACTAGTAAGACAAACCCAAGAGGCAGACCTTCAAATAAGTGGAAGTTAACACCAGAATTCAATCATTAAGATGAGGTCTTAAGAGGAATAAAATCATGCTGTGTTGAGTGAGGATAAAGATGCAGTTTGTCAAAGTATGGTACTCAAAATTTACACTTTGTTCAAATGGGGTTGAGGGGAAAGTTTGTTGCACCCAAATGTATATATGTATTTTAGAAAGTCTAAAGCCAACAGTAAGAACTTTGAAGAAGAGCTAAACAAACCCAAACCAAGGACCATAAAGTAAATAATGAAGATAAGAGAAATAATTAGTGATATTAAAACCCAAATTACATGGATGTGCTGTGTAAGGATAGACTATGTCTATGATGGCAGCCCCAGAAGGTGTAAAGCAGAACCAAAAGGTGTAAAGAGTGATAATTTAGCTGCCCTAGTATACTTTATGATGCTGGCACAGTGAGGAAACAGACTAATTATATTTCTAAGAATGAATCCTCAAGTGTTAAACCACACTTGACTGTAAGAAAAAAATAAAAACAGCAGTTGATTCTTTGAAAGATCTGTAAGATGGAGAAACTTCTAGCACATCACAAATATAAGAAAAGGAACATGATATCATGACCAGCAGGTATCAGTTGGACAATAAAATACTCAGAACATCTTTGTAGTAGATACATTCCAGAGCTTAAATGAAATATACTTCACTCTTACAGAAATACACAACTTACACTAACTGAGGCACATTTAATAGCACTAATACTGCTATGTGATTAGAAACCTCCCTAATTTAAATTTAAGGTCCACATGGTGTGCTGAAAACTGTAAACCAAAGCAAATAAACATTGACCATCTACTAGTTCTTTTAGAGACCTGAAGGCTAATTTATGAAGCTTGCATTGTGTTGATGCAAAAAGCAGACAAAGATAGCACCAGAAGAGATCATAGACCAAAATATTATAACTATAGTTACAAAACTTCCAATAAGAGTATTAGCAAATAGTTCCTAATACTATGTGTGCATTTGCATAATAGATTTGAACCAGCTGGGTGTTTACCCTATGGATATCAAGATCATTGACTAGTCTAAAAATCGGTCACTATAGCCCACTATACTAACAGGCTGAAGTAGGAAAATCACACAATATCATATGATTGAAGCAGAGAAAACACCGAGAACCACTTAGTAACTACCCATAGCAAAAATAATCTCAGAATTTAGGGTGGTCTGTTGATTTTATAAGGCATATGTACAAAGAGAACCCTTCTAGTTAACTGAAGGACAAAAAGATGGATGCTTTCCCCTACTATTGGGAACAAAGCAAGAATGTAATATCATTCCATCCTTATTTAATATTCTTTTAAAAGTTCTAGCTGATGCCTCAATGGATGAATAACAAATTTAAAAGTCTATTAGAAATACAAATTTCCCACTTACAGTGACATTATTGTTTCTATGTAGAAAATTCCAAAGAAACTATTCAAAGTTCAACAGTTACTAAGTGAGTTCAGTAATGTTGTATTGTACAAGATAAACATGCTATCCTATTGTATTGCTGTATACAAGACAGAAAATTGAGACAATGATGTTTATAAGTACTCTAACTCATGAGATCGTTCCTAGAACCTCAAAGTGCAAACATCACTTAACTATGAGGAAACAGTCTAGAAACACACTGTGAGGTGAACACATACCTGGAAGATATGTGCACAATGATGCCATTATGGTTTGACATCCTGAGACTGCCATTGTTTATCAGGCTGTTACTAACCAAACTGTTACATGGTACATGACCATGCTGAGTTCGTAGATTCAAAGACACAACATATTAAAAACATTAGCTGTTCCTGTATTGATACCCAGGTTTAACACAATTATCACCAAAATGCTATTATGGTTTTACATGGATATACATTAGAGTTTTATATATTCTGTGATTTACATAGAAAAATAAGCAAAACTGGAAAGTCAAAGAATTTTGAAAAAGACTTAAAGACTGGTCTATTTGATTTCAAGGCTTAATAATCAAGATGGACTGAGTGGTGCTGGTGGGATGATAAATCTATAAGTCAGCCAAATAGAATGGCAAACCCAGAAGTGGACTAACGGGAACACACCTGACATTTTCAACAGCCCTTCAAGAGCAATTCAATGGAGGAAGTCAGGCCTTATCAACAAATTGTACTGGAATATTGGATATCCGTACACAAGCTGTATAGTCACAGCGTTAAAACAACAACAATGACTTATTGCTTTAATTCATTGGTATATATTAGATTCCTGACATATGGTGTATATTAGGTCTTGGCCAAGCTTGAGTTGGCAGAGGATCACCCCATCCTGCATAGGTTGAACTGTGAAAAGATCCCTGGATATCTCATAGGATTGAGGGCTCTATTGAAATCTTACATTTGCATGTGCAGCTTGTGGGGTTCTTGAAGGAACAGTGTCTTAGTTAGGTTCTCTATTGTTGTAAAGAGACAACATGACCACAGCAACTCTTATGAAGGAAAACATTTAATTGGGAGAGGGAGCTTAACAACAAGGGTGCATTTCTTGAGTCAGACACTGGAAAAGCATCTATTGTAATGGAAGCTGCTGGGGAGGAAGACAAGGCTGATGAGATGTCCATATGTGATTTTCATGTGGCACCTACAATCTGAGATATAGGCAGCTTAGAAACAGATAAAAATTCAACCTTGGGAGTCAACCTTGGCCACAAGAGGTACAAAGATAAGCAAGCCACAATTCTTTTCCTTAAGTAGATTATAGCCAGCAGATGACCTACTATGTTTTATTACCAGAAGTGAACATATAATTGTGTCAAAAGGGGAAAAAGTTTCCTATTTTACTGTATTTCTAAGCAATTGGTTTCTAACACATTTATTTTTGACCACAGAACACATGCTGTTTAAGGTCTAGGGTTAGTGTGTCATATTTTTCTGAGTATTCACAGTGATTTTGTATGTACTATGTCTCTGAATTCATTCCCACCAAATTTTTATAATGAAGTTAAAAAAATCAACCCCAAAACTTCCCTAAGGAATGGCAGGGAGATTTACATGAATATTTGCATGCTTTGCAGACAACAACTTGTTTAAAGGTAGTTATGCACTAACAATTTTCCCTTAAATGTTGGGGATGGGGTGTGAGTGTCTGAATTAGTGAAAATATAAATTGTACAAAACTTTCATGTAACTCTCAACTATTCATCTAACCAATGCACTCAAGTATTATACTAACATTTTCAGATGTCTGTCAAATAGAGTTCTATTGGAAACAATGGCTCTGTAATCTTTTCTGCATCACTACTCTGTTGAGCAGACTCATTCTTTTTATATGGATGAAGAATGATCCAGAATTTTCCTCTTAGAACTGATTGTGTCACTGTCTAATGACCCACTGCATCAGATTAATCTGTAAATAGACTTTGAGGGTCAATGTAGGAGCTCTGCATGGCCAGGGGGCTGTACTTTAAAACACTCCATCTCTGCTTTATCTGATCACTGTTTTGGCTTAGGTGATTCACTTCTTATTGCAATAATGAACTATTTAAGTACTAATATCACTCTTACTCATTGTTCTTTCTGCTGATTTTATCTGGTGGCCCAAGTAGTAATTAGAACCCAGAGCAAATTTGCCTTGTGGAAAACAACCACTGTTGTATGAAAGGGTATAGGCTGACTGGGATAAATTAAAAAAAAAACAAAATATAAAAGAGTAGGAGAATTAAATGCCATCCTAAAGATCATGAGGGGAATGATAGACTCATGCAGAAATGGTATGTAGAAATTATTTGTATTCTCCAATGGAAGCAAGAAGACGTAACCCTGTGGCTAGGAGCAGAAGTATGTAAAGAAGAGAAGCAGGTGGCTTTAAACACGATGCACAGGTGACAATACAGAGAAAATAAGTGCCCAGAATAGGGATTAAACGCCACATTGAAATACAGAAATGACTCTGGGAAAACAAACTGGAAGACAGTGTCTCCATGTGAGGAAAAATTGATGAGCCAAAAAATGTTGAGGAAAGGGAGATGGAGACCATAGACCAATGCAAATAAGTGAATCATAGGTAAAGAAAATCATAACTTCTTACAGTATACAGTACATAAATATCAGAACTTAATTAAAATTGAGTAAGTCTGTGGCTAAGTTGCTATTTGTATATCTCACCAGCCAAATGCTATTCTTGGAAAGAATATCTCAAGCATATGCTTTGGCAAATCCAAGTAAACTCTATAGGTGTAATTTTCTGTACATTGTGGCTATTCAGAATATAAAATTTTTATAGTTTTATTTGAGATTTTTTAAACAAAATATTCAGGAAAGTAGGTTTAAGTCAAATTCAGAATATCAATATTTTTGTACTTTATTGGTATATGTTAGCATGATAACGTTTTAGATTATTGTCTTTAAGAAAGTATACTATTGACATTAGTTCTGTTTATTTGTCTTTAATAAATGTAGCTTCTAGGAAATTTAAGGTGACACATAGCTTTCATCTGTTCTGCTGTACAGTGTTGCTCTAGAGTGTACATTATGATGCTAAAGAGCCACTGAGCACCAAAACCAGGTAAGCAGGAATAATGAAAAAAAAATGCAGTTCTTAGCAGCGAGACGTCTCAGTGTTCAAATAACTCAGTAATATAAATCTAGTTCACCCAGTAACAGTGATCAGAGAGAAGGGAGCTGACTCCATTATTTCATGGAATGAGACATTCATGGACATTGGTAAGTTTTTGATGCTGATATGGAGGGAAAAGAAATGGAATATACAGCTTTGAATTTAGAGATAACATAATTATTCAGTTCATAGGAAAGCTCATCACCGTTATATATGATTTCAAAAAACAAAGGGCTAAACATATGGCTCAGCAGTTAAGAGCATTGGCTGTGTTTCTAGAGCACCTAGGTTTAATTTCCAGCACCTCCATGGCTGTTCACAACTGTCTATAACTCTAGTCCCAGGGATCTGACACCCTCTTCTGGCCTCCAAGGGAACTGCATGCACGCAATGCACATACATGTAGGTCAGTCAAACACATAAAAATAAAATAAAATTTAAAGGAAGCAACACTTATAAAAGATGGGATGAAATATCTTAGAAAACTACAAAGGAGGTGATCATCCTGATAATTTCATCTTAATACAAAACAGGATTCAAAAGCAAAGTGAGTACTTTTCTATTATCGCGGGGTATGGTTCACAAATGCAACGTGGTGGTTCTATAATGTGTGTACGTATAGAGAGAGATAGTCCTGAGCTTTGCATAAAAGATGAAATAATTTCAAAAATGGCATGGATTTAATAAGAGACTAGTTGAGATTAGATAAAGATGAAATAGAACATGTTCTCTTAACTAGTGTATTTATTTAATTTGTTTTGTGTGTGGGGGTGTTTTGCCTGCATATATGTCTGTCTACCACATGTCTACCTGATGCCTGAAGAGGTCAGAAGAGAGCACCAGATCCCATAGAATTGGAGTTACAGATAACTGTGAGCTGCCATTGGGTGCTGGGAATTGAACCCAGTGCTCTTAATTGGTGAGCCATCTCACCAATTCTTAATTGGTTTTTAAATATTATGTTAACATAGAATGACAGAGTAATAATACTGCATACTAGTGATCATTTATATAAACATGACAGTAGCCACCCCTCATCCTCCCCAAAAGAAAAGAAAGAAAATTAAAATATTTTTCAAAATTGAACAATTTCTGGGGATGGGAAGATTCAGTGGTTAAAGAAGCTGGCTACCAAGTCCGAGGACTTGAGTTCAATCCCTAGAACCCACCTAATGGAAGGAAGGAATGCAGTTCCACAAGTTGTCTCCTAATTTCATGCACACACCCCCACACTCCCTCTAATAAATATAGTACAAAAATAGATTTTGAGCAGATATGGCAAAATACATTTCCATTAATGCCTTTTTTAGAAAGCATATTCAGTGTGAAACTGACATGCCTAGACAGTAGCTTACAGCCATGTTCTCTGATTAAAAATTAGTGTGAAAGTAGAGAGTGAAAATACCAATTCAACAAACAAGAATATTAGTGGTGAGAAAAATAACAAAGCTTGCCAGGGCCCAAAGTCAGCTCAGTGAAAAGGCAAGGAGACTCACCGTTGTCCATGAGCAATGCTGTGACGAGAGAATGCTGCAGGCTGGTCCTCTCCTACACACTACCTCCAGTCACATCACACAGTGGCTGGACTAGTTTACTTTCAACTAACAAATGCTAGTGAGGACACGCCTACTTAGATTGTAAGTCTGTTCAGTGGTGCATAGCCTTTTTGTCCACATCCTCACCAGGATCAGTTGTTTGTTTTCTCAGTGAGATATTTTACTTAGGCAAGATGGTCCCTCGCTATAATTTTAATTTGCACTTCTCATGGCCAGTGAGGTTGAATGTCTCTATGTTTGCCGGTGGTTTCTATTTCAGCTTTTGAGAACTGTCAGCTTCTTTAGACTGTTCTTTGATTGGAGTGCTTGAGTTCTTGTTCTATAGTTTTCCGAGTCCCCTGTGGATTGATATTAATCACCTGAGAGATGTATATAGTTCATAAAAGTTTTTCCCATTCAGTGGGCTGTCTCTTCCCTCATGTAAAGCTTGCTTTGCAAATAGACTGTTTTACAACTTCGTGATGTCCCACTTGTCATGTGTTGGCATAGTGCTCACATATAACTGTATGCTGAAGTGTTTTCCTTACTGTTTCTTCTAAACGTTTCAGAACTTTTACAGTTGGTGAGAGTGGGGATCTACTTTCATTCTGCATGTGGCCACAGAAGCATGGTGACAGAAACTGTAGAGTGCTATCCTCAAAACAGACACATAGACTTCTGTTCAGGAGACTCATAAATAAATACATGTACAGCTGCTTATTTAAATTTTTTCTTTTCATTTTAAGATTGTAATATAATTACACTATTTTCCTTTCTCTTACCTCCCTCCAAACCCTTCCACATACTCTTCTTTGCTCTCTTTCAATTCATGGTCTCACTTTTCATTGGTTTATGTTGCATATATACATGTATGTATATGTGTATACATATATATTTCTAAATATAACTTGCTCAGTCTGATAATGTTACTTGTGTGTAGTGTTTCACGGTTGACTATTTGGTATTTGATAGCCAATAGTTATGCTTTCCCTGGGGAAGAATAGCCCTCCTACTCTCAGCATTTCCTAGTTGCCAGTAGTTCTTTGCATAGGGTTGCAACTTCATGGTTTCCCAACCTTTCACTCAGGACATCTATTTTCTGTGTTTAACTTGTATTTAGGCTGTCATGATGATAAGAAATTATGCACACAGCTTCCAGCTGATACCTAAGCCTGATCCTTTGGTTATTATAGTCTTTATACCCCATCTTCCTCAAAGTCCATGGAGGTTTAGGTGAAGGAGTTGTTTGTAGATATATCCATTGAGACTGGGCTTCACAACTGTGCATTTTGATAGGTATTGTTTACTGCAATAGCCCCTGTTCAGTTGCAAAGAGAATTTTCCTTGAAAAGCAGTTCAGACTACAGTATCTGTGGGTATAAGGACAAATATTTAAAGTATATTTAGGGATTGTGATGGTTTGGTAAACTAGTGGTTGTAGGTTCTTCTCTAAGATCCACAGTTCCATTAGCACTGAGTAGTTAGATAAGTTTCCAGTACTAGCCACAGTTTTCCTCTTGTCAATGGCTCTTAAGTCTAATTGGGTATCAGTTGGTTACTACCAAGGTAGGTATGCCACCACTGCACCCTTAGAGTGATCCTGCCCTGCTAGTTGTGGTTTATAGGCATCATAGTTGGGTAGAACATTCGTTGCTTTCCTCTTTTGGAAGCTTGCATGGTGTCTTCTGGTACCATGAAAACTTGTCTTCATAGAGGCTGTATTCAGCTCAGGTCCAGCTCAGGGTCTTCTTGAGTTCTGTGTCTGAAGTGCATGACATTTTTTAGCTGCCTAAGTTTTGACAAATGGTGTTGTAAACAGACTTTGGTAAATGACAACTTCTTTAAAACATAATGTTGATAAAACTGGATAGACCTCTGCCAAAAATTTGTTATAAATGGACAAAAGGCCTTAATATGAGCCTTAAAGTTTGAAAGTAGTAGAGAAAATATAAAACAAACAAGCAAAACTTCAACATGTAGGACTAGGCAGGGACTTTCTGAAAAGAGCGCTGATAGCACACGAAGTAATTCCAGGATTGACAAATGGAATAGTGAAATTAAAATTATTTTGTACATCAAAGAAAACAATTGACAGTTGCTTGGGAAACAGCCTACAAAATGTGTGTGTGGGGGTCTTTGCCCACTGCATGTTGGACAGTGGGTTAATGCCTAGACTATAAGAACTGCCTAAATTAAATAATAGAAGAAAAAAAACTTCTAGTAAGTAAATGGACTATTGAGCTGGATAGACAGTTTTCAAAAGAAAAGATACAACCTAATTAATACCTGAAAAAGTGTTCAACATCCCTAGCCATCAGAGAGATGTAGTAAAATCTCTTTGAGATCCCACATCATTTCAATCAGACACACACACACACACACACACACACACACACACACACACACACAGAGAGAGAGAGAGAGAGAGAGAGAGAGAGAGAGAGAGAGAGAGAAGTCAACTCTTATAGTCATTAGGGAAATTAATATAGATGTTTCTTAAAAATGAAATGTAGCCATACATATGACCTTGCTATATACCACTCCTGAATATATACCTAAAGGACTAAATCCTGATACAGAGACATTTATTTTTATTTTAAAATATTACATATGTGCACACTGTGTTTACATCACTTCCATCACTCACCTTTCCCTTTTCACCCATTTTTCCACTTTCTTTTTTTATATCACTGGTGTCCCACTACTTGCCCCTCCAGAGATATTTGCATATACACACTGATTGCTGCTGGATTCACAATAGCTGAGAAATAGAACCACCCTATAGTTGTATATGGTTCCTTCTAGATGCTTGTCAGTAGATAAATGGATAAAGTGCGGTACCCATACACACTGGGATTTAATGCAAATGCAAAGAAAAATAAAATCCTCATATTTGTAAAGAAATGGATGGAAGTAGAAGCCGTTATTGAAAAACAATCCGACTCAAATGCTGTATGTTTCTATTGTGTGGGGAGCCTTGATTTTAATGTGTGTGCATGTGTGTGTGCGTATTGGGGGGATGCCATGAAACTAAAAAGGAGAACTTAACAAGGGATTAAGATTTCTTAAGGGAGAGTGCTGTGCAGGAGGGCAATGTAGTACTGGATTATGTATGACTGCACAGTGGAGGGAAGCTGATTCGGGAGGGGGTACCAGCAAGATAGGGCACAGGGAGGTCAGAGGGGAGGGGGGGATAAGAAGAAAACATGCAGATGTCATAGGAAGCTCTTTGTATACTTAAATTGATTTTAAAAAATAAAGCTTAATAGAGGATTTGCTGGGAGGATATTCCAGGCGTTATAGACTTCTAGACAGACCTATAGGAGTTTGGTAGAGGCAGGGGCTCGACCCTTTCATACTGTTTTTTCCCCCTTCATTCTGTATCATTCCTTCAGTTTTAGTTAATAAAATCCTACAGAAGAACCTTATCCCAGGAGAAGGATGGATAGAAAGCCACGCTGCAGATACTTTGGGAAGCATTGAGGCTTTGTTGTTGTTGTTGTTGTTCTCTATCTGCAGAGTTAAATTTCCTCCCTACTCCCTGCTTTGCAAGACTGTAAATTCTCAGCCTTTGCCAACAGAGATTTTATACGTCTTTTAAAAACCCAGGAGCAAGTTGGTAAGTCACTTGTCAGGATAAAATGGGATCACTGTCTCACGTTGGGCTCCTCCTGACAGTTCATTGGCTGCCCCCATTAAGAGTGCTTACAAAGTGAATCTGCCCATACTTCTGATTTGCGTTCTTCTCATTTGCTTACATCCTTGTCTCTCCCCAGCCCATTAAACTTACCTTGCATGGTTTCTCCCTGTCACTGGGCTCCCTCCCCTAAAGCTACAAACTGCTTCTTCAAGGACTGAGACAGGATCTCCCCATTGAATCTACTTTCCTGTGTAAAAGACTTTCTGAAACATCAGCCATTCTTCTTACGCTTCATCGTGTATCTGCACTTGCTGTCATGAGAAAGTATAAATAGTGCGATGTGTCATTCAGAACCTGAGATGAGGAAAGTGAGGATTTTGGGTTTGGGTTAAAATTATTGTATTACTATTATTACAATTACTATTATTATTACTATTACTATTACTATTATTATTATTATTATTATTATTATTATTATTTCCTTAGTCTATGATCCAGGTTATTCAATCTCTTGGAGGCTTACTGTGCTAATGTTCAACAGGGTTTGGGGAAGTGATGATCCAGTGGTTACTAAGGCAGTTTCCACCAGACATCATAGTACTTCTCAGCATATAGTGAGTACTGGATGGTACCACACTGGGATGTGACTGCTCTTTCTCTTGCTGGGCTAAACGACTACTCATAACAGAATTTATTGGTGAAGTGGATTTACAGTCAGTCTAGGGTTAAGGGATACATGAAAAGTCGTCATTGTGAAGTACGGGAAAGGATTTAAAGCAGAGACATAGAGGAGAGAGAGTGGGGGAATAAGTAGCTCGGAGGAGCACGCAGCTGGGCTTGGAGAAGGAGGAGGAGATGAGATGGAGTGGGCCCGTAGGATCTGCTTGTCTCCTGCACCTGAGCCACACTATTTTTGGTATCCTGAAGGTTTAGTTTACCTGTGATTTCCCTCATGGGGCTTTTGATATTATTGGAAAAGACCCATGTAATTCTGTTTCTGTATTTTTATCCCTGTTTAGTCAGAAGCATTTCATGCTTTCAAAATCAGCTTAAAAATAAACCAGAGTGGGGGACGTTTTAGTTTTCATTTCGGCCGAGAAGACTTTGCAGTACCCCTGGAGACTACTCTGCCCACGTTCACGGCTGAGGAGCAGTTTGCGTCCACTTACTTTCTCGGAGGTGTCCGAACGGTTGCCTGCCACCAGACTGCGCTGGCGTGAAGCAGTGCAGAGCCCCAATGTGCTCCAAGTATGGACACTCTTTGTGCTAGGCCTGGCTTTGCTCCTGCTGGGTCACATTTTTAACCTCTGCCCCCACCTGTCTTTCAAGTTTTGCTCCAGGGATTCTCCACGTGTACGGGCAGAAACAAGGAAACCAGGGCATTAGCTCTCTGCCCACAGGCAGTGGCCACCTGGAGGAAGATGCTGCTTCTCCCCTTTTTCACAGGAACAATTCACAAAATTAATGTCAGCTCCTCTGAAGATCTTTCTAGAATCTAGCCCTGGTTGCCCTATTTTTCCATACATTTAATATTAGCGTTTTATTCAAGAGGCCAGATGAGGACTGACATTGAAAAGACATCTAGGTGCACGGATATCATGTGAAGACAGGGGATCTCATTGTCTGGGGCCACACAGGGAATGTCGGGGTTGGCCACGTTGCAGACGAAAATGCAGATCTGTGGATAAAAACCTCCTTGTGGCTTTCCTGGGAAGGAACAGACAGTCAGGAAAAATAGACTTAGACTGACTTGTCTGAAATGGGTTCTGGGATATCAGAGATGCTCCTGGTTGTTTAGTTTGTAGCCTTTCAGTAGGGCTAGACAATAGTGACCTTGACTGTATGAGGCTGGTATGGGAGCTGGTTGGAGAATGTCAGTTCTGGATTTCTTGGCTTTTATCTGAAAAGTACACCCCAGAATGGAGGACTACAACTGATGTAGTAGATTAAGATAGGGCAACCAAGGGATGTTATTGAGTTGTTTGGAAGAGACATGTCTAATACATAAATACAGGGTAGATGTCAAAATATCACTTTTAAAAGACTCTAAAGCTATTGAAGATTCCCACAATGATGACAACTCTCTGATGCATCTGTCTTTGCTTCGTTCTCATTCCGTGATTTATTCTCATCTCCTTTTGCTGTTTCCTGGGATCACTTCCCAATTCACTGATCCTGTCCACCACCTTTCTAAAAGGAACCTGGACCTAAGTCAGATGTTAGAAGAGTTCAAGATTTGGATGCTGCCCCAAGGCCCTATTTCTACCCTGGGACTTCTCTGACCCTGTGGAAACCACCCCATAGGCATATATGAGTTGACCCCAAAAGGCCTTATTTTTTTTGTATGAGGTAGAATTCTTTTCCGGAGTCCTACTGCATCTGGCCATCGCAGGTTCTCCTCTTGCAGTGTTTTCTGCGATGTACTTTGCGATCCCTGGTCCTCCTCTTCCTGTGTGTCCTGGATGTACTTTGTGATCCCTAGTCCTCCTCTTCCTGTGTGTCCTGGATGTACTTTGCCATCCCTGGTCCTCCTCTTCCTGTGTGTCCTGGATGTACTTTGCCATCCCTGATTCTTCTCCACTCTGTAGCCTGTAGTACATTTTTTTTTTTTACTTAAAAAATTGAAACTAATCTTGCTCATACTTCCCACATTTTATTTTTGAATAATAGTTCATCCTTTACTAATGAAATTAGTCATCAAGCATGCTCTCAGTTTCTACTGAAATATGATCATGTATTCATACTGAGAGCCACGTTTCTTCTCTTCCTTCACCATTTTTTTCATGTGACTTTCCTTCAAACTAAAAGCTCTGATTTCTAACATTCTCATTGTAGTTGCTAATTTTCTAAAGCCTACATGTGATATAATTTAGGATTATTGTCTCATGACTACCACTGAGCCTAAGGATTTTTTTCCATTGTGTGTGTGTGTGTGCGTGCGTGTGTGTGCGTGCGTGTGTGTGCGTGCATGTGCGCATGTGAGTGCTATGTATCCTTAGAATTGATCTTGTAGAGCTGGTGGAGTAACTTAGTAGTAGGCTTCTTGCATAGTATGTATACAATAATCCTGGGCTCAATTCACAATGCCATAAAGATTCAAAAATTTCTGTAAGGATGCATAGTTCTATAATTGTCAAAAGATAATAATTCACTCTTATGTTTAATTATAGCTATCATCGATTTTTCATAGTTAGATTCACGTTTCTGTTTATATACTTGAGATTTTCATTTGTTTCTAATGTTAAAACATTTGCACTGTTTAATAGTGTAAACTGTTTACAAATGTAAAGTCATTCTCAAATATCTAGACTAATCTTCCTATTGCCCACTAGAGTCATTTTCATAGTTTTTGGTTCATTTTTGGCTTTTTGTAAAAAAATATTTCATTTTGTTTCTTGCTGGAGAAGGAATAAAATATAAGTTTTAATGCACACTGCCCCCCCCCCACTTAAATGTATCTTGAAATCCATTCCTTATTAGTGTATAGAGTTATTACTTTTGGGGATATTGTTCAGTGGCATAAATATCTAGTATATGAAAATATTCAGGCAATTCAAGTTTCTAATAACTGTTGTTAGCCTAATTATAGAATTCCTCAAGTCAGGGCAGCAAAAGTTAGCTATGGGTAGCATGGCTTCTTTCGAGTTGCTAGAGTCTAACTTTCTTAAAGTACACATACACACACACACACACACACACACACACACACACACACACACACGTAAAGTAAACATTCATCAGTGGGTTTATTTAACTGTTAAAGAAACCAGGAAAATGTTAAAAAATTATTTGAAAGATGCTAAGCTTCATCTTGATTGTCAGTTTGATCAGGTTAATAGATGCCTAGGACATGAGTGAGGACATGAGTGAAATGCACCTCTGGATGTACCTGTGGGATATTTCCAGAAACAATTAAATCATAAGGATTTGAGGTAATGGATCCCCTAATAGATAGTATGGTGAAATTATTGAATGTATGAAAGAAGGTGGGCCCTTCTTGGAAGAAGTCACTAGGGATATGTCCCGGGGACCTTGCCCTTGTCTCTTTCTGTACCTCACTTTCTCTTCTTGTCTGGCACAGTATAAGTTCTTGCCCTTCCCTGCCTTCCCTGCTATGATGATAAAACCTACAAAATCAAGAGCCCAAATCAATCTTTTATACCTTAAGTTCTTTATGGCAGGCATTCTACCACAGTGTTGCGGTAAGTATCCAGCTCAGAGAGAATCCTAAGGCTGACAGATAATTAAGACCACCAGGAAAGCAGAAATGAATTTGCTTAACAGACATAAAACTGTCAAGACTTGTCAGTGTCTGCAAGGAAGTAATTAGTTGTATTTCATTTGATAATGTTCTTTTTCTGTAGGCAAAAAATCATGTTACCCATCTGTTTTTTTTTTTTTTTTTTTTTTTTTTTTTTTTAAATTTCAGGGTTATAAAATAGGTTCAAGATAATGAAAATGGTGATGATTTGGATTGGGTGAGCTACACAGGATATGCACAAAACTACTCATTTCAAAGACTAACGTTTTTCCTTGACAGTGTGTGGAAGGGATGGAAATGAAGACCAGGGGAAATGCAGCTCACTTTTCCCAAGACTGACTGAAGCCTAAACCAGATGTAGCTGCTTTGTGTTTTCTGCGTTTTCATGTTCTCTTGAATGCAAGGGAGGACATGAGGGTTTGTGTGTGTGTGTGTGTGTGTGTGTGTGTGTGTGTGTGTGTGTGTGTATGTGTGCGTGCATGCGCGTGTGTGCGTGTGTTTGTGCATGCATATGTGCATGTGTGTATGTGAGTATTTTGGAGCATTCATCACAGAACTCTGACATGTTTCAGCACTGTTGTATGGTTGAGCTGTTGCAAGTGTTCTTTTCTATTGGCTGCAGCGCTGCTCTAGCCTTAGACTCATGTCCTATGTCTGTCTCCTTGCTGCTTTCCCCAGGTCCCAGAGGCTGAGTAGATGAGCCTTCTTTGGGCTCCTGTCACACCTTGTTTACTCCCTAGCCGTGTTGCATTGCTGGTTATTGTTAATGGTCAGAGCTGCAAAGATATACCAGTAAGTTTAAAAGATGACTGATAGGAGCTATAAATAGGATCCACTGGACATTTCCAATACTTCCCCTTACATCCCTACCTCCTCATTCATCTCTGTATGTTAGGATCTGGAATGGGACCTGGCACACTGATGAAATTTAATGCATGTTTATTGAATGAGAAAATGAAGGAATGGAGAGAAATGCCCAGGAAGTTGATTGTGAGACCTTTATGTAGCAGCTGCCATTCTTGTTCTTTCTCCTGGAACCAGAACTTCATTAACATATAATTAACATAGAACCAGGCTTCATTAATAAAACCAGATCCTATTAAACTGTTATGGTTAAGGCTTCAAAACTATCCTGTATTCAGGGTTTTGTGTGTCTGTTTCCTGTTCCTAATGTGCTCTTGACTGATGTAAAAGTAGTTTGGATCGACATTCCAAGGCGATCATCATGGATGACGATGGTAATTAATAGAGCTATTTGCTGTCATGGGTGTCCTTGGTGAAGGTTCAGGGAGCCTTACAAGGTACTTTCCCTCAGACGGATGATATTCTTTTGACTTTCATGTGTGCTTCAGGCAAAGCAAGGCAGTAGTTCTTGTGTGATGGGCTGCAGGTGCCTGGGTCTTCAAGAAGTTAAGTCTCTTATGTGCATACATGTCTATTCTCTACCTTCCTGTCACATGCATGGGCATAGTTAGTTTGTCTCAGTCTTGTCCTTGTTGTTATGGAAGAGCTAGAAGACACAGAGGAACATTTTGTCACATCCTACCAGGGATGTGTTATGTTAATGAGTAGGTTGGAATGCATTAATAATAAACTCAGAGTCACCAATAATGTGTCATCATTGCATTATTGAAAATAAATTATTGAGCATTTTCCTTTATATAATTTAACCAAGAGTGAACCCAGGTTTGACTTTCTCTCTCCCCCCCTCCCCTCTTTCTTTGTTTTTGTATGTGCTCTGTTGTTCCCTGTCCATTTTATGTCTGAATCTACGCATTTATGCCTTCCTGAATCTGAATTCTGTTGTGTGGATCTATCTGCTCCCATCTCCGAGTCTGTGTGTGCATGAGTGTGCCTATGTGTGTCTCTAGAAAAGGGATTTGCTTTCTCTTAAATTGAACAGCACAAAAATGTATCACATCAGAGAAGGAATAGGAATAGTTTACAGAAATCTTTAACAGGATTTTATAAGAGATTTAGTCACTGTCTTTAACTGACCCCAAATGACCCAGATAACAAACAGTATTATATTATAAATACCACTGTTTATCAAACAATATCTGTATGTTACAGCCAATATTTATGATAGATATTAATTTTATAAGATTGCTTTAATTTTAGTTTCATTTTCAGCAAATAATTACCATGACATGTATACACATATACATTATTTTCTGAGACAGGGGTGTGAAAAAGTATCTAAGACCACAGTTATACTTTAAATTGGAAATATTGATTACAAGGGAAATCCAAGGCAAGAAAGGTTGGTTGTTATACTTTTCTCTTAAAGGTAGTTTAGCAACAGCCTGAGTATGCAGTAAACCAATCTTAAGTGGCCTCAAGGTATATTATTAATTCTAACTATGAGGTCCAACAAAATATTCCAGTTACTTATAATGTAAGAATCTTTTTATTATAATGTATTGTCACATATTGGCATGTTGATGTTGATGGTGGTCTTTTGGATAAGCCAGCCCTACATTTGCAACATCATTTCACTTTTCACACATTAGCTCTCATGTCTGACATGTTTGCAGACTAGACTGTCAATCAGTAAATATGCAAAATAATCTTTCTCAAATCTTGATATTGTGAGAGAATAACTTGATAGTGAGTTGTAGTCTCTAGAGGTGAGCACTCTTGGGATGGGTATTTTCTTAGAATGGCATGCTGAAACTTGGTCTCAGGCAAGTTGAGCTCATAGAGGAGACATGTGTCTGGATATTTTTGTGTTCTCTAACATGGTAGTACTATTATTGAGTAGACATCTTCATAGATACTCGTGGTACTACCCAACATGTAGAGTTGATCCTTCTGCAGAGACAGGATATTCATAATGGTCAGCTATGATTCTGTATATCTAGTGCTAGCTTGCTTCTGTATAAATAAAAAAGATCCATGATTTAGTCACAAATTGCCTGCCAGGTTTTTATGAAGGCCTGTGATATAGGTGGTGATGAGAGATGCCTAAATGTCCTGCTCTGCCTTTGCATATCCTGGCTGGGGATGAAGGACACATTTGCTGTGATTCACGTGTACATTTTTCTGTCATCCTTAGGGTCTAAGTCACAGAATTGTCTGTGGAACTCCCTCATTGATGGGCTCACTGGGAATGTCAAGGAGAAGCCACGGCCAACAATTGTTCAGGACACTCGGCCCCCAGAGGAAATTCTGGCAGATGAATTGCCACAGCTGGATAGCCCAGAAGCTTTGGTGAAGACATCCTTCAGGTTTGATGGATGAAAATCCAGTTTGTTCCTTCTTAATGGTTTTGAGAGTTGTCTCAGTCCATTTGGATGCCTCCTCTGGGGGCAGCAAATGGCTGTGCTGTACACATTAGCATTGGTGGAGAATTGTTGGAATGCTAGCTGCACTTCCGGGTGGATTTCCCAGATGTTGTGGGTCATTTCTGTTGGTAGCTAATTGGTATTGGCATTTCCGTGCTGAGGCTTGGGACTCTATAACGTCAGTAGCTTGGCTTGAGTTAATGATGCTTTGGCCTCAAAGGACAATGATGAACCAGGACAAATGCCCAGAGATAAATGGCTGGCTGCTCTAGGCCTGGTGGGATTCATTCAGCCCTGTGTCTGTGCTGTTTCTTGCTTGGAGGAGGTTTCTACTTGTGAGAAACATAAATGCTACCACCGAGGGAAATAAAATGTGATCTTGTGTTCCTCAGATGGCTGTCTGCTCTCCTTCTGTTTCCCTTAGCCTGGCATCTCCCTAGAAAGGTCTCTTCCATTTTTTTTTAACTGTATGCTCCATTTTCATTACAACTCTATCTCTGATCTTCTCATCCATTTTAAGAAAAGTTAATCTGGGTATGAATGTGTTATGAAACAAGGCTTTTTTTTAATGAATGGGTCTTGAAACATCCAGTGCTACGAGTATCAGAAACTGAGATTTCATAATTCTTCCAGTTTCCTTTCTCTTCCTCCTTTCTTTCTGTTATAGTAACTTTTTTGGTTCCATTTTTCTTGTGACTGTAATCTGTCCTCTTCTCCAGACAGCTAGTGGAACATATAAACTTCACTTCAGGCAACATGTAGACTTAAGTGAGCTGTCTTTTGCATAGAGATAATGTGTGCAATAGCTTAGTTAAAGCCATTTCATTGTGTGCAGGTTTCTTATATAGACTGAATTATAGATGAGTCTGAATGAAAGTCTGAATAGAGATTTTTATTTGGATTTCTTTATGCAGCACAGTGGCTACACTGGGGAGACAAGAACTGTGGGCAAATGATTTTCTTATTCCCATAAAGGGTTTGGTTATTCCATCCCGAGATTTTAAATGAAAGAGAAGCTCTTTCTGTGAGCCTGCATTTCTCTGCAAATACCAGCAGGAAAGAGTGGACATTGATTGGCTTTCTTTGTTCATGTCTTGCCTTGGAGTCTATCTGATCATATACAGTATATTCATAACCATGCCCTCCATCTCAAATCAGGCTCACCGCTGCCTTTCCTTACCAGTTGAAGCATTACTTTCACAGAAGGGCTGCTTGGTCTTTGTGTCCATCTTCATTACCCATTCTTTTTGTGGTCCCTTGAGCTTTACATAGGAAGTGTATGTTGGTTGATGGCTCTTCACTGAGTTTGCTAGTTGTAGCCTGTCTTAACTCCTAAAAGAGATTTATGATAAAATATTTGGGTTGGGGCTTCTTTCTGGTACTTTGTGAAACTTGGTACAGTAGCAAGGGAAGAGAGGACACAATATTATTGCACCTTTGTATCAGCTGAGGCTAGCAATCCACTGGCATTAGCCAATTATTTATTGGTGCCCTGTGTGCTATTCTGCAACAATTCTTCAAAGGTTAATGGATTGCTGTGGCCCTGTTGAATGGAATATACTTCCTATACTCCTTTGTGCAGCTGTAACCTGTGGTATCAGGATCAGTTGGGAGTTTGTTTTTTTTTTTTTTTGTTTGTTTGTTTTTGCACATAAATTGCCAAGAATGCTTAAAATACTCAGCTTATTTATCAGTTAAGCAGTTATCCTGTTGATAATACCACTTTTTAAAAATGCCTTTTGAATTTCCAAGGAAGGAAGGAACTGTAGATAAATTTTTAATTATGCCTGTAGGAGTATTCATCCCCTGGGAACCTGACACTTGTTGATTCACAATGTCTATGACCTAAGGGAAAATATGGCATATATTTACATAGTTATTTGTTTGTTTTTACATCCCAACCAAAATTTCCCCTCCATCCTCTCTTCCCAGTCTCTCTCCTCCTCCTTCCACTCCTCCTTCTGTCTCTCCTCAGAAAAGAGCGGGCCATCCATGGGTATCAACCAGCCATGGTATATCAAGTTACAGTGAGACTAGGCACCTTCTCTTCTATTAAGGCTGGATGAGGCAAACCAGTAGGAGGAATGGGTCCCAAAAGCAGACAGCAGAGTCAGAGGTAGCCCCTGCTATCACTGTTAGGAATCTCAAAGGAAGACTAAGCTACAAACTGTAAAACATATGCAGAGGGCCTAGGTCAGTACCATGCAGCTTCACTAGTTGGTTCCATCTCTGTGGGCTCCCATATTCACTTAGTTTTAAACGTCAGGGAAACACACAGCTGGGAATCCTCACCAGAGGTTCTCAATGGTCTTGTTCGTCGAAAAGGAGCACAGGTGCTCAGGAACTGTCACCACCTGTCCTCCTAAGAACTCTAGTGTCGTTACTGCTGAGTGCTTCAGGATGAGTGACAGCTTCGAGTGCTCCTTTCCTTTCCTTGAAACCCAGAGCCATGAAATATGGTTACCAAGCCTTATTATCAACCAGACTGTAATGACAATAAGCCTAATGTGCCAGCTCCAGGGATTCTTGGGGCTTCTTAACTTCACATAGGTGCCCCTTGCTTGCTGACAGCAGTTTGAGCAACAGCTATAACCCTACCGTTTTCTATCTCCTGGCAGAAAGGAGGGTTATGTTATGTATGGAACCCACGAAATATTAGCTGACATCACCAAATCCAGATATCTTCCTCACAGTGCTTTTGTTGTCCCGAGCTGTCACCTAGCCTCATTTGGCAACATGTACATGTTCTTAGGTATGTCTAAATAAAGTGAATACTTAAAGGGAAGGGCCCAATTGCTCATATCCACCTTCCTCCAAGCTTTTCTAACTCTTTCCAGGCAGGTGGGCAAATACACACAAATTACCTCCAGGACAAAGAGTGAGTGCCTGCTTAATATTTGCATAATATGTTCATTCAAATAGTTCTTTCTAGACCAAAAGGATGGCATAGTGTAAGTCAATTTCTATATTTCATTCCCAAAGATAGGACAAGTTCATGCATTTATGAATAATAGGACTTTTTCAGAAAAGTTTCAAAAGTTCATATGTTTTGGTCTCTCCCAGGCTCACTGTTACAGTAACAGATACCTTCATACTGTCAGGCCTGATCCTAGTGGAGAGGAACCTTAAAATGCAGAATTGATGTTACAAAGGATTTCCTAATAGACTTGCTTAAGAGACATTAAGCCATGACAAGTAGAATTTAGCTAAGGAATTTCTGTCTTCAAAATACCTCAAAGATAATTAGTTTTCTAACTAGGTCTGTTAGAAATAATCAATATTAAGGCTTCTAGGATATAAATGTTCAGTAGCATTGATCTTCTACTAGGCTCCATCCTAACAAAAATAGATACCCCTGACTTATAATCAGCCTTAGACTAGACCTATTTCTCTATCAGAGTACATGCCTGTAATAGGCACCTCAAGGGGGCAGTACAGGGTGACAACCATGTTAAGTCCTGGCCTTCCACAAAGCCCCTGTTCTTCTTAAGAAAAGCATAATTCTGCCATGTGGTCAAGATGACCTTGGGTAACAACTGGCATATTTAAAAACAATTTCTGTGTAATTTTCTTTCTGCCTAAGTGGCCAGACTTGCAATATGTGGGTGGAATCCTAAGCATAAAGTGTATTATAAAGTTAGTGAGATCTTTGAAATCTTCCCCCTGAAATGGTTGCCCTTTGGGCATTAGCCAGAGCCTGATGGTGCTATTACTGAAGAGCTTTTTTCCTTGTTTTTCCGGAGTGTGTGGAGTGAATTCTTACTAGGGAGAGAACATATTTATGCTTTTAAGCTTACAATCCAAAGATGCTGCCCTCTTGTGGTGGTTTGAATGAGGATAGACTGAATGGGCTCATTGATTTCAATACATGGTCCTCAGTGGGAAGGATTAGGGTGTGTGGCCTTGTTGGAGGATGGGCCTCATTGGGGGTGGGTTTTGAAGTTTAAAAAGATATGCCATTCCTCAATGTCATGGTTGTGGATCAGTATGTGAGCTCTCAGCTTTCCCTTCATTCCACCATCATAGACTCCAACCCTCTGAATCCATAAGCCAAAGTAAGTTGTCTTGGTCATGGTGTTTTAGCACAGCAATAGAAAAGTAACAATGACACAATTGCAGAGAAGAAGAAACTGGCCCAGAGAAGTGAGGTCTGTGACTTGAATCAAATTCAAATATAGACTAGTAGGGTTGCTTGCTTGGGAGTTGGCTTTCACTAAGGTCAGTAGCCAGGAGGAAGCTTCAGGTCCTATTGATTTTAAGTCCTCGGAATCTCATCTTAAGTCTGAGATACCATCTTACCCCTGTCAGAATGGCTAACATCAAAAACACCAAAGACAGTTTATGGTGAAGAGGATGTGGAGAAAGGGCAACTCTCCTCCACTGCTGGTGGGACTGCAAACTCATACAGCCACTTTGGAAATCAGTATGGCAGTTCCTCAGGAAAAAAGGGAATCAGTTTAGCACAAGATTCAGCAATTCCACTCTTAGGCATATACCCAAAAGATGCACAGTCGAACAACAAGGACATTTAATTGCGTTTATAGCAGCATTATTTGTAATAGCCAGACCTAGAATCAACCTAAATGCCCCTCAACTGAAGAATGGATGGAGAAAATGTGGCACATTTATACAATGGAGTACTACTCAGTGAAAAAACAAACAAACAAAAAACAATAGAATCTTGAAATTTGCAGGGAAATGGATAGAAATAGAAAAAACATCCTGAGTGAGGTAACCCCGTCACAAAAGACAAATAAGATATGTACTCACTCATATATGGATTTTAGACACAGAGCAAAGGATTACCAGCCTACAATCCACACTGTCAGAAATACTAGGAAACAAGGAGGACCCTAAGAGAGACATACATGGTTCCCTGGAGAAGGGGAAAGGGACAAGATCTTTTGAGAAATTGGGAGCACGGAGGGAGGGGAGAGGGAGTTAGGAGAAAGAGAAGGGGAGAGGAGGTGAGAGGAGGGTATGAGGGAGCAGGAAGAGTAGAGGAGAACAAGAAAAGAGATGCCACAATAGATGGAGCCATTATATGTTTAAAGAGAAATCTGGCACTAAGGAAATGTCCAGAGATCTACAAGGATGACCCCAACTAACAATCTAAGCAATCTTGGAGAGGTTGCCTTAAATGCCCTTCCCCATTAATGAGATTGATGACTACTTTACATGCCATCCTAGAGCCTTCATTAGTAGCTAATGGAAGCAGAAGCAGATGCCCACAGCTAAACACTGAGTCAAACTCATGGAATTCAGGTGCAGAGAGGGAGGAATGATGAGTAAATGTGTCAAGACCAGGCTGAAGAAACCCACAGAAACAACTGACCTAAACAAGGGGGAATTCATGGACCCCAGTTTGATAGTTGGGAAACCAGCATAGGACCAACCCAGACCCCCTGAATGTGGGTGTTAGTTAAGAGGACTAGGCAGTCTATGGCGCCTCTGGTAGTGCATCAGTATTTATCCCTGGTATACGAATGGACTTTGGGAGCCCATTCCACATAGAAGGATAGATACTCTCTCGCCTAGACACATGGGGGAGGGCTTAGGTCCTGCTCCAAATGAAATGACAGACTTTAAAGATCCCCTATAGAAGGCCTCACCCTCCCTGGGGAGCAGAGAGGGGGTGGGATGGAGGTTGGGGGGGGGACAGTGGAGAACGGGAGGGAACTGGGATTGACATGTAAAACAAGCTTGTTTCAAATTTAAAGAGAAAAAAAACCCTGATCATTGAAAGGATGCTCACAATGCAATCCAACTTCAAGACAAGTTTCTAGGTCTACCACTTCAAGCCTGTCCTGCAAAGAGCTTGAGACTGCCTGTGAATATCAACATGATCAGTTAGTAGTAATGACAGAATGTGTTACTAGTAGTGACACTTGGACATTCAGACTTAGAAAGTAAGATTCTGGAAAACAAATGGACCACTCTTCCTCCCTCTAGGTGTGCAAATGCCATCTCTGGCCTCATCCTGCCTCCTGGTACACTCTTCTTGTCTTCCTCTGCTGGATGCCAAAGGACGGATACTCAGTGTCTTGGGGCAGACACTTTAGCATAGTCTTGTGAAGAATGTGCCGGGGCTTTAAGGGAAGCAGTATTCTGTCTTGTTCAAATTGAAGTTCTAGCTGTCTCTGGGAACTGCCATAGTTTGGCTCTCACTGTGCTGTAGTCTTCATCATCTCAAACTGGACACTGTCAGATTCCTAGTTAGACAGGTTCAGTGTCTGGTGTATCTGTACTGGATTTACTTACAATTCTGTTATTAGTGACAAATTTTATCTCTACCAACCTCTGTTTCCTATCCTTTGGGTTTTTCCTTTCCCTTTAGTTTTCTATGATGGCATATTTGGAAAACAAAAGTAAAACAGATTTTGATATACAACCTTGAAAATGGTTAAATTAGTCACTGAACACACTCATTACATATGTATTTTTTGTGTGGTTAACTTCTGAACCATAATAACTGAAGTTGGATTAGAGTAGCTGCTTTGACTGGGCACTGCAAATACCTGTAGGGCTTCTTAAACTCAACTGTGGGCTTGCCTAGCCCACAGGATGGAGTGAACTGGGGCCCAATTTAGACTTTTCTAGAAAGCTTCAAGGATGTTGATGCTGTAGTTGGGAGCACCCTCTACAGAACTATAGGGCAAGATAGGAGTTCATAGCCTTTTGAATTTGAAAATAGCTTACTGTTATTTAGTAGGTCACTTACTTAATTTGACTTAGTTTTAATTTTTTGCTCCGGGGATAGAGAAACTCACTTTCCAGGGTTGCTGTGGAGACTTTAGTAAGCACTTAAGGGGGACAATCTGTATGTAGCAGCTAATATGTACTCATGAAGCCCAATCCTTCTGAGCACAGTATTTTCTGGACCCTTGCACACCCTTGAATGTACACTGTACATGGTAATGGATCAAAGGTGAGGCTGTAACTCTAGCTTTGGATTACTGTGGGCCCCGAAAGCCCCGTGAGCATTCAATGGGAGAAGTCTGCCTTCAAAACCCCAGGCTCTTGACAGGAAGGAAGGAACGAGAAACACATTACTCCCCTGGGAACCGCCTGAGATCTCATCTTGTCTTCCATGTTTCTCTTGTCCTCTCATTTTGAGTCTGATGCTCTGCCAAGCTATTTGTCAAGGAGAATGGAGAAGAGAAAGAACATGGAGCTAAAAAGTCTAGGCAGTCTGGATGTGAATACACTTCTCAGTAATTGCCACTAGAGGACCCAAAAGAACAGGTAAACGTCCCTGGTGAGAGCCTGATTTGTCCCCTGCCTGCTGTTGGGCAGTCATTTGCTCATCTAAGGCCTTCAGGCCTTAGCAAGGTGACTATCCTCTCCAAGTTGCACAGGTCAAAACAATGAGAGATCAAATCAAGTGTCCCAAGTTGTCAGCAGGTGACAGAGCTGAAGATGTGGGTCAAGGCCTCTGCCATTTCCTGCCACCACCACACCACCTTGACATTCAAGTCCCTGAAACTGTTGTGAATGAGGGCAACATGATTGGTTGTACTTGTCTGAGTGTGATACCAAATGCCCTGTAATACAGACCCCACCCTGTTACATTGCATGAAGTGTTTCTAGTTTCAATTTATGCTTTCACCCCACCTTCTCTATTTGGATAGAAGTTTTTCAGGCACTGCCCCTAGGACTTTATGTCTAAAAGGATTCTTTGAGAAGCTTTATTAAATGAAGATCCTGATTTAGCTTATGGGTCTGAGTTCCCAGGAAGCTGCAGGAGATGGGGCGGTTTGAGGACCATCTTGTCAGTGGGAAGTGTTATGATCAGTTTTCCCACCAGCCTGGTCCCACTGCCGTGTCAGCCCCAAATAACACACAGAGACGCTGTATTAGATATAAAGCTGTTGGCCTGTTACTAGCGCTTCTTATTGGCATAACCCATTTCTATTAATCTGAGTGTTTCTATGTGGTTTTATCTTATCAGAGAGAGGGTCTGGACCTTCTTCTCAAGTCCCTACCCTGACTATCTTCTTCTATCTCTCCCAGAATCTTCCTTGTCTCCTAGTCCCACCTATCTTGCTTTCCTATTGGCCAACAGTGCTTTTTCAGCAACCAGTAAGAGAAACGTATTTACAGAATGACATCTCCCATTAGGGAAGACCTGGAATATCACAGCATGAATCTGTAATGTATGGTTTTAACCCGAGTGAAATTATTTTATCCTATTTTCTCATTTTTAAATGTAAACACGAGCTTCTGAGATTCCTGGTAGGATTAAGTGGGTTAAAGAGGGTAACAACCTCCAATTCTATCTTTTCTCAGAGTTCCAAATGCTGTTTAAGGTTAGATTGATCCTTTTACCCAAGTTCTTTCTTCTGTTACTGGGTCCTGGGCATATGAGTGTGATGGGTGCTCAACAAGCAAGGCTGGACACTGACCCAACCTTGTGGGCAGTAATGGAAGTCCTAAAGCTGCCTGGGGTGTCCCCAAGAGCAGAGCTCCATGGAGCCGACACTTCAGTCTGGCAGGAGCTTAAGGCTTTGTCAGATACCATTGAACGGGCTGCGTTTTCCAAGCTGAATTAAATCACCGAACCCCTCGTTTTGGCATTTGGCAGTCATTTTTCCACACTAGGGACTCCTGCCAAGAAGTCACTTTCTGACTTGATTGCTTTCAGGAAATGTGCAGTCTGGTTAATGGTGGGCATGGCTTGTGATTGAGTTCCTGGGGCTTCCAACACCACCCCAGGATGAGTCATGGATGGGTTAGTGTGCCCACTTAGTTCATGGGAAGTCTGGCTGCACAGATTTCTCTATCATCCTGTGTCAGCTATCTAAACAGACTTCCGGGGACATTAACTTCCCTGTTTTACGCTCGCTGTCAAGGAATTTCAGTGTTTCCTCTGGCCTTCCCTAATCAAACGGGGCTTCCTCAAGTTTGCCAATAGGGGACACAAAAGAATGAACTTGAGGATTTTAAAACATTTTTATTTATCTATGAAATTTTCTTTGGTTAGCACACAAAGTAGTGGGTTTCATTATGACTTCTCTGCCCATAGTTTATACTTTATTCTCATTTTGTTCTCCCTCCCCAGCTTGTTTCCTTTCCCTCCAAATAGTTCCTTCTGCCTCCAGTTCCTGTATTCCATTACCCTCTCCATTCCCCACTTCCCTTCGGATCCTCCTTTTCACTTTTGTAACCTGTGTGTGCACATGGATTGGCACATATGAATGCACGCACACACACACACACACACACACACACACACGCACGCACACACATATACACACCTGCACATGCAAAATTAGAAGGCTCCCCATAGGAGAGGCTTCTAAAGACCAGAGAAGCTTTTATAGTGATGTTGCTTTCCCAAGAAGGTATTATTTAGGCTTCTTTTTCCCTAAGGACAATTTCAGAGATTGATTTTCCAGTTAGAAGTGAGGAAAGTATGGATAAAGCAATCACTATCACTTGTATTCTTCTTGGTCCTTTTACTGGAAGTTTTGGAAAGAAGGACCTTGTCTACGATGGCCATAGCTCTCACATCTCTCATCACAGGAACATGCTTGGTCCATGACCCTGTTGCTCCGCTGGAGACAGTTGGCCCAGTGGTGACTAAGGCTATTGTTTCAAGGGTGCTAAGCATGGCAGAGGGGCTGAATCTAGCTTCTCCTGGCAGATGCTTACTCAGATGATGAGGGTTTGGCTTAAGACCTCACTGGGGGGGGTAGTGATGAGGAGGTCTCTTTAGAACAGCACCATAATTAGGTCATGTTAATCCATCCTTCCTTCTCCCCTTTGCTGGGAGTCAAACCTACTTCCTGGTTTCTCACAAACCCTTGTAGTTCCTTTCACAGCTTCTCCCCTGATACATTTCTTGTGTGTTTAATCCTGACTTTTACACAGTATTGGACCATGTTGTGATCCTCCGATGGACCACTCTGCCCCTTGTAGCTCAGTGCCTTGGGCACAGCTCTAAGGCCATGGTCCTAGGGTCCTGGGCTGGCTGTGTATTTCTTTTTATAGTTTATCTGAGATGCTGCTGCTTCCCATTGGCTACAGTATTATTCCTAGACTGGAACTTCCTTCAATGTCTTGCCTTTCTATCACCTATAGGAGACATTTGAAGCATTGAATTGAAAAATGAAAGAACAACATAAAAAGGTGGAATTTTAAATTATACTGAAAAATGACTAACATCATTACTGAAGGGAAATATATTGAATACCAGATATAAAGTGGATTCTGGATGAACTCTTGTCCCAACTAGTTGACCTGTCTCTGAGAGTCAATTCCCCTAAAGTGTGTGTTATTCCTCAAACTAGGGCACATCTTCCTTGAGCTGTAGCAACAGAGTTAACTCATGAGGTAGCCTCCCTCCATCTTTTTTCCCCCCGGTTTATCTTCCTGACCCTGTTTTAAGAAAGAATATAATTTTTAGGCCCTGAGAGTATAAATTCATTTCCTCCTTGGCATCAGGTGGCTTCCTGGTCAAGAAGAAAGGTAGTGCATAAATGCTGTTGGAAATTTCTGATAGATGGTGGAAATCTTCAACACAGAGGTATTCCTTAGTGCTCAGCTGACCAAGGCTCACCCCCAGACTCCTTTCTTGCTAAACATCTTTGAAATCATCTATTAATGGATAGAACTTTGATTCTTGCTTGTTCATACAGGATGGGAATTAGCTTACAGAAATTATACTTTATAGATTGCTGCCAAAGTGTGTGAGAGACCTGAGTATCAAGGTTACAGTTTTGTTATCACCCCAGAGTGTGCAGAAAATGGTGCTTTCAGGTTTTCCTTTTAATTGACCTGACCTTCCTCTAGAGTCCCTCTCTTTATTGGGTACCAAGGGGGACCTCCTACATCTGAAGCCTTGGTGAGCTTCACACTTGGATAGTGTCCCCTCCTCTGGGATTTAGTTTTCCCTCTACCTGTTCCCCTCCCTTTACTTTGAGATGAGGTGTTGCTAAGTTTCAGTGTGTAGTGAGTTCAATCAGTAGTAAATTTTGTTCTGTCTTGGGACACACTCTGTTGGCCTCTAGTTTCTGACCTCTTGCCTCAGCTTTGTGAATGCCAGGACTACAGGAGTGTGCTAGCACACCCAGTTAGCATGAGATGCGTCAAGTAAAATGCTCAAGTGTTTTGGACTGCACTGAAGTCTGGTTGTAATTCTCCTATGGTGGAAGACCAAATGGTGTAGTCTTCAGCCCTGGCTACAGTTGTTCTCACGTCAACTGCATTAGCTGACTCCCCATTCAGGAGCCTGATGGGTTTGGCTGACTGTTTTGGGACCTGTTCAAACTACACCAAGCCTAAGGGACAACCTGGGAAAGCTAAACCCTGTCCCCTTTGCTCATTTACCAGCTGCTGTGCTTCTTTTGGTGGGGTGCCTCCAGTCTGGGGAAGGAATCTCTCCAGAGAAAGGTAAGAAGACAGCAATGGTCACCCTCTCCTCATCAGCCAGGCTTTTCTTCTCCCCGAAGCCCCTCAGTCAGAAGCCATGGCTCTGCCTTTCCACCTCTCCAGTGTTACTGCCTTTCCTTTTGCAGTACTAGGCCTGGGGCTAAGTCACAATGGTGGATGGGTAAACAAATAGATTGGCCTAATGACTTGGGAATCTGCTCCTGGAAATAACTCAAAAATACCATATGTTATAGTGCTAGCAGTTTTCCGCATGTGTGTGTGCTGAAATTAAGATTTTTTTAATTTTACAAATTTAAATTAAAACCACCTTATTTTACATACAAACCCAGTTCCCTCTCCCTCCCACTCCCCCTACCATCTCACCATCCCTCACTCCTAGGAGAGGGTGAGGCCTCCCATGGGGGATCATCAAGTCTATCACATCATTTTGGGGCAGGACCAAGCCTGACTTCTGTATCTAGGAAAATTAAGGTTTCTTAACTAAGACATCAAACCTCTTTAAATCTGTTCCTGTGATAGTGAACATGTGGCTATCACTTGACTGGCTGTTGAACTCTGTCTTCTGCATCAGGAGACCTGGCCATGGTGTCAAACTTGTAATAATGTGGTCAAATGCTTTATGTAGTAGAAATGCTGGTTCCTACTTCCAGCATCATGGTAAGCTCTGACTAATTAGAAGGAAGAAGCAGGTTCCTTCTTAACGTCTTTCTGCAACAATTGTGCTCAAGGCCTCCTCCGTAGTGGCAGCCTTAATGGATTCATGTAATCCACTATGGGTTATGGTTGTCATGGGGGGGGGGAGACAAATACTTGGGATCAGAGTCAGGAGGCAGGAAAATAGGTTGAAGGAGCTATTTGATTTGTGTTTAAGGTATATGAAAAGGTGGCATGGAAAGTTTTGAGACATCCAAAGGGAAGGTAAAGCCAGCACCGAGGTTACAGGGCCTCGTGTTACCTGGGAAAGAGTATAAAGAGCAGGGGAAGCCCTGAGTGAGTGAAGTCTGGAATGAATGTATTATTGATATGCTCAAAGCCCCTGTCAAGGGCTGCCATTGCCTCAGCTGTATGGGCATGGAAAAGCCTTCTCTGGGTCAGGCTCAGAGAGAGGGCAAGCCTTCCTTGAAGGTCTAAGTGGGCATAACTGACCAGTGTATACAAAAAGTAGCAATTCTAGCTTTCCTCTCCCAAATGCTCACAGCCTGAGTGTGCTTGCCTATAGACACCTCCTATGGAGAGCACCCCTGCCCTGGTGCCGAATAAAATATCATGCAGGGTCCCTGATTGCTGTGTTAGTTTTCTGGCTCTATCAGAGTGAGACGAGCCCACCTGACCTGGCTTTCTGGGTCCTTGTCTGTTGTTTCTTCACTGGCAACCCTCTTTTCCTCTTCCCCTGCCACTAGTCAGGCTTTCAGGATCAAGTGTTAAGAGACACAGCAGAGGACTTTACGTTTTAGTCCATGGGGGGGAAAAAAAAGCTTTGTTGTTTTTCAGCATCACTGGGGAGGTAGAAAGGAGGCTGTGTGATTTTTTCCTAGGTTACAGACTTAGGAATTACATTGATCCTATACATGTAGCCTCAAAATAAAGGTTTCCTAGGCAGGAATGGAGCTGCACAATGGTCCTGGCGTGTGGCCTGTGGGTTTTGGTCACCTGTGAGCTCTCTGGTCCTTAAAGGGGATGCAGAGGCAGATTTAGGTAGAAACCAGTGAAAATATGTTTTCCTCCAAGATTGGAACATAGCCCATATTTTGAATTCCTTCTAAATGTAGTGGTAGTCACGGTATCGACTAGGCCTCCCTGTAACTTAGCTATGGTTCCCTGCTTACTGATTACTGTTAAGTGTGACAAGAGTGGATCTGCAGGGCTGACTCATCTTCCGGCTTCCAGAGTGCTGTGTTGAGTCCAGGAGCACAGCTGTTTGCAGCAGAACTGCAGACTCATATGTAGAAGCAATGACTAGGCTCAGGTAGTAAAGATTAAGTACTTGAAGGCAGATGTCATATAAACATCTCCAGAGTGAGTTGTGTACTTTCCAATGGCACAAAGAAGATGGTGTGACTCAGGGAGCCAGTTCGGCCAAGGACCCAAGATTGTTAAGTGTGGATTAGTTCATTGTTCACATTTGGTGAAAAACAGCTCAAGTTTTGAGTAAGAACAATATGTGTGGGGTTCCAAATTATAATTGTTTTATGCATTGTATTTGTTTTACCAGTTTTCTAAAGAATTAAATTTGCTTTTAAACATGTGTGTACAACACAGACTGATCACTCTTTTTTTCATTTCTTTCTTTTTTTAAATTTAATTTATTATTTTACTTGTGGATCCCAGTCCCCTCTCCCTCCCTCTCTCCTTCTCTCCCTCCCTCCCTTTTACCCTCTCTGCCCTCTCACATGCACCCTAACTACCCTCCCCTCCCATCCCCAGACTGATCACTCTTAACACCATCTCCTTATTACCTTGCCCCCCCCACCTCATGCTTATGACTGTTCCTTTTGTTTTATGATCCACTGAGATTGACTGGGGCTGTCTGTGTGACCATGAGTTTGGAACTATTTGCTGGAGTCTTTGTGGACTCAGCAGTGAACACCCCCTAGAGACATATTTCCTGAACCCCCTTCTGCAATGTTCCCTGAGCTTTAGAGAAGGGTGTATACCTGTGCTATGCAGGGCTGGGCCCACAATCACTACTTGTTCTCTGCATCTTGTGGCCATGAATCACTTCATTCACCACCTTTCTTTGTAGGTCAAGGCTTCTCTGACGAACACTGGGAGCTGTGGGCATAAACATAGTTATTTATAAGGCAGTTTTCTGCTTTGTCAATTTAGTTCAACATCAGGAATAAGCTCTCTGCTTAGGTCAACAACCTCCCCAGACTTGAGCTGTTAGTCTGGCTTACATTGCTAAGCATGGGTCATCCTCTCTTCAAACTCCCCCATGGAATATTTCTCATCCAATCAGAGCAGTTGGTTACCCCTGCCACAGTCAAGCCACTATTGTGCAGGTGGTCACATCTTGCCTGGAAGGTTGGACTTCTTGCTCATAGAGTTCACTCCTTGAGTGGACAAGACTAATGACAACTCTTCTTCCCAAACAACACACTCAGCACCCTCTTGTCCTATGACTGCCAGCCAGCTTGGAAAGAGTTCCTAGTTCAGTGCCAGTCTGCTTTCTGTGTAGCTTACAGCCAAGGTATGTGGTGGTGCCTTCCATAATATGATCTCATCCTCCAGTGATGGTGAGCAGCCAAGAGGATTGACAGGAGCTTGCATTGTGTGTGCCCCAGTCTGGGGGTGTGTTCCCTGGGTTGCTTAGTTTTTCAGGGCAGCATGTAATCTAGTGGTAAAATTTAACTCTGGGCCAACCTGTGTGTAAGAAGTGCTTATTATATTTGTTTTTCAAAAAAACCGTTTTGGCAATATTTAAAATCCTAATCCATCCATAAGATGGATGAGATCAACTAATGTCTATGTTCCACTTGGAGGCACCTTTTACCTTTCTGTTTGTTTTAAATCCATTATCCTCTCTTCACCTTTCTCTGCTTTCTGAACCATTTGACTCTAGGCTGTAGACTGAATGGCTTTTCAGTTTTAATTTTATCTCTTGAGAAGAGGTCTTGCATCTTAGTGGAAAAGTACCTAATCAGTCCACATTTATTTTATCAAATGCTCCGGTAAAAATTTTTTTTTTTTTAAGTACTGTTGCCTCCCTCCTGGATGGGTTCATCATTTTACTTGTGTCTCTTTGGAGTCTTTCAATCCTTTAAACAGTTAGTTGATCATCGTTTCTTTATCTCTCACAACACTGACATTTTGATAATTTATTTATTTTTATTATTTTCAGTGTGTGTGTGTGAGAGAGAGAGAGACAGACAGAGAGAGAGAGAGAGAGGAAGAGAGAGAGGAAGAGAGAGAGAGAGAGAGTATGTGAGGTTGAGTATAGATGGCTGTGAGCCATCTGATATGGGTGCTGGAAACTGAACTCAGGTCCTCTGGAAAGAGCAGCAAATGCCCTTAACTATTTAACCATCTCTCCAGTCCCATGACATTGACATCTTGAAGCAACCTAGCTATATGTTTCTTGTTCAGAATGTTCATCAGGTTGGGTTTGTCTGGTCGTGGTCATCCCTTTCATCAGGAATATTGCATACGTGATGCTGTATGTTTTTTTAGTACAGAACGTGGGAGAAAAATAGTTCTTTGTCCTGTTACTCATGATGCTGTCTTCAATTGCTTGGTTAAGACATCTTTGTTGCTTGTACATAACATTGTCTCATTCATAACTAAATAATCTTTGAGGAAGTATTCTGAGACTCCAACCCTTTTCTTTCAGTAGAATTATACAAGGGCTCTAGCAATAATTGATGAGTCCTGTTGGAATCAATGTTGATTTTTACTGCTCTGTCTATTCACTCTCATTTATTACAGGACATTTGGCTGCATAAAAGAAGTTTCCATTTCCTCCTTCCCATCTTCATTTTAGTATTAATATAGACTCTGGCTCTTTCTTTTCTCATTGTTTTATAAATTTGTCCTTCCTGGAGTCCAGGTGGCTATTTATAAAATCTGTAAGGATTAAGCAGAGGGAGGCAAATGTCTTTTATGAGTGTGGGTGCCACGTGTAGCTTTGGTGAGTTTGGGTACCACATATATGGCTTTGGTAAATGTGGGTACCATGTGTGGCTTTTGCAGGTGCTGTGTAATTAGTAGACGATGTGGTTCAGCACCAGCATCTGCTTCATGCTCTTGAAGATGCACAAGTATGTCTGGGATCTTTGTTGTGTGAGGGAGTCAGCTTTATTCTGGCTAGACATCATATTTAGGTAATCCTCAACAATGAGCATCCTCTCCAGTACTAGTGACCTTTTGTCTTCCTTTCCTGTCCTTTTCCTATCTTATCTTAACTCATGACCTATACATTACATAGGATGATACTAGCTGACTTGATTGAGCATTGTGAGTTAAGAATTTTTCTACTTATTTAATATGTTATAACCAGTGTTTTAATCTTTATAACTTCCTTTAATATGTAACGAGGCACATATTATTTCTCATGCTACTAACCCACTGATCTTGGATTTAAAGCCAGGTAGTCTGGCTCTAGAACCATGCTTAGCCGGGGACCACCTCTCTGGTGGTACATTAAGACAGTAGTTGGTGTTATGGTTTTGTGGTTGTCATGGGCCAGATCTTCAGCTGGGCATCCTGCTTCCCACCTTCCTCCTCACAACCCCATTTAATCCTGACTACCAAGATCAGTCTGCTCACCTTGTTTCCTATACTTTCTGAGAGCCCAGTGTCACTGTAGTGCTGGAGTCAGGGTGCCTTGGGCCTCAGTCCCTTACTTCCTAGCATCTTCTGGCTATTAGCTTAGGGATACAAACTCGGCTGTGGGGATGTAGTTAGTGAGTCCTCAGATTGCACTGCTTCCAGCACTGAACTCCTATCCTGTAACCATGGACATTTCCTGCACTACCCTCTGGCCAGATCCCTTCCTCTGTGAAGCTGAGGCTCTACTGGTCATACTATGAAACATGGTGACACAGTAGAAGATGATGGTTATAAGCACTTCCATAAAGGGTTACAAAATAACATTTAGCCCAGTGCCTCATCTCCATTACTTGAAGTTTTGCTGCTAATTGGCTTAAGTTTAGCTTTTCAAGATGTTCATTTGTGTGTGTGTGTGTGTGTGTGTGTGAGAGAGAGAGAGAGAGAGAGAGAGAGAGAGAGGGAGAGAGGGAGAGAGGGAGAGAGAGGGAGAGAGAGAGAGAACCCTTAAGAGTCAGCCTAACAGATAAACTGCTAACACTCTGAACCACATCCTTTACACCACCAGCATTCACCAGTGAGTGTAACTTTGTCTTTTCCTTCTTAGAAGCCTTGCCTTTGATTATCCTTTGTGGTGTCTATTCGTTCAGATTTGTTTTCTTCCTTCTCTTGCAGTGGTTCTTAACCCAGGAACAACAAACTCACAGCATTTCAACCAGCACACTGCTGGAGCCCATCCTGTGTGCATTACAAGATTCTTTGCTCCAGATGCTTTGTGGCAGGACTGAGGCCTGTACCGGGTTCTCCTTTGGCCTCCTCTGGCTTTCCTTTCTCCTGTGTGATGTGCCCTCTTGTTACTAGGAACCACTTTTTAAAGGGTCACAAAAGCCTTTCCTAATCATGATCACCAGATACACGTTTCACACAGGACACAGTACATATCTGGGGCAGGTGTCTGGGGTTTTTAAAGGTCACAGAATGACTCTCCCACCTCTTGAGATGCCATATGTCCATACCATTTTAGATATCTGAAGTGTTACCAAATGTCCCTTATGTCACCTTTCTCCAAAAGCCAATTAAACAGAATGCAGGCAAATCATGGTTTTTTTTGGGGGGGGGGTGAGTTGTGCAATGTGGATGTTTTGAAAAGCTCGTGAGACACTGTTTTTACTTCAGATTTAATGGCTGCATCTTGTCATTTTGTGTGTAAGGTGACTGAAGTATGGCTCTGTAAGTCTTTTGTTCATCTATTTCAAAATAGTATTTTGTTCTAAGGCAATATTGTCACCTTTGTAGGACATTTGGTAAACTAAGAAGAAGTCTAGCATATGACCTCTGTTGTCATTCTGGCCTCATTTCCTATGTTTTACTGTCTATGCCTATTCTTGTAATTATGATATGAAGACATTGGATCCAAATATTTTTTATTAGAGATTTTTGTCTTAAGTATTTTTCTATGTTGCCACATTGTGTGTGTGTGTGTCTTTAATTTGCCCATTATTGTTTTTGAACATTTAGTTTATTCTGAGTTTATCATGCTTATCCATTATGTTATGATAAATAAAATCTCTGTGTGTATAGATAATTTAACTTAGCATCCTGAGGGTACATAATAGAGAAACATTGGATTGAAGGATACCTGGCTTCCAAAAAAGAACACTGATTCATAAACAACTATTACCCCAGATAAAGCCTACCTCTGTGATATCAAAACGTCAAAAGGCAGCCCTCTCAGAAAGACTGACTTGGTCTCCTTGGGTATGAAGGCTAGTCCTTATCTTCTGCTGCTGGATCGACCTGTTTTTAAATGCATTTTTATTTAAATTGAAAACAATTTTATTTTACATACCAATCCCATTTCCCTCTCCCTTCCATCCTCCCATGCTCTGCCAATTCCCCCATCCCACACACCCCATCCACTCCCCAGGAGGGTGAGGCCTCAAAATCTGACATTGGGGCAGAACCTAGGCCCTCCCCCATGTATATAGGCTGAGAGAGTGTTCTTCCATAGGCATGGGCTCCCAAAGCCCATTTGTGCACTAGGGATAAATACTGGTCCCACTGCCAGAGGTCCCATAGACTGCCCAGGTCTCCCACTGACACCCATGTTCAGGGGGCCTGGTTCAGTCTTATGCTGGTTCCCCAGCTGTTTTACTGGGGTCTGTGAATTCCCCCTGGTCAGTTCAGCTGTTTCTGTGGGTTTCCCCAGCATGGTTTTGACCCCTTTACTCATCATTCCTCCCTCTCTACAACTGGATTCCAGGAGTTCGGCTCAGTTGAGTGAGCGATCTTGATGACATTTTTTGAAAGCCTGCCATTTTATTAAAGCAGACAGTGCCTGGACTGCTCTTTTGCTGGCATGCTTACTTTTTGCTGGTAAGAACCAATGTCATTCCTCCTTTACATTCCAGCAAAACAAGGCTTGGAAGCATTACATAACCTGCTCAAGGACACCCAGCTAAGAAGCCACAGAGGCTGGGTATCATGGAGCATGCCTTTAATCATGGCACTTGGAAGGAAGATGCAGATGGATCTCTGTGAGGTCTACTAGGAGAGTTCTAGGCTATCCAGGGTTATATACTAAGACCCTGTCTCAAAATAAACAAATAATAAATAAACAAACAAATAAATAAGTTGCAGAAGCAAGGATGGCATCTTCATCATGTGCCTTTCAACTTCTGTTGTTTCTGCTTCAATATACTCCCTATTGGCAAGCAGACCAAGAATGAGGACCCTGTTACATATGACCAACCATACAGCTTAATTGCTCCCAGCATTTCTTACTGTGTGTAAGCTAGATGACAAACCACATTTTACACTGAATACCTGGATGGCTTTCACTGCAAATAGGGAACACTAAAATAAAACTGGAAACATTACAGTTCTATTGGTCAGAAGCCTATATTTTCAATCCTGCCTTGGCTATGTTTATGTTATATAAATTGGGCAATTCAGTCTTGATGTAGCTTGCAAATGAGGTGATAATACTTTCTTCAGAATTATTGTGAAAGTAAAATGAAAGGAGCTAGAAGAAAGTGCTATTAAATGGAAGGCACTATTGTAAAGTTATTAGTAATGGTATAATAATTCAGTTATAATTACAATGATAAATATACTGATAATGCCCACAGAACCAGAACCTAAATGATCAGTATTTATCATTATAAACTATTTTGAAATACATCTCAAAGTGTAATTAATAAGCAAATATGAAGACGCATCCCTTTAACGTCAGCATAGAAACTGCTTAAATGGAGTCCTTATCTCTGAGTCTCTCATTTTCTTTTTGGAGTGTGTGGGCAAGAGAAACATGAGTGGGAGAGGGGCTGAGGATGGATGCTTTGGAAGCTGTTGGTTAAACCTAAGCATCATTGTTGTTCTTTACTCAATAAGCAGCCACCACCCCTGCAAAGCCTCTGTAATTAGCCCTTCTACACCAACTCTCTCCAGCTGTCTGTTTCATTCAGGCCCTTGGCATCCTCACTTTCCTACTGTAACAGCTTCTTCACTGACCTTTCTGCCTTGAGAATGTCCTTGCCCAGTCAGGCTACATGTCATTTCCATGGGTTATCTTTATTTTTAAAAGACAGATCCTACTATTTAAAAACCATTAGTGACTCCCCATCACCTGAAACATCTGTTACCAACAGAGGCAGTGTGGAATTGAAATAATTTGTTACTGCTAATAATTAGAGAGCAGAAGTCTGTGAATAATTTATTTTTTTTTTTTGTTTTACTCTTTAAAACCCAATTAGAGCGATGTTCATTGTGCTCATTGCTGCCTAGTGTGGGAGGTAAGGATAGACAGTGGTGAATAACCCTGTATAAGCCCATACACAATGTTATTCATCATTTATAGTGTAGGGAAGACTCTTAAGAACCAGGAGCCAGAAGAATGAAATCCATGCTCTTCGGAACATCATTTAAAGGGATTAAGTATCTAGTGCCTAGTTTGTTTCCATCAATTTATTCTACCCCGTATCTCTTCTCCCAACTGCACCCCATGCTTTTTCCCAGACATTCATTTCCTACTCAGAACTCACCCTTCCTTTATGTTGACAACAGCCTGGCTTTCTGTTGGAGAAGTGTGGTTTACTTGTTTCCAGCCCACAGGTTTCAGGTGAGGTTGGCCTCAGTCTCATCCTTTGGGTTGAGCCCTGCATCCCATAATAGGGTAGTAGACCTATGAGATTCTACCAGCCATGGTGCTGGTTGCAGATGAGCAGGTACTTCCAGCTGAGCCAGTGAGATGCAGCTGGTAGTTTTACAGGATTAACTGGGAAAGAAAGGCTGTGTGTTCAGGAAGGTGCCAGTACAATATACACCTGGTATGGCTGGGGCTCTTTACACCCTGGGAAAAGCCTACCCAATATGTATAACACAGAAGAAGGGAATGTTGGGAGACAGATGGACAAAGTCTTGATGCCATCATTTTATTCCCTGGATTCACTTGAAGCTACAACTTGGTTTAATGGGACACTATGCTTGTCTGCCTCTCTTACTTAAGGAAGTGTGTGTTCATTTTCTGTCACTTTGAACCAAGACTTCTAACTAATTATGGACTTCTTAACATTCCCCCAATTATTAGAAGCTCTCCATGTCTACATGTTTATGTTTACAGTATAGACTATTCATCTCTGTTTCCCAACCCAGAAATTTTTATTTATTTTCTTAAGCCCTGGTAAGATTACTAGTACTTTTCCATCTTACCTAGTCATAGTATCCCTCCTCTTTCTGTTCCTGTAGCCCAGAGTCTCGAAGCTCATCATACTGTGTATTGCTATTTGGAAGATGATTTCAGATTCCCCCTCTTTCTCTTCTGGTTTCTTTTAGACAATGCTTCAAATGCAGCTCTAGCTGGACATGAACACTGCATAGATACCAAGGTGTTCTCAACTTACAGAGATCTGCCTGCCTTTACCTCTCGAGTGCTGGGAGCAAAGGTGTGTGCCACCATGCACAGCTACTTTCTTATATAGCTGTATAGTCCTAATATGCTGCACAGTTTCTGTGATAGACAATAAATAAATATTCATTGTTGGAAGTTTCCTATCCTAACTACCCAGTCCCAAATAACCACTCTGAGGCTTATATTAATTATAAAAGTTCGGCCGATAGCTCAGGCTTGTCTCTTCCGTTTAAATTAGTCCAGCTTCTTATCTATGCTTTGTCATGTAGCTCATGGTTATTGTCTCCATTTTTACACATCCTGCTTCCTCGGCTTCCTCGGTAGCTGGCTGGCATGGCCCTGACTCCACCCTTCCTCTTCCCATCATTCCGTTTGGCTTTTCCTGCCTATACTTTCTGCCTGGCTACCAGCCAAACAGCACTTTATTAAGCCAATTCAAGTGACAAATCTTACAGTGTACAAAGGGAACATTCCACAGCAATTCATTGTTTCAGTTTGGTAGAAAGAGAGAAGTAATAAAGGAGACTAAGATAAAAGTGAAAAATGTACATTTTGCTTTTTAAATGTGCCCTAAGCTTGGACCATGGTAAAGGAAGATAGGGACAACTCACTGAATAGCACATTAAACCTATTTAATCTTTCCTGGGAACTGTGCTTCACAGCTGCAAAATACACAGTAGTCCCTAGACAGGAAGAGTTTAGCACTGTCACATAAGAGTAGCGGGAAGAAGTCTACAGCCACCAAGCCATGGTCAGTGACAGTGCATCTCCCAGAGTAGACAGAATGTCAGCCTCTGTACCATCTCTCAGGTTGCCCTGACTTCCATTCTCTAGGTCAGGACATCTGCCAGACCACCTCATTGACCTTCTAAAGTTTCTCTGCCTCATTGTCATTCTAGAGTTCCTCTACCTCATTGACCTTCTAGGGTTCCTCTGCCTCATTGACCTTCTAGGGTTCCTCTGCCTCATTGATCTTCTAGGGTTCCTCTGCCTCATTGACCTTCTGGGTTCCTCCACTCATCCTGTATGTCAGGTTAGGATGTTTCTGAAGTTCAGCTCTGACCTGTCACCCCTTGTTCACAAACCACAGGTACCCAAGGTATGGTGGGTTTTTTTGTTTGTTTTGTTTTGTTTTTGTTTTTTCCACTTAAAATTTTTATTAGCTAAACTTCTTCTTTGGTAGTTTCACACATGTATATAATGCATTCTTATTACTGTCATTCCATATTCTCTAATTTCCTCTCTCACTTGTCTACTCCCCCTTTTATTTAATAATCTTTTAACTGCCTTTATATCTTTTGTTTTTGTTTGTGTTCCACAGTGGGTGGGTGATGGGAGATGTCATTCTGCGAATATGTTTCTCATACTGGTTAATAAATAAAGAAGCACTGTTGGCCAATAGGAAAGCAAGATAGGCAGGACTAGGAGACAAGGAGGATAAGAAGTAGTAGAGAGGAGTCAAGATGGAGAGACCGGGGAGAGCACAATGCCAGCCCATTCCCCGATAAGATGAAAGCATGTGGAAATATGTAGATTAACAGAAATGGGTTAATACTTAAGACAGAGCTAGTCGTTAAGAAACTAGTAACTGGCCAACAGCATTGTATCAAATACAGAGTCTCAGTTTGTTAATTGGGGTTGGCATGGCAGTGGGACAAGACCAGCGGCGGGAGGAAAAACTTACCCCTTACAGGTGGGTCTGTGGGATTAGACGTTTTTATTGGAGCCTGATGAGTTCACCAGAGGGTATATAACAGAAGACAGTGTCTCCCTGTGTCCAAGACTCTGCCAGTAGCCAGCAGCTCAGAAATAAGTAAGGCACTTCCCCCATCCATGTCTGAATTGACAGAACTAGTCCAGTATAGTCCCTGTGTAAGTAGCCACAGTTGCTATGAATTTATGAATTTATGATCGTTGTGTCTCTCTGTCACATCTAGAGGATAGGATCCCTCAGTTGTTTATCTTATCTCTCTGCTTTCACATTGCTTCCCAGCTCCTCTTCTATGATGTTTCCCCAGTTTAGAGTGAGTGGTATAAACGGCACGTTTAGGGCTAAATCCTCAACCATTACTTATTCTCAGCATCTTGGACAGCCGTGCAGCCCTGCATTCACTACCATTCATCACCAAGAAAGGCTTTTATAGTTGGGGGTGAAATCAGACTTTGTCTATAGGTATAAAGACAGGTATTTAGAAGGCATTTTGATGCTGTACCTCAAAAAGACATAAAGGTATGTCTTTAAAGGCTCATTTCAGGGGGGCTGGAGTAGCCCAGCACCCATGCCGTGAGCATGGGTGCAGCCCTGACATAGCCTGGAACACCAGAGTGAAGAGTCTGGATGGCTCAGTGACTTAGGATAGAATCAAACATGACTGCAGAAAAAAAAATGTCACTGCAATGATGTCTATTGACATTCTGCTATACTCATAGATTGGTGCCCAGCCCAATAGTCATCAGAGAGACTTCATTCAGCTACTGGTGGAAACAGATACAGTCAAATATTAGGCCAACCTCAGAGAATCTTGATGAAGAGAGAGGGGAAGGATTATAGGAGCCAGAGTGGCCAAGAATATCAAGAAAACCCACAGACTCAACTAACCTGGGTTCATGGGAGTTCACAGAGACTGAACTGACAGCAAGGGAGCTTGCATGGGACTGACCTAGGGATTCTGCATGTATGTTACAAGCATGTACTTTGGTCCTCTTGTGGGACTCCTAACAGTGGGAACAGGGACTGTCTCTGGTGTTTTTAGTGGCATTAGGGGCCCTTCTCCTCATACTTTGCCAGCCTTAATATAAAAAAAGGTGCTTAGTCTTTCTGCAGTTTGATATGCCATATTTAGTTGATATCCATGGGAGGCTGGACCTTTTTAAAGGGAAAGGAGGAAGAGTGGATGGAGGAGTGCAGAGGGAAGAGGAGTGGTAGGTGTTAGTATTTAGGCATCTGTACTGGTCTGTCCTTGGGGTTCTGACAGGATACGCCCTCAGCTGCAGCCACTAAGAGCACCACCTATGCATATTCACTATGTTCCCTTTTAAAAGGGCCCTGACTACTTCTCATTCCCCCTCTCTCTGTTCCTCCTTTCTCCCCTTCTTTCCTCTCTCTCCCCCTTTCCTCTCTCCTGCTGCTCCTGCCTCCAGATACCTGTCTCCCCCTTCCCTTTCCCTTTTATGACCCCTTTCCCTAATTAAAAAAAAAAAACCCTCTCTTTCTCGATTTTCTTGAATTACAACAGGAGGGACTGGGAGGAGAAGCTGAAGTCAAAATGTAAAGTAAATAAAAATAAATTAAACAAATAATTTAAAAAAAAAGTTGGAGAGACAGAAGTGAGCTTGCTGATCTCCCAGAACCTGTGTTTGGTTCCCAGCACTCATGCTGGGTAGCTTATAGCCACTTGTAAATCCAGCTCCAGGGATTCTGAAATTACCTTCTGGATTCTGAGTGCATACAGACAGACAGACAGACACACACACACACACACACAGGGAGAGAGAGAGGACAGAGACAGAGAGAGAGAGAGAGAGAGAGAGAGAGAGAGAGAGAATAAGTCTTTGCAACACTTTCCTGTAGGAGCCTCTCTGCTCTAGCCTGGACACCCTCTCTTTTCAGTACCTACACTCTGTCTTGTAGGAGTGTTTCCAGTGCTGATCCTGATCTAACCATATCCTGCACTCTGGATAGTTCTTTTTTATTTTTATTTTTCATTTACTTTACACCCTACCACAGTTTCCCCTCTCTTATCTCTTCCTGCACCCCCATCTCCTCTCTATACCCTCCCATTTACTCCTCTATTTCTGTTCAGAAAGAGACAGGCTTCCCATGGGTGTCAATAAAGCATGGTATATCAACTTGAGGTAGGACTAAACTCCTCCCTTTGTATTAAGGCTGGGTAAGGCATCCCACTATGGGGAATAGGTTCCCCAAAGCCAGCTCAAGCATTAGGGAGAAGTTCTGATCCCACTATGAGTCTCACAAATAGACCAAGCTACACAACTGTCACACATATGTAGAGGGCCTAGGTTGGTCCCATGCCGGCTCCCTAGCTTTCAGTCCATAGTCCGTGATTTCCTGTGAGCCCAGTTTAGTTGTTTCTGTGGGTTCCCTTGTGATGACCTTGAGCCCTTGGCTTGTTTGCACAATCTCTCCTCCCTCTCCTCAATAGGATTCTTAGATCTCGGCCCAGTGCTTTGCTGTGGATCGCTGCACCTGCTTCCATCAGGTACTGGATGAAGGCTCTCTGATGACAACTGGGGCAGTCACCGATCTGCTTACAGGGGAAGGTCAGTTCAGGCATCCTTTCCACTACTGCTAGAAGTCTTAGCTGGGGTCATCCTTGTGGGTTCCTGGGTGTTTCCCTGGTACCAGGTTTCACCTTGACCCTGAAATGCCCTACCTATCAAGACATCACTTTTATTACTTCCCCCCTCCATCCCACTCCTACCTTCTCAACCTGATCCCTTTTGTCCTCCTCTCCTGTCCCTGCCTGCAGTTCACCCAGGAGATCTACTCAGTTTCCCATTCCCGGGAAAATCCATATGTCCCTCTTTCGGCCTTCCTTGTTACCTACCCTCTCTGGGGCTATGGATTGTAGTACGGTTATCCTTTACTTCACAGCTAATATCCACTTATGACTGAGTACATGCCACAGTTGTCTTTCTGGGTCTGGGTTGTCTAACTTAGGATGATTTTTTTTTTTAGTTCCATCCATTTGCCAGCAAATTTCACACTGCCATTGTTTTGTTTTATTTTTTTTTCAGCTAAGTAACACTCTATTGTGTAAATGTAAACATTTTCTTTATCCATTCTTCATTTGAGGGGCATCTAGGTTGTTTCCAGATCCTGGCCTGGAAAGCTCTTTTAGGGAAACGTTTGTACTGGGAACATTCACCTCCGATCTGTGCAGATATAAAAGTTGTTATCCTTTGAAACCAAAGATTAGTATCACCCCCTTTCTGAGGCTGTCAATTAAATTGACCTTGCAGCTCTCACTACAGCCCTAAATTTGTGTTGACCATATGAATATCTGTCTGCCTGTCTGTCTGTGTCTGTCTGTTTGACCATCTGTCTTCCTCCTTCTTCACTGTTATCATTATCATCATTAATCTGTCTGTCATATGTCTGTCTGTCCATATTATGTATTAGGATAAGGTAGCTGATGTAGAACTGCTGTTAAAATCCACTTAAAGTTTATTTTGTGCTTGTTTACCATCAATGTGGCTTGAGCTTCTTGTCCCCATGGCTACTTGTGAGCAAAGACCCTGCAATCTGAGTCTCTTTTAAAAGTTAGCTTTGCCATCTTAGAGGCCTTAGCTGTCTCTTGAGAACAGGAGATGATAGGGGGCATGAAATATTTTAGCGACTAGACCAAGAAGTGGTGTATGTTTTATTCTGCATGTTCACTTGACAGTGGCCAGATTTGAGTCTTGTGATGCCAGTTCAGGAGGAACAAGGAAGGATGGAAAATTCAGTTTTCTGGTGGGCTCTGGGTGAGGAAATGGCATTGATGAGCCTATGGCTTCTACTGTCAGTCTCTTATTGGAGAATTTTGTTCAATCATTTCTGAAGTTCTGACCAAAGGACCCTATACTTCTCAGGTAGCAATGATATTGGAACCCTGAACACCTATTCAGGGAGCACTGAGCTTACTACATTTTCAATTTTGAAGTTGCTTAGCTGCTCTTAAGAAACCACAAACTTCTTGAGTGCCTTTGACCATAATTTTATCTTTGGTCCCTTCTTACCTTCTTCTTCATCCCCCTGTTCCTGCAACTCCCTTTTCTTTTCTTCTGGGTTCCCCTTTCGTCTATTTTCTATCCCCTTTTGTCTTCTCTCAACTTAGCTTTCATTTGTATCTGAAATGCAGGAACAAACACAGAGAATCAGGGAGGGGAACATGAGTGGTCACAGATTGGCAGAAAGGTATGTTTATGACTCACTTCCTTCTGCTCACCTGTATGTGGTGCTGAGCAGGCTAAATATTTAACTGTGGATATATAGAAAAACTAAGGATATTCTGCATGGTGTCTTTGGATTCCCTTTATCTATTATTAACACTTCACATGTCTTAGTATCCTTAAGATCCATTTCCTGGAATGGGAGCTATCTATGATGCCTAATAGTAAAGTGAATATCTTAATCTTTTTTCCCACTTATATGCTCACACTTAGATGTCCCACTTCTGAAGTTCTGAAATAGTCTTGAGTTTAAAATGTGTACAAAATTTTGGACTTCTAGCTATCTCATAGGCACAGAAATGAATGCCTTATAAAATTTTCTTATATGAGTAAGAGAGGGAATCAATACTGAGATTCAAGACACAACAAGCAAATTCTCTAAGGTAGCACAGCTTAGAGTTGATGGAAACAGTAAAATGATGCTGGGTTGGCTCCTGCTGCCATTAGACATGAAGCTGCACTCTTAGGTGGATGAGGTGAGCAGACCAAGATGTGCAGGCTCTATATTGTTTGGATACAAAGAGCCTGGGAAGCCTGGCTTTTCCTATAGTAATCTAAGCCTACCTTTCCCCACCAGCTTACTATATTAGGCAAGTCTGCAGGAGGCCTGGAGATGGTGGGGATGGAGTTTCTGGCTTCCAAGCCCACTTTCTTATCTGTCAAATGAAGTGTGAAGGGAATGCTTCCTAACTAAAAGTTGCGATGAGTCATGGCTTTAATTGTTTTCTATTTATAATCATGTTGGGTGAGATCATCTAGGCAGATCACTTTATTCTCCAAATGATGTGCAAGGAGCTGCTGAATGCAGGAAGCAGGCCACCTTCCAACTCATCTACCAAGTGATATGCTCACTGAAATGGACAGAGGCAGGGCCTGGAAGAGGTCACAGAGGTCCTGGGATTTGTCACCAGACACATGGGAGTTTAATCTTTAATACTTACTTGGTAGTTAAATGACCTCCCCCAACCCCACTAAAATGAAAATAGCTTCCTTACTACTTACATATATTTAGTAGGTAACATTTTAAAGGTAACATTTTTATGATAGATATTTACTTCCTCTGATTGCAGTTTTTATGTTCTTACTATATCTACATTTGCAGAAAACTTCATGAGAAAGGCATGAGGAAACCATACTCAAAGATATAGTCCTTCCTCATTTATCATTCAAGATCAAAATAAAGGATTACAGGAGTCATTTCTTTTTCTCCTCTTGTTTTTCATTCATTTGCTTATTCAGCCAACATCTGGTAAGCAGCAAGTGTGTGCCAGACATGGCAGTAGGGATGGGGAAGTACCTAGCACATGCAGCACATGGCAGCAGGATGGGAATTCAACACTCCAGTGGCTCCTTTGCCGTTGTGCAAAGGTGGGTGGAAGCTCCCCAGGCCTGTCAAGTGACTGCTTTAATCTCATCTGTCTTAAGCCTCAGAGTTCTTATTGTCTTCAGTGGTTGCTACGAGGGTTAAATGAGACAATTCCTAGTAAGTGCTTTGCCTGACACTTAGTAGATAGTAGCCACATCAGAATGCTTTTGGTGCAAGTAACAGGAAATCCAACCTCAAGTGGCCAAAAGAATAAAATGAATACTTCTATTATTTAATATAAACATAAGAATAATAGGTGATCCAGGAATGGTTGGTTCAGAGGCTCAATCCTGTTGGAAAAAAGCCCAGGTTCTTCCCCACTTTTTGCCCTGTCTTCTTCAGCAAGGTAGGCTAATACTCAAACTAGTTCTCATAATCACAGTAGAGCATCACACACACAAGTGACAAGCTCCAGAGGAAAGTGAGCTATTTTCAAAGCCATTGCGCCTCATCCCTCCTTCCACATCTGGCTAGCCATTATGTTTCATTAATTAGTGTTTCAATACATCATGGAGCAGCAGACCATGGGGTGCCACTGGTGGGTTAGACCAATAAGAATACATTTCTGAAGCAAACCTTTACCTAAACAACACTCTGGATTTTGCTAAGAAGTGGGAGCAACTACGTATGTTCAGTCTTTTGCATTTTCAGTGAACACAGTTTCTGAGGAAATTAATGAGGGTCAGCACCATGGATTAAAATCTAGCTACTTCTTGTTGGCTCACTCTTGAACACCATAGAGCCTTTGATTTTGAAGGTCTTGCTGACGTATACCCAAGGAATGATGAATGGTTCCTTGTTGGATTCCCACCAGTAGATAGATACTTCTCGCTAAAGCATGGCTGAATGGCTTCTTGTGTGGCAACCCTGGTTAGTTACTTAACATTGAAATTCACTGAAATAAAGACCATTTCAAACTCATTTCTCCAGCTGTGTATCTCACATGCCAGATTTCCATAATGGCTGTGGTAAGTTTAACTCCCACCAGCAGTGAATAAGGGCTTCTTTTTTCTCTGCATCCTCTAAAGCATTTGTTGTTTTCTTTTCTTGATGACAGCCATTCTGAATGGAGTGAGATGGAATCTCAAAGTAGTTTTGATATTCATTTCCCTGATGGCTAAGTCGAACACTTTAAACAGTATTTATAGACAGTTTCAACAAAGGGGGTAACACATATTCTTTGCTCACTGAAAAATTGTTGAATGAGTGAAGGCATGGCTGTGAAACCATTTAGGACACAATGTGTACAGTGTAGAGATGAGGTGAGAAGAAACTGAAGTAGGGCAGAGAGGGTCAAGACACAAGATGAGTTGAGAAGCACAGCTTATGAGTGAAATTCAATGTAAATGAGTTATTCTGAGGCAAACAAAGGGTGAATGAGTTAAATCATTTGGTCTGGTGGATTTGCTAACGAGAACTCAAGGCTCAGATTTATTATTCAAGCATGTGCTTTTTTTAAATAAGGACCGGAGGTTTTAAAATTTCAACCATTTTATCCATCTTCTCTCCATCCTTCCATGTATCATAAACAAGAAAGATATCATTACGAAAAGCTTATGCCAACATGGTCTTGAGTCAGATATTCACAAGTGTATCTCTTGGGCCCTGCTGAGATGACTCATTGAGTATAGTTAGTCAATGCCAAGCCTGATGAGCCGAGTTAGATCCAGATCCAGTCTCTGGACTCCATGTAGTAGCTAGAAGGAGGGAACCAACTCCCACAATTTGCCCTCTGACCTATTGCTCCCACATTCCCTCCCTCCCACATTTAAATTTTTTCTTTGGGGCTCTTCCATTAAGTGCACTTACTGCTTTGCAGAGTACCAGGGTTTGGTTCCCAGCATGTTCCAGGGGATCCACTGCCCTCTTCTGACCTCTACTCAGATGAGTACATTCAGGGACATATACATACACATAAAAATAAACTAATAAATCTTTAAGAAATGTCTCTCTTGCATATTTGGATAGCAAAACTGTTGTTCATTTAGTAAAAATATCTGTCTAGCATTTAGTGCCACTAGCACACTAAATGTGCAGGAGGGGGTGGAATATGACATGTGCTGTCACAGTCAGAGTGAGTGTGAAAGTTCCAGGAGCAGTTTGAAAGATGAATATTGAGTTATGACATTTGAAGGACGATGGCACTTCCATAGGTTCTAAGGGACACATGTACACAAAGAGGAACCTTCATGAAGGAAATTCCTAGCACTCTGTAGGGAATGTGGTAGTTTTGATTTGCATAGATTTATTCTTTGACCTTCTCAACCTGAAGGGAATTCAGACTATAAAACAGTTGCTGAATGTCCAACAAAAGCTAGCAACAATAGTGTATTCATTATAATTCTCATTACAATGGGGACTGATGGAGGACAGCTGAGGAGATGCCCTTGTGCTTATTGTCACCACTTCCCCTGTGGGGGATATTGATGGCTAAGAAGCATCATTTGGGGAATTATTGCTTCTCTCCTTTTTCCTCAAGATAATGTGCATGATAAGGCTATTAAAATTAAAATTAAAATAATCTCCTCTGCCAGAGGTAAAAGAAGAAAAGAAAGAAGTATAAAGGAGTCTATTTCCTACTGGCTGGATTTTTGAAGGGTGCCATGGGACCAGAGAAGTTTGGATGGGGATCACAGGAACTTAGGAAAGTAAAGGACTGTTGTGATTATCTTGAAGTTGAGAAACAAGAGAGAAATTCATTGCCTTTTTGTGTCATGTTCACACCTTGGACTAGCTTCTAGTCAAATCCGCCACCCACCCCCACATACAGACTACTATAATTGCTCTTGGTTACCCACAGAACTTGATGGCAAGATTCTGTAGCTGAAGACACCATGCACACTGGGCACATGACATGGAGAAATCAAGTTGGTTCTGACTAGAAGCTTCCTGTACCCTTTGGGGGAAGAAGTCATCAGAGCTCTAACCCACGTGGGAACCTTGTGATCTACAGTAACAGTGGCATAAATCTTGTGGGAGTAACCAACTGCTTTCTGATTGGATTTGAGACCTGATTCACAGGAGGAAATGCATGTTTGGTAGTCTAAATCCTGCCAAGAATCCAATTTCAGAGACTACACAGGCTCAAGGGATGAATCTACTATAACCATTTTTCTAAATGAACATAATACCAAATATTTTTCTGAATTCGTATTTCTCTGCCTGTAGATTAGTGCAGCTCAGACCTCATCAGAGTAGTTTTTCTGTGCAGAGTAGTTTTTCTGGATGGTTATTAATTCTCCAAGTACAGAGAATAAGTGTTTGTGGAATGCTCATCCACAGGTGGGCTAGGTTAACATTACCCTCTCTACCCTGTCACAGCTGAGAGACATTTGCAGAAGAGAGGGCAGAAGATTATAGGAGCCAGAGGACAAGGAAGACCAGAGACAAAGAATCATCTGGACATGACAGGGCCACTGCTGTCATGAAGTCACAGCAGCTGTGGTTTCCTGCACAAGAGCTGTATAAGATCAAGACGATCAACATTCTAGGACGAGGGAGAAGAGATTGAGTCTCAGCTCCAAGCTGAGGACCTCTTGGCAACTGTTGGCATCTGGGGGAGGGAGAGTCAATGTTCTTTAAAGGTATAACAACTATGTCTCATTGGGTAGCCCCATACCCATGAAAATATGGGCAGCACAAATTGGACTTGGTAGGTTGTCTATTTAAAAAAATAAGAGAAGGCATGAAGTTGGGGGTAGAATGGGGAGGTATAGGTTATCTGCAGTTAGGCGAAGAGATGGTATATAAATATTATTAAAAATCCTTGTGTGGAACGCTAAAAGAGTAATACAAATATTGTATTAGAAAAGAATCCTGTTTCCTTGGGTAAGTTACTTTATTCTTCATATCTATTTTCCATTTATGGAAAGGCAACAATCATAGAACTAATAATACTAATCATAGCTACACATACCTGCTCACACACAACTAGAATAGTGTATTTGCATGTGTGGTTCTGGGTTTCACAAGTTCTTTTAGAACTTTGATGCACGCAGAAGGCATAGTTCCCATCAATCAAAGTGTGGACAAGTGGAAAACTCACTATGACACCCATTCTGTTCTTCAGCATTTCCATGAGAATAGTCTTCTCAATCCTTCTGGGGCAAGTATGGTTCTGATTCTGCATCTAGAGTACATCACCTATAAGTGGCGGGCCCAGGGGCTTGAGGAATATTAGCAGAGCACCTAAGCAACTACTTGTTTCTTAATTATTTTATCTTTTTTATGTTTTGAATTGCCTAACTACTTGATGCTTTTAGTATTTGGAAAGTTTACTAGACTTGTTTTTGTTTAGTTTTAGGCTGTTATGGAAAGTGTGATGTTTCCCATGAAGCTGTTTCTTTTCTGAGACCTCTCTGTCTGTTGTAGTAGGACCTAAAGCAAGGCAAACCTGTGCTGTACTTAGGACATTGGCTTAATGTGGGGAATTTCAATGTCACTCTGTGTGTTTCCAGTTTGCAGTTTGGACTCTGTAATTGGAGTGTTTTCAAGTCTTCCCTATTTGCTTCCAGTTTTCTGAGACTCCCCTTGAGTTTTTGTTTTTGTAGAGTTAGAATTTAAATATAAACAGAAGATGTCCAAAGATAACTATACTCACTGTGAAGGGCAGGGATTAATTATAAGAGAAGAAAATACAAACTAAAAAGTCACTTCCTGTTTTCCATTGAGGCTGGTACCTCTGTCTCTCTAGGATTCACATATACACTGCTTGACTTGGCATTTACTACCCACACATCCTGGACATTCTTAAAAGAGTTCTGGATATATAATTGGCCATACTGCTGTATTGTCACAAAGGGGTCATTTTTCTAACCTCCAAGTGTTTCCTGGACAGAAGAAGAATAAGCTGGATTTGTATTCACAGCTGCTACCATCCATCTATATGAATTTATTTATATGAATAGAAAGAAAAGTTGACTGGGTCAAGGGAGATGCAAATTTAAAAGGTGCTTTCTTAGTGATATGAATGTGGATACATGCCAAGAAAGATTTCTCTCTTTTGCATTTACCTACTTAGAGAAGTCAAGAAGCACAGAGTTTTCAGTGGAATAGTTGAGCAACACTTGAAATAAAAGTGATCATCCCTATGTAGTCCAAGAAGTCCCAGTGAGATGACAAGAAGTAACGGTTTGTGGCAATGCTTAGTTTATTGCCAAGAAATATTCTATAGGATGCTGTTGATTGAACCTACCCAAAGATATAACTGAAGCTCTATGAAGTCACGGCCTCCATTAATCATGTGGAGGAGCCATTTAGGTGACACTCCTAAGTAGTGGCTCCAGGGACAAAAGTCACCTAGGGGAGCATATGACCTTAAAAAGATTTTCAGATTATCTTCTCATCCTGGCTTCTCATCCTCTAGCAAAGTTTCCTCAGCTTCCAGTTTTTCAAGGTGACTTCACATTCTGCATTTTCAACAGCTCACCCCAGGAGGTGGAATCAAGAGAGGAGAGTGCAGGTAGCAGCAACATCCTGGTGTTTCCCTTTGCTGTTTTCCATTTGTATATGAGAATTAGCAGCCCCCCTGCCATTTGAGGAGGCCATGAAGTTGTTCACTAAGCATAAATCTAACAATCCCCACCTGCCTTGTGGTTACTGTGCATCTGTTTTCATTAGAGGCAGCAAGGGTGCATGGTTGCCTCCTGTTCATCCCCCATGTGAAGAGCCCTGCTTGTGCTTATGGGATGTGGTGAGCAGTTAGGAGGAAAGCAGCAGTGTTTGGCAATGATGGGGGCTTACCTCTGTGCTAGGGGATGAAAAGCGCATAAAGCGCTCTGCAAATTGAATAGTGTTTAAGCTTCCCTTCGAAGACATGGGTGCAGAAATTACAAGGGATTTGGGCTGTCTAAAGTGATATTAATCAAAATATAAAGGGATGTTTCAAGCATGTTTGGTCATGTTTCCAGATGAACTTGGTCCTGAGCTCATGTTTTTTTCATGGTTCAGGTTCACCCTTGATTGAAGGAAACTCTGGAATTTCTCACTCACCTCTTTTTAGAATTCCATTATCCAGGGACGTTTCTCATCCCTACCATGTAGGTGCATTAGTCATGCACAGCCTTGCTTTTTTTTAATGGGCAAAGTCCTCTGGGAGGGGGGTGTGGCACAGTTTGCCCTTCCTTTCCCCTTTCTTCCTCTTTCCCTCCCTCCCTGTCTTCTTGGTCTCCTTTCTTGCACTTTAGATGTGTCCCAGGCTGGCTTTAAAATCTCTGCATGGTCCAGGCAAGCTGGAAGTTGCCATACTCTTCCTTCAGCTTTTCCAGTGCTTGGATTTAGGCTTGGGCTACTGTGCCCATCTGGGAGGAATGGTTCTTGCCTCCAACAGTTTTGTTTAGGTTCTTCTAATGTAGAGTTTTGTCCTTTATCCAGAGAGCTGGGGTAAACAACAAGCTCAAAGGTCAAAGTACCGGAGACGATTTATCAAGCTTACATTTATATTTGTATCGGGCAGCAATTCAATTATGATGATGTTGACCAATGACTTTTTTTTTGGACTATTCAACCTCAAGTGGTTAGAAATTAGAAGACATAATCAGTTCAGCTTTGCACATCTTGGTTATAATTATTCTTCAAAGACAACCATTTACTGGTTCAATTAATGAATATGGACATACATTTTAGAAAATCACTACTAAAATAAATGTGGCAGGATTGAAAGCAAGCACAATACCTGATAGAAATGTGAGTTACTAAATAAATTAACTGAAAAAAATCAATATATATTGCAGGGATCGCTTTTGAAGGTAGAACTAGATGGGAAAAACGAGGGATGAGTTTTGTTATTGGGAAAATATATTGTAAAAGTATAATAATTAAAACAGTGTACATACTCAGATATAGGCAGATAAGGTATGAATAAAATCAAGTGAAAAGTCTAGAAATTGACCAAGTAAGTATGTACACAGTATTATATGTAATACAGATTAGTTCTTTAAAGAGAAAGGGTAGATAAGTCAACACAATGTTTTAGGACCTATAGACCAAATGTCTAAAAAATGAGATTGGTCCATTTACATTACTCACATAGGAAACTTTAGAAGGAAAAGGGATAAAGAAGAACAGGCAGAAAAAGTAAGACAAATAGATGGAAGATGCCACCAGGTGCCCAGTGTGAAAGCCTGCAGGTACTCAGGGGAGACTCCTGTAGTACAAAGATGCCTTTCAGATGCCCGGTGTGTTAGAAAGGCTAGCTTCCCAATTACCCACCCATTTTGAAGCAGAATTGTGGCTTCACAATCAAAGGAGACTATTGCAATTTTCCCTGAGCTAAAGTAATAAATAGTACAAGTGGCTGTTGCTTATGGAAATTGAAAGCACCACTGTAAGGTTTGGAACATGTTAACTGAAAATCATTTGCATTTATTTTACCATCCATCTTATCCTATAATGTTAGTTATGCTATTATTCGGGCAGTTAGATATGGTATTGGAATTTAATGCTGACTCTTGTTTTGTCTACTATTTCTCTGACCTTTTTGGGGGGCACTTTTTAAAATCAGTTTATTTTTAACATTGCAACCCCAGTTCCCCTTCCCTCCTCCCCTTCCACTTCTCCCACTGCGCCCCCCCCCAATCTTCTCCTCGGAGAGGGTAGGAGTTCCCCTAGGAAGTCTACTAAGTCTGTCCCATCATCTCACTGAGGCAGAACCAAGGCAGCTCTCTACCCCCCCCCAACCCCCTGTGTGTAGGTTGGTCAAGGTATCTTTCCATATAGAATGGGCTCCACCAAGTCAGTTTGTGCATTAGAATTAGTTAGATCTTGGACCCACTGCCAGTGGCCTAGCATATTGTCCCAGCCACACCATTGTCACCTATAGTCCAGTGAGACATTCTCTTTTCTGGTCCTTGTGCTGGTTGATTAAGTGAGCATGCACACTGCCTGATTTCTCAATCTTTTCCTGTCATGTTTTTTTTTTCTTGAGCTACAAACTTCCCTCCCAGATTTCAGCTGCAGCTTCAGTTTCCTCAAAGAGACTTTGACTTGTGTTGCCAGCTTTAATCATCTCCATGGATTCAAGAACCCAGCAGTTCACAATGCATCCTCATTCTGATTAATTGGTTGTGGTCAAGCTATTCTTGCCTGCCTCCTACCTTGTTTCCATTTCCTGCATTGTTTCCTGTGACATCACAGGGGTTCCAACAAGCTTACTGAAATCAATTATAAACTCACACAAACACTTAGAAGGTAGTGCTGTTCTTTAGAAGGTTTTGAGGTATGAATTTATACTCACAGGCTTCGGTGTCTCAAACATATATCCTTGTTTTCACTTCACGCTTGCCCCCTACTCAAAGCTGGAAACAGACTGTGGGATAGTGGTGGTATGTGCTTTTAACATGTTCTGATTAATTTCATTGTCTTACTGTACTAGGGGCCCTTGAGAAATGTTTCTCTTTGTGACTGAATGAAAGATGTCTTTGAATTTTCGCTTGCCAGCATTAGGGAGAGCCATATCTTGAAGGATGGGCAGAGCTCATCACCCTCAGCAACCCTGTTCTGTAATCTGGTTACGAAGCCTTTTCTCTACTATTGTGGGTGTGAGAAATTTCCCCATGGAAATTATTTTCTGCCAGTCTGCTGCCTTCTGTTAGGTCCTACAACACTTCCCTCCTTTACTTGTAAACAGTATGTGTTCGCACTTGGTACTACTTTGTAGTTTCTGTGGTTGCTCTGGTGAGTTCAAGATTTCTAGTTTCTTTACAGTTAGCTGAAGACCTCTCTTGTTACATCCCTACCTGCTTTGCTGAGATGCTCAGAAACCTCCACTGTCTCAGGGGTTTAAGTAGATGTCTCTGAAAGGTGCTTGGTTTGGTGACATCTTGAGGGATGATGATTTATTGGTACCAATCACAGTGGTTTGTAGATTGCAGTTAGTCCTCCACTTTAAATTTAGAGGTAGAGGATGGGGAGGTAAAGTAGTAAGGATCAAAAAGGTCAGAGGTGGATTGTTGTGGACAAAGCAGAGCTACAATCTCCCTTTATCCAGACAAAAGAAGCATCCATTGTTCTTTAATTGTCATCAGTTCATTATAGGAAGTAGCAGGGCTTCCTAGGGGAAACAGTACTGATACGTATATCTTTCTATATGCTAGGGATTCTTGTAAGTACTCCCTCTCACATATATCTGAGATATTTGCATACTACCAGTTTGTGTAGACATTTGTGTGTGCGCATATACAATGCAAGCCTGTATCGCTTAACAGAAAGATTTAAAGATGGTGACATTCAGGTCTATCACTTTTAAATTGTGATCATGGGTGAGTAACTTTTCTAAACCTCTGTTTCTTCATCTACAACCCTTTTCTGAATGGGGAATAGAGCTTCCTACACACTGGCTCATGGTAGGTGTTTGATGTGAGTTTTGTTTCATTGATTCATTTTGACCTGGGGCTGGTGTGGTATCTCAGTACCATATGCATCTTTGTGTGGTCCCTTTTAAGATGTTCTCACTTTATGTGTGATTGACAGCTGTTTCTGCCCTTTCATTGCAATGGTCTCATAATTCTGTGTGGCTTCTTCTCTGTTCTCTGCAAGTTCTAATGTCTAAATGTAAAGGGCAGTGGTCTGTTCTCTCTTGCTTTCTTTCTGTATGTTAAAGTGGACCAGATAGAGGTAAACAGAAGGAGTGTGCTTTGTGAAACATGTCAGTGTCTTCTCAAGAAAGAAGATGCACCTACCTCCCAGCTAAAGTGGCTCTGTATACATTGTTTCAGGAAGGCATTCATTTACATATGTGAATATCTGAGTATATGTACATGTGTGTATAGCATCACAATGAAACCTATTCGTACAATTAGTGTATTGATGACAAAAAATAATTCTCAAGAAATATTTTTGTACCATAAATTGTTCAGAGACACCTCAGAGGCTCTTTTTCCAAAGGGAAAAAAGACAAGTTCTCTTTGATGTTAGCATTCCTTTGGCCTGGCTACATAGCGATTGGCCTGGCTACATAGCGACATCTGCTTGCCAAATACATGGATCTCATCTAGAACACAGCTTTGTCTCTCAGAGATATTTAATTCTGTCAAAAGACATTTAGAATCATCTTAAGTGGGCTGCCACCTCTGACACCTACAGCCAGGCATGATAAAAATCCTTCAATGCATAGAACAGGGCAGTTCTCAATTCAATTATCTAGTTCCAAATGTTGATAGGAATTAATAAATCCTGGTTTATAATTTGTAGGTAGAGAATAGGTGATTTTTAAACATAAAGAAGAGTGGACAGTATTTTGTAGTCTTTTCCACAATCTCCCATAAACACCTGTCCCTTCTTGTAAATTCCACCCCTGTTTCAAGCCAAGCTTGTGTGTTATATCTTTGGTAATATGTATGGTCCATGGTTTAAATAAGATTTTTAAGGTATCTTTTTATTTTCCTCATTTTTTTCTGTTACAAACAAGTTTGTGAAGAGATGCATGATGCATAAATATTTGTATAGTTTCTTAATTTTTCACCTCATTAACTCATGTTGCCCAGAGTAAATGTACCTCTAGTCTGAGCTTTCATCTCTCTTCACTCTTCTACTCTGGCAGTATTTGTGGCCATCCTTTGCATGTTTATTTGTTCAAGGGTCCTTACTTTACCTCAGGCCCTGGAGCTAAGGCCAGGTGAATCATAATCTACGTGTTCCAGGGATGAGGCTGGACCCAAGGGAAGGCCTGAGTTTGCCAGGGTGCTGCATCAAGTAGCTCAGATGTTATTTATGTGGCACCTTTCACAGGCCAGGCTTGATCCTGTTGCCGGACCAGAGGGAACCCAGATTGACATCTGACAGTGTGAGAGGACAGTTTCTCACTGAACTTGTATCTTATCAGATTGGTTGATTGGCTGTTTTCTGTCTCTGTGTCCAGTCATTTCTATCATCCCTCCCTTAGGGCTGTCGGGCTGCCTGCCTGGGTTTAGTATGTGTGTTTGTCTCCTTGGCCCCATTGCTATGATTTTCTATTTCTGGATAGTGTTCTTGATCTCTCCTCCCTCCCTCTTTTCCTGCCTTCCTTCCCTTACCTCTTTCTTTTTCTGTGAGATAGGGCCACACGTAGACCAGGACAGCCTCAAACTTGCTGTGTAGCTCAGGATAACTTTGAACTCCTTATCTCTACCTCCTGAATGCTGGGAGTACAAATGTGTACCCCTACAGGAGATTTATGTGTGCTGGGGTTGGGATCCTAGCCTTTGTTCATGCTATGAAAGCATCCTATAAACTCAGCTAATGCCTCAATGCCTTCCCCCATCCTACCTCTCCAATCCATTTTTGCGTTCTCAAGTTTTATTTGGATACTTTCTGTGATTTGATTTTCTCCCTTGTCTTAGTATAACTATTGAACTTCTTAAACATTCTTTTTAAATGTCCTTGGTTCATCTCAGCAATAGAGCACACCATTTTAGTGATTGCCCTTGAATTTGGCACATACATTTTCAGCTAATCCAAGCCCCTTTGATAAATGGCACTATACTTCTTCATGGGTTCTGCAGATACTTTGGCCTAGCCCTGTCTCACATTGTCATCCATTTCCCTTACCCACAAGCTGTAGTTACCACAGGTAGGGTCACTATTATTATCAGGAACAATTTTACATCCATTCAGAATAAGAATGAAGTTACTGTTCTATCTGTTATTTATTTGTTTCTAGCATTCCTTCATCTTCTTAGACAGGTGAGGGTCTGGGGTCCTGAAATACCTCATTTCCTTCTGGAGACTTCTTTCAGTGTTTCCTGTAAGGCAGGTCTACTGCTGACTCACATGCTTGAACATCTCTCATTCTCCTTCATTTCTAGGCAGCACATTTTCTGGCTGTTGAGTTCTAGGTTGTTGCTGTCACATTTTTCCTTTTCACTCAGTGTGTTAACTTTTCCCCTCCATCTTCTTCTTCTATGAGGAGAAGAGAACCAGTGCAGTTTATTCCCATTCTTGGGAAGCAAGGATGTTATCTCCCTCCCCCTGTGTTTTCTGCCTGATTTTCCTCTTTGCTTCTGTCTTCAGCACCCTTACTGTGACCTGCCTGGGTATGGGTTTTTACAGGTATCTTGCTTTGGATTCTGAAGTTTGGTGTCTGTTGTCAATTTTAGATAACTCTCAACTATGTTTTTACTTAAATACACCTTTGCTTTTCCCTCCTCTTCTCCTTTCCTCCTCTCCCCCCCATCCTTCTCCTCCTCTTCTGACATCACCATTAATTGCACCTTGTACCCTTCATAATTGTCCCACAGTTCTGGCCCATTCTCTTCATTCCTTTTGGTCTTTGTTTTACATTTTAGGGGTTTACTAGCAGGTGCATATTTACACTTAGAAATTCTTTTCTTGGCCCTGCCTCTCTACTGGCAAGTCCTTAAAATACCTCCCTGACACACACACACACACACACACACACACACACACACACACACACACACAGAGAGAGAGAGTTTATTTTTGACTTTTAGTATTCCTTTTGACTCTTTGAGTTTCCATTATCCATTTATTCTTAGATGTTTTGTACTAGGAATACAATATATTGCATTGAATATTGCATGCTAAGAATTTTAAGCCACTGTAGTTCTTTTAAGTATTTTATTTACTTATTATATATACAACATTCTGCTTCCATACAAATCTGCAGGACAGAAGAGGGGACCAGGTCTCATTACGGATGGCTGTGTGCCACCATGTGGGTGCTGGGAACTGAACTCAGGACCTCTGGAAGAGCAGCCAGAGCTCTTAACCTCTGAGCCATCTCTCCAGCCCCGCTACTGTAGTTCTTAAAAAAACACTGATAGTAAATATTTTAGGCCTTCATCTGCTATTTACAAGACCTTTGACTTACCTGAGTCAGGATCTAGGAGTAATTTATTGCTGTAGTTTGCATTCTTCACCTTTTAGTATGACTTGTAATTGTTTTTTTGAGAGCAATGCATGCTGTAGAAGGAACTGTGGTGTGTTTTAATTCTTAGTGGAAGATTCTACCAGAGTTGGATGTGACATTTGCAGCTTTGTTTTTGTGGCTAAACTTTCCTCTAATTTCTCTGTGCTTCACATATTGTTCTTGATTTTTCTTAGGCATTTATTAAATGGGGTTGAGCCCCGTGGTCCTTTCAGGTATGATTTCCTGCCATCATATAGTTGTCCTACTGAAGGAGTAGTAGGGTGCAGGGTGATGATTTTAGAGGTTTCTATCTCCTAGGAGTTCTCTTTCCTGCCTTGCTCTTACTCTCTTCCTTCCTCTCTCTCTCACACTAGTTGCTCCTTGACTGGCTCTTACTTTTAGGAGAACACTAACATTTTGGTTGTCTGCCCTGAACACTAGAGGAGAGGAATTATGCAGGGATGCCTGTTGAATGGGAGCTTTACTGTGTTGTCAGATTCAATACTCCTAACCCAAAATCTGAAATAAGAATTACTCCAAAATCTGAAACTTTTGAACATGAATCTGAATTGTATGTGGGAAATTCTGCATATGACCTCATGGGGTAGGTCATGGATGAAACACAGGCACACTAACAATATTCTATAAAACTGTCTTTAGGCCATATGTATGTGAAGCATAAGTGAATTTTTTGTTTTGACTTCTGTCTTGTGCTTAAGATATCTCATTGTACAAATATACATATTTGAAAATATACTAACAATCCCCACACACACAACACTTTGGGTCCTATTTATATCAACTTGGTTTGGGGCAGAATTTCTGAGAGCAGTGTGTTTGGTTGTTTCTCTTGAGCTGAGTCTGAGTTCTCAGAGAACAATTGTCCAGTGGTCCCTTTACTGAACCCCTTTGGGAATTCAGAGTCAGCTACTGCTCTTGTCTGTTCTTCCAGAGGCTGCTGCTCATGTATCTTTACTCGTTCACATTGTCATTGCAGTCTTCCACCTTAAGAAAATGAATTATGTCCATTTTCTTCTTAGGAAGTTGGCAGCAATGATAGTGTGTATACACACAGTGTGTGTATGTTTGCTTTCTTTCCCTGTGTCCTACTGTCTTCTGACCAAGGTAGCCATGGGATGCCTGAGCCGGTACTGAGAGCTTTGACACTGCAGGGGAACTTTGTATGTTTCCATCAAAATAATGCAGGCGGGAAATTTTTATTTTCCTAATGTTGCATGTCTCCTGTTGACACCTTGTTCAGTGAAGATCAGTGTTCTAGGGTATAACTGTATTGTCTCCCTGGTCCCATCATCAGTATTTAGTGTTTCTATTATCTCAACATAGCATCTAGGAGAAGTGAAATCTAACTCAGGGGAAAGGTTGAGTTGAACCTCAGGGGTTAGGGAACCTCTGTAGCTACCTTAGAAAAAGAATACATTTAAAATAGCAATAAGGTATGTATTATTACTGTGTGCATATGTGATGTGTGTGTGTGTGTCTAGTGCATATTATGACAGGCATTCCAGTGTGCAGTGAAGAAGTCAGAAAACAATTTTGATGAGTTGGTTAGCTCCTTTTAGTTTTGCACAGGTTCTGGGAATTCAACCAGGTTGCCTGACAAACACCTGCCTGCACTGAACCTCTCATGGACTCCCAAATACAATTTTGGAAGCCTTTTATGTATGGAAATGTCTTTATTCTACCCAAATGTTTTTTTCAAACCTTCACTAGGTGCAGAGTATTAGGTTGAGAAAGATTTATTTTTTTCTCTCTCAAAACCATTAGCCTTTGCTTTATTGTCTCCAAGGTTTGAGTATAGTTGAGAATTGTGTCACCGTCTGGCTCGTGTTATTTTAAAATTGAAACCTTTCCCTCTTTCATTGGAAAAAGTTTAGTGTATTTTTTTAAACAGTATTCTGAACTTTTATGATATGTCTGGAGGTTGGCCTATTTCTTACACTGGGCTGGTATATGAAGGCTCCTTTGTCAGGGAGTCAAGCCTGGTTCTAGGACGTGGGACTATATTGTGTTCCTCTGACAAATTTCTTCCTCCAACGTTTTCTCAGGTCCACTTCTCAGGCAGATGTTGGATGCCCTGAGTTCATCTGAATTATTTCCCATGCTCGTTTTTCTTTATATTAGATTTTTAAGCCTTATCTCTATTCATTATGCTGATCCATTTTTATTTTGTTTACTTAGTTGTTCACTTTTCCTTTAAATTAATTCTCTTGCTTCTTGCCTGAAATATTTTCACTTCTCTGTGTAGATAAGTAGGCTTTTCTTTTTCCTCTTCCTTACATTATATTAATTTTTTTCCTTCCCAGGTTCTGCTTTGTTGTTATGTTTGACATGCTGAATAATTTTCTTAGTACAGGCACTCATTGTCCATTCATATTGAAGGACACTAAAACCTGACTGCACGCACTTTCCTTGTGGGTGGGGCTTGTCGGCCTCGAAGCTTTCTTGTGTAAGATAGCTAGGCAGCAGTTTTAGCTGGTCTGCTTTTGGAGGATCACATCATATTTTGTCATTTCCGCCGGTGCCCTTTGGTTTCTCAGAGAGGAGTCTTCTGGTCTCCTATCTAGCAGAACATGTGGGAGACATCCTTGCTTGCTGCCAACATCATCGGAGCAACAGGCCGGCCGAGTCCCCACTCCTCAGCTGACGGCCACCCATGTCTCCACTGACCTTGGCTTCTCCTGGGGCCTTTGTAGCACTGGTGACTTCCTCCCTGTCTGGTGAGGAATCCACATTTAGACTGCAACATTCTCTTTGCCAGTAGGAGGCCAAAATTTGCTTTCTGCTTCTTTCCGTTTTCTGCTTTCAAGAACCTGTTGGAATCACTCACTGTTTGATGTCGCCACGTTCTTTTTGTCCATTTTTATTCTTGAGGGCTTTTGGGTGAAAGAGATTAAGTGAAATGGCCCTGAGCTGACTTGATTATTTTTAACCACGGTCCCTGGAGCCTCTGCTTTCTTGCTTCACTTGTCGCCCAGCTGGGCAGGTCTCTCCTCTCTTTATCAAAATGGCTTTGTGTGCCTCATTTTGCTTCTCAGTTTCCAATGAGAACCTTCCACCCCGATTTCTTTGATTATTGGAAGCAACCTGCAGAGGCCCAGGGAGAGCAGAGTGGTCTGTGTTCACGCAGAGTGCATTTGCCTGGAATGAACCAGATTTTCTGCGGCCTGCCCTAGCCGTGCCGCTGCTTGAGGTTTCCAGGAGTCAACACCGGAAACACAAAGGCCAGGCCACAATCACCTCAAAAGTCACCTTGGCCCCTTTGCGTCCCTTCTGCAGCATGCCAGAGTGTAGAAGCATTTTCCACTCCAGACCCCTCAGGAAGGAGTCTTATGTCTCTTGAACAGTTGTCTCTTCCTAGATGAGCACTAAACAGAGAAAGGGATGGACATTTAAAGAGGTAGGCATCATGCCAAGTGCTGAACATGGGTTTGCTAACTCCATTGTAACAACCCCTTGAGGAGTGTTAATGACCTCATTGCCAAGAGATGGCTGGGAAGTGGAAATATGAGAAACTGTACCTACGGATGTCTAGTCATGAGATGAGCTGATCTTCACTGGACCATTCCGGGAGAGAAGGACTATGTATAGGGAGTGGAGAAAGCCCCAGTGAATGAGGTCCTGAATGAATGTGCTGCTTACATGGTCATGACCATGTTAGGGACTCCATAACCTCAGGTTAGAGAGATGGCAAAACCTTCTTCAGAGAACCAAGTGTGAGTGTTAACAGCATGTGCAGAAAATCCTCCCTAGCATTCTCCTCTTGGGTATTTGCAGCCTGAAGAATGCTCCACCACAGAGACTGCTCCTACCAAGATTAGTAAAGCAGTGTCCTGCTTCCTGGTTTATCTGTATCTAACAACTCTGTCTCCTTGTTCAGCTGTATGCAATAACTTTGCCTCCTTATTTATTGTGTTAGTAACTCTGCCTCCTTGTTTATCTGTATCTAACAACTTTGTCTCCTTGTTCAGCTATATGCAATATTCCATCCCTTAGTTCAAGCCTATATAATGAACATGCTGAGCTTCTGAGGTTCCGTGTTTCCTCCTGTTGAGAGCCTAGATCACCTGACCCTGACTTTCTATGTGCCCATGTGTTTGTCTGTCTTTTCCTTAGCTGCTCCCAGTCATGCTGGATGTGGCACTTCTGTTCCCAGGAAACCTCAAAGGGAACACACTCTGTGCCAAGTGTATCCAGCAGTGTTACTTACTGAATATGTGATGAAGAAGGTCTTCCTTTCCTCGCTACTTTTATATCATCAATCATACCTTGACTCATAGATAGCTACTTAAAAAATCCATAGATCGAATACTTAATCAACTGTCCATTTCCTTTGGCCAAGAGCTTTACCTCGGTTTTCTAATAATGCCTAGGGTAGGTAGGAACAGAGGCGGGGACAGCAAAGAGGACATTGGGTACAGAAATACAAGTATGTCTGTGCATTCACTGCTTAGCGTTCAGGTCCTTCATTTCTTATGCTGGCAAGGAGGTGAATTGCAGATGGCTGTGTGCACAGGAAAGGAGGAAAGGTTTGCTCTGACTCCTCAAGGACTGGCATACTTATAGGGCTTTCTGAAACATCTAGCAAAACACCATCTTTACTCTTTTCTTAATGCAGCACAGATTAGCAGCTCAAAGCCTATGCACATTTTAAGGCCAGGGAGATGAATGTACCACTATGCAGCAGCTTAAATTATGGCCATTGGATGACTAATGCGAGCAGCCAGAACAATGGATTTATTTTCCTGGCAAACACAGTAGAATTTATACCACTTATTTCTTCAAATGAGACTTTTTTTTTTCTTTAGGAATGACATAGAAAACACCCTGAGGTATGATGGAACAAAGAGAAATGTTGACTCACCTTCTCCTTCTTTCCCTGAAGTTCTAGAGGTGGCCCAGAAGCTTCCATAATGCTTGGCACCCTAGGAGGGATAGGGCTTAAGGGAATGACCTGTGTTAAGATTCACTTGCTGGGCAGACAGCATACTACAAGAAGTCAAGGCAAGCCAAACCAAAGCTGTCAGTGTAAATATAGCTGATAACGGGTGGTAGCAAGGGGGATGCAGAAGATAAAACAACTGTTTTCCCCTTGGTGGCTGTGATAAAGGGCATGGGAAGGAAGGTGAAGGTCAGAGAAGCCCCCCCCCCCACCACTCAAAGAGGCAGTGGTTGAATGGATTATAGGAAGGGTCAAGTGGACCAAAGCAATCGGCATCCCTGTCTGGAAGGGCATGGGGAAGGGGAGGCAGGGTAGTGGCTCTAGCCAGCTGGAACAGGGTGGGAAAGCACAGTGGGTGGGTTTTGTACTTGAGGAGAGAGGGGCCTGAGCACCTCTAGACTTCAGAGTACTTGTTGGGGAGGAGACTGGAGTGGCCTTGCAGGGCCTTCTGCTGTGCACAGTGACAGCCACGCTCAGGAAGGTTTGATTTAAAATCAGTTACTTCAGTCAGTTAACTTAAAATCAGTCATGTACAAGAACTTACAAAAACACATGAAATACTTCCAAGAAAAGTACGAAGTATATGTCTTGGAAAGGACTTGAAGTAGCAGTCTGACTCTGTTATATAAAATGATGTCTATAGAGTGGAGCGAGACCCTGTGAGTACGCTACTGTGGGGAGGAGAACAGGAAGGTAGAAGAAATGTTTCAGACGGATGTGAGATTTTCTCATTCCGTCCAGAGTTCATCATCTCGAGAAAGTAGTTCCTCTCTCGGGCACTTTATTCTATTCAAACCAAATTATCTGCGTATGTCTTTCACTTCTAGAGATTCAAACTTTCTGTTTTGGTTTGTCTTGCTTAGTAAATGTTACCTAATTTTCTTTTGCATTTCTGTTTGTAAATTTTCTGTCCAGTCTCTAAAACACATAGAATGGCCTCTGTTGCCGGAGAAAATTTCTCAATAATGATGGGCTGCTTCCCTCAACAGTTAAAATTACTTTATTTATTTGTTTTTATTGTGGAAAATTGTACCTGATACAAAGTATACCACTCCAACCCTGGAGCCCCTGTCTCTGGGACATCAAGTGCATTGAAATTGTCGGAGTGGAGAGCAGGTAAGGGATGGCTCTCTTGTCATATTCAATGCCTATCTAACGTTGAAATGAAAAGTTTCAAGTATATAATTAAGTTGATTTATAACAAGAGTCACATAAATCCATTCTATTATCTATCAGTCCATGTTGTTTTCTGATGCATTTCAAAGAATATTGTAGACTTCAGCATCTTACTTTGCATACGCCAGTGTGCATATTTTGTTCTGAGTTTAAAATGTTTATAGCAGGAAAAAGCATTTTTTAATTCCCACAACAAGGCACTGGCTTGAATCAGAAAGTTTAGTGCTAAGGAGAGAGGAGATAAAGGTGATCTTGGGGGAAGTTATTTATGTCTTTTTGTAGGCTTCAGATAATATAAACCCATACTCACCCTGGAAAGCTATTTAGCAGAGGTCATGCGACAATTCCAGCTATGGCACAAAGTAGCCATCAGTGTGTGTGGAATGAATGAATGAGCAGTCCTAGGCCATGGTGCAACCCAGATTCTGAGGAAGTAAAATACAATGCTGAACAGCTGAACCTGATTGCCGAGCGAAAAAAAACCCCTTCAGGGAGATGCAGCCAGACTCCTGGGCTGCAGTAAATTCAACAGAAGCACAAATGATGATCAGAACAAGAATCTGTTGTCTCCCAGCTGGCAAGCTTGCTAGCAGGGATCAGCTGGAGGACCATGGTGTGCGAATCAAGGGTTAATTCCTTGCAGTAGACTTTTTTTTTAGGGACTCAACTCTCCATATTTCATAACATGAATGTGAATAGGGTAGGATGTAACATGTTCTTCTGAAGGAAGAACCCACTGAGTATTCTCCATCATCTTCCAGGCACCGTTAAAGTGGCTGCATTTTTCTGCACATATGCTTCAAGTGTTAAGAAACACTGTCTTGTCCTTGCTTCTTAAGACATCCATGTATTTATAAACAAAGGTCCCAGGAACCACTTGGAGCTGGAGACAGGGACAGTTGGTCATCTTAGAGACAGCTGGCAGAAAGCTGCACTTTGAATTTGGACATCTGGCTTTCTTTGGAGAAAGTACTTAGCTTTCTAAGCTTTGCAGAGAAATAGAGAAAACGATGCTGCTTTCCCAGGACGGGGTATAGACTGTGCAAGGCGATGCTTTCAAATATACTCAGCATAGTGCCTTGAATATAGTAGGCACATTATAGAATTTCCCTGTGTAGAAATATGTTTTCCATCATCTTTGACTTCACGTTAGTATTTCTAAAAGCACGGTAAATGGAGAGCTCCCATCTTTATAGCCTCAGGATTTCTGCTTCCCCCTCCTCACACAAGCTGCCTCCCTGGCCGTGCAGTGAGATCTGTCTAGGAGCTCTACAGTTGGACTTGCCTGGGCTCAGAGCTAATGATGGCTTGCACTTGTATGGCAGTCTAGGTTATCCAGAAATGTCGGCCTTGTTACTGACTGGAGAAGGGACAGCCTTGGCTTCTGGCACTTGCCATCTGCATTTCAGTGTCTTCCTAGTGTTCCTGGCTTTAGAAAGTGGAGCAGAAGCCACACTGTAAGACAGGGTGAGTCCAGATAACCCACGAGCCAGGTGAGCAGGAGAGAAGATTGTCATGGAAGGAAGGCAGCAAGGTTAGGGGCATCACGGAGGGAGGACTTCCTAAAGCTTGGTTTACATAAACGAAGTCACGTGAAGCAAGTGGGTTTTTAAAGGAGCCCATTCACTTCTCACGGCTGCCCAGAGTAAGCATCAAACATCTCTCTCGTGTAAGAAAGGAAGCCTGGAACTAATGCCTCATGCTGTTTCTCTTCCATTGACTCGGCCTTGCAAGTGAACCAGCAGCTTCCAGGCTTGCCTCCTTGAAATGCAGGGCAAGCCAAAACAGACTCTGGGTCTGTTCCTTGGGCTTTTCTCCATGTCTACCACCCTAGCTGGGCCTCCACCGCCTTTGGTTGACTGGATGTGCCTCTATCCAATCTGCTACGCCTGCCCTCTGCCTCTGCCATGGCCCTCCCTCAACAAGCAATGTTTACTTTTTGTGGTTGTTGTTTCATACATGGGTACTGTGTTTTTACCATTTCCCCTTCTTCCTCTCCCTTTCAATTACTCCATGCTCCCCTAAAATTCATACCACACCTGTATGTGTGTAAGCGCGCGCGTGTGTGTGTGTGTGTGTGTGTGTGTGTGTGTGTGTATGCGCACACCACCTTCTGAGTGTTTATGTTTAGGGTTGACCATTTGTGATTGGATAACCATGATGGGGTGTTTTTCTTGGAGATAACTGATCCTTTCTCTCTCACAGCCATTGATTGCTGGTAACTCTCAAAGAGGTCTTAATCAAAACCAAGTTGCATTCCATCCCTGCTCTGCTTTTGATCTTGCAAAGAGTCCCCATTTCATTGGGAGTGAAAGCCCAAGTGTTCGTAATGGCTGACACAGGATCGAGGCTCTCTTCTGCCTCATTTCTCAGTCTCATTTCTGGCAGCCATTCCTGGCTCTTCCAGATCCAGCTTCATATGTCACTTAGTCCCCGAGCTGTTACACAAACCTACTTCTTCCTTGCTCCTGTCATGATCTTCTGCTCGCTCTCTAAATTCCTTTAAGTCTTCATTCACGTCTTACCCTCTCCTTGAGGCCAACCCACTGCCTTCCCCTTCATACATTCTTAGTCCCTGCTTTACTTTGCCCCTTTCCCCACAATGCTGGATACCAAAATGTAGCAAGAATTTATTTTGTTTGTGTCTGTGTTCTCAGACTATCTGATCATCGAGGTGCACTGAGTTCAAATCCCAGCTTTACTGTTAGCTGTCCACAGCTTCATAATCTATAAATAACAAAGTAAGTTTCCTAGTGAATGTTCAGTGAGACAAATTCTAGGAAAGGCAGAGGGACTAGAGATGAAGATCATAGTCCTCATTGCTACTCAGTTGTAAAGAGGCTTAGATATCTTCTGCAAGTGGTGCCCTGAACTGAATATGCAGGTGAAGACCGAAACTAGATTCCCATCTCTTACCCCGCATTAAAACCAATGGAGAATGTTCTGAAGACCTTAATGCTAGGCATTACTAGAAAAGACACATGTCAAGATAATAGAACAAGTAAGGATTTTCCAAGTGAAAACTCAGTAGTCCGGGAAACAAAAGCAAACACCAATACATGGATCACACCAAGTTAAAAGCTTCTGTCCAGTGAAGGCAACAGCAGAGAGAAGTGGAACCCACAGTAGGAGACATTTGCCAGCTATTTGACTGTCAGAGGATTAATACCCCGACTTCAGACTTCATAAGAACTTTTGAAAAACCTTAACAAAACAAGTAGCCAAAAAAGAATTCAGTAAGTGGTCTGAACAGATACTTCTCTGAAGAAGTAATACAAATGACCAATGTGGAAACAGTCGCTCAATGTCTTTAACCACCGGAAAAGCAAAACTCCATTTTATCTCACCCAAGCCAGAATAGCTAGTGTTAAAAAATGTACATCAAATGCTGGTAAGGCTGTGGGGTAAAAGGAACTCTTATACTATTGGTATGTTTTATTACAACAACTATAAAAAAAAAAAAAAACCAGTATGGACAGCCCTCAGAAATCTAAAATCACAACTACCATGTGACCTACCATCCTGATCCTGGGTATATACCCAAAGGGAATGAAACCAGCACACAGAAGAGGGTGGGCACTGGCTTTTGTTTGGTGTTGGCACTCAGCCCCCTAAGCTTCTGGGGGTGAGAGGAAAGCTTGTACTTGTCAAGGTCATTACCATCTGGATCCCTGAAATAAGAGCTTGTCACCCTGTGAATGAAATGGCCCCTGAGAAGGCTAGAGTGACAGGACAGAAAGTGCAGGGACAGATATAAGGGATGTGTCCTTAATCTGCAGAGAGCCTGGATCACAGGGGCCAGAGCCCATGGGAACTCAGTGTAATTCTCGCCCTGACTTGGGAAGCCTGTGAACAGGGCTGTCCGGAAGGGAGACAGTTTGCTGTTACTGCTGTTAACATTATTAACAGCAAGGCTCCATGATACTTTCAGCTCTGTAGCACTTATCCAGCTCTCCCTGTTGGTCTTTATTCCGTGCGGCATTCTAGGAACATGTTTTCTTTTGATTTTTCCAATCTCTTGTGGCCATTAGGAGAGAAAAGGGAGATGCACTGGTTGGGAAGAGTTGATAAGACAGTATTAAGGAACTGTTTGTTTTGCCTTATAAAAGCAGGCAAAAATGTCAGTTTGGTGTCCCCCCCCCCCGAATCCTCCCAGCCCATGCCACAAACACACCCCTTCAGGAGAGGAGGAATAATGTTTTGAGGGAAGAGTAAGACTGAATTGTGGTGGTAGAGGATGTCATGGGTAAGTGACATGCAGAGCTTTGTAAAACCCAGGTTCTCCTCCTCTGCTCGAGGGATTTCACTCAGGAATGCCATGCTTCTGTATCTGTGTCACCGGAAGCTGTGGGGAGGAGAGTGTTTTCTCCCTGTGGAAGCTGTGAGGTCTACATCCCCTGGGTCCCTTGCATGTCACAGCTGCTCTGTGGTCCTGAGTCCCAGGGCCTATTTGGAGATCCTCAGCCAAATGACTGAAGAGGTCTCCACAGCAGGAACTTGAGCTGCCTTTTCATTACAACAGTGTAGCTGCCCACAGCTGTTTAACAGTGGCCCGCAGTGGTCAGGAATTGCAAAGCCAGAGCACTAGGGTTGGAGAACCTGGGTGATCAGAGCAGCCTGCTTCTGAGAGGCGCCAGTGTTCTGTAGGTCAAGGGCAACCTTTGGTTTACGTTCAGTTCCACCACTGTGTCTGTGACCTTGAGCCTGCTTCAGAAAGTCGAGTGTGAGCACTCTGTGGGCAGTCTGCTTGCAGAAAGAGTGGTGCATACAATGCACCCGATATAAAAGCTGGCTATGCTGATTATTACCATGGCTCTCACTGTCGTCACTTGTGTTTGTCACAGCATTTATGCCTGCGAACAGGACAGGACAGAGGTGCCTTCTGGATGCTCTCCAGGGTTAACCTGCCCTTTCTGTAACAGTGGAGACTCTGTTCAAGGTGGCCTTTTAGAGTTGTATTTTGACAACTACCCTGTTACTGAGATAGCTCGAAAATATGTCAGCCACGGGTCCCAGTGCATTATTGATATTGGCGACTTTACTTTTGCTGCATTACTGTCTTTGTCTCCTGGGAACAGGAAAGGTTTTCTCTGTCTTTTGTGTCCCTTGCAGGCAAGACAACAGGAGACCCAGCTTTTCTCAGAATGAGAAGAGATGCGTCACATTTGGTCATCACTTTGGGCTGCTCTGTCCCAGCCTGTTCTAATCACCCCTCGTTTCCCTTCTGCAGTGTTCCATGGGTGATTAAAGATGGGCAAGCGCTCTCTCCTGCAGTGAGGTCAGAGCTAGTGGTACAAAGAGGGATTTTCCTCTGCTGTGTAAACACCTGGTGACGTCACAGAGTCACCCGAGTGCTAGCAATCGCAGTTGCTGCCAAGAAAGCACCCTCTGACAGGATATTGATTCGGTGCCATGGTTAGCTGCAGCTGGGACAAATGAGGCCTCCTTGCTGCTTAGGAGTTCCAGCTGCCATGGCATATGTACCCTGCTGATTAGAAACCTGGCCCTGAGTGCTTGCAAAACTTGCCAAGCAAAGGGCCTCAGCCATCAGATCTGTTTCTGGAAGTGTGGGATGATGTGGTGTGAGACACTGCCCGAAGGCCCAGAATCTTGCATTTGTATGTACTTTGAAGAGCAAACGCTGATGATAAGCTCTTAGGTTTGAGGCCCTGCTTAGTTGGTTTAAGGAAGAGAGAATCCCAGTCCTTTCCTGAAATCTTCCTGTGTGAAATACTGCACAAATTTTTAGAAAGCAAGTTTTCCTTCCTTTCATTTTCTTAAAAAATGTTTTAAGCAGTTTATGATGATGCTTCCAGACCTAGCTAGTAACCAGGGAAGGAGGGCTCACAGTGACATGCTGATCAAACTTATAAATAGACTCAGTGACAGAATTCTGACACAGCACTTTTTCAGTTTGATGGGAAGGTTGCATCTAAGAGCCAAGGTTACAAGTGTACCCCCTAAGTCATGGAGTTTGTTATTTTTACTATAACTGTCACAGGGACTTCAGAACAATTATATATTAAAATTTTCACTCTGGCCAGCTAGTTGTCTGAGACAGATAAAGCTGCAACCATTGAACAGGAAATGGGCTGGAAGTCCAAGGTAAGAGCACCAGTTGTAGGGATCTCTTAGAATCCATCTGGCAGAACGGTTGCATTCTGATGGGTTGAGTTACATATGGCATAGGAGTGTATGGGAAATATCTAACCATTGTTAAGAACCCTTATGCAGATGGGGCCAACTTCCAGAGTTTGCAGAGGGCTCTTCTACTGTGTTGTTGAATGGGTGATACATGAGGACCTGTTTTCACAAAAGTTCTTTGTGCCTGGGTAGGGGAGAGAAGTTGTTAACCGAAACTCCTTTTGCTTTCCCTCAGGGTTTTCATTGACTTGATTTCTCCTCCTCCTCCTTCTTCTCCTTCTTCCTTCTTCCTCTTCCTCATCCTTCTCCTCTCCTCCTTCTCTCCTCCTCCTTCTTCTAAGTGCTCAGCACTCCTTCTCTTCAGTGCTTTGGTTGGAATCCCTACCTGCTTCCTAAATCTCACTGTAAAGACTTTATTCCTCCCTGACATCTAGCTAGGGTGGTAGAAAGCCATGTAGCTGTATGTGAGAGGTGGTATGAACAGCATCAGAGCCTTTGGCTGTGTTCTACTTTGCATGAAAATTATTTTTACTTGTTCCCATAACTTTTCATTTTTCCCTCCACAAATCAAGTTGCAGCCCCTGCTTAATAGAATAATGTCATTTCTCAGAAGGATAAATAGCCACAAGTACCATCTTCAGCAGTCTATATGTGTTGAGCATTATGTACATTTAAGGTGACTTGTGGGTCTTTTATCATCATCATCATCATCATCAATGGTCTCTTCAAATTATTCAGGTGGAAGAGATTAGCAAGGTATAATCCTTTATTCCAAGTCTTAAAATCCTCCCACTTTTGAGAATCTTGGAATCCAGTTTAGAAATTGATAGGTCCCCAAGGACAATTTTGACAACAACTGTCAGGAGCAGTTACTCTCTCCCATTTCCCGAGTCATATGAAGAAAAACATTTAATTTACTCAGAGGGCTCAAGGACTGACCATCCTCTGCCAGATAACTGAAAATTAGCTCTCTGTGCCCTGAAAGATGACAGTTGGCAGTAGTCACTCATTGCCTTTCCATGGTTAGCCCTGCAGCAGCTCTAGGTTCAGTGGAAGATTTTGTATCTTTGTTACTACACCTCTCATGTGTCAACCTGAACTGTAAATGGAACTTTTGACTTTAAAGGAAATGAATTTCATAGTCATTCTCTGAGAAGGCCCTGGAGGAACAATGATGGACTGGGTCTTCACAAACCCTTGCTCTCGGAGACCAGTGGACCCTCAAGTATGTTCTGAAGGTTCTTCTCGGGCCCTATATACTGATTACTTGCAGCATTCTTTCTTGTACACAGTTTGCTTTGGTCAGGCTCCTCTCTGCCTCAGATTCTTGTGCATTCTGTGTCTTTTTGTTGTTGTTGTTCAACCATTTTCCTCCTACTCCAAGTATTTTGCATGTTACTCGCTTATGGAGGCCATCCTTGACCCCAGGGAGATAGATCGAAGAGGGCTGAAAGATTAGTGACTTATTCCTCCATCAAGAAGTGGGGTGTATTTCACTTCCAGGTTATCAGAGCTAGCTTCCTGATTGCTCCAACTAACTCACTGCAGCAGAAAGGATGCTGTGCCATTTTGGAACCCAGTCTTTAAGAGGACTGGCAGCATCTGCCTCCTCCTTGTAATCAAGCTGCCAGGTAAGGAAGTTTAAGCTAGCCACATCCTTACAGCACTTAGAAGAACTGTGCCAGGAAGGGGGAGGGAGGAAGGGGAGAGGAGAGGTAGAAGTCTTTTAGCACCAGATATGATAGTGACACCAAATCAAGTATTGTGCCCATTAAAGCATATTGAATAATGCACTTTAATAGAGTGATTTTTGACTCATTATACAGATAAACACATCTGAAGTATCACCCTACTCATATATAGGTCACACCCCCCCTTATTCTTTGTATTATGTTATTTATTTTCAGTTGTTTTGTTTGTTTCTTTTCTTTTTGAGATAGTGTCTCATTGTGTAGCCCTGGCCTACCTGAAACTCACTATGTTGACTATGTAGCTGGCCTCAAACTCACAGAAATCTACCCCCTCTGCATTACAAGTGCTGGGGTTAAAGGCATGCATAAGGCCTGACATTCTTTGTTTTGGTTTTATCAGTTACCTTTACAATGACCTATCTGTTTCTTTTCTGATCTGCTTACAGACATTTATCCAAGTAGATTGAAGCTGCATAACATAGGAGCTATAACATTTTTGTTGACCAGGGAACAGCTTGTACTATGAAAATGAAAATGTTCGTTGAATTGATGAATGATTTTAGAAGATCTCACTGCTTTTGTAGGCTAGTCCCCCTAGATATATAGATGCATAAGCCTTTACTTCTAGTGGGCTTCCAAAAATGTTGGAAACCCTTTTTTATCTTTTATCCTAGTTTGCCTAGACTACATAAGTGCTGAATTAGTTCTAATGCTTGCTCATTGGTAAGAGGAGAAGAAGCCCTTAGCTTTTACATGCCATCCAGGTGGCCCAAAGCCCTGACCCCATTGTGAACACCACTGAAGTTTCTTGGTGACTGTATGTTATGAGCATCCCACTTCCATGGAACATCTGGCTTCTACTTTGTTCATTCCCCAAGAGATTTCTTCTGGAAGCCTTTGCTAATGGCCTATATGTTCAGTGGGCATTCCTTCTTTTCACCTATGAGTATGCCATTGAACTCCAGGGTTAAGTGAATGTGAAGTCATTTGTGACACTGGAAAACTGGGTTGGAAGATGGCTTCCCATCTCAGCTTCGCTACTCACTCTCTTGTGCAGGTACTTAACTTGAGGGATGCTGTATTCTTCCTAGGGTGATCTGGGGCTCAGGAAAAAGGCTGGTAAGATCTTTGTTAGCAACTCTGAGACTTCCCATATTCAGACTTGCTTTACAGCTGTACAAAGACAACTGACTGATTTATGTATGTTTGGACCAGAATTCGGCTGACTGTAGTAGCATCAGCACTTTTACGTGAACAAAAATTTCAATTTCATTAGCACAGTCAAGTTAATTCTGCTGGCTTAGCACTGTATTCCAAGAAGAGTGGCCACAGGGCACTATCACGCTATCTGCCAGTAGCTAAAGGATCCTAGGCTGGCAGGAGGGAAGCCAGGGTCTCAGCTGGGGGGTGGCTGGGTTATGGTGGATGATGTCTCAGTCACTGTACTTTAAAACAGGGATGATGATAGTCATAAATGACTCATTCAGTGTTGAGAAGCCAATGTTCCATGACAATGACTTGATAGGGCATCATCAAGAGAAAGAATTCCAGATGCATCTTACCACCTAAATAATAAAGAGTCCTTAGGTTTATTTGCCTTGGGGGCACTCTGGATAGGGTTTCAGTTTCTTTCTCTGGCATTCTGTTATATGGATGTGAAATGGGGGAACAAATTTGACTGGAACTAGTAAATGTTAAAAAATAAGGAACAGTTTGTAATGGATTCATGCAACTTTGAAGTTCATGGGTAGTCCTGGATTTAGGTATAGCAGGATCAAGAGTCTCAAAACACCTTTCACAAGTTTTTTGTTTGTTTGTTTGTTTGTTTGTTTGTTTTGTCTCATTAGTCCTTCTCTGTGGTTCTCCATGTTGGCATTTTTAAAATATATATTCTCTCCACATGGTGCAACCAATAATGGCAAGGCTAAGATAGCTTCAAGCCTACATTTTATGTCGAAGAAAAGAGAACAAAACCTTACTTTTTCCTCATATAACCACATCAGTCACCTACCCTCCCAAGGAGCTGATAGGATCTATTTAGGTCATGTGCCACCCCTAGCTAAAGCTTTGCTCAGAGGAATGGAGTTCATGACCTGAGTAGCTAAGGATGTGATTGCTGAGGTCATGTCCAGCCTAGTGGGTTCACATAGCATTGCTGTTTTGAGCTTTAATAAAAAAGAAGCCTGATTAGCTCAGGCTAGGCTGTGGCTTTCCCATTGGGGCAAGTGAGCACTGGACAGGAACTCAGACTCCACTACCTCAGCTTAGCTAAAACCAGAAAGGAGGACTTTTGTGTTAGTAGCACAGTGATATAGTGTATGTATCCACGCAGCCTGTTGGGGGATATGATCTCCCATCACAACCACTGCAGGATCTTGTCAGAGAAGGGAAAACATGTGGGTCAATGCTATGCCTCACTGCTTCACCACTTTATCTTTTTTAAGGATAAGAGGAAAGAATTGGGATATATTTTACCCTTAAAAATTACTACTATTACACGTGAAATGGCATGGTGTTATTTGAACTTTGCCTTGGGGTGATTTTCTTTGTGTGTGTGTGTGCACATTTGTGCATGTGTGTGTATGTGTAGGTGAGATGTAAGTGAGGCATTGATGTTGGATTTGTTACTCAGTCTCTTCTCTATCTTAACCTTGAGGTGGGATCTTCCCCCTCCAGTGCTGGGATTATAGGCACTCATTGCTGCATCTGTCCTTTTCCTTTCTTTTAAACAGGGATGTTGGGGATTTAAACTCACATCTTAATGCTTTCAGGGAAGAACTTTACTCACTGATCCATCACCACCCCACAGACCCAATCCTGTCTCTTTGCCCAGATGGTCTGGGCCACTCTCAAGGCCTGTGATTGTGGCGAAGAGCTGCATTTCAGATGAGGGCGAGGCTAGGGGAAGCAGCTCTCCACCTTGTTTGTGTAATGGTAGCAGTTTCTGGGACAGAGGTCTTTCTGAATCCTAAAATCAAACAGACAAGACGTCAGAGGGGAAGTCTGTGTGACTGAAGGGAACCGGAGAGAAGAACCTCTGGACTGTGGCTCACATCTGGTGTGGGTAGCAAGGAGGGCCGCTGTTATGTCTACTGTCATTTCAACAGCCTAAATGTCTTCAGAATTTTCTCCTCAACACCCTTGCTAAAGTCGCTGGCTAATTGTGACAATGGGTCAAGAACACCACAGGTTGACTTTACCATGTCTGAGCAAACAGGCACAGTCTTGTAGCAGTTGTTGCCCATGGGAGGTAGCCCTTTCGGATTGGGTCTGAAACTGTTTGTCTTACTCTTCTTGCCTTCCTGTTTGACATTTGTTTATATAATTTTTCTTTTGTTTTGAGATTATGATTTAATTTTATAGCTTCTCCCTTCCTTTTCTTCTTTCCAAACCCTTCCATATAACCCTCCTTTTACTTTTTCAAGTTTATGATCTCTTTTTTCCATTAACTGCTGTTACATGGGTATATGTACACACACACACACACACACACACACACACACACACACACTCCTAACTATAGGCTGTACTGCTCGGTCTGTATAATGATACTTGTATGTATGTTTTCACACCTGACCCTTAACTGAAGACCTTGTTTCTACATCATGGATGTAATCTTTTGCGATCATTTGCTCCAGGGCTGTTGCAGAAGCTGTGGAAGTTCCTAGAGAACTAAGTTCATTTCAGGATGAATGATGCACTTCATGGCCAGAACACACCCTTCACATGTGATATGACACTTTTTCTGAGAATCACCCTTAGTTTCTTAAGTCCTCCAAGCATCTAGACCACAAGGGGCTGACAGACTCCCTTCCAACATTCTATGCTAGTGTCCCTAGTTACATGTACAGCTGCTCACACTCATCTCTCTATGGAATCATCTGCCTTTAACCACCTTCCATGAAAACAACTTTTATTCATCTACATTCAAGATCCAGTTCGAATGTCACCTGTTGCCCTGTAGCTCTCTATTCTCGCCACAGTGTTAAGATCCCTCGCATCTGTGCTCCCTCAGCAGCCTTGTATTCTCGGCTGTGTGTCTTTCCACTGGTCTCTTTCTACATCCCCAGGGAGGTAGACCGGCATGGGGAGTGGCGCATGAGCTCTGCCTTCTGAGCTGGCTCTTCAAATTCTTGGCTCCGATCTTTCAGGAAACGTTGACACCCCTTTGGTGCCAGTAGCCCAACAAAACCATGCAGAGGTATTTTGTTGACATGTATTCATTGTACACACTGCCGGGTTTCCTAAGAACATCGCCAGGTTTCACATTACAGTTATCTATGCTCCGCCTCACCTCGTCCTTCCATTTACCCTTTTGTCAGTCCATTCCATTTCCCACAGACAGTTTTGTTTTTCCTTCCATTTTATACTTACGTACAACAGTATGTTACTATATGAAGTCTATCATGCACAAATGAGACACAAGGCAGCCTTTGTGTTTGTGAGTCTTAATTTGTTTAATATGATGATCTCCAGTTACTACATCCATTTTTCTGAAGGTGACATTCTATTGTGTATGTATCTCACATTTTCTTCATCTGTTCCTCTGTGGATGGACATCTAGGTTGGTCTAATACTTAACTTGTATGGATAGTGCTGCAGTTAAAAGATGTACAATATCTATGTGACATGTTGACTCCAGTCTTCCAGGTAAACGTTCAGAAATCTTGCAACTGGCTCATGGAGTAGTTCTTTTTTGAGGGACCTCTATACTGAGTTCCCTGGTGGTTGTGTTTTAGGGTTCTTTTTTCTCTTCTTCCTTGTATTCCTACGTTTTTATTTGTTGCCATTACAACAGATTGAGATTGAATCTCAATGTAGTTTTGATTTTATATAGAAGTATGTTTTAATGAGTCTATGAACCAACCCGTGACATGCTCAGCAAGCTGATTGGCAAATAGTAGTTCTCAATAACTGATAGGTGCAGTGCTCATGGTTACTGACTCTTAGAGATGAAAGACATCTGAGAGGTCATTCCTGCATGCCCACAGAAGTTTGGTTTCCTACCTGACAAAAATCATCCAAGTTGGTTTTGGACTCTGCTTGGGACAAAAAGGTTTGGAAGTGTTTTAATATTTTATGGTACTGCATGCTGTTAGTGAAAATGTTGGTTGTACTTGGGCTAGAATGCCGCATGAATACTGGGGGGGGGATGCTTTAAGTTGTTGGTTCTTTGTACATATATAGGTATGCATTTGTATGGTGTATATTCATGTATATTTGCACATGGATGTTTGTATGAATGTATTTAGTAATCTGTGCTTATGTGAGACTTTTCTAGAGTCTGACTAAACAGCTGAGTTAAGAAGTCACTTCAGAAGTGAGCCTCCAGGGTAAAGATGTGCTCCGCATCATGGCTTATAAACCTTTGTTTCTGGGTCAGTTTCCATTTATTTATTTGCTTACTCTCAAATGGAATGCCACTAGAAACTATGATTCACAATGTTGCTGCAACTGTCCCGCATTCTGTCTTTTCGTTGGCTAAACAAGACACAGAAAAACATGAACTTTTCAAGTAAAACAGATTGCCTACTGTGGGTTAGAGAGAACTTGATAAGGACTCAGGAGGCAAGGACTCCTGAGTTCCTTTATGGCAGACTAGCTTCAGTTTTCACATCTGTGAAGTGGCAGGCCAGGCAGCAAGCTGAGAGACAAGAGAGACAGTGAACAGAATCCCCAAGAACTAAAGACTCCTCCTACATAAACAACCAGACTGGCCTCATCTTCATGTTTTCAATACATTTCAACGTTTACAGGACAGATGTTATTTGAAACACTCTGTTGGTTAAAACACTTTAAGAATAATAAAATTAAATTATCTTGCAGGACACTTCCAGTTTTAAAATTATCATTGGCCTAAAATAAGGCAAATTTATATATTTTATCAACTTTCTATTATATATACAGCTTTAAAAACATCTAACGACATGAAATCTCATCTTGGAAGCTTTTTAGTAAGTTCATCTTGTCTTTTCTCCCATCTACTAGATCATAATGAAACATGTTCATTTTCCTTCTAAAACTGGCTTTCTTTGACCTAATCAAATCCAGCAATTTCCGACTTCCTTTTTCCAGATCTCTCTACATGATTTCAAAGGATTGCACAGGTGAAAGGGACATATGAAATCTTTGTGCTTAAATTTGTCTCTTTGAACATGTGGAAAATGTGACAGAGACACATTTGTGAGGATGAGGTAAAGATCAACTCCAGTTCTGGTTGTTTGGTCTCTTTGTATCAGGTTAGCTTCCTGCGGTTTCCATTGTCTTATTGTATGGGGTGAGAATAATTGACCCACAGAGCTGTTGTGTGAGTGAAGAACCTTAGCACAGCACTTGGACCAGAGGAGGTTTCCAGTACTTAGACAGTGCCTGCTACTGGTATGGTTACATGTCTGAATTTGGATAGCCAGTCACTCAAGGCACATGAGCTAATGGAAATGCCATATTTGAGGACCACACTTTTGTCTTCTAGCCACAAGCAAGTTGTCAAAGTATTTCCCCCTTTGGCATATCATTTCCCAAGTCACCGTTCTCAGCTGGGTGAATTTGAATAAGTCATCGTATTTTTCAGGTAAATAGTCTCCATATGAATATACTGCATCTATTTAATGTTATTTTTGCCTAGTAATAACATTTCAATTCAGTGAAGACGCACTTCCTGAACAAGGGATGGACTGATAGAGTGATTTTTGAATCTGTGACAAGTGAGGGAGACAAGTTTTTTTGTTTTGTTTTGTTTTTGTTTTTTTCTGATTTAGCTAGGTATCTTTGCTAGAACTGGACTGGAAAATGACTGCTAATTACCAAATGGATGGAGCAAATAGACAGTAGATACCATCATTATTTTATTCCCTTGCCAATGTCTCATGAATAGAACTTTACCTGACTAATAAAAAGTTGTCCTCACCTTTCAGTTGATTCCCTAACCCTAGGCTCTTTGTGCCTTCCAGCCTGGTCCTGTTTTGCTGGGCAATTATGTTATTGACATTGTGTATGACCACGGGGACCATCTCGCAGTGTGGTGCAGCTGCGTGGAGCTGACAGACCGCCAAAGTCAACAGCTGCCTACCCAGAGCCCAGCAGAGACGCCTAGGAGGCGTGCAGCATTATTTGAGAAACTTCTGTTGTAATATTTGTGTTTTTGAGGGCAGCAGGGAGAGAGAGGGGAAAGAGGAGAGGAGAGGAAGGAGGGGGGAAGGAAGGAGAGAGGAAGGGAGAGAGAGAGAGAGAGAGAGAGAGAGAGAGAGAGAGAGAGAGAGAGAGAGAGAGAGAGAGAGAGAGAATGAATATGAATCAATCCCATTAGTAAGAAAACACCAGGGCTTTGTGCGGAGAAGCCAGCCCCAGACTTCCCTTCCTTGGGCTCAGAGCCCTGTTCATTATGCTGTGCAGCTGAGCAGCCATCATTGCAGGGCATAGGGTTGGGTGGCCTGGGGCTGCCTGCGGGGGCAGGTGTGGAGTTCCTCCCCTCCCTCCTCACAAGGGGTGCCAGCCCTGTCTCTAGCTAGGCTCTGACAGACGACTTTTCTCACTTGTCAGTTCTTGCTTGTCAGCAGGCTGCTGGTGAGAGGCGACAGAGGGGCACTAAGGCGGGGCGGGCGGGGCAGGCGGGGCAGGCGGGGCAGGCGGGGCAGGCGGGGCAGGCGGGGTGCAGGGTGGAGCAGAGTAGGGGTCTGAACCACTCCTTGGCTCATCGGGCAGCTCAGGCTCAGCCTACTCCGCCCAGCTCCTCACTTTCCTCCCCCCCCCCCCCTCCTTACCACCCAGTTCTCCCTTTGCCTCCAAATCCTGCCATTGCCGCCAGGAGCTTCCGTGGCTTTGTTTAAGGGGATAAAGAACCCATAACAGACTCAAGTGCTTTCTCCGGGACCGACGACGCACAGCACAGTCGCTATCCTTGTCCCTGGCAGTAGCAGGTATCATGGCTGGTTTCCACAGCTGCCTCCAGGACGCACCTGGGGCAGGAGTCCCCTGTGATCCTAGCCCTCTCTGAACTGTCTCTGGGGACGCTGCAGGGGAAGTGACAAACTGACTGAAAGATTGGCTGGGCTGGACCCAGAGTGGAGAGGAGGCCGGGAAGGAACTACACAAACTCTCTCCACCTCACCCCCAGTGAGGACCTACAACTATGGAGTCTCCAACCAAGGAGATTGAAGAATTCGAGAGCAACTCTCTGAAACACCTGCAACCTGAGCAGATCGAGAAAATCTGGCTTCGGCTCCGTGGGCTGTAAGTAAACCTACTGACTCCCTTTGCCCTCGTCCCCTCTCTCGTCCCGATTTTACTGCACGCATGTCCATAGTTGTCACTGAGCAGAAGTTCCACAACTGTCTCTGTAAACTACAGTCAAAGATCATGCCTTCTAAGGCACGGAGGGCTGCTTTTCTGTCCTAGTGTTTTGCTTTGGGAAGGGACAGGGCATACCCTCAAGAGCAGACACTTGTTAGTACAAGCAGAAAGTAGGAGTTTCTGGTCCATTTGCCTAGGGAGAAAAGTTTGGGGACTTCAGTGAGGGACTTTTAAGTAGAAATTTTCTTTGTGGACTGCTTGCCAGCATGTTGGTGGATCACCTAATGACTTAGGAACTGTTCACGTTCAAGATGTACTCTTGGTGAAAATTCTCTTGGTTCTCTCCCTAGCCGACTCCTGGTGAGCTCCTGGTTCTGATATTTGATTTGGGAATCTTCTTGGCAGAATACGTTCATGAGATGGGTGGGCTATTCCGGAGAAAGTACACATCAGATATGCATTGGAACAGCACATAGGGGTGTCCAGAATTCTACCTGCCCATTACAGAATGAGCTCTGTACTTCAGCCACTTCACTGCATTCTTTCTGGTTTAGTTGCCGAGGACAGAGTGACTTTAGAGTATATTTTCCTGTTTTCTAAACATGGATTAACAAGCAGTGAGGCTGGCTGGTCACTTTAGCTAGAGCCACAGCGATCGCCCCTAAGCCATCACATGGCTCCCATTGATGCTGTCCACAGCAGAGTTGCTTATTGTATCTGGTATGTGACTTCAGTGATCTAGTATAACTTTAAACACCATCCGTGGGTTTTCTGAACTTACAAGGACAGTGAGCAAAAACAGCCCCTAGCCATGTGTGCACCATTACTGCGTTTGAAAGCCTGCATACACACTCAAGAAGCAGAACTAAACAAATCCAGACGGTACTGATCTGGGTTCAGCTTCGGACAGACCACACGTCCTGACAGGGGGACGTGTCCTCCAAGGGGAGGACAATAACGCTGTGTTTATTTCTTTAAAGGACCCCTGTGCAGGGTTATACTTCATAAAAACCATTCTGCTTGGAATGGAAGCAAGCCCATTATTGTTGATTTTGTAGGACACTGTGCCAAGGAATTTTCTTTTTTGACTTGTGTAGCCGGTATGAGTGGATGCTGTAAACTAACCTGGATAACTGGTCCCTGGCTGGCAGACTTTTTTTTTTTTTTTTTTTTTTTTTTTTTGACAGTTTAGGTGACTTATGTGGAAGCCCTTTTCAGAGCTGTTTACAGGGAGCTCGTGTTCATTATCCTGAGTGATAAGCTTGTCCTACTGTGCCACACACAGAATGTTTGTTGTGTCCACAAAACCTGAGGCTGAGGTGTGCACTTTGAAAGCAGCATTAGGCTGCTGTTTTTGCTCATACCCACGTCTCCAGAACTGTTTCTCTAGCTGCTTTATGAGCAGAAAGCCACCGAGACTAGGGATAGCATTTGGCTAGATCAGCGTAGCTCAGGTGGGAACTTGCAGCATTTAGCTTTACACCACATTGTTTTGTAGCTTTCTCAGTTTCCTGTCTGAGAGTTTGCACTCCTCAATGTGTTGCAGTGTGATGTCTGATCCAGCCACAGCTGGATTTTCTAGTCTTTTGAATCTGCCCAGGCCTCAGGGTGCCTTTGAAGGTGTGAATTGGTTCTTCAACCAAGTGTGCCTTTTCTAATACTTTCCCCCACCTTTCCCCAGGAGACTCTTTTGCTCAACAGCAACCCTCTAAACTCTTAGTCCCACTTTACAATTTGAAAGATATTTATTGCTATGATGGACTTAAAAAAAACACTATGCTGATTCTATTACCATTTATCCTACCACATTTATTTACTTCTTTATGCACCTATTTATTATTTCAACAAAGCAGCAGTTTCTGATAAGACTCTTGCAACCAAAGCATATCCTCATTTCTACAATTCTGGATAATACCTTACAATCTACACCATGGAAATCCCTGGGAGACTAGGACTCTGTGGATTTGTCCACACAGCAGACTTTCAGCAAGAGAAAGGAAGCTGCTCCCACACCCAGCATTTTAGAAAGAGCCAGTAGCCATAGGTGGATTTTCATATCATGGTATTGCCCCAACACTCTTACAGATAGGGCTTTATAAGTGACCACAGATGGTCAGAGATTTATCTTGACTGGTCTGAGAGCCGTGTGAGCTCTAAATTTTCTAATGCTCTCTCAGCTCCATGAGAAATTTTCTAATGCTCTCTTTCTCCCCTATTTGATTTATGGGTGAATGTTTTTCTTCTTCGTTAGGGTACATGACTCACCAGGACAGACATGTTGTGTGTCTTGCCCTTGCTGTTCCTCCAGAGCACATAGATGTGTTCAATGAATACATGATGAAAGCAGGACTACAATGTGAACATTTTAATATGCAAAATGAAGGCAAAAATGTACTTGACACAGCCTTCATCATACTGTCTTTTGAGTTAGCAACAAACAGGTTTAATGAACATCGTTGTCTAACCTTGGGCTGGAACTCTGTAAGATGTGCAAAACTATGAGCCAGGGATGAATCCTTTGCTGTGCTTTCTGAGGCTTTCCCTTCTGTTCGCATCATACCACCCTCTTCTTTACTGCTGAGGAATGGGCTTTACCAACAGCAAAAGGTTGCTAAGTCTACTACCTGCAAAGAAGCTACCATGTAGGCAATCCAGACGACAATCCACCCTCTGTTTCAACTCCACCAGCCCCTCTGCTATGTTTCTCTATCCCTTACTTCCATCCCAATAGTGTTTTTCCATTTGATATGTTATTATCTGCCTCACAATCTAGAATATGAATTCTACAAAGGAGTTGTGTGTGTGTGTGTGTGTGTGTGTGTGTGTGTGTGTGTGTGTGTGGTGTGTTTTTTTTTTTTCTTTTGTCCATTTTGCTCATGGGCCTCTCCAGGTACATGGTAAATTACCTGCACTTTCATAAAACCTAGAATAATTTTGTCTGTTTTTCAAGGAGAGAATTAGACAAAACTCTTAGCCCAATCTTATAATATTGTCAATACACAAACAGTTCATGGGACATTAGAAATCATCTTAAACATCATTTACCCTAGCTGTGATTGTAGCAATGGAAGCATTTACTACTATGGTCGACTCTCTGTCCCTAGGGTGAAGGGATGCATGTGAACGCAGAGAGGCCCACAGTGATTCAAATTCCTTAGCCTCCTTCTGCAGCTCTACCTCCCCTTACAAAAGGTTCCCCAGTAGTCTGAACCACAAGGAAGAAATGGAGCACACCTGAGCCTTCTTAAGTTAATGTGTCTTTGGTTTGCTGTCTGTGTATTCATCTGAGAGTAGCTTCCCTGTCACTTTCCCATAGACTTCAGTGGTACACAAGGGCTGTTGGCACATTCCCTTCCTCTGTAGGAATGGACAGGGGTTTTCAATGCACCACTCCAAGTAACCTTGTTGACAACAGCTCTGCCATTGGGAAGTGTAGTATATCTTTATGCATTGATGATAGGAGAGACCTCGTAGCTGCTTGACTTTGAACAAGAGGGTCATGACCAGTGCCTTGGGTCCTGACCAAGAGTTTTTCCTGTTGCCAAATGGCTACACAATGACAAGAAGGTGATCCTACACTGCACATTGTTTTCACTGAGTATAAGAGGACACATTCCAGTTATTCCTTGACATTTGCTGTCATAGTTATAATGTTTCAGTCCCTCATTCATCTTGCCCAACCATGAGGCTGTGTAATAAATTTTATCATTGTGCAATGCCCTATGTTGTATTTCTTGCATTGTTAAATGTAACTTATAAAGGCAGGTAAATCACTCCTATGCTAGTTGATTAGGGAAATTATTATTTTTTTCTCTCCGACACAAATTTCCACTCCCTTACTCTGGTAACAGGGATTGCTTGCCACTCTGTCTCCTGAACATCATCACAGGGTTGGGCTTCTGTAGCGTGAGTTGGAAAACCCGGGATCTTATGCCCCTATGGTCAGTAGCTCTCAATAAGCATAAATCTCAAGCAGGAACATGGAGTCCCTTGCTGACATTCTGCATTGGCTCTGGGAGATTAATACTGTCTCCTTCTGGACTTTTCTGGTGACTGCCATGATTCATTTCCTATTATCTTAGAGAAAAGGATTTTCCTCTGATAGAAAACAACCAGCCAACCTTCAGAGAGAAACAGGGATGGAAAGGTAGAGTGAGGATCTGTCCCTGCAGCTATTTTTCTGATGCTGTTGGCTGTCCCAGGTACATGGAACAGTAAGGTTCTGTTTTGCTTAGGCTGTTATGAGTTTGCTTTTTCTAAAAAACTCTTCACTGACACCTTACAGATCCTTGGAAGAGGGGGAGCAGGCCCTGGGAAAAGATAGCTAGGCATTTGCATTTGCACATTGGCTTAAGCACATTTTCTTTATACTCATCTGAATTTTTAAACAGTATAATTAGTGTTTTGAAAACATGAAGCTGCCAAGCTAACATTTACTGGGAATCTGTTATGTGCCAGCCCCTTTGCCACTTTCTGGTATGCGGGTCATGGAGAGAGTGGCACCGATACCCAGAGGATGAATGTAATCAGAGAGGGATGCAGGGAGAGTGACCTCTTCCCTGGAGACCAGAGAAGACCTTTCAAGTAGGGGAACCCATTAAAAACAGAAGGGAAACTCCTGTCATTGATGCCAGCCTCTTGACAACAATTCTGGGAAGCCTTTTGCAAGACATAAGGCACACAAGAAGCCATTCTTTTGGCCTAGAATAAGCTTGTCCTGAGTTTGAATTGTTTCCATGGGCTTCTGGAAAAGTTACCTGTGTTAGGTAGACATGTAGGTGTGAAACCTAGTGAAATTCTCTTTGCTTATCGATAATTCTCAAAACACTGGTCACCTTGGGACCTCTTTGCTGCCATTAACATGGAGCCATTGGACAGAAAGCTCCCAGGTCACTGGAGAAGAGAACATAGTTAACTTCTTCTACATACCGATCCTCAAAAGCTTTATTATTTTCTTTAAAAGGTGGGCAGCATCCTCTTGTGGCTCATGGAGTAGTGAGGGATATAGAGAATTCAGGAATGGCATGCTCATTGGGCATAAAGTTACAGCCATGTCAAAGAGTGAGATGATGCCAGAAAACAAGGCATGGACCAGGGAGCAACATGGGATTTAAAGTATTACTCTTTAATAAGAAGTTTTGTTCTTGCCACTTTAATATCATGTAGAGAAATCTTTTTTGTTTGTTTTAAAAGGAGTTTATACTCGATCTTCTCAGTTCTAAGGAGTTGTTGTTGCCTGTGGAGCTTCTGAGTAATACAATGAGATTTGAGTTTCAGGTTGATAGCTCGGGTTGAAGTATAGGATAGAATTTAGAGGTCAAGAGAGAGCTGGGAACAATGCCTTCACGGCATTGGAATTGAGAATCAACAAAAAAGTCTTAGTGAGAGAAGGACACATTACCTCCTGAGCCTGCTCTGGCTTGGGTACGTTAGGGAATTGGGTGCCAAGGCCTTGGGATTCACTCAGATAAGAATGTGCTCTTTAAGTGTAGACAGGTTGACCTAGTGGCCTTTGGAATGTCCCAGTAGTTGTTGGTCACTACAACATGGAATATATACAGAGGGAACTTTGGCTTGGAGCTGTGTTTCTGAGAGTCTTGGCTCTGTGTCAAAGTCACTCAAGTAAGTGACCCAGGGAAGAAAGCCCTGATCCAAGTGCCATCAGAGAAGCCATTCTAGAACTATTTACAAATGTACTGTTTATTTTTCCCAGACCATGCACTCCATGTATGAATGGGTCCTCCAAGTGTCTTGTTAACTAAAATGTCAGGTGGCCAGCACGTTTTTCCTGGGCCTGACCTCTGCACCAGTTTAGGAAGGTGATGTGAGGCTACAAGAAGGAAAGTCTTACCCTCACAAAAACTTAAGAGTCTGTTTTGGGTGACCAGAAGGATCTGAAAAACAAAAGGTCTCAAGGTGTCATATAGCCTAGGATGGCCTGGAACTTGATGCATATCTATAACTGCGAACTTCTTATCTTTCTGTTTCAACCTTCAAGGTGCTGGGATTATAGGTGTGAGATACCTTGTTCAAGTCCCAGAAAGTTCATTTATACGCAAAATGTTAAAAAAGCAACACTAAAAGAGAGGGCAATAGGTAGATGCTAACTGAACAATACTGATACCAAATGCCAGGTTCAGAGTAGCCTTTCTCTTACTAATAAAGCAAGGACTTGGAAAAGAAGTCTCCCTGTATATCAGGGGAGAGAATGGTGAGTATCGAGTGTGAAGCTAGAACCTCACATTTAGAGTGCATTTTCACTTGAATACTAATGCTATTTAATGGAACATCATTGCTTCTTATCATAAGTTATTTGTGCTGGCTTATTAGCTAATTATAGCCCAATATTTGGCAGCTGTGTGCATATTCTTTTGGCCAAGACTTGCACATGACTGTGTCAGTTGGGAAGCAGCCCTAAGCAGAGAGGTTTCTGTATTCCAGTTCTACTTTTCTGTCTTGATATTTTGTGTGTGTGTGTGTGTGTGTATACAGAAAAACACTTTCTTTGGTTTCTCTATATAGAAGGAGAGGGCATCTAAGACCACCATTACAGCTTTTTGAGAATTAATTAAGATTATTGATCAATATGAGGTTTACAAAATAGTCTGTGATAACTTTGAAGATGCCATTTGGCATTAGTAATAACAAATTCTGCAGCCAACGAACACTATCTTTTTTTTTTTTTTTGAGAAAGAATACCAAATCTATTAATGAATTAGCATTCTTCAGGCATTTATTGGAGTGTGTTCTTTATTTAAAGTCTTCTTGACAACAGTTATTAAACAAAACTAATGAACCTTATTGAGTACAATCTGAAGTTTTTCTACATAGTAAAATTATGAAAAGGCTTGAGAGTAATTCAGCCAAGCCATGAAACCAAAAGTCAGACAATGGCTTTCATTCATCTATCTGCAGAGAACTCAGCGGCCACCCTTTCACTCAGAAAACATTCCCTCATCTCTGTGTGCCTGAGCTCTACTAGGAAATGAGACAAAGGCTTTCTCTCCGAGTGGATGTTCAGTCTAAAGGTAGAGAGAAATGTTAGCAAGATTTCCAGAAATGGAAAGTTTTGCATGTTGCAAAGAAAGAAAGGATGCTATGAAAATGGCCAAGAGGATCAAAACCAGGTCCAAGACTCAGGAGACTTCTCTGAAGAAGTGAAACTTAATCTGAGGCACAAAGAAGTGTAGGTTAGTTGAGTTAAAAGTGTCAGGGAAGAGCGTGTAAAGGGATTCAAGCCCAGTTTCTCAGAAATGGACACTTCTGAGAAAAAGGAACGATGGGACAAGGTGCTACAGCATTGAGAGGTCCAGGACTGTAGGCTGGCCACCCACCAGAAGGGCCAGATCCAGCTTCTTTGTTGTCTATGCAGAGAGATCAGAGGGCTTCAGGGGCATTTTGTTCCACAAGACTTGGATATGGGGGTAAGGACAAAGCCAGGTTTTTACCTTCATCTCCAGGTGCTTTTCACTTAGAAAAGAATCTCTTTGGGAACTTGTGCATGTTTGCAGGCTGGGTTGTGGTTGGGAACAGGTTGAATGGGGAACACAGGTGGGAAGGTCACTTTTGGGTATACTGAATATGAGGCCATTTAAGAGCATCACTGAAGTGAGCTATAGGGGGAACGTGAAAAGTTGATAAGTGACTCCAAAGATTAAAAGTAAGAACTAGATGAGCTATATAATGTATGACCCAACAAGGTAAGAAGAAAAACTTTGTGTGTCTGAATGGTGCTCAGTTAATATTCTTATATATGTCATAATATGAGACAATACACTGAACGAAGATCAGTGGTTTATAGGAGACAGGAAATTGGGATTTGTATATAATTTCTCATTGGCGCTTTCTTGTTCAAAATAATGTGAAACTCAGGCAGTAACCACAGCAAGCAGCCTTGTTTAAAATATATTGATCATTTGGTATAATACACACCCAAACATGGTTTTGGTAGGGTCCTTTCTAGTATTCTAAGGGCAGAATCCAATCAACCCAAACTTTAAAAAAAACTAGGACACTTCTATATTCTGGAGACACACATATCAAATATAGTTTTGAAAGATTACTCTTTGAAAGCTACCACTTTGATATATCTTAAGAGGGTTTCAAATTTAGACTACTATCGTAACATCCTCTCTGCTTCTCTGCCTGTCTATTTTTTTTTTTTTTTTTTTTTTAAAGAAGAAACAACCAAAAGTTGATGGTGAAGTTTTACAGTTTATTCTGTGGTGCTTTGTGGTTTTGTAAATACAGTTTAATATGTACATATGTATGTAAATATGTATGTATGTATACACACACACACACACACATATACACACACACACACACGCACGCACGCACGCACGCACGCACACACACACACACATTCCCAGTGGCTTCTGTTCATGTAAATAGGTTGTAGGTATCAGTCCAATCCTCCATTCTTCTAAGTTATCTATGTACTTAGTCCTCTCAGAAATGGTGGCTTTTGCCTGACAGATTTCATGTTTGAATGTGACCATCTTTCCTGAACCAAATGTAGATTCATCTTGAATTACAGCTTAGTAAATTAGCACTTTTACGTGAGAGTTGATCTATGAGCAATACCCCTACATCTGTCTCTAAAGGTCTGTATGATGTCATGAAAATCACCCCATCTCTCTGACTCTGTCATAAGGATTATTCTGAAGGCTTCTGTAATGCCTTCAGCTTAAGCTCAATGAAATAGATTTTATTCAGTGATGTGTGCCATCCTGAATGATTGTTGTTCTAGACCCTGACTGCTAACTATGAGGAACTAGACATTCCTTCATTATTAGAGTCTTGTGTGCTCAGTTTGAAATACAAGAATCATTTATCAGATTGATTATCATAAACATTGTTTAGGCCTCTCAACCTGTCTTTAAAACCACTGCATGAAATGGACAGTTTCCAAAAGTGATAGAACTTTCAAACTATCAGTTGGCATGGTTTCAGTGAAGTCAGAACCAAAGGCTACTTGGTTCCAGAGTTCCACTGATTTCACCAGGTAGAAGAATTTGTATGGGTCCAAGGAATCCGTCTGCTAGTTCCTGAGACTTACAGAATTGTTTCCAGAGAGATGCAAATATCTTAGAGGAAGCGGAGGGCCCTCTGCTTCCAAGAAGCTATGGGATTGGCTAAAATTTACTCAGAAATGGATATGAGCCAGGAGCAGGTTGTGAGGAAGGGTAGGGACACAGGCATACCAGTGGGCGGGCAAGAAAGTCTTAGGGAAATTATTCTGTGATTAAAGTCAGACTATGTATGCAGCCTTTATTGTGGCTAAATCTACCTGAGAAGAAAACAAAGTAGGAGTTGGAAGAACAAGCTCCACATGATTCCATCACAGCACACCACACAGGGGTGTGTCTATGAAGAGTGAGACCGAATTTGTCTTCATCCTTTGGGTTTCTATTCACTGTGGCGGTGCTGTGAGCAATTAAAGACTTCTCACCTTTCTTACTGACCGTTATTTAAGTAGAAGCCATACTGCAAGGGAGGAGGTCACAGAAATCTATTTCCTTCCTCACGACTCTACTGCACTCACTATACAGCAAGTTTTGTAAATATATGATAGAGATATGAATCATTTATGAAAAAGCCACACTTCCAGATTTCCACAAGTGTGACATTTCCTTTCTATTTCCCTAGTTAAAAACCCTTCCGTTCTTATCCTTGGCGCCGCTCATTAGCTCTCTGCCCAAATTTAAGCAATGAGATCTTAGCCATAGGTTTTAGCCTGCTCTGTTTGGAAAGTCTTGCTTCCAAACAAGGGAAGATCTCAGCTTTCTGTGAGGAGAGGTCTCATTTGGGGACTTCCCGTAATCCAAGGGCTAGAGTTTTTGACCCAGAATCAGGAGAGAAACAGGCGTGAATAACGGTGTTGGATTTCTGTCTAGCCAGCTGTCTGCAGACAGATGAGGGTCTGTTGGGGGTGAACAATACAGAGATTGGCATGTGTGAAGAGTAAAGGAGATGCAAACTGGCCACACTGGAGTAACTGTGTGAGTTGCTAGTTATATACAGGCTTCCTGGGTGGCTCTTTAACTTGGAATATATTAGCTTCTCCTCAAAGGTTGTTCATTATCTTCCCTATGGCCAGTATTAGCCAGAGGACAAGTCTTCTGTCCATCTCTTCAGCCATCTCCAATCTCAAACCACAAAGGCAAAGGCTTCCTTCATTTGAATTTGATCTCATTTGACTAATCATGTTAGAATTTTATATATGAGAGAGATGTCTGCCCTGAATAGGAGGGCATGGGTTCTAAGAACATTTTTTTTTCCTCCCATAAAAAACTCACTAGAAAAATCTAGAAACTAACAATCGAGTCCAAAACTCTTTACTAACAGCTGGACTGGCTACTCCAGGCTGAAGTAAAGCTTTGTCATTTCATTATGTGTTTGTCCTGCCCTGAGACTTGGGGCATGTGGAATTTCACTTTGTAGCTCATCTCTGAGACCCACATGGGAAGCAGAAAGACCTGTTTTCCTGTGATTTCCACACATGCACGCATGGGTGCATCTCCCACATACATACATATGAATAAATAAAGAAGGAAATAAAAATTAAAAAGAGACATTTATACTAGTAAATGAAGAGATTCTCTTTATAGTCTTCCTTCTCACCTCTAGGTACTTAGTACAAGTTTGAGAAGCATAATTCACTTGTGCTTTCACCAGCATTTGGTCATTCAGATGCATTAGGCCCGAAGACAATCAGTATAAGTAGGTGTAAAAGCCTAAGTTTGGGTGTGGACACTGATTACTGAGAGGAAAGAGAGATGCACAAAGGCTCTCCCTTATCAGAAACCAAGACAGTTAATATAAATGGTTTTAGAGACCGGTAGAAGTATCTGGTTATATCCATCTCTTTCCAGGCTGCACCAGGCATAACAACCAAAACACAAGCATCCGATGGCCAGTGTGGTCTTGGCTCATTTCACAGCCATTTGTGGCATTCCACCTCGGTTCACTTTCCCACAGTGACACACATGTGATCTGTATGAGAACATGCAGTTAGTTATAAAACTCCTTTGTTTTTCTCTAAGTCTGACTTTCCACCCCCATGAGGGAGCCAAGGACTGAGAAGTAAGATGTCTGCATCTGTATGTCCTCAGGCTGTGGGCTCAGAGTGTGTGTGTGTGTGTGTGTGTGTGTGTGTGTGTGTGTGTGAGAGAGAGAGAGAGAGAGAGAGAGAGAGAGAGAGAGAGAGAGAGAGAGAAACATGATTATCTCCACTAGGAGTCACTCTCCCAGAAAACCAGAGTACATTGAGGGCTGAGTTTGACTGGCTATGTATCTGGCTATGTATTCCTTTAATCATGTCTCCAACATTACTGCACCCAACAAGGTGGTGTCTTGCTGTCAATCTAAAGTGAAATCTGAACATTTTGGAATATTAAGCTCATTTGGAAACCTCACTGTTGAGGTACCCGTATGGCTTCTGCTCAGATACACGCTTTAGGAGAGTGAAAGGGACTTCCAGGCTCTCCATAATTTGACATCCACGTTTTATCATTCTCACTTATCCAGGGCAGTAGAAAACCATTCCCAAATAGCATGCTTGACTTTGGAATACTTACATTTGACCGAAGCTGTGCCTATTGCTCTGGAAAGTCACAGCTATCAAAAATCCAAACAAGCAAAGTCATTTTTGATCTTCTTTGCTCCTTGTCACAGCTTTTGGGACTGTTTTGAAGTTGAGGTCTTTGCCAGTCTGGCCTCATGAAGATGGCCTGCGGCCTCTTGGGCTCTGTCTGCCACATTGCTGTCAGCTTAATCCAGATTTCCAGGCAATGGGGTTTTGCCCTTCTCTCCCTTCTATAACAGCTCAGTCCAGCTATGTGAACTTCGAGACTTTGCTGTCTTGTTTCAAGTTTCCACAACTCATATTTAAAGTAAATGCAACCAACCAAAACAATAGCATTCTTACAAGCAGTGAGTCAGAGACGAATTCTGCTGAAGTTCTCCAGAAACAAAAGGCCAGGAATAACTTGGGTTGCTTTTCCAGCTCATTTCCTGCATTTGAATGGAAAGACCCCTGTGTGTTTTCTGCCCTTGCGCTGGTTTTCCTCCAGTGTCTAAGCTTCCTGCTGGAATCTTTTAACCTCTTTGCATAATTCTCATCAACACTCTTGGAAGCCCGCATTTTATTTTCTGTGTCAGACTCTTTAAGCTTCTATATCCTCAGAACTCCTTATTTCACCTCGTTATTTAGTAACTTAATTGCTTAACTAGCTGTTTAATTTTTTTTTTCTAAGCGTCACTTCAGTGAAGTATGAAGTAGGACCAAACTCTTGTAGGATATCTCAATAAGTTACTTGCAGTTCCAGGGATGGAATGGAAAAATAGAGCACCCCAACTGTGAGCTAGCTCTCCAGTCTTCTCCTAACTTTTCTCCTACGTGTAGGAGACCATGGCTACAGGAGATTTACTTTTCTAGTAAATCTTTAGTAAATGAAAGGAGTAAAATCAAAGCATTTTTATTTCTTGCTAGGTGCATTCATTTTACTAAAATGGTGTGGACAGCTGCCATGGTAGGCAAGGGAAAGATGCTGGCAAACATTGAGCAGATTCTTGGCATCATGGTAATATATCAGGACCAGTTGGAATCTTAAACCACCTAGAAACACAGCTGAAGGCTCATCCAGCTTGGGAGGCCCTGTAAGGAGGCGAAATGCAACTGGGATCTGAAGGACGAGCAGGAATCAGTGTCTGGGTACCGGCTGTGCTGGCGCAGGACCTGCGTATTGAACTTTGAGTGTTTTCCATAGACATGGGAGTTTTTCTGTATTTTAAATGCTGACTTTCAAATAGCATGGCACTATTTGTGTGGGGCTCATCTTGATTTGGGGAAGTATCTAAATAGATGAGACAAGAAAGGAAAAACTGTAATTGTTCTTTACAGCCAAGAACAATTCTCTGGGATTAAGGAGTGTTAGGAATGGAATCGTACTAAGTCTCCCTTTCCCAAGGTCTAACAAATGCAGAGGCCATATTTGGACCTGTGTGGATGACAGCTGCAAGGGTTCCCTTTGCTTGGCCAATGGATATTTGCAATCTGCTGACCCTGTGCCAGACGATATGCAAGCCTTTTGCACAGATGCAGAAGTCCGTGTGACAAGGTTGATAATCTCACAAGCTCAAAGCTAGTGGCCAAGGAAACCAAATACTTGGAATGCCCAGCAAATGGGAGGGGCAATACCTGGTGAATTAAATAACCTGACATCGAGCTGGGATTATTCCATCCTTTTCATTGATGTGGATACTGAAACGAGTTACAACAGAGCTGAATTTGAGGCCACTTAACCAGTGAAGTTATTAAATTAGATTTAAACCCCTTAAACTATGGCTTAGAATTGCTATCATAAAATACCACTTTAGGTATATACCTTATTTTCTTTCTAAAATAAATTCATTCAGAATTCTATGGGAGATTAGTTAGGCAAAATGGTTATTATGAGTAGGTGCTGGAAGCAACGCTCTTCCTTCCATTCCTGTCTGATTCCATCACTACCACTCCCCCTCTGCCAGCAGTGCCCCGTACAGTCCTTTGATAACACAGGGTACCACCGTGGAAGCCCTCTAGCTTAGGCTTAGCAGTACAGAATGCCTTCTCCATACCTCCAAGACAGCCTCTGTGGATGTTCTTTTTTGATGACTTAGTTGGGATTCTAAACAGAGGCCAAGGGTGATCATCTGATTGTTATTATTTCCAGCTTTTCCTTAGTTCTCCCATGAACATGCTTTAAATGCCGACTTTCAAACACCATGACATTATTTGTGTTGGATTTGCCTTGATTTGGGGAGGTGTCTAAATAGACAAGGCAGGGAAGGAAAACTCGGAGCTGCTGTGAGGAGACAGATCTTCCTCCCAAGGTTTTCCCGTTCCTCTAATTCTCTCCATTGAAAAATCTGTTCAAACTCTGCCGAGGATCTCAGGAGCCGATACAAAACTGACACAATCATGAATAACACTGGGGTATGGGGTCAGCATATTTAAGGCCATTTCCCGCTTGAATGTCACTATGACCTAGGTAGTGTAGTCAGAGCGGGTGTCACATTTCTACTTGATAGATCAGAAATCCCAAGGTATATGAGACTTATCCAAAACTGACCAAGTAGCAGAGATACAGGGTACCTGGGCCCCTCTGCTTCCCAGGAAAGTCCTCATCCAAACCTTTAGCAAGTGTGGATGCTGCTGTTACTATTTGTTCCTAGATTTTCTCATAGCTTCATTTCCCATTTCATCCGTCTTTGAAAATTCTGTTTCTGATCTTCTGGTTTAGCTATGTAACATATCTATATTTTTAAAAGGAACATATAGGACTTTTTAGCTTTGGGGTGAAGTTCAGTAATAAACATATGCTTATTATGCATTAGGTACTATGTTATTCCTAACACACACACACACACACACACACACACACACACACACACACACACACACACACGTGCACCTCACTGCTCACTGAAGGCCTCTTACTGATTGATGAAGATGATAATAACAATTGTAAATATGCATTGGCTGCTAAAACAGACAAAAGACTTTTTATAAGTTTCTACTCAGTGTGTTTTAATCCAATGGGTCTTGGAAAGGCTGAGGCTTGAACCTGGATCTTGTCATCTTTAAGCCTGACCTCAGTCGGGATCTCACACTGCCTCAAAGGGAAGAAGGGAAACATGGGAGCAGAGAGACTAAGCTTCCCGAATGCTGCTTTTCACTATGAAGTCTACATGTGTTTCTGCCTTTCCAATATACGACATAACAATCACAGCCTGGCAGCTGGACTCTGAAATGACAACACAGGAGGAAACCCAAGAACTGTTGACACACATTCCTGCTGCCCCTGCTAAAGTGCTTCTCTCCCCCATTGCCCACCTAAGGAGCTTTCTGACCTGAGTTTGTGCTTCTTTTTCCACAGGAGGAAGTACAAGAAAACGTCCCAGAGGTGAGCGCATCTTTCTGGGAAAGGGGAACTGTCTGGGCTGTGGTTGGCTGAGTTGTGATACAGCTCTTCACCGGTTCGGCTTGTGGGGGCTCTGGAATTGGAATAAACAGTCTCTGAGTCCTACTTAGTGAGTCGCCTGCTTTCTCTCCCAGTTGTGGCTGCTGCTCTAAATTGAAATTGATTATAAGGTGTAAGTGTATCTCAGTGGGTCATCTGCTTATGAGAGCAGACCCTGTGGATTTGGAAGCTTGTTACTGCTGTGTTGTCTAGTGATTTTGCCAGAACCTTGACCAATAAGGGACTGGACTGTGTAGGCAGGTGAGAGATGATGCTTCCTGGGGATGAGCATAGAGGCTTTAAATGCACTTTGGTTATCATTCACCCGAGTCACTGAGGAAATGCTGCTTACCCACATCAGCACGCACACAGTGCCTTAGAGCAATGGCTGCCTTTTGACTTGACTGTAGAAAGGGCTACCATATTCTTCAAGTACCTATTGCATGCCCAAGGGTGTGGCCTGGCTCTAGGTTGTGCTTTACAGGAACTCTGATGAAGAACCTTGAAACTATTTGGCGCACTGGCTTGTCCCAGGTGGATACAACACTCCAACCTGCATACTTTGCATTTATGATTCTAGCATGATGTTCTAGTGTTTGAGTGTGGTGGCTCCCCCTGAAGTTCCCTTCAGCAGATGGTGCCTGCTGGTATAGAGAGCCATGGGTATTTGTGCATGTATACAACTAGCGAACCCAGGGGAAGTGAGGGGAACCTCTAAATAATGGGATTAATAAAGCGAACCTAGGAAATTTTATGTGCATGATGGTTGAATTGATTCAATGGTTCACCTTTCCTATGATGTATGTTTAAAGTGTACAATATGTTTTAATATCAGAATGCATGGTAAAATACTATAGTGAAGAAAATTAGCATATCCCGTACTTCACATACACAATACTTCATTCATTGGCTCATTATGTTTGTTTGAGGCAAGGTCTCACTCTGTATCTTAACCTGACCTATGATTCACTCTGCAGTGGATATTGGCCCAAACTAGTGACAATCCTCCTGCTTCAGCTTTCTGAGTGCTGGGATTACAGACTTGAGCCACCATGCCAAATTGGTTCATCTAGCATAATTTTTAGTGTTTCATTTTCATAACCCTGTAAGATAATGATGGCACACACAACTTTCTACAGCCTCCTTAACTTTTCCGGCAATATCTCTTGCCACTTCCAACACTTTTCCTTACTCTCTAAACTTTCACTATGACGTAATTCTAAAAGTGGCTGTAGCTGTTTGAGAGTGGGTAGATGGTCTCTTAGGAAGAGCTTTGATTGTCTTTTCATTCATATGTTTATCTGAGACTTATTTAGGGGCACTGACTACATGTGCATCAAGGAGCTTCTCTGGACTGATGCGTGACAAAATGGATTTACTTCCAAGTTACCCAGGAAACCAATGAAGAGCACTGATAGAGATTGCCTGTAGTGACAATGTAGACCCTTTTCTCTATGCTTAGCTTATGCTATTCCTTCGTCTCTGACTAAAACTTGGTCCCACTGTTAGTTAATGCTCTGAGATTTCTGCCTTCTCTGTGTTGCATAGTAGCTTCATCTTATGTTCTTTCTGCCTAGTATTTTTACAACTTCTGGTATTTTGTCTTCACCCGCCACATGTCTGAAATATTGTTGCCTCCTAGCAAATGTTGCTGAATGAACTATTGCTAACTGTTCTTACAGACTGAACCTTTAAGTTAACTTTTCCCCACCCAACACTACTGATGGTAGCACCATGGAGGAGGGGCTCATGGTATCCTGTGCACTTTAACCTGCATTTGGTTAAAATAGAAACAGAGATTATTTTCACATAGCACATATACTAAATGATGTCATAGGGTCTTCCCAGGGCTTTTCCAGGAAGGGTGCATTAATTCTGGAAGAGCCAGGATTGGGATGTCAGAACAAGAGTGCTGTCATTTACAACAAATACACTTTGTACAAATAACACCGTCAACTATTCCAGTCTTAGTCACCTTAATTAAGGAGAATCATTAGGGATATAATTAGCACAAGTACCAAAATATCTTATGCTACTGAGTTTGGAATCTTCATTCCAAAGAAATAGGCATGCATGGGACTTTTGTTTGCCAAGCCTGTGTAGTTCACAATTCAGCCTAGAAGACTAGGGTAGGCTTTTCATGTTATTTGAGTTTGGTATTACAGATGTAAGTAGATTACATCAATATAAAAACCATTAGTACAAACAAAATTTGCCAGTAGTTTTCTATAAAACATTTGCAGATAGCCATTTATTATTATCTTTTCAAACCAGTATCATCTATTGGAGATTCCTGTGCGCTCTAGTTTCCAGGTAAAATCTGCAGTCTAATGACACATATATGAAAATGGGCCATGTGAGTTACTGAGAGGAAAACTGGCTATACTTTGAAGGCTTCCTTGAGGTTGATATACTATTAGAAATGCCATTGGCTACAGCTGACAACACACTTCTTTCTTGTTTAGGATGGTTGGGCTCATGGTAGTAATTGAATGAGATCCACTAAGCAGGATGTAAGTTAATCACTCTGATTGGAGGGTACCATGGTCTTCAGTAGTAACATGTGATTATCAACTTTTATATGGGCCAGTCATGGATATGAGACATTTCAGTGTCACCTCAATTTTATATGAAAGGGAGACAGACAGGTAGGTGGGAGTCTTATGAAAGAGCCACTCAAATCTGTCAATGTTCAAGTTACTATGGTGGCTACTTATGAAAGTGTATGTTTGTGTATCTGTGTGAATCCAATTATATGTTTTATTATGTTACAAAAGTAAAGATTGCTTTATTGCTTTATTACACCTTTATTAATGCTGACGTGTAAATTAAAAATGGATCAGTTTGAACTCCTCTCCTTTCAATATTTTTCATATTAAGTAGATCTATGTCCTGCTGATGTATTATAAACAACAATCTGTTCTCAGCATAGTGGCTTAAAACAGCCATCTCGTTTTTTTTTTTTTTTTTTTTTTTTTGTTCATGATGTCATTGGCTGGGAGATTCAGGCGGGACTTGACTTCATGGTTTGCACGTGATCTAAGTGGTGTCAGCTGGGTTGCTGAACGTGGGGATTCCGCTTTGAAGAGTGTTCCTTCATTCATGGCAAGAGCCGTGGTGCTCCTTGTCTTTGTGCCTGCCTGTCCAGCATCCTTGCCATCTCTGCACAAAGCTTTCATTCCGCACATGCTTCCACATAGTCTCCTCTTGCATGGCAGTCTCAGGGTGGTTACACTTCTTTTGTGGCTTGTGAAGCTGAAGGGTCATAGGTGCAGCAGTAGAAGCTATTTGTCTCTTGGTTGTTACCTGAGTTGAGACGCTGGCCCAGAGCCATGACTGCTGTGTCTCATGGCTCAGTTTACCAGCACACCTACATGCTTAATACTTTCCAGAAGCCTTCTCTAACCCATGTAGCTGACTTTCAAGCCTTTTTCAGAATGACTTTGCTTGAGGCTTTTCCAGACTCTCTGATCACCTTCATCAGATGAATGATGTAGCTACTTTAAGTAGATTGTCCCATTAGTTAGGTGCTATTGTGCTTGACTGTGTGTTTGCCAAAAGAGATTCCTTAAGGATGGAAATTAGTGTGATTTTTTTTCATGTTAGGGACAAGTGTATCCTTGTGTATGACAGTGGCTTGCTGAATTCTTAATGTAGTTAGTTAATTTATTATTTATTTATCTGTGTGCATATGTGTCGGGACAGACATGGCATGGTGCCCATGTAGAGGTTAGAGGACAACTAGTAATAACCAATTTTCTCCTTTCATTATGTGTACCCTGGGGATGGATCTTAGGTATTCCTTTACTCACAGAGCTGTCTTTCTGGCTCTGACTCCTTGCCATCACTGCATTATTTGGTCAAATAAAACTAGTGGTTTAGTGTAAAAAAACTAAATGGTCTGCATGATTTACAAGTTTTTGTATTGTGGAGGTTTGATTTGGACCTCAAGAAAAAGATTGCCAAACATATATAAATGAGCTTTTTGTTGTTCTTTAGAATTTTCTTGCTGTTTAATTCCACTTACATATTTATTTAGTGTTCAAAACTATGTTAAAGAAAATTCATGCACCTGCTTTCAGATAATTATCACCCTACTCTAGCTCAACAGAGGGAGTTATCTTTCTTGCAGTAATTAATAAAGTATAAGGCAGATGTTAGTTCAAGAGAATGTTCTGAGCCTCACTTTTTTAGCATCAATGGAAAAGTACTCATTTTTTCCAACACCAGAATCCCAATAGAAGGTATGGTGTTAGATGTGTTTCTTCTGGGTTAGCAAGGACACAGTAGGTTGGTGGCAAGCACCTTTCTGTACAGAAAACCTCACTGGACTGGATTTTAACTGAACAGCATTAAGGGACCCTTCTGTTTTGCTATTGGGATGAGGCTTATCTAGGAGTCCCTGTAATTCCAAGAATGGTGAATTGGTAATATGATAACTGGAGAGGTCTATAAAGTATATCTGCTTCTCAGAAAAGTCCTCATCAGGTTGTTCTCAATATAAAACCAGCCTCAAGCCATCACGCTGGGTTCAGAGATCTTTGAGGAAGCATGCCAGATCATATAGAGGATAATCACAGAGGCCTAGAAGTCATCTGGTACTCTTAGGCTGCTTTTCAAGAAGGGGTTTCTATCCAAGATGATGTAACAAATTGGATCAGTGTCTTAATTTCATGGTATTTGGTTTTACTGATATATATTTAAGCTGTTAGATTTAGATAAAAATTTTAATTTTTAAGAAATTATTTCTATTTTATATGCGTTGGTGTTTGTCTGCATGAGGATGTCAGATCCCTTGGAACTGGAGTTACAGACAGTGGTAAGCTGCCATGTACTGGAAATTGAACCTGGGTCCTCTGGAAGAACAGCCAGTGCTCTTAAGTGCTGAATCACATCTCCAGCCTCCTAGATAAAAATTATTAATGAAATTCCAGTTGTCGAGAAGTTTTCAACAGGAACTTAGTAATTTTAAGCTCACCTTTTCTGTTGAGTATCATCTCCTGGCAAAGATTTATATGTCAGCTACTATCTAATCCATCATTGGTCAGCATGTTAAGAGGCGAGGTGTGAGTAAAACCCAAGTGACATTAGCAGGCACATGTCTACACTGTGACAGTTCAGTTATTAATTACAATGTATTAGATTTGGAGTTTTTAAGCCTTGCTGAATAATGAAAGCCTGTAATGTTTAGTATAATAGTTTTGATGTTTATTAATTGTATCTCTACTTAGTTTAAATAGAAAGTCTGCTTCTGACTATATTTGAGTTATACATCGGAACAGTTAATGGGCCACTAAGCTTAGGTTTTTGACAATCTCATTACTTTGAGTCACATGTATAGTTTGTTATAAAAATCTTTCTGTTTAAAAATCATGTTTCCGTTAACTTACTAAAAACTGAAATGAGAAGTAAAAATGCCACTGAAGACTGGTCTGCCTGGTCTGCATGCTTTGTAGATGAGACACAGGTAATTACAATAGAATATGGTAGGTCTAAGGATTGAAGGCCATGGGGCAGCTGGGTATTGTGTGTGGGGTGCTTGTGATGTCATACACTTCTCTTTCTAAATCACAAACTAAACAGTGCTGTTTACTCTGCATGGGGATTATAGTATAGGCACAGTGAAGTCTATCTAGTAGGAGAGTTCAGAATCTTTTCTTGGTCTCCCTGTTTTCAGGTACAGTTAAAATGTATGTGTCCTTGATTCTTCAGATCTTTTCTCAAAGAAACAAATGGATCAAAACATATTCTGGACACAAGAGACTGGCACCTATATGATTATTGCTGAAGTGGATATCATAGTGAGTAGGGAGGCCTCTACCTGAAGAGGGCCTCTGCCTACTGCAAGGCTAATGGGAGAGTCACCCCCTCCAACTGTCTTGTCCTTTTCTTCTTTTGGACTTTAATGACATTCTGGAATCACATTTAATGAATTCAGTAAATGATCACATCCAGAAAATAACGCCTTATGCCAGGTCTACCCATTTCTGCCTTCACGGATTCACTTCATCCATGAGTCATCTGCTGATTTGCCAGCTTGGCTGTTAATAATAGAGTGTCAGGGTTGAGGACTGGGGAGGTGTGTCTTGCCATGTTTGGGAAGGCTACTTGCTAAGCAGTTGTATCCTAGTGTTAGCAGGTGCATCTCAACTCTGCCTCTCACATCCTTCCCCTGGCATAATATGATCCTTCAGCAAATACTGAAACTCTTTGTATATCTTAAAAAAAGATAGGGACTTCTGTATCCTGTTTTTGCAAATAAAATTGTTGGTAAAACAAGATGTTCAGAAACAGAGGTGACATAGGATTTATTAAGGCATGTTTTTCTGCATAGATGCATAATTAACCATGGGTTCAGTGGCCTATTTAGTAGTACTGCTGTTTAGAACCTAAGAACTGAATCGTTTTCATGATGGGAATAAGTGTTGCGTTTGTAGATCAATGTGTTGTCGTCTTCCTTCCTTATAGAGTTTTGATTTTTAAAATTTTAGCATCTTAAATCATCTTTTTCTTCAAGACAATTTAGAGGAACTGTCTTTCAATTAGTCTTCTTAGATATTTTTACCTAAAATGTTCCCTGGTCTCTCAGTTTCTACTAATTGCTAACAAGGGTTAGATGTTTGTTGTTCCTGGAACAATTGTGAGATTTTAAGTTTTTGAATGAAGAATGTACTCTGTTGAAGTATGGTGGGCATTGCAGGTATTTATTTTTTTAAGAAAATCATTATATTTTATTTATTTGTTTGTGGATATTTTGTGTGGTGGTGGTGGTATGTGTATGCATATGTAAGAGAGAGAGGGAGAGAGAAAAAGAGAGAGAGAATGAGAGAGACTGTAAAACACTTAAATATGTACATCTATGTGCCATGGTATACATGGGCAAGCCAAAGGACAGGTTGCAACAATTGGTTCTCTCTTTCCACCATGCTGATCTTGGAGGCTAAACTCAGGTGACCAGGCTTAGCAACAATACCTGCAGAGCCATCTCACTGGCCCCGGGGTTATTCCTTAAATGTTGTTTGAGTTTATGAAGTGTGAGATTGGGACTCTCTCTATATTTTTATCACGGGTGAACACTAAAGTTAGTGATTCTGTGTATGAATAAGCTCAGGTTGACAAATGACTCATGCTTGAAAATGGTTTTGCACTTCCCTGCAGAATCCTACATCCAGACTCCCATTTGGCTCTTACACTGGCCAGCATGGTGGCCTGTGAGGTCAGCAAGACAGATGGCATGCATGGCAAGAATGTGAAAGTGTATCCTTGCTTGGATCATTGCCTTTGCTTTTCTCTTTCAGTTTCTCCACTGTGGGGCTGTAGCTGTTTGGGGGGGGGGCACTCACATGTACTTTGTTCTACCTCAATGTTTCAAGCTTTATTTTCTCTCGTTCTGACCACCAAGCTGGAATTGTTCCAGGCACTGCCTCCTGTATTTGAGGAGAATTTTTTTCAAAGTTGGAACACGAGACTGTTTATTGCTTGGCTCTTCTGTGATGTTTTGCTCTTTCAGAATCATTTTCTTAGGTTGCATAATGAGGCCCAAGTGCATCTCTAAGAGTGTCAGTAGCTCTGAAGATGGGAGATCACCGTGTGTCTCAAGTTATGCCCAGAGTTTAAGTTGCCAAAGGAAGTGTGTCTCTAGAGACATCCTAATCTTAGTACCTGAGAAGGGGTGGAATCGACTAGTTCCATGTAGTAATTGCTAAAGCCTTCAAGCAGAGATCAAATCCAACCTCCATCAGCAGCTGCATAACAAGTGGCTTCCAGAGCTACTGGAGGTACTGAGTTGATCAGTCTAGGTTAGTGTTTGTGATTTTGATACTGTCGATGTGGCACCTGGCCTGTTTATGTATCTCAGGCACTTTGACAGCATCTTTGCCTACCTACCAGATATGACTTGCTACTTACTCCTTGCTATCCCTTAGTTGTGGTAACCAAAGATGTCCTCTGAGAATCAAATTCACCTGTGGTGGAGAACTATATGACTAGTTAAAGATTAATAACAAGACTTTGTCATTGGCTGCCCTTTCCCTGCCATAGTGTCTTCATCTACAGAGATGACATTGAGATGAGGATATACATCATTACTTTTGGCTAAAAACACCCAGTATTTTCTGGCCCTCAGTTTTGGATCTTTTGGGTTTGTTGGATACTCTGTGCTGTGCAACAAAATCACCAGAAGTAGCATAATTTCCAGCTAGCATGAAGGTCACAGGATAGGTAACGGATCTGTGCCCAGAACGATGGCCTTTTGGCCAACAACCAGGTCACCACTTGTTAAGATGCTTATAATATTGCCTATCTGGGAAGAGCTAGCCATGGGAAGGATGTTAAAGGGTAGTTGTTAAACCATAGATTTGACAATAAAATCCCGTGTCAGGTGAGTTTATTGTGTGTAAGGTAGTCCACACACATCATCATCTCGTTGCATTATTACAATGAGCATCCTTTGCATAGAGAATGTCGGTGACAAAATTCACTAGCTTGAGTTTCAACACAGAAAACATGCTCCAACCAGAGTCTAAATGCACATCTTTTAGTTGTGGACATTTCCTGAGTCTTCCATCCCTGTGGTTTTGTGACTTGTAGATGTGGATACACTATTTGTGCTGGATAGTTTTATGTCACCTTGACACAAACTAGGGTCATCAGAGAGATAGGATCCTCAATTGAGAAAATACCTCTTTAAGGCAAGCTTGTATGATTGATTTGGGCCATTGTGGGTGGTGCCATCCTTGGGCTAGCGGTCCTGGGTTCTATAAGAAACAAGGTTGAGCGATTCATGAAGGGCAAGCTAGTAAGCAGCACCTCTTCATGTATTCTGCATCAGCTTCTGCCTGTAGGTTCCTGCCCTGAATACTGTCAGTGATGAACTGTGTTGTGGGAGCTTGAGCCAAATGAAAGCTCTTCCTCCCCAAGTGGTTTCAGCCATGGTGTGTCAGCACAGCAAGTGTAACCCTAACAAGGACACTGTGTTTTCCTTCCTCAAATGAGGCAGGTGAAGTCTGCAGAAAGTTAAAAGGTCAGAAGGGTGCACCTGTGAGACTTCATTTCCCCCCTCTGCCTGTTCTTTTCAGTTTTAAAAGATGGGGTCTCAAGTAGTCCAGGCTGGCCTCACTTCTTTCGTGGAGATAAAGACTTCTGCTCCTCCCTCTTGTACCAGCCTCTGGAGTGCTGGGAGTACTAACATATACCACCCATCTAACTGATATGGCACCTGGGGTTGAACCCAGCATCTCTTGTATGCCACTGATCCCGTTTGTTTCTCCCTTTAAAGAACATTTTCTGTTTAAAATGTTTTTGTATCTGTTCTTCCCCTAAAAGTTGAAGCGTGCAGGAGAGTTTAATGACGGCGTGTTTTTAAAGAGCTATATTTATACAATGTGGTCCAAGCAAAGGAAATCCTCCCTCCCCAACTGCTGCTGCTTCATTTTTACAAGTCGTCTATTTTGTGCTTAACATTGTCAAGTATTTTGAAGCCATGTGATCAGTCATCCATAAATCCATAGCTCGTTGTTCATAAAAATAGAAACGGAGAAAAGGAAATTCACACTGCATTTTCTGTCCTTGTTTGCTGTGCTACTACCTTTCAACATTCAACAAATCATTGCCTGAGCTTTTCCCATTCCCTCACCACAAGCGGGATTCGGACCATTTATTCCTCTCATTTTTGGATGCCAGCGAAAGGGAATCAGAATGAAGAATTCCTGGCAGCTGGATAGAGTTGAGTGAGTGGAGGATGGACTTTGGGAAAATCACATTTGCAGTGTTGCTCAGCCCAGAGTTACTGGGTGAAAGTTTAGGGTAAAGAGCAGGGTGTTGGAGTTTTGGGTGCTTGGGCTGAAATTCGAGTTCTGGAAGCAACCCTGTATAGTGTAATGCTCACGGGAGTATATAATTCCCTTTAACTACGGGAATCTCTTTTCTCTCATGTACAAATGGATTTGCTTACTACAGTTCTTTTTTAATTCTTGTTAGAGACAGGGTCTCTGTATAGCCCTGGATGTCCTGGAACTCACTTTGTAGACCAGGCTGGCACTTTCTAGAGTTCTAATGAACCCCAAATGAAATAGAAATAGTATGTATAAATTGTTGGTATATGGATAGCTGTTATTCTCTGACTGCTTGGGTCAGCCCTCAGAGAGGCCATCAGGGTTCAGGAGCTTCTGGGCAATGCTGTGTTCTGTCTCAGATCATCCAAGGTGGCTGGTAAGATTAATAGGCTTTGAACTTCAGTGGTTCTCTGAGAGCAGAGGCAAAGTCTTATTTACAAAACTGATAAATTAGCTTCAACAAATTGCCCAGTGTACGTGGAATAGGACTGAAAGATGGCTAAGTAGGGGTTCTGTGAGAGCAGGGACATAGCCTTATTTACAAAACTGACAAATTAGCCTCAACAAATTGCCGAGGGTACATGGAATAGGACTGAAAAATGGCTAAGTAGGGGCAGGAAAACAAGTTACATGGCGTCTAAAGTAGGAACAGAGGCTTTCCAGGGTCCTGGTTGGTGTTGCTATGGGATTTCTCCACATGGGAAGGTATTTATCATCCATGTTCTCTGACAAGTTTCCATTTTTTTAAATTAAAAATTATTTCCTTTAAACACTCACAGTTTAAACAATACTGTATTTCAGTGGTCCACACATGCATTCTAGCCCCAGGATGCCCAACTACTGGACCAATGTTTCTTAAAGTACACAACCTTTATAAATTACTTGCTTTCTCTAAGTAATTTTCAGCCGAGTGGAGAAAGCCACCCTAAAGGACGTTTGTCAATGTGTAAAGACATTTTTGTCACTTTTCTTTAAAATTTCATTTATTATTCTTGTGTGTTTGTAGGTACCTGCACTATAACACATACAGGGAGGTCGGAGAACAACCAGGTACTCCAGCTATTGTTTTTGAGGTTTACTACTGACATATTATAGTGAATTGATATCCTGGCTGAGAAAATAACAATTACCCCAAATATTAGTAGTGCTGAGGTAGAAAGCCTTGATTAAAGATTCTCTTCGGGACTGGGGAGATGGCTTATTGGCTAAAGCATCTACCAAGCAAACAAGGAAGAGCAGAGTTCAGATTCCCAGCATCCACCCCACTAACTTTGGAGATGGATACAAGCGATCCCCGGAGTAAACTGTCTAGCTAGACTAGCTGGATCATGGAGCCCTATCTCAATGCAGAGTGGAAAACAATTGAAGAACATGCCCAATGTCACCCCCTGACTTCTGCACATATAGACACACTATGCATACCTGCACATACACATGAGAACATATACACATTTGCAAAAGTGAAACTTCACTTTGTAATAATTTGAAAATTGAACAATAATTGGACATGATAGTACATGTCTGTTGTCCCACCTCCTAGGGAGGCAGAGGTAGAAGGATTTCTTGAGATTGAAAGTTGAGGCCAGTCTGGGCAATATGGCAGACCTTATCTTATAAACAGCAAGAACTACAACATTAGAGAAAGAAACAGGTTGGGGTGGGAAGGGGGCAGAGAGAAAGGGAGGAAAAGAGAGAGAGAGAGAGAGAGAGGAGAGAGAGAAGGAAGTATTTATCTTATGAAACAGTGGTGAGTTTAGATGAATAAAGGTGAAAACCATGTGTATTTTCATAACTCAATACATGCACAGTATTTTAGCTATTATTAATTGTTCCATTTTAGCTTATAATTTGCTCAGTATATCACATTGATAGATTATATCCCATAGCATATGTAGCTGAATATAAGATTTTACATGTGTGGTAAGTGCGCTTAAATTTCATAAGGAAAAACATTTTAAATGCTTCTTATAATTCATAAAAGGGGAATTTCAAGTAATTTGAAGGGATTATGTTGTTTGGTTTATGTACATTTAGCATACTCTGTCATGAAAAAAAAATCAGAAATCCTGAGTTCCATATGCTAGTCTGCTTGTTCCCCCAAAGCATAAGATTACAGATCTTAATAGAAACAGTTGGTATTATTGCATATTCACCAAGGAGGCAATAAAACAAAGTATCCTATACATGTGGGGGACAGAAAGGAAATTACAAGAATATTTTCAGCAAAAATTAGTAGCTGCAAAGCAAGCCAAAAAATAAACTGAGTGGGTTCCTCCTTCGTATATCCAGGCTGCATAAATATCCATTGAAATTAGTGCTAACCCAATAGCAAGATGGGTCCCTGGAAAGCAGGGCTGACCAGGGGAATCCTGTGAGTTGCTCTTGGCTTTGAGATCCAGCATCACCATGCTTTGCCACTAGGGACTGGATCCCCCATCTCTGGCTGTCTTTTTGCTTCTCTAAGTGCAAATGGAAGTCTTGTGGATTGACTTCTGTAACCATCCCCTTACTCTGCAGGATGTGCCTATCATCAGATCATTATCAAGGGCTCTGTAGGATTACACAGCAACCAAAGAGCTTAAGAGAAGCCGATGATGCTGACTGCAGTATATGCTGTGAGATCCTCTCCTCCGGTTCTTAGACCTGATCCATACTAACTAGTTCCTTTGTCATGGTGCCATGAGGATGCTATTAGCTACTAGTGCGCCATGCTGTTAGTAACAGCATCATCTTCAATAGTTAGTGATGCTCACTCATGGCATGTAATTAAGAAAAGTGAGGGGAATTAACCCTTTTGGTAAAGTCAACAGTGTCCAACTGATGAGTAAACAGAAGCCTCATTCCTTTGGGGACAGCGGCTCCTCTCTGGAAATGAAGGCTCCTTATAATGATATAAAACTGTACTGCTGACAGTAGGTTGGTGCTGTGTAGGCCTGTGAGCACAGCCCTCCATTAAAACCGTTTTGTGCCCAACAGGGTATGCTAACTCCATGCTTTCACCTGTTTGCTTTGCATCTGCCTCCTGCTGATTTCACCGCATCAAGAAATGTGCTCTTGGCGTATGATTTTTGGGACTTCAAGATGAGGTCTGTTGAAACCATTGTGAAGCTTAAATTGCTCCCCGTTTAGCATCATTATTTGGATAAAAAGAAAATTTCCTCAAATTAGTCTCTTGTGTGAAGAGTGAATCCTGTCTAAAGGGTTCTTGTTAGATTGAGGGGACAGATGATTTCCCAACCTTGGCACCAGTGGCTTGCCTGTGTCATTGGCAACACTGGAACAGCATGATTACAGCAGGAGTCCAAAAGCAAGGTATCACACAGTGGCATTCAGAACCTGGAATTGGAGGTCTGAGCTCTAAGCTTAAATCCAATTTCCATTCTTCTTTAACATTAGAATTCTTCATACATAATATTCTCAGGGGAGTGGCTGCTCACAGTACCCAGTGCGTGGCCGGTAAAATAAGCAAGACCATATATGTAGACTATGTGGCCAGTTCCAGGCATGTAAGGGCTTAATGAACGTTAGCTGTTAATTCACTCTACTACCTCCCAATAACAGTTAATGGCCATAGAATACCAGCCCCCATCATAATTCATAGCAAGATTTTGCAAATTGTCGGCAAAATTTGGTCCCTTCTGGGACTTCCTTTGCTTGTGCACTCCTTCAGATTCTCATCCATCAGGATTCATAGGAAAATGGTCTTCAGTATTTCTATATATTCATTGAATTGTTTTCAAATCCTGAATTGTATTTGTCATTTCCTTTATCCTTTGTTATTATCTTCTTAAAATTCATTGAGCTTTTTTTCTTTCTAATGTCTCCTTTAACTCCTTGAATTCTTTGCTAAAATTCATGATTGTTTTAAATTCTGTGTCCTGGGTTCATAGGGACAGTTCTTACCGGAAAACATTTCTAGAGGACTAATAAGTTTGAGGAGGGACAGACTGTGTTGGCCTTCCATATTGTTTGTGGTTTTTGCAATGTGACCTGGGCGTGCAGATTTCTCCCTTTGCATATGTGACACATGTGAGATTCTAGGCTGCTGAAGGTTAGGCTGGTGCAAGTGCTATTGACAGGAGATAGTTCAGGGGCAGCAAGTGTGGGAGCTGCTGACTGAGAGCTAGGTCTGAGAGCGTGGAGATGCTATGGGGACAGGCGAGGACCAGGGCAGCTCACCAGGCAAAGGCCAATACATGAGCCGTGTCAAGAGCTAGTCCCAGGAACATGGAGATGGCACAGGGTGGGGGAGGGAAGCAAGTCTGAGTAGTTGGTTTTTAACACTGCTCTTGTTAGCTGAGGCCCACCTTGCTTTGGCCCCAGTAAGGTGCGTTATATAAAGCTAAAGAAGAGTCAGTGACTCGCTGTCCTTGTTTGATAGTCATAGTGTCACTGCATCAGGTGTCTTTTAGAGAAGTAGATGGTTACTCTCCTAAGGGCTGTAAGCTCAGTACAGAGGACAACTGATAAAGACCTTTGTCTGTGGAGAGGTACACAGTGTGGCCACTCTCCCAAATAAGTATCAGAGGGCAGATGAGAGAATCGCCTATTCCTTCCATGAAGGGGCACTGACTAGACATCAGGATGACATGTCCCTGCTGCTTTCAGCTTAAGCAGTTTTTATGAGGTTGGTATTATTTCCCTCATTTGTGTCTGATACAATTCATCATGGAAACCATTTAAACTTGAATTTCCTAGTAGAAATTAGAGTTTGAGCTATTGTCAGTATTACTGTTGTATCAGTATCAGTAGTATAATCAATTTTTTGGAAAAAGGATTTGAACCTCTCCTCCCACAACTTGTCTCAGATCCCTGATTGCTTGAGGGATGGGACTGAAGGATTAGCATTCCAGAAAATTCCCAGGCGTTGCCTCTGGATGCTGCATTTTAGTTAAGGAGCTCACTGCTATAATGTGCCTGCCATCCTCTTAATGTATGCCTGATCAGCAATGACATCCTTTGTTTATGCTCCCTCATGATGTGATTTCTTAATGTCATGTTTTTTTCCCATTGTTTTTAATAACTTTTTTTGAAACTGACTTTCATCATTTTTAACCATTTCTATTTTTCCTTTACTTTCTGCTTTTATATTTATAGTTTCTACTCTTCTTAATTTGTGCTTAATTTATTTTTATTTTCTAACTTCCTAAGATGAAATGTGGAGTGCTGGTTTCAAACCCCCTTGATTCTTTTTATTATTACAAGAGTCAAAGCTGCACAGTTCTCTCAAGCACTCCTCAACTTTCTGGGCTCTGTCTAGAGTCCTAGAGTTATTATCCTGATTCCAGTCTTCCCGTAGGCTCCCTCACTGTGGAGACTAGAAGGAGGAACATCATAGAAGAAAATCCTAGCGCTTGGGCTAATGGAAGCCAGGTTGACTTTTGACCCAACTTTCACAGGGTCGCATCTCCAGTTCACAACCAGATGCTTGTGCTAGGACATGAGGCTAAGTGAATGGGGATGACATGGTGCTCTTTAGTAGACTTGCTTCATCTTCTTTTGTCCTTCCTAACATGTATGCCCTCAGGAGCTCCTCTAATACCATTAATGGAGGAAAAAATCATTATAAAAATGAGGAGGAAAGTTTTACAACCAAAATGTCTTTTCCAGAGGAAAGTTTTTTTTTTTTTTTTGGGGGGGGGGGGGTAGTCATAGGGAGCAATAGGAAAGGCCTGGCTGAACTTCTGAGCTGGTTGAGTTTTCTCTAAGCTTTTCCTTTCCTCGTGGTTCTTGGCAGCCAGACTGCCCTTCATGCTCATTACCAAAGAGGCCAAGATGCACCTTGGCTGCCTTGCTTTGGGCTTTTACAACTGACCAGGTGCCTAGAGCATGGCATGGGGTGTGTTTTGTTTTCCCAGCACAGCTGCATCCACTACTGTCAAGGCAAGCGCTGTTCCCTGGCGCCTGTTCCAGGCAGCAGAATTCCCGGGTTCCTTACTGTGGTTGAGTCTCTAGGTATTTAGAGATGAAAACTCTTACATGTGTGGATTTCAAAAATATTCTTTGTTATTATTAATTTTTGATTTAGGTTTTTGGCAGCCCATTTAAATGGAGAGGAGTTATAATGCTTGCTTACTCCTCCAGGGGAAATGAGTTCCCTGGAAATTTTACTTGGGGTAACTTATTAATTTGCAAGTCATTCACAACAAACATTTGGAACATAGTGTAGTTTTTCTTTTTCTTTTTTTAAATTCTTCCACTTTTAAATCTATACCAGTAATATTGATTGTAAAACATGCAAAATTATTAAATAAACTAGTCCGGTGAAAAATGAAACTTTGCTTTGAAATACCAATAAATATGGCAGTGACAATCATAACAGCTGCTGTCCTTTCTGTTCCTGCCATTGGCTAAATGATCTATTTACTTACCTCATTTGGTTTTTCCTACCACCTCGAGGTGGGTGTCACTATCGTTCTTACATTACGATGAAGAAATCCCAAGTATGAGAAAACTTGGGTAGTTTTCTAGTGTTGGCCAATGATGAGGTCTGCTTCATTGGAGGCTGATTTACTTTTTAACCTCAACTGTTAATTCTTGTGACATCTTGACTCTTTAACCTTAGAGATATTGAGAAAAGATGACAAAAGTGTGGCTGTAACTTGATGTTCACACTGAAACTCATCAGTGGGAATATATTCATTTTGATGAGTATAATTTGGACACCTGCTTAAGCCCCTATGCCTTTGCTTTGTGTTTTAAGCCTTGCATGACAGGAGCCTGCTACTTATGATTGCTGGAGGGAGGGGAAGAAAGTGCTTTTTGTGATGATTAGGACCTCAGTGAAAGAGGTGTTGAGGAAAAGTTTGACAATTGCTCCACCAGTTCTAGTGAAGCTAAGCAGAGACTTTGCACCAGATGAGCATTTCTATCAAGGCAGATGTGCATGGTGACACAAAACAGCTGCTCTTCCTTACTGTGGTTTCTGGCTGAGTCACAACTGGGGCTAGGCTAAGAGGAGAAAGGGTATCCAGACATTCCAGCCTCTTCTGTTGGCTCACAGGAAGACTTGAGTTATTCTTCTTCTACTGTTAGCAACCTGTAGAACATCTTGATTTTCTGTTTCTTACACTATCCAATCTCCCCTTACTAGTGAGAGGCTGTGCCTTAATTAAAATTTACTTATGGATGGGAAAAATTATCTGACCAAAGAAACTTAAGCCAGAAAGTTTATTCTGGCTTACAGTTCCATTGTGATATGGTTTGTCCTGTTGTAGAAGGCATATGAGAGAGAGAGAGAGAGAGAGAGAGAGAGAGAGAGAGAGAGAGAGAGAGAGAGAGAGAGAGAGAGAGAGAGAGAGAGATAGAGAGAGAGATTGGGGAGAGGGAAGGGAACTGGTTGATAAAGCCTCAAGGCCCACCTCCAGTGATCCACTCTCCCCAGCGAGAGGCTGTACCTCTAAAATTCCCACAACTTTCCTAATCAGTACCACTAGCTGGGGGTCAAACTTTCTGATGACAGTTCACGAACCACAGTAACTGATCTCCAAATGCTATGGGGCAGCAAGTGTCTTTTATACTGCAGTGTAATCTATGGTAGGAAATGATTATACCATGTTCATTTACAAGCACACACATACACCATAATAAAACTTAGGCGAAACAATACCTACTCTACTAGTGGTAACCAAGTCTAACATTTCCTATTCCATTGTATTTTTTAATAATAATAATAATAAAAAAAATGTTGGCTCTGACCTGGTAACCTTATTATCTTCTAGTGGGGAACAGCCCATAATTTAAAAGTAGTGATTGATAATGATTTATTGATATTGAGTATTGGAGCATACATTGGATTCTTCTGTAGCTTAAGTTCAGTCTAGATGTATGTATGCTAATGTGTAGAAATGCACCAAGGAAATTGTCATAGTTTACTTTTTAAGGCTAGCTCATACCCTTCTTGGAGATTTTTTGTTGTTGTTGTTGGGGTTTTTTAATTTTTGTTTTGTTTTGTCGTCTTCTAACTTGAATTAGAAGAAAGTCATTTGAATGAGTCTGTGTGCCCAATCAAAGGAAGTTTTCCACAGGGAAGAAAACCTGCTGTGATTTCAAGGTCATGGTCAAGGGTTTCTGTGTTTGCCTGTTATTCAGTTTAGCCTTTGTCACCTTGAACAAACTTGAGTCACTTGGCAAAAGGGAATCTCAGCTGAGGAATTCCCTCTATCAGATTGGTCTATGGGGAATTTTCATAATTACTAATTGATGTAGGAAGGCCTAGCCCACTGTGAGTGCTGTGAGTGTATGTTACGAGTAGGTTTATCCTGCTGGCCTGGTCCCAGCGCCAGCGCCACGCCAGCCCCAAATAACACACAGAGACCCTGTATTATATATAATTCTGTTGGCCAGTTACTAGTTTCTTATTGGCTAGCTCTGTCTTAAATATTAACCCATTTCTATTAATCTAAGTGTCCCACATGGTCTCATCTTACCTGAGAGTGGGGCCAGTGTTCTGCTCTCTCCAGTATCTACATGCTGACTCCTCTCTACTACTTCCTCCAATCCTCCTTGTCTCTTAGTCCCGCCTATCTTGCTTTCCTATTGGCCAACAGTGCTTTATTCATTAACCAGTATGAGAAACATATTTACAGAATGACATTCCCCACCAGTCATGCTCCAGGGAAGGTGAACCTGGGCTGTATGAGAAAGGAAGCCTAAGAAGACAGGGGAGCAAGCCAGTAAACAGCTACCCTCTATTCAGGTCCTCTTTCAGGTTCCAGCCTTGAGTTCCTACACTGACTTCCTCAGGACTTTTGATGTGGAAATGTATGATGGAGAAATCCCTTTCAGTGTTACGGTAGCATCAAAATGTCACCATGCTGTAGGGTAGAAACACAGTCAAGAAATCTTACTGTGCTGTAAGTAAGCCATGTATTCTAATAAGCCGAGAATAATATAAATTCTTTGGAGCTTTGTAATAAGTAACAATGATAATGCAAAACAGGCTTTTGTATTTTTCCCTTTTCCAAAGTACTTAGTGGAGGGAGAACACGTATTCCTTAATAACAAAGGGAACTGGACTTCCATGGTGCCAGGATGGCGTGAGTTGTATTTCTTATGCATTCTTCACCCTGCCGTTCAGACAGTAAGTTCATTAAAGGTATTGAATGGGTTCCAGGGTGAGGAATATTAAGCTGTAATTGACTGTATTTCATGGGTCACTTCTCCCTTTTTTGTATACTCATTCTTTGTGGGTGAGTCATAGAAGCAGTAAGTTCACCACAGAGAATTATACATCCTAGGACAGTTCTGAGAGCCAGAGTCGGCATTTAATTCTTTGATGATGCTATCAAATGGGTTCACTATTCTCTCTACCTGGGGAATCAGGACTTTATCATGAGCAAGTTTTGGTGCCAGCTGACCTCAGTGGAAGACCTGTTGTGAGGAATTGCTTTCTTAATTGCCACGTTGGTAACAGAGTTCATGTTTTGCAGTTCATGGACCCTTCCCCATCTCTATCTCTCTGCTCATTTGTTAGGCTTTGCTGTTGTGTTGCTCCTGAGACTTTTATAAACACTATTTCTCAGGTTTGGAAGTGGAGGTCCTGACCCTCTACTCTAATCTTGGGGCTGGTTTCTGCATTTCAAATGAGTGACACTGATGTTACTAATCCCTGACTATTTTTTGAGGAGCGATTATCCCTCAAACTCTTGTGTTTGTATGGAGATGTTGAGAGTGGCTTGCCTACCTAAGAATACCTGATATGCTACCATGAATGTTAGCATATATCTACAACAAGGAATCATGGATCATGGGTTCCTTCTAGGTGCTGGCCTATACTCCCTAATCTGATCACTCTTCTTATATATTCATCTTATATTTTATATATCTGTGTTGGGAATAAATGTTACTGTTTCCCGTTAATGGCCTTTTCCACACACCCACAGTAGAGAACAGATTCACTAAGAACTTGATTCCGGCCTTGAAATCCTGAGAAGCAGGGCATGGCCAAGGTTGGAAAGTTGGAAAAACTCTCAGGGTGGGAGGAATTCTTGACAGGAGTACTGTGGCAGAATATTTGTTTAACTGTGAAAAGATATATTGAATTTGTTTAATCATATAAAGATGTGTTGCTGTTTTACTTTGCCTGCCTAAGGCACCTGATTGGTTTAATAAAAAGCTGAGTGGCCAATAGTGTGGGAGGAGGTATAGGTAAAACTTCCAGGCAAGGATAGTAAGGAGGAGGAGAAGGCTTGGGAAAGAAAGAAAGAAAGAAAGAAAGAAAGAAAGAAAGAAAGAAAGAAAAAGAGACACCAGGGAGAGGCCAGGGGTCAGACAGACAGGCATGGAGGAAGCAGGAAAGTAGGACATAAAGAATGAAAGAAAGTTAAAAAGCCTGAGGCAAGATATAGATGAATAGAAACAGGTTAAATTAAGTTAAAAGAACTAGTGGGACAAGCCACCAAGCTAAGACCCAACAATAATAATTAATAATATGTCCCATGTCTTTATTTAGAAGCTGGTTGGTGGCCCAAAGAAAATTCCAATTCCAGAGTAAATCTAACCAGAAATAGAACGAAATAAAACAGAACTGGCACTTCTCACTGATCAGGGCATTTCTTAAGCATCTGCAGGTGATGGCAAGAGTCTTCGTTTTCTATTTAGTCTGTGATGCTGACTTGTTTCCCTGGAATGAAATGCCCTTGATGTGCTTTGTTTTGCAGCTGCTTGTGGGCTTGTCTAACTTGTAATATTCTGGGTTTCTGTGACAAGTGGAGTTATATCCCACACCAGCATCATTGCCATACAAGGAAGTATATCTTACCATTTTGACTTTTCTGTAGCTACTGGGCCTAGGAGAAGTCTTGGATACCATCATGTTCATTCTTAAGTAAAACAATGAATTCAAATAGCAAAGGGTTTCCTTGGGGTTGAAGGCCAAGGACCGGATCTGAGGACATCTAGGAGATAGAGAACTTATTTCACTGCCTGGAATTCCTTCACCCAGTAGTACTGCCTCTGCAGGAGCATCCATCCACTGCCCGGTGTCTCCCATGATGTCTCTATATAGCCCCTGGTTGGGTGTTTTCACCAAGGCCCTAGTTCTCGTCAACTTCCTTCTTGAACCCGGGATTCCAGACTGAGAACAGAAGCACTACATTCCTCCTTCCACTCATGAATAAGCTGTGCAACATGGGCATAATGATATGCCTTTGTGCCTTTGCTGCCTGGAGAAAACAGTTCCCTTGGGAAAAAGGGAAGTGACCTTTCATTTCATGCTATTAACAAGGTTTAGTTTATGTGTAGTGTAAGGAAGGAAAGATATTTCCTTTCTTTTTATATATCATGGCTGGGGCTACTGTGTCAAAAGGCAGATTAACAAAGGAAAAATGACAGATTTACCTGATATATGTATTACATAACACAGGAGCTTCCAAGAGGAAGTGAAAGGCTGAAGAGTGATTTTACATGACTGCTTTGAGGTTGATGAGGGCTGGGGCATCCTGGAGCCCCCACAGGATAAAGGGCTGAGTGATGTAAGACCTGGGGAACAAGCCATGGCTCGAGACTTTCCCCTCTGCCTATCCATGTTTCAGGGTAATACTGCACCTTTCTTCCTTATGTGTAGAAGCCGTCATTCACACGAGGAGTCACAGCCTGCTTTCAGGCCAGGCATGAAGCCCTTTCCAGATCTTTTGGCCTGTCTCAAGAGGCTAACAAAGTTCTTTCTGTAAGTGCTGTTTCCCACACTCTTTGAGGTTAAAATGTCCCATGTGACGTGGGAAATGTTGATGTCTCTGAGTTGTACCAAGCCCTTCTTGTCTCAGGTTAGCTTAGGACACTCATACCAAACTTCTACCAATTCAGTAGCCTCTGGATTCTTGCCTTTTGAATTAAAAGAATGAAGTACATAGAGAACAGAGGGTTAAATTTCGGGAGAAGTTTATTATATAGCTTAATGAGAGACAGAGAGAGGAGAGAGAGGGAGAGAGATTGATTGTGTGTTTCTGTGCAGCAGGACTATATTCTTAGGACATGGCATATCATGCCTGAGGTCTACCCAGTCTTCAAAGCTCACCTCCATTATCATTAACAGGCTCCTGTTATCTCCCACATGGAAATTATATAGCTATGTTTTGGTTGCCCCAGACAATATATATATATATATATGTATGTATGTATGCATGTATGCATGTATTTTTGTCATGCGAGTCACACTTATTTCTTTGTTAATCCATAGCTGGCTTCTTGTTTGGTTCTTGGCAATATTTGTTCTTACTTCTTCCCTCCCTCCCTCCCTTCTTCTCTCCCTCCTTCCCTCCCTTCCCCTTTTGCACTCTATCCTAAGTCTTTTTTTGTCTCTCCCCCAGTACCTACCACGTATCACACACTGTGACCAGAGCTTGGGGTGAAAGGAACTATTCATACATAGATCTCTGCGATACTTTGATTTACTATTTAAGTTGAGCACACAGACCTTCCATACTGTTAGATTGGGAAATGAAGAACATCTCCAGAAATTATGTTGAATATCCTACAGAAATTTTAAAGGAGTGTGAACTATTCTTCTTTCTCAAGACAGGGCCACACAAGCACTGTCTACCTCAGTGGCCACAAGACTAGAGAGGACCCATTTTGGCTTCTGATCTAGGAATCTTCAAACATACACAAATGGTCTTCCAGGTTGTGTTGACAGACATGGCTGTCTGCATGATATAAACTGAGAGCAGCAAGATGGGCTCGAGTTCAATTATACATCCGAGTAACTAATGACTCGTGTGCACACTGCTTCAGCCAAGAGTGATTCTCTGATTATGAAAAATGTCCTCTCAGCAGTGAGCAGAAGCAGAGAATAAGCAGTGGTCCGCTGCTCACTTCCCTGAGACATAAGTAGCATATGTGTCTTGGAGAATGGCAGAGGCACATGACAAAATGGCACATCTAATACAGAAACGCTTAATTCATCTCTGCTCTCCTCTCTGCTCAGCAAAAAAAGCCTCATGAGAGACCATACATGAAGCTGAGAACCTCCACTAAGTGTGGCTTGTTTAGAGAAGAGTCAGCCAGATGGGAATTTTCCTTAAAAGCTATCAAAGCTTTTCAAAGCTCAGCATCCTGGGTCTTCGTGCAAAATTCAGTCCAAGAGAGTTCATTTCCATTCAGCAAAAAACACCTATGAGAAATGTCCTTTTTAACATAATGGACGAAAGCATGTAGAACTGGGAATGTGAGACTGTGGGGCGGGGGGGGGGGGGAGGGAATCTTGGGAGCCAGACAGCCTTAGTGACAGTCTTTCTTGTTGGATAAAACCTGAGACCTGGCCTCAGAGAAACTGCAAGCTTGGGAAAGAGACCAATACACAGTGCTCCCCTGCTCTCCTGCATTCTCCCTCCTCCCTGTTATTTCTGCAGTGGTGAATCTGGTAACAAGGAGACATGCTGCCTGCCTGTCAAGAGCTTTGACAGACTGAGGTCTGAAGGGGTCTGCAGGACACCATAGGCGTGGATTCGGTGCTGCTGGCGATTGCAATGAAAACAACAACAAACGACTGCTGTAGAATCTGTGTGTCATCCGGAAGGTTTGGATTTCTTCCCCAGAGTAAAATTTAGACTTGTGTGAAATTAGTCTGACACACACTGAACTCTTCCGGGCCTTGTTTTGAGTACAGTTTATTGCTGTTGAGTTTCCAGGACTCGAGGCTCTTGTGTGCTTGGCAGAGACATAACTGAAATTTTGCACGAAGCAATTTTTATTTTGTGAAACAAGTATCTGTGCTTTCTACTTTCTTGATTTTAAAGCATTTCCACTATTCTGTGTTTTGGTTCTGTGGGATTCTGATAAGTCCCTGAGATGAGGAATTATAAGATGTGTAGGCATTTTGGAAGTCTTCATATTTCATAAGAATTACTATTTCATTAGAATGCATTTATAAATTTAACTTATGTCTATTTTTGGCTACATATAAAATACAATGAGTAAATTGCATGATACTACTATAGGTCTATTTTTGGATCTCTCAGGTATAATTAGACCCAGAAATTGTAAATCCAGGTGTGGACATACCAGAGTTTAAGCAACATGAGTGGCAATCAAGGTTTCCTAGCAGATCTGCAGTCTGTTTCTCTGCCCTTGGATCTGGGAAATACGTATATGTGGAGTTAACGACTGGAATTCCTGGACTCGGGAGTGCTGAGGCAGGAGGATTACTGTGAGTTTCAGACCAGCCTCCATAATGAGTTGCAGAGCAGGCTGTGTTCTCCGTTGCAGGGCCCTGACATTCTCCACCCTAAAGTGTGTGTGGTAGGAATGAAGGGCACTTTATAATGTCATGGCTGAAAAGAGGGACTTAATGTATTTCTAAAGACATCGCTGTAAACGGCAGGTCTTAAAGGTGTTTGCTAGCAATTAAACCATGTTTCATGAGCTCTACCACAGTGCTACTTCAGAACCTACTCTGGCATGGCTGACATTTTGTGTCAGATTACACTGGAAAGGTTTTGTTTTGTTGACTATAGCTTTTCAATATCTTCAAATCGTCTTACTAACTCAATGTTTAATATTTTCTGTATGGCAGTGTCCCTAAGTTCACTTTTCAAAACATGAGTGGAAAGCAGGAGCAGTGGCTCTTACTGTTTTGCCAATTATTGGAGCGCTTCAATGACGCTTTCCAGGTGTGGCTTCCATCTACCCACATGCTAAGTGCTGCCAGGCTGGTTCTCCCATCATCTGCCGGAGGAACACAAATCAGCATTTCCTTGCATTCTTTGATCAAGGTCTAAACTAAATTTCAAAGAAATTGAACTTTAATGGGGCCCCTAGAATGGCTTACTGAGCAAAGGAATCTACAGCCGAGCATGATGAGTTGAGTTTGATCCCTCTGACTCCCATACGTGTATAGTGGTATACACACATCAACACACACACTCAAAGAAGATAAATTAAAAAACAAGACCATCATGCTCTAACAGTTCATGAATATGAGTATATTATTCAAAGCTGGTGACTTGGTCAGTGTTCTATTGCTGTGAAGAGACACCACGTTCACAGGAACTCTTATAAAGGAAAGCATTTCATTGGGGCTTGCTTACAGAGGCTTAGTCCATTGTCCTTATGGTGGGAAACATGGTGGCGTGCAGGCAGACGTAGAGCTGGAGAAGGGGCTGAGAGTTCTAAATCTGGATCTGCAGGCAGCAGGAAGAGAACAAGAAGCCCCTGGGCCTGACTTGGGCTTCTGAAACCCCAAAGCCTACCCTTAGTGACATACTTCATTCTACAAGGCCACACCTACTCCAGCAATAATGCCGCTCCCTAAGCATCCAAATACATGAGCCTACAGGGACCATTCTTATTGAAAACACCATAGCTGGAAATGTGATTTTTTTTTTTTTTTTTTTTTTTTTTTTTTTTGCTGATAAAAAGAGGAGGAAGAAGTAGATGAGGAGGAGGACAGAGAGGAGGAGGAAGAGGAAGAACAACAACAGCCACAACAACAATAGGAGTTTGTGGCAGTTAATGAGGAAGATTTCCTGGTATAGTGTAACTGTGAAAGCGCATTGAGTTCATAGTTCATAGTCAGGGAAGTCACTACTCACATTTGAAAATATTACAGACTAGAAATATAGTTTTGCCTTTCTGCCCATGGACCTTTGATTTAGCACAATCCATTTAAATTAGCATTATCTGAAACACTGGAGAGTAAACAGCACTCAGCTTTCCTTTTTCCTTTCTTTTCTCTTTTTTTGGGGGTGGGGGCAGGTTATTGTTTAGTTGTGTTTTATGGAGACAGGGTCTCGTAACTCATCATATAGCTGAAGCTGGCTTTGAACTCTGTCTCCCTCTTCTCCCTACTGAGAGGTTATCAGACAGGGCAGATAGTCTGCTTTCTAGATCCTAAAATAGGAGCTGTATATTTGGATCAAATTATGAATATAGTAAGTTGGGATGAATGTTTTACTATTAATAGTTACAATTTACTGGGTCTAGGTTCAGGACTCTGAATTAATTATCATTTAATACAGCATGAAGTGAATGCTTTGGATTGCCATTTACAACTGCAAAATTGAGGCTCAGGGATAACTTGCTTAATAACAAAACTATAAAAAGGTAGAACCAGGAATTGAAACTGTGGCCCATCTGGGTATCAAATTCGACTTTCCAGGCGCTGTGTCCAAATGCTGTGGATGGTTACAACTGTCCTCCGTGCACTCAGGAAGTAGAGGTTAGGAGGATTACTACAAGGCTGAGGCCATTTAGTCTACACAGTTTGTTTCAGATCAGCAGGGACTGCATAGTATGACCTTATCTTAAAACAAAGATAACCCGCCAAAAAATTACATCAGTTGTGTTGCGTGTGTATAAGTACATTGAAGGGGATATGCCACATGATCACTTCTGAGATATACATATACCAAAGCCATGGATATATTAAAAATATCTATCATCCCAAAGCTCTTCTCCATACCCTCTTCATACCTCCCGACCTCCCCCCACCCACACATCTGTGTACACACCTGTAATTCATGCGCACATTCACTGCCCAGGGTATGCCATTTGGGTTTCCTGCTCTTTCGCTCTGTGCTGTATGCCCTTGAGACAGGGTCTCTCACTGAACCTGGAGCTTGGCTTCTGGCCAAGAGGACCCACTGATCTTGCCTTCCCTGTGCCTAGCCATACCTATCTCTTTATGGTCTTAATGTTAGTGCAGCATGTGCTGTTAACCACTGAGCATCTCCTCGACCCCCACTGACCCTTTTTAAAGAGCCACCTTCCCACCTTCCCATTTGGTTTTTCATGTTATTTCCTGTTTTGTAGTGGTATTTGTGTGTCTAGAATTAATTTGTCCATTGAGTTTTCATTTGTGTTTGTTCAAATCACCTTTGATGTTTTGCAACCTGTCTCTTTACCATGTTTAGAAAGGGCCTAATTCATAGGAGGTTTGGGATGTTAACTTCCTCTATTTTTTCTAGTATTTGGAGCTATAGGCCATATCTAAACATTTCTGCTTGCCAGCTACAGTCTGGTAACTTAAGAGACTTGGTTAAGGAGCCTGAAACAAAATTTTCCCTAGTAGTGTGCACTGGTCCTGAATCTCAGTGTCAGATAGGGTAAATTGGAGGGTCCTAGCCCAGAAAAGTTCTGGTGAGTCCCAAAACCTGATTCTTCCAGCTAAGTGTGGTGGCTGGAAAGTTTCTTGTGGGGAACAGGCTGAGCACTGGTGAGTTCCCAAGAAGGGAGAGGGCTGTTGGAAGATGGTGGTAGTATGTGGGTAGCAGTTTTGAAGCTTTGGGGTGATTCAAATGGAGGGGACTGAGAGGAAGGGCACAGGGAATCTATCTGTGTCCCCATAACATCTGGGCAGGCTGGAGGGTCCCTGATGGGAATGGGCTGGGATCTGGTGAATGCCAAAGGGAGAGAGAAGGGCTTCAAGGAGGTGGTGGACCCTAGGAGGCAATCATATGGTTTGGGAGTGACCTTGATAAAGAGGGCCTGTGAAGGGACAAATGGAATTATTTTAAAACACAATTCTTTGTGGTATACAGAAAATTGTTTTAATGTGATGACCTCCTAGCTTTAATATATGCTAAATGAATTGATTAGTTCTAGTAGCTTTTTATACCATCAGTCTTTCTATATAAAAAACACGTTGACTATAAATAAAACACAGGCTTACTTCCTCCATTCAATATACATTCTTTCTTGTTCCTTTGCATTGTCTTCATGTATTGTATACAGCCTTTAGAATAATGCACATCATTCCTTGTGTGTGAGAGTAGAATCTGTGTCTTGGTAGGGAATTTGCAAAGAAATCAGTTAATATTAGACAGATGGTAGCATGTATTTCTGTAAGGAGCAGAGAAATACTTCTGCTGCTTCTGCTTGGCGTGGCTTCTGTAGATCAGGCTGGTTTTCCACACACACTTCCTATTTGCTACTTATATCTGTTTGAGGAGAAGTTTTTGCTGATATTCGTATTTGTTTTCTCTCCACACAGTTCTCTTTTCTGAAGGACTCTGTCCTGGGAATTCTAGCTACTTTAGTCCCCTTGAAATGTCCAGCTATCTCCTGACTAGAACTCCACTAATCTCTGCCTTGGCCACTCTACTGTGACTAAACCCTGCAGACTTTCTCCAGGCTGTATGCTGTGGCAGCCACAGTACTACTTCCTTATTTGTCTCATGTGTCTCAAACACAACCTGTTTTTTGTTCACTGTGGCCTACTGCTCAGTGTCTTGAATCATTTTATATATCTAGAATATTGTAAATTATTTTTTATGAAGTAAATCTTGCCATTATTTTCCATTCTAGTCAGAAATGGAAGGAATTATATTATTCCCCATAACCTTGTATTAAACAATACCTCGGTTAAGAATATATTCATCATTTTCTAACTTGGAGGAAGATCCCTCGTGTTGGCTATCCAGCTTAGTTCAATCAATGAGCTCCAGTACAACCAATGTCTCAAAACAAACAAGTAGAAGCGAAGTGGATGACCCTTGGAGAATGACACCTGAGGTTGATCTCTGGTCTTTAAGTGCACAGACAGTATGCACAAGTAATTACACAAATTATGAATAGTTTAAACTGTCATTATGGAACTAAAAAGAATCTAAATTGAATGTGGTTTTGTTTGAATATTTCAGTATGTCTGTAGGTACCAATTTGAGTTATGGAGAAGGAGATACCAAATTCAGGTACTGAACTAGTAGAATGACCATATTAAAAATGCCAAATCTGTACTCTCCTGAACTCTTATTTTATGTTAAGTGGTCCCATGTTCTATGCCTGTCAGACATACAGCCACCAGTGTGACTGGAAGAACCCCTACATTCACACACATGTGAGAAGAAACACGAGAAGGGAGTGTCTAGAGTGTCCCTGGACTGAAATGTATTTGGTTTCTTGGGCTTCTGACATCTGTGTTCAACAGTGACGGTTAAATATAATATGATCAAAGGAGGAGTTTGTGACACATTATTTTATAAAAGGACGAGACAAGAACAGTGATGACAGTTCATGAACCAAAGATTTTGATGAATGGCTCCCATTCTGTAGTCCTAAACCCAAATGTTCTAGAAGTGCTCTGAACCCTATAAAGTTTATGGACTAGCAAGACAGCGGTCATAGTGATGTATTGTAGGGTATTGATGTTGAGGCCAGTGAAGTAGTGCTCCAATAGAGCTGAAAACATGGTGTGTATCAAATAAATATTGAATAATGCAATCAGGAGATTTTATTTCTGTTACAAGGAATCTCGAAATATACTGAGGAATGTTTTCTCCTCAATATTAAAGGGGAATTTACTTATTGTATGTATTTGGACCCTTCCTGTGACATCCACTAGAATATCTTCCTTGTATTAGATTAAGAAATGAAGAGATCATTTGTCTATTATGAGTCAAAATATTCCTTGGAATCAGGAAGCAGATTGGATTTAAATGTGGCCCACACTCGGATGAGGGACAGTATCTTCATCTTCTCTGCCCCTGCCTGACCCAGTTCCTCTTGTTGGCCAGGGTTACTTGCTGCAGTGAGACCCTAAATGACCCAGGTCTATATTCAGGAGTAATAAATAGCATTCTCCCTTCTTCAGCATCATGGAAGGGGACAATGCCTGATCTTTACCATGACCAAGTCTGTGTCAGGCAGACCCCTTGGGGCTGGAAATGTGGACTTCTCTAGGCTAGTGATTTGAGAATGGAAGACAGGAAAGTTCCATTTCCCCAAGTGGGGCGTGGCAACTGTCAGAACTCCTCAGCTGCCTTAGGAGTTCTTACTTCCTCATGTAAATCTTACAACAGAGGTATTTACCTTCAGTGAGACAATGAGCATTCCAAACACATTTTTTAAAATACTGATTTATGTGTATGGGTATTTTGTCAGCATATATGTTGATATGCCATATGTATACCTGAAGCTTGTGGAGGCCAGAAGGCCTCCAGTCTCGTGGGACTTGAGTTACGTATCTGGAGCCCCTAAATTCTCTATTTTTTAAAATCCTTTGGTCCTAATTCATTTTCAGCTGTATTTTATTTTCTTATTTGTGAAGAGACAGAGACAGAAAGAATGCTGAGATAAGGGTCTAGTGCATGTTGTAGTATGTCCAGGGAGATCAGAGAGCATCACTGTGAAGGTGTTTCTATCCTTCCTTCTCTATGTGTTTTCTGGGGATCAAACTCAGGTCTCTGGGCTTGCATAGCAAGCACCTCACCAGTTCTTGTTTTCAGACATCTCAAGGGGGTAGTTGGTATCCACGAGTAAGACTTTATCTCCAAATGTCTAAACTACACTTGACAGTTTGATGAGATCTTTCTGAGACTCTTAGTATTCACATACATGGAGTTGAGTTCAAATTGCTTTCATCCATCCTGGCTTAGTGGCAAACTGACTGGTTTAGTATCCATAGTGTTCCACATAATCAAGGCTATATTAAATTCTACATCAAGGGTTGGAACCATGGTTCAGTGGTTAAGAGCAATACTGCTTTAGCCAAGGACCCGAGTTTGGTCTCCATGTTTGGTAGTTCATAACAACCTGTAACCCCTTAGCTGCAGATTGATGTGTTGTCTCTGGTCTCTGAGGACACCTGCACTCGTATGTGCATACACATGCATGTAGAGGGCACTCTTTGCATGTGCTTTTCTTGTTATCCATCTCATATTCTTCAGAAAGGGCTTCCTGATTCTCTGAAATAGCATATCATCTGAAATTGCCTTGCTGTTTTTCTCTGTACCTTTCACTAACTGGTCACCAATAGTAAATCCAATAAGGGCATTTTTTCTGTCTTGTTTTCTTCAGTGGCAATGGAACCTATGCATAGTACATAGTAGGCATTTAGTAATCAGCTCTTATACAATGAATGAATGAATGAATGAATGAATGAACTAATGGTTCCTAGACCAATTTTTCTACTGCCTCTGCAGGCACAAACTGTTCTTTGTAAATGAAGGTGGGCTGACTAACTACAATAGATGAATCCAGCCATTGGCTATGCTTAAATGAATGGGCCATGCAATGCAATGGAGTTATTAACTCTCAAAGTTTGTACTTTATCCAAAAGACATATTACTAGCTTTGGGCAAGAAACAAGTCTGGCTGCTATGATGAATGAGACTTACTTTTAAAGACAATAATCTCTGTACTGTAGAGTGTTTTATCTCAAACCACACAATTGCTTCTGAGGACAGATGTGATTACATGGTAACGGAATAGAGCCTGTTATTCACTCTCAGAACTCAGATCCCCATTCTCTTCCAGACAGACATAAAGCAACCATACTGTTTCTGGAATTTGCCTCAGTGCCTGCAAATAAGCGTTTCTATTGCCAGCTTCTTTATGCATTTTTTTTTTGCCTTATAGTAATCTTTTAGAAGCATAACCCAGTCCAGTGATCCCACTTGCTAATGGGATCTTCATCCACAGTTCCATGGAGACCTGTTGACTGCGTCTGAATGAGTCTGTGGCAGGATAGATACCTTGACAGATTGAATTCATTTGGTTGAATGTTCAGGCCTAATCTTTTTCAGAAATGAAGTTGAATGAACATCAAGAAAAGCTACAGGGCTGATGGGTTAGCACATTAGCCAACCTCCAAGCATATAGCAGTGTTATTTATAGATATCGCCTTTATGGAGAACTATCTAAAAAGATATCAACAAAATGAAAAGAAGCTGAATTTCAATTTTCAGAATATTGCCTGCAGTAACTGTGGGTCTAAATGGTTTAAAGTTTGTCTTTCCACTTTGATATTCGTAGCAATCACACATAAGCACTTTCTAAGTACTCATGAACTGAGGACACAAAATTGTATAAAACAACCTCTGTGGTGCTTTCAGGATTCTGCTTTCAGAAATCTCCTACTTAGAAGGAAGATATACAGATTGGCACACCACTAAGTTTAGTATCATGATACATTCTACAGTAGTGTGTGCAAACTGTCTCTAAGAGGCATCAAATCTTTCCTGTGGTATATGGTATGCACACGCACATGTGTGTGTGTGTGTGTGTGTGTGTGTGTGTTTGTGTGTGTTCTATGACTTCCTATTTGTAAGAATCATGCAAACGCCAAACATACAACTAATAGTCATTGAGCCAATTTCTGTTTATGACAGTTACTATTCTAGTTATATTTGATCTTTGAAGTAGACTCCTTGGGTAAGGATGTGGTTAGTCCCGTTTTCACAAGGGAGGAAGCTAAGGTCCACAGAGAAGCAATACTTGGGCCATAATCATGCAGTGGATCCTGTGGTTAGCTACAAGGCTCTTTGTCAGTCTTCAACTGTCTAGCAGCCCTGGCTCTCCTGTTTCCATGCTGGCTAGTTGAGTTTTCTGTGCATATTGAGGAGTGATTTCCTTCCCCACAGGCTTTGTCTTGTTTGGGCTGTATGGGATCAAGTGTGTGTCTCTAAGATGACTTTACTAGTCTTCAGATGTATAAAAAGAAATGGTGTCCTCCCAGATTATTTCCACATCTCAGCCTACCTTACCTCCTTCCAGCCCCTGTTAATCCCCTCCCCTCTCTACAAATATCATTCCCATATTCGTGCCAGTTTGTTTTGTGATTCCCCTGAATTTGACCAGCCACTGGATTTATAGATGAGAAAATGGAGGAAGGCTTAGAAGGCTAACTTGCTTGCCACAGTAAGTAGTACCAAAGGGTGTATAGTGCAAGACAATGGCTCCCACTCTCACAGGGTCTGTCAGTAGCTTAGTAGCTCAGCAATAAGGGGTAGGCCATGAGACCCCCCCCCCCCCGATCCATAGCATATTGTTGAAATTTGGTAGACATTTCCCTTCTTAGTCACTGCCGTTACATTTCCGCATGAATTCTCAGAACTCCTATTTTGTGATGAGTCAGATCAACTCTGTTTTATGCACCTACTGCTACTACTCAGCCTGTGAGCAATGGAGACTTGGATTTTGTTTGATAGCCTTCTCCTATTTTTTAACTTTTAACAAATTGTATAACGACACAAATCTTGTTTCATCATCTACAAAACAAAGCCATGATTCGTCTGTCCCCTCTCCCGTGGGCCAGGGTATTTGTTCCTGTGGCTACTGTTGGCTTGGTCACTGTGATGATGTCTCTGGAAGGCACTGTATATGTTGTGTAGTTTGAATGTGAGTTTCTCATGTAGCTCACAGTCTCATTGGGGTCATAGATGGGAAGCATCCTTAACACCCAGTAGCAATACAGACTATAATATCTTTATAAGCAAGTGCAAATGACAAGTAGCTCACTATGTACTTGGAATTTTTTTTTTTTTTACTTAATATTCAACTTCTGCCAGGTTATGTAAAGTTAAGCCTTATAAAAGTGTGGTAAGTAAAAACTTAATCTTTCTACTGTAGATTTGTGAGTTCTATACCTCAAAGGAAAAGAATTACTATAATAATTCTTTTTTATCCATTAAGAATTTGTATTTATTGGCAATACAGTCATATTTCTTATGTTCTCAGTTGTAATTGTGTTATCCCTTAGAGCTCTGACTCTCTGAATCTATGTCTGTTTCTCTCATTTTTCTCTCCCCCAGAAATTTCCTCTACAAAAAATAATACAAATTCCCAACCAATCATTTGTCTTAAAAATTTAGTACACTTTCTTTAAGAATCAGGGATATGCTTCATGCTAGATAATGCTGCTTCCAGAAACAGTGGTTACTAAACTAAAATCCTGGGTCCACTACTAGATACCTCCATAGGCGTTGTTGCTCCGAAGGCCCTCAAACTAATACAGCCTCTTGCCATTGCTCTTGGTTGTCCACCAAAAGTAGATGGTTAAACCCTAGTGCTAAAGCCACCACCCACTTTAGTTGCAAGATAGAAGTCAAGATGGTGCTGACCTGGGAAACCTTATATACATTTTCATATGGCACAATGTTTTGTATTAAATTTGCTCTTTCACAAATTCAGTCAAATACACGGTGTACACCGACTGCTCTCACATCTCATCCTCTTTTACCTCCTCCCAGCCCCTCCCTTATCTACAGATATCATTCCCGCATCCATGCCATTTTGTTTTGTGATCCACTGAATTTAGCCAGCCATCAGGTTTCTAGATGAGGAAATGGAAGGTTGACATGCTTGCCACAGAAAGTAGTACCATTGATTATACAATCAATGGAAGACAATGGCTCCCACTCTCCCAGAGTCTGTCAGTAGCTTAATTGGTCAGCAGTAAGGGCTGGAACCCCATGACACTCTCCCCAGTGCATGACTAACTCTTATTGGTTTGAAGAGAAAACTGAACCTAAAGAAAGGTCTAGAGAACTACAAGACTGCTGCCAACTAACAATTTGAGCAACCCTGGAAAGGCTACCGTAAATGCCTTTCCCGGATAGTGAGATCAACAACTAACTTCTCCACCATCATGGAACCCTCATCTAGAAGCAAATAGCCATAACTAAACACTGAGTCAAACTAGAATCCAGATGCAGAGGGGGAGGACAAGACCAGGTTGCAGAAACACATAGAGACAGCTGACTTGAACAAGGAGGAACTAACGGGCCCCCTGACTAATGTCTGGGAGTCCAGCATGGGACTGACTCAGGCCTCCCTGAACATGGGTCTCAGCTAAAAGGACTGAGCAGTCTAAGGGACCTCAGACAGTGGAACCAGGATGTATTCCTGGTGTACAGAAGGCCCTTGCAGACACACCCCCCATGGAGGGATACTGCCTTAACCTAGAGACAGGAGAGAAGTCCTAGTCCCTGCTTCAAATGACCTGACAAGATTTACTTGGCCCCACCTGGATGACATTGCACTACATGTGGAATGGGGGTGGGGGGATGGGAGGGGAGGCTGGTCGGGGTGCATTTGAGGGGGCAGAGAAGGTAAGAGGGAGGGAAAAGGGTGGGAGGGAGGGAGAGGGAACTAGGATTGACATGTAAAATAAAAAATAATAATTTAAAAAAAGTAAATAAAACACATAGTGACTAGGTGACTAGGGTCTCCAGAAAATGACTCTCATTCCCACGTTCTTCTGTCACCTGCTTCTAAAGCTTCCTATTTTTTAAAGTAAAATACCACGCATAAAAGCATAGTATTTTTCAGATAGTTATCAAATTTCTTTCCTTGGAAACCACCCTAACAATGTACAATGGAGAGCGTCTAGATCAATGTGAATAGAAGCTTTCTTTCCCACCCCTCTGCTCATGTGTGCTGTGCAGATGATACTAGTAGAAGGTGTCCTAGAGTCTTCTACCTTATGGCTTGGCCAACACATGATTGTAACTGAAAGTTGGTCTGCTTAGAAGACTTTATCCTTCTTATTTCTCCAAACTCCCTGTGGTAATGGAGTTAAATGAAAATACCTCTTGCCTTCCAGGATACTAAACTCCTGCTGTAATTGAAGTCAAATGAATAATACATGAGATCATTGACAGCTGTGTACTTTACCTGCTATTCTACTGTGTCCTCAGACTGTTTGAGTTTAACATGCCTTCATGCCTTTAAGAGAACAATGTAACTAACCCTAATATGCCGTAGGATTTCCTAATGGAATCGGCTTTTACAACCTAAGCTAAACACATTGCCTTAAAGTTAAGTTATGTGTTCTTCCTTGTCTCTGACCCAGAATAATGTCTGTGTATATGTGTGTATTGTTATAGTTTGCTGAAAGCAGCCAATGGGTTGAAAGCAACTTTAATCAACAAATAACCTGTAAATGTTTGCAGCAACATGTTCATGCAGGTTGATAATACCTATTTGTGGTTATGATTGCTGTTCTGGCCAGCAAAGTAACTACTGCCCTTGTAAACTACTCTGAAACTCTGTAAGGAAGTCATTACCCCTGCCCCCATGTTGTTCAGTCAACACAGAGAAAAACACTTTGTTTGGAGCAGGCACAACACACAGGCAGGCAACACAAACAGGCCCCAGACCACAGAATACAGGCAGATGTAAGGAACAGGGAAAGAAACAGAATTCAAATTTGGCGTGTTCTGTGTCAAACTAGTCCAGAAGGACATTTCTGTTTTTGTTCCTTGATGTGTCAGAGATTCATTTTGGTGTCACTTCTAGTGACATAAACTAGTACAGGAGCTGGCCCTGGAATGAGGCCTGAGAAGGGCAAGAAAACCATGTCCTCACAAAAGGGGCAAGCAGCCCTCCTAGGAAACATGGCAGTTTGCAGTATGTGGTCTTCGTCCTTTTCAGGATGGGTGAAGTTTCATGTTGCCATCTTCACTCTCTCAGCTTAGATTTCACAGGTAGTAAATGCATGAATTAAATATATGTTTGTGTGTGGGAACTGAGTGTGTGCGTGCATGCATGCGTTCGTGTGTGTGTGTGTGTGTGTGTGTGTGTGTGTGCGTGTGTGCATGTGTGTAAGCACAAAGAAGCACATGGTTCTGAATCATAGCAGAGAATTGGACCTTCCTGCTGAACTCATGTCCTTCTCAGGGTAATGCAGGCTATTCAGGGTATCCATGTTTGGGTAGACAGAACCATATACAGGCAGAACTGACCAACCAGAAATCACAAGAAAATGCAAAGGTATTTGTTTGGCCTAGATAGTGGCAAAATTTCAGGTTGGGCACTTTCTGTTTGTTCTGTAAAATACAGTTCTGTAATGTTTTGAAAGTTTTAAAATTTCATTATCCTTTTTATGCAAAGTAGATATTATCTGTTACATAGGTAGGAAAGATAACTGACACATAGGGTAGTTTGGGGGCTTCCTTAGGATCACAAACAGAATTAGGGATAGAACACTGTGGCAGTGGAACCATTTGAATACTACCTGCATTTTGACTTGTATTAGATGATCCCTAAATCATATTCATCAGAAGCTGATCAGGCACAAATATTATAGATGGGGCATCAGGTGGATGCTGATTCCACAGTGTGAAGATTAGACTATAAAACCATTACGTTCCACACAAAAGGCCATGACAGAAGGGAAGACAGTAAAACTCCTGCTGACTGTAATTGATATTTATACAGCATCTTCTACCTGAAATCCTGAAAAGTGTTGGCAAGCCTTAATTTTCATTTCCCTGTGTCAGTGAACAGTAAGGGATTCAGTACACTTGCTTAAAAGTCACACTTAATACTGGTGTCACAGTGCTTTAGAAAATAGCATTCACAGCTACAGTTCAAGCCATTTAGTCTGCTCTGCCTTGAAGGCACTGAGAGCCCGCACAGTCCAATGACTGAAACCATTCCCATATTCATCGTGACACAGGGGTGCTGGGCGCTCGCTTCTGCCTGCAGCCTGTGAGGGTCTCCTCAGCCTCTGGAGGCACAAGGAGTTGCACTAAATAATTCACAGTTTCTTGCCATGTACCCACTGAGGCGTTAGCACTGCCTTCCTGCATCCAGATGGGGTCTTCTCAAAGTCATGTGGTTTTCCTATCTGAATCTTCCCATTCTGATACTATGACAGCACCTTGTCCTCTGTAGAAGCATTCCTTTTCTTGCCTCATTTGGAATCCTGCTGTGTTTCCTCAGATCCTTTAAGCTGTAGCCACCAGTGTCCTATTCATATATGGGAACCCTTCCTCCCCCTGCACACGCTGGTGCCTAGGACAGCCTTGTGAGAAACTCCTATGACCTCTACCCTCTGCTGCTCTCCTCTGAGCCTCAAGGCTTATGTAAGATACTGCTAGAGAGTATGGTGTTCTCTTCATACTCATCCCTGTTCCTAGGATTTTCTCCTTCTTCTTTTCCTTTTTATTAAACCAATCATCCCAGAGAAATACGTGTTTTCAGATAATCTCCCTCTGCCCATACTACACTGTCTTAAATAGGTCTGGAATGAATTAAGAACCATGTAACATAACACCATTCATAAAAATGAGAGCCCCACATTTATTGGAGAGCACTTTTGACTAACACTGTGGAAGACTGGGGCCAAGATGTGAGCTAGTATTTATAGACTGTATCAGGAAACTGAAGCAGGCTGAACACGAAGGCACTTGGAAATAGTGGGAAAGTAAAGCACAACAATCTTCTATTGAGTTTTTCTATGTCATATTTGTCAATTTTGTACTTATGCAAAATCACCAATATGTAACTACACACACAATCATGAATTCACACATTGACATACACACTTGACTTAATTCTGTTTTCAACATCATATTATTGTCCCTTTGATACATACACAGTCCAAGATAGGTGTCTTAGATGCTTTTTATTCATGTGACAGAACACCATGACCAAGACAGTTTGTAAAAGATTTAATTGGGGCTCACCATTTCAGAGGGTGTGAGTCCATGTCTGCAATGGCAACATGCAGACAGGCATGGTACTAGAGCAGTATCTGAGAGCTTACATCTAATTCATGAGCACAAGGCTGAGGCAGAGAGAGTTTGCTGGGAGTGGGGTGAGCTCTTGAAACCTCAGAGCCCATCCCAGTGACACATTTCCTCCAACAAGGTCACGCCTCCTAATTGTTCCCAAACAGGTCCACTAACTGGTGTCCCAGCATTCAAACATAATGAGCCTATGAGGGCCTTTCTCATTCAAACACCACAATGAGTAATCAAGGCAGAAATAAAAAGGGAGAATAGAAAGGAGATGATGTCTTCTGAGGGTCTGCTCTGAGTGGCAAGCATGGTGAAGAACACCACACAGATTTGTATATTTGATTCTTACGGTGCCCCTTTCGCAGATAAGGGCATGATGACTAGAGCTAGCAACTGAATTCAACTTCTTCATATGTTCCTCTTGGAGAAGTGTTATGTGGTGATCAGATGGAGTGATAACATGGGCTTTTGAGAACAGTTTGAGAAATGCTATCAAGTCTCTAGGAAAAATTCCTGTCACGGTCAACTCAAATGACATACAAATAAACAGTCAACATAATACACATCCAAATACACATGTAAGAAATGTTGCAAATTTGAAACCGAGTATTCATATATTTAAAGTAAGTTATCAACATGCTTCCATCCAGATCGTTAAGCACTATTTACGGGAAATGGGAGAGCTGAATAGTGGAGAGCCTGGCTAGCTGTCTGGAGGGAACTAGGAGTTGCTGGCTGTCCAACTATTATACAAGAGGCTCCTGGGTGTGAGGAGACAGTTGTGTAGTCTCAGTTTAAATAGATGTCATAGTAAGATGCAGTGATGTGTTGAATTTTTAAGCACAGTTTTAATTTAAATTCATTTCCTCACATCTTGCTGCTCAGTGAGAATCTCCAGCAGAGGATCATTTAATTTCAAAACTGAATAAAGTCACACTCACCAAAGCACATAATCTCTCCTTATGGGTAGTAGAATTTGAGTCAAATCTGCATTTGTTCAGTCATGGAAAACATCTCTCTGCTGTTGGCAACTATGACTGATATCATTTCCATATTTCTCAAGATCTGTTGAGTATCAAGGGAATTCCTTTATCTGTATAAATCCTACTCAGAATAAAGGCTTGGTGTAGTGGTCCTTTCTGGAATGCCTTGTCTGATCTCTTTTCAATTACGCATTCCTTGCTCCATTGACCTACCCAGTGTACATGTGCTGAGGCCATCCTGACCCCATTTGTCCACCTCCCACACCACTTTAAGATAAGTAGCTCTGTCTGGGAGGGGCTGCTTCAGATTCAGCCCTTCCCTTTGACCAACTGGTACCCAGCTTGTAATAAGTAGTTATTAAGTAATCAAGCTAGTGAGCAATTAAATCATTCCTGGGTTTTCCCTGCTGGGGAAGGAAATGTGACTGGTCAGGTGACCCGACGTGTTGATTCTGTGGTCCTTCCATGCAGTACCTTCCAGAACATGGCTGTGATACAGGCATGCTGATTTCTAAAGTTTTTACACCACAGAAAATAAGAGACCCAGGAGAAAGCAGAGTCTGGCAGCTGCTCTAAGAAACTACATCCTGGGGTCTCATTAAAACAGAACAGAACAAGGAAGAAAGCAAATTCTTCTTGAGAGAATAATGACAGGGTCATGAAGAATCTATAAAGTGAATGTGATTAAAATCCAATGCATGAAATCCTCAAAGAATTAAATTCTAAAATGGTGAAAATCAGTTGATCAAAGGTGAAAACTCATTGAAAAAAAAAAAAGGACTAAAGTAGAAGACAGATATTCAGATATAAGTTTAAGGTTAGCTTGTTAATTAAAGCCAACATATGACACATGTGGATGTGGTATGTCAAACCTGATCTAACTTGTGGGTCTAGGGCTTCCATCACGGACAAATGGAGAAGGCGCTCTACCATAGACTTGGGCAGAATGAACTGAATCAAGGATCTGAGGGATCCGGGTCTGGAAACAGCAGGGGTTTGTTAGACCTCCTACCCCAGCGTGATAGTGAGGAAGTAGGGTCACTAGAGATGGGTCTTTACCTCAAGACAGGACCATCCCACCTGCCACTGCCATCCCATTTACAGGGCTAGGGATGGGTAATTCCTGCTACCAAGATGCCCTCCTCTTCTCAGCCTGGACTTCTTTCTACAACAGAAACTTAACAGGAAGCCAGAGAGCCAAAGTGATGGGTGGATGGTTCCAGAGTCCCTTGGGGATGTGGGCAGGTGAAAGAAGCAGCTACGATGTCAGTGCATCCATCGCAGACTCCCAGCCTTCTTCTGCAAGTTTACCTCATGTCTCTTGACATGAGAGTCCTGAAAAAAGAAACTCCAGAGTGAGCTTCAGTCAAAGGGATTTCATTACGGATAAGGCCAGAAATGTCTTCATTTAAGCTGTTCTCCAAACCCTGGGACTATCATTCAATTCTCCAGGAAAATAAAAACACGATGTTAAAAAAGATTGGTTTTACTGGAATGGAATGTTTTATTATCTAAGACTTTGACTCCTTCTTCTAGCAGGTACTTGATTGAGATGGGGCTTGATAGGATAAAACTCTCTGGAGTTAGAGCTGGAGAAATTTCCCGAGTTCTCAAGTTCATGCTTATTCCTTTAGGTCTGGGTGGTGTCTATCAGTCTGCTTTAGAAGTTCTAGATTTCTGTGATGACTTCCAGGGCTCCTGGGGAGGGGGTCTGTGGGAGGACTTGAGATGGACCCTTCCTGGCAGAGGGAGGCTGAAACAAAATGAACTCAGCTGGGCGCACCTCCATTCTGCCCTTGTTCCTAATCCCCACTGGAAACCATTGCTTTATGTCACATGTGTGTCTGTTTATTTTCTCAAGGTCCTCTGAAATGCTCGGTTTACCAAGAACTGCTTCGTTAGCAGGGAATTTCTGAATAAGCAATTTACACCTACACTTAAAAAGAAAACAGTCTTTATTCCACTAGATGAACGAGTGTATGCGTTAGTATATGAGTAAAGGAAGCACTGGTGACTTAGTCCTAGTCTGCACGAGCCTGTTCTATTCCACACAGCTGTTTAAGGCAGGCATTCAACCTCTGTCGGTCTGAGTCACTGCCATTTATTCCGTGAATGATGTCATTAAAGACAGGTTAGAGATGATCTTGGACCAGAATACCTTTTTCTGCATTATTACTTTTTTTTTGTTTTGTTTTATTTTGGAAAATTGGGACTTAGTGTTTTGGTCAATTTTCATACAAAACCCTCTACCCCGGCTCTGCCCTTTGTTCTTTCACACTTGTGGAGGCCAGGAGTTTGAAATCAAGGTGCAGTGGCCACGCTTCCTCTCACGGCTCTCGTGAGGAACCCTTCCTTGCCTCTTCTCCCTCCTGGTGTCCCCCAGAGAGCCTTGGTTTCCCTAGTTGTAGCTGTATCACTCTACTTTCTTCCCTTTCCTTCCCTTTATTATATCAGCATCAATTCTTGGCTGAGGGTATACAATCATCTACTATAATCACACCTTGGTCATAGCTAGCTTACATATAAGGAAATCTTTTCCCCGGGTAAGATCTCTGTAGTTGGTAGGATAATGGCCCACTGGCATCCCCAATTTTTGTCTACCGGTGTAATTTTATTTCTTCCAAAACCACTCATGAGGGGATACATTTTTTTGTGGTTTTAAATAACCAGGTTTGTGGTAATTTGTTATAGCACCAAGAACGTAATATAGTCACACTTTAGTTTTCCAGGTTACTATAGAGTAGGGAGGGGAAGTATTAGTCAGATTTTTTCACACACTGAGGGAGCTGCCCAGGATTGTTCCACCTGTTAGGTGAAGGAGGAGCAAGTTTGAAGGGAAGGCAGAACAGGGTCTTGAGATAACTGTTTTATAATTTGAGTTCAGTATTTGGTAAAGTTTTAGTTAAAAGTAATGAAAGCTCTGGAAAACATTTTTTTCTGAACATGATCAATCAAAAATTTATCAGATCACATAAAAAGTCTTGGGGTGACGAATGTGACCAGGAATTGCTTTGTCACAGAACTCTGAACAGAATGCAATGCTGTGAGAAAACCCACCCTGGGGAAAAGGCCTGTGGAGACTTGATTCATCAAGCTGCTCTGACAGTGCCTACAAACAGGTTCACTATTGGCCATGGGCTAAATAAATCTGTCTTTAGAAGAGACATCCATCCATTCATGGGTTTGTGGCCTGTCTACTGTTAAAGCATCAGTCGTAGCTGACTCCATGAGGGTCCCTGTCCAGTGTTTGGAATGAAAGTTCACCTTTCCTTGAGAGTATCTGAGGAATGAGCTTGGAGGGGGAAGTTGATGAGCTTTTGCTGTCTAACATCAATACTTTGTGGATTTCTGAACTGGGACTTTGGTATTTTAATTTGTTTGTTTACTAGGATTTCTTAAGGAGAGAAAATGGGTTATATTCCTACATGACCAAACTATGTGTGTGTGTTCACATTTAATTTAGTCAGCAGTGTTTTTGTGAATGGAGGTAGCATAGGATCTGTACATAATCAGTTATTGAAGAGGTTACCCTAGGCTGCTAAATCTAGGTACGGCTGCCTGTGATATTCATGGCCCAATGCTACAGTGAAAATTTGGGTTGTTCATAAATATTTAATACTTTTATGGTGGCAATATACTAGCATTATTTGTTTTAAACTATGTACATGTGTGTAGGTTCTATGTGGAGATGCATTCATGAGTGTAATGCCTATAGAGGCCAGAAGAAGGGATTGGGTCCTTTGGAGTCCTGTTGTGAGCTGCCTTATGGTTCTGAGAAGTCAGTTCAAGTCCACTGTAAAAACAGAATGCACTCTTAACTGCTGAGCCATCTCTCCAGCCCTCACACACTAGTATTAAATGCAAATAGTCTTGAGTACAGACTTTTGGATCCAGTCCTTAATCAGTCCTGATTTCAGGGTCATGATTCATGGTGAAATAGGAAAAGAGGAGGGAAAGGGATGGTGGGAAAAGCAGACATGCTTCTGGTTGTTTACTAGGAAAAAATAAGGGGAGGAAAGGACTAGAAATAAAAGCATGGAAGGTAACAACAAAAGGGGAAGGAGGAAGACTAGAGAAGGATAGTGAAGAGAGGGCTGACTTATCTAGGTGTGGTTCAGCTTGACTTGCCTCCAGGTCACTGTGTTTGTCCTCTCTTGTATGGGATGTCTTCACCAGCTCATCTGCCTGTTGGAAAATTCATGTAGTGGTCTACTGTGCATCCCCAGGCTGTATAAGGGACCCCGAGGTCTTCTTGAAACATTGTAGATCATCCAGGAGTTGCATATTGGTTCTTCAGTGGGGTCTATTCTCCCACTTAACCATCTTCCCATTGTGTTCTATTCCCACTATTCCCTCCTAGAAAGCCCTGTATGTGTTGATAAAACTTAAAAGTCTGAATTCATAAATGTTTTAAAATTCAATCTCAGTATTGAGGTGATCTGATACCACTATTGGAAAATTCCACACCTAAGCTCATGTGACAAGTCAGAATAAAAAAAAAACACTAAAAATGTGGTACAGAATTGCCTTCAGGAACTATCCCTAAGATATGGATGGATTTTAAGTTTAGAATTGGGATGAGTCACAGAGATATCTTGTTATGTCTATGCAAATATGAAATTAAAAGTTTGAAATCAGAAACACTTCTGGCCCTAAGCATTTTAGATAAGTGATACTCAACCTATTACTCTGCTGCCTGGAAGAGCAATTTTCCAAGGGAGGTCACACCAGAGTTAGCTACCCTCTCCTACTTCTCCTTACTTACCTGGGAACACTGTTGGGTTGACTGAATGGCCTTATCTTTCCATTGCTCGATTTCCAGTGCCAAATATTGCTCTAAGTACAAGGTAGGCCTTGGATTAAACATCTGCTTAATGTGCTATGGGGGACTCTAAATTATTATTGTTGGATTTCCTTAATATGTCAGCATCCTTTGTCTAGGGCACCCTGTCAGAGGTTTCATGGAGAATCATTCCCAGGTATCTTGGGTTCCCCTGGAGGAGAATCTTGGCCTCCAGGTAATTCTGAGGGTGTATGCAAACAGAAGCCCAGAGCTCTACTTCACACTGTGGGGGACCATCTGGTGAGGCAGTGGCAGTTATACTGTGCAGCTGGTATCCTGGTAGCATAATGGGCAAATTTTAAGGCAGTAACAAAATAATGGTGCATTGAGTAGCTGTTCAAGGGAGGGACTCAGAACAGAAGCTCACGTGTACAATATGCTCACTAAGTGTTCTCTTGAATCTTTTTGCAAACAGAGAAATTTTCTTTTTTAAATTCGGTCTACTTTTAGAAATAAAACTTTATAAATGGCTTTGAAATTATGAAGATTATACACACAGATATTTATATACACATATATAAATGCATATATATACATATATAAAACACATACAGATGAACACTCTCTAATATCTCATGTATGATACATGCTGACAATATAGCTATACTTAATGCCTCCTAGTTAAGCTAACAAGCAGACAGGTCTGTCTAGAAGTGTTTTAACAAGGTACTTTTAAAGCTAGAACAATGATAAAATGGCATCAATTAGACAGCAGGGTGAGCTGTAAATGGTGGTTTCAAAGTTGTTTCTTTTTAATGACTAAAAATACCATGGGCAGAATCCAGGGAGACTTGCTTAAACTCATGGATCTATTGAAATATTTCAGTGGCAAACAAAATAATTTGAACTTTTATTAGCAAAACCTTATAATTCAAATACATGAAGCAAACCAATTAAAAAAGTGTAATATATGTTATTCAATTTTATTTATTGCCCTATGCACCAACTGAAATTCTGTGACTCAAAAATCGACATATCTGCACGCATAGTTTGAATGTAACTTTTGTATGTTTTCTTTTTGGCTCTGGCCTAGGACTGAGGATATGGATCAGTCGGGCCATGAAATAAACTCTTTACCTCAGCTTCCCAAGTTCTAGGATCCCAGGTATGTTTCCCATGCCTGTCTGAATGTAAGATGTTAAATAATTTCCCATGCTTACTGTACTCTGAACAACTTTTTATTATAAGTTACTATATAAGGATAAAGCCTTATGTCGTTACAAAACTAAGCATTTGATGGGTTTGTGTGTGTGTTGGTTAGATTTTGTCAAATTGACACAAATGATAGACACCAGGAAAGAGGAAACCTTAGCTGAGGCATTGCCTCCATCAGATTATCTCATGGCCTTGTTGTGATTTTTAAGTGGTGTAAAAGGGGACCTGACTGCTACAGGCGGGGTTATCCTTCTACAGGTTAACCTGGGCTGTATAGGAAAGCTAACTGAGCAAGCTTGGGGAAATGAGTCAGGATGTGTCATTTCCCCATGGCTTCTGCCTCGGTTTCTGCCTTGAATTCCTGCCTCAGCTTCCTCTGACGATGTGACCTGTGAACCAAATGTCCACCCCCCCCCCACTGCGTTGTTTTTAGTTAGAATTTTATAACAGAGAATATAGTAATACAGTGGTGTGTGTGTGTGTGTGTGTGTGTGTGTGTGTGTGTGTGTCTGTTCATGCACATACATGTGGGAGTAGAATGTCAGCTTCATGTGTTATTTCTTAGAATCCAGGCAACCACCTTGGCTTTGGAGAAAGAGCCTGGCTCTGGATTCTGAAGCTGCTGATTAGCTCAGGCTCCCTGGCCAGTGAGCCTAGGTCCATCTATCTCTTCTTCCAGAGCTGGGGGTACAATATCACAGATCCATTCCTGACTCTTGTTTTTTGTTGTTGTTATTGTTTTTTTCCCCTTTTAAACATGAGTCCTGTGGATCAAGCTCTGGTTACTGTACTTATACACTGAGCTCTTTACCAACTAAACTCTTCTTCCAATTTCCAGTGCTTCAGACATTTAGTGAAACAGAAAAGACTGAAAGTTAGTGCTCTTGACTTAGAGATATGACTCAGTGGTAGAGCTCATGCTTAGCATGTGGGAAGCCCTGGGTTCAATCCCTAGCACTGAAGAAATAAATCTTTAAAGCCTCAAGAGTCAATAGAGCTTTCCAAAGTAATCTATAATCCACTTCCTGTAACGGATGAATGTTACACCTGCTAGGTAAACTATGAATGTTACACCCCCTAGGTAACCTATGAATGTTACCCCCCCCCATGCATTTAAAAGGTATCTGGAGGTGGGATGACTGTCCTGGATTGCAGTAAGTGCCTTCTCAGGTCTGCTTTAGCGGCAAAGATCTCCTTTGCAGTAAGGAAGAGGCAAATGTCCCAAAGCTGTGGTGAGTCCACCTGGTTAAACCCTGCCTGTTGGGGAAGGTGGGGGAGGGGGACGGCTTCTGCCGCCTGGGGGCAAAACCCAGGTGAATCCCACTTCTGACACCAGATATTGTGGTAAATAAGGATCAGGATAAACAAATAGGCCGAATAGATGTTTATTCAGGGAGAAATAACTTACAACCTAGACAGATGAACACCAGGAAATTCAACCCGATCCTCTCCTATCCGAGTCACGCCAGAAAAAGAGCGCACCTTCCTGGCCCCCTATTGTTAATTTCCTTCTCAGGTCTTGATGAGGTTGAAGATTAAACTATCACAACTATTATTCTCTCTTCCTAGTTAGATATATTAGGTACTAGACTTACGTTTTCCGGCTTAGGACAACTCTATTGTAAACTCCATTATGCCCTCACCCTAGGACTAGATATGTAGGTCATTTTGTTCTCGATTTTCCTTTTCTTAGAGCACACTTGTTATTCACTGTTTTGTATATAGTTTTGTATTAAGCCTAAATCTTTTCTTTAGACTAAAAGGGGAATTGTAGTGAGATAATCCTTCTGTAGCACTGACCACGCCCATTGGGGGGTGGAGCGATGGGCGGAGGTGACCTGAGGAAGGAGGTCGGAGTCTCTTTCCTTGGCTTGTAGGTATCTGTGTTCTTGCTCTCATGGTCATCCCTCTACACATTCAAGCTTCTGGTGTCTGAGAGCACTCTGGTCTTATTGGTCTAAGATAGTATGTACACTAACAGCTTGTTTACAGCTAATAATCTCTTCAAAATCTTTCTGAATACAGTCACATTCTGAAATACAGAGAGTGGGTCTTTGACATAGGTATTCAGGGAGAGAGCATAATACATCCCATAATAGACATGTACCTTATACCTTTGACAAAGCCTGACTTCAGTCACCACTGAAGGAATGCTCTGTGAACAGAACAGGTGGGGGGAGTTTTGTTGGCTTTTGGTTTCCTTTGCCATGGAGTAATTCAACCCAAGCTCACTTTGATCTTGCTTATCTTATGTTCTTTGTCTCTCTACTTTCTACAAGCCTAGAAAGTCAGAAGTATGTGGTCCATACTCTGCTTAGGAGTGTGTTCTCTGTGGGTCTGGATTTTCAGCCATAGGTAGGAAGGAAATAGGACTTTATGCTTTATTCTTATTTTCTAATACAAATAAGACCACCATTTCACTGTTACAGGGCATCTTAAATCTCTATTTTAGCACCCAGACAAGGACACAGTGTTTCAAGTTGTTCATACTGATGATAGTAAACACTTCCTGGGCTTTCTGGGCTCTTACTGTAAGGCAGTTATTGATCCTTCAGTGGAAGTGGTTTGCAGTGGATCTGAGAAAAGAAAGATATCAAGAATCAACTTTAGACTGATATAGATAGAACTGGGCAAGAATAAGCCAGAGGCCAAGCTTGTTGCCTTGATGCCAGTAGCAAGAGTGCAAAGTAGACCCATAGTCTGGCTCCTTAGGCAGTTTACAGACCAAGTAAGTCTGGTGTATGCAGGATGCTTGTAACATTTGGGATGGAGTATTGAGAGAACTGTTCAGCACCTGGGAAATGAGTGATGTGCTGGAATGCCCATTATGAGCAATGTGTGTTTGGGGGGTTTCTTACTCATTGAATTAGTTGAATTGTTCACTTATGAAATATTTATTTTGAGCCTTCTGCATGTCAGATCAGAACCAGAGAACTAAATAAAGCTTTACAACTAGGAAGATGATGTTTAGTATAGGAGGAAATACCGCCGTAAGTATGTGCAACTCCTACATGCACTGAGTGTTCATCAGAAGAGGCCTGCATGACAATGACAGGATGCTGTCACTGCTGCTTTCTTCGGAGACCTTTGTGATCACACAGAGTCTTATGGAAACTTTTCTTTAATGGGCAGCACTTATTACACAGAGGAGTACTCTGCCATCTGGGGCAGAACTCTACAGCTACGTGGGAGTGTAGTGGAGGGTTCAGGGCAGGAAGTGGGTAGGAGTTATATATCCAGCTGACACTGTAGCTGGGAATTAAGATGAGCAGAACATAATTATTGCAAATGGCAGCTGTCAGGCTCTCAGAATGCATGTTTTGTGGCCACTGCCAGCCTGAGGTTTCTTGATGATAAGAAGTTGTAGAGGCTACTGCTTTATGGCTGTACTCCAAAATGGGGAATTTGCAGTGACTCACTAGAAAATGGGGTCACCTATGGTATTGCTTTAAATCATCGAAACTGTCTACACAGTCATACATAGCCACTGGGGCACATTACTCTGAATGTTCCATTGGAGGCACCTAAGCTTCAAAGGGCAGAACTGCACCAAAAGAAAAGCTATAAAAAATCTGCAGAAAAGGGAAAAAAGGGAAACACTGAGGCTAACAGGGATTTGAAAGATCACAGCCCTCCCTTTTTTGAAAGATGTTTTCAGTCCCTTAAAATTGTGGAGTACAAATAAATGTCCATATAATTACTCTGTAACTTAGCAATTACACGATTTTTCATGCCCCAAGTGCTGATTTGCGATTATACTTGGAATTGCTAGGGAAAAAAAGAGACCCACTCAAGTGGCTTCAGTCAGACCTAACTGAACATGGTGGAACATGATGGTTTATGGAATGGCTCTTAATGGCTGTTTGTGAATCTTGGGAGTTGGTGATAAACAGTTTTTGGAAAACTAAGAGAAACTGAGCTATTGCACTTTAAGGGAGTGAGGTGGAGAATCTCCATATTCTCTTATTCTCCTCAGAGTAACTCAGGTTGCAGTTGGTGCTACTTGCAAGATTCAATTTAGACCAGTCTGAGTAGTTAGAGGTGGGGTGTTTGGAGTGAAGTGGAACACATTTCAAATTTGACAGCTATGTGTTGACAGTGTTCCTATCCATTGTAACAAGAATGGTTATTCAGTTATATGTGATCATAATCTGCCTTTGCCATTTAGTTTACCACTGATGAGTGAATGCTTTATAAAGCATGGCAAAGGGTGACATTGTGGCTAGGTCTCTCAGCATGTGATTTGGGAACTTGAGTATCAATCAGGTGGAGGCAGATTTCAGCTCAGATGGTTCAAAGGACTTTGAAAGGATTGCTCATCAGCACAGGAACAGGGTATAGTGATTGCCAAGGCTGGGGGCACCCAGAGGCTGCATCTAATGAAAAATAGTAGGTGCAGGAGCAGTGTTAGGTTTGACACTATAGGAAACTAGTGAGGGAAATGGTAAAGAGGAGTCTTTGGCAGGAACTAGAGTCACAGATGGACAGTCAATCCTACAACACAAACCCCAGAGGAAGAAAAAAGTGTTGAATTCTATGTCCCTCTTTTATGTCTCAAACCTATGGCTTATGGTACCTCCCGTTGACATTGTTCAACCCGAAGCCTTCCAATGAGGGGCCCTTGGGAATCCATTATTAGGAAGAAGTATTAGCTCACACAGTAGAGGAGAGAATATCCTAAGAAGAAACACAATGGGATGAAGGCAGAAGGAATCACCAACCTATGCAGGTTGAAAAAGCAATACCTGAGTTATTGACTTCTGGCCAAGTGCACACGCTGAGCTCAATGCTACATCCAAAGGTCTCAAACTGCTCTCAAAGACTTACCTTGAGCTCAGAATGATTCAATAATTCACTGAGGATCACACGGCTGTGAAACATCAGAGCTGGTGTTTGGACACTAGTGTTATTGCTTCTAGCTTGGGTGTCTGTACCTTATTTGTTATAGCTAATATAAGCCTTTTTTTCTTTTGTTTCAAAACAAAACAAACCAAAAAGGTTGCAGACCTACCCTAGGTTGCTGTGAGGAGGAGTTCTGAGCAAAGCTGTAGGCTATAAGACATTCCCCACACTAATTCATCCCCCCCAACTGCCAATGAAACCGGTGGTACAAACATATTTCAGTGGGGTATTTCCTACCACTTCCCCCTCATTAGACACTTTTCCTATGACACCTAGCATCTATAATCATGTTGCACAACTTGATACTTAGGATTTCTATAGGTGCTAAGAGATTTCATGTATACTCTAACTTCTACCTCCCCTCAGTTTCGTAAACTCCCTCAGGTCAAGGTCAGACATCACTGGATTCTCCCATAGAAGTCTCAGATATAATTCAACTTTAGACTGAGGCAGAATGTAGATGCTGACTAATATTTACTGTATCCTGACACATTTTTACCTCTTCCTAGGAACCAACAGCAACGAACTGATAGTTATTCCTCATATTCTCCATCCTCAGTCTTTTAATCTTCCCTAGGAAATCCCTTATCTTCTCAAACATTATAGGCTACTGTCCAAATGATAGGGAACTCAGAAGAAATATATGCAGTTTGCCAAAAAGTATCTAGATTCAATTGCATTAATAAGAATAAACCCAAAAGACATGGAAAGAGCTTCTGTCATTGCTAGATGTTGGGTTTTTCCTGTTGATTAATTAAATTTAAACATAGGAAAGGAGTTCAGGGTGAAATAGAAGTAGTTTATTGACAAGAGGCACAGACTTTTCCAGCAGAAGGGCTGTGGAGCTGAGACCACTGATTCTAATGCCTCTGGCCTTTTGTTTGATTTAGGAACCCTCCTGGTGATTCTCCTGTTGGTTCTAAGTTGCCCACCTTTTTGTCACAGGAATTGTGTATCCTTGTGTCCCTGTATGTTACATGCTGATAGGGTATTCCACATTGGAGAAAAAGTACAGAAATGATTGCTAGTTGGTCAAGGATTTTTTGGATCCTGACCTCACCTTTTGGTGTTATAACAACTAGGAAAGAGAAACTTGAAGCAGAAAAGTGGAAATGGAATCTCCTTACTCCCTACTCATTCCTTTCCTAGGGGCCACAGCTACATCCCCAATATGAGTGGTTCTTTTATCTCCTGGTAGAGGGGTGATGACATCTCTTAACACTTAAGGGGTCTTCAAAATGCATTCCTAGTCAGAAGAGGGTCAGTTTTGTGAGGAGGGAGAGCCATGGGCCTCTGGTAGAAAGCTACTCAGGAAGTTGCTTTGGGATTCTATTTGCAGGGGCATCTGCCTCCTCATATTCTGTTCTGTTTGATAAAAAATTCACAAGAAGATCAGGGAGAGAAGGGCCAAAAGCTAGCAGAGCAGAACAGTTAGCTCTGGTCCATATAAGGGAAGAAACCCTTATAGATTGTAGAGATACTATGTCCATATGAACTGCAGTGCTGGCTGGAGAAGTAGTCATAGAGTTACTTGTCTGAGGTAGAGTGTTCACTGACCCTCAACTGGCTTGCAGAAGGACACTGAATCCCATGATCTTTCCTTGATTTCTGGCAGGCATGATGTGTCTAGTATTCTAATACTATTACTTAGGTTTAGAGAGGATCCCCAGGGCAAGAAAGAGGGGAGATTAGATAACCCTCTAGATGGACGCATTTCCTAAGTACCTCTGATAGGAGCCATTGGAACTTAGCTGGCTGGTTAATATGAGCAAGCAAGAGACTGACTCAGGAAGAATGGGTGTAGATGGCTTTTTTCACTCTTGCCTTTTTGGGAGCCCACTGCTCAGCTCCAAATAAATACATGAAAATTTATTCTTACTTATGAATGCCTGGCCTTAGCTTGGCTTGTTTCTAGCAGCTTTTCTTACCCTGTTTCTCTTCTTCTGGGCTTTCACTATTCTATATACCTTTCTTCCTTTTTTATTCCTTGGCTGACCACTGGCACCCTGCTCTTCTTCTCCTTTTCTTGTGCCTTCCTTTCCTCTATTTATTCTTTCTGCTTGCCAGCTCCACCTATTTCTCTCTACTGCTTGGCTATTGGCTGTTCAGCTCTTTATTAGACCAATCAGGTATTTTAGGCAGGCAAAGTAACACAGGTTTACAGAGTTAAACAAATACAACATAAAAGAATGTAATGCATGTTTGCATCATTAAACAATTATTCCACAGCATACACGAATGTAACATATCTTAAATTAATATTTCATAACAAATAGGGTTCTCATATTAAGAGATTCTTATCATTGATTTTCTTCTCCATATATGGTCAAAATTAACTCATTTTTTGTCAAGTGTAGGTGATGAACAAATCCTCAGGCGTCATCTGAGCCCAGGAAGACCTAGAGATAGAGCACCTAACAGCATGTCTTATAACCCTTAGGTTGATTGTGAGCAGCAAGCATAAAAATCCCATCTCTTCTATTCCCTTGAAATTTAAATCAGAAAAGGGGAAGTGGAAGCTTATCTCCCCTCACTTCATGGGCCTCTCCAGCATCTACTTTCTCCAAAATGAAGATTATTATAATCCTTTACTGAGAGACATAAAGAATGCCTGAATCAATTTGGAAATATTCCATATTTCTGAATTAGAAGTCTTCAGATCTTAAAATCAGAATTATTTCATCAATCACTGAATAGGTAGTATCTTTTAAGATGTTTGTTTTCTATTGCTGTGGTAAAAATCATGATCAGAAGCAACTTGGAAAGCTGGGTAGTGGTGGAGCACACCGGAGACAAAGGCAAGTGGATCTCTGTGAGTTGGAGGCCAGCCTGGTTTACAGAGATACTGCCTAGATGGGCTCCAAAGCTACAGAGAGAAGCCCTGTCTTAAAAAAAAAATAAAAAACAGAAAACAAAAACAACTCTGCCCCCCAAAACCCATCATGTCAGAAAAGCAGGGAAAAACAAACAGGAACCTAGACGCAAAAACTGATGAAGAGGCCTTGGAGGAACAATGCTTATTGGCTTGCTCTGCCTGGCTTTCCCAACTTGCTTTCTTATACATCCCAGGACCATCTGCCCAGGGATGCCACTACGCTGAATGGGCTGGGTCCTCGTCTGTTTCTTTTAGCATTCCCATCTTCCAAACTCCCACATCTTATTGATCGTCAAGGACTCAGTGGCGTTTTCAACCTCAAGTCCTTCTCCAATCTTTCAAAAACAATGTGGGCACATCTATCTTAGCCCAGTCTGTGGTACCAATTTAGGTCCTAATTTACTTTCCATTGCTTCAATAAACAAAATGATTAAAAGCAACTTGGGTAGTAAAGGATGTATTTTAGCTTATAGCCTCTAGTCAGTCATGAGATACAGTCAGGCCAGGAACTCAGGGCAGGACCCTGGAGGCAGAAGCTGAAGCAGGGGTCATGGAGGAGCTATGCTTACTGGTTTTCTAAGCCTTATTTATTTATTTATTTATTTATTTATTTATTTATTTATTTATTTTTATATACACCTAGGACCACTTGCCTAGGGGTGGAAACACCAACACAAGATGCACCCTCACATATCAATCATTAATCAAGAAAATTCACTGACAGACTAGCCTGCAAGCCAGTATGATGCAGGCATTGTCTAACTTGAGGTTCCCTCTTCCAAGATGACCCTAGCTTGTGTCACATTGACAAACGTTGACTAGTACATAGACAAGCAGATATTTTCTAGGTAGTAAGACTGCTAATGCACATGACATTGGTTGTTAAACATCCTGTAAAATATACTTCATACATTTCAGAAGCAAATTTTATTGTGGGGATTCAATAAGACAATATCTATAGAATACTTAGTGAGATGTGTGGCATTTGACAATTGGTAAATAACTCTTGACAGTGTTTGTTACTTTTATATGCCAAAGGTTAAAAATAGCTATTTTTGTAATAAGCTCTTTTTTTCTGTGTTTTTTCCTAAAACATGGTTTTTGTCTATTAAGTAGTTAGAAAATGTTTTTAGGCAAAGAGAGAACCCAAAGGTTCCAGGGCAGTTTTTAAAGAAATAAGAAAATTGACATGCCATGGACTCTGGTCCCAGGACAAATAGAGCTGTGTTTTCAGGGTCTGCTAGTGACCTGTTTCTTACTAGTCATGTGGATCTCTCCTTTAACCTACCCTGCCTGGGACTCTACTGCAGAAAGTAGAGTGTAGTCTTAGATTGTGACCCTTTGTTATTCTATTCAGACCAATCCAAGGAGACCAGTGGTGTCTAAACCCTTTTGCTTTTGGTGTCTGTGTCAGAGTTATCTGTCCTGATGGGGCTACCTGGGATGGCATATAAAGTAGTCATCAATCTCATTATCGGGGAAGGGCATTTAAGGTAGCCTCACCATTATTGCTTAGATTGTTAGTTGGAGTCATCCTCGTAGGTCTCTGGGCATTTCCCTAGTTCAAGATTTCTCTTTAAGCCTATAATGGCTCCCTCTAGTATGGTATCTCTTTTCTTGTCCTCCTCTATTTTTTCCCCGGCTCAATCTTCCTACTCCCTCATGTTCTCCCCTTTTCTTTCTCCTAACTCCCTCTCCCCTCCCCCTGTGCTCCCAATTTGCTCAGGAGATCTTGTCCCTTTTCCCTTCTGAGGGGGACCATGTATGTCTCTCTTAGGATCCTCCTTTTTTCCCTAGCTTTTCTGGTGGTGTGGATGTTAGGCTTGTGATTCTTTGCTCTGTCTAAAATTCGTATGTGATTGAGTACATACTGTGTTCGTCTTTTTGTGACTGGGTTACAGAAAAGTCAGGCAACTTTGTTTCAGCCCAAATTCTGTGTCTCCTCTGATCCGAGGGTTGCAATAAACACAGAAGTGAGTCATGATTCCGTGGGTGGAAATGTGCCCATAAGCTCCATGTCTAGTGGTCTTTGGGTTCTGTATCGACAGCCTGATGTGTGTTGCACTGGGAATCTTTGGGTTTCTGCTGCTATAAAGCAGCACCTGAGGACTTAACTCCTCAGAACAGTCTCTCCAGGGTTGTCACTTAGCAGATGCAGCGAGCTTGCTTTCAAAGGTCTTCACACTCAGGTGCTTCTCAGGAGGTGTAGATTTTTGAAGTAGTAACACTTCGATGCCTTAGCCAGGCTCTGCTGGCTTGATTCCCGGAGGAGCCCTCGGGAAAGCAGTGGGGACAAAATGTGTCTATATTTTGTGTTCTTCTTTTGGGAGATGTTTAAAGTCGTCTCGGATATTGAGTATCTGGTTATGTGCTGACAAAGCTGTGGGCATTGAAGCAGATAGTAGGCCAGCAATTTTCTTTTCTTTCCTTTCTTCTTTATTTCTTTTTCTTCTTTTTTTTTTTTTTTCCTTTTGTGACATTTGCTATAGATTTCCCAGAGACTGCTAGCTGTAAACTTGCTTCTGAGGTTTGAAATTTGAACTCTCTGGTTTGAAGATACTGAACTGAGGTGGGGTTTGCCTTTGTAAATGGCTCCTTCCATTTACATTAGCTGCTTATCAGGGAAGGCGTTAATAAAGAAAATGCTTGCAGGGATGTGATATTAGTAATATTCTTGAATGAGTTTGAGAAAATGGCAAGTATTTTTATATATAGTCATGTGTGCATATGCATGAAAAATACTTATGTCTAGACATGTGTTAAAGGCTTGGTTGCCTGCCTGTCAGACTCTTTAGAGGCAATGGAATCAGGAGGTGGAATTAGCAGGAAGTTAGTCACTGGTGATGCCTTTAGAAAAGATACCAGGATCCTCATTCCTCTCACCCCATTCTGTCATGGTGACAAAAGTGACAGGAAGTGTTAGGCAAACCAGCATGACCCAAGACAGGACTAGAAAAGACAGAATGAATTGGCCTATTTCTCACTTTAACTGACCAAACTCTTCATTCATGTGTCATTGTTCCCAGCATTATTTATTTTAAGGAAAAAAAATACTTATTTGCAATATAAGCAAAGTCCTGTTCCTGACTTTGTGTGTGTGTGTGTGTGTGTGTGTGTGTGTAGAGTCACAAACTTTCCTTCATAAGATCATAAAGCAAAACTGGCTATGCTCTCAACTATAACCTCATTTACATACTGATCCATCTTTGTGCATTTTTTTGTTGTTGTTGTTTTAAAAATGAGAGGGAGAGGGAGGAGAAAGGGAGAGAGAGAGAGAGAGAGAGAGAGAGAGAGAGAGAGAGAGAGAGAGAGAGAGAGAGAGAGAGAGACCACATACAGACATACAGCATGGAACTTTATTTTTTTGTTTTGTTTTGTTTTGTTTTTGTTTTTTTGTTTTTTGTCAATTTCTTGACTGTGGCAAGATTTTAGCCTGCTGCCCTAAAGAATCCTTGAAAACCACCCCTGTGAGGTAAGATGTGGTGGGGTTGTGTTTGTGCGGCCGCATTCACTGTCCACTGTGGATGCTGGTTACACCAGGACCCCAGCACCCCCTCCCCACTTCTGATGAGAAGTGGCTTGAAAAGGAATAAAACTGAGGAGCACTATAAAACCCGTGGCTTTGTGCTCTGGGTACTGGTGGCAGACAGAACCTCACACTCCCTCCACTGGCCTGTCCTTGCCCCACCAGCCCCGCCCTTAGTTGCCATGATATGAAGTTACCTGCAGGTAAAAGGCTTCATAGGGCAGGGCAGGCATGCACCTGCACCTGGACAGGGGGGCTGGGAGTTGTAACTGGATCTAAGCCATAGTGAGGATTAGGGAAAAGACTAATTAGGATGCACCCCACCATCCATGCTTTTCCAGGCACTGTGAGGTCTCTATTTCCAGTCAGAGACAGAGATGATGGCAAAATGGTGAGCAAATTTATAAAACGTGCCCAGCATTCTTATCCATCAAATGGGATCATTGGCTTTCCCCCTTCAGAATAATGGAATTGGAATAAAGTATAATATCACATACACACTGAGACTACAAATAAACACAATATGTGCACTTAGACCTACCTCACTTTGAAGTTATATTTCAATATTATGCTTTATGTACTTTGCCAGATATTTTCAGGTGCTCAATTATACATGTATATGTAAACTACCTATCATGTATATAATTCATAGTAATAGTAGGTATAGGATATAAATAAAAATTATTTTGTTATGGATATAGTTAAGATAATTGGATTAATTTTCTTTTCTTTTTTGCTATGTGCTGATAAATTAAATTAGGCTACATTAATCATATATCATTTTTAAACTTAATTCATTGCTTCTTTAGGCAATGTGGTTCATGATTTCAAAGGGAAGTGGCATTTTATGATCTCTTAATGGTGTCAGACACAAAGTGACAATTTGTTGGGCCAAATCAAGGAAGGTGATGATAAAATTGAGCCCACTAATCTATCTGCTGAGACATGTGTGAAAAGGAGACACTCAAGGAGCCAGAATTGTATAGCTGGCAGGTGTCCAGTATTTGCTGCATTTTAATTGTATAGTTGATATAAATGGGGGAAATTAGGTAGTTACTCCAGTGCTTGAACTCGTTTTAAGGATTTATCATATGTTCATTAATTTCTATTTTACAAAGTCCCAAAAAAGAACACCTTTGAATGTCTGTGTTTGCCAGATACTGCAGTGGGCACTCTGCAGATACTCTCGTATTGACGGGCACTGCGGTGGGCACTCTGCAGATACTCTCATAGTGACCGGCACTGCGGTGGGTACTCTGCAGATACTCTCATAGTGACGGGCACTGCAGTGGGCACTCTGCAGATACTCTCATAGTGACGGGCACTGCGGTGGGCAGTCTGCAGATACTCTCATAGTGACGGGCACTGCGGTGTGTACTCTGAAGATACTCTCATAGTGACGGGCACTGCAGTGGGCAGTCTGCAGATACTCTCATAGTGACGGGCACTGCAGTGGGCACTCTGCAGATACTCTCATAGTGACGGGCACTGCAGTGGGCACTCTGCAGATACTCTCGTATTGACGGGCACTGCAGTGGGTACTCTGCAGATACTCTCATAGTGACGGGCACTGCAGTGGGCAGTCTGCAGATACTCTCATAGTGACGGGCACTGAGGTGGGCAGTCTGCAGATACTCTCATAGTGACCGGCACTGCGGTGGGCACTCTGCACATGCTCTCAGTATTGAAAGAGGTACAAGATAGATAAACCAAAGTTGATACTCAGATTTCAAAAGGCAGCTTTGCAAAAGTCTTGGTCCTAAGAATTCTGTAACCAGTATGTTCTGAATTGCTTGTTTAAGCTGCTCAATTAAAAGCACCAGTTTTTAGACAGACCTCTAAGAATATTTTTGGCTTTATCCCATCTGAAGCCAGTGTGTTTATAAAGGCTAAACTATGTATGAATATGGTGCGGTTTTTGAAGGAGGCAATTGTGTTAGTTAGAAGGTCATCAGGGTAAACTGAGTCCTGAAAATGACATAGAGGTAAAGACTGTCTGTTTTACTTAGCTTTAGCATGAGTGCCAGACAATTTGACTTGTAAATTTTTGGATAAAAAGAAATGGTTCAGTGTTAGCTTTGAAACATTTTAAAGCCAGAAATATTGTCATATATTTAAGGTGTAGAATGCTCCAGTGACTAGAAAGCCAGTGAGTCATGCAAATCTACTGAGCCTTCAATTTCTTCCTATCAAATGAGACATTTGAGCAGATATCATCTGGTCTTGGAGATGCCCTTCAGTAAGTTGGACATCAGGGTAGAGTGGTATAGTTATACCTTTGGAGTGGGGCATTTTTGTTTTAAGGTAATTAACTAGTATCCTTCATATTGTCTAACTGCATTTTGGACCCAAGAGAAATATGTGTCTTTGAACCTTCTCCCTGGGATTTGACTCCTGAAGGCAAAACTGTTGTATTTATCAGACTGCCACATGGTGGAGTTTTAATATTTCATTTTGATTAGCTTACCAGTGAGGGAAAGTCTCCAGTCATGTTTCCCTGTTTACTAGAAGCCTCAAATAAAATGGACACCAACAGATATCAGCTCGACGAATCATATGTGATAAAGCGGCAGACGCACATGATTACATACAACGTAATAAAAAATGATTGCCAAGACAGGCACCTGGTGCCTCATCAGCGGCAGCTGCTTCCACATAAAGTTATGCTTGGCTTGTGAGATGAGTGTTCTTAGATGAGGTTCCTTCCCACCAAATATCCCGGGGTCTGCTAGGGTACAATTTGATGCTGTGAGGAGCAATTCGCCTAAAACTTCCCATCACTCAGTAAAATACTCCTTCACACCCGAGGCCCGAGGTGAAATCTCAATGCAGTTACATACATCCCTGTCTTTTTACAAAGGGGTAGGCTGGGGCTTGATGATGTGAATAACATGCCCAGGGTTGTGCAGAACTAGCATCCAGACTTGATCATGCATCTCTTCCATCAAAGAGTCAAGACTTGGAGTCTAAGCCAAGGGGTGACGCATAATTTGAGAAAAGTACAGGTGGATGATAATTTCAGCAAGTCGGGGGCCCAGTTCTTGTTATTCTTCTCAGTATATAAAGCATAAGGCCATCTCAGAGAATCGACTTGTTATTACTAGAGGGATAGAGCCACTAAATGATATCTCAATTGCAAGCTGCATCATGAAAACAAAAATAAGCCAGGGCTGGAGAGATGGCTCAGGTGGAGCTGGAGAGAATGCTCAGTGGATAAGAACATTAACTACTCTTCCAGAGGTCCTTAGGTTCTATTCCCAGCACCCACATGGCAGTTAACAACTGCAATTGTCTGTAACTCCACTTCCAGGGAATCCAACACCCTCACCCAGACATACATGTAGGCAAAACACCAATGCAAAGAAAATAAATAGGTTATTAAAAAACACAAACAAACAAAACTATGGCTGGAGAGATGGCTCAGCTGTTAAAGGCTAGGCTCACAACCATATATGCGTGTGTATGTACATATGTATGTATGTATAGTAAACCAATGAAACTGAATTAGGGTGAGGTTAGCTACCATAGTGAGATTTACTTCTTTGTCTCGAGGGAAAATCTTTGGGTGGTTCTCTGTGACAGCTACTCTTGATTTTTCATGTTGATAGGACTTAGAATCATCTAGGAGACATGAGCGTATCTCTGAGGGCACTTTTCGGGAGGTTTAACTGACATGGAATGGTCCCCTGAATATGGGCTGCACCATTCCATAGGCTGGAATCTGGAAAACTATGAAGGGATAGAGCTGAGCATTAACCTTCACCAGTCAGCTTCCTTATTCACAGTCATAGGTAAAACAGGAGTATTGGGAACAGAGACTGGCATATTAATTCTGCTACTCACTAGCACAATCGTTAGTCTCACTGACCTCAAGTCTCCTCTCTGTAAACCCATAGGTTTGCTTAGAGGATTTATGGAATAATCCTCTCATCCCAGTGACCAGCATGCTGTCAGCCCTGGTGGCCAGTGTTTTACTTTATGTTCCAAGGTGTTTCTGATTCCATAGCACCTGGGCAAGTGAGGCTGTAAGTTGGTTTCTCTTTGTGGCAGATCGAAGTGAGGAGGACTGAGAGTTGATAAGGAGCCACCTCCCCGGGGTGCACAGCCAATGGGCTGAGCACCCAGTGATGGGGTGATCTAGGTCACTCACACACGGTTGAGGTTGAGATGGCTCAGAAGAGCCTTAGTTTGGGATAAGTTCAAGTTAAAGAATTGTGTCATGGATGAGACCTACGAGGGAATGCTGAGTGAAGGAAGAGTCCAGCATCACACAGTCAGCCACAGCAATGGCACTATGGATCCTGAGGGTTATCCTGGGTCTGTGTTGGTTCAGCACTGCTCCAATCACACAGGCATGTTCAAATCTTTAAACGGGACTTTGATTTTCTTTATTACTTGTAAAAGGATAGCTTGCATATTTAGTTAATTAAAATTACCAAATTAAGCAGGTGAAATAGCCAAACAACAGTCTCCACTAAAGGATGTGAGTTGTAGTATGTGACATTGGGGAAAAAATGGCCTTTATGTTTTGTAGAAGTTGAGATGTTACCCTTGCAGGTGGATAAAACTTCCACACTTTCACTGGGCCAGGTCTTTGAACACCCAGGGTACTCAAACACTAGTTAATCAGGGGAAACAAAACAAAAAAGCAAAGGACTTACTAAGAAAATAAATTACCAAATGTTCCTTATTCTATAGCTCCTTATGGAGATTGGGTCCTGTGAGTGGTAACATCAAATGCCTCTCTGATGCTCTAATTCTCAGGACTGCCGAACAGTTAACCTTTACAGATCTGGATGCATGTAGAGGGTGATTCATTTTCAAGTGACATTAATTAAAAAAAAAAAAAACAAACCCAACCACAATGTAAAATAAATGGTTGGTTTTGTTTATTTGGTGGATGGTGATGCTGTAAATATCAGTGGTCAAGAGTGTTTGCTGCTGGGCTGGAGAGATGGCTCAGCCGTTAAAGGCTAGGCTCACAACCAAAAACATAAGAGTGTTTGCTGCTCTTACAGAAGACTCAAAGTTGACTCCTAACTCCTATGTCAGGCGGCTCATAACCACCAGGGGACCCAATAATAAAAAGTAACGAAATAAATCTTTAAAATGCTTGAAAATAGCTTTTTTTGGACTTGTATTCATATTTTCTAAACTTCTTACCAAAGAGAAGTCGAAGGATACCTGCAAAGTTTGTCTTTTACAGCTTCTTTCCCTGTTTGTCAATAAACTCTGATGCTTGTGCTCACTGAATAAGAGGGTTTCTGTTATTCAAGTCCCAACTACATGAAGTGATCCAAGAAGGGAGGGGCTACTCAAACTGATATCCCTAGAAAAGCCAGGATTAATTTTTAAGAAACTGAATGTTTGAAAAGATGCCAAATGCTTTCCTGGTGAGGTGGATTATGAAGAATACAACAGAAAAGTTGAGGTTGAGGACTAGCAGGTGCCATCAGAGGGAAGCAACCAATTCCTTGGCTTCCTGGCTGGCCTGACAAGTGCTGGGTTAGCCTTTCAGACTCCGAGATAGTTCTCAAAGTCGAGTTAAACTTCTTAGCTGGACATCTCATTTTACCACAATCCCCTGTGCTTGTTCAGTGCACATTTTTAGCAGTGCAGTTTGAGGGGCCTTTCTCAGACGAATCTACCAGTCTCTAGACTCAGTCTTTTCCTTAAAAGATGCTCAACTCTACACTGTGTTGTGTCTCTGCACCTCCTACCAATAATTCTCCTAGGTGCTGTGTCATTATTTGAGTGAATGCAAAGGTAACATTTCAAAAGCAGTCTGCCTGTCTTTAAACAGAAACAAAAGATAAGACAGCAGCTCCAATCTGGTTAGTTTTTGGTTGTACACTCTTCTCCATTAAATACATAATGACAGTTAGATTGAGTTCATTACATGTTATGGATTAAAAGTTTGTTTACATGTTTAATAACCATCTGAAATTTTATTTTAAAAATCCAATATTTTAATCATAATAGTGCAGTCTTTTAGCATCATAAGATTGTCAGTTATTAAATATTTTGCAGTAGATTTAAGTGACCCTTAACAAATCTGCTTTTACCTCAAACATTTTAGAGGTAAAATTAGTTTTAGGATATAAGCTTGTCAAAACTTATAACATAGATATTTGTGGAGAGGAGGAACGATCTAAGCGGGTAAAGAGAGAAACTTTTGGTTTTGTTCCAATACACGAAGCTTGGCAACTGGAAGAGAAGGTCTACCCAGACAGTGTCCACTGGGCTCTGCCCTTAGGAGCAGAAGCTACTGTATCTACAAACTGCTCTAAGCTTAGCTGGTTAATCTGGTGGCTTGATGGACACTGGGTGCACACCAGGGTGAGGCAAAAAAAAAAAGTCCTAAAAGCCACAGATCTCTCCCACTTTTTTGCCTTTACCTCCGAATTCCACCACATTTTCCTTTCTCCTCTTCTTTTTTCTCCTCCTTCCCCCTCTTTCCCAGATCCCCTACTCCTCTTTTTCCCTTTAGAAACGACAGGCATCCAAGAGACAATAAGGTCACAGATCTGGGACGCAGCTCATAGACAGATTGGGATTGGTTTAAAGCAAGAAAGGTTTCCCTTTCTGCACACTTCGTGGTGTGCCAGGGGCTTCTGTGTCGCAGAGTGGGTTACAGCTGGAGAGCTGTGAGAGGCAAGCCTTCTCTGAGGGGTAAATAAGGAGCCGATGACAAGAGCTGGAAGAAAGCAAGGCTGCTGGAGGAATTTGGAACTACTGGATGAAAAATTGAATGCAGTATGATCTTGTCAGGTCCACATAAATCCTCGTACTCACTGCTTAATGACAGAACGTTTGTCTAACATTCAGTCTCTTGGGTTTGACTCCCAGCACTACTGAAAAATAAAATAAGTAAAAATGTTTGAAAATTGAGAAATAAAGGTGTCTTTGGACAGATCCTGAAGCGTTCATATCTGACAGCCCCTCCTTTCAAAGAGAAGGACATAGTTTGGAAACTCAAAGTGACATCAAGGAACTATTTCAAAGAAGGAATACATGAGCATAAAATAAAATATTTTCCTCATTCTCAGTTGATGAAGAGGTAACTGTTTGAAGCAACAGCAATGTCTGTCAATGTACTAAGTTATCCTAACAGAACTGTAAATGAAAACAAGGACCACAATGGGGTGGTGCTGGCAGAGGCTGATGGGACTGCTGTACGTGGTTGGGAGAAACCCCAGTCCATATAGTGTGGTATGTTGTTGGGAAATGGGTACCAACTCAATGCTCTACATCTACAAGAAGGCTTAAAATGTTATAAAACTATATATATATATATATATTATATATATATATATATATATTACTTTTTAAAATAAGGAGAACAAAATCAAAAGAGTAAGATGAGTATTTTGTTTTCCCATAAATCTAGAATTATTTTAAAACTAGCTTATTTAATAATGTTGTAATGTTTATGTTGCTAAATACATGATGGTGATTAGTAAATCTTTTTTGTTTGTAACTATAGATTTCATACAGGAGCATTATGCTATCTACATTTCATTTTCTATATTAAAAATAGGTTTTAATAGTATTTTTTAGCATAGGGGAAAATTGTATCCTTGAAACTGCTTCAATGCATGTAACATGAAAATAGAAGCATCCACTGTTTTGAAGGAATAGACAGTATTTAAAAATTTATTTTAGGTGGTGAAAGCAAAAATTGACTGCAGGCCTATATATAATCCACAATGACCATTGGATACAGAATGTCCTACTATGCTCAAGCTGATGGACACAGAATGTCCTATAGGCTTAAGATGATGGACACAGAGTGTCCTACAAGCTCATGTTGAGTTGTGTTTTGTGCCAGAGAAGTGAGGGGAGCTGCATAGTCTGGCCCAGCACAGGATCTGGCATTGGGCCTTCACTTATTAAGCCTCTTCCTACCAGCAGCCTCAGGGGAGTAGTCTGTTGTCGGTGGCTAAGTAGAGCCTGGAGAAAGTAGACTTGAGATACCATCCTGGCTGTTTGAGGAAAAGCCCTGAGTCTGTGTGGTGCCCAAGTTTGGGAGTGCAGAATCACACACATGGGTTTAATAATCTTCATGCGAGAGGATGGCAAAAATGGCGGAAGAAAACCAGAGGAAGCAGAGTTTGCTGAGAAAACCTCCCAAAGAATCTGAATGTGATTAAGCTGGGCCTTGAGCTGCTGATTTCAAAAGTGGGTTTGACCTGAGTATAGTTTCCTTAAAGATTTTTATTTTAGTGTGTGTGGGGGGGTGGGGGGGGAGAAGACGGCAGCACCAGTGACTCAGGCACTGGGAGTCAGTGAGTAGCAGAGTGTGCTGTAGACTGGTTTATTAAGGAAGTTAGGCCTACTGTTACACCCTCTCCCAAGGTCTGATTGGCTCAGGTGGCTAACTCTGCTACATTTTGTCTTTTCAGTATTGGTGTCTCTGGGTCAGGTGTCTTTCCATCAGCAGTCTCTGGGCTTAGAAGCAGGCTTGGCTCAGGGAGGAAATGCCTGCCTGGCATGCTCTTGCAGGCTGGCCTGGGCACTGGGGGGGGGAGTGATTGCAGCTTGGGTAGGCTGGCCACAGTTCTCCTATAGGTCCTGTTAAGGGTTGGAGATATGCCATGGCATATATCTCTCAGGTCTTTACCTGGAACTAAACCTGCAGCATTCTTAGCCTGGAAGCTTAAAGGGTTCTAGACTGTCAAAGAACACATTTTTAGTTTTTTGATTCATGTGTGTAGAGGCAGTGGAGTCGGTGGTGATGTTCTGACTAGAGGATTCCCCTAGCATAGGGAATGTTCATGAAGCTTTTACATTGAAGCCCTGGTTTTAATCACTTCCAAGCTATAGCCATTTATTTTCCACCCCCGTGGCCATTTCTATTTTGTGTTATTGAAACCTTGCTCCTATAATTTTCTGTGTAGTAGTAGTGTAAAAGCAGCATCTTAAGAACTGGAATAAGTCGATACCTGCAGAGAAAGCTTCCTTTGCAGGGGAAGACAGACTGCACTGGATGAGATTAAATGAGGACCATAAGGGCTTGGAGTGTTTTCATGTTGGGGCATGTCTTGATGTTAACAGTTGTCTATCAAAATATATTTTATGCCAGGTGAAAGCTTACTTTCTTATTACTGCATCTCAAAATGAGCTGTGTCAGGAAGAATGAACTCCAGTTTCTAACTCAAATTCACCCATTCACCCAGTGTTTTGAATTAACTCTTACTCCTACAGCATCATTCGTTACCCATAGAATAGCACCTATAGCATCATTTGTTACCAATGAGAACAGAGCGATGCACATTTATTTTAAGGCCCCATGGATCTATTTCCCCTTGTAATGGAAATAGCTTGGACAATATTATCGTTAGCTAATGAATTATTGAGGATCCCGAAGTTAGAAATGTAACCCTTGGGATGTGCAGATGGCTCAGGGATGTAGGTACCAGCCACTAAGTCTGGTGGCCTGAATTTGATCCTTAGGACCCGCACAGCAAGAAGAGAAAATTGTTCCTACAAACTGTCCTGTGACCTCCACACACATTCTGTAGCCCCAGCATGTGCACATGAAAGTGAAACATGTATATCAGACAAACAGATAAAATGCAATAAGAATGTTTTTTTAAGAAGTGCACTCTTCTTTTGGGGAAACTATGTCCTCCTCCGGGCAACTATGGAAGGGGCATGAGGAAACTGGGTAGGGTAAAAGGCTACTTTAAGAGCTAGCTACAAGCAAATGGAAACTCCAAGTGTAGAACTTGGGAGTAGATGACAATTGACTCAAGCAAGTATTTTTTTTCCTCCTTTTATTCTTCCCATGCACACTTCCTGATGTTTTCTGTAGAATTCTATCTCAAAGTCTGAAAGGAAGTCTCTATGGACAGGGCAGTTTGCCTGTTCTAGAAAAGAGAGTGGGGTGTTTGCTTTATTCTTCAAATAAATTTTTCAGATCTATTTATTTTTATTAGTATGAATCTTTTGCCTACATGTATGTGTGTGTCTCACATGTGTGCCTGGTGCCCAAGGAGATCAGAAGAGGGAGACAGATTCCTGGAAGAGGGAGACAGATTCCCTGGAACTAGAATGGTTGTAAGCCACCATGTGGGTGCTGCAAATATTCCCAGGCACTCTGCGAGAGGAACAAGTGAACATAACCCATGAGTTGTGTTTAACAACCTTCCTTAGTGGTGAATACAAAAAGAAAACTGTCTATATCTCTTCTGTAGATTCCCAGAAGTAGATAGCTGGTCTTCAGTGTTGCTTAAATATTTATCCCCCATTGTAAGTATTAGTATCATTTTCTGAGTAAGGCAAAGGAACCCTGAGAAAGAGAAAGGAAATGACCTGATAGGTCTATGTGAGTAAAGGATGAGGACTCTAGCCAGGATGTTCTAGGTGAAACTCAGAAATCACCCACCCACAGAGAATGAGTAGGTGCCATACACCCATCCAAAGTCTGGCCAGAGTGTGTGCCTAGTACATGAGGAACAGGCAGAAGAGGGAGGCGTGCACAGTAGTACGTTCAGTTCCTGTGCAGACTAGTGGACATAGCTTTGCTGTAGACCAAAGGAACACAATGTTACAGTCTCTCTTCATAGCTACTCAGGAGGGTCCAAACTGCTTGCCCTGGCATTTTCCAGCCATATCTATCTCCCTCCTTTCAGGCTGTTAGAGTTGTTCTTAATATCAGTGCAATTGGATTAAGAAATGCCTGGAAGATCAGTAAGGCATATCTGTGCATGTATTTGTGAGGACTTTCTCAAAGACAAATTTTATCATGAGAAATTTGGCTTAGTGCATTCATTAATTCATAATATGATGATATCAATGGGAAATATGAGAAGTGGGAGGTGGAGCTTTTGAAGAAGTACGTTGCTGTTTGTGTCTTTGGTGCTGTGTCTTGCTGTGCCTCTTCTTAGATCCCTTTCTCTGCTTCCTGAAAGCTGGGATGTGAGCTGCTGGCTTTGCTACACATTGTCTCTTCTGAAATGTGCTGAATACCCAAAGCTGTAAGATGAAATAAAAATTTCAATTATTTGGGTCACAACAAAAATCTAAGTAAAAGAGGCTCACTAAATGTTATATCTTTCACACACTCTCAGGACCTTTCTTTGTTTTTACTTCTGTCTCCTACGCCTATTTTTCTCCTATCCTCTAAGACATTGGTGATTCATCGGTTCTCTCTTGTGGGGGGAGAACTGGAGAACTGCTCAGGGGAAAAGCTCACACCTCTCATCCACTCCACCCCCAATGCCCTGTTATATCCATTCTTCCATTCTTATACCTGCTACAACAGCTGCTCCAAATTTGACCAGCTATGGGCTGAAAACATTTTTTAAAAGTTCATTGTGCTGAACATACAGAGACATTTTTTTCATTCAATTATTGCAAAAGCAATACAATATTAACAACTGTTTTATAGCATATGAAGTCTAGCAGCTATTGTAAGTAACCTAGAGATGCCTTAAAGCACATAGAGGTATATGTAGGTTACACACACACTACACTATTGTGTTATGGGGGTGTGCTTATGTGTATATTTATGTATGTATGTATGTATGTGTCTGTGAAGGTGAAAAGTTGGCATTAGAGGTCTTCCTCAACTATTGCCAGTCTTACTTTTGAGACAGTCTCTCACTGAAATTAGAGGTAATCGATTCTGTTAGATTCTGGCCAATGAGTTCTAGAGACCTCCTCACCTCTCATTTCTGGTGCTAGGGTTTTAGACATGCACTGCCATGTCTGGCATTTAGTTCTGTGGACCTGAACTCAGGTCCTTATGTAGCAAGCAATGTCCAAACTGAACCATTTCTCCACCCCTACACTACTTCTTTTTAAGTAATAGATTTCAATATCCTTGGATTTCGATATTTGTGAGGGGTTGTAGAACCAGCTACCCCCAATACCCCAGGTTGACCATTCTGTTTCTTTTTCCTTCTCAGGCAGTGAGTCTAATTTTGCATGAACATTGTATCAGAAGAAGCATGACGTATGATCTGCATGCTTCCAGGTCCATGTGGCTGGCATTACAGTGATTGTCAGAGACTTAGAGAAATGAACACATTGTTTAGATAGAAATAATCAACAACCACTCTCCTCTTACAAAAAAATAAAGGAGAATTTGGAATTATATAAATAAAGGGGCACTGAGGAGAAATAATTTAGAGTTTTATAAATTTGTGATTTTTGTTTTTTTGGAAACTGAAAGTTCTAGATCCCCACGAGTCAGTTTTTAACATATTTTAGATACCCATTGATTTTCTTTAGTATATTGGAGATTACTGTTCAATCAAAACATATCCATCTTTCAAAGTCACATCCTTGTAAAAATTTTAAAGTTGCCCATATATCCTCTAGTAGATCTCAGTTTGGGTAGTTAGATTCTAAAAGAGGCTTTGTCCTAGTCATGGGTTTATTTTAAATGAGCATATAGCCCTTGATAATGGGGAAAAAATAAACTTTCTGTCTTGCTTTACATAGAAATAGAGGGCCTATTTTAATGAATTTTACAGAATTATGTAGAAGAAAGTCTTGGAGGTATCCATGTCATATGTGCTACTTCTAAAGCCTAATATGCTAAATAAAATTTAAGTTTCTTTGGGGCTGTGGTCCCAGGTAGGTTACCCATTCTCCATGGGGTGGTTCCATACTCATGCGTATATAGGCAATACAAACTGGACCTAGTGAGTTGCTTATAAAAAAGTATTAAATCAGGAGAAGAGTTAAAGGAGTGGATTAGGAGAGGTTAGGAGGAATAGGACCTGAACATGATCAAAATATATTGTGTGCAAGTATGAAATCTCACATGATTAATAGCTGTTATTTTTAAAACTTGAGCTCCTTAATGGGTAGTGTCATTGGTGTTGGTAGACAGTAGTGAACCTATCCAAATTTTAGAAAAACTTAAGGGGTGTATATGATCTTGAACATCTTTTGATTTCAAGAATATTAACTGTCTTTGCATCCATTATCACTCATGGACCACGTCTTTACAGTGTTTTTGCTGTGTGCCTATGCATCTTACTCTAGTTCTTCTGTCTACCCTTTACAATTTATCTCCAATTTTCTATGAGCTATTGAAAGCCAGATAAGGTCATTGTACTTCTAAACATGTGTGTTAATACGTTCATTATACTTTTTCACTTGGAAACATCTTATCCTGTGAGACACATGTTCCAGTTTTTATTAATTGAGTATGATCTCTGTGAAACAGATATTGCAAAATAGTTAAATGCAGACAAAATTTCTTCCAAACAGGAAGGTAAGTGCATCTCTGTTAGGTAGTAGTCCTCTCCCATCTCCTCAAGCCATACTTTGTGTAACAAGCATGGGAAAGTTGCCACTCAATGTCTATTGCATAACAGTGACCTCTGGATGGTTTTATGCCTCAAGGACAAAGCCAAGGATCAATGAAGCATCATTGCAGAGGGTCTCGCAATTCTCATCTCGGGTCTCCCTAGCATCTTATTTGTATCTATCTTAACCCATGCATCTTAACTAAATCATCCTGTTCATTCCCAACTAGATTTAGCCATCTCTATGTCAAGGTACTGAGTCTTAGTTATCATGTCTGTCTCCAGGGCCAAGTGCTGGGTCTGCTGTCACTGAGTGGGCACTGGAGAATAAAGAAATTAATGGAAGTTCCCTTGGTCTTTGGAAGAACTCTCTGACTTCAGCTTTGCTGATGATTTCCTTTTGACCTGAGGGTTCATTTATAGATTTTCCTTTCAGTGGTCTGCACTTGAGGGTGAAAAGTAAGAGCTAGAGGAGAATGAATCAGTGATATGGAGGCTGTAATGAAGTGCAGCCTGGGGCAGGGGGCAGAGTTGGAATAGACTGGCCTGATTTGTTAAGGAGTGGCCCTTGGTGCACAGTTGTCAGCCAATAGTTATTAAAGGCATTAGATTCAATTAAACTAAGAACTTTTGGGTCAATATGTAACACTTATCCTTACTCCCCATCTCTACAGGCTGTCTGGTCTTCGTTATTTAGTACCTAGATCCTCTAGGATCTGTGAACCTATGTGTGGGTGGCAGCTCCATCTATGGGGTTTTGCTGCTTTTGCTGTAATGGTAGATTATTCTGTGACAAGTACTAGCTGACTCATTCATCCCTTTATGTATGTTCTGGTTTTAAAATGCAAGAAATCTGTTAGGGATATAGAAGAAGAAATAATGGAGGAAGAGAAGGAGGAGGGGAAGAGATGGAGGAGAATCAAGGGATGAAAAATAGTGGCAAAGGAAGAGATTACATTTCCTCATATGTAACACAGTGGCACAAGTCACATAACCTGAGTTACCCCAACACTAAAATTTAGACAAGGTGCCATGTTTTTCTGTGTAAAAAAGACTGGTTTCAACTTGGTAGTAGGATTTTTAAAAGCTTGGTAATGCTAAGAGCAGACTTTAATCAAGTTTCCAAGAAGTGAGGATATTTTTTTTTTAACCTCAACACCAAACATCCATTAGAAGAAAATCTCCATCTTAACATCAAGTTTCAGTACTAAGCATAGATATCAGGACCACCATGCTAAAGAAGGCTATAACAGATGTGTGGCGTTATGCAAGAGAACAGCACTCCAAGGATGAGTTTTATTTTGTGAAGCATTTGCAGGTGCACTATTCCATTTTATGCTTTCCCTACAATACTGTGAACAAGTGATGGTAAGGAAAGAAAGATAGGAAGGAAGAAAGGAAGGAAGGAAGAAGGAAAGAAAGGAGCTGTTCTGGGAAGTATAAGTGCCAGTATCTGGGTCTCTGCTAAGAGACACCATGTCCTTACGTTGTCCAGTTTTTATAGTTCCTAAAACACCATCAAATGCAGGTTTCTCCAACTTAGGGACAACTCATTAGGAGCAAGAGAGACTTGTAAAGACCATTTCTTGCTCTTGCAGGGGACTTGGGTTTGAATCCCAGAATCCTTATGTTAGCTCACAGTTGTTTATAACTCTACTTTCAGGATGGTTTGTTTCTCTGCTGGGAAAAGTAAGTAGACTCCAAATGACTCAATTTTTGGTAACACACTTTCTAGAATTAAAGGTCTATGTTATGGACTTGTAACTCTTGGCTTTAGTTAATCCACACCCTTAACACCCTTATTGTTAAGTGTAACAGACATAACACCATAGCTAATGTAAGTCTTAACATGTGTCCAATAGCGGCAACCCTCTCCATGTGACAAACTTTTCTTTTATTTGTGTTTCCCACAGTGTCAATCTTCTTCATATGACACACTCAGACATAGTATGTACCCATCAGCCTATCTTCTCCATGTGACGTGTTGTGCCCTCAGATGTGTCCCCATAGGGCAATCTTCTCCATGTAACATGTTTTGCAGTCTACCTCATGCTCCTGGCATAACCTCTTTGAAGCAGAAAACTTGTGCTTTTTCTCCTAACAAATACAATGTGCTTACAGCTGTCCTTATTTTAAATGTGTAAATTTAAAACACTATATTAATACATTTCAAGTGTTCTCACTAACACAGATCAAAGTATTTAGTAAAGTATTTGTATATTTATTACTTCATGTCATTATAAGATGGCTTTGTGTTCACTGTAATGCGAGCCTTCAGACGAGACTTTTGTGACTGCTCTAGACTTCAGTCTTCTTAGTTTTCACAAGTGTGCCATGTGTGAGTGTTCACATGACCACTGTCATCTATTACAGGCCAGCGAGTGACTTACTGAAAGAGACAAGTCATGTGAGGACAATTAATTAAGAATACACACCAATGATTATGCATGTGTACAATAGGCATCTGTGCAGGGTAAATATGATGCTTACTGTTTGTTCACTGTGAGTATAAAGCCTGATAGTCAGTTTGGAGACGACAGGGTGTAATAACAGGTGGAATGGAGGCCTTGTCCAGAGGTGAACTGGTGTAGGCAGGAGGAGCTAGAGACTTCAGGCAGATAGGACTGTGTGAATGCGCAGGCATATAGGTTGGGTAGATATGCTGACACATTGCTCACATGTTTGCTTTCTGTCTAGTTATTTTATTAATACTAATTGTGTTTAAAAATGCACATGCCTAAGGTTAAAAATGTTTGATAGCTGGGTATGAATTGTGGCATCTCCACATGGTTCTTTGAAGTCACTCTTACTTTTTCAGTGAAAATTATTTCTCTGCTCTAGAAAAAAATGGTACTGGTGCCTTGAATGATTTCTTTCTAATTAAAATAAGAAATGCACATGGTTAAATGCTGCAGGCAGAGTGGTGGAAATTGGACCTCCCCCTTCCACACCACAGCCATTCCACTCCTTAGTTTATTAGTCATTTCTTTGTGTATTGTACCAAATGTTTTCAATGTAGTTACATATATGCAAATATAAATAATTTTAATAACACAAATACAAGCCATTTTGTACATGGGTATCTCTGCATGTTTTTGGAGTGTTTCCTAAGCAGCCTGGAGAAATTTTCCTCATTGTCTTTACTGACTGAATAGAATTTTATTGTATTTATGAAGCAGTCCCTTAAGTACTATCTCATACAAAACAGATAATAAATACTTGTTGCCTTAATAAGCTAAATATTTCCCTCACTGATGGGCAGAGGACTCTGACTGAAAATTACAGTTTCAAGGGAAAATGAAGCTAATAATAAGCATAATTAAATGAGGTTCTAGAAACATTTATGATTTGACATTTGCTCTGTTTGAAGAAATTCTTTAGTCTTGGTCTCAGAAATAATGAAACACACCATGAATGAACATACATATATATACACACACAGGTGAACATATGCACACATAAGTATGGATATATGAACTACCTCTCTCTCTCTCTCACACACACACATACACACAGAGAGGGGGGGAGAGAGAAATATTGCTTATGGATACTTCAAGCAGATGGAATAAAGTATTATCTCTTCTCTTGCTTTGTGTGAGTAAAGAAGCATGCCTATAAGGCAGGGGAGAGATCCCCCTGCATCCATTGGTGCATGAGGCAGGTGGGAGAGCTAGCCTTGAGGTCATAAGGTAGGGAGAGCTGTAACACTCAGGAGAGCAGGGCCTGCGCCTTGCCTGTGCAGCACAGTAGAGCCAGTCCTGTTGGCAGAGGCGTGGGTGAGCCAGCCCCGAAGTTGTGAGCATGGGAGAGCTGTCCCCATTACTCATCTGCCATGTGGCATCATGGGTGGGGAAGATGCCCTCCTCCCCACCCACCCATCAATGCCTGAGACAGGTGTGAGAGCTGACCCTAAGGTCATAAGAGAGGGAGAGCTCATTGTGTTCCTCATCAGCCTCAACACTCACGGGAGAGTGGCCCCTACACCTTGCCTGGGAAACCCAGTAGACTTGGCCCTGAAGGTGTAGGTGTGGGAGAACAATCCTGAGGACATGAAAGCAGGAGAACTTGCTCCACCTCTTACTCCTTGATGCAAAGGGTGAACTCACCAGGACTTTTCAGGAGAGCTCACCCTGGTGGTGAGGACAAGGGTGGGCTGACTAACCCTGAAACTACCCAGGCCCAGAACCAAAGTCAGGAATCAGTGTAACCCATCTGTGATCTGCTGGAGCACATGAAGGGACCTGTCCTGCACACCCAAAGCTGCAGGATCTCCACAACACAGGGCAACAGCAGGATAACCAAGAGGAGTCCCAGTGAGGGCCCAGCATCAGTGGTTAACAGAAACCAGAGGCCTCGAACCAGACCAATGAGCCCTTGAAGTGCACACTTGTAAAGAAAGATACATGGATAAAGGGGTTTACTGCATGACTCACTGTGCCACACTACAGCTTCCATGATGAGACTGATCTTTTCCCTTCACTCTTTCTTTCACTTAAATTTTATTTTGTTTTATTTTGGGGAGGTTGTAAAGGCAGAGGCTTCTCAGGTCCTTGATGCACCAGCTTCTATCACATTCATTTCTCTCCTATGCCTAATTCATTTTACACTAGGCTAAAGTATATACAATCTGAACTAGCAAATGCAGTTCAAATAAATATTACTCCCTAAGGTGTCCTGTTTGTGTAAAAAGAAGTTTCAGGAGCTCCAAGCTTTTCTCCATCACTGTTTGTGATCCTGTGTTTGAAATCCACACCCTGGCCTTCTAAAAATTATTTTACTAGTGCGCCATATGGTCTTCCTAAGGCCACCACATACAGTGTGATGCTTCAGACTCTCAGCAGACATAGCACAGGCCCCTGAGCAAGAAGCCTGGAGTAGAATACTGCCTTCCTTCTGAGCTCTTACGTAAAACTCCAGGGTTCTCAGGGGTAAGAAGCAGCTGCTGATGAGTGGGGAGCCACTCATCCCAGAGGCCCTCCATGTGAGCAGGTTCCTGTGGCTCTCGTGGAGTTATTGGTCAGAATGTCCTAAAGTAATTTAAGCCAGGTTTAGATTAGTGTCAGCCATGATGTCTTTGGGCAACAAGCAAGATTATCAGGTTGCTCTAGCTGGAGTCACATGGGTTGGGACATGCTCACTCAGGAGAATCTCCCACTCATCTTTGCTCCCAATTAGCTCAGCCCCCTTTTCCCTTCTACTCATCTGGTGGGCCTCCCTTCTCATACCATTTTTTCTTACCCCCTCCCTCCCTTCTTTTTCTGTCCTCCTCTGCTTCAGGTACTCAGGTATTTAAACAGATCATGCTAACCAAGATGGTAGAGACCTTCACACATGTCATTTAAAACTCACTCAGGTCTCTGCTGCTAACAAAGCGCAACTACATAGTAGTGGGACACGGTATAATAGGAAATTATTTATAACGTTGACACCACTACTTTCCCTACTAGAAGCTGTATTGGTGTAGGTGATGAACTTGGCTGTGCTTTGCTGAGACCAAACTCCAGTTCTTTATCTCCTGGAGATTTCAAATGTTGCAACACTGCAAGTATACTATAGGACAGATAAATATATTTACATAAAATATTTTCAATTATTCATAAGTAAAGAATTGCACCAACATTACACAATGCTATATGATTAAATGAATTTTGGATGCTACCAACCTGAAACAGTGAGTCTCAATGCAGGTGAAACCTTAGAATCCCTTGGGGAACTTTTAGGATGCAGGAACCTTGGGGAACACTTGTCCTCATCTTCCATCCTTTCCTCTAGATTACAGTCCATGGAATCCACTGGGGTGCTGCCACATTCTTTAGGTGTCCTCCACGTAACTCTGACCAGAACTGAAAAGCACTGTGTCTAAAACATGCAATGGGGCCAAGGTTAGTAGAAACTCAACCCAAAATCCAGAGGGCAGTGCTTTTTGAGCATCTAGAACCCCAAGGTGCTCTTTGACTTAAAACCTTCTTTGTAGCTTCCCCATAGCATCAGCAGTAGCCACTCAGAGTTCCCTGTCCTTCCGAAGTTGATCCAGCATATGCCATCCCTTTGTGCTTAGCCTTTGGTTCCAGAGCTTAAGCTTCTAATCTGATGAAAATGTACTCGCAATAAGAGAAACATTTTCATAGGGACACAGGAAGAACGAGAGGTGAGAGCTTCCAATTCTGGGGTAGATCCCCTTTCCTAATAGTCTTTTAGGATCAGTTGTTCCTTCAAAGACTTTTATAGGATGCATTGTTTCCTTAGAAAACATGTTCTTGACTTTACACTCTTATCTTGAAGGTTAACATCACTTTCCTTGCCTTAGTTTTATAATCCCTCACTCTGTATTCTTATCTTGAAGATTAACATCCTTTTTCTTTCGCTATAAACCTCTGAGTGATTTCACTTTCCTCTTCAACTGTTTCTCTAAGCAAAGCTGTCAGCTATAAAATTGTAAAAATGTTCCAAAAATAGGATGCAATTCATGCATTTTGTCCACCCAGATTGCTTTGTTATGTCCTCATTCATTTTCAAAGCCTACATACAATTTGGTTAATTGTGAAAGAAAGGTGCCAAGGGAGATTTATAATGTCTTCCTTGAATATTAAAGTTTTTCAGAACATATTTTAGACCCAAAATGTGCTGCTTAAAGGAGATAGACACACACACATGCACTCACATACATACATACATACAGGCACATGCCCACACACACTTCCACACATATATACATACACACAGGCACACATGCACATACACACAGGTACATGTGAATATGCACACACATTCAGGCATGTGCACATACACATAGGCATACACACATAAGCACATGCACACACACACAGGCACATGCACACACATGTATGTATATATTTACACAGAGGCACACACACAGAGACTTTCAGATAATTTAGTGAAGTTGAACCTTCAAGGCTGACATTTTTCCAGCATAAATTCAGAATTAAAACTCTCTGCAAAGTCAGGAATCAGTGTAACCCATCTGTGATCAGAAGGAGCACATGAAGGGACCTGTCCTGCACACTCAAATCTGCAGGGTCTCCACAACACAGGGCAACAGCAGGATAACCGAGAGGAGTCCCAGTGAGGGCCCAGCATCAGTGGTTAACAGAAACCAGAGGCCTCGAACCAGACCAATGAGCCCTTGAAGTGCACACTTGTAAAGAAAGATACATGGATAAAGGGGTTTACTTTGCAAATGATGGGGACAAACTATTAAACTGTAAGCACAATCTGGAGAACTTTATATTTTAATGGTCCAATTCCATTGGTGTCTCCAGAGCATTTTTGCAGGGTTGGTAAATCAAGTCTGTCCAAAATAATCTGGAGGGTTGTCAGGAGGGCCCTGGAAGATAAGATGGTAATTAAAGAAAAAGATTATCAAGTCAGATTTCCTTCATTAGCAGGATTTCATAAGCTTTGAGAGACAGTGTAATAAAGCCATTCAGAAATGAGCTTTGGGAGCTGACAGGATTCCAAATTTCCAAACCACCCATCGGCCCTTTAACCTTGAAACATACTTAAGCACTTTAATTCTTATTTTGTCAGAGACTAATGGTGTGTATCTTAGATGCTTGTGAGGTTAAATGAGGTCCCCACATAAACTATTCCATACAGTGCCTCATACACATACACGAAAAGACACAGCATGGAAGGAGCATACTTGATTAAAGACACCACTATTATCATCACCAGGACCAACCAGCAACACTGTACAACATTGTAACTAACTCTGTTATTTAAGCAGATACATGATACAACCTATTTTGCCTTCATAGCAAAACCTTGACACTTGGCTGTTCTGGTTTTACATTTTTTAAGTTAACTTGTTCTTTGAAAGCTTCATAAATATATACAACGCATTATAGTCACACCCATTCTTCTCCCCTGTTTATCCATCGTTCATTTGTACCTTCTTACCTCCTGCTACCTACCCTCCTTATCTTCCTGTCACTTCTCCCCATCTTTATCCTTCTTCCCACCAGTTCCCCTTCTTACCAAGTCCCCATCACATATTCACATCTTTTTTGTTTTGTGACATACTGCATAACTAGGGATTCACACGGGCTTGGGTGTGAAGCAGTTCACTAGGGCAGGGGTCACTCACTACAGTGGATCTATCACTGAAGACAATGATTCCTCTCATCCAGCAGCCTTGACTTCTATTAGTCTCCATGAGTGGTGTGGGTGCCTTTGTATTTGGGGTGTATATGTCCAGAATTGAGACTTCAGATTTATGGGTTTCTTCTGTGATGTATAAGAAATTACCTTCTTCATCTCTTTTGATTGATTTTAGTTTAAAGTCTAATTTGTTAGATATTAGAAATGCTACACTTGTTTGTTTCTAGGGTCCACTTAATTGGAAAATCTTTTCCCAACCATTAACTCTGAGGTAAAGTCTGTCTTTGAAGTTGAGGTGTGTTTCTTGTGTGCAGCAGAAGGATGGCTACTGTCTTCATATCCATTCTGTTAGCCTGTGTATTTTACAGGTGAGTTGAGACCATTAATATTGACAGACATTAATAACCATTGATAGTTAATCTTGTTTCATTTGGATTTGTTGCTGTAGTTGGTATTGTGTGTGAATCCGCTCCACATTTTTTTTTTTTTTTTGACTATTGGTAATGTGAGATTATCTATTGCCTATGTTTTTGTGAGTGTATTAACTTCCTTGGGTTGGAATTTTCCTTCCAAAACTTTCTTTAGGGTTGAGTTAGTTGATATGTGTTATTTAAATCTGGTTTTGTCATGGAATACCTTGGTTTCTCCATCTATAGTGATTGAAAGCTTTGCTGGGTATAGTAGTCTGCATCCATGGTCTCTTAGTATTGCTAAAATATCTATTCAGGACCTTCTGACCTTCAGAGTTTCCATGGAGAAGTCAGGTGTAATTCTGATAGGTTTGCCTTTATATGTTACTTGGCCTTTTTTCTTTGCTGCTCTTAATATTCTTTCTTTATTCTATATGTTTGATGTTTTTGATTATTATGTGGCAAGGGGACATTTTGTGGTTCACTTTATTTGTTGTTTTGTAAGCTTTTTGTACTTTCATGGGTATGTTGTTCTTTAGGTTGGGAAAGTTTTCTTCTGTGATTTTGTTGAATATGTTTTCTGCACCTTTGAGTTGGGGTTCTTCATCTTCTTCAGTACCTATTATTCTTAGGTTTGGTCTTCTCATGGTGTCCCATATTTCCTGGATAATTTGTGTTAGGGATTTGTTGAACTTATGATTTTCTTGGGTTAATGAATCATTTTCTCCTAGTGTATCTTCAACACCTGAGAATCTCTCTTCCATCTCTTGTGTTCTGTTGGTTATGCTTGCATCTGTAGTTCTGGATCATATATCTAGCTTTTCTATTTCCAGCATTCACTCAGATTGTTTTTTTTTTTTTCTTTTGCCTCTATTTCAGCTTTCAAGTCTTGCACTGTTTGAATTGTTTTTTGCAATTTTTGGTTTGTCTTTTTCTCTATTTGTTGAGGTTTTGTTTGTTTGTTTCTTCCATTTGTTTAAGGGATTTTCTTATTACCTGTTTGAGAGGCTCTGTCATCATTATAAAATTGTGTTTAGAGGTCATTTTCTTCTGATACATCTGTGTTGGAATGTTCAGATCTTGCTGGTGTGGAGTCCCTAGACTCTGATTGTGTCATATTGATCTTTCTGTTGTTGACTATGTTCGTATACTATTGTCTACCCATCACTTCTTTAAATGTGTACCGGTGGGGTCTCTCCTTTTCCTGGTAAGTATGGGACCAAGGTTCTCTTCTGGTAGGTTCAAGCAGGTCTAGTATTCCAGTGGCTCTCCTCTTCCAGTGGTTGGAGGCAAGACTAGGACATTGGCAGACTGTGGATGAGCTGTGGTTTCCAGGTGTGTGCGCAGACCCCAGGTTTCAGGAGGCTCCCAGTTTTATGATTTCTATTGGTAACTGTTTGTAATGTCTTCCCTTTAATCTCCAATATTATTTTCTCTTTACTCAAGGGTTTGTCAGTCTAATTTTTCTTTTTAAATAACTAGTTCTTCACCCATTAGCTATATATATATATATATATATATATATATATATATATAATTGTTTTGGGAGTTGTTTCTATCTTATTAATTTTTTTCTGTGATCTTAATTATTTTATCTCCATTTATTGTTTGGGGGTTTTGGTTTGTCTAACTTTTTGGGGTTTTATAAGGTATACCATTAAATTACATTAAATTGTGGATTTGAATTTTCTCTGTTTTTTGTTGTTTTTGTTGTTATTGTTTTTGTTTTATGTAAGCACTTAGAGCTATAAACTTAGGACTACCTTTGTTGTAGTCATAGATTTTGTTTTTTTGTATTTTCATTTCCATTCAATTTTAGGAATTTTAATTTTCTTTTGATTTCTTCAGTGATTTATTCATCATCCAATATTGTGCTTTTATTTCCTATGACTGTGTGTATTTTCTGTGATTTCTCTTTCTATTGCTGTCTAGATTTATCCCACCTTGGTCAGAGAAAATACAATGAGTTATTTCAATTTCCCTGTAGTTCTTCATACTTTTTTATGTTTCAGTTTGTGATTTGTTTTGTGTCTCAGTATGAGTGTGAAAGTTACATGGATTTGTGAGACCATACAATCTCTTGATCTTTGCTCAATGATCTTTATTCTATCCTTTTCACATTCTTTATTTTATCTACTCCAGAATTAAGTTCCAGACAGCAGAAAACCCTATGGTCTTTTAAGCAAAGGAGAGTTTTATAGACAGTATTTATTAAACATTCACAAAATTGTTGGGAGGGTGGGAAAAGTTGTCCCTCAGCTTGGCTTCCAGGAGTGACCTCTGGCCAGGAGGCAGATACCTCCCTTTGTCATACTCAAGGTGAGGAATTTAATGCCACAATCCTAACTTCTACATTTTGGATTATATCATGAGAGCTGCAGTCTCGAGTTCAAGAAACTGCTACTTGAGCTTGTCTATAAGAGTGCACTGTGTTTTAGGAGATGCATGGTACTGTTAATTTCCATCCCTGAACAGTAAATGTAAACTCAGTCTTGAATTCTAGTCTCATAACAGAATAATTCATTTGTATCTTTTATAATTAACATAATCATTGTTATTTGCTTATAACCTGGTCCTAGAAAGAGAGGGAAAGGAAAGACACCATTCTAGTTTATGTCATCTGCACTCCAGTTGGATGTTAGCTGTCTCAGCTCAGATGGATTTGATTGAAATAGGGGTATCCCCATATGCTGTACTGGAGCTCTTTGCTAACCCCATGGGTTTCCCTCTGCTCCTCTCCCAAACCTTTCTACTTGGCAATAAATCATCAAGAAATGTACAAGAAAAATGGGTCAGAGGAAATGACAGAAGGAAAGAGGTGTCAACAGAAATTAGAAAGCCTAAATGACATGGGCTGGTGTTGATTAACCTGACTGACTCCCCAGACTGGAGAAAAGACCCTTGGGTCCTGGAGGCATAAAAAATGGAAATGACTGGTTCAGAGAAAGTTAGGTCTGCAGCTGCTTGCCTCAAACAGGAACAGCTGTTTTTCAATTCAATCTCTCAATCTATCTCCCCCGCCATCGCCTGGATCACTATTTTCTCTCTCTCTCCCCTCTCCTTCCTCCCTTCCTTTCTCCCTCCCTCCCTCCTTCCCTCCCTCTCTCCCTTCCTTACTCCTTTTCCTAAATCATGCCTGCCTCCTCACATACTCCACAACAGGATGAATGGGAAATCACATGGGTGTTCCTGGGCCTACAGAACTGATCTGTGCAACACACACACACACACACACACACACACACACACACAGTGTGATATATTTCACCACAGTTGACAGTTAGTTGCAAATTTTGTTTAATTTAAGGTATCTCGGTTGAAGTTAGACCGAAAGGAAACTGTGGCACAGGCTGTCCCTGCCCTCTTTCCTTTGAGCTTAGCACATGGAAACTGAAAATGAGGCTGGGGACTCTGTCATTGAAATGGAAAACGAGCTTGTTGAAAAATCAGTAGCTACTCATAGATCTGTTTGATATAACTAATCAATAAATGAATTTACATTCTAATTATGGAAGTCTAATCACCTTGACTTTTTATAATTTAGTGGGACTGAGTATTGGATATGCTTCGATACTAAATGCCATGGACCGTCTCTGATCAATGGGGCTGTGGGTGGCATTCAACATTATTACATTGCTTCCATAGGCTTTAAGACAGACAATGATTTGAATCTGAGAAATTCACTATTTTACTTCTCTGAGGATTTTTCCAGAACACAGGGGTGGTAGGTACTGCTTGCGAGATTACTTGAGAAGACAAGTTGGTCACCCAGTTTCCCAACTGAGGGATCTGGTTCCTAGGAAGGAACATGGAGAACTGCAGTGTGGATCAGGATTGATAGCTTGTCAGGTCTTTAATGTAAGTTCAATATAGTAATTAGGGGGAGGAAAGACATTATTGCCCAAGTTCTGTAATTTTCCCATGTCTTGATCTTTTCCTTTTATTCATTATGTGAAAAAACAACTTATTCCAACCCAGTCTGGGGAAAATGTCATTAAGTCATTAAGAAAACCATTTCTTCAGCAGGCTTGTTCACAGAGTATTCACAAAGCCTTCAAACTGGCTCTCCAAGGTTCGATGGCAACAGCATAATGAACCCTGGTGCGGGGAGAGTCATGGGTCTGACTCATTCAGACTTAGGTTGACATTAATTTGCTTTAAAGAGCAAAACTCACTTGATGGCTGCACTGGTAAAAAGTTACCAAATCCTGAAAGGAACTCAAAGCCCTCAAAATGCAATCAAATGCTTACTAAAACCTTATTTTTCTCAAAACTGACCTCTGGGAATTTTGTGCACATAATCAAGCAAATCTTTCATCTTCAAAAAGAGAATAAGTCCTATCACAATTAGCCATCTTCAGGTCTTGCTGGATATGACACAAAAGCTGTGTCAGGACTAGGTCCTCTTGCAGATAACTGTCAAGTGGGACTGTCTCACTTTGAGCTACTCCAATTCCATGGGAGTCTCCCCTCTGAAGGATGTAGTGAACATGCCATTCACACAGGACTTGGCAGTAATTCACAGTCCATGGTGGCACGCTTAGCCTCAAATCTGGAGCCTGCCTTTACAGTCGCATGCTAGTGAAAAGCAGCCCAGTTCCTACAGAAAGGGTGAGAATCTGTGGGTCTGGATCTAAAGTTGCTCGTGATGTGCTGTGTAACTCTTGTGGTTAAGGCTAAGGCAGCCTTTTGATCGCTGAGGCTGTGTAAGTCTCTCCGATGGAAGCTCTGTGTGGCAGTGGGCTTTGATTTCCTGTGGTTTTGTTGTATCCCAACAGAGTCAGTTACAGAGATGATCAATTAATACAGGAAAGAATGAACAATGCCAAAGTTCCCCTAACCTATTCGTGCCTACACAGAGCTTAATTGATTTAATACAAACTTAATTCAGAGTAAATCGATTATTTTTTTTCATGTCAGAAAGCAATGTAATAAGAAAATTGGCTGTAGCACCTACTGTGTGAGTAGTAGAAAAGTGTTTTGAATTCCTGACTTTTAGTGGGTTTATGTCCCCAAGCAGTCAGTTTGATTTCTGAGACCTTACTTTCTGCACCTGTATACCACTCCCCATAATATTTCCAGCTGCCTTTCCAAAATACCCTACAAATTAGCTTCATTTGACTGTTTTTGCTTCAGATGTGTTCTTCATCCTCAGGGATCCTAAAGCTTCCTTACAGGAGGAAGGCATAGTAGGTGCTAATAATCCCAACTCAGGATATTGACCATCAAACAATGTTTTTCCGCCTGAGAAATGGCAGGGAGGTTGCCCTCTAGAATTCTCTCCTTCTTGCCCAGAGCCAGGTCATGGGAGCCTCATTCAAAGAACTGCTTCCATTTGTCAGAAGTGGGGGAAATTCCCATTTCCCTGCAGACACATGGAAGAGTTGTAGCATGCTAGCCTTTCCAAGTCCTCCCAGTTTGGGACCTTCAGCTTATAGTTTTCTGTGCTCCAGTCATCATCTTTTTCCACCTCTCTCCATCCCTCATCACACCCTATCAGAATATACACAGCTTTTCCTATTTCTTTCCATCTTCATTTCTAAAACCTCCCCTTCTATTACTCTTAAATAAATCTGCGTGCTCTTCTCTGTTGATCACCATGTTGTTAGGGGGCATCAGTCACAAATCTAAGATTCAAGGAAAATGCTGTCAGTAATTTTAGAGGAAAATAAATACATTTATATAACAGGTATTTCCTACTAGACATTGTCTAACTATTCATAGTATCCTTTGGACCCAAGAAAACTCAGAAAAAAAAATGGATTAAATAGAGCAAAAAAAATGTATGCACATACCACTGTAGGCCACAGTTTTCATTATTATATCAGATATTGAGCAGATTTCCATGGTGAGGTAATTGGTGACAGGAAGCAGGATATGTCCAAAGGCAGGGCTTTAGGAAGTCATCTCATATAGCCTATGAGGCCTAGTAGAAGGGTTGTCTGCAGGGAGACAACCCAGTGCTAGCACATAGAGAGCAAGGGCAAGTTCATCTACTGGGGAACCCAGTGTGGGCTTTGATTGCTGGGATTGGACCTGGAAAGCACAGCCCTCATTCTGTGAGGCAGTGCCTAGGTAAAGAATAGGCTCAGAGTTCACAGGTTGGAGTCTAATGCAGCAGTAATGGTGACTGGTGATTAGATATTATAACCACCTAAAATAAATATCTTGGGTAGCACATAGGTTGGTGCTAGAGAATGGAATAGTTGTGTGTCTCTTCATCAACCACCACCAAATTGAGTAAGAAGTTTCTCTGCCCAAAGTTGATAGCAGCACAGATTCAAAGATTAAAAACAGATATTCAGGAGACAATTTAACAACATCAGCACCAAAAGATTCCCTCAGTCAGGCTTATGATTTCCCTAGCCATGGGTTTTAACCATGTTTACAGTGCCAGGCATGACTTTCCTCCTATGGAATAGGCCTCAGAGTCAATCAAGAAAGCAGTTAGTTATTCCCATAACCAGTATTGCCACTATCACAGCAGTTGTCACATCTTGCCTTGGTATTGAAGCATGTAGGGTCATGTCTGGATAAGCCTTTTCTACTAAATGGTAATATAGTGCCTTTTGTGGTTGGTGGTGGTGTTACAATGAGTTACAGAACAAAATGAAGGGGAATTTGTAAAATAAAGAAGCTTATAAATGCTGTGTTTATAGGTAACAGGAGCTATATTATAGCCTAGTTTGTGGGCATGTGGTTGTATTTCCATCATTGTGCACTGCCAGTACAACTTTACAGAGCCCTGTCATAGGCTCACATCATAAAATGGAGTCAAACGCCTTCCCATAAAGTTGCTGGTCCTGATAATGCTTCTTGATTTTCTTAGTGACAGACCTGCAGTGAGTTGTAAGGAGGGTTCAGCCCAATCTGTCGAGGCCTGTGTATCTGGGGAAGGAAGGAGCCATGCACATGCTTACATACTTGCTGATCATGAAGGCTGCATATCCTTGTACATTATCTTAGATTTTTTTTTTTTTACATTGTTTGCTTCTTAGAGTAAGGAAGCTTATCTTACTTCTACCTGAAATCTCAGAACTTGCAATTTTCTACACTTACTTCTGACACTAAGGTAATAAACATACATGTGCGTATGTACACACACACACACACACACACACACACACCCCAAGGTCTGTGGCTCATTCTAAGATTAATTCTTCACAGTTAATGCTTTCACTTTTGTTCAGCTTTGTTTCGTGTTTATTTTTATAGCAGCAAACTGCATTAACACAATGAGTGGTTGTCTTCACATACATAGGAGCCACTGAGAGCTTAACACTGGTTCTCAACCTTCCTAATGCTTCAACCATGTGGGTGTTGCAACCCACAGGTTGAGATTATTTTAAACCCACAGTATAAATGTCATGAAGATGTTTACACATCACCTTCAAATCTACAGGGCATACACTCTGTATTTTGCCTTCAAGTTTTTCATTGTGTATATTCATTGCATATCATACTATGTTAGAATAATTTTACTCAAGTGTGTATTATTCACAGAGCATACTCTCTCCTCCCACATACCTCCTTTTTCATCATTTCCCCCCCCCCCCAGTGCTCGCCTTTGTTCCCCTAGACCAGTAGTTCTCAACCTGTGGGTCACAACCTCTTTAGCAAACCTTTATCTCCAAAACTATTTGCATGGTGATTCATAACAGTAGCAAAATCACAGTTGTAAAGTAGCAATAAAAATCAACTCATGGTTGGGGGAGTCACCACAATATAAGGAACTGTATTAAAGTGTCGTAACATTAGGAAGATTGAGAATCACTAGACAGCTTCATTCCTATCATGTCATATAGATGTGTTTATTTATATATATATATATATATATGTGTGTGTATATATATATATATCCAAGTCCATTTAAATGAAAACAAACATTTATAGACAATATTTGGGAATTTGGCTGTCGTTCTTTCCAAACTACTTCCTGCTGGTAAGGGGCACTGTCGTGGGGGATTCTAAGAAGATGCAGAAATCCTGGCTGAAGTCTGTAAGGCTGCTTTGACCAGCTGTTTTGAATGTAGAATCACCTGGTACTCTGTTTCAGGTGGTCTGGCTTAATCAAACCACATTAGTCTGTAAGGAATCCACAGCTTTTCATTTTCTGTGGAAACAAAAATAGTTTGTTGTTTCCATAGATGTGTTTTTTTAAAGTATATATAGCAAATATAGGCTTAAAATGATAAAAAGAAAAATACATCCAAAATGTTCTTCATGAGACAGGCTTAATTCATTTAATATAATTACCTCCAGTTACAAGTGTTTTCATGAAAATGGCATAACTCCATTATTGCTACAAAGTCCATTGTGTATGTACACCACAGTTACTTCAAAGGCTCATCTGGTTTGCACCTGCTGATAGGAGCTAGCTCTTCAGCAGAGCCTTGCAGATCAGTACTGGCTTGATTCCTCCAAGTCCAGAAACTATAATGTGTAGTGGCTTCAGCAAAGGGTCTTCCCTTCAAACTCTGGTAGACACCAAGGTCAATGGCAATAGCCCATTTTTTTTTTTCACTACTAGCTTCAATGTTTCAGGCCTTGCATTAATCTTTAATTACTTTGCAATATACATTCTTGTTTTTCAAGGGATCTATTCTTATTCTTCTACATGTGGATACACAATTTTGCCGGCACCATTTGTTGAACACACTGTGGTTTTTCCAATATGTATTTTGGCATATGTGTAAAGGAAACCTCTAGTGGTTAGATATGATGAATGTGTTTATGTCTATCTGTTCCATTGACCAACGTGTCTATTTTTGTGCCTATATTACACTATTTTTGTTACTGTGGTTCTGTGGTCTTGAAGCAAATAGAGATTATGATGTCTACAGCATTATTCTTTTGGTTCAGGAATGCCTAGGCTATTCTAGGTGTTTGTGCTTTCATATGCATTTTGGAGTTATTTTAGCCATTAACCAAAGAATCATGTTGGAAATTTGATAGGAAATAGACCGAATCTATAGGAAATTTTGTATTTCTTTTAAACTTTTCCACATTCCAGTTTATCATTCAGCAGTATATGTTTAATCTCTATGACTTTGTATATTTTCTCTAATTTCTATTTTTATTTCATTGTATATCTGAACTTACTTAGTTCCATGAATGTTGAGAATAATGTGTATTTCTTTGTGTTTGGATGGACTGTTCCATAGATGAATATTAAGACTGTTTGCCCTGTGAAGTTATTTAACTGAGATGTTTGTCTATTTTTTGACAAAATGTCATATCTGTTGATGACACACACTGTTATGTATTGGTGCTCATCTGTGTTATATTAGATAATACTTTTTTATGAAATTGAATGTGCCATATATTTGATACATATATTTAAAACTGCAATGTCTTATTGATGGATTGTTTCCTTAATAAGTATGAAATGACCTTTATTTCAGTTTGTTTTAGATGTTAGGACAGCAATATTTCTTGCTTTGGAGTTCAGTTTGCTCAGAATATCCTTCTCACATTGAGTTTGCATCTTTGATGGTGAAGTGCCTTTCTCTGAGTTATGAAGTTGGGATATTTTTTAGTTTAATCTGCATTTTTAATTGGGGGACTTAGATTGTTATTATCCTATTACTGCTGAAAGATGTGTATTGATTTTTGTCTTTTGTTGGTTTTGTAGTATTCAGTGTTTTCTGATTCCTTGTGTATAACAACTTTTCTAGCATGGGTGATATTTTTTCTTGCACCTACTGGGAGGAGTTTTTCTTTCTCTTCAATCTAAAGATTCCTTTAGTGTGTCTGTGCAGCTGGTTCAGTAGTCATGAATCCTCTTACTCTCTTTTTATTGTGGAAAATGTGTCTTTTTCAATTATCACAGATGGTTTACTGCATAAACACAAGAAGTATTTATCTCTCAGTGTTTTCAATACTTCATTCATGCCCTCCTGGTTATATGAGAACCCTACCTGTCTTTATATGTGACGTAATACTTCTCTCTTGTAATTTTTGATATGTTTTCTTTGTTCTGCTTGTTTAGTGTTTTGAATGTGACATCAAGAAGATCTTTTTTTCTTCCTACTTGGTGTTCCAAAGGCATCCTGAGCATAAATGAATATCTCCCTAGATTTAACAAGTTTTTGATATGATTTTATTGAATGTGTTTTCTATGTCTTTAGTATGAAATTCTTAGATTTGATCTTTAGACTTGAATCCATGACTCATGAATTTGATATTCCCTGGTGTTTCATGGATCTTGAATATTCTGTTTATACTTTTATTAATTCATCTTTGCCTTCAAACCTTACATTGTGTCCTACCCATAACTTACTCTTTTAGTAGGGCTTTCCCCTTATTGAACTTTTTTGTTACAGTATTTTGGTTTTAATTTTAGCAAAAACTCATATCTCTTTACTGAATTCAACTTTCATGTATGGTAATATACTGTTTTGACTTTCTTATTTAATTCTACCATTTGTGTTCTATTGGAATTCATTTTTGTCCTCCTTTATTTCTTTAAGCACACTTATAATAATTCTTTTGAATTTTTTGTCTGGGGTTTCATTTATTTTAATGTCATTAGATGCCATTATTATAAGATTAATTATTTTTGTAAGAATCCTTGTTGCTTTTGTTTTTACATGTTTCTTCTGTGTTTGCATCAGGATTTGGAGAGCTGGAGTTGGGTCAAAAAATTGGCTGTAATTCTTTTAAAATCACAATTATTTATTCAATCACTATAGTGTTCAAGAGGGATTGTGTTATAGTAGTGTTGATGTATGTGACTTTTCTTTGCTAAACTGGTTTTGAGTGCACTAGGCTTTGTCACCAAGAATATAATACTGCAAACATCCATCTCCAATATTAGTGGTAATGCTCATTATGAAAATAAAATAATCTCAGCACTCAAGAGGTAGAGGCAGGTGGCTCTCTGAGTTTGAGGCCAACCTGGTCTACAGAATGAGGTCCAGGGTAGCCAGGGCTGTTACACAGATAAACCCTGTCTTGAAAAACTAAAATAAAACAACAACAATGTTAAAACCCAACAGCATCAAAAAGTAGTAATAATCAAATAAAAAAAAAACCTAACACCTTAAACCTCAATCATCTTAGGAAGTGAAGAAACACTGATGGTACTATTTACATGAATGGTAATGGGGAGGACAGGGAAAGCAGAGTAATTAAAAACAAAACCTAGTGGTTGGTGTTAGGTCAATTGAAAAAAAATAATATTATGAACAATGATTCATTATATTTAAAGGGAAACAGTGAGGGCTGTGGCAAGAAGATGTTGCAAGTTTGGCTAACGGTAAAATGGAAAGAGAAGGATAAAAATGTTCAATGGGATAACTTAAAAAGCTTCCAGGGCTCGTGATACTGAAGTACAAAGACCACACGCATGAGCTCAGCCTGTGGTTTGTTTTCAAACCTATCAAAGGCAAATGTAATATGAAAAAATGGGGAAATGGAGATATATACAGGATAGGACCAGAATGGTACATAGTTGACATGCTAGATTGATAATGGGTATCAATAGAAGAGGAATAATGCTGAGAGAGAGAGAGAGAGATGGGTGTGTTATGGGATCTGAAAACAAGTTGGCCTTCTTTGTTTGCTAGTTTCTGTCTCAACTCTCTTAACATTCCTTCCAGGGAAAACCAAGACTGAAGGTCAGCATAAGTTTAAAATGGAAATGCCCATTTTCTGTCTTATCTCAATCATATTTATCTTCGTGATAGACATAACTAAAGATGACTGATTATTTTATTAAATAAATATTTATTTCGTCCCTTTGATTAAAGTTATTAATGTAATTAATGGGCATCCTGTAGGAAACTGCAAAAACTCCAGATTATAATAATGACTGAGTCTGACCAAGTGTTTTCCTGTTTGACTCAGGCTACAATCTGTGGACAAATCTCACTATAGAATGATTTTCCCATTTTAGGCATATACCTTTGAAGTTTTGGCAAAACAAAAACAACTGTCCTGATAATTTATGTGGTACTTGAGGGTTGACATTTAAAACTAATGCAACAATTGATCCAGAGATCTGACCTTATAATATTAAAGTACCATTTATAAGTCACTAGAATTTTAATCTATGAAGAACTTGATCTTTAGAGTTCTCTACTGATCGCTCTAGTTTACTCTATCATTATTGTCTACTCATTTTAAAAACAATTATTTTTATTTATGACTCTAGTGATTCATTGAAATATAATTTATTGATAATTTTTGGTCAATTTACTCAAATAATTTTGCTATTTTTCTTCTTTCTTTTAATTGAAATGGATTTTTTTCATGCAGTATATTTTGATCACAGTTTTCCTTCAGTCATCTCCTCCCAGTTCCTCTCCATCTTCCCACCCATTCAACTCCATACCTTCCTTCTCACTTTCTTTAGAACAAAAACAACAACAACCATACAAAACAAAATAAAAACAGACAACTACAACAACAACAAAAAAAAACCCTAAAAGATCAAAACCCAGATTAGAACAAAATAAACGAACACAAGAGGCACAGATTATTTTACCTTTCTGAAATGCTTTGGTCCCGCTACCCCAGTGCCAGGTGAACTGAAATGACAGCAGCTGCCCTTCCTATGTGGTTTCCCATCAACCTCAAGAGAGAGGGAGGACAAGCAGACACAGAATCATTGGGGAACTGCTATATTTACCCACAGTGTTGTCTACAGCGAGGCCTTTGGTGGGAGAAGAGGGGCAAGAATTCTTTATTTTTTTTTTCACTTTTCTCTTTCTTCTTGATGCTTTTTGTCCAGTGGGGAACATCTTGGGTGGACAGTATTGTCTTTGCCCTACAAGCATTGAGAGGTGATCATGGCTTGTCCTAGGAGAGCCAACAGAACTAACATAAATTCTCTCTCCCCCTCTCTCTCTTTCTCTCTCTAAACACAGAATTTCCCAAGGTACGCTGTGTGCTGTGCTTACAATTATTTCTTCTGCTGTGACATTAGCGTTTCTCAGCATCTTGTGTCTCTAGGTAACCATATCAAAATGATGCAGTTCTGGATAGCGGAAGAATACTCAGTGTGGGGAAACAAGAGCCATGGGGCTGGGGTGACTCAGCAAGATGAAGAGACATTTGGATTTGTTGCCTCGCTGAGTATTCCGGCAAACTTTTCACATTTCTGTCCACTCTACTCCCTAAGATGTTTTCACTGCTAATTGTGTCTTTGGTCTTGTGCATGTTCATCAGAGACAGAAATTGCTTCTTCAGAATTAGCCTTCTCCCTTCTCTGTCTTCTCAGCATGGCAGGCTGAGTTCCAGGTGATGTTTCCTGCATTCTGGTTTTTCTCTGCTCTCTCTTTCTCTCTCTCTCCTTCCCTCTCCCCCTCTCTCCCCTTCCCTCCTTTCCTCCCTTCTTTCCTTCCTTCCTCTTTCTTTCTGTCTTTCTTTCTTTCTCTCTCTTCCCCCCCTCTTTCTCTTTCCCTCTCTCTCATTCTCTGGAAGAACAGTGGTCAGTGAAGTGCATTGTATTGTATTAGTTAAGATTGACACACTTAGAGCCAAACTTAAGAAACACAATTCCAGTAAAAGACAAAGCAAAACAAAACAAAATCCACTTTTTATTTTTTTCAAACACATGTGCAAGTTCAGTGGAAGTAAAAATGGGTAGTAGAAACAGCTTGAGGATGAACTTCAAAAACAACAACAAAACCAACCCTTTCTAAGGCTTGGAACGAATCTGGATGTGGTAAACAACTTAAAACCAGAGGCCGAGACAGAGAGATTGTGAGTTCAAGGCCAATTGGGGATACTTCCTCACCACCATAATCAAGCCAAGAATGACTTGGTGGTAGTCTATGTCTAAATCACAGCAATGTTTTACAAGAGGCTGAAAGGGGGGATCCAGGCTAAGAACTCAGAATGAGTTAACCTGTTGAGTGGCTTGTGGTACCTGCTGTAGTAGCTAAGATGAAGGGGCTTCTTTCTGTCCTACTCACTGTGTCCAGTTGGCACGCAGGTGTGCCCCATTATCCCACCCATGGCTAAATTCTGAAAGATTTACTCTGTTGTGGTGACTGGGTGGGCCGGATCCTGCAGGGCTTCCCTGAGCCATAGTTTCACAAATCTAAAAGGATCGCAGCCATGAGACTCTGTCATGATGACCTGCACTGAGCAGCCAAAGAGTGGACTGCCCTACTAAACGGAACTGTTGTTTTACGACAGGGTGGCTAAAAAATGAAATCGAATTTAGTAATGGTGGCAGCCTCCTTTTCCTCCCCTCCCCCTTTCCTTCCTTCTCTTCACCTCTTCCTGTCTCCCTTCTTTCCCCCTCTCTTCGTCTTCCTGCTCTTTTTTCCTGCTCTCCCCCCTCCCTATCCCCGTCTCTCACCTCTTCTCCTTTGTCTGTCCCCTTTAGCATGTGTCTTTGTCTACTCAAGTTGCACTTAGATTGCTATAAAAATAAATGTGCATATCCATTGACTGCCCAGCTGGTACTTAGGGAAACAAGCTAAAAGAGTAAAGGGCAGAGGGATCAGACCCAGAATTAAATAATTTGTAGTTAGTCTTAATATTTGGGAATACAAATACTTCAATTTTATTCTTTTTTTCAAATTCAAACATACTATTTCTCTGCATTCCTCAATAAATTTTAGAATTACTGTCAGTTCATAACAAATGATCTGTAAGAACTCTTCTTGGCACTACAATGAACAGACAGATAAGTTTAGGGCATTTTTTTTTTTTTATTTCTAGTTTTGGTTGTGAGCCTAGTCTTTTATGGCTGAGCCACCTCACTAGCCTGATTTCCTATTTCTAAAATGGTAGGTTTCTATAAACATGGATTATCACCCAACGTATTTAGACTATTCAAAGTTCTTTTAGTGTAAGACATTATATTTTTCTTACAGATTTTGGATTTAATTTTTTATATTTAAAATGTTTTGTTGATTCTTTGAGAACTCCTTGCAATGTATTTTTATCATAAAATATTCTTTTGTGTGTGTGCATGGACAAGTCATAACACACATGGAGTCAGAGGACAATTTGTCTTCCCATCTTACAGCTCCATGGGATAAAAATCTTCCTTTTTCTTTCTTTTGTTCCTCCTTCTTGTCTTCCTTGATTAGATTAGGTGGCAACCATCTTCAGGGGATGAACCATCTTGCTGGCCCTTTTCTAGGACTTTTAAATCTTTTGTAAAAATCACTCTCACATACTTTTCTTATATTAATGTCTTTTGTAGATGGTACAATATACTAATTAGTGAATCCTTCTCATATAACCCAATATTATCATCACTATTTCTATTAGTAACATAATCTTGGTAGCATTCAGATACAGGGCCTTCTGCATTCTGAGCAAGCATTGTTCCACTCAGCTACACCCTAAGATACGGTCTTGAAAACATGATAACAGGCACACTTAATTTTAAGCTACATCAACAGGAAAGCTTTCCATATCTGAGTATTGTTTGTGGTGTTTGCTGTGGATTTTGTTGCTGTCAAACAGGAAATTCATTTTATTAGTTTTTTGCATTTTAATCACTAGCAGATGCTCTTCACGCCAGTGCACAGATCGCATGATGTCTCTTTTCTATTCCCTTCCAAACAGTGAAATACAATTATTTCCTGATTTTAAACCAACTTTCTTTCCCAATTTGCTCTACGTTTCCCTGAATAATGATAAATATTGAATGAGTGTTTCAAATATACCCATCCTAATTAGTTGCCAATGACCAAAGAAACAAACACATCACTAGAAAAAAATACTGTCTAAGTACTATCATCAGGTTGGCTTTAAAGTGTAAGCCCCAAAGTTACTGTGGGGCACCCTTTTCAGAGGAGCCCTTTTATATTCCATAGCATTTAGGTAAGTGGTGGCAAACAGAGAACATGCCCTCTCTGTGTGGGGAGGGGAGGGTGTGAGATGCAGATACATGGAGTTGATGCTCTAGAGCAGACTGCTTTACTCAAATAAGAACATAGGGCTCATGAGTTATCATGCTCAAAGAGATCAAGTTGCCTTCCACATTCTGCAAAGCTAATCCAAGTCAGTTTGAGACAGTAGATACTATGGACCTTGAGGACAATGACCTTGGTCAGAAGACAGATATGAGAGTATGTTTCTGATATGAGAGTGTGTTTCTGATATGAGAGTGTGTTTCTGATATGAGAATGTGTTTCTGATATGAGAGTGTGTTTCTGATATGAGAGTGTGTTTTTGTAACTTTTAAATTATGTTTCTGCTTTCACTTTCTGATGCTCCCTCCCTTTCCCCATCCCCCCAGCTCGCGCCCCCCCCGTGTGTGTGTGTGTGTGTGTGTGTGTGTGATACTGTTGTTGCTACTGAGGATTGAATAACCTTCTATGTGCATGCTAGACAAACACTCTACCATTGAGCCATATCCCAAGCTTATGAGGATATCATACTATAAGGGAATAAAGCTTATCAAACATACCTGCTCTCCAGGCAGGGATGTTGTTGGGTTTCAGTGGGCTTATCTGGAGCAAAACTATGCCTAAGTTGTTGAATAAGTTGCTTCCTGGTGAAATCTGCTGGACAAGTCTTAGAACTTGTCTTTTTGGGGGTGGAAAAGGCTTTCTCTATTTTATTTTAACTGCTTTTTGAGTTCTAAAAGATAGCACGCAGGCTTTTCTTCATTTCCCCTTGCTGTGTCTTTCTGCATTTCACATACTGGTTCAGCCTAGGGGAGTCTGGTCCTGTAGTTTGCTCTGGAATAGAGTGTGTAGAGAGCCGAACTGATGCTGCAGCTCAGAATCTGGCAGAGGGTTTGTGGGAAGAAATGGGCAATACTTGTGAAGACGCAGTGGCTCATCCTCTGCATCTTGATGCACAGCCTCACAGAGGCATCGAGCCAAGCCTCGAAAACACAAACTCTTCCTAAAATGGAGTTGCATGTTTGTCCTGGAACTCTCACTGGCAGCCACAATGACAGAAATGGATGGAGTGCTGGAAACTATGAACCCTGACAGACTATTTTTATTGTTGTATATTTCATTTGCCCTCCTTCCCTCCTTCTCTCCTTCCCTCTAGTCTTCCCTTGCCCTGCTTCTCCCTCCCTCCCTCTCTCTTCTTACTTCTTGAACTTACTTTGGGTATTCATGAAATGAATTCCCATTAAGCACCTGGGCCAGAAGTTCTCTTGAATACTACCAGAAAGTTGAGTATCACGCTCCCCCACCCAAGGTCTGCCCCCCCTTTAACACATTTGAAGAAACACAGTATTTCTATTCATTGGTGATTATATAAGAAGAAAAAATAAGTAATGAAAAAAATTACAACTTTTCTTTCCATCATTTCATAATATGCCTCTGACCCACTTGCAACCCTGTCTGCTTCAACCTTGGCAGCTATTTCCTGTCTCTGAGATTTTATTTCTGTAACCAGGCTGTGGTGGCGCATACCTTTAATCCCAGCACTTGGGAGGCAGAGACAGGCAGATCTCTGTGAGTTTGAGGCCAGCTTGGTCTACTGATCGAGTTCCAGGACAGACTCCAAAGCAACAGAGACAAAAAGATTTTGTTTCTGTGAATCTTTCAATATAATTTAAATTGTGTACATATAACATAGTATGTTGATGAACTAGATTCAGACCTGGAGGAAATCTGCATTATGGGGGAAGCTTTTGAAGCTAGTGGACACTAGTTGTTCAATGCCTGAGAAACTACATTGACGATTTTCTCCCGAAGAAACAATGGAATCATCCATCGACAGCACATTTCAAGTGAGAAGGATAAAGAGCTAGAGTAGTGGTCTTCAACCCGTGGGTCGCGACCCCTCTGGGGGTCAAGCAACCCTTCCACAGCGGTTCTCTGAGCGCACCAGAAATATCAGCTGTTTACATTCTGATTCATAACAGCAACAGGATTACACTTATGAAGTAGCAACAAAAATTATTTTATAGTTGGTGGGTGACCACAACCTGAGGAACTGTATTAAAGTGTCTCTTGCAGCTTTAGGAAGGTTGAGGACCACTGAGCTAGAGGGAGGGGGGCTGAGGGGACAATGAGCTAGCATCCCCACACACTGTTACTGCTCAGCACTACTGAGAATCAGGTTCCCTGAAGTTCTTTGTCCATCCTGGGTGTTGCATCAAATGGGAGCTGGCCATTTAGAAAGTTCCTAACCATTTCTTTAAACAAAACAAACACCTCTTATTGTCTCTCTGTCATGCTTAGTTCTTTTAAATTTCCTTTTCTCCTCAATATGCTCACTCCTCTCCCATAAATTCCACTCCGTGAATCCATGCTATCCTCAAGTTTGATGAGCGCCTAGTAGCTCTCTTGGCCAATTTTCTTGACTCTGTCAGTGAGCTCCTTCTCTGTGTTATGTGTGCAATTGATTCCTCATCTCCATTTCTGACTCCTCCTCCGATATTCTTGTGTTATCATCTTTAAATCAAGAGAGATGATTGGCCCCTGGGGTGATTCCTTTTTAAGTGGTGGGTCCTGTCAGGTCCCTGTGTTGTCTGCCAGGATGCTGGTTGAATCTTCAGTCTAGCTCAGAAGCCAGAAAACTAGGTAAATGCTTGTGCTTTTTCATGTTCTAGAAGTACTTTGTGTGTGAATTCTTTTCAGGCTTTGTTGGAGTTATTGGTTCCTTGCACTGCTGACTTGCTTCTGACCATGGCACAAAACTTGAGGCGATCCGTGCTTCTGCTCTGTGACTGCAGGGAGAGATTCTGAGTGTCTCTTTTTCTCTCTGGTGAAGTGTGACTTCAGCTGGGGCCTGCTTCCCAGGGCTGGCATCCAGAGGTTCTTCACCCTTGGTTCTCTGGATACTGTGCTTTTCTGGAAAGGAGAGTGCTCAAAAATAGTAAAAGCCACTCTTGGTCATTTCAATTGTCTCGATTAGAAAGCTTTAGCCACAAGAGCTACATAGCTGGTGTCTAGAATAGAGATGGGAGTTTGTTTCAATAAGGTGGAGCTCACTTTCCTGTTCAGTTGTCCTTGTGTTGGGAGCTTTTGTCTCACTAGTCACTCCTTCAGAAGCCATCTGCTCTGTTAAGTTTAGTCAAATCCAGGCCCTGCATCCATGTGTCAGTTATCCAGGGACAATGAGCACTCCATGTTTGCTGAGCTCTTTCCTGAATGTGCTTCTTCCTCCTTTCTGGGAAGCATATGAATGGCCACATTTTGCACTTTTCCATACGTATGTATAGCATATGGCTGTTCTCAAGAAAGTTTATGTCACTGTTAAATTGCATTCTGGTGTGTGACAGATTAGAAACCTATGGTCAGTTTGAATTTTTGCTACTTTTAAAACAATATGTTTTATTTTCTCAAACATTTTCCAGTTTTGTTTTTTCTTATTCTTTAGAATAAAAAAAATTATAATGGCACATGTTAGGTTTTATTCTTTTCACTTTTTGGTCTGGGTTTTAAAAAAATCTCTTCTCACCTGCTTCTCTGGTTTTTCTTTAGCCTACCAACATTTTTATTTTGATTAAAACTGTTTTTAATTACCCCTGGAAGCTGTTACAGGAAGGTGATACCTTCTGGTTTTATTACTCATAGTTTCCCTCGTTATTTTCTCCCATTTTGTCCTTTGCTCTTAGGTTTTAGGATTGAGATGGGTCCTAACAAATGTTCATGCTAAATTTCTGGTAGAAATTTTAATCTCCAATATAAAGCAAAATGTTTTTAAAGTTTGAATTTTTTTTTCTCAATTTCCCCATTTTTAGAGGCGTCTGAGCCCCAGAGAGAGTCAGAGTTGGAAGCAGGCTTAGCTGGGATGTCTTTAAGTATCTGGTCTTAGTCAACAGCAGCCAGGCTCCATGATGCAATCTCTCTGTTCCTTGGCAGAGAGGCTATTCCCTGAATGTGAATGACTAGCAGCAGCTCCCATGTCAACATCTTATTTTTTGATGACTGTCCAGTATCATTTCTAATGCTATGAATGTAGCTCACAAATCTGTTGATCACCTCCAGACACATAGAGACCGCCAACAGATTTCTTTCTGTGTGTTGGACATTGCCAGTACAGTAGAGACTACTCTCAATTAAATCTCTGTAGTCTATGCTATTGAAATTTTTGGATACTTGGTACTTGGATAACCAATACTTTCGTCTATTTTTTAAGGTTGAATTAGAAATTAAAAAAAATTGAGCCACTTTTACAAACATCATGAGAAGTATACAACTTGCCAAGTACTGGGATTTGGGGGTATTCAAATGTTCTAAGGCTCCAGATTCAAGGGCAAACTTTGTCAAGAAGTCCACCTATTCTGTCTTGCTAAATGCAACTTTGTGGATGCTTTGAAATCAGGAAGGTGAGACTGATTGCATAAATGCACATATAATGGAGATGTGGCAGTGATCATAAGTGTTCTGCCAAGTCTATGTATCTGTGAGGATCAGGACCTGTGATTAACAATAGTGACAGTAATTATATCAATAGCATCTTACAGAATTACTAAGAGTTTCATGGTCTATCTATTATGGCATTTGATTTTTATATCGACTTCTGAACTTTGTTGCATGGTGTTTTTATTTGTTTATTTGTTTGTTTTTATAATCCCCAGGGAAGCTACCTAGCTTACCTGCTATGCACAGATGATATTTTGTGAGGCACAATCAAATCCAAATTTGACTTCCAGGTCTGTCCTATTTTCTATGAGTACCATTGGCTACCAAACATGCCGAAGAGGTACTTGTCCTCCGTAACCCTGATTATCATGCTTTGATCTCCTGCAGACATTATATTGCCACTCACACATTGTCCTTCTCTGTTCCAATGATTTCTATGTAAGGAAACCGTACCTCTTCATTTCTCTTGAATGATCTAGAATCCTCAGTTTACCACCCATCTACATTTTGGACAACTGTGTTATTACTCTTCTTATGGCCATTATTCCTGTCTACTGACATAATTTACTTGCATATAAGCTTTCCATAGCCTTCTGTGGCTATGGTGGTACCCTATACCTTCCCCTAAATCTTGAAACATCTGTAGGCTGCAGGGCTATGGTTCTCTCTAGCCACTGCTGAACAAAGTGCCTTTGGTAGGGAAAGTCCCAGGTATGTCTGCTGGTGTTTGGTAATAGTCAGTCTTTCCCACATCCAATTAGAGACTAAAGGACATATCTGAGAAAAAGAAAATTATCAGAAATTTAGACCCTTCATCACAATAAGTGATTACTCCAAAATGTTGGGTATGGTGAGGGTCCAGCTAGAGAACATTTCTGTTCTTGTTTTATTCTTTTATAAATTACTACTTTAGCACTGACTGTAACCTTTTTTCTTTAAGATACATTGAAGAAAAAAAAGTGTTTAAAACTATAAAGAGATGCCTCCTCACAGTTTTAGAACCGTTCTTTGATTCCTTTATTCTCATGAAGTCATCTTGTTGTCCCCTGTAGGTTACGGTCTTTGGTCAAGCAGTTAGAGCGAGGGGAGGCCTCTGTGGTCGATCTTAAGAAGAACCTGGAATATGCAGCCACAGTGCTTGAGTCTGTATACATCGATGAAACAAGGTAAGTTAGAAAAGAGATTAAGAAGGCAATGCTAGATTTTCTGTCCAGCAGTTCGCCCCGCCCCATGGCAGGTCAGGAGTATGGTTCAGATTGCTGACTCTGATACATTAGTTTCTGCAAACCAATGGGAAAGAGCTGGGAGTATTGCTCCCTTCACTATGAAATTATCAATGGAACTTACTGCATGGATGACCAAATGGGGTCAGAGCAGAAAGGGCAATTCTTAAGAGCCTGGAAGGTTTCTTCCAGATGTGTCATCCCACTGTGTCAGTTTAAAATGTGCTGTTTGAATCCATCATCTCTGTCAGCTACTGGAGGTTCCTGCAGTGAGCAGATCCCTGGCATCCCTCCTTCAGCAAGCATTTCCACTTGAGTCATGCCAGTACGAGAGCAACTGCAGGCACTGAGATCAACTTTGAAGGAAAGAAAACAGCTTTCCTTTTGGAAACTGTTGAAATGTTGACCGTAAACGCCTCCAGTCAGACAGGCTCCTCAGTATTTGTGATGTCTCAGTTCACCAAACTCAGTCTGGGTTTTTTTTTTTTTTTAAATAATGCAATGATGCAATTCATTATTCATTTTAGGAATTTGATGCCACAGTTTTTCTCCCTTTACCTAAATGAATATATCTAAACACATGCAACAATAAAAAGCACCTTTACCTTGATGGCCACTTTTACTGCTCATTTCTAATAGGGCTTTAATAGATGGCAATATTTTTTGGCTATATCATAACTACTTTCATTCCTCTCTAGTGTTCTGACTGATTAACTTAGGCAAATCAGAAAAATACTTTCACAGATGGCTTAAGTCATTGGGCTCAAATGAAGAATTACATTGTTTGGGGAAGTTTCCTGGGATTTAGAAGTTAATGTTTCTATTATCTCTTATTAAATTAAAGGGGCATCAATCAGTTGGTATCCCTTAAAAGCATTGCTTCAAAGTGCTTGATTGTTGTGATTTGTGCAGTTTTTCAGTCTTTAGGTATTTCTTCCAATGCTATGACTGGTTGGGTCTTAGCATTTTACACACTTTTATACTTGTGTTTTTGAAGGAAAGGCCAGATCCAATTTAGTCAAAGGAGACATACCAGCTGAACTTATACAGGCCTTGTCAAAAACCCTGCTGCCCCCCACCACCTTTGTGTGTGTGTGTGTGTGTGTGTGTGTGTGTGTGTGTGTGTGTGTGTGTGTGTGTGTCTGTGTGTGTAGTGTGTATGTCCCATTTTTGTACCTACATTTCAAGGAGGATAGAGAGCGGCAGTGGTGTCAGAGAATTCTAGATTGAGATTCAGTCTCTGGTTGTATGTTTTATTTCCAGGAGACTTCTGGATACAGAGGATGAGCTTAGTGACATCCAGTCAGATGCTGTGCCTTCTGAGGTTCGAGATTGGCTGGCCTCCACCTTCACTCGACAGATGGGGATGATGCTAAGGAGAAGTGATGAGAAGCCCAGGTTCAAGAGCATTGTCCATGCAGTGCAAGCTGGGATATTTGTGGAGAGGTAAAGGTGAAATTCATTGTTACTGAAAGGCTGCACCAACCCCAAGAATATCAGTTCCTATGACTCTAAGATCTCCTTTAATGGAGTTTTGATACATTATTATACAAACTCAAATTTATAAGAAGAAACAGGTATTTGAATCTGCCTGATATCAGGACCAGTTTTTCTCTTTGCTAAAAATCCTTACCTTAAGAACATTTAGATTAAGTTCAGCCTGGTTTTTAAAGTCAGAGGTCTTCTGACTTCAAGGTTGCTGACCCAAGGAGGACAGTTTATTTAAGGGCTCCGAGTTCCCAGTGACATAGCTTGCTAGGATTTTGATACTGAATTGGTTTCTATAATAGAAGTATTTCTTCTACTATTCTATTCCCTTTTACACAGTTACACATTTTAGAAATTCCACTATTCTATTCCCTCTTACACAGTTACACATTTAGAAATCCAAAGTTTAGCTGAGACATTTATTTGCTTGCTTATAGAATTTCTGGAGAAGAAGCATCTCCGATGGGTCATCCACAGATCCTTTGTTCATCAAGTATAATACTGTACCCTGCTTCTCATGCTGGCAGAGCCCATCATCATCCCTTTTAGTAATTTAGTGTCCAGTATGGGACCCATAAACTTAATTTAATACTGTCCAGTATTTGAAGTTCCTTTCATTTGTTTTTAATTCATCATTAAGGGCACTAGATTAACTTTGGAATTTAAAGTTCCTTGGGTCCCCAGATGACCCCAGTATTCACCAATTGTCAATATGTGCGCAGATCTGCAGATCTGTGAAGTGCTAATCTTCTGTTGTAAGCTATCACATCTTGTTTTCTCCTCCATCTTTGCCAGAATGTATAGGCGGACGTCGAATATGGTTGGGTTGAGCTATCCACCAGCTGTTATTGATGCATTGAAGGTAAGACTGTTGAAAATGCTTATGAGACATGGAAATGAGTGCAGAGTGTAGTTAAAATTGTTCTTAGAAAAGAATATTTCATTTCTGTACGTTTCTGTTATCCCTACCTTAATCTTCCATTATTGTTTTCCTCTCTGTCCTAATAGTACTACTATGCTCTCAGTCTTTAGCCTCCTAATTTGTTTTCTTCCAAGTTAAACTCTGAGTGGATTTTGGTTTTACACAATAATTTGCCATGATGAGATTCATGTAGCAGTAGCCACAGGAGATGGGTCCATTACAATAAAAGTATTTAAACTTAGGAAGAAACTTGTTGGTTGTAATTATATCAATACTCGGTTGCCCATTCCAATTCCATTTTAAAAGATTAAAAAAAAAAAAAGGACCCAGAAAATTTTAAGAAAAATACAATCAGAGTTAATCTGGGATTAGAGTATGTTAGTGGGTAGGAGAGTGTTTAGAGATGTACCCCAGCAGGTTTGAACTCAGAGTGATAGCTGATGGGCTTGAAAAACCAAGCCTGAGGGGAAGCATCAGTGTGGAAGGCATATGTGTCCTCATCCAACTTGTGCTTCCAACCTGCCTTCGAGGAACTAGGTAATTATCCATTTTCTCATCAGCAAAGTGTAACTAGTCATACCACCTAAAATGTGTTCGATAAATTGCTTAATTTTTTTTAACCGCTCATGATGCCTCTCAAGATTTCTGCTAGATAATAAATGTCTTCAGTTGTATTAAACAGTAAGTGTTCTTATAATACCAGCTACTCAGAGTTTTTAGAGTCTTGAGCTATTTAGTCTCAGGTATGAGCTACGGGAAGACTCCCACATGGCTAGATTAGCAGTTGCATAGGTGATGTGAACTAATGGTGCTCTCTTCCTTCTTTTTCCTGAAGGATGTGGACAAATGGTCCTTCGATGTCTTTTCCCTCAATGATGCCAGTGGAGACCATGCATTGAAGTTCATTTTCTATGAATTACTCACTCGTTATGACCTGATCAGCCGTTTTAAGGTCAGCATCTCATTGAAAGGATAAACTGCCTAAATTTGTGTATCCTTATGTGACTTCTATGTCAAGACCAAGGGAATCCTTTTAAATGGATAGGAAACTACTGTGTGCAACTGTTGACATCATTCTACTGGGGCTGTAGTTTCTTCTTTCTGGAGGTCTCTTTTCTTTACACTCTGACTGGTGGATCTTCCTGGAAGGCAGAGACTGTAGAGATGGCATGGAGACCTATCTTCCTGCTGCAGCTAAGTCTGCCATAGGTGCTGCCCACCAATGGTCATTTCGTCTCATCTACCATGATTGTGTGTACTATTGTCCACTCTTAGCTGAGAGGTAGCAAGGGAGACAGAGTGAGCTAGGCAGCTTCCCCACTCAATGCCTCATCCAGGCAAAACTCCCACTCATGCATGACAGGTCATTGATGCTTCTGATGATTCTTTTTGTTTGCTTTAAATAAAGAGAATGTATCATCTCCACTGTCAGCCCCTCACTGCACAGCCTCTTCAGGTTGGGACAGGTCCTCAAGGGAAACTCTGTCCAGTTGATCTCCTAGACTTCATACATCTGATAGATGTGATATGTCTCTGGAAAATAAAGACTGTTTTACACACAAAAGTTGTCTTTACACACAAAAGAATAAGTCTTTATCACTTTCTTAAGGGCTGTAATGAAGCATTAACTTTTTCCATGATCACAAATAACTTATGGCAGTGTCCTTTACCCTTCATTGTACCTATATCAGAAGTGCTCAAGAAAGTGTGGGTGCTGGAGACACTTTTCCTGGAACAAAGACTGTATGAATATATTTACTTAGCTTCTCACTAGCTCATAGACTGCCAGAGCAGACCCAAATCCCGAGCTCTCTTGATCGTAACTTTGAAAACTAAGAACAAGCTCATTTATGCCCTCTATACAACATTGGCTTACTTACCTGCTTACTTTGGTTTCATGAGAAAGGAACTTGCGAAGTAACCTTGGCTGACCTTAGACTTGCAGTGATCCTCCGCCCTCTTGGCTCCTGAATTCTACCACTAAGGGACACAGTTAAATTTGAAATATCCACTAATGGTTAGAATGTAAGAGGCTTGGTGAGGTTATTATAGTTGGATTTCCTTTTCAAATCTGTTAGTCTCTAGGAATGCAAACCCTTGTCTTCACTCCCAGTTTTGAACTAGGGATTTTAGATCAACTGTGCCAATGATCTCACAACTAGCAACCTAAGTAACTGGAGGGTCCTCTTAATTATATGTAACATTTGCAGATCTTTACTCTGCTATACAGGAGAGCAAGCTGTATATATTACACACATTTGAGCAGAAAAAGCAATCAAGCCAGTTGAAAATACTATTCCAATGAACCGATGGTTTGGAGAAAATATTCATATTTTTACGACTTGAGAAAAATGAACATATCCCATGCAGCGTACTTAATTCACTTGTGAGACAACCATAAAGAACACAAAACTCTTAAGTTAGAAAATGATGGTGATGTAACAGATGTAAGCTGCCACTGGTGTGACTTCCTCAAAGCCACACTCTTTTAAAGGGGCCATTGTATGCATTAGAAGGAGGAAGCTATGTCTTTTTATCACCCAGTGACCTATTACTGGTAAATTGCAGTTTGGAAAGTATTCTCTTGATGGTGAAGTGTTACAAATGATCAAAAATTTCATAAACTGAGGTGATTCCCAGTGCTACTTGTCACTTTCTAGACACAGTTTATGACATTGGTCCTGCATAGCATCTCTCTTCCCTCTTGGGACTGGAGGAAAACAGATAAAATACAAAGAAATACAGAACTTTAGTACTCACAAATAGTGAATGGGGTTGCCTATGTGTACGAAAAAAAGCACTGGTTTACATTTTACACAATGTCTTTGAGATGAATCTGTATAGTTTGGTTGCCTTAATTGTGGAACCAAAACCATCTTGTAAGGCTGACTGTTCTTCAACCAGGGATTTGGGGTTAGACTTTCATGGTATCTGACAGTTTCACCAGGGAATTTTATTAACTGTTAACATTGTTGCTTCCTTAAGTGATCCTCAACAGCCCCCAAAGTGGGCAAAGTGGGGACCTTAATGTTTCTCTTAAGGTAAGTCTGCCCTTTAGTGAGTGACACTTGCTGTGTTCTCTTTCAGATCCCCATTTCTGCCCTTGTGTCATTTGTGGAGGCCCTAGAAGTGGGGTACAGCAAGCACAAAAACCCTTACCATAACCTGATGCATGCCGCTGACGTCACACAGACTGTGCATTACCTCCTCTATAAGACGGGAGTGGCCGTAAGTACAGACAGGGACTCTCAGTCATATTGGGGGGTGCTCCCGGGTGACAAGGAGGAGCCCAGGGGCATGAATGCCTTCTGTACTCCCTGTTTTCCATCATCCTCTGATCACTATGAAGAGCTTCGGGGATGTTTTGATGCACTCTCATGATCATTATGGAGAGTCTTGGGGTTATCTGGAATGCTCCCCTGACCTTTATGGAAAGTGTTCTGAAGTGTTCTCCTGATCCCTATGAAAGGTTTTGGGGTCCCCTGAGAAATCTTCTTCTTCTCCTCCTTCTTTACCCCAATGGAATAGATAATGACCAATTAAAGAATAATTATAAGAAGTAAATATATTTCCACATATAGAATGACTATTTTGACCCTTGGCAACACTCAATTAACCATGATATTCAATTATTCTGAAATTATATTCAGCAGATTCATCAACCATTGCTCCAACTCATGTTTGGCTCAAGCGGCTGGGTCTTTTTCAAAAGCACTCTGGTTATTCACATCTTAGTATTTTTAAAGCTAAAGGTTTCTAGGCATTTGAAATACCCTTATTATAGTCTGCTTTTCAGCTCTTTAGATGGGTTTAGATGTCTTTTCTGTAATCCATTTGACTAATTAGCTTATGCAAGTTGATTGTGCCTCTAACGTCTTAAATTTTCATTGTTATTTATCATATATGGGCATGGGAAGGTCTCATGTGTTACAGTACACATGTTGATGTCAAAGGACTAAAATTAGTGTTAGGATTAGGGTTAGGTTTAGGTTGATGCCATAGGTTTGTAGCAGTCAATTTTCTCCTTTAACCTTGTAGAGGCCAGGGTCAGAACTCAGATTTCTGGTACATCATGAAGCACCTTGATCCACTAAATCATTCTACCATCCCCCTTTCCTTCCATGACCTCCATATAAGCCATCAGTTTTAATATGCATAGATGTTGCTGGCCAAACAAAACAAATAAACAAACTAATAAAATGGCTTTCATTGAGATTAACACCTATAGAAAAAAATTTCATTTCTATTTGAATTTCCTGTATGCTGAATTTATCCCCATGCCATTCATTTTGTTTCTGCAGTTTGCTCTGGGGTACCTCTTTCTTCTGTGAAGCCCCCTCCTATGGCTTAGGAACAGTCTGTGCCTTCTCAGTCAGGGTCATCTTAGTGTGGCATGGGTTAATGTGACCATGGATGCTGTATATTTGGCTCACATCTTGTTGACCTGGATATATTGCACAACTAGGGAATCTGTATCCAAACCTGTAAGCTCAGATGTACTCTCTACACTTTTAAGCACAGACAACAAAACTTGTGCACAGCTTTTGGGTCAGTGACCACAAGTCCACTTGAGTTTGGACTTGAGCAGGGCTTCTGACTCCACTAGTAGGTGATTTGTGAACTATGGACTGGCACCGAGTATTTTTCTATGAATCTCAGGGAATGCAATATTCTATTTTAAAAGAATACTGAGAAAGTTTGGAAATACTAGAATCAAATTTTAGAAAAACTAGCAAACCAATCTCAGGACTGAAATGCACAGCTCCTTTGGGATAACATCTTTCAGATGCTGGTAGCATTTTGCATATGCACACAATGGATGGCCTGTGAAGGTTTCTGTGCAATTTTAAAGTGAAAGCAAAGAATTGAATCTTGTGATTTGCATAATTTTCTGGGTTAAGAGAGTGGCAGTTGGCTTTCACAGGCCCCCAGGAAGAGCAAGATAGAAATTGCTTGGGCGTGGCAAATCAGCCCCAACCCAGCACACATGTTTTCTCCGTTGATTGGCTCGGTCTAGTAGCTCACTGATTTTAATGTAGCATATAGTGATAGGAGTGGTCCTAAAACTAGATATACTACATATAAATCCATGCTTAGTTACTGAATAGCTATTGTAAGCTGTGAAGAAACACTTGAGTGCTCAGATTTCCTATCTGAAATGTGAGATTTTACCTTGAAGATGGCCAGGAGTAAAATATCAAAAATATTGGCTATTTTCTCTCCTTCAACTTAGAAAGCATTACTACTAGATTGTTGTAAAATCCCCCCCCCCCACAAATCCATTCTCATATTTCAGTTTTTATTAAAAGGCTCATTTTGGAAAAATTACTATTTAAGAAGCTGTTTGAAAATTATAGAAATATTATAGAGTGGACTCATTTTATGAGATAAAGAGTTTCTACCAAAAACTCAGACCAGAAGCCAGACAACATGATAATTCCTTGCAAACATGGAATAAAACAGAATTGTCCAGACCAAAACAAACCCATGAAGAACTAGACCGATGCAGAGTTATCTACATGAAGACAGACCTGTGAAGATGTGGGTTCGGGAAGAAGTGTCCACGCTAAGACCCCTGAAGATATGGACTAATACAGTAGTGTGTCTACACAAAGACTGACTCGTGAAGACATGAAATGACACCAAGATAACATTTATTTACAGATCCCATGGAATGCAATATGTGATTTCAGAGGGATGAAATGCTGAGAAAATTTGTACAAGCTGTTCATGCACTAGAAATTAATAAGTATGTTATAACAAATATGTTCTCAACAGTTTGAAAAGTATATCATTATTTATAAAGAATTTTAAAACTGAAAAAGGAAACTATAAAACTCAAAGGACTCAAAACTATGTTTAAATGAGTGGAGTGATGTGTTGCGTTTTAAATGGGAAACCATTATGTTGTATAGATGGCCATTTCCTTCAAAATAATAAGTACTAATGCCAATTCCCCCAAAGTTTAATGTATAACTTGGTAAGTCTGAAATCCATACAAAAATGTATATTTTTTTTCTGTGTTAGAAAAAGCA